>NC_138784.1:43214811-44653561 GCF_965178545.1 Coloeus monedula | reverse complement strand
GGTACTATTAAAAAAAAGAGTATTATGCATATTTTTAAAAATATAAAACTATTTATTTTGGTTCTAAGTTATGTTCCTTTAGATCTGAGTTACTCTGTCTCCATTAAATAATCATTTAGTTTAAAATAAATTTCCAATTTTAAAGTTCCACTTTGGAAAATCTACCATTAACTGTTTCTTACCATTCAGCAGGAATGCAGCACTTTACTTCAACTTCACATTTTACTGAAATGCTTCTCCTCAGAGATTACAGCTGAAAAATAGCATATAAGCTTGTTTGCATAAGTCCATGAAATCCAAATTTTGCTTATAAAAGAGACAAATGGGAAAATAGTTCAGCTGCAAAAAAAAGGTAAAGGAGCCAAAGAATTACATCCTTGCCATTCTCCTATACAAGGATGAGACATATTTAAAAAAATCAAGCCCAAATTTAAATTATTTTCTTTTTATCAGTAATAGAGTGCCTTTAAGAAAAATTTGTAGGGCTTTTACAGCTACAATTTAACATGAAAACCAAGATATCACATCTTAGAAAGAAAGCCCACTATGAAGAAATATTCAAAGAAGCAACAGATATACAGGCAAAAAAAAAAGAGAGGCTTTTTCTTCAGTGAGAAGCTAAGAGCTCAATCATTGCACTCCTTATTCCTTCAGTCGTCTTTTCCAAGTTCTGGTCATTCTCAGAGATTAACCAGATGGACCATGAATTTAAATGGGGCTCTTATTTGCACAAGGCTTTGTATATTTCTTTGATTTTCTCCTAAAGGATTTTTCTATTGTTTCTAATTCTATTCAGATCCTTTTCAAAAAATTCACTATTTCTTTGGGAGCTTTCCAGACACCAGAGTAACAACTCCTAAAGATAGATGAACATGATTGAAAAGCATGTTTTGCCACAGGACACATCTATCTTAGCTCTAAAATCTGATACCAGAAATTACGCTTTTGAACTTGATCTTTCAAGTGTCACAATTTTGTCTGGTTTGGTTCATATTTGGAAGCAGACAAATAGGATTAGTTTCGAAGAGACTAAACTGGGTGATCAGCTTAAGAACACTAATGGACCTTCTTCTAAGAGGATCAGACTAGGGCAAGCCCAAGCCAGACTCACCAAAAGACAAGTACAGCAGATTCTGGGTCTCTGACAAAAACTGCTTTGCTTTACTGGCCCCAATGACACCATAAAATTTAACACCTACATGATCATAAAAAATGCCCCATTTTGTTCAACTCTCAAAGAGGGAGTATAAAAACCCTGGACTGTGTGTGTGTGATAAAAGAGTTCTAAAAAAGGCAGTTTGGAGGACTCAAGCTAAAGTCCAAGACTTTGGATTTATTTTCTCACTACTGCAAAGTCTGTTTGGAAGACATTTTTAAGGTAAAAAATAAATTATCAAGTCTCTTTTAGCAACAAGAGGAAGAGAAAAAAATTTTTTCCATTTTTTCCAGGATTTTTTTTAATAAACTCGGTGGAGAAACAAATTACTAGAGTAAATTAGTAATATGGCAAAATGGTGAAGACCTTTTACAATGGAAAACTCAGTTTTCCTACTAAGCAAGTAGTAATACTCATTAGTCCAAGTTTATTTACTATCAACAACTGAAGAACAAACTGTGCTTTTAAATATGTTTTTAAAATTCAGTAAATAAATGAATCAACTACAAAGTAAACTTTATTTAAAAACAGCATCCAACCAACTAGTCCATTCTCTCACTCCAGCTTCATTTCTAGAAAAAAAATGAATTGAAACTAGAAACCTAGTTTTATTTCACACACAGGTATTTATTTTGTATTGCAAAGCTTGCACCAAACATTTATTTGCTGCTGAAAATAGGTTTATTTAAAAACAAAAACCAAACAAACAAAATACAAAAAAACCCCCTTACCGATTTCAGGATTTGTAAACTGATGGCCAAACTCTAAAATAGTGTGACACATAGTAAATTTGACTCCTAAGCAAATAAACAAGAAAAAAAAGAAAATATCCTGGAAAGAAGCTCCCTTTATCATAGGAATTATTTCTTTCACCAGCTGTGAAGTCACTTGAAGTTATAAATATGTAATTATAGTTTCAAGAGCTGCAAACCTAGAATTAATTACCACTTAAATATTTGATCTTACCTACCTGTATGGCTTTTAAATACATAGTGGAAGCATTTCCTTTAGGTGCAGTCCATCTGTTTAGATGCTGTTTTCAGTTTTATGTTTTGTAATTGCCTCAGTATTTTTAAAAGAACAAGAGAAAATGTTTCAGTAATGATGATGGAAAAAATTATCTCACTTTAGGCATGCATTTTTATATGTAACAGCATAAATATTCTTTATAATTTTAAAGAGACAGATCCATATTAACATTCTCCTGAGCATAAGTGAACTGATGAAAGAAGGGAAAGTATGTATGCGCTAAACCCAAGAATAGATAAAGAAAAGCTTCAGAAATGTAACTTAATTGATGTCTTAAAATTCTGAAACATATGGAAGTCAAATTTCTGTACTGATGTTTATTACTTATCCTAGTGATTACATCTATCTATCTAGATTCTATCTAGAAACACCTATTTCTGGCTTCCTAGTTACAGACAAAAACAAGTGTTGAAGATAAACAGCAAAATACTTTGAATAATTATCTCCTTTTTGAAAGTCAAAGAATTCCTTGAATATCTAGGGCAGTGGGTGACAGAACATGTCAAGCAGCTTCTCTAATTAGAAACTAAACAAGGCACCAGTGTTCCCATTGAGGTGAAATGTATTGAAGTAAAAAATCATAGGCTCTGTGGGCAGCACCTTATAAATTAGCCACATATTACAGTATCCAGAGGGTCCACTACTCCAAATAACACCAGTCATGAGACTGTGACAGAAACAGAAAGTAAAGAGAAAAATATAATTTCTCCTGTTTGCTGAGCAAGTGTAAAATCAGTTAAAAGAGCTTTTAAGAGTGCTGCACATTCACAAAAACTGCATTTTGTGCTATTGGATTTGCGGGGAGAAGACTGAAAAAAGAGCTCAGCAAGAAGGAAAGTATGCATTGGTTACAGTTCATCAGGGAAAAGTGTCTGCACACCTTAGGAGCAGGAATGCTGAGGAAACTTGGTATATCACGTGAAGGGACACATGCAAAAAGCATGAAGTGTCACCAAAGCACAGAGTGTTGCTGTCACGTTCTGCTGAGACCAATACAGCTATAAAAGGAAAGATGGAGCAACACAGCAGTGTTGTGGTTTTGCTCCATCATAAACAATGCAGTTTATGGGAACTAAACCATAGGATGATTCAGATGGTAAATGAAAGCTCCACTTTGCTTCATTAACTGGAAAATGCATATTACTTTTCATGCCCTACATGAAATGACTAAAGTGACTCAAAATCCAGCTAAATGTGAAAAGAACTGTAACTCTATCCTTGCCCCTCCATCAAAGACCAGTCAGGTGCAAGGTTCTTGATTTCCCTGGGGGTGCTAATAAATTGATCAAATATCAAATATTAAATATAAAGGGTTGAAGGAAATCCCCTTTTCATGAGACAGCATTGAAGAGAACAGGTGTCTAGTTCCTCCTCTCTTTTCACTGCCATCAAACAGAACAAGAAAGTACTCCCGTTCTTTGAAAGAAGGCACTGTTACCACCAAGAAATACAAAACAAGATGCTAGTCTGTAGTCCCTTGTATGTTCAGGAGATGTTTGGAGTGATTATTTCAATATGATGGTACAAGACAGTGGACTGAGATAATGTACACAAATGTTTCTAAAGGCAAAAAAAGCATAGACAGTTAATGTGACTTACTGACTATTTTCTTTTTATGTAAGTGAAAATTATGACTGGCCTTGTGGAAGCACAAATTATATGAACCAGAAAAGTTGCTTTAATAGGCCACTGGCTATTATTGTGTTGTATAGCTGGCATTGTGTTTTACAGTTAAAACCAATAATAATGCAATACTGAACTATATTTATATTTTGAAGATGTCAGTGAATGCATCATCTTGGAGTAATACATAATGAGAAAGCAAGGCATAAAAATAAAATAAATACATATGTTGAGTGCTTGTATTTCATTCTAACATTTATTCATGGGTAGCACAGGTATCCTAACATAATCCTTTTTCCCATCAACTTTGTTTAATGTCCTGTGTATCTACTGAGAATCAGGATGACTGGATAACTTGCTAAATACTAAATACTCTACTGTATGGATATTACTGGGTTAAAACAAAAGCCCTGAAGTCTATGATGGTTTATATTCTGTTCCAGATTCATTAAATAATATTGACTTGACTAGGAAAAATTTATGCAGGGCAGCTTGAAAATGATGTGCCTCTATGTAAATTATATGATACTGGGTAAGTAGATCAAAGGAACAATAGTAGAATTCTGAAACAATCATATTTATTGAGTTTATCAAATTATTTTTTTCTCTTTGAACATATTTCTGCAACAAGCAAGCAAGCTGTGAAAGTACAGAGGTGACCAAAATAAAAGAGGTAAAGGGTAAAAAACAATGCATATTCATAATTTTCTATTCTTGATATCGTAAGTTGAAAATAATGTCTTTCAACAAAGAGATTCAAAAGGTGTGAAATTGTAAGATTTGACTTGCAAAGCAGTTAAACGTTATCATAATTTTATCAGCAGATAAACGGAGGGCATGTCAGCTTCCTGAAAATAAACCATCCTGAACACAGGAGGCAGGAGGCAAGTTCAGCAGGTGAGCAACAAAATAAATATGTAAGATTAGCACTGTAAATACAGACCACACAGCAGCTGCCTGAAGACATAACATGTTGTTCTATGATTATATTCCATTATGCAAAATAAATGAGGTTGTATATGGATAATCCTGTGATGCAAAGGAACTCTGCTGGAAGTACTACTGTTAACTGAGAAGGATGTGTCCTTTTCTGTAAGCCAAAATTAAATCACCATCTCTACATGGGTTTAAAGTACTTTATATTTGTAGCATCTGTAGCTATTGCATAAAATAGAATTATTCTTATGGATAAAATAAGATTACAGTGGTCCCAAGCAGAAGAAAGACATGGGGTATTGATCCATGATTAAAACATTACAATTGATCATCACCTATCCTTTCACTGATCTTTCTAAGCTCATCTCGTCCTTGTTGCTGTCTTACTTCATTCACAACCTCTACAGACCAAATTCTGTATGCAATAAAAGGGCTGAGCTCTCTGCTGGAGTCACTGGGCCAGCCTATCCATTTCCATGCAAAATATTGTACTGCAATGACACTCTATTTTCTCGTGTGGCCCACTTCTGCTACAGAAGCCTTGCTCCCATGTGAACACAGATTTCAGGCAAACCACCTGAGCCAGGGATGCAGACCTGATAAATACCTACAGGGCTTTACTGAGAAGGGGTCTTCATATGCACATATTTCTTTCCTTCCTTCTTTCCTTCCTCCCTCCCTCCCTCGGGGGTTACCAGCAGAGTTGAAAATAAGGAATTTTTCATTATGCAGTGTCCTAGGTTGCAATGTAAGATGCAACCAAAAGCATGTATTCTATTATCATCTTCACAAGCTGTTAAAGCAGGTGGGGCAGTGTTCATTATCTCCTACCATGACTCATCCCTGATAACTCTCTCCAGGGACTCTGTTTAATGGGCCATCAAGGACCCACCGAATTACACATAGAATCACATCCGCTCATTGTGAGATGCTTCACCCAGGGGGGAGGAGCCAAGCATTCCCACCTGTATATAATCTGGGGTTTGGAACAGCACCAGCAGTTCTTGCTTACTGGATTCTTGGAGGACAAGAGCTACCACTGGACTGTCAGGTGAAGACCATACTCTTCTACAGGATCACCACTTCATTTGGACTGCTACCACTGCCCTGACTAACAGGGTGTCAGGTTGTATCCTGACTCTGTCAGTGTTCTTGTACTATTGCATTTATTTTAATTTTCCTATTAAATTATAAATCTGACTTGTGATCTTCCACTGGTTTCTTTTCAATCGAGTATGTGCACCTGAGACAAGAGCAGAAAAAATCAGTTTGAAACTTGTGTGCAGCATTTCTTTGCAATTATGCCTATTTTAGAGGGCTGAATCATTTCTGCTACTGTCTTCTATCCCCTGACAATCCATGCCTTTGCTCCAGGATACCTGAATGGCATTTATATACTGACTTTAGAATAGACAGCATGGTGCAGCAACCTGTTGTGCCTAGACATTTACTTGGACAAAAAGTAACCGCCACTGAAAGAAAGGAAAGGATACCATATTTTCTATTTTAAAGCTATGCTTTGGCCATCAGGAGTTCAGATACTGATTACAGAGCATTCTCCATCTGGGAGAATTTTCAATGGAAACTTTCCTCAAATGAAGGAAAGATTTTTTGGTTCAATGTCTATTTTCAGCCCAAAATTTCTTTTATTGTTTCATTTGTCCACACTGTCATCTTTCTTAAGCCCACCCTCCCATCCATTATCTAGTTCAGTCAGTACTATCCAGACTTAACAGATGCCTCCATCTTCATCGCATCCATGTTGCCAAGGTTGGCAGTAATAGCAACCTCAGAATCATCTTCCTCTGGCAGTTCTCTGCCCTTACCACCCCTCAGAAATTAACCCATAGAAAATTTACATGTTCAAAAAATATAATCCTGATAAATGTCCTGGTCTTTTCCAAAGTTATAAACAGTTATGTTTAGCAAATAGCTTTTTGTCCTTTACTTACATATGCAATTCATACAGTCAATGCAGAACAATTCAAGCAGAACAAGAATGCTGAATTTATATCTTAGCTAGAAAAATTATTATAAATGGACTTTCTTAGAGTTACTTTATAAACCATTTTTTTGCCTTATTTGTCAACAGAAAATGAGAGGCTCTTTTGCTTCTAAAGACTAGTAAAACAGTACTCAATATACAGCAATATTATTTATGGAGTTGTAAATTCAAAAGTAATTTCTCTTTAATTTTCATAATAATAGTGCTTAAAAAGAAAATATCCAAGACAAAAGCTAATGGAATACAGAAGTTACACTGAAAAGATAGACTCAAAAATAATTTGACTTTATTTGACTCATTTATTTAGAAGTAAGTGTATAACAAACATTAAAAATATGCATTTTCATTATTTTAAAAAAAAAGTGTCTAATTGCTAGGTAAAAAAGATGCACAGAGGACCAGGGCTATTACTATAAATTTTGCAAGCCAGCATTACTATTATATTGAGGCTGAGTCTCAAAGTTCCTCAAGCTAATAAACATTCAAATCACTTTGTTTCATAAATGAGTTCTTAAACTCAGCAAATTTTAAGATGGAAAGACAGAACTACCACATGGAAAATGTCAATTACTGTCCAGGGAATCTGATAAATTATTCTGAAATGCAAAATAGATCAAATTGTAATGAAGAAAATGTAGCCAAACTGATGAAAAAATAAGAATAGGGTAGGCAACCTCGTGTGTCAGGAGGACGCTCCCCCTACCATTGATACCTCATGGGCGATAGATGAACATCTCCCTAAGATATACTGACCATGTGGATTTTATCTCTTCTAATACTGATGGAGCTGGAGATGCTCAACTGACAAGTATAAATATACATTTAGAGGTCTCAGAGCCAAATAAAGCCTCCATCCTGCTGATCAGAAGGACTCTCAAATACTTTTACCATCTATTTCCCAAGCAAAATATATAATGGGATAAAATGCGATAAATGTGAGCTTTCTGCTACCTCATTTTTTTCAGTCCAGAGCTTATTTCTAGATTTCTATTTCCTTTAATTTGTAATTTCTTTAAGGAAGTGGAACTGAAGTGTTTCTGTGGCAACAGCATCCACAGTAACATCTACGGCGACATCCAAAGCCCCAACTTCAATATCTCTTAACTGGCATTTTTACCAATTCCCATTAACTATCACCTCTAATTATAGTTTTTATACTCCTTAAACACCAATTAAGTTTTTCTTTCTTACAATAATTGCTTCTGAGTAGCAAAAGAGGGGAAAACAGCATGCTGTTAAAGATTTAACACTCTATATACTTAATTATCTTCATTTTTATCATTAATAGACAGTTTAGAAAATAATATATTTTGACATTAATAGAATGACAGCTGTTTGCTCTGGTGACTGCTTAAAAATCAAAATCACATTAAACTCTTAATAATCTGAGGCAGCTGGTCTGGTTAACATTGCCTATATAAGTTTATATATTCCATCAAAACTGGCTTTTGATTGTGCTTATTATATCATATCTAATGCATTAACATTAATGCTGGTCTCTGAGCTTCAGAGAAAATGATCAAGTCTCTGTGAGTAATAACACCTCAGTCATAAGTAACAATCAGCTCATTCTTAGTAGGTGTTCTGGGTACTGTTAATAAATGAATTTAAATATCAATAGTCAACATTATATCTGTTATCTTAATATCATTCTGCATATCTCATGTATAGAATACTCTAAAACCTCCATTATAAAAGGAGGGACCCAAAAATAAAAAAAAGTATTTGAAAATAAAAATACATTCATATTGTGCATTAACACGCTAATATCCCTATGGATGTTACTAGATTGAGGTAACAGGACTCAGTATTTTCAAAACTTTGGGAATTTCCTAAAGAGTTATTTTATGGGTATTTTGGTTTTTTTGAGTTTTGTTTTATTTTGTTTTTCACTAGGTTTCACATATGTGTGTTACATGTTTTTAAACTACAAGTCATTTATGAGCCAACGAGTAGACATACTGTTGTTATCCTGTAGCAAAGGGGCAGTACAGTCTGTCTGAACCAAGCTTCTCAGGGGCATAGTGTTGGACTAATGAGGAGTGTTTTCCTACGTATCTTATGTTGCAGTCTGATGGTGATCTCCCCACAAAAAAGAAAGGCAATCAGCGAGACTGGAAGGGCTGTGGAAGAACAGGACATTACTAAATTCACCAATAAGCAAAATCCTCTTTTATGATTTTTAAGTAGAAATACTCTGAATTCAGCAAAAGAGGTTCTTGATCACAGTTTAGGTCTGCTGCCTTTCACACAGTAAGTGTGTGAAAGAGGTCATTTTTCTCATTCTTCTTCCTCTGCATATTTCCTCTGAAATCTTCAACCACACACATAATTCAGAGAAATGAGCTCTGTTGTTATTCATTTACCAGGCTTTAAGATCATATTAGGTTTTCATTTTAAAAAAAGTTTGGTTTTTTTTCTTTAAACTGTGATGTGTAGTATATTAAGGCTATTAGGAGGCTTATTAGTCTACCACAACGTTTTACAGTATAACAAATTAAATGAATTCTTCAAAGCTTTGCTTAGATTTTTGTCATGAGCCATGTAACTGTTGCAATAATGCTGAATGAATTCATAATGATCGAACACTTAAAATAGTGGGAAATAATACATTTTAAGTTTTAAGCCTTAATTATTCATTAATTATTCATTATGAATCAATTCTAATAATACTGGCAATGTATTCAACAGATATTCCTGTAGTCGTGATAGGTCTCAGTAATCTGATTACCATATAATTTAATAGACACTTTATCTTGGCTGTTATGAAAAGCATTACTTTAAAAAGTATCCCAGTAATATTTTCAATATTGCTTTTCAAACAATGTTTGAATGTGTTTCTCAACTCTACAAGGAATTCAGAGTAGTCCACAGTAAATATACACCAGGAGTCCTACAGAGACTTTCACTGTAGTTATTGCCATTAGGTCTACCAATTCTTGACTTCAATGTCAAAGCATGGATGGCAATTTCAGATTAGTTTAGCTGCCAGAAACACTATTTTCACTCAGAAGATGAACTCCAACTGATTTCAGAGGAGCAAGTTCAAGACCTTTGTGGGCAAAAAAGCCCCATGAATAAGAAACTCTCTGATATAGACTAGCACACCCCTTGTTTGGCAAGAGAGGCAAGTACTTGTCCAACAATTGCACACTTAAAAATCCTTTCTTTGTTTAAATAACTATCTGCAGCCCTCGACTACACCAGCAGTATAGTAAATGACTGTGTAAGTAATGAAGGTCACTCAAATGTTAAAGGATATTTGCATGATTTGATTTAAAAGACCTTCATCTGGGTGTGCTCAGAATATCATTGTTATTGCATGTAGGCAACAATCTTGTTTATCTGAAAATCTGGAGTGGATTAAAGGAATCTTGGTAATTAAAAAAGTTCAATAGTGCCACACCTTAGATGCATCCTGTATGTATTTGCTAATGTTCCATATTGAGCATGTGAATATTGGATAACACAAGTTCAGCAGAATACATATGACTTAAAAATGTGCCAAAACATCAATTACTGAATCAGAAATTACCAAAAAGGATTCACTGAGGCTGGAGATGGATTACTGGGAAAGGTGTATTTCTCTGCTCTTCTGACAGTATATACATCTAAAGAAAGAATGGCAGCATTTTCAAAGCAGAAGTCAGAACAATTGCAAAATGAATCACAAACCTTTCATTTTCTTCATTGAGCCACTTAGCGTTTTAACAGAATAAGTCTTTTACACAGGTCAGTGGGTAGATAACTTTCTTTTAAGAGGAAAACATCATGTACATAGATTCATTTATCACAAGATTACAGTAATGCAGTGGGTTTGAATTAAGGGTTAACAGATTAACTCATAGAATCCAATCCAAGAAGACTGTCCTAAACAGAATTATTGACAGGAACAAGCATCTGTTTTTCTCTTTGTGAATCTGAAAGATTTCAGTAATTTCTATTATCAATCTGATATTTCACTTACATTGAACAGAGATAAGCCAGCAAATAAATTCCGTGCTCTCTAAAAACTTCATCAGCTTGTACACTGTATTGTGCAAGCACCTATGTATCATCCATGTAGTACATGCATGCACAGTATATATGGAATTTAAACAGTGCAATAAAAAGTTTTAATGTTTTCAAATTTCTCACATGAATGGTTTATGCCATATAATTCACAGTGTAAAAAGTAAGGATGTATGGTGCTGAAAGGATTGAAGAAAAAGATTGCTAAAAAGGTAGCTGAGAGAAACTACAACACCTGCAAAGATTTTATATGATTTTGAAAAATGAAAAAATCATTCAATCACTGAAAAATGTGCATTTTAACATATGAAAATGTAGAACCTCTTCTACAAGTGAGTTGAAAATCTAAACTCTATTGTTCTCTTAAAAAAAGAACCCTTGGGGGTGAGCATTTTTAATTTCTTAAATAAATAGTTAAATGTTTACAATATTCTGTATGGAGTCTACTGTTAGAAAAATCTCCTAGACTCTGCATGCATTTTGCTGAGGGTCCTGGCTCTGAACATCCCAACAGCCTTTTTTGTCTTCTGGAAAATATTTTTTTGGCCTAGGCCTGTGAACTTAACTCATATGTGGACAGTATGAACTTTGAAAAGTTCTACCCAAATAACAATTGAGACAGTCATAATATACAGAAGTAAACCACAAAACAATACCTTTTAAGGAACACAAGATCATATCTGATATTATATTACTATAGAGTTTATTAACTATAAGCAATGTCTCTTTTAATGAGAATATTCACTTAGATTTTTTTTTAATAAAGTAAAATAAGTGTTTATAGTGAAATACAATCAATGACTTCTGGTTTCTCATAGCTCTCAGTGTCTACCTCTTAACTTGACAGTTCACACATAGCAGTACCTCATTCACAAGCATTGTTTCCCAGGCACAGTCATAATAAAGACAAACACCCATAATTCCCCAAAAGGAAACTTTCTGCTTTCAAATCATTGTCTCCCTTTAATGGGCAATCACATGTTGATATCTTATGTGATGCCTCCAGAGATCTTGAGGCTTGCAGCATGTGAACCACTGCTGACTTAAGCTCCTGACTTCCATGCTTAGATTCGACAGTGCCACATAAAATCTGATCTTCTGTCCTTTTGTGCAGATATACACTTGCATGTATTTTCAGAAAGTTCCTTTGGCTCATAAACAGTTAACAGCTGACATTAAGATTTGGAGAGTGAGTATTCGTATATCAAAGGGCTGCTAAATGAGATTTCTGTGTACTGCACTGAATGCCCATGAACAATTTGTTAAATTCAATAGGTCAAACATACAAAGCAAAGTAACTTGTGTAAAATTTGCAATTCTGGATCTGCAGATTTATAAACATCATAAAATGGTGTTAAAATACTCCACTGAGTTACTGTAGCTCATACCACAAAGACTACAATGAAAAGCTACCATTAAATTGTCAGAACAATAACAGTATTTGTGGGCTCATTACTAAAGAAAGTATCAAAAGCTCTAGGCTCCACATAGCAAAGACCTCTGTAAGCTAAATTAATTCACACAGAGTTTGAAGTACATGCTTCAGCTACAGCTGACCACATCTGCTGTTGAGAAACTTGTTATCCTTTCCAAACTACTGCTGGGCAATTTCAATATTATATAAGGAAAGGAGAGTTTTTTGCAAATCAAGGGGAAACCACAATATTTTCTTGCATTAGGTGGCACACATCCCATATATATGCACACAGTTGTGTATACATAGCCATATATATATATACACACATCCAGTGTATATTCAGTGTGTATATGTGTGCATTAATAAACACAGGTTCATTTTGCATACCGTAGGTCTTCAAGATTCTCTGCAGAACAAAGATCTTAGTTTACTATTGTTATTTTCCCTGAATGTTTGGCATGGTGGAATTTATTCTCATATTGTGTGTGCGTGACTAATGATGCAATTCACTTTCTTATTAGTCTTGTAGACAACAAGCATATATTTTAATTTTGAGTGTTGTATTTTTTTTCACAAAGGCAAGACCTGCATTTTAACTTAGAAATTCTGGTATAAGTCTTCTATTTCTGCTAGTGGGCATACAGAATTTGAAGAGGATATTTATTCAGGTTTGGCTTAGCATGAAAGCATTCAAAGCTTGTCAGTTGTAGTGAATCTGACAAAAAAAAAGATATGCATACAAGTTAAACATATATCAGAACAATTCACAATGTCTGACTCAAGCAGTCAGTATGATAACTACTGTTTGGAAGACTAGGTCCTCAGCAGTGTAATATACTTTGCAAAAGACCACAAACACCTGCCAGCTGCCAAACAGGCATGGTCTTGATTGTCCCTTTCAGAGAACAGAGATTTTGGGGCATCTCTGAGGCCTGGATTCCCCACAAAATACTTAAAGAAGGCCCACAAAATACTTAAAGAAGGTGTGGTCTACAGTTACGTGTTTCTTGTTTTATATTATTTTTATCAGAGAAAAACTAGTATAGGTGCTAAAAAGCTGTTAGAAAAAAAATTGAGAAAGTTTGAATAATGTAGAACTGAAGATTCCCTGGCATATCTGAATATACTGTATCATTAAAAAAAGGTCTTTCCTCTTTTAGGAGGGAAATTGACAACTGCCTCATGTATGTCACTGAATCTCTATACTTTTACATTCACACACCAGCACAGAGTCACATCTTGCATTTGAACCACAATTGCTTACAGCACATGTGCAAAACAAAACAATTTTAAACAGATTTAAGGGTGGGTGTAGGGGATGGGGTATGACACAGGTATGAAAATATGTCTAAATGTTTTCCTTACTGTACAATGATTTTTCTTGGTCAGAACATGGAATTACAGTCAGTGGACAAATCATTTGGGAGACACATCATTCTTTTAGAAAAATCAGTGAGGGAGTAATGACTAAGGTCTTTTTGGACATATTGTATTTGATTAGTTGTTTGTGCATTCACTACTGAGATGTATGATTTAAAGGAAGAACATAAAATTGGGCCTGTGTGATTGCCACTGTTTATCACTTAGTTTCTCATCAGCTTCTATTTTTAGCCCTCCAGTGCAATAATAGGATACTGCAGATCATGGAAGCCAAGCTCTTAACCAGGCACCACTTCCAGCGGAATCCAAGTGCAACAGTATCTCTTACCCTCCATGGGAGAAAAATATCCCAGAAACAGCTTCTATTTATGTATTGTAATTAATTTGTATGTAAGTATGGAACGTTTCAGTGGCGATGTTTGCATGAATGTGCAGTTTGGAAGACTGATCTGGAAAATCTGTCATGCAGGGAAAACATGGAGTTAAAGGGCTTGTTCTGACTAAACTGACAGCTTGGCCTTGTATGCTCTTCGAAAATAATATGATAAATAATTAATTGTGCACTCTTTCAGTGCAGCTGCTATGAAGACCTCTGAGGATGTGACAGACCTTGCTTGACTAAAATGGATAGAAACACCCATTAAAGCTGCTCTGAACAGTTGCTAAGTTCAGGAAGATTCGTAAAATAAAAAAGTTATATTTTTACAGTTATATAAATTTATAATTTAGTATTCAGTTTTTTCAAATCCCAACTGACAGATTTATGTGGTTTTATTTTTAAAATTATATGTAAATATGTCTATGTGACTCCCTTTTGCATATGATGTAGATTCCAATTAAATTTGTCTGTTTTCTTTACATTCTGTATGGAAACTTTTGAACAGAACGTAAGTTAATCATCTTTAGGAAGTGCAAAATGATGTCTGACAGCTTTAAAAATTACTGTTACTGGCTAGTAGTCAAAACCTTAGTCTATTTAATCGTAAGCCTCTGTTTTATGCAAAGCTTTTTATGAAATATTTACATGTAGTACTTAAGCACATATATTCTTGCATGCCATCTAGTTTCCATATTCTGTATATTTCCAAATTAACAATATGGAAGTCGACATGAGGTAGATCGCAACCTGGCTTTCCTCTGTGGGAGGCCTGTTACTCTGCATCAGAGTAGCTACATTTCATGTGCACTTTTTCATCTTGTAGATGGACTGAAATCACATCAATACTACTTGGCAAGTGTGTCTTCTGCTTGGCTTGAACAGGTAGAACATTTAGTCTACGTTCTGCATGGCGGACTCATCATCATCTTGCAGATCTCTGTAACTATACTTGTACAGTGCAAAGACTTCAAAACATAGTAATGATCATATAGCAATGATTTATATTTCAGTTCTTTCCACTTGTTGTAAATCTGTTTTAAAGTAGAGACATGTGAAAGGAGATCCAAAGCAAGGATAATTTTTACAATGTGTAATGCAAAATGCAACTGAAAGTACTCGGCTTCTTCAGCAAGTGCCAAGAAAGGCTTGTTAGCAAATCAAGCAGACAAACATCAGGCAGTGAAAAGAACGAGTTAAACTAAAGGGCAGTAGTAGCACAAGATTAGGTGAAAACAAACTGTTAATGAATAAACAGAGATTGAAAGTCATAAGGAGAACAATGTACAAGAATAAGATCATGAAACAGTTTTCTAAATAGGAATCAACACAGTGTTATCTTCTTTGAAGGTAGCATTCATTTAGTGCTTGAAAATGTTACATAAGGTGAATATCAGCATTAGACCTGAGGAGCATGAAACTGGGTCTCCACTTCCAGAGAGTCTTGCAAATCCTGGCAGCCTTTTTATTTGCCTTGTTTATAAATAGAAGGTCGTAAGAGCTTCCATTAAATAAGACAGTGATCAGTTTTCAGTGTTTTATCCACAAATCAACTATATGTTTGTGATGCTTTGTAGTCTTTTAGTAATTTTTCTTCCATAATTGTTTTTTCAGCATAGGTAATATGTAACGAACCAAAAAATAACGTGTGTCTCACTTCATTCTGAAAGAAGTTCACAGACAATTTTCTACATAATATTATTGAACTCATTACAAGAATTTCTGTTGAAAAAAATGTACCTTTTCAAAGCTATATAAGTTTGTAGAAATATTCTTCAAATGAGTAGTTGTTATAAAAGCAGGTTAGACTGGACCTAGGATGCTAATAATTTGGAAAACTTTTGAAAAAATAGTCCTTCAACATTCACGACAATTATTTAAATTAATTTCGCCACATTTACAAGATCAGACTGAGTAATTTGGGTCACTGTCTTTAGGAGAAAAAGCACTTCCTCATAATGTTTTTAGGTTTCAACACAACATAAATAGTTACTACTCCTTTAAAAATATAACATAAGATTAGCAATAAAACCAAAATGCAAATGCTTATTTAAAAGGTGATATTTATAGAGTTCATTTTTTTTACATGTGGGAATGTAGAACTCACTTCAAATGTGACTCTAAACCTGAACTGCACCAAATGATGACCTAATTTTTTCTACTGAGAATACAATGATTACATTTAATGATATAAATATTAATTTGAAAAAGTCTGATTTCAAGAATTGTTTTCTGAACAGCATCCAATTAATGATCAGACACATAGTGTAATAAAATAGCATCTAATGAATACAAATCAAGTATATATAAATTTACACATAGGTTAACAGAAAATATGACAGAAAAGTTGTTCAAAAAGCTCCCTAACTTGAAGGAAAGGCTCTATTTGTTTCCACATAAATATAAAACAGGGCCATTAAGCCACCTTAGAGACATAAAAGCAGTTCATCTAAAGTATATGGACTGAGGTAGTTTGGTTTTCAACTTCATGGGTTTTCTGTACAACTACAGTCAAATCTGAGTTAAAAAATATTTCTGTACTGAAGTTAAGCAGAAAATCTAAACCTCATTTTCAATTCAGTCCAAGAAACTGCCAAGTGTGATGTGTCTAATATTGTTAGCTCTACTATATATTGAAATACAAAAATGCAAATGAACTGACTAGTCATGAATTGCAAAACAGCAAGGAATATATTGCTAAGGGGATGTTTTCCTTGTTATGCTTCCTATGAGAATCTCATTCCTTGGAGTACCGTTCAGAGTATATGGTATTTACCTATCAATCTTACCTTGAAAAGGAAGTTTTTAAATCTTTGATCCTGGAGTTACTTATACACATAGTATATAAGTATATGTATAGGTACAGCTTTTCCTAAAGTTTTTTTTATTCTCCTAACTACCAGAGCATCAAAGTAACTGATTGTGCAATAAGAGAAAAAAATCAGAAGGTAACATATTTGATTGGAATGTCAAGACACTAAGACATTAAATGAACTTTCAAAGACATGCAGCAAGTATTTTATTCTTTAGAGAATTTGAGCAGGATTTTGCTTCCCTGAAAACCATTGTGTCATTCTTCCTCTTGATTTAGTAGCTGATTGGAAAGTTAAATATTAGACACAGCTACAGAGCCTTTGGAGAAAAAAATGTGGAAGCAGGTTTGGAACATGGCTGAAGGAATTTATCTGGAAATTACAGTAGCTGAATACAATCAAGACCATACAGACTTCTAATTCTAGAAATTCTGAAAATTTCATCATGGCAACACCATGTGCTATTTTGAAAGGATGCCACAGGTCAAGTGTTTATTGGTGACAGTTCCTCAGATATGAAGCTGCTTAGCCCAAAGAGCTGCTGGAGACACAGCCTGGCCCTGACCCTTGTGGTATGGTAACATCCAGCAAGTCCTGCACCCCTGCTCCCATCACTTCAGTGCACACAAGACAGAACATCCCGGAATAGGATGCACAGCGGTCTGACATCACTCACGGCCCCAAAAGGCCCTGGTCTCAGGATGCGGGAGCAAGAAAATGGAAATACTTGTCAAATTCATAAATGGAAAATCAGGACTCAAATAATTTAGTAAACATAATAAGTAACTGTAGAAGTTAGTCAAAACTAGACAAAAATAAAGGAAATTACAAGATTCAGTTTTATATTCTGGGTCACACAGGTGCTCACTCACCCTGTTTACAGTGCCTTTAAGGACAGAGTAGCTTTAGATATCTATACATTTTTTCTTCATCAAAGCTCTTCCCTCGGGCAGTGCTCAAAAAGAAATAAAAGGAAAATTTCTTACTTATTCTTACTCTGTGACTCTCAGGAGTTTTCTTACTTGTCAAAAGGTTTCATTTTTCTTTTTATATCTTCTGCTGACTAGCACTCTGCACTCTTCTACTTTGCTTTTGTCTTCTCCCCTCTTCTAACCCCCATAGCTGCAATTTGCCACTGTAAGAATTTCAAACCCCTTCTGCAGCTTAAAATAATTGCGAGAGGTTTGACTTTGGCACTGATGTAGTAATGTTGTGGAACCCTGCCAGATGTTTAAAAGGAAATAAATAGTTATAGCTTGAAAAAAACAAAACAAAACCAAAAACAAAAAAACAAGTTTTCAAAGGTGTCCCACTAAGAATGATACAGATGTCTCTGAGTAACAAAGAATGTCAAATAAGCAGCTAAGAAAGAAAGAAAGAAAAAAATAACAAAATGGAACATCTACACTTTTGAGCTTTTTCCAGAAACGAAAGCATCCTATGTGAAAAATCTCTTTGAGGTCTGATTTCACCAAATATGCACAAACTTATGTAGTTGTTGCTCCATTACAGCAGCTTTCTAGTCTCCTGTTGAACCAGAAATGCATGAGTGACCTTAAATGACCTTCATGTTCCTCTGTGATTTGGGGCCTGGTACAATTTTGACATAGAAAGACAGAGATTCTTTCTAAGTTTCATATTTGGACCCCAGCTTCTAAAGACAGATAGAAAGAAACATCACAGTTCCTAATATTCTACATTTATTTAACTTTGGGGAAAAGTTTGTCTCTTCATACCAACTTTGAAGTTGCTGTGAGTTTATATACATGCTCAAACTGGTGTGCTCTAACAAATACTGTTCAACAGCTAAGGTGGATTAATTACAGTGATACACACTCTTACCCAGTTTCAAATAAAAACTAGTTTTAGCTGAAGAGAAAGGTATTTTGTAATAGATACTTATTATTTTTCCCCTATCGGTTATATACCTGGATTTTAATTTATATTTTAATTTAAATTTTAAATTCTAATTTTTCAAGTTGTATAAATGTAGCCTTTTACCATATATCTTCCTTTATGTGTCTTACAGTAAATATTAATTTATCATAATAATTAAAACAGACAAGGAACACTCAATTGTAGTTATTTCTTCTGTATTATTCCCTTCATCATTCTTACATCCATCCTCTTCCTCACTGCTAAGAGGAGGGAGGTCTACTTCTGCTCTACAGACAGGAACATAGAACCTCTTATTCTTAATAATATTAGCTTCTCTGAAGGCATATTTGTAAGAATGGATGTAGATTCTTGCTGCTTTTTGAGAGAAATGCAAATTTTTATTCCTCAGTTTAAAACAGGCAATTTTGCTGAGAGGAAAATAAAAGGGAGCAGAAAGAAGATCAGGAAATTTTGGATAGATTCTTCCAAAATGGCAAATAGAAATCCATTTCCTAGTGTCAGTGGCCAGCACACATAGTTACGTTGATGTTGGTCTAATAGATGTATGTGTTGTTCTCATTGCTGAGTGCTCTGACAGAGCATAGCTGACCCCTGAATTAATACCAGATTCTCATCACTTTGATGAATGCATAATAAGTGAACTGACAGTGTGTCACATATTTTCACAATTCTCAGGTTCTTCAGTAATCTCTCTGGAAATGCTCTTTATCCTAAAGTAAGAAAACTGAATGTCAAAATGTGTATTTTACTGTAAACCTTCTGGTTTGAGGGATTTTTTTTTGCTTATTCTTATAATATTTTTTCTGCATATTTTTGAAGGCTGCTTACCTGTGATAAATATACCAGAACAGAAAAGTGTATTCATAGTAACTATTTGGTGTATTTAGCACATAGCATAAAAAAATACGAGGAGAGATTTGTGTTAACAGTCTTGGATCTTTTCCCAATGGCGCTTCATGCTGCAGCCCAAAACATAGGCATCAGACCATTATATCATGGGTAAGGAATTAGAATATTTCAGGTCTGTTGAACACTGTGAATGTTTTACAGTTGATTAGATTAAACTGCTAAAATGCAGGTGGCTTTGTATGCTGAAAAAAATCCAGTGTTGTGTAGTCCTCCAATTCTTTCACCTGTGAAGATTCTCATCTGGTGAATAAAATAACCCGCATCAGTTAGCACATGGCCTGTTAATATGCAGCAACATCATGACTATGTTGCTTTGTTTACAAGAGAATGCTGCTTTTATTTTTTTTTCTTTTTTTTTTTTTTTTTTTAAGAAAACCATGTTTTAAATAGCTTGTGTAGGCAGCTTTTTAATTAGAAGACTCCCATACTACACAAAGAAAGAAAATGTGTTTCTAGTAGCAACAGTGATTGTGTGGAATACATTAAAGGAATAAGCTGAGTAAACCAGCATAAATTTTTCACAGTCAATTCACAAAACTATCAGTCAAGAAGTAACCTCTCCAAATATCTTTGGAGAAAACATAAATCTCTACGAAAACAATCCACCGATAAACTTGCTCTTTAGGTTTCAGTTTTTACACAGACAGTCCAAAAGTACTGATCTAATGGTCAGCAATATGACAAAAGAAAACTTCCTTCTTTTCTGGTACTTTGAGATGTTAAGATAATTATTCATAGACTGATGCACAGAAATAATTGTAAATGTCGTAATAATTCTAAATTTGGTCTCCACAATAATATCAACATCATTTGAAAGAAGATTCTCTAGTCATAAATCTAAGACCAGGGATGACAGAAGAATGTTATAAAATGGATTCTGGGAGGAAAACAAGTAAGTTTCCACGTCCTGCAGTGGGAAATATGTAAATACTTTGGACAATAAACGAATGAAAAAATGGTGACCACAAAAAGTACATTAATTGAAAAGGAACCTTTGATTCTGCTGGACATAATATCTTATTTTACTGAGATACAGATTAAGACATTTTTTGTTTGCATTCTCAGTACCCTGACTTGCATTTTCAGCCTCACAGAAGTGAGCACTATTTCTGAACCCCAGTGTCTGACCACTCAGCTGTCCTTCAGGACAAGAAACTATAAAGCTGAGCAATACAGAAGATTCAGTTGGTCAAAGTGCTCTCAATGTCAGTGTTGGTTTTAGGTGATTCTGGATTTAGGCAGCTTCCAGCTGCTTGTTTTCTCTTAACAGCCATCTCCAAGGGATTTCTGCTTTGCAAACAGGATTTTTGAGAATTCAGTCTTCCATTTGCTCAATTTTTTTCTGAAATTGACTCTTTGATATGGGTACCAAATTGCCCTGGATTAAAAAAATTTGACTTAAAATATTTGGATTCTCCCCATTTTGTATTTACTCCTGTACACATACATGAAGAATGCTATAGAAATATAGAATGGTTTGCACTGGCAGGGATCTAAAAGATCATGTCATTCCAACCTCCCTGCCATACTCAGGGACACTTTCCACTGGATAAGACTGCTCAAAGTCCCATCCAACATGATCTTGAACACTCCAGGGCTGGAGCATCCACAGTTTCACTACCATCACAGTAAAGAATTTCTTCCCAATATCTAATGTGAAAGTATCCTCCTTCAGTTTAGAACATCCCCCCTTGTCCTATCTCTACATGCCTTTGCAAAAAGTCCCTCTCCAGCTTTCTTAGGCCCCCCTTTAGGTATTGGAAGTTGTTATAAGATCTTCCCAGGTCCTTCTCCAAGCTGAACAACCCCACCTCTCTCAGCCTGTCCTCATGGGAGAAGTGCTCCAGACCTCTGATCCACTTAGAGGCCCTTTTCTCGACCCACTCCAACAGGTCCGCATCCTTCTTGTCTTGGGGGCCCCAGAACCGAATGCAGTACTCCAGGTGGGAGGTCACAAGACCAAAGGAGAGGGCAATCACCTTCCCTGACCTTCTGGTCACATTTCTTTTAAGGTAGCCCATGATGCAGTTGACCTTATCAGCTGCAAGCACACATTGTTGGGTCATGTCAAAGTCCTCAGCCACCAACACCCCCAAGTCATTATCCTCAGGGCTACTCTCAATAAATCACACACACCTAGGCATATTAACTACTGTTATGATAAAAGTGTAGTTATTTTTTAATGGAAAGAGAGCAAGACAAGAATGTATGGTGTATAAATAATACTGTAAGCAAAAGAAACAAAGACTGCCTCAACCATTTTCCAGTCAGGGAGAGTGAAGACAGCAGAATGAAAATGTTTTGATTTTGTTAGTTTTTTTATTTCTATTTAGACTTAAATTCCTTTTGTTATTAAAATAAATTACCTTAGTGCTCGGGTAAAAAAGGAGGTGAACTTCACTATCTGAAGGACAAGAAAGGAGATATATATGTATATATAGATACAGAGATTTATATAGAGAGAGACATATATAGGCAAGAAAATATTTATACAACCACAACTTAAAACACTTATGAAATATTCTGTAAGGATAAAAACACTATTAATAGGCTTCGATGCACTTTTCAGTAGCATTACTTGAGGTGTTATAAAATCTCATAAATGGATCAATATCTTTATTTTAATTTGTTCAAGGTGTGTAACAATAATTTTTATAGATATGAAAACTGACATATTTATACATCTGTAAAATGTTGCTCCATATAATTGGGATAAATATTTCAAAAGGAAAATGCTATTAATAATTATTTCACCCAACACCTAAAAAAAAATACATGAATTACAGTGCAGAACTATCACATCCAGTAATACTCTTAAAAACTATTTTGAAGTGAAAGAAGTTAATACACTGTGTAAAGAATACTTTTAGCTAGCTTTAGACATTCTTACCAAATGGCATGGAAATCTCCAAATCACTTTTCTATAACGAATGTCAGTGCCCAAATAGTAGGACTTCAAATAAAGTTCATGCTTCATTACCGATAACATTCAGAGACACTTGTAATAGATTGACTACTCTTGTATCAGGCTGGTCACCAGTGTTCAACTACAGGCCACAGTTCAAATTGTTTTCATTTTTGCTGAGTCAATGAAGAAGATATTAATCACATACTTTAATTTCTCACAGTACTTGGACCCCACAGGATTTAGAAATGGCTTTCAACTTTTGCACTAACTCCAAACAGTGCATTCAAGATTCATTATTTTAGTGACTTTACTTTGTACGTGATCTGTATCACCATGCTCCTGCCAGTTAGAGATTTATCTTTTCCATTTCTAAGTAAAACTTGAAGTAGCTGTTAATATTCCAAGAGGACTGACATTTAAACCCAGGAGCCTGCTGCTAGCAAGTTGTGCCTTGAGGAAAAAATGAATACGCAAGTTGGGCTGTTCAATTATTTCACTCTTGAAAGAACAGTGATTCACTTGAGCTTTTGGGAGTAGATTTTGTGGGAGGGGATGCTAGCTCCATGTCTAAATATGTATTTTACTTTGCTCCTAGGAAAAAGAACACAATGTGTGATGAAAAAATTAGAGTAATTGATCTCTTGGAGAACTTTACAAATAAAATATCATCAAAATAATATTTATTTGGATAAATATATCAACCAAATGAATACCAAACCCAGGGTTTCTGCCGTTGTATGAGACAGACTTTGATGTTCATCGAGGTAATCAATTTCCATTATTCACCAAAATCTACTGTTCAGAAAAAAATTCCATTTGCTGTTTAGCACAAGGTTTCATTGGAACCTATGCATTGGACAAGGAAGGATTAAAAAGATTAGAAGCAGACAGAGAAGTAGAGAGAACAAAATTTAGCTGGCAGTTTCGGTGTGAATATTTGAAGCAGCTTTACCTAATGTATTTGTTGCAATAATTGGATGCACTCACATAAACATTTGAAAACCGTCATTTTTTTCAGGTGCAATTGCAGTCAGGGAGGAATATGAATATACAGACTGCCAAGGAGCAGGATGGACATCAGTTTGGCCTATGTGGAAAAGGTACCCATGGTATGGCCTACCTAGAAAATGTCCTGTGGTATAAGACATGTAGTCTGGAGTCTCTGCTGGTGTGTCTTGGCATTGCTTATGATATCGACTTAAAACTTTTCAAACATCTCTTGTCTTTCATACTGTACAATTCAAACTACTTCATCACTGACGTGGTTGGGATGTTGTGTGTGATTTCACACACGTAATATGTGCCATCTAGTTTATGAATCATGGAATTTACTTATTACACTGATGCACAAGCCTATCAAGTAAAATAATTTATATAAAATAATTTATGCTACATTTTGCCAAAGTCTTTCTGTCTTTAAGTTACAGTAGGTTTAAATTGTGCTTCAGAGATGTATAGTATGGAATTTTCTCCTTCTAATGTAAGAAATACCATTGACACTGTATGATTCAGTATATTCTACAGCATTCTGGAAAAAAGACCTGTTCTTGTCTTAGCATTATTAACCTAATTCAGTTAACCAAGTATCAAATAAGTCATGTTGAAAGAATTGGTTGGGTTTCAGGTCCAATTAGAAGTTCACATTCAATTTATAATTGCCCTGAAATTTTAACTCATGTTAAAATTGTATTATGTTACTTTTACTAATGGTTTGATTTAATTAGATTAGCCAAGTTGAAGGTTTTTGTGTAACAGATATAACTTAGTTCAAATCTTGTCCAAAAGTAGGAACAGAGAATGTAGTATGAAAAAAAAAAAACAAATTTGAAAAAATTCTGCTTCATTTGAATGAATCCAGAGCAAAATCTACCTTGAGGTACTTAAGTGTACATTAACCACTAGTGGAGAGGTTGGAGGGGAAACATGTCCAAAAACAAAATCTTTGTGCAAAATTCTGTTTAAATGGAAATACAAGTATTAATAGCTATAGTTTTAGTGAACCAATAAGTATAAAGAAATAATGAGGATAGGGATTTGCAACTTTGTGCCCTAGATATTAGATATTATACTGCACCAGGAATTGATAGGTTTGGTAGCGTAAACTTGGCCCCTTCTTTTGATGCCATGATGATTTTTTGCCTTTTCTTTTATACCCCTTTTATATATCTTTTATAGCTTTTGTATTCTCAGTGGTTTTTAGCCTACATTCTTAGACTTATTTGTCAAGCTAGGAGACTAAACATCTTAGAAGCCTCATAGTTAGGGATCAGAATGCCCCAGACACCAAGGTCCTCTCCAGAACACATTCTGTAAACTAAGATAGAACCATCCAGGGGAAGGTTCCTCAGGGAGGGGGGCTCATTCAAGCCTCTCATTGGGGACTGTTTGATAGATCTGCTAATTAGTAAGACCTGTAATGATAAACCAAATCGATTGTATGTGTGCACTGCGGGGTGCATTTCGGCGCAGTCCACCTGGACGTGGTGCACCTAAGGATCCTTAAAATAAATACCAAGGTAAAATCCCTTTTTCCCTTCTAACCATGTTTGATTCTTGATTTTAAGACGAGGTAAAGGCATCAGTTTCACAACCTCTGAATAAAATTTTACCAAAAGCATAATGGTGACATGAGTAATGTGTTTGCTCTGTGAATTTTGTTTGATCATTTTCCAAATAGAGATGTGAAAGTACTAAAAATCAGAAAAAAGAAAGATTCATTAGGAATGGAATGGAAAGAATTAATTATCAAAAAGATCAACATTTTAAGCTTATTCTGATATTGAAAGGAAGAAAAAGTGTTTAAAAATGAAACCAAACTAAAAAGAAATATATTATTTTATCATTACATGAAAGCAGTTTTCTGAACAGATTTTCTAACAGGACATGGAGATACTCTTGTATACATGTGGACATGTGTGAACTTCATAAACTTTCATTTGCTCCCGTAACCTTTGTTCTGTAGTGTTCAGAATCCCCAGATGAAATTAAATGTGTGAGATGTGGCAAACCAATAGAGAGAACAAGGTGTTAAAAATGTTTTGAGTTGGTGTTATGTATGATATGGCTGTTTGTGGCAGATATTTTCCAGTCTGTTTAAGATAAGAATCTCCCTCCAGCTGGCACTTGTCAGAGGATCACAGAACAAACTTGTGAATCTGCTGCTTACAAATGACAATTGTGAAGATGTGCATATAATTTTAGTCTTCCTTGGACATGTAGATCATGATTACTTTCTAAGTATGATAAAAGATCAGATTAAATTTAACCATGGCAGTTCAAATCAACCTAATTCACTTCTTCTGAGACTCTGTCCTGTATGCAGACCCCAGAGAGTCATCATTCAGTTCTGCTCCCTCAACAGTTTTTATTGCAAAGCTGGATGAACATCAAGATGGTTCTTGCAAGTGCCATCATAAGTGAGGGATGGGATAGCCCAGCTGAAGGACAAGTGAAAGCAACAATGACAGACTGGAGAAGTTTTTTAGACTCTGCTCATGGAAAATTTAGAATCATAGAATAGGTTTGGTTGGAAAGCATCTTTAAAGGTGTTCTAATCTAACCCCCTTGCAATAAGCAGGGACATCTTCAACTAGATAAAGTTGCTTAGAGCCCTGTCTAACCTGAACTAAAATTTTTCTAGGGATGGGGAATTTGCCACCTCTCTGGGCAATGTGTTCCAGTATTCTAATGTTTACTTTAAATGATCATATTAAGGGCATTCATAAGATTTAATTTTTTTTAAAAATCAAAGAGCTATGTTTTGAATTTAATCTTTCTGGAGGAAAAAATTAAAATTATTAATTCAATTTGAAAAAATATGTCAAGCTATAACATCTGAATACTTCCCTCCCATAAGGGAGAGGCCAGGGAAATTGAAACCTGAAGTGATTTGCTTAAGGTCGTAACCAGGAGATAACAAAACAAGGAAGAAGAGAGCAATTTTCCCCAGCTTTCAGTATGAAATCAGTTCCCTGTCCACTTCAAATGGTACCTCCTTGCAGTATTAACTTCAACAAGTCCAACTTTTGATATTTTCAAGCTCTCATAGCCTATTTGTGCATTAGGAGATTTTTAAAAGCCCAGCTTCTGACAGAAAGATTTTGATGACTGATATATATGATTTTAGCTAGTTTCATTCATCGTAACAAAGATGAATCCTAAAACTGTGCTTCCATCATCCTTCCAAATGACAATTCACTGTAACCAGGTTTCCCTCGCAAGATTTGCTCCTTTTTTTCCAACTCTATGTGTGAGACTTCCACTGAAGCCTCAGGGAAAATACTTAGTATAATTGCTGATTCCTTTCGAAAATACAGATAAATGATCTGAGTAGTTATTTTAATAAATTTTATTATCCATATACCTTTTCACTTTTTCAACACAAACAGCTATAACACAACATAAAATAACACTGATATCTTATATTTTTAGAATGGAAAACAGTCACAATAATTACAGAAGTGAATTTGAAAATGTTTGACCAAATAGTTGCTAATATCTAGTGTTTTCCTAATGAGAAGGAATATTTTGGAGCTTTCATTGAAAGACAAAATCAGCATGAATTGACCAGAGATGTAGTTTCTATGTCTGAGGCAGTTATTTGTCTTCCTGACAGAGTCTAATGTATATATCAGTTTTAGAATTCAGTCTTCTTTTTGTCATTACATAAACACACACACACATATATATACACAGAGAGAGAGAGAGACAGAGGAATTGTGAAGAACAATAGTAATTCTTTCTGAAAACCAGTGGTACATTTACAACATGAGGTTTTTTGAGACTGGCACAGATTTTATGAAAAATCTAACTATAACAGAATTGAAATTTAATATATTAAAGTGATCAACAGTACATGCTCAGCATAATATAAAAAAAATAAATAGTCCTTGCCACAGTCCCTTGCAATCTGACTCATTATCTTCTTATCACATTAGGGCACAGTGGCTGTATATCTATTGCTGCTCCAAGTCTGTTGCATTGCTTGATTTGGTTTAGCAAGCCACAACCTTCCCGGAAAGCGCAGCGGGGCTGCTTTGGGGAGAACGGCTGTTCCACTCTCCAGTAGTGCTTTCAGGTGGCCCTGCGCTCTCGCTCCAGCTAGCTGGGCTCCGCAACACAGTGACCATAAAGGAGGCACAAAGGGCCCTTCATATGGACCTCAGAGGGAACTTTATTTTACATGACGGCTAGCTGGTTCCCAGAGGCAGAGAGGCCACATGGTCAGGGAGCTTGGGGTCTTATCTGTGGACGAGGAGGGCAGACAGAGCATATGGACTAATGGTCTAAGGGACTAAAGGCGCATTAGTCTGAAGGACTAATGGTACTAATGGATTAAGGGTGCAGAGGAGGCACATGGACGGAGTTGGGGTACTGGAACCAATAGGGAGAACCTGAGGGTGTGGCCAGGACTAGGGGCAGGGAAGGCGGGGAGGAACAATGTGGGAAAGGCAGACAATTTAGTAAGAAATCAGTGAGGAAACACAACACTGCAAAAGTCCCACTTAAACCTAGACTGCCAACATTCTGGCTTGCATGTTAGTTTTAAATTACAGGCAAATGCCAGTGGATTTTTTCAGTTCTTCTGGACTACCTCTAAATATATTCAGTTATGAAATAAAAAATGGTTTGAGCTCAATTTTTTTCTTGTCTCGGCCCTGATGAACTTTTGTCTATCACTGAGGAGACAGAAAGTCAAAAGGACTGTGTTGACCATAGCTAGCCCAGCTAACATGCAAATTGTTTCACTAGACTTCTGATCAAATGAAACTTCAGGGTATAGAAGCTATATCTAGACTGTTGCTATTAAATCTGAGGAAAACCAGCTTTGGCAGAATATTGCGTACTGGTTTTATGGATGTATGAGAGGAGACCATACTGTGAAAGTGAGTGATGTTTGAACGGTTTTGACTAATATCTAGTGATTTGAAAACTGATAGCATCCAGTTTTTGTGTTGTAGGTTTATACAAACTTCATGCTGCCCTCCTGTTGTGATACAGCAGTAAGAAGGAGAGTGAGGAGATCTGGACATAACAGCATTTTGATCAAAGATATATCTAGTTTTATTAATTACAAAATATCCCTGTCCTATGCAAGAGATAATGCAGTGAGAGAGAGACAGCAGGTGTCAGCGTGATAGTTTTTAATATGACCACCCTGTCCCTTCACAGAGATGGTGTGGTCCCAGGCAGAGATTGGACAGGTCATTGTTATTGTTCCTGCTAAGCTGAGTCTTATGGAAATGCAGCATCATTAAGTCTCTCTGGGCTACTTTCTATGCCCTGACCTTCCTGGAGATTGGAGAGCCTCAGGTCATGGGTCTAGCCTCCTGAGAGTCTTTCCAGAAACTCTTTGACCTCAGTACGCTTAATTTTCCTTAATTATAAAGAGTAGGTAGGTATACTGTGCTAGTGGCTAGTCATTTCAGACCACAGAGCTGCTTTCTGATTTTCCATTATCCTTGCTGGTGCTTAGAATCTTCTCTTTCTGGGTACTTCCGGACACTTAATTTTCAATGATCAAACAGGTTTGCTTGCAGAGTGTGGCTCCCGACTTGCTTGAGCACATCAAAACTATTCTGTTTGGGAGAGAAGATGCATCACATTTCATCCACTGTATGTATCTACAGAAAAAGCTGCTAGAGTTCCCAGGTTTATGCTAACAACTATGCTAATTAGGCCTCGCTGCTATACCTTCTGATTGAGAATCAGGATCACTGATTGCAGTGGCATAAGATGGAAAATGGAGCCTTGTATGTCCAGTCATATTCAGCACAATTATTACAGAACAATTTTCCCCTGTTTCTCACAGAAGCTGTGAAATACATGGGAGATCAGGGCAATGTACAATGTCATCCAGACAGAGAAAAGTGGGTAATTTTTGAAGGCACGAACATCAAACCCACAACCTAAAAAGGTGTTCATAAAGCAGTTCTGATCCTTAGTTATTCTTCCATCTTGGTTTCACCACATTGCAAGATGCAGTCTGACTCTACTTCAGCCTTGCAGGTGAAATGGCAGTAACTTCATTTTTCTGGTTGCCTGAATGACTTTTTAAATTCCACTGACCAGATCCCCACTGATTATAAATGGACCATGAGTTCATTAATAGGCACCTCAAGCTAAACATCTTAATCCTGATTTGATTCCCACTCTGGGGACTTGGTTCATTTACCTGCACAAGGGCATCTCTGTATGTAAAAGATCTAAGAGATGGGACTGTCTTAAAAATGATAAAGGATGCATGGACGACCTGTGCTCTTCTAGATAGGCATTTGGAAGCATTAATGGTACCCAGGATATCTCAATAGACATTGCACTGTGATTAGGGACCAAAATCAAGCCCTGGCTTTCATGAGCTGAACACCATAAAGAAGCATGGGATATCTAACAGACCTGTTCAACACAAGCAGCTGAAAATAAAAGTCAAAACAACCAAAGAAAAAAATTCCAGTAATGGACCACAATAAAAAGTCTGAATCAGACTAAAGCATTTCTTCTGCCAGACCATGCACTGGGCAGCCCTCTTATGCTTGGGATGCAATTTCCAGTAAGAAGTGAATTCCTCACAAAGAGTAGCCGCATCCAAAAAGAACATTAACTGGTGACAGTGGTTCAAATGCTGATCTGCTCAAACTCAGAGCAGAAATCTGAATGTCATCATCCAAGTGACTCAGCTAAACTGCTACCTATTCACCATTCTCTCCCACACTACCTGTAACCAAATCTGTAGCTGTAATAACTTTTAAATGCAATGCAAATCTCTCCCCCCACAACCAGCATACTGATCCACTTCTTAAATAACTTATCCTTCAACTATTGAAAGAGAAAAGAAAAATAACATTTCCCCAAAAGAGATTTTAGAGTTCAGCAATGCCAGATTCTCTGAAAAAAAGCTGTCTGAATGCTAGGAATAGCCTAGTCAGCTGTGCTGTTCAGAAGCTGTGTGTCTTCAAAACTTTGTTTTCAAATAGGTGTGTATAAAAACATTTATTCTGAAGATCAGAACGTGAGGGATATTCATAGCTAACCTGGAAATTAGGAAGAGAGACTGTGCTGTATTTTTCTGGGGCTTGTACTGCGAAATTGATATCCAGCTTTTCTGTAAGTAGCCCACAATGAATAGACATTGAACATTTATTTTGGTTTTTAATAATGTTTACTTACCTAATGGAAGAACTTTAAATGTAATTAACTTGAACAACAATAAAGAAGAAAGTTAATGTGGCCACCTTGAAAGCAGAGTATTCAATATTTAAAAAGAAATTGTAACTTCCAATAGCCTTGAGATCTATGAAACATTTTTTCCCATTAAATAGTACACTTGTGAACATTTCTTTATTTTACCCTTCAGTGAAGAAATGTTGTGCCAAATTACTCTGTGGAGAGTGTTTAGGATTTGTTACATTAATTTCTTTCCTTGGTGCTGCAATATTTCCATGTGGCATGTATTATAATAACAGACATAAAAGAAAAATAATCTTTCTACCATTTAATGCATTTTAACTCTGTCACAAGCCAGTTTAATATACTTCTGAAACTTCAACTTGTGATCTTGAAGATTTATATTAAAATCTTTATGTTAAATCTTTATACTAAAATCTGATCTATATTAAAATACTTAAATAAATTGTGTTATCTGGTTATCTGATTTTTTTAAATACTTCCTAACCACTGAATTTGGTTGGGCATGCATTTTTCTAAATTCAAGACTTAACCAAATGTACAGTAAAGTAGTTAGGAATAATGTTTTGACAAATACAGGTAAGTATTGTCCCGTTAAAATTAAAGCTATTATAAGCATTTATTTTAGCCACTACTGCTGGACTAAGTCTAAAAATAAAGCTGTAACTGCATTAATAATCAGAAGTTATTTTTATTTTTTGCTTCAACTTGGCTGAGAGTCTCATTATTCTTCTGTGTATAACAAAATGCTACTTATCAGATACACACAGAATATTCTCTTTTCAGTATTTTCCACAAAAGATTCCTTTGTTAAAATCTATATAAACACTTTTCCCAGTCCTATTTTACGACACATGTTTTTGTTATAGAACACAATTTTAATATTTGGTTTAAAGAACGATTCAGCAGTTGTCTTCTTGACAGCATTTAAAAATCTTGCTATTGCAGAGAGTCTCCAGACTCTCTAGAGATAAAAGATGTTGGAAAGGGAACTCAGCATTTGTTGTGCAGGAATTGTATGATGACAAGCCCTTGGACTGTTAAACTGAATCTTTTCAAACACAATTTATGTAGATAATTTTACAATGTAAACCATACTATTTAAAATAGATTTGAAAGGGATTTGCTAGTTATTCTAAGGTTATAACTATAAAAGCAATTTACTGAATTTAACCTCTCCAGTTATTCTCACTGATGCATAAGAACCATAATTCTTTTGAAGAGTTGGCAGTGAATGAGTCTTGAAAAGTAAGACTAATATTGGAACAGCTGCTATACAAAGAAGCATTCAGTCTTGAGGATTCAGAGTCAAGTAGAACATTAGCCCTCTAAAGTCATCCTAGCTTGATGATCAAAGAACATCTAACTGCAAATTTCTGGTTGATCTCACAGTACCCAATGAATTTGTGTCACATAATAACCGATATATTGAAATAAGACACATAAAAACAATGTAATATTATGAGGATACAGGTGTCATAACAAATCATTGATATGATACAGAAAGTAGCATGTGCAGCTACCAATCTTTCATGCCTGCACAGGAAGTCAGATGTAAAGACAAATCTGTGAGAGCAGGTGATATAAAATTAAAGTCTCGAGGATGGCTGTGTAAATTCAAAAAGCTGGAGGGGGTGAAGGAATAGTATGATATGAGAGATGCATAACAACTTACTGGGATTTAAATTCTTAAGAGAGAATGCCATGTATTAAAAATGCTGAATGTAAATCCATTATTATGCAACTAAAACATTTTATTAAGTTCTTATAAGTTCTGTAAGTCTGGAAGAGCTTTTGAACAATTGTTTGGGAAATTAAAATAAGTAAACCTAAAGCATTAATATGACATTTTATATTGAATTAAACTGTATAGAATTTAAGCTAAGAGTAATAAAGAGTAAATCTACACCCCCATGTATAATGAGAACGTCCTTTTACATTAGAAAGAGGTCTGTTTTCTTGTCTGTTAAGAAAGTCTGGAATCTGGAAAGCTTAATGCTATATAATAGGTTTTCTTTTTTCTTTTATTTTTCTTAAAAGTAGTATAAGAGTTTACTTTTAAACTATCCATACTAATATTTCTTGAACATAGTTTTACAATGACTTTAGGATATCAAAATGAGTTTAAGAGTGACTGTCTTTTACAAATGCTTCTATGTTAAATAAAACCTATTATAACATGTATTTGAGATACTTCACAGTCTCTAAGAATTTAGCACATACATTTTGAAGATCAGGTTTTGTGTATGTGTCTGTGTGTACACAAGTGGGCATTATATACGTGTGTTTAGCTGGTTTGAAGTGAGTGTTAGACCCACACCAGGGCAAACTATATAGACTCTATAAATTGACTGTTACGTTACACCATACAATTTATTTCTTATATTATGATAACTCTGATGGCTGTCAGAAGGCTGTGATTTATTTGTTCTAAAGCCTGTTTTTGCTATTACTATTAAACTTCATAATTTAAAATGATATTAAATTCAAATTTAAACTTCTCAAATTAACTCTTCAGGTGTAAAAAGAGGAAAAAAATTGTCTTACCTTTCTAGGTCATGGTTTTTAAGAAAATAAGAACCATTCTATCTACACAGTATTACTGAAGTCAAGTGATAGCTGGAGTTGTTCAATCCCGTGGCTGAAACTGAGTTTGAATGACATAAACTGTATTTATTTCACCTGTAGGCAACTCTGCTGGAGTCTAAGTTTCATGAACTCATATCCAGATTCACCACCCAACTGTTCTCCTTTATTGTGATACCTAGATTTAGTTGTTTATTTTAGTTTGTATGTATGCATAAATTTTAAATGTACTTGCATATTTTCCAGCTCTTGCAAATATATCTGATTTGAGACCAGAATTGAAATCACAAATTAAATAGCTCAGAATAAGAGAGCATTCAAGAAAAGAAGTTAATTCAAACAACATGAGATCTACCTACTATACATTCTGATTTTCTGCCTATCTAGAAGAAAACAAGTTTTTGTTCTCCAGCATGTCTTAAAAATAAGGATTTAGTCAGGGAAGTGGTTCAGTTTCATTTTCTGTTTAGTTTCACTCAGTTACTGATTTACTCTTTTTTTTTCAGTTGTGTCCAGAGTCAGTTTCTGTCTCAGATAATGAGACTACTGGAATACACCAAAACTGCATATGTGTCTGAGTATATGTGATAAACTCACTGTAAAAATGAAAAGACTCAGTGAGAAAGAAATAAAATTTTTATAAAAATCTGAAAACTAAAAAACTTCTGTCAACAAAAAGGTTAATTTCCTCTGGGAAAGGTGAAGTCTAATATTCTGATACAAGTCAAAGCCACCCAAAATACTTCGTTTATGTATACCATTAAAATGTCTGGTTTGAAACAGTTGGTCTATAGGTGAACTCAGTCCATGGTATGTCAGCAGCCCACACAGTACAGTGACACTTCTCTTGTTTCCATCCTCAATTGCATATCAAGCTTGCTGATCTGGCTACATTTGCACTGATGCATCTTTCTATGTCCCATCTTACCAGCTGTGGTGTTACACTTAGCACAGGAGTCACGTGAGAGTGGTAAACCACAAAAGTGTCAGGACCCAGTCATGAGAGAGCGATGCTCAGTCTGTGACAGACTTGAGGTTTTCGTGAGGAGCTATGGGTCTGAGAAGGCAAAACTGAGTAATGATCTTGAAAAAAAAATTCCTTAGGATCCCAATTTTATTTTAGGAGATTGGCATTTAAAATTGAATTAAAATATCAGGTTCTATATTTCTCATTTCAATTGCAAAATTGAATTTCCAAAAGACAAGGGAATTTCAGATGGGAATAGACTATGGAAAGGGTTTGCCTCATTCCAAAACTGTGTTTTGCTACATAAAAAATAAATGCAAATGCAAAACCATCTATGTTGATGGTTGAAATTGTTTCAAACTTCTGAATGTTTCTACTCAGGGAAGAACTTATGTTATAAAAACGTGTAAAATCTTTTTTCTGTATAATGTCTTCTCAATACCTTACGTAAGTCATTATATTATGGAATTCCATTTTGTCTGAGTATGCAAGGAATTGCAGAAACTGTATCAGGTACCAACTGTATCAAACCATAGGTCAAAGAATTTTCTCCTAATATACAAACACCTCTGAGAATTCCACAACATTTCTGTTCCACATCAGATAAAGTCAGCACTTTCATACAAGTATTAAAATGTGATTGTACCTTGTAATTTCTTTCAGAACTGAGTAAATCAAACAAAACCCAAGAGAAAAAGCTTCAGACTAACCACTAGTTTTTTGAAGATAGTTCTCACATTGGTTAAGGGATTCTCCTGCCTGATGTCCTACTCTGTCCATCACCAGTGTCTTGCAGGATATCAGAGCTACTGAGCTGGTCTCCCTTTTTTATTTCTTGTTTGTCAGGAAATTCTACCTTGGGCCTGAGAAATGAAATTTAAATAAAGTTTTAAAAATAGAGATTGGTTGTTGGAGTGAAAAGTTTCAATTTTAGCAAATTCATATTTTTAAGAAAAGTTCCTATCCTATTTCTCCTTAGAACAATATATTATGTGGTATATCTCCAGAAACGAAGGCATGAAATGGTAGGTAAAATATCAAGTATCTAATGCTTAGCATTTTGAGATTGTTAATTAGGTGCCTTCCTGCTTTTTGTGTGATGAATATTTTGCCAATGATTGCTAATTATTATAGCAATTAGGTTTAATAAGTTGGGAATTTCACAAGCTTAGGTCTTCTGGGTTACACTTTAGCCAATAGGGAACGGGTGTTAATTAAGGACAAAGAAAAGAAGAATTAAGAAGATTTGATGGGTTTAAGGAGACAGCAATTAAACAAAGTGCTAGAGTGATTTGCATATTTTAATAAGTCGAGAATTCTTGGATGCTCAAGAAAAAAGTTACGTTTTCATTAGTCAGTGTAATTTTTCCAAAAGGTCTCTTTTCAGATTTTAACACTTTGTCTCCAGGAATATAAGATGAATGTCAGTTTTAAAGTGTTTATTATTAGTGCTTAAAAACTGGTTCTAGACCTCAAAATCATTAGTACTGGTATAAATATGAGCAGTAATGGCTCTTCTTAAAGTGCTTATTAGCACTTGCTCTTCTTATTTTCGGAGAACCAAAGTATTGTCCTGAGTATGGTATCTATAAAGAAGGGCCTTCACGGGCTACCTCACCTGCATCTGTGACATGCTACCAAGTACCAAGAAACTGTATGCCCTGTAAAAAGCAGTTACATAAATATCAGTGGAAATTTTTTTCCTGGTGAAAACAACAGAAAAGGTTTGTAGGGAAGGAAATTTATCTCCTTCAATAGAGAAAGAGATCACTATACACATCAACAGTCAGTGACAGGACACTGTCAAACCTGTAGACCTTGTCTTGGTTCTGGCTTTTTTTATACAACAAGAGAAAGCCCAACTGTTGGTGTGAGGAAAATCCACCTCAAATTAGTTCTAATTCAATAGGAATAGTTCTGAACAGACCACAAAGCACAGTGATGTGGACAGAGTACTTGTATTTAGAACACAACCTCATTGTTCCATGAAATGGTGCATTGCACCTGGGCAATAATTGTTTAAGGCTTTGCAGCTTAGGAAAAGGTCTTACAAAGCACATTGTAAGGAAAACTCAAATAGCATGCTCTACTAATAGTATTTGTTCAGAACCAGCTTTTCAGCATTGAAATGTTAAAAAGTAGAAGATGATCTGAGCGCAATTCATGCCAGGAGCACCAGTTTCTTAATGATTATGCTATTGTGTTGTGAGTTAACATTCACAGTACTAAATTTAAATGAGACAAGAGAGGTGTAAACTGTTGATTTATTCATCAGCTGATAAGGAGTTGATGTGAGGAGTTGATCATTAGTGTCAGAAGAACAATAGATCTATTGAAACTCACTAAAGTTGAAACATCAAATTGCTGACAATATCACACAGATGTCAGATTGGCGAGTAGGACTTACTTCTGCAAAGCTCAGTATGAGCCCTTTTTTTTGGGGGGGGGGGGGTGGGCAGAGGGGAGGTTGATCAGGCTACTTATTGAAGAGGTGAGCAGGAAATGAGAAGTAAGAGATAAGGAAGGAGAGAAAGTAGATCTGAAGAGGCTTTTTTGTCTATGGATCAATAAAAAACTCATAGAATCACAGAATCATTAAGGCTGGAAAAGACCTCTGAGATCATTGAGTCCAGCCTTTGATCAGACACCACCTTGTCCACTAAACCATAGCACTACATGCCATGCCCAGTCACTTCTTGAACACTTCCAGGGCTCACCACTTCCCTGGGCAGTCCATTCCAATGCTGACAACTCCTTCTGTGAAGAAATTCTTCCTGATGTCCAACCTGAACCTCCTCTGGTGTACCTTAATATCATTTCCTCCTGTCCTGTCACTAGTTAGCTGGGAGAAGAGGCCAACGCCCACCTTGTTGCAGTAATTAGATTGTAATATAGACTGTTTATTGAGCAGGAGAGGAAGAACATATGCCTGTGCTCCCCACAATCCCAATGTCATTTCTACTACCAAAATTAAATAAAAATGTAATTGTATGTGTGTTGTAGGCATAACAACAGAAGAATCCTCATTTTTGGTAATAGCACAGGCATCAAACACCTCACCTTCTACTATTTAAATTGCCACTTATCATGGAACAGACTTTCATACAAGGTTCTAATGTAGCAGAACAATAAGAATAAGCATGACCAAAATAGGAGTATACAAACTTAAAAGTTCATTGATTGATAGAAATAATAACACAAAACCACTGGTAGTTATACAGGCTTAGCCATCTGCTGCTGCACTTACTACACCTTTCTTTTGTGGGGCTTGGGCACTAGCAAACATAATAAAACATTTGTTCCATTTAGAAAGAGGCAGTTACAGTAATGTTGCCACAGGCAGAATAATAATAAAACCACCTTCCATCTCTCCAGTTGCTCTTTAGCTACCAATGAAGTAATTTCTAAGCATGTGTTATCGTTTCAAAGGTTATAGTCAAAAACTCAGACTCATCTAGTCTTCTTAATTTCTGAATCCCACTAATCATAAATAATGTTGTATAAATAATCATTTACGTATAAATTATCACATTTCTGAGGCTGTGAACGAAAATATCTTCTTCTGACCTAGCTGATCATTTGGGAAATGCTTAATCAAAGAACAACATAAAAGAAATACCACAGGTCCTTACACAATAAAAATGATGTGCACAATAAATGTGGTGCCTAATCAGATAAAATTCAAAGATTTGCAAATAAAATTTATGGAAAGCAAACCTCTTCTTCATTTTCACTGAAATGTTTTCATTATGGAAAATAAAAATTATCTCCTTTAAGACCACTTTATAATACCTGATTTCAAGCTGCATTAAATATTGCTTTTATTTTGCATTTCCCTTTCACAGACATTCTGTGAATAGTTCACTATTCCCTCCTGGAACCAAGAATTTGAACATCAGTTGCCCAACCTGAGAGAAGTCTTCTGTCATCTAATCTCACTACTCCTTTTCCCTGCAAGTGCTCCCATCTCCTCACAGATGAATCCACCAGTAAAATTGGTTGGTGGTTTGTGGCTTATAAGAACATCCCTGTACTCATCATAGAAGCAGAGCATACCTTGATTGGTGCGACATTTTGACTAAAAAAGGGAAAAGATAGAGCTTTCTTTTAGAGTTATCCAAACTGTATATCACCTGACATCTTGGACCAGGCTGACAACCTGTTTAGATGAAATGCATATTGAAATAAAAGTAAATGTAAAAGCAGGATTACAACAGGAGAGCCACGGAGTTCTTTGAAAGGGTGGCTTTGAAAATGTACTTGATCTTACTGTTAAATAATACCATATATATTACTTTTGTAATAATATTGCACTTACATAATAGCTAAATTATTTTTCTGTCATCTCATAAGAAACCAGTGAAATCAGAGTAATTTTTATAGATGGCAAGGTCACTGGAAAGCTATACCCATACTGTGAATATAGTCAGGGGAATGCTCTTAGTTAAGAATGAGAGATACACTTCTGCAAAATATACAGATCATCATTCACACTGGTCCACCCAAACATGACACCTGGAGCACATCTATTTGAAAAATGTCTAGATTATGTTTGATAACACAATGGCAAATTTTATCTGTGTGATGAATAAATGCCTGTCATACGTTGTTTGGAAGATTATTTTGCAATTGTCTTCTGAGTAGACAGAATATGGTTATCAGTGACACAGTTGCTAAGTCTATTAAAATTATTTGGTGATAATAAATGAGGTCATGACTTCAGGCTGAGGACTTCGTGCTTGTGATTACTTCCTGCTTTATATTACACATTGCTAGAGAAATGACCTTTAGTGACCTATGATAAAAATTTCAAGAGAGGAGCTCAAAGGAGTACTTGAATGGGTGTAAATATAACAAGGGAGGCTGAAGACCTGTTGATAACCCATGATAGAAAGGTCAAATGCAGGAACTGGGCATTTTTGTGTAGTGGTTCACAGTGAATGAGATTTTTGCCGTGTAAGGGTTATCTCTATAAGAAAATTGCATTAGTTCATTTAGTGATTTACAATTCTTCAAAATGAGAATGTGTAATTGCTGTCAAGAAAGACAATCTATTTCCTCCCTTATTACACTTTTAATTTTTTTAAATCTGCAAGTTCCTTTGGTCATCCATCTTTCTGACAAAAGCCTTGTGGTCATGCTCTGATATTAAAGGCAGACTTGAATTAAGAGATGGATCTTGTGTTTAAAAATGACAAGATTTAGGCTCACTACGATCTTCAAGGAAGGGAACTTACACAGTCATAAACCTTCAGCTTTATTCAAATCTTACTCATCTGAGAAGTGCCTCTGATGGAGGAGGTAGAGCTGCTAAAAAAACATGAACACTTAATTCCAATAACAGTTCCAGAGTAAAGGAAATGTTTCACTGCTGTTGTCTTTAAAACTGTACATTAAACAAGCTCAACTGAACTGTTCATCTTTTTTGTTAAATGACTCTTGACAGTCAAAATTGTTGGGACTCTATTTCAAGACTGACAGCACAAATAAAAGTCTTTGGAAAGCATGAAATTACAGTAGGAAGGTAGAAAAGGCACCTTTGTTTTGTCCATTAAGAGACCAAATTTTCACAGTGCACATATCAAAGTTCAGCTGTTAAATCTTTCCTCTGAGCTCCCCATCCTTGACATCCAGAACATGTGATCCCGACAGGTAGGGTTGACAATTTTATTTGTATCTCTAAATTACAAGCATGCCACCTGTAAAGACCTGGAGTGCCCCAAAATCCCCCAGGCCACTTATTTCTATATCAGTCCATCAAACTCTTTTTTATCTACAGCATTCATGTTTACCTCATTTCTTTGTAAACCTTCTTGAAATCTGAAGCACCGATTCAGAAGTCAGACTGTTTATTTTGTATTTTGCTTTCAGAAAAATGTCATGTCTGTGGTTTGGCATTTTATTGACCAAGAAAATGTATCCATATCATCAGTGACAAAGCTCCCCTAAGAAGTGACATCAATTAAGTGTCTGATGAGTACAATTACAGCGGTAGAAGAGAAGGTAAATAAAAGAAATTAACTTTATACAAGGAGAAAAGATACATATTATGTATATGACAACACTGCAATATTGCTATAACAATAGAAAATTTAAAATTTATCCAACTAAATTAAAAGGTAATGCTTAAAAGAGAGCACAAGTGTGTAGGGGGAACCGCTGGATTTCCAGTGATCTCTTAGAAGAGCATATTTTATTTTTGTTTCTAAAGAACCCAACAGCATCACAAACCAATATATGCAATGGAGGTAAGAGACCAATCTACCCACTACTAAAGTAAAGAAACTGTGGTGATAAACTTCTTATTTTTGTGTACAAAGCAATGCTTATAAAAGGGTTTATTCAGGAAAAAATTGTAATAGTAATTTGAGATATCAAAAAGACTTATTTTAATAAATGATCATTTATTGTCCAGATCCATATTATGTCATTATTTAACTTGTTACTTTAAGTCAGAAAGTTTCTGAGGATATTTTATGTTTCAAGCAAGAAGTGTCAGACTAGGAGACTATTTTTGCATTAATTTTCAATTTTTAAAGGCTTTTTTGTTTTTTTTCCTTGAAGATAGTTCATCCAATTATTGGCAGATGAACTGTCACGAGTATGTAAGGTCTGGTGTTCTAGGACCACAGTGGTAAGTGTTTATCACAGCATTTATCACTGTGTCTTGACTACAGTTTCACTCTCTTTTATAAACCTCTATTGTCCGTCACACTTCAGATTAGAAGTCCAGAGTACACTTAGTGTTCAGTTCAGTGAAATATGGAAGCCTTTTCTTCTTCTTGCCTAGAAACCATCAATATGAAAATCCATGGCTAATGTTTTCTTATTTTGGATTAGATGATCAGAGGAGCTGCTAGACAGTAAACCAGAAAAAAAATATTGTTTCCAGGAGAATTGTACTTAGTGAGATTGTGGGAAACTGCATTTTATTGAAAGAAACCACAATATATGCAGACAAGAGCAATAGTTGAAAAAAAAACAGGTAATGAAGATTAGATAAAAGCATCTTCAAATGGTTTTTAATTATTGAAATGTAAATATTTGGTGCTATGTGATTTCTGTAGGAGTATATTGTTTGTGAGTTCTGGAGGGACATTCTTTGAGTTTGGCACATCTACTGATTACTGCATATAGTGGCAATGAACTGCTCATGGATATGTATGACCAGCTGATGGGTTCTGTACTATTCCTGGCTGTCCTCTCCAAATAGATCCTTTCACCTCAGAATACATCCTGCACAACCAAAACTGCTTAAACAGCTATTGTCCTTCAGGGACTGCAAACAAAATTTTTATGGGAGGAGAAAGTTGTGTCAGGGTATTCCTCTCTAAGATACCAGTCTTTCACATGCTTTCTCCATCATCTGTGCTCAAAATTGTGTTTGTGTATATGGGTAGGGAGAAAGCAAAGCACAGACAAGTAATGATCTATACATTAATAAAGGTAATTAATCTTTGACATTTCTGTTCATATGCACCTAAATTTTCTGTGGTACTGCATATTTCAAAGTGACAGATCTGCCAAGGTCAGCTTTTGCCACATACACATATACAGTTTTGATGCAGCTGGTTCCTTGGGCTGCCTGGCAGCTTGTGTGTCTCTGTTGATGGAGGAGAAGGACCTTTGCCGTATGGTAAAACCAGGACACAGATATAAGGTGATTAGGTTCTGCAGGCATTTGCTTACACATGAGAAGCTCTCCAGTTGCTTATAGGAGCTCAAGACACTTCTGCTTTACTGACATTTGCTGCTTCTGTAGCACCCCTAACTGGAACATCCCAAGTGGTTTGAAATGTCTACAATGCTTTAAAAAGTATAGAGATGTTCTAGCAAAAAGTTGGTTGTTAAAGGTTGGTTAATTTTCAATTCTAAGATAGCTGATTGCTTATAAGAGTCAGTGAAACAGGTAGAATTGCCTGCCACTAAGCGTGCTCAGGGGTTTCACTTAAAAAGGTCTTTCTGTGTGCATCTATACTGTTCTATCAGTTTGGAGTTCCAAATTCCCTCATCTCAAAAACTAGATCGGTTTTAGCTCTTTGACTCTGGGTGAAAGCAAAACAAGTACTTATCTGCCAGCCAAATAGGCCTGAGAATGGACTGTGTCACATTTAATTCCCCTGGCCACAGAAATAATAATGGTCTCTGACTTAAGTAAGACTGTGGTTTAAGGTTCTACACTCAAGATAAGCAAAGTCAAGAGAAATGAGGATTCCTAGACTCCATGTGAGATGTCCACCCCAGCTGCAAGAATCCTCCCTAATAGAAAGCCTGGAGTAAGACTCACATGTTTAATTACATATTTATGTGTCTTGTGAATGTTGTGAATGGACACCCCAAGAGTATTGTCCAAATGCTTCTTGAACTCTGTCAGGCTTGGTAGCCTGTTTCAGTGTTCAACCACCCTCTCTGGCTGAAAAACTCTTTCCTGATCTTGCAGACAACTATCAAAGTCTTCCATCCCTAGCAAATTTTCAAATTGTAATTTTATGTGTGCAAAAACGTTATTGCCAACAACACACCGTGCCTCCCAGTGACAACACTTATGCAGAAAGGGACCAAGAATATGTGTGACTTTACCTACTCAACGCAAGTAAAAGTTGTGTTGAAGGGTAGGCACACACCCTAGCTGAATGGGTCTTGATTAACACTATTTTTTTCTTGTTTCCTTTTGCCTTATTTCTGAGCTGGGCTGTTGTCCCTCTTTCATTAGAACAGGTTATTTTATGTCCCTTTTCCTCAGTAATCCTCTTTGACACAGAGTTGTCAACATAATCTACAAGAACCGTTTGCTTTTCTTCAACCTTAACTCATGAGAGGGAAGCAGGTTGGATATGCATGAGCTAAGATTTTAAAACTGAGGCAAAGATGTCTGACTAATATTTTAATATGTTTTTTGCAAAAGTCTTTCAATGTGGCTGATGTGCAGTCTACCACATCTTTATTAATCATTCTAGTGAAATCACCAGGCTGTGGTAAGCTCTATAGTTAATGATACAGGTGCAATCTCATCTGAAGGTTTTAAAGGAATGACCCATGTTCAGTGTTGTCATGGTTTCTGGAACCTGCATGCATAGTTCTTGAATTCTGGTTGGTACTGGAAATATTTCTGTAGGTGTGTAAGATTTCCTTGTGAAATTGTGAGCTTGAGTTCCCACTTTTATATTTCCATTGAGTCGAAAATTCCAGAGGTGGTAATACTATAGTATTACCTGGGGCTGACAATAAGGGTGTTTAGCCTCAATGAGGCAGTCTTCATAAGGAAGCACCTTTCATGTGGAGCAAACAAATTTTTTCAAATAGAGTTGAATTCAGTTATTGAAGGTAAGCGAGAAACCAATATATATTTATGGAAAAAATTACCATCAGATTAGAAAGAACAGCACTTATGTAAAAAATTATTTGTGATACTGCAGTTCTGGGACAGGGCTGCCTAGCAGGATCCACATTCCTCTAGTACATCTAATAGCTACCAGCTGTAATTACTGCTTGGAAGTCTCAGAGAGATTAAAATACCATTTGTGGCCTAATCAAAACTTCCGCAAGTTTCTGCAAAAAGAAAATATATCTGCATTTTAACCTTATTCAGTTAAATATTCTATCTTTTTAAGTAAAATGTCTATAAATATAATGTATTTATAGAGTGTGTTTAGGGGAACAAAAATATTTCCTAAAACTTTAGCAAATCCTCTCCAAGCATAATATAGATAATAACTGGTATTTCATATAAGTATGAATGAAATCTTCTTAGTATATCATAGAAAAATTAAAGCATTTAATAAATCATCTGCTTAGGATATTGAGTAAAAATTTAAGCATTTCACAAATTATCAGATATGCATAATCCTTTCTAAAGACTTTAAACCAAAGAGAGAATATGATTGTTCCTGTTGAAAAGTTACTTCAGTCCTCAGTCCCATATAATACTATAGTCAGAGTCAATGCTAACCAAAGTTGGGTCATATTTCCTCTCTGGTAATATATGGCCTAATAAATGATGCCTAGTGTTCTGAATTGATCTAGCACCTTAGTATTTCCAGCAAAACAACAGAGGGAACTATGTAATATAGTTGGTTGGTAAAGCTTCTTAACATTTCCTTGACAAAGATGACGTGGGTCCATAAGATGTTTTCAGTAAGATGTTAAATGACTAACTTTGTTTCTTCAGCCACATTTTTTTAAAGTGAAGGGTAGAAGACATCCAAAACTACACTAAAAGAGCACCATTTTGGAGGTTTCAAAAAGAAGCACTTAAAAGTTTAAGTATACCTGCTGTCTTGGGGCAGACTGTGGACATGATTATAGATTCCTTTCCCTACAGAATTCCAGTCTTATTCATCACTCGAGGACATGAAGTAGTGTTGGGTCTTTTTTGTAGAGGTTTGTAGCAGAAGTTAAAGAACATGGTGGGGAGTGCAAGGAGCTGGGATTACTACTCTGACATGGCAGCTCAAGGAAGAATCCAGTATATCTGTTTTACAACATCACTTCCTTCAATCTATGCACCAACTAGACCCCATGCCACTCATTTCATCCCTCTAGGATGTGCTGTTCATCCAGTTCTCAATCCACTTCACCATCCACTCATTCAGTCCACACTTCCCTATTTGCCTATGAGAATGTTGTGTGAGACAGTGTTGAAAGTCTCACTGAAATCGGGATGGACAATATCCACTGCTCTCCACCCACCCATACAGGTAGTTGTTTCACTGTAGAAGGCAATCAGGTTTCCCAAAGTGTAAAAAATTTACATTTTAGAGAGCCAATTGACATGCTTTAGTCATAGAAATGGGTACTACTCTCAACTAAAATAATATAATTGTAAAAAAAAATACAAAATTGTTTGATATCTGCTTCTAGAGCGAACACTATTTTTTCATACTGGCTTTCAGGAAGAAATACAAGTATTTCTATGTATAAAACCAAGAACAATGCAACAATGTTAGCAAAGGAAAAAAGCCTTACTGAGATGTGTGAGTAAGAAAAAAGAGAGAGAAAAAAGGTACAAGAAAAAGAGAAAGGCCAGTTTTTCTGAAATATATTAAGATTCTTTATTGACTAGGGGCTCCCATCATGGCAAAGGACACATCTTTCCAATCTGTTAAAAATGTTTTGGGTTTTGTAGCATCAGGAAAGTTATGTGATGGATTCCTGAAGGTTTTAGTTCCGATCTAATGAGGTCTGACCCAATTATAAACTTACTCATGATAACTGATAAGCTACATCAAAAAGATGACTTCAGGGAAGTTGCTTTAAAAGTTATGGAACTTTTAGTTAGAATTAGAAAATTAAACGGGGTCTTTTTTACCTTCTGTGCCTAAAGTTAGAAGTAATGGAAAAGAATGGCAAATTTCTGTTATAGGAATGTTGCTTTAGAGCGAGTAATAGACATAAATAAAAACCAGACTGAATTAGTGGCAGCTCTGCTATGGCACTACAGAGAAGTACTTTAGTGCTAAGTGTTGGAAAATGGGAAATGTTGAGTTATAGTGCTGAATTTAGTGCATTAAAATATATAGTTATGATTTAGAAGTCTTTATTGATGATGGTTAACACTTAAAAATGTTCTAAGTAAAAGAGAAAATCATGAGAATGCAAGCAAAAATTGGTAAGGGTTTGAAAATAAAGTTAATATAGAGCGAGTGTGCCAAATTCTTAAAAGAAAAAATAAAGCTTTATGAAAACCCCCAAAAAGGCATATTTACATCAAGAAAATGTAGATCATGTGACAAGAGGACCTGGGATATCTCTGTATTAATATTAAAGACATTAAATAGTGTCAGAATTTTCAAAATTATACAAGAAAAAAAGTATTATTCTAATATTTTTTTTCTGAAACACATGATAACTGCAGTTTAAGGTTCTGCAGTTGCCAAATAATGCATTTGGTCTCTCCCTGTGATGGCATATTCCACAAACTTCTGTTTTATTCTAATTATTTATTATAATGGGTGGAAATAAGCTAATATAGAGGTAGAGAAATTAGTTGATCAAGTCAAATATAAGATTCTATTTTATAGTGAAATTACCATGATGGAGCCTTCAGAAATATTATTTTTGTGAGTAAGTGAGTGAAGAATTACTAGAGTCAGATTTAGGTATAACCAGGATAATGATAATAACCAAGGAAAATTAGATTATGTTTAGTGCAAATTTTGATTGCAAAAAGTTGTCCACAGCATAAGGGAAAAGAAGACTCTAGGTGATATTCTTCACAACACAAACGGCCCTTTCCAACGAAAAAATAGAATACCAGAAGACATTTCTAGAAGATATAAACAGGAGGCTGCAATTCAGATAAGTGAGTCAGCTGTTTCTGAGATCTATTTGGGACCTTGCTTATAAGTGGTAGTATTCGTAAAGTCTTTTAACACCAATCTTTGGTCCAGGCATTGTCTATTTCAGAAGCACAAAGAAAACAGTGTCAATAGATGAACAAAGATACACCTTTTATTAGGAAGTTTAGAGAGCACCATTTAAGAAGCAAGAGAGAAAAATTTTCCACTGTAAAACTTACTTCGTCTAAGAGCTGAATCATATTTTGGGGTGTACTTTGATAATTACGGAAAACTTAGGACTATAATGTTGCCAATTTAGCTGGCAACTGATTTAAGCTAGGGAAATGAATCAGAATTTCTGTGCCAAAATCTTACTTACTGATAGCAAAAAAGCCTTTCTACACCATAGTGAGTTTAAGAGTTTGTAGATTTGGCACAGTGAGGCTGGACAGCAACCTGGCTGTCTTTTGACAAAACTCAGTCGTGATATCTTGCATAATGATAAATTCTGTGGGAATAGACATGAGGGAAATATCCACATTTATATATTATGCATTCTTTTAATATTTTTGCAAAATACATGTATGTTCTTTGTGATTAAACATTTAGACAACATCTAAAATCGATGAACATTTTCGTTAAAATCTTGCCTCCAAAATGAGTTACAACATGTGAAAGCGAATTGTTGAGTACTGCTGCTTTTCAGCTGGACCACCAATGATTTTCTGTTATTTCATTTTAAACTTTATCTTGCTAATTTCTCTTATTATTCTTATAATATTCACTGCTTTACATAGACACTCTTGAAACTTTTTATCCTCCAGAGAATAGTAAGTAACTTAAGTCTTCTATCTTCTTGCTCTGAAAGTAAGCACTTTTGCTTGTCACAAATATAAGGGAAAGAGTATTTATACTGCTTATGTGGGTGGGCAAAAAGAAGTAAAAAATTTAATCTGATCCTCATATTCTAAATATGGGACAGTATTCTGCTGGTTATATTTTATGGTTTCATTATAATTCAGCAGTTTGGAAAAAAAAGACAATATTTGATCTGAATACAACTTTCACATGAATCTTCAGGAAGGCAAGTTTTGCCCTTGGACAGCTTTGACAGTACTCCTTAAAGACTGAAGTGTAGCTCTACTTTTCTATAATCCTTTTATTTTCAGTTTTCCTAAAGTTGCTGTCATCCTAGCTTGCTTTAATATATCTAAGATTTTTTTTTTTTTAATATGTGTGTTTGATTTTAACAGTCTTCTGCCAAGAGTATACTTGCCACCTTAGTGAAGTCCTCTGAACTCAGGTTACATTTAGCTACTTTTTGGGCGGCATTGTCCTTTGCCAAAGATAGGACTGTACAGATCATTTTATCTCACAGGGAAAAAACACTATATTTGATCGGTTAAGAGGTCAGAGACCATCACCCTACTCTTTGCATAAAAGCCTCATTTTAATACCATGTCCCAATAAACACTGATGTCTACAGTTGATTTCTTTAACACACTGAGTAGTAAATTCAGGCAGAGGAATACCAATCTGATTCTTCAGATGGCCTTGGTATTTTATGCATAATATACTCTGACATGAGTGTCTAGAATAGGCCTTATTTGAATGAGACAGGAAGCTGTTTTGCCCTACCTGCTTTTTATCTACTGATGCAGCATGCTCAGTCAGCACAGAGAAAGCCATTGTAAAGTGCTGCCTTCTCATGGATTACAGTGCCTGGATTGGCAGCTGCACACAAAAGCAGATTGAGCACCTGAATTACCACAAAGTGGGTATCCCTTGTGCAGCACATTATAATCCAAGCTCTAATCCAAGCACTGCATAAATAAAGAATCCTGTAACCATGTCCAAAAATAAATTGCTGTAGCCTCTCTTAAAATACCACATGTATGCAGTGGGAAAGTCAATTTACAGCAACATAGCTGTAGCTTATTAACTCCTCCATATTCCAAGCAGTGATTATCTTTATGAGGTTTAAATGGATGTGCTACAGAGTTGGATTGACTAAACTGCAAAGATCATTTATGTTTCAGAATGAGTGCAGGCAGCTCAGAAGGTGTTTAAAGATGTCATTAGGTCATGCAGAAAGAAAATTAGAGAGGCAAAAGCTTGATTAGAACTTAACCTAGCCACTACTGTAAAGGATAATAAAAAAAATTTCTATAAATACATTAATGGCAAAAGGAGGGGCAAGGAAAACGTCCATTCTTTATTGAACATGGAGGGGAATATAGTTACTGAAGATGAAGAAAATGCCAAGGTACTTAACACTTTCTTTGCATCAATTATCAACAATAGGACGGGTCATCCTCATGACAACTGGCCTTCTGAGCTGGTAGACAGGGACAGGCAGCAGAACAGGCCCCCCTGTATCCAGGAGGAAGCTCTTAGTGACACGCTGAGCCACTTAGATGCTCACAAGTCTATGGAACTAGATAGACTACATCCCACTGTGATGAGGCAGTAGGCAGAACAGCTCGCCAAGCCACTCTCCATCATTTATCATCAATCCTGCCTAACTGGGTAGATGGCTGGAAGGTGGCCAGTGTGATGCCCATCCATAGGAAGGGCCAGAAGCAGGATCCAGGAAACTCCATGTCTCCCCTCTCTATCTTTAATTGATAAAATGTCAACACATTGCAAATTCTAGCTCCTGTTTAATTATACTGCTAGGAGAGAAGTGACAGTTTAAGTGGTATTTACTTAGACTGGGTCTACAGATGTTCTGTTGGTTTGCTTCTGAGTGAATATATGCAGATAACACCAAGAAGACCACAACTCACATCTGAAGTGTAAAGAGGAGATTTATTCAATTATCTCCCTGGCTTGAGGGTTCCAGAAAAAACAAAGAGAGACACATATTCTGTTAAGCTCATTTTAACAGGAGGAAAAAGCAGCAAGGCCTGGGTCCTGTGTTACGTATAAAAGGGGGCCTGGAGCACACACAAGTCTTCACCAGGCTGTGTTTTACAACCTCTGAACTTCTTATCTTCCTTCCCCCCTTACAAAGAGGCCTCAAGCCTGTGTGAGGAATGCTTTTAAATTTTTCACAACTTTCTGTTATCTGGTGAGAGAGTTTCATTTCTTTAGTAGACAGAAAACAACCCAAAGCAAACACAAATACATGAATTCTCTCACACTGAGTATCTTCTAACATCTCTCGGGTGCAAGGTTGGTCTCTGAGCAAAATCAATTCTAAAACCATCTTATTTTTCTCTCTCCTCACAAATCTTCCATTATTCTTCTTTCTTCTCCACTTAGTTTTTTAAATATGTGACGCCGAAAAGCACAAAAACAAGTTAAAACAATAGAAAAGATAATGGAAAATTTAGATTCCCATGAGTACACTATTGTGCCAATGTGCAGAAGTCCATCTGTGCATTTCCACAGAAAGACCGGTAACTGAATATTTTGCACTTTGTTGAAAGTATATCTGCTTAACCAGAAAGATGAACTAACGATCCAGAGTCAATCTTAGGCGCCTGAAATTCCCTAAGGGCCCCAAATGAAATGTCCTTGATTTTTAACCAATTCCTGGCCAAAAGTGAGCTGTGCTTTGCACCTTAAGTAGAGTCAGTTGAGCACTTGGAGCTACACAACAGGATGAATGCTGAAGGCACATGAGCAGTGACTGCACTCTTCCCATGCATTGAAAAATGCCCTATAAAATCTCCTTTCAAATGTATTTCTGTTTAAAGAACAGCTAAGGGAGGAATATTGTATAAAATTACCTGTCAACAGTTTGTGTTGAGAAAAATACTTATTAAAAAAAGGGTAGGCTTTTTTACCAGAAAGGATTCCAACACACACTTTCTATATCCTCTGTTTGGTTTTGGTTTTTTTCCTCATGCTGCAGTCTGTAGTTGTTCCCTAGATCATCCCCTGATCTGATTCTGGTCCATATAAGCAGACACTGGGTGAAAAACAGGTGCAATTTTAAAAAGCAGAAATAAAAGTCTGCAGGACTAGAACATCCTGTCTCAGAAGAGCATCTTAACTCTTTCACAACAATTCAACTCAATCTGTGGCCCCCTCCTTCAGATGGTCAATGAGTCCTAGACTATATGGCCAACTCATGCAGCCACAAAATCACAGAAACATAGAATGGCCTGGATTGGAAGGGACCTTAAACATATCTAGTTCTGACTCTCCTGACGTGGGGCACCTTTTACTGGACCAAGTTTCTCAGAGTCCCATCCAATTCTGTTATGCATAGAGGGGAAAAAAAAAAAAAAAAAAAGCAAGCAGAAATGCAAGAATAAGGACCAAGAAACTATTAAATTTATACTTGAAAGAGTAGCAGTTTCCCACACTTGTGTGCATCATCTTTTTGTGCACAGACAGTTATGCTTATTTTAAATTGCTCTTAAAAGGAATAAACTGACAAGCAAGAACAACTTTTGTCACCCCTATTCAGGATTTTTGCTGGTTTATTTGATATATTATACAAACACATAGAAAAATTCTATTGATGTGCATCTTAACTGCTAAGAAAGGCAATGGAAAATAAGTACTTGGTGAGACGTGACTTGGTGAGTGTCAAGGTCATTTCAGATTGGCTGATATACAAACGGAACTCCAGTTCTATATTCTTTGTACCTGACTATTCTGTATCCAGAAGTACTCCAAATCGTTCAACAAACAGTGTAGCTCTCAGCACACTGATACGCAAATCACACTGTCCATAGGGGCAGAATTGTAATGAACAGTCTCTGTTATGCTTTCTTGATCTAAACGGATTCATTGAACATCAACAGCGAGTTCTGCCAATAGCTTTCATTGTTCTGTAGTCCAACCACATGGGCACTGGTTTCAGTTTTCTGGGATTTTGCCAAATGGTACCTCACCAAATGTTAGATATCTTTCTGGGTAACTGAGAAAAGAGCATATTATTGTTGGGTTATTCCAATAAACATTTCCAGTGTGAGGTAAGGTGAAGCATTCAAACACATATTTTCAAAACTTCAGAGAGGAATTGAGCACACAAAAGGGGAAAAAGTCAAGAAAAAATCCTCAAACCTTATTTTAACCCAACAAAGATTTAGTGCACAGGGCAGACTAATAAAGTGTTCCTTTGTGGGCAATGAACTTCTTGCATTTTTACAGCATATGTAAAAGCATTTTCTAAACTGCATTTAGGTTTTCAGGTATCCAAATTTGAGTCAGGCACTCTGCACTTTAGATAATTAATTTCCTACCTATATTTCTACCTAGATTATATAAGGCCCATGAACAATTGGTTTTCAGCAGGTAGCCAGCCTTGCCAGCTTTCTGGGTACACCCAAACTGGACTTCTGTGAGGCTGAGAGGGCAAACACATATCATTTATATTATTCATCTCTTGCTGCTGTGTATCAAGAATACCAGTAAAAAAGGAAAGAATGTAGGCAGATTTAGAAATCTAAAAATATTTGCTTCAAAATAAAAAGAATCTTCACAAGAGTATGACAAAAAAAGCCCAAAAAATCAAACAACACAAAAATATGGCATGTGGAAACAACCAACCACAAAAGCTTATAGCAGCATGTGTAAGATGTATTCCATAACATTTATAATGGCTGAAATTGGATTTCTAAATCACTATAATAGTGTTTGTCTTTATACATTAATATGCTGGGTATTAATATGCTGGATATAGTTGCCTTACTATGATTTAAAGAAGTGTTTAACAGATGTACTACTATGACATCTGGCTGATCCTGAAAATTAAGTATCTATTCCAATATTCCATTGGGCAAAAAAGTTTAACAGTTATTCCAAACATTTTCCATTTGCCTTTCACCTGGGAACTTCTCCCTGCCTGTGACCCTGTCCTGGTTTGAAACAAATTCTAGGAAAATGTCCTCTGATAGAAGGCAGGTTTCAGCTGCCCCTCCCCCACCAGGTTCGGGAAGAAATTCCTCAGAGGAAAGTGAAAAACTATTTATTTAACAAGTAAAGTTCATGCAAGCAAGGGAAAAGAATAATGCTAAATAATAAAACATCTCACTGTGGAGAGAACCTGGTAAATTTTCAAGAGTCCTTTCTGTGGGTGTGGTCTCTCTTTTCAAAGCTGGCCATTTGTTGTAGGCCCCTCCAGGCCAACTGATGTAGGGCCAACCGATGTAGGGTCTCCTGGTGTGTTCTGGTATTGTTGGACAGTCCAGAAGAGAAGAAGATGAAACCGAAGTCCCAGGGAAGCAAAGGAGTTTAACTCTCCGTCTCTCTCTGCTGAGAAAAGGAGCCAAGAGCCCAGAAAAGGAGGAAGGTGATTGCCTCTGCTCTGCAGCAGCAGCAGCTGTCTCTGTGTCCTTGAACACAAAACCACTTTGAAAAGTTCACCTGGCTTTTTTTTCTTCTTTCTCTCAGACCCAGTTTTAAAGGCACAGAAAGGCACAAGATTCATGTCTGGGCATAGAGCAGGTGATAGAAGATACACATCATAAAGTCACCCCAAGACAGACCCTTATAATTTATTCCCTGTTAGGTCTACAGGAGTGATGTTTCCAGTCACCCTCCTGCATGTTGATTATTGTGCAATACCACGGAAGAAGTACATAAGATTCTTTCCATATATTGTCTTAAACCTGGCTCTCATACTTGAACATTTCATCCAGCATATGGATGCTCCCAATATAATATGGAGCAGAGCCTGCACAGCAGCTAACTTGTGGAGAAAAATGTTCCCAAGAAAAACAACGTTTCAGTAAGAATTTACATGCAAAAATTGCAAGCAGGATCCTATATATTGAACATACATATTGTCTATATGAACACCTCATGAACATAGTGCAGCAGACTATGCCAGTGGAGATAGTTATATTTCAATTAATATGGAATTGAATGTTTTGGCTTGCATGATCTACCTCATCCACTACATCACTGATATGAAAGGAGCATTGAAGAAGTAATAGTCAGTTAGTTTTGTACATCACTTTTATTTATGGCAGACATGTAGATCTGAACTGTGAGGGGAAAAGGTAACGAAGGACAAATATCAGGGTACAGCCCATTTGTTCAGAGCAGAGCATTTGAGTTTGTATATTTTCCATCATCCAGTTTTGGAGATTAACTGAGAAAAGATTTATATTAATTTCCTCAAAGAAAGTTGAGCGTATGGAAAATACAGAGTAGTGCTTCTGCTTTGGCCTTATTCACCAGAAACAGATTGAATTTTTTTATCGATTGTATTTGCACACAAGGCTGCTGTAACAAGAGACAGCTCAAATCAGTAGCATCTTAATAAGCAAAGTCCTAATGCAACAAACAGTATGCTGCAAAATGCACATGCTTCTCTCTCTTCTCCAGTTGTATAATTCTGATCCAAATCTGTAAAATCTTAATTGATTTGAGGCTCAGCTATTTAGGGACCATTTATCTAACTATACTATTTCAAAGGAACTGCTTTCATTGAGAAATCAAAATCCCCTCTCTTTCTTCCAGCTGTATCATATGATTCTCAGCTGTTCAATTTAAACTAAACTCCAAAATAAATGTTAGTCTGCTTTATCAAAATTTAGAACACAACTTTGCAGATTTTCTTCCAGATAAATTAAACTGCAACAAGAAAATTTTTAATCACATACCAGAAAACAGAAAGAGTAAACTTTTGATTTTACTTGGTGTTTTTGTTGCTGGAGGAACCTAGGCAAGAAATATCAATGTTTAAGCATTCACAAGTCTTCCCTCAACTTCAGGATAATCCCATAAGAAACTGAATCTTTTTGTGTCTCCATTTCTGCTCTGGGCCTGTATTCAGCTGCCTGAGGCTGTGGTTACGTGGGCAGCCAAGCTCTTCTAATGACTTATGGCTGCCAAGAAAGGAAGCTTTGCACTCCTTTTGCTTTCTCTCAATTGCTCTTACTGTCCCTCCTTCCTTTACTTGCTTATTTCTAAAATAGACAAGCAAGGATCGTGAAACTGAATTTGTCACTTCCCAGTAACATCTGCTTGGAAGATAAACGCCTATTCCTTCTTCCTCACATTTAAAAGTGTTAGTCTCACAGTAGCTGCAAGTCAGTTTCCACATACAAAGTACTAGTGGTGACACAGAGTAGTAAGTTCAGTGTGGTTGTTTTGTCTTGGACCTTAGTGGGAATAACTCTAAATTATGTCTAGCAAAAATATTCGGAAATTTGTGGGCCACTTAGTGTATTTGCAGTTTCAAAATACCTTTCAGACAAGTTTTTTTATCGGGGGTATTTGCATTCAAATATCCTCATCAAGCCAAAATTGAACCAAAGCTTTTTACCTCCTCTATTTTAAGGTGGATCTAGCGGATGCATATCTAGTATGATACAGTCAATACTCTTCACCATTTAGCTGTTTTATTACTTTGTTCTCACATTTTTATAATTAACATGGATCCCTGTGTGTCAACGGGACTTGTAATTATTTCATTCTCTGTGGAAAAATTACATTCTTCTGCAGTTCTCACTATCACTTTTTACTTTCACTGTTAAATTAAAAAATAGATTGTTTCTTTTTTTTCTTGTTTTCTAACTTACTGATATCTCTACTTATTGACCACATGTTCCTATCTGAGGAATGAGACAAACCAATATGTAAATTTATAGATTCTATAAACATACACTATTTTAGGTTGCCCTACTATTTCTGTGAAGCAGTTAAGGCTTGTAAAATGCCAAGTATGGAGTCTACTTAGTGATCATAACTCTCAGTCATTTCAAGCAAACTGAAAACTGTAGTTGTGACCATTTTATTGTTCTTTTAGAGAAGGCAGAGATCTGCATTTACAGGTAAGTGATTTTGGGGGTTTGTAATATTTACTTTAATTGAAAAATTTTATTTTTGTTTGTATGCAAGATATCAACAAGTTTAAAGTGGATAAAAAGATGTGGATTAAAAGAGGTGTTCAAGGCCAGGCTGGCTCTGGCTCTGAACAACTTGATGTACTGAAAGTTGTCCCTGTCCATGACAGGGGGGCTGGAACACCATTTAACGATTCTATGACAGACTGACAGAAACTGCAGGTTGGATTTAGTAGTTCAGAAAGCTCAGAATGTGGCAGAAATGGATAGTGTTGCTTTTTACTTTCTGTGGGATGTTGATCCACTTTCTGATGGCAAAATATGTTAATACTGAGTTGAGCCAAATGGTAGGTGTTATCCTTATTCCTCCTCTTTAATATGGTCTATGAATAAAATACTCGCATTGCCGTTGATTAGAGAATGAAATTTATCTGCTAGAAAAATTGTAAGACATTCATCTGCCCTGTAATTTTAACCCCTGTCATTGCTCCATCAGGTACTCAGACAAGAACAAAATCATTGTAAAACCAGCACCCAACCCCAGATGACAGCCCGGCTTCATAGTCTCAAAATTTTTACTCCATATTAGCCACCAGCAGCTGGAGAACAAAGTCATGAGTCTTCCCAGACACCGAAGTAGATAAAATCTCAATGATATTCCCATGACCATTTTGTTGTTCTAAATAACAGAATTCCCTTTTAGTTTCTTTCAAATAAAGAAAATTAAATACACTTACAGCAAAGTACAAAAGATTGTACATATAGGAATACATATATAGGAAAATACTACATAACACAGAATAATTTCATTCCTTCAAGCTGTATACAAAACATAACAAAAAAAAAGCAAAGAAAACCAACTAACCAAACAAAAAAAAAACATACCACAAAACAAGACCCAAACTCCCCCCACATTTTAAATTAGGTTATTAATAGCCAAAATTCTTATTGCAAGCCACAGACTGAACTGACTGAAGCTATATTCTGACTGGTCTTATTAACTAGAAATAATTCAACTGCTCTAAAAAGTATTGCTTGAAAAGAGAGGTAAGTTAAATATTCTTTCCTTCCAGTTATGTCAAGTAGCTGTGTATGGGCATACATAGTCACAAAAGGCCTACTCAAATTTTTTAATTACTTGATTGATTGCATTCAGAAAAAAACATCGCGGGAAAAAATCTACCCTTTCCCTGTGTTGTAAATATAGTCAAAACTGAAGCTGTTAGATTTATTAATAAGACGTAACTAACCAGCAGTTAGTGAACTATGCATTCATAAAGGCAAAATGTAATATTCAATACTTAAAACACCTAGACATTTCTAAATCACCTTCTATAAAAATCCCAAGACCTTCACACAGTCACACATGTGCTCTCCTCGGTTTCCACCCCAACAACACTCCCCTGCCCTCTTTGAAATGAGGATTTCTCTATTTCTGTACCCTTCTGTTGGAGGTGTAGGTTGTAGGCTTACATGTACTCATGACAGTCTCTACAAAATAATAAAACATATTCTCATGAGAAAGCACCGACCTCAACTTCAGACATGTACCTTAGAAGTGTGGATTTCTATTTCTTGCACCGAAACTGTCATTTCTCAAGCTAGATGCATGTCCCCGTGGCATCTGATGGAACGATTCTCAGTAAGGTCAAGGTACAGATTGCAATGTCAGTGAGATGATTTCTGACAGTGTCAAAACAGGTTTTGACTCTTCTCTGTTGCTTTCTTCTCTCTCCCCTCTATCACAAATTTTGAAGCTTTTCTTGAAGTTCTTCTCAAGCTGATGCCTTTAGTCTTAAGCTGTTAGTTGTGGCCAATGGATGTCTTCTTTAGCATTGTCAGGTTGGGGCGAACTACCTGTTAGACAGTTTTGGGTGTTCTGTTGGCACTCACCTGTGTTTTATCAACTGTTGGCATCCTGGACAGTTTGCTGAGGAGAGGCTGAGCAGGCACCCCCACAAACATTGTTAAGGAGCACAAGATGTTCTCTCTCCTGTTACTGGTTCTTCTCATTTTCCATCATGTGTAAAGTTTGTCTTGCAGTGAAAATAATCACCAGGGATTACACTGTAAAATTTGTGAATAATGTTAAGATTTTAGCGGTCTTCCAAATTCATCAGTTATAAATAGTCTCCAGAAAACTGGCTTTTTGGAAGAAGATTGAGAAGTCGAAGTAATTGGATTATTTCAAAGTCTTAATTAATGAAGTTGAGCTTTACTATTCCAACAAATGAATGCACACATTTACATAGACATTAGTAATTTTTTTTGCATTAATCTTATCACCATGTCATTTAAAAATAAGGGCATATAACGTACTAGCACACAAGAACTAACCTTGTTCACGAGAGATATCTTTCTTTCCATTCTCCCTTTCTTTGATTCTATTTTCTTTCTTTTTATTAAATACATTTTACTATTCTTTCAGCTCACTTGCAGAAATTGCTTGTTTTCATCCTGTCTAATCTTTAGTAAAAGCAAGAAATGACATTTCACTTCCAAAATAAGGAATGAACTTGGATAGTTCAACATCCAAAATAAAACAAAACCATAATATAGTTCACAAGGAACATTAGTGTTACTATTTTGATGAAAAATCTTCATGTGCCTTCTGATTAGAACACACTCTGACTACATAGGAAAGGCTACGTTCTTAACCAGTTGCTGGATATGATTAAAATATAAATATCTTCCAGAAAAAAAAAAAATTGTTTTCTGCCTGCCAATAGTGTTTTATTAATTCGGATTTTCATTTGGACTTTTCAGATAGTGACTTATTTTAAACACATTTTCTATTTCTCATGTTGGTTTCCTATTCTGCTGCTTACAACTAGATGTAAATTTTCATATTGATTACCTTTGGAAATAATTTCCTTTTAATCTCTAGGAATTTTTATTAACCCAGACAGTGGAGTAAATAACTCCACTCAATATTAAAGATAAGTGTTAATGTTGAAGATAAGTGATTCCAGGAATTTGTGAGAAACTCAAAAAATTTGTTCTTAGTTTCTGCTGGCAGCATTTTGTAAACTACTCATTCTTTCTTTCATTTTCTTTGTTCTAAAGACAATGAAATATGTCTGCTTATGAAATATGTTATTATTAATTTTTCAGTTATATGACAAATATAGACACCAGGTTGGGCCAGAGTGTTTATCTGTTGGAGGGTAGGAAGGCTCTGCAGAGGGATCTGGACAGGCTGAATTAATGGACCAAGGCCAAGAGTATGAGGTTCAGTAATGCAAAGTTCAACATCCTTCATGTGGGTCACAGCAACCCCATGCAGTGCTACAGGCTGGAGGTGGAGTGATGGGAAAGCTGCTCAGTGGAAAAGGACCTGGGGGTGCTGGTTGACAGCAGCTGAACACAAGCCAGGGTATGTCCAGGTGGCCAAGAAGGCCAATGGCATCCTGGCTCATATCAGGAATGGTGAGGCCTGCAGGATTGGGGTACTGATTGTCCCTCTGTATTTAGCGTTGGTGAGGTTGCACGTTGAGTGCTGTGTCCAGTTCTGGCCCCTCACTACAAGAAGGACATTGAGGTGCTGGAGCGTATCCAGAGAAGGGCAGTAAAGCTGGTGAAGGGTCTAGAAAGTAAATCACATGAAGAGCAGCTGAGGGAGCTGTACATGTTTACCCTGGAAAAAGGGAGGTTCAGGGGAGAATTTACCATCCTCTACCTCCTGTCTATCTAGCAGGAGGTTGCAGCAAGGTGGGGCTCAGCCTCTTCTCACAGGCAACTTGTTGACAGGATGAGAGGATAGAGCCTCAAGCCGTGAGAGGGGAGGTTCAGGGTGTACATCAGGAAGAATTGCTTCATGAACAGGCTCCCCAGGAAAGTGGTGTGTTCACCATCCCAGGAGATGTTCAAGAAATGATGGGACATAGCACTTTGTGTTTAGTTGACAGGGTGTTGTTTGGTCAAAGGTTGGACTCCATGATCTTGGAGGTATTTTCCATCCTTAACTATTCTGTGATATATATATATTGTAAGCAAGCTGCCTTCTTAAAATAATTGACTTTTTTTTACAGTTTTGAACAAGGGTTAGATAAACTGTAGTATCATATGAACTATAAGCATAATTTATGACTCATGATGAGTGAACTCATCAAGAAGTGTTGATAAGTGTCAATGAAATAATTCTTTCCCAATATGATGATCACAGTTTAAGCAAACATTCATCCTCCCTTAAAAGCACTCTGACTTGAAGATGTATCTTTTCTTATTTAATATTCATGTGATATTACAGCTGGTGATGGGGGTCAGCGGCTCTGACCCAGGAAGAGGTGACTGGTCCGGGGAGATGGTCCCAAAAGGAATCGCCTTCCTGAGGCCCGGTGTCTTCCCTCAGCTGCTGACAGGAGGGCCCTTGCAGAGACTGTCAGCTCTTTAGTGATTGTCAGCTCGTGATTCCAGCTCAGCTCTGCAGGGCAGCCTCCAGGCCAAGCCAGACCAGGGAGAGAGACGAGAGGTTCATGTGGCTGGTTCCGCACGGAGGCAGCTTTATTGTGGGTCCCCTCCGGCGAAGGGGGGAGCCAGGGACGAGAGCCCTCTCTGAGCCACAGGGGCCAGAGGGCTTGCTTTTATAGGGATACAGGGGATCAGGAAAGGCCAGTGGGTTACAGAGGATCTGGGATGGGTACAGGCCAATGGGTTACAACAGATCTGCATAGCTTCTCCTAAAGGATTGTGGGTCTGTCTTTTCTTGCTGTGACCAAAGAAGTGGTTGCCTTTCCAGGGAGTCCTGCTGGGCGATTGCGAAATCTCTTATCTCAGCAGAGATCCCTCCAGGGCAGGGGCTGGGCTTACCCCACAACTCCCCCTTCTGTATTTATTAAAAAGGCATTCCCAGCAGCCTTTCTGCAGCAACGTAGGAGGCAAAAGAACATAAGTAACACAGTAATAATTACAATGAATACCCACAAAGCTCCTCTAATCAAAGATGCAATCCATCCCGTTATTCCCCGTCATCCAAAAAGGTCATTATCTACTTTTAGGTCATCGAGGCAGTGGTGAGGACAGCATCAACGTAGATACATTTCATCTTTGGGCAGGGGTGGGGCTTCTGAGAGGGAATATAAGCAAGATTTGTTAGCTTTGTGGTGAGAGGGGAAGTTTTGGGGTTTAGGGAGGTTTGACAAGGGTTGATGGAAGGGGATATTTTGCGGTAACAAGGGGTGATAACATATAAACTAAGGGTCAGTTTTTTCAGGCTGTGTCTGGCCTATGGCTTGACTTTTGCTGTAGCTTCTTGTTCAGCTTTCTGTTTCGTCTGCTGCCGTGTGGTGGGGTGATCTTTTTCCTGGTTGGTGGGCATCCGGCGACGTTACCATCTCCATGCTGAGCTGGTCTGGTTTTGGGGAGGTCCTGTATTTGTCTCAGGAGAGTTCTTGGTGTTTGTGGAAGCAGTGTTTGTAGGGCCTAAGTATGGTTTTATACTTTTTCCTGGGAACCACATCAGGCTAGATGATAGCTGGACACAGGCGTAGCCTCTCCCCCAGGTAATCAAATGGAAAGGCCCAGAGACCTGGTGTGATTCAGGGTCCTTCACCAGCACTGGTGGTTTCTCTGTGAGCTTAGCTTGGGTTGAATTTGAGAAGTGGCGGAGTACTGGTGGGTCAGGCTCTGATGATGTACCATTTAGGAAGTTAATGACATAGAGAGCCTTACAGAGTCTTTCAGCAGGAGACAAAATTTCTGTTTCTCTCCGTTGCTGGTTGAGGACTCTTTTGAGGGTTTGGTAGGTCCTTTCTATGATGGATTGTCCTGTGGGATTGCTAGGTATGCCTGTCTTGTGTTTTATCCCCCATTGGTTGAAGAAATCTTTTAACTTACGAAAGGTGTAGGCAGGCCCATTATCTGTTTTGATTTCTTCAGGGACTCCCAGGGAGGCGAAGGCAAGGAGAAAATGCTTGATGACGTGGATGGCATTTTCTCCTGCATGGGCTGATGCAAACACTGCCCTGGAAAATGTGTCAACTGACACATGCACGTATTTGGATCTCCCAAAGGATGGGAAGTGGGTTACATTGGTTTGCCACAATTGGCAGCTGTTCAGACCACGGGGGTTGACTCCGGTACCCATAGATGGTATTTGGTAGTTCTGGCAGTTCGGGCACGTTGCAATGATAGCTTTTGCTTGATCTTTTGAAAGCTTGAACATTCTGACGAGTGCAGGAATGTTTTGGTGAAAAAATGCATGTGACAATTTCGCCTGGGCAAAGATGTCAGGGACGTTTGCAGTCTCTGCTGGCATGGCCAGTGCATCTGCTCTCCTGTTCCCTTCGGCAATGGGACCAGGGAGGTCAGTGTGTGACCTCACATGCATAATGTAGTAAGGCTGTTTTCTGTGCGAGATTAAACGGATTAATGTAGAAACCAATTGGTATAGTTTTTGGTTGGAGACCTCCTTTAGAAAAGCATGTTCAGCCCTCATAGCTATACCAGCGACATAAGCCGAATCTGTGACCAAATTAAAAGGTTCATCTTTAAACTTCTCAAAGGCTCTGACAACAGCTGCTAACTCAGCAATCTGTAGAGATCCCTCTACTATTTGGATATCAGATTCCCATTTCTGGGTATTGGGTTGCCTCCATGTCATGACAGACTGATGTGACGAGCCAGACCCATTGGTAAAGACGGTCAGAGCTTTGAGAGGTTTTCTACTTTGGATTAATTTTGGAATCAATTTAAAAGCTGCATCACGGTAGAAAAATCTATGTTTTGGCATGTGAATGGAAATTTGGCCTATGTAGCTATCTAGGGATAACTGTAGGCTCTCATTGGTCTGGAGCAACTGCTTCAGATCTTCAGTAGTCAATGGCAAGTATATGCATGTGAACTCACACCCTGCAAGAGAGCAGAGACGAGTTCTGGCCTTTTTTATTAAAAGTGCCATTACTTCTTGGAAGATGGTTAATGTCTTTGTAGGCTGATGGCTTGTGAAGACCCATTCAAGTATCAGCAAAGGGTCTCTGAGTTGAAGGTCCCATTGGAAGATCAGTCCATGTAAACGAGGAGCTTTACCCAGTACTGCAAACTGGAGAGGCAGGCTGGGTTCAACGCGATGGGCTTGGCTTGAAGACAGGGCTTCTTGGACTTTGGTGATGGTATACCCCACAATGTGAGATCATTCTTGGGTAATGCATGCAAGAGTGGATACTCCTTTTACAGTATTTAAACAACAGATTAAATTTCTTCAAACCAAAACAGTGATAAAATAGAAACTTGAGAAAATTCAAAGTATTACCCTTATAGCAGTAGAACTTACAAGAGGAAATAACCTGAGGAAGAAGATGAAAAATGCCAAAGACATCACTTTCTCTTTTTTTTACGGTTACAGTGGAAGTAGTAGTTTGGGAAGAATAATGATTCTATGAATTATGCTTGTTTGATTATGCCTAGAAGGTGCAGTAAGTTTAAGCTCAAGAAATTTACCTTGTGTTGGTAATCTGTTACTAGTACATTAACAATTGATATAGATTAATACATCCGGCAAAAAGAAATATTAGGTTGGACAGGTGTTTGGCAGATCAAGAGCATGGACCTGTGAGTCTCAAAATGCTAGCTGGAGGCAGTTACACAGTAAGGTAGACAATTTCATAAGAAATTATTTCACAGGAATACAGAGACAGAAGAAGATGAAGCATCTATTGACATCTCTCTTAAAAGGGAGAGAGAAAATAAATGGCAGGGACAAAAAAGAGACATTAAGAACATAGAAGTAATAGAGTGATAAGGGAACCCCAAAATCAATAGCAGTTGCTCTGAATTTGACTGCAAGTTTTGATCAGAAGCATGACTGTGGCTTTCATGATGACTAGTTCTGTCTAAATGGCTGACTCCAAAACTGTGGAACCCTAACCCTCATTTACAGCTTCATTCCATTCCCTCAGGTTCTGTCACTGGTCACCAGAGAAGAGATCAATGCCCAACCCTCTGCTTCCAATCTTGAGCCAGTGTCTGAGTCCATGCCTTGTCCCTCTTTACTAGCTGAGATACAGACTCTCTTTCACAGAATTGTTGGTACAGAAGACACTTAGAAAAGATCTGGCCTGCAACTGGAAGATAAAAATTGAGCATAATACGCATAGCTGAAATTTCATTTCTGTGGAGACAAAATAGTAAAGTGATAGCTGAGGGAAGATGGACATCTGTAAAAAATGCATACATGGAAAAAAAGGCCTAAAGTATATGCAAATTAAAAAAAACAAGTTACTAAGAAGAACATAACAAGTAGATTAAATATTTTTTCTGCAGATAAACTGGTTTAATTAGATCATTCAAAGCAAAAGAAATGTGTTTTGACAACTGGAACTGGTACTTTCTTTATAGTATGGTCTTGTATCTTTTAAAATATTTCTTTGATATGTCCTGATACTGTGTAGAATTTGTCCTCCCTTCATTCTTCCAAATCCCATGCATGTTTGAAATCCTTACTCTTATCATCCACATACCATATTGAAATATGGTTAAATGCGATTTGACTTAAGCTTCAAACCTAACACTCAGCACTGTGTTGCTCAGTAGTTACTGGCTCATTTGCTCTAAGATATATTTATTTGAAAATTCAAGTCTGTGGAGAAAGCAAACTTGAACTGTTTGACATTGGTCAATAGGCTGAGCATGTTGGCAGTCAACCACAAAATTAGTCACGATATCCTGTTGACCCAGTTTGAATCCTGTGTTGAGATTATACATACTCTATTATTTGGTTTCAGCCTTGGTTTGGGGAATACCATTTCCAGTTTATGCAAGTTTTAATTCTGTTTTCACAGCTGTTGACTAGCTGTCTTCCTACTGCTTTTATATTGAGGATTTTATCATGTTCTATTCCCTTTTGATGCTTTTATTTGGCATTAGGAATAGGTTTACATTTCTTTGCCAATACTACATTTTAAGCCTCATAAAAAATCCTCTCATAGGCCTTCTGAGAACACAGCAGTGAGGCTATTGAGACATTTTAGAGACAATAGGGGTGAGGTTTTTTCCTATGTTCTTTAGCATCTATATTATTCAGGAGTTTTCTTCGTTTTTGTCTTTACCAGTCTAAGCACCTTCTCAGTTAGTCCTGGTGCAATTCAACTGCAATTTAAAACAGCAACAGTGACTAATATTCCATGAGAAAGTGTGTGAAGCAAGGGTATATTCTGTCCTTCAGCATCCTCAGTACCTGTTTAAAATCCAGTGTCAATTAAACCCTGGAAGGTATATAGGAGAATCTGGTAATTTTTTTGATAGGCACTGCTTAATCATTTCACATGTCTACTCCTTTCTATAACCATTCAGGCAAGTGATTCCACAGAGGTCCAAGCAGAATGTGCAAGAATTCCAAGAGGTTTGTAATTATTCTCTTCTCTTCTTCAGAGCTGGTATCTGTAAGCAGTACATACCAACTGTTTACAGATTACATTGTCCTGGTTTTCCAAACTGGTTCATCTTAAAAAAAACCCTAAAACCCAGGGAAGGACCAAACTCCATAATTTTTCTATAAATAATAAAACTATTGCATTTTTCCTATGGATTTCTGACACATCTCCTCCGAATATTCCAGGCATGTTAATTTAAAAAAAATTCTTTATATAAAGTATTTATGTATAAATGCTCACTATTGAAATAATCTTCTATTTGTTAGTCAGGAAATTGAAACAGTTCCTGTGGTATAAAGATTTAATTTAATTCTACTTGCTGTGCACATCATTAAATTCCAGAAATCCTTTATAATATGAACTAAATTAAAATTTCTCTGGAAGTTTTATATGCCAGATTCCAAGTTGGTTAACTTACAGTGATACTGCAGTGCTAGGCAACCAAAAAATAGCAATAAGGGACTTTTGCTCCCTAAAACTATCTCAATGCCACTGAATACAAATAATAAAGTGATTCAATGAGGTAATTGTTCTACTATCACAGTCAAACTGTAGATGATTCAATTCTCACTTTTTTCTTGTGGCAGTTTTTAACATAAAATTCAGGATAAAAAACTGAAGGCTAAACATTAACTTCAATGGACTAAGCATGTGCTTAACTACTTTTCTAAATAAGGGCAGATTTAAAAACACATTCAGAAATAAGCTGGAGGCATCCTGACTGTTTCTGAATTGGGGCTTTGATTGGTAGATTTGCTTGCATATAACTGAAATTTGTACTACAGTTTTGTTACTATGTAAGTATAGCTTCCCAAGAAATTAAAGTTCAACCAGCTTTAAGAAGGAAAACCAGCTTCATTACATAGAAAGAACCACTAATTTACATAATTAGAGTGTGGAGTAGGTGTTTTCCCTTCATAAGCCTGATCTATAAAACAAATGTGCAACAGGTGCCCTAGATTTTTTAACAGTTGAGGGTGAAGTATGTAAAATAAAAAAAGTTTTGTTAATTTTTCTAGCAGTATGTCGTAAAAGAAACTCTTGGAACTCAAAATTTCTGCCTTCACTAGCTTATTCTACCTCAGCATATCTCTGGTCTTCTGTGTTTTCATGTCCATAGTCCCCGAGCTTTCTGTCTTGCTGATTAATTTCAGATATGTTAAAATCTTGTCTGGAATTTTCTGGAATTGAGAAAGTACCTAGACCCATTGGGACAGAGAATTACTTATATTTCACTTGTGTTTCTTGCTGGGATATCTATGATGGCACATTTTTCCATAATGAGAAAAGCTGGAATGTTTATCAAGAGAGAAGTAACTGAAATAATAAAAATTATCAAAACCTTAAATACAGCAATCAGTTGCTAGTATATAATTTTTAAGTTTGACTGTACCTGAATATTTAAATGACAAATATGTGTGTGTGAGTGTATAAAAGGTGTTTATACCACCTTAGTGTGTCCAACACAGAATAGCAATACTTTTACAAATATAGATGTCATTTGTATGACACAAAATTTATTTCCAAGACTTGCCAGGAGATATCATATAACCAGTGTTATTATTTCTTGGATCAAGTTTCAGCAAGCGTGACTTTCAAGTTTATTTATCAAAATACATGTGCATGAACATCTTCTTCTCAAGTGCTATTTGAAAAGTATTTCAGAAACAACGACTGCTGCTGTGGTCTTCTCCTGTCTTATGATACTTGTTTAACAGGGAACTAATGTAAATCATTAAATGAACTGCTATTTACTATCAAACAAAACACATTTAATGTATATAGTATAGAAGCAGCATTGCTCATATTTTCAAGCAAAGATCTCCAAGCAAACAAATAAATAAATTTATAAAATGACTATAAACCAGAGAGCTTTGCAATCTTATATGTAAGTAAGGGTTGAGCAAATAATGGAAATGACATTCTTGATAACCGCTTAAATAGACACACAAGCGTAGTTTTGAAAATGTTCACTGTTTCACCTATGCAACTAGTGACACAGTTATTTTTGTGACATCTAACTAAATTATTGAATGGCAGTGTAAGACAAGAGTCTCATGATACTAGGCAAAGTAAGAAAAATTATGATAAAACTATACAAATCAGAAAATTATTAGAGAAAAACACACTACTTTTGATAAGTAACAGGGTGAATTAGCAGTAATATGTGAATTTAAAATTACTGACATTACTGCTAATTAATCCTGTTTGTTAACAGTCTGCAATAAAAAATATTCAGTGAGGACACCTGTGAAAATTTCAGAGTAAAAAAAATTAAACAAAAAGCTCTAAATCCCTGCATCTTTATATCTAAACTATTCAGGATTAATTATTTGCAAAGTCTGATTTCAGGCAGGATTAAAAGCTAATATTTAAAATTAATGTCTGAAGTTTTATATTTCAATTTCCAGCAAGCCTTGAGAAGTTAGATATCAAGAACTCATCTCTATAAATTTGAAATGCCTAAAAACACAGTTGCAAATTAAAAAGCCCATTCATAAATTAATATGAAGTTAAATAAATAAAGAGAAGTTGTTTGACAAGCAGGAAAATACCAGCTAAGCCTCCTTTGTTGCTCATTTGTGCCCTTTATGCCCTGTGCTGCACTTTATTTTTGAAAGAAAGAAACCCTCCCAAGGTAACAGCCATCCTAATGGCAAGTCCATAGCCCGGACATTACACACCTATTGATTTATGGGAAAGCAACTGTCAGAACGGATTGCATGATGTCTGACATCTACTACCCTTTCACTGCAGATACATATTTTCATAAAACTTCCATCACATTTTCGAATATAGCTGAAATTGGCCAGCTTGCAGCAGGAAGAAATGGAAGGAAAACATATGGAAGATATATGGATGGACCCCTCAAACTTGTAAAAAGTCCTGAGGCTACTGAAGTTAATGGAAGATATGGGAAGAACTTGGTAAACACGTCTTTCTTCATTTTTCTTCAATTGATGGCTCCTTTGTTAAAAAAGCATACTTTATGGAGAGAAAAAAACAAGTGGAAGGTCACAGTAATGTGAGGACATTATACCAGTCCATCAGTTATTTTCCTGAAGACACAGATAAATTTCAGTGTGCTAATATTTGGTAATTTTTTCTAATAGGTGAAAGTAAGACCAATGCTGGAAATAGAAAACTGTTAAGAATATTACGGTATCATGAAACTGATTTATTTGAGTACCTTAATATATGAATTTGTAAACACTTTCAAGAGCATTCATTATTTCTAATATCATCTCATTTCTTTATACAATTTTTAAAGAATAAAAAAGAATATTTAAATGTTCCTTTGACCACATTTCTCAGATGCAATGATTTAGATTATATCAATCAGCCTTGCTTCTGCTGAAGGGTACCTCCTCAGCAAGTGCAGAGTAACCTAACTCACTACAAGCCATGAACTTATTGTAAAACAGAAAAGTTACTTTTCTGATATATTTTCACCCCTTTTTTTTATTTTTTCAAAACTGTGAGTCCGCTACACCCTTATTTCTCACGTCTAATGTCTATCTTACCAACATATAAAATCAATATCACCCTACTCACCAGCTCAGAATTTCTGTTTGTCACTCTTTTATACTATGGCAAGGTTAGGAGATCCCTTTATTTCCTCTTGAAAATCTTTTTAAGCCCTTGCTGTAAATGGTATATTGTGCTATGCAAAAGGCAGATCTCCAGAGAAAAGATAAAACTTCTCTATTTGGACTTCTAACAAAGAGCAGGAGGAAACATTCTCAAAAAAGAAATGTAATCATGAAACAAATCAGTACCAGCTGTAATGAACACCTGAGACCCTTAAATCCTATAGGATGAAAATAGCTTTTTGGCTCCTTCTCTAACAATGTGAAAATGGGGCTTTTGAGGGGGGTATTATCTAACTTTAATTTGATTACACCTGCAGCATACTAATTAACCGAACAGTAAGTCAAAGCCATATCATGCTATCTTTTAGTTCCTTTCTAGATTTACTAACAGTGGGTTACTGAAGGATTATTTTAGTTCTTTTTGGTGTGTAAATGAGGGAGGCAGCAACATATAAACACCACTGTTCATTATGAAGCAAGTATATTATTCTGCTATTTAGGGTTTAGGTACTTATTTTCATTGCAAGAAAAACTGTAATCCTTTTTAGTGTAGCATTGTATTATTCTTATTTTGTTCACTGTCATGATCCAGGATTTTTTCACTTCTTTTTATCTGTTTTCCCTAGTTTTGTCACTGGCTGTAAAGGACAATACCAAAAAAAGTAGGACTTGCTACTGGTAAATATACAGTTAAAAATTGATTCCTTTTTATTCCCTCTCACTCATTCGACTTGAATGGAGTTACTTTAAATCCATGAAGTAGTGTGAGAAACAGAATTAAGGTTTATCCTTTTATTTTTCTTGAGCTTTGTTGTTAGCCTCACTACTTTTTCTAGCACTAGATTAGAGAAAGAGAAATAAGCAAAATGAACAGCTAAAGAGAAACTTCCACGCTTCTTAACCATTCTGTAACTAGTGATAGCAGGCAAAACCTGCAAATTTCCGTAATTTCTTCTTCCATGTGTTGTAGTTTAACAGGCTTCTGTTTGAATCTCTACAGTAAGAAAGAAGCATAATAGAAATTGTGCATAAACTGGGGACAGGACTTGGAGCCAAGGATTTATGGAAATAATTACAGATCAGATGCCCTCTAGGGCTTGCCCTCTTTGCTAAAAAGAAGAAGATACTAAATTAAGTTATATATCGCTTACTCATAGTGTGTAGATGCTTGAGAATTTGTGAGGCAGCTTAAAAGCTTTGCAGTCTACTCAAGTCCAAGGAATGGAGCTTGACAAGAGAAGAGCAAATAATGTCTAGGTTTGCAGTCTTCCTGCTGGTTCTCCATTTTTCTGTTTGAGTTGTGTCTAGCCTTTAACTTTTTCAAGTGGATTTTTGTTAAAGGAAAATCAATGAGGGAAGGGAGGTCAGTCAGATAGGAGAGAAAAGAAAATGAAAGGAAGAAAAGAGTGGAGAATGGCATCAGTGGGAGTGAGACTGAAAGAATGACTCCAGACAGAGTGGTGTGAGCTGGAACAAATAGCTAAGCGATACCAAGAGTGTTCAGTCTGAAAATTATACTTAACATGGATAGAGTCAATGCACAAAGGTTCCTAGGTCAGCAGTAAGCACCAGACAGCTGAATTACATTTCCAGGATTAAGGTTTTTCTATCGGAGACTCTAATCAGCAGGGAATGTTAGCAGAAAGGGAAAAGTGAGATGTGGCTTCCTAAAAACTGCCTTTAAGAATTATTCTCAGGTCTCACTGAGAATATCCTGTTAGGATAGGTACTTACATAAGTTTAAAATCAGCTATAACTTAGGTTTCCCTTCCTTTTTTTCTTTTTCCATTTTAGATTACGTATCCCTTTTAACAGGTACAGAGAAAAGGTAAAGAAAGGCAGAAGAATATCTAATACCTGAATCCAGGAGGAGGAGCTAAGGATTCATGACAAAAATACCAGTTCTCTTGCACTGTATGACCATTCTTAGAGGTGAATCCTTTGCTAAAAAGTAGAAGTAACGGACTGTCAGAGCAGGTCTGAAAAGGTAGCCTGGATTCTAACATCTTTGGCTTAACTAAGGCAGATCCTGCTGAATGTGTTAATCTTTATATGGCCTTATGAATTTTATTTCGCAATTCCTTATTTTGCTATTCCTAGAACATAGCAATGGCTGTGCTCTAGAATCTTTATGGAATCTTTTTCACTCTTTCTCTAGATGCCTTTGAGAAGAAACCTTCTATTACTGCTATTGACATGTATTCCTCAAAGGCCTAGATCAGATCTACATGTCCACACTCAAATGCAAACATTGTCCTTGGATTATTATGGATTATTATAAATTATTATAAATTAATTTATGTTAAAAATACAGAGGCAGTTTCTGAAAAACGTTTGAAAGGAGAATAGTGAGTATGTGTTTCTGTTCTAAGCCATACTAGAAAAGAAGAAATACTTTCAATGTGTTAGTAGCTTTGTTGCCTCTATAAGAAAATGAAACCTGAAAATTAAAAACAAAATTATTTTTTTTTAATTTAAAACGAATAAAATTCTTCACTCAAATAATGACTTTTATCTTAAAGTTGTGATAACTGTCTTGTTGCTGTGTCATGTTTTTCACCTTACTTTCATATAACACCTTGAATAATCTCACTTTCAAACCAGTCCTGATTTATGGTCCCTTGAGCACTTCAGGTAAATTTAATTGTTCACTTACACTTGGCCTTTAATAAGAGACAGCATTACTTTGAAGACTGTAAACAGGTTTTGCTGAAGAATCAAATTCTTCAGACAAATAAGACCTATTAGTTTTACTGTTTAACTGATATTAGATGCTTTTCTGTTACTCCTATGTATCTTACTTAGTGCTCCTAAGTAGCATAAAACTCCATATAAAGAATATATAGCTCAGGGTAGTTTTATTTAAAAATTAATCAATGCAGTTTGTAACTTTACATTTTTAAACATTTCATTTTGGACAGATCAAACAAATTTCCCTAGTAAAGGATGTAGTTCAATTTTTGATTTTGTTACACTTCATCTGACCACTAACTTTTTTCAGACTTCAATCTCATTAAGACATGAAGCAGAGTTACATTTAAATATTGCAAGTATATTTACCAATTTAAAATTCTATTCTAGAAATAGTTTTAAAATCACGGTTCATTTGAGCTTATTGATAAAAGAACCAATGAGAAAACAATGAATGAGAGGTAGGAAATTTGTTTAAAAATCAGTGTGCAAAAAAAGGGGTAAGAAACAAAAAACGGACACGTGTTTCACAAATGAACAATGTACCCAAGCTACTTCTAAACAAGCTCTAAATGAGACACCAGGAGCAGTTGCAGACCAAGATAAATTTATCCTGCTGACGGCGCATGGAGCATTGCAGGTACACCAAAAAAAAAAAAAAAAAAAGAAAGGAAAGATTTCTACAAAATATCAATGAAATTGTCATTGTCAATTCTGAGAAGTTTGTAATTGCTAATTTTCTTTTTGCATATTTTCTTTTCTTTAAAATGTGAATTACTTAGAGGATTTCAGCAAATTTGTTCAGTGCAATGCAAGTGGTATTTTTGATTCTTAGTTTCAGTGAGAAACTGAAAATAATCTAACAGTGAAAAATATGACATATGCAAGCATTCTTCGTTACCATATTTGATCATGTTTCTATTTATTGACTATATTCAAAAATTCTCCCAAATGGCAACCATTTAATCCAATAGGCATTTAAAAACACAATAGAAAAACAAGTTAGAAAAGAATTTAGGCATTCAATTTATAATGCATTCTTCTATTAAGAAAAATAGACACAGCATTTTACCTAAGTAATGTATTTTAAAAAAAACACCTGTAAGTATGTAAAATAATTCAATATTAGAACAATAAAAAGCTTAATTCTGTTGTGGATCCACATAGGACTCATCACAGAATTAGGACCAAGTGTATGTCTTCTCTCCCTAATTTTATTTTATACATTTAAATTTATATATCTACATCTTTATCTATCTTTTATAATAAATTCCTTAAGATGTCATGTATGTTTTAACCTTTGGTCATCTAAGAATTTTATTTGCGTCTTGGATCCTGCTTTGAAACTGGTCCCTAAGGCCTATAAGCCCATGTCTTGAAAAAACACTGGAGAGATTAACATCTGTTGGCTAAACATTAGGCTGCCTGATTCCTTCTATGGCTTGTTTTGTGAATAGCCTACTAGGATTACTTAATAATTCTGTTTAGATTCCCCAGAGCATTAAAGGAGGTAAAATTAATATCACACTGCCCTTATGAATAAAATTTGACACATTTTCACACTATCACAATTATGTAGATAGAGCAGTGACATCACTTAGCAAGTAGATTGTTTTAGAAAAAAATGGAAAAATCTGATTTTAAATCAAATTCTCTTGGGAAAACACAAGAATATACAACTAAAAATGTATTTTGAGGCTATATATTGATTTGAGGGCATCTCTTATATTCCAGGGAGATGCTTAAATCCTAGATAGCAAACCAGAAGAGCCAATGTGCTGGGGAAGTCACAAATATAAAATCAATAGGACACCCTAGGAGTTCCCAGGGACGTAGTCCCCTAAAGAGACGGATCTGTTCATTTCATATCCAGAGGCTGGAAACCTATACTGATATAGAGCCTTTTAAAAGGCAAAGCCATTTCTTTTAAAATAAAGCTGTGAAATGATGTCATCTACTAGCAGATTCATGTCACTTTTCCCCTGAAGAATGCTCTAACAAATGATAGGCCATTTTTCTTTAAAAATCTTCTTTACATGGCAGACTGACATTTTCAACTATACAAAGGAGAATTCAAGATCCATTAGAAACACCCTGCACATGACTCTGTAACCTTGTGGGGCGGGGACTCATCAGGGAAATAGTCAATTATGGGTTTCTTGTCAGGTCTGCTCATCTTTATTCCCCAGAATACTGATTACTAAAAAGCATAAAAGAGCCTCTTGAAGCAAAGACAGAATTTATGAACACTATAAAAGCTGAATTATAGAATGATGTACATTCTAGGGCTTCTGACTCCCCATCAATTTCTTCTTTTACCTCTTTTTGTGTATTCCTATGAGTCACATAATATTCCCTGTAGAGTAGCAGAGGAAGAAGAAGGGAGTGCTTCCCTTGCTAACCTTAGGCCACAGTACTCACTAAAAGTAAACAAAAACACCTGCAGGAATGGGTGAATTTTACCCCCCTATCCTGAGATCATTGAACCTGAGTGTACAAATGCTATAAATCTTAGACATGTTTTAGCTCATTGTGAGCTCTACTGTCAATGTCAGTCAGTTGTTCTTAGGAAATGCATATTAAATGTCCTTTGGAGACTTTGGTGCTTGGCTGGTTTTAGGTATGTGACAGCTGCTGAGCTCTGAAGACTGCAACAGCTTTGGTGCATTTCAGTAAGAAAGTCACACTAGGCACTGGGGAAGTTTCAGTCAAAAGGGGAGACACCTGTGAGGTTTAAACATCTGCAAGATTAGACTTTTTATTGTCATTTATAGCTTCAGTCTGTAAAATCTGTCTATATCGTTCATTTGATATACGTCTTCCTGTCCTTGGGATACACAGATCTAACAATTTACAATTCACTGCAGCAGGATAAAGAAAAAAACCAACAAAACACAACACAAAACCAAGCCTTTGAGGTAGAAATGAAAACAAAATAAAAATATTATCTGTTTTTTTCAAAGAAAAGCAATATGTTATTTTTATTCCTTAGCTTGGTAGAAAGTTATTTTGTTTGCCTAAATTGTTCAATCATTTTTTTTTAGAACAAGCCAGAATTTAGCCTGTTTCTTCTGCCTAAGACAAGCAGTCAATTTTAATTAACTCAGTGTGCAGGAGTCTTTGGCATTTGTGGAAACTGGGCACACAGCCAATCCCCAAAGCACTCTGATCAGTTTGCCTGGAAAGAAGTAAGAAAAAGAAGATGTTTGCTTAGAGAGCTTGGAATTATATTCTGAAATCTCAACAGCTGGAAATAAAATTAATTATGCAGTCCTACCTTCTTTACCTATCAGTGTGACACGCTTAACTTCCCTGAAACTACTCATGTGAATAAGTCCAAGGGAGTCTGCTCAAGATATATTGTTTACTATATGGAAATATATATACCAGTTTAGTATTCATGTTTCTGTTGAGTCCAATATAACTCAATGCAATAATAATAATAATAACAATAATAATAATAATAACAACAACAACATCATGTTGTTTAAATTAACACATATCTGTGTGTGTGCTCATGCATGTTAAAAGATTCAGTATAATCAGTTTTGAGGGGACAGTTAAAAAGGCATCAAAGATTTTCTTTAATACATTTTTGGACAAACTCCATGAGACATTATTTTGTTGGTAGGAGATGTACATCAAATTTTTAAAGAGATAGGGTTTTTTTATTCTTTTCTTTAGTCTGAACTAGAGAACCTTCTGTATGCACAACCTTTCCTCTACTCCTCTTATAAAGCATCATGTGTATGAATGGTAAAGCAACAAGCATGAGAATATGGGTAATTTATTTTACAATTGACTAAACCTAGAAATAACAAGGTAACCTTTTAATATTTGCAGAGTTTCTCAAGAAAAAAAGTGTACTTTATCTAAATAATCAAATAGTCACACTTAGCTTGATGCAGCGAATTCTAACTAAGAAAATGGAAGTTTGTTTTTCTCCTTGAAAAATAGAAATCAGGGGAAAATATGTTGTGTACATAACATTCCTTGCATTATTCAAATTCTCCTTAGACAACAAAATGTTTACAGTGTTGAAATTTAAAGCAAAGATTAAAATTCTCTCTTGATACTATCAAATTCAAACCTTTACTGGAATTTTTGGAGCATTAAAGGACATTTTAAAAAGAAAAAAACACACCACTTTTAAAGATCTAGACGAACCAAGTTTTAGCCATTAGTTTTGATACTCAGTGTCAAGCCTTGTTCCTTTGATGTTTAGACATTTATCTTGATTTCACAACATTGTTTTTGATAAAGAACATTTTCATTTAGATACAAAGGGAATTTGAAGTGGAAAATTTTTAACATTGTATGTGAACACAGCAAATGAAGACCCTCAAAGCCTATAACTGGAATAATCTTCTGGGTAGAGGGTTAACAGCAAGAGTCCTTTGCAAATTTGGACCCCCAGTTTTTGGCAATAAATTTGCACAGAAGCTTCAGAGCCAATGTTTGGCACTTCTGACTGCGTACATAAGAAATGAGAAAATTTTCCACAGACTGCTTTAACATCTTCACTTTAAAATGAAGCTTCCTTGAGATTTGGGAAATAGTATGTATAAACTTTCTTGATCTGAGCCAAGATGGGGAAGAAATAGGGAAGACTAGCTGTTTTTCTATCTTTTCTCCCTAACAAAGGCCTTGTGTTCTAAAAGAACCAGGCTCTTGTGACCTTTAGGATCCACTGTGCTAAGGATTTTCATGAGATTCATGTTCAAGGTAGTGGTATAAGCTTCATTGCTGAAAGCGATTTAGTTAGAATACTATTCGACCTTCTTCTGACACCATAATGCCACCAAAAAACTATCTTTTTCCACAAATTCAAAATGCAAAATGCTTTTAGTCTGTGTCTAATGAGGGAACTCAAATATAGAGTCTGTTTCAAAATCACTATTTAAAAAACTTTATTAGAAAGCTGTACATCTGTGTCTCTTGTTGCTTTATCTTGGCTGACTTAAAACTTGAAGGCAACATTCAGTTTTAAACTGTAAAAAGGTACTGGTGGCAATATTTTGAGAGGGGGAGTAAATCAGTAAGGTCACACTACTTTTAGCATTACTAACTTTGCCAGCAAAGTCATTCTGGTGCTGTCTGGCACTTACGACACATACCTTATCCAGAACATTGTCAGCATGAGCACAGGGATGTCTGTACATTCATGTAGATTTTTTTCACCAGCTTTCAGGATATCTTTTCCTGTTTCAGCAACATGAGACACTGCACGTTCTTCAGAGTAGAGAGTGTCTTGCAGCATGTATATTTTTATCATTCACCACCAGATTATGAATTAGACATAAATTAGGCTCATAGAGCCATACAGAGATTTATATCAGGAGAGCCCATGTAATTCACAAATACAGCAGCAGAGACTAAAAGAGCTCCAGCATCTATTAATGTTCTCAAACCACAGAATATACACAATATAATTTAAGTTACACTGTTTATTTGTTATTGTTCCATTGCTACTCACATGTTCTTAAGCTGTATTTCCCACTTTACAGAAAAGGATGCACAATACTAGGCTCAGGGTGCAATAGGTCTGTATCATGAATCCCTTTGTTGCCTTTCCCTGGTCTTAAAATTAAGAGCCAAACACGATTAAGGGAAAAGGGGTTTTTACCTTGGTATTTATTTAAGGATCCTTATGGTGCACCTCTTCGTCCAGGTGGAATGCGCCAAAATGTACCCACACAATAAATCGCACATACAATTTATAGGCCTTGCAAATTAGCACATCTATCGAAGATTCCCCAATGAGAGGCTTGAATCATCCTGAGGAATTACACCCTGGATGGGCCTATCTTAGTTTACAGGATGTGTTCTAGAAGGGACCTTGGTTTCTCAGGATAGCGTAGGGCTTTCTGGCTTCCAGCTGCGAGGTCTCCAGGATGTTTGATCTCCTGGCTTAACGGAATATTAGGATTATGCTAAGTTATCAGACTTAAGAAATTGCAAGTATGCATGCTAAAAGCACTGAGGATACATAAGAGGGTATATAAAAGTTATATAAAAGAAAAGGCAAAAAATCATCATGGCATCACCTTCATATTCAAAAATCAAAAGACTTTTTAAGAGATTGGGTAGAAAATAAAGCAAGAGAAATGTACCAGCGTTCTACACCATGCTTACTAGTCTTTTAGGTGCATGTCTCCATAAAAAAACTGTAGAATACAGTCAAGTGCATCTTCAGTATAGACTTTGTTGCCCTTTCCATGTCCATCACAATCCTTTACATTACCTGCTACTGCTAAATATTTTGCTACCCCAATTATTTGCTGCCAGAGACAACCTCCAGTTTACAATGCAAAGTACAACCACTTTTGACAGCTGCTCCTCAAGTAGCTTTTATAAGTCACCAAACGACAACATTGTGATAGGAAAATAAGTAAATTTCCCAAGCCCAAATGATGAGTTACTCCACACAGACCAGGACATGATTGTGTGGGTCCATTTTTCTTGAGTTTTTAAACCAGTTTTATAACATTTAGTAGCTCAGAGTAACATCAGAATATAATCTATGATATTAGATTATAGGTTAAAAGTGAGGTGGTGTGGAACACAGCACTCTCTATTAATCTTTGCAAGGCTTTAGAGTGGTTTCCACAGAATCTGTATTAAATTTTTATAGATCTCTTTTTGCTGTTTTTAACTCCATTAAACTCTGTGCAACTGTACAAAAACACTCTTCTTTTTCTTCTTATCTTCAGCCCTTTCCTCTGACAGCTTTGTTGAATTTAAACTTCACAAAACATTCTTCTCCTGAAAGGAATCTCCTTGTAAGAGAAAAACAAAATATCCAAGCACATATTTTCCATGAAATGTGACAATCCAGCCACAAAAGAAACATATCTAGGAAGGAGGAGAATGCAGTGATAAAGATGGGGTGTTAATTTTAATAATTCATTTGAGCAATGTTGTACTTTATAGACATAAAGTACATAAAGACCATCTACAAGAGCTGGTAAGCAAAGTAGAAGTCCATAACTGGTAAATTATTGAATTTCATGCTTCTATGGCTCAGTAAGCAATCATCCAAATGTTTTTGTACTACTCCTAAAGGTGACCGTGGACAGTGACTCCTTATATGTGTTATAATTGATGAACAAAGTTCTTAGTGAGACAAAAGCAGGACATTAACCTCTGCATTTTTCACGTTAAGTTTCAGAGAGAAATGAGTTCAGAATTTTACTTCAGAAAAGCCACAGAAACAGGACTCTTTATTCAACTGTCTTATCTAAACCCAGCCCTCTGATGCAGACTGGAATAAGTTACTGAAACCTGAAATTCTTTTCACAAGCTGAGATGACGAAAAAGTTGTTTTATTCTTTGTGGCAATGAAGATTTAGATTCATTATAAAACAAAAACATGGAGTAAAAAAAAGGCTTTCACCATTTATTTGTTATGACAAGCACAAATTCCCTTGAGTTTGTGGAAAAGAGATGCAAATGGAAGGCGGAAAATGTACTTTTGTCAAAACAGTGTACTGTATATTTTTTATTAATTAAAATATTCTTCCTGGATTTCAAGAGCAAGCCTGGGGGAACTGATGTTTTAGAGCAGAATTATTTTGTGTATTCCAAATTACCTTGAGATGTAACTTACTCTCCCCTGTACAAAGATCCTCAGGAGATTAACAACCAGCCCAAAGTAATCAAAGTGCATGATCTGCCACCTGCACACCAACCATCTGCAAAGACCAAACATAAAATTCTATTTGTTCCTAACAGATTAAATATCTACCTATCTCTGCTTTTGGACAACAAAAATTTGATTTTAATGCAAAAGGAAGCCAGTCATTATAGTATTCCATAGGGCAACATTAATTATCAAGCCTTCATCTGATGATGATACAGATGATAAGGATCATTGGTCTGAAGTAGTTTATGATCAATCAGGAGCAATTATTCTGAAGTACCTGAGCTTTCCTTCTACTGTATTTTACAGCCAGTGTGAAAAACTTCCATGCAGATGTAGTTGTCTCATATTATGATGTTGACTCCACGCTCTTTAGATATTTGTGATACTATTAAAACTAGCATTTTCTATGCTCTCTTTCAGTGCTGAAATCAAAATTCTAATAATTTTAATTCATTTTTTCACAAATCTCTAGGTTTCACTGAATTCTTTTATTACTATATTTATTAGGAAAAAAAATCAGAATTTACACTGTTATTATAATTTACTTTTGTTTTCCTCTCAATTGCTCTCATCTCTTAACCCCTGGATTTCAAAGACATATAAAAACGCTAGTAAGCTCCTTTGCTTCCCATACTGCTTTATGCCTTAATAAATTGCATATAGGTTTCCATTTGCCTATCAAAAATCAAGCTATCAAGCTCCAGGTACATGATTACGTTTCCACAAAGTTTAGAAATTGTGCACTTTTTCAACTGCTCTATAAGGAATTACTCAATCAGTATTCCACCAGTTAGATGTGCATGTTCAACAGTAAGTACTATTAAAATATATTAGAAATATAAAACTTTGTCATAAAGAGTTCTGCAGCCAGAGATTATCCTAAATAATTATTATTATTTAGTGAAGAAAAAAACCCCGTCTGATTCCGTATAGATATATACATCTAAAACTGAACAGTCAGTATAACTGAGTAGAAATTGGCACCTAAAATCAGGAACAAAAATTTTTAAAAAATCTTGATTTTCCTTCTAGAAGTCAGGGGTAAATCAGTGCAAAAAATCCATCTTCTATCTAAAAATATCTCAATTTTATAGCGGAAGTAAATGAAACATGATTATCAAAAGCTCTGGCTTTCAAATGAAACCACAAAAACCCATATAAAATAAAATTCCTAAAAGATTGTAGTTATTTGACCCTTTCTGGATGACAGACATCCCCCAAAGCCTCTTTATCACTTCCCTCCACAGCTGGACAGGGAAGAGAAAATATAGGAAAGTGTTGGTGAATTTTAAATGAATAGCTTTAGGAGCCAACACCTGGTCATTTTAGCCAATGTTGTATTTTCACCTCCCAATCTCTTTATGTGTACCTGATTTGGTATGCTCATAATTCCTTTGCATTCAAGAGTAGAATGTTCAGTCACCTTTCTTTTAGCTGATGTACTGTATATTGTTGAATATCTTGGAAAATCAGCTCTGTGTGTTCTTGGATGCTCAAGAGCAGCTTTCAAGTCAAGTATCAGCTGATAACGCAGTTCAAAGAGAACAGCTAAGTTCATTAGCATACAAAAATTCATTATCAGATAAACACATGTTGCATTTATGCTTCTGATAGTCACAGATACATTGGTAGTGCTATTTTTGCTTTAATTTGACAACTTATCTGTAATCACTAAAGTTCCTCTTTCAATTTAATAGTAAACAGACATTTATGACAGTTTAATGATGAAAAATGCAAGCAGTTTCTGTGTTCCCATTGAGCTACAAATTTTGCTTCAATCACTCAAGTATGCATTGAAAAAATTCTCTGCTTGACCTTTTCACTAACTTATCCTGATGCCAACTGCATCAGTTCAAATGCTCTTGCGTCTGGTTTTCAACTTGAAGAAATAAAGGTAAGATAAATTTTAACTGAATGTCTTTGCTAAATTTTATATTTCTAATTAGAAAAAGTGGAGATCAGAATGTACAAAAAAAAGAACACAGATTTCAAGATACACAGACAAAAAGTGAAAGAAGGTGGCTCATGCCTTTCATTTTTATACTGTACTGTAAGCACTTACTGCTATTTTAGTTTAATTGATGAGACCTACAATTAAGTATGAATTTGCCTCCTTCCTTTCCTTTTTTGATACACAGCTAATATCTGACTAGTGATTAAATCTTGACAAAAGCTCCCAGTTTTCCATGTAAAGACCAAAGATGATTCAAAATGTTAAGAAAGAAATGCAGCCTACTGACAGAGTATCAAAACTCTAGAAATTAGATAACTGCACACTTTCTACAACTTTTTAATGCTCTAATAAACCTCAGGTGAGCTCAGCAACATGAAATTTTTTAATAAGACCACAATGACGCTGTAAAGAAGTTGACTACATCAGATCATAGTTTACTTACAAAATTTAGCTCTTCCCTAGTTTTAAGTCAGTTAAAAGCCACTCAACTTCCATTTCATTGCAATGTGTTGTAATCTGTTATCTAGTGCCCCCCATGTGCTGTATTATCAGGGACTCTCTAAAGTGATTAGCTTCAAAAATTTAATTAAAATGTAATTAATTTTATGCTTTGCTTATTTAGCAGATTTTTTTAGTGAAAATAAGCTATTAGATGAAGCTTGGATTTAACCATTTTTTTAATATCAACAGCTACTGAATGTTCTATAAACTGTGAACTATGTTCTGGCAGTAACAAGCAGGATCCCCATGAATGAACACCATGTCTATGGGAAAGAAGAGATAAAACAGGCTGATTGAGTCAGTCATGAAGTTTCCAAAAATGATTGAAAGACATATATTAGAAAATTATTATTTTATTATTTGTGGATACCCTGACCTGCAGTTCCTTGTGATTATAATTGCAATCTCATTGATTTATCTGTTTATTTTTATGCATAACAGGACCAGCATCCCAGGAAGGCCTGGCTGCTAGTTGTCTTTTTCCACACGAAGTGGAGTTAGCCTCCATGTTCCCTCAAGACACCAGCAGGGATAATCACCTTCTGCTGACTTTGGTATGGAAGTGGCACAGCTAACACTGAGGACTTTGTGACATGCCAAAAAACTATACAAATGGAAGCTAAACACTTTTAAAAAGACAGCTTAGTTAGCAGTAAACATGGCACCAACTGTAGATATTTTCATTCATGTTTGTCCCATATTCCTTGAAGCACCTGAGAATCTTGTTACTGCATCTCCCTTCCAGTTACGGGGTGAAATGGGACAGTTCACACTACATAAGATCTAAGTCACTTTTGTAATCTTGGATGTCTTCCTTGCTAAAGATTAGACAACATGAGTCCAGGCTAAAGACTCTGAGGCATCTGGGCAAGCCAAAATATCACTTCTGTTTACAATGTGCTCAAGGCCTTCCCTGACTGTAGCATTTAGACAGACTGTTAAACAAACTAACAAATTTACTGTCCTGATCTGAGCTGCATGCATCTCTTCCTGAGAACCTCTTGTGTATCATCAAATAAATTATCCATTTTTTATTAATTTTCTTCTAGCATCTGGATACACCTTGCAATTCCACTGCAGGAAGACACTCTCCCTTAAGACTTGCCACACTGCTCCATACTATCTATACGCTTACACTGGATTTTTTTCCAAGGCAATGCATTTGAATGCTCTTGAAGGAAGGCCAGCAAAGTATACTGACTATGCAGAAAGTGAAGCTCTCAAATAGCTAAATATTCTATCCCACTTTTACTGGGATATTCTCAGAGATTATTTTTTTGGAGTGGCTGTAACAAGTCCAGGTTTTATGAACAAACAAGCTGGACAAAAAACTTCCCAGTGTTGTGACTAAATCACAGCCGTTTTGGTAGAACTGAAAGCAGTATCAAATGTGCACAGTTCCTTTGAGTACAGTTTAGAAGGCAAGGTCTGTCAAGCTGCCAATATTTTTAATAAATAGTGTTTTACTTCACTCAAAGCAGTTCTAAATGGCGCCCTGTTAAAAAGGGACCTCAGGAGCAAGACTCTGAAAATCCAAAAGCAATGAAAAGCACTTAGTCCAGAGTGGGTTACCACTGCTAAACAAGGGCAAAACAGATCTGCCAGCATCTTCCTATATCTAATCTCTCAGCCACCCTCAGCCTCACTCACTTGACCAGTATCTTTATCCTTCTCAATCGCTTTACCCAACTGTTACCAGTTATAAGAACCACCCCCCAATGAATACATGCTTGTTCAACAAATAACCTTTTAGAAAATAATCTGAATATTGCATGAATTTTCTGCCTCACTCAATTGTATTCACCCTAGTTAAAGCCCCTTAACAAAAGCAGATTGTACCAACCCTCTTTTTCCCCTGTTTTCTGCCAAGCTCTGAATTCAAGCTGACAATGCATGATTGCGAGCTGAATGAATTACTATTGCATGGCCAGACAGCCATGAATGGCATATTGAGATCGTTTGTATCTTCATCAGGAGCATTGTTTAATTCCCAGAAAGCATAATTAATTTTTTTTTTTCCTGAGGAAATTGCACTGTAAAAACCTTTGCCTACAAAACCTGCGTTTCAGTCATCAGTCCAATTTAGGTCTCCAAATTTTAAAGTAATTATTACTTTTATTGGTTTGCATTTTAACAGCTTACCTTTTCCAGGAACAAAATCCCTCATAAAGTTTGGGATTTTGAGAAGACACTAAAATCATAGACATCTTCAACAAATTTACAGAAATATGACATTCAAGATAGTAAAAACAGAACATGAATACTTTTTCCTGGTAAATCCACAATATGTCACAGACTCTTTTCACTAATTTGGAGTATTAGAAATGCAGTATAATATTCCTTTAATCATTGATCTACTTATTTCTGCTTTCATTATGCACCCTCAATATTCCTTTTTATCATTTCAATCAGTTGGCAAGGATTTTTACTAGACTGATGTAGATGCCCAAGTACACTAACATACTTAAAATTTGATTAAACATTTCAGATTTAGTAGATGACTGAATTTTTTTGACTATATTCAGCCTCTGTTTAAAAATCAAGTTACTTATGCAGCAAACTCATTTGAAATGCTTAGTTTGACCTTTAGCCTTAATTTACCTATAATAATCAGCATTACTATAATAATCAGCAAGTTTAACTATAATGATCAGAGATTATTTTCATTTAAGGTTGACACTGATACTTTTACTGTCTCTGCACATTAAAAAGGATTTAGAAACTATTAGTCCTGATGTATAATACTCTCAGGAAAAATCATTGTAAATTTTAATACACATTTAAATTATGTTGGTCATGATCTACTTTTCCTTAGACTGACAAGGTTTCTCATCCTGGTAGTTGTCCGAGTTGATGAGGCATTTAAAAACAGGCGTAATGGTAAGTCTAGCAGTCTGACTGAAGTCAATGATGCTTTTGGAATGCTTAAAATTAGCCACATGGTGAACTGTCTTAAACAGGATAATAGTGATTATAGTTATTACATTGTCATTTACAGATATGGAATCACCTCTGACTGGAATTTTTAAACTGTCCTGACAATAGCGAAAGAGCATGCTGTTAAAAAAAAAAAAAAAAAAAAAAAAAAAAAAGTCAAGAGTGGATGTAGATGATCAAATTACTTTTTTCAAATTTTGAGATCGATTGCATAAGACAGAGAGATGTGTGGAAGAAACGTGACTCTAAATAAGTTAAAATGTTGAAATATAAGCATTCTAAAAATATGTATTTCTTTCAAAAAACCTTTAAGATGTGCTTAAACAGTGAGAATTTTTGTATTACATGAGTAAACTCTGTGTCTATTAATACACACATATATTTCAAAGCATGTACCTTACTATTTTAGTTGGATGTACGCATCTGGTTCTGTGACTCTAAAAATAAACATTTGATCAGGAAAAAAGTGAACTATCTTTTTACCTGTTTACTTTACAGGTCTTACATCATCCTGTCTTCTAGAAAATTTATTAATTATTTTATTAAAATGTTTTCTCAGCTTTTCAACTCCTGCTTTGAATCTACTAGATCCACTGAATCAACACAGAGATATGCCCTACACCAGTAAACTCACCTCTTTTCCAAAATTACTCTGAATCTGGATGTCCTGGAGTGATGTTAGGAAGCTGCTTTATTCCTTTACTGTCCACTCAGTGCCTTTAGGACAGACCCAGGGGCCGGAGCCACCAGACCCAAGTGCAGGTTGGTTCAAGGGCTCATCCCAGCGGCTTGGCTCTGGGGCTCAGCAGGGCTCAGGAGGGAGTGTGCCAGGAGCCCTGTGCTGCTTTTTTTGGTTTCTGTTGTGTTCCAGCTAGCTGGAAAAAGGTTCTGTCAGTTTTTCTTCTTCTTTTTCCCTTCCCTTGCCTCACTGCCTCCGTTACCTCCTCACCGGTCCGAGGAGCCCGCAGGGTTGGCCCCGTCTGGTCAGAGCCCGAGTGTCTGTTTCCTCTCCAGGAATTTTTTTGTATTTTGAGGGGTTTTTTTTCCTTGTTCTACCCTGGTTTGTTTGGCATCAATAAATAGTTTGTTTTTTCCGTTTTCACTTGCTGTGACCCACTTCTCTTTTTGGTGGAAGAAAAGGGGAGGCCCTTTTCCCTTCGGAGGAGACACTTGTCCTGGAATGTTTCCTCCTGAAGTTTTGTCTCCAAAACCAAGACACGGGATATGAAAATTATTGTTTCTAGCAAAATTTTCTTCCTCTCCCATATAAGTTCTGAAGTCTTTCATTAGGAACCAGTTGCATACAAGTTCATCTTATGTGATCAGCATCTCATCTAAGCAGAGTCTAAATTTACTCAGCTGTGTCTATACTAGAAAGTAATTTGTTGCAGAAGTGGATCAAAGCACTTGGTGCTTAGGTCCATATGCTTATACTATATGCATACACCATGGTTTATTCCTCAGATTAAAATCATTCTAGAGCATATCTCCACAGGCACTTTGCTCCCAGGAAGAGTAGAAGCACCTTCATGTGTGCCCAGACTGGAGCATCATTAGGAAAGAACCAAAGTTTTGCTCACCAAACTGCCCTGCAAGCTGAGTCAGTGTACGGGGTGAAAGATGAGTGGGAGATCTGCTTCAGAACCTCACTACTGCCCTGTGCCAATATCTTCATGTGGATACACTGTATGGTCGAATGAAATTCCCTTAGGGTGAGATGAATTACATTCTAATTATGCTTACTCATCTCTGTAGAATATGGAGGAAGTAAAAAATACCACTTTTAAACCAAAAAAATAGTCCATATTTAAGGTAGTTAAAATCAGGTAAGAGCGTATGTAAATTATAACCCTTACTGTATTTCAGAGAAGCTTCATGTACCATATTTTTGAATGTTCCAAAATTTGATCATGTAATTCAAAAGAGTGCTATTGACTCCAGATAGCCCAGTATCAACAGCCCAACAGAAATTTTATTCAGGTCAATTTACCCACTGTCAGTGTTTACTCACTATATACTGTTTATTAACACACAGCATTATAGTGTACTGCAGTTTTTAAATGGTGGGTTGCCCAATGGACATGGACAATGGAAAGCCCAATGGACTTTATCTCCTGCAATAATAGATTTATCTTTAATAGCAAATAGTGCTGCTCTCTGTAACGTTAGGCTTGAATCCTAGTCAGATGCTTTAACATTTCTAACACGCTTGAGTGTTAGAAATTTTACCAGCTGGAATATTTTTAAGTATACCTCAATTCATTAAATTAAACTGTTGCATAACTTTTAAGTCTATTGAGGACTAGCTTCTTAATAATATTTAACTTTATTTCAGATTTTATTGTGTCATTTGAGAGTTTTTCTCTTTGACTGCCTCTAGTGTAATTAAACCTTCCTGATACTTTGGTAAATCTTCTAGAGTTGAATCAATGGATGCTATCATCTCCTCTACTGGAATAGATTTGGGCAGTAATGAGATTTTTAAACCTCAATTTAAGCCGTTAAACTCCTTTTCACTTATTTTTAATGGCTAATGTATAACTATTTTTACAAGTCTAGAATGATTAATTGTAGCCTGCATATCTAAATCAGTTTTAAATGAGCTACCTCACCTACGTGGACAATAAGCTGGACATTAATAAATTTTTTCAATGCCTATAAAGATTTTTCAGGCTGTATTGAACTTTGTGCTGCTGCTGCTGCCAGAACATTCTGCTTGCTCATGCAAGTAATTCTAAAGGGAGTTTGGGTGCATTTCCACTATACTGCACCTGCAGAGCCCACTGTGAACTTCCATCTTTTCTTGGGGTTTGGCATATATTATTCATGGTACAATTCAATGTCTTTGAGCACAAGTGTGAAGCTCTTCCACAGCAGTTTTATTGGATTTTAAGTAAGATTACTACATTTTGCAAATATTACTCTGTTTTTTTGACAGTACCAATTCTAAGGAAATCACCATTTTGAATAGATGCTGGGCAGTTACATAGGGTCTGTTATAATCATCATTGGTTTAATTGTCATTTGGAAATTAAATGCAGCTGTCATAATCACTGGTTAAACCGATTATGTATTACAGAAGAAGTGATGGTCTGTCATTTCCATTAGATATGTTTTTCAAGGACGAGATAAGCATAAAAATATATGAACAGACAGCACTACAGAGGTACTCTTGGAAAGATCTAAATATTTCCTAACAATCTTTATATAATCAACTTTTAAAAAGTAAGGGTTTGCTGTTTAGGTATTTTAAAAAATTTTAACAACTTGTTTTAGAATTGAAAGATATTTTCTTTTAATATTTTTCTCACTTTGTACCTTCTATTTCTTTATTTCTGTTTTTACTACAAGTCAAATTAGTGAGTTTCAAAAGTACAATATTTAAATGCACTTTAAACTCATGAGTTTTCCAACTTTTAGAGTTTTATGTAATAAATATAAATATAAAAAGAAATTAAAATCATTCCCTGTGAAGATCTACTTCTCAATTCTTTCAAGATCTATAGTCTACGATATTACCTAGAATCTTCAGAGCCATCTTTAGGTTGAGTACTATGTATTAATTGATTCAGACAGGATGAAAAGATGTCTACAAGACATAATCAAAGCTATAAAATTATTACTGTCATAAGGACTCTAAGAAGAGTCCATTTACTGGGGTTTTTTTAAACGGTTTATGATCAAGGTATCTAAGGCAGTGACAACTGGTGTAATATCGAGAGGCTACTCAGAAAGGAAAGCATAGACACTGATGCCTGCATTTGCAATCTCAGTATTGAAACCTGAAAATTAAGAAAAAAAAATAGCAAAACAGAAAAAAAAGCAAGACAACGTGAAGCAGACAAAATTTCCTAAAGGTTTCCTAAAATCAAAAGATTTTGCTTTCCCACAAGCTGAATCTTGCAGTATCAACAAATGGGCATAGAGCAGAAGACATAATACACATTTCCAAATGAACACCACTTTATGTCAGGAAATGAGAAGAGCATTCCCCAGTCTTGCTGTGTGTGTTTACTGGCACTGTGGTATGTTTTTTCACATGTTGGGTACCAAGTTATTCCACATGTTGGGTACCAAATACTGAGAGGGGCATTATTCAACATTTAATTTTTTGGCACCAAACAAAAATTTCTGACTCAAAGTAACCACTTTTTTGGGTACAAAAATGTGAATAGATGATACTATTCCAGTGGTACATTTTAAAGAAAAAAAGCTGATAGGTTAGGTTGCTCACTTTCAATTCCTGGGTCTAGGAAAACAAAAAATTAATTTACTCACTTATACATTGTGTTATTATCCCTCTGGTGCATACAATGTTTAAAGTTTCAAATGGCACCACTCTCCTTTCACATGTACTATAAATCAGACCTGGTATAAACTTATTTTAGATAGTGATTGTATTGACATATGTACAAGATAATAGTAGGTTTCTCACATGACATTGTATTAGGCAAGTAGTGTTTGGTTCTAACAATAATCAGATCATCAATTTATATGTAAGCTTCCTAAATACAATTACTTTAGTGTCAAATGCCATTGCCCATTACCTTTACTGGTCTCATTTGACCTGAGAATTTGATTGTCAGTTTTCACAGTCTTTGAATCACAAACCACTTGATTCTAATCTGTTTTCCCCAACATTTTAAGCTGTAAGAAAAACATTATTTTCTTTTACAAATCTCCACTGAATTTTGTCTGTCTGCCACTCCAACTCTGTCAGCAGTAGCTGGGCCCCAGGAGCAAACTGCATTCTGTATCTCCACTGAAAATGTCAGCCCAGTGTTGAATATATTAATCGAATCAAGTATAAAAACTCCCCAATAGCTCTGTACTTAAAGTCAGGCCTTAAAATTGATATTTCTGTTGACTGATTAATTGCCATTTTTTTGTTTCAGATGCTGTCCATTCCAGGGATAAGAATACAGCTTCTATTAGGAACCATAGCCACAAGGATAGAATATGCCATATTCTTTTTGATAATGGAACATGGAACATCAAAAGAAATTATTCTCAACATTATCAACATTTCAGAATAAGTAGGATGACATAATCAATGGTGAATTAGAAACATAAGCCAAATTGGGGACATTGTTGTTTCTTTGAGTAAAAAATATTGTCCTACACAGATTTGCAGCTTGACTGGATATATATATATATATATATATATATATATATATATATATAAAAAAAATACAAATTTTTATACACTTCCCCTCAAGATTCTAAAATCAAATAGACTGCAAAGCTATCATTTATTGCACAGAATGAAGCAGCAAAGCTAGTGAAGTGCGGCACAAAAAAAATTGTTTGAACTATGAATCACAACCCCTGTTAGCATGTTGACACTGCATTATTTTTATTACCCTCTTTTTGTAAATATACATAATTCACAGGTTCAGCAGCAGGTGACAGATGGATTAAACATGTTGATGAAAGAGCAAATGGAGTAAGATTTTTTTGTGTGGCTGTGATTCTTGAAAAGGATTTCAATTCCTTTTTCCTCTTTGTGAGGAGTCCAGTTTTCAAGAATTTAATCAGAAATATATGTCTCTATAAGTGCAAACATTCAAAAGCACAATCAGAAAGCACATGGATAAGTGCGGACTGAATACATATGCTCACTAATCTTCAGAAATCTGCTATTTTTTTTTAGAGGGAAAGAATTTCAAAACAACATTCTGCAGCATTTTATCTTGAGAGAGATGTTGCAAGAGCAGCTTGGAAGGCCCAATTTTAATTTATTAGAAAGTGGATAAGGGCAGGAGGGCAGACTAAAAGGTCAGAGAACAAGTAGGCAATCAAAGACTGTAGAGCTCATTGTATTCTGTCTTCAGATGAACCAAGTACAAGCAAAAAAAGAATATATACTTTACTTTAAAAACAGCATTTACTGCTTTAAAATCAGCACTTTGTTTGAGTGTTACACCTCCTCCCTCAGGAGCCAGTGCCTGGTCCAGAATTTCTCAGTATATTTGTCAGCAATCTGAAAGATACAGTACAGACCATGCACTAATGTACTGTTTTGTTGATAAAAGGCTGGGGATAGCAGTAAATTTCTTGAAAACTGCATGATTTAAGCAAGGGGCAAAGTCAATCACACGTGACAAAATAAAGGTGAATGGAGAATGGTTTTTGTGAGAATCGGGGAATATTTTCCTACCACATGTAGTTCAGAAGTCAAAGATCTGAACAGAATAATGAAATTGGGTGCTGGAAGAAAGCATCCTCTTATTACTACTGATTATTTATTATTACTGCTGATATTGCATTCTGCATTTGATTTTGATTGTTTTCTTGCTCTTTTGGTTTTTTCCTATACAGAAATCAATAGGAATGAGGATATGAAGCATATAGTTGGAGAAATTTAGTGGTTGTTCCACCTGGAAACTGAAGGAATTCCAGCAATGACTCAGTTGCGGCTTGAGTTCCAGCAGTAGGTTGCTCAAAAGGTGCATAGAATTTAGCCTGACAATGCCTTTAATGACTTGAGTAATTTGAGTTTGTCTACAATACCTTCTATTCACATTTGAGTGGAAGCAACTAAGAGTAAAAAATTCCACCACTTCCTTTTCTTCTAGAGTTTGTGATCTACACAGTTAAAAAATGTCTGCCTCATTCTATGGGTTGCTTTTTCTTCCACAGGTAGTGCTTACATTATTTACTATTATTATTATTATTATTATTATTATTAATGCCATCATTATGATCAAGCACATCAAAGTACTGTAGGGGTACATTTTTAACTTCTTTTCTGTTAAAGTGAAATAACTTTAAGTAGCTGGTATTTTTTTTCATTCAAAGGTACTTGTGCATGATAAACCAAGCAAATCAAATCGAATCTTTATCTACTCCTTGATAAGCTTAGAGTGCAATTTTAATTTCTCACTAAAAGCAGATTTTCGAGACTTCTTATTTTAAAATTCTATTTGCACTCTTAATTTTGTACCTATCCTATGAAAGATGAGATAAAACAAAACCTATCCAGTACAAAAAGGAATGACGGTTTGACTACTACTGACCTCTCTATATAGCCACGTATTAGGCTCTGTTCTGGATCAAGCTCTTACTTGTAGTTCACATTGTACTTTCTTTTAATATGGCTTTTAATATCTTCTCCGATAACAAGCCCTGATCCCTCAGTCTCTTGTCACAAAACAAGTCTCCCAACCCAAGCTGTCATGGTGGCCCTCTGCTGAACTGGCTGTAGTTCATCAATGTCTTTCTTATACCAGGAGGCCCAAAAAGAGGATGCAGAGTTCCCTCATTCTCCAGGATACAGTCTCTCATTCTGCAGTTATGACTGCAAAGTTCTTCCTACATTTATGGTCTTGCATTTGACTATAATAACACACATTTTGTTTAAATACAAATAATCCAGAGTACCTTGTGCTACTTACCTATCTTTATATCATCTAAAGAATGAATCAGGTTTTATTATCCCAAATTTATTGCTGATAACACTCAAGCTTAAAAAACGATGGCCATAAATGGCTGCTCCATAACTGCTCTTTTGAACAATAGTACTTGTTTAAATTGGGGGGATTAATTTTTTTTTAAACCAGCTATTTATCCAATACAGAACTTTTTGTAAACTGTTTTACTGTTCTTACACAAAATTATTTGGAAACCAACATATTATATGCTCCTAATCCCAATGATGAAAATTATTCCATCCATGACATTTCCAGTACCGATCATATTTAATTCCTCCTTAAAAAACATTGCATATAGATTTTACTTTTTTATTGTAAAACCATAGGGTCTACTAGTAATCTTATCCATGAGCCTGAATTTGTATTTGCTAGTATATTAAAAAACATGCTGACCTTGAAAATTTAGCTCTTTAATCTTAACCATAATATTAGAGGTAATAAAATATCTCTGGTTTTAAGATTAAGCCATTTATCTCAAGGTTTGCGTGATGAAAAGAGATTTACATTAATTGTTTCGATTTTTGTATGCCCCCCTAAAAATATTTCCCTGGCAATAAAAATTGACTTTTTGAGTGACCATATTATACTTGAGTTCCTGGAATGTAAATGTAAAGTATTTCATTTATAAGTACCTTAAATACCTTTTATTTTGTGTTTAACACAAAACATATGACTAGCATTAAAATCACATCTGCTTTACAGTTATCTATATTTTTTGTCAGATGTGTCTACTGAAACTGTTTTGGTATTATTTGTGCATGTGTGTGTACATGATAATTGCTGGCAATCTTTGACAAACTGCTTCTACTTCTCACACCTAAAATCCTTTCCACCTTTTGTGATTCCCCACAGATAATATGGTTTGCAAAAGCGTACCCAAGGCACGATCACACAACAATTCACTATTTACTTTGAAAAATTATGGTCTAAGACAGGAGCTCATTATTGTGCTTCTACACAACTCCTTTACCTCAAAAATGTTGGGATACGCCAAATTAAATTCTGTGTAGTTCTCACTTGAAATTTGGGTCCAGTAATGGGGTCAACTACTAATTGGAAAATAACTGCATTATTTTGTTTATAGGCTCTTATGTGTTACATTTGTTCAGAATATCCTGGATTAGACACAATGATTCTGGGAACTGGACACAGCACTCAAGATGTGGCCTCACCAGTGCCCAGTACAGAGTGACAATCTCTGCCCCAGTCCTGCTGGCCTCACTATTGCTGATGCAAGCCCAGATGGCATTAGCCTTCTTGGCCACCTGGGCACACACTGGCTTATGCTCAGCTGCTGTCAACCAGCACCCCCAGGTCCTTTTCCACTGAGCTGCTTTCCAGACATTTTGCCTCCAGCCTGTAGCACTGCCTGGGGTTGCTGTGACCCAAAGAGCAGGACTCTGTACTTGGCCTTGGTCAGCCTCATACAACTGGCCTCAGCCCATCAATCCAGCCATTTCAGGTACCTCTGCAGAGCCTATCCTCCCACAGATCAACACTCCCACCCACCTTAGTGTCATCTGAGAATTTACTGAGGGTGCACTCAATCCTCTCACCCAGATCATTGGTAATGATGTTAAACAGGGCTGGCCATGGGAGACTATCAAAGGTTTACTGAAGTCCAGGTAGAGGACATCCACAGCCTTTTACTCATCTACTAGGTGGATCACCTGGTCATAAAATGAGACCAGGTTGATCAAGCAGGATTGGCCTTCCCCAAACACACACTGGCTGGACCTGATCCCCTGGTTGTCCTGCATGTGCCATGTGATCACACATATGATCTGTTCTATAATAGGGAAGAATTCAGGGAGCAGCAGCCTATCAAAAAGAGAGGGAATTTCTAACTTCTACTCTGAAGTTCTAAAGAAACATGTTAAAAATGGCATTCCAGATGTAATTCCACAAATTTTAAGGACTCAGTGTCCAAATGCCAGTGTGTTTATAGCCATGAGCATGTCAGGTTTTTTCTGTAAAGCTGGAAACAGGGACCTTTAGCAACCTATTATATTATGAAATATTACCAGCACAATTACTCTTACCAAGCACATGTATAACCTGAAACAGATGTTTGCATGTATTGATTGTCTGTCATCACTAGCTGTTGACAAGTACAGGATTAGAAGTGGCTTCACATAGGTGAAAAAATTGGCCCACACTACCAAAGCACCAAAGGTGGAAATCATTCTTTAAAGATTATGGTCCTAATAAATCCATTTTGAATGTGTTAAGAAGTTTACACTTAACATTCTCTCCATGAGTATATTCAAATGCAATAATTAAAACCTCCAAGCCAGCCAAGTAACACATTGAAATTTTAAACACACTTTCACATATTTTGAAAAAACATTTTGTTTCAGCCAAAGCTACACAATAGCACAATGTTCAGCCAATGAAACCAGATGCAGAAGAGCTCAAACTTACAAAATTTTTCCCATTTTTTTCCTCTTCTCTTACAAAACAGTTTAACAATATGTGTTACTGCTTCATTGCCAGTCTTTGGCATGCAGAACCCTTTTAAATAACAATGCTAACATATGTTCAGTAGCTCTGAACTGGTTTCCATTGTTAGAGAATACATTTCATTACCTATCACCCGTGATAGGCCATCATGCTTGGAATTCATTGAGGACAATACTAATTCAGTTGTCTCCTTTTCAAACGTGCACAATTACATACAAAGATCCAATACAGGCTTGGGCCTTTAGATTTTCTAAGTGGAAAATCATCTAAAACATCCTAATGTAGTGGGAAATGTACAAATATGCATTCATACAGAAATGGAGACTTTCACAGTAAGAATGACCACAAATAAAGAGAAAAGAATTGTTCATTGACACGTTATACCTAAATTTTTAAACTTCTCATCTGGGAGGTGAGCTAGTCTCTTTTTCACTGTTGATGAGTGAATCAAGAAAATCATTTGATCAGTGTTAAGTACCACAGAGAACCAATGCTATCAAGTCTGTAAGAAAACAACCTGTAAATTGTTATGAGTTTTGATACAGGCTGAATATTCTGGTCAGTTCAGGGGAGCAGAAAGAGGACGCTCCATAAAAAAAAAAAAAAAAAAAAAAAAAGATCATAAATACATGCCTTCCCTTTCAATGAAAATAAAACCTGGCTTATTTTTGAAGGCTTCTCACTTCTCATTTCCACAATTGCTTTCTTACAAAAAAAGGAAATGCAACTATAACTGGATTCGGCTTTTGGGGTTTTGGTGTACTAATGTGGACTATTGGTTCTGGCTTTTCTTTCCACCTTTTCCTGAATCCACACTGTAGCTCCAGTCACCAAAATCTTATCTATATTAGGAGCCATGATTCACAGTTATAATTTTAAATGTTCTTCCCCTGCTATAACACCCCCCAAAACATTTCATACTGAAATAATGTGTAAGTGGGCCTCCTACATGCTGAAGTGATTTCATATGACCCATGTGCATTGAATAGCATTCGGGGTATATGGCAGAAAGAAGACTTTCTGGCATTTTAGATATCTGTCCTACACCAAGGAAATAAAATGGAAGCCTCTAAAGTTAGACACTTCTGTACAATAAGGGTTATGCATACCTTACTTGTCTCTAAAAAAACAATTACTGTATGGTAACCAAATCTCTTAGTAATAAAAAACACTGCTTTAATTAATCAGTGTTCAAAGAATTTGGTCAGGAACTCAGTCCACCAAACACCTACAAAATTTCATTTTCCCTTCCCTCAACATATTTACCCTGCTCTTTCACTTAATATCATCTGTGTCCCTCGTGTTATGCCAGAAAGTCACCAGATGTGAGCTGTTCTGGAGCAGGTAAGTAATGCAATATTTTGAAATCCCACTGAGCTAGAAAGGCTCTCCAGTAGCTACATTTTCCTTTCTATAGGAAGGTACCACTCCCAGGATTTTGTCTGACTGCAATATTGCAGAGCAGTCAGCAGAAATACCATATCCTTCATATTTCAGCATCAAACACAATCTATCCAGATGAGTGTAATGCCCTGGCCCACTCAGCTGGTTTAAGGGAAGGTAGTTTGTTATACTCTGGGTGCTGCATGAGAAAAATAACAAAATTCTCAGGAGGTTCAATTAACAAACTTTACAACATTAAGGTAGAATAAGGTACATAGCAAATTTTAAAACACTATCCAGACAAAGCAAGGCACTTCACAAACTTTAACTTATCCAGCTTTACCTTATCCAGACAAAACAAGGCTTGCACTTATGAAAGGGGTGTGGAGCAGTGGCCATCCCACCTGTGCAGAGCTCTCCCTGTTCCCTCCCCCACTTCCCACCTAGTTGCTTTGAGCAAGTCAACCATTCATTTGGTCTTCTACAACTGGATTTCATCTAATTTTAGTGCAGCAACCAATATCCAGTTTTTACAAAGGCACAAAATTATATTGATGTATTCGATACAAAGATTTTCTACCATAGAGAAGATAATTGCTACAGTAATTGTGTGAAATCAGAAAGGTAATACTTATTATAAGATTTTTCCACTGCTATTTTTAACCACATATTTATAACTTCATCCACCCTACCACTAAGTTGCCTACGGCAAGGGTACAAACAGGAAAAGATAGGACTTTACACTACCTGAAATAAGATAATGGTTTTAATATTGGCAATATTTGAGGCAAAAAGAAATACCAACAATGTAAGTGGTGAGAAACAGAGATGGTAGATAAATTTTCCCTCCAAACGTGATATTGCTACTTACATCTTGAAGATGTTAGCCCCAGAAAACCAAAGGAATTATCAAAAATAATATAGATGGGTTTATCTTCCCAAAAACATGTTGTTATTAATGTAATAGGTTAGAAATTATTTTACATGAGTGATCCACTTGAAATTACCAAAATTGACCTCAACAATCTCTTCTTATACAATTTAAAACAAAGAAACCATAACAGAAAGGAAAGCAGTTAATCAATATTAGAAAGAGAATGTGGGATGGGGAGACCAACACATGTCAACTATATCTGCTGACCACATAACCAGAAATAGGGATTATCCTGAAGAAGGAAAAACCTTAGTGCCCAAGACTTCTTACAAGGTACTAATGAAGGTCAAGCATTTAATATTCTGTTCACGACTTACGATAAAATGAATGAGCAAGAAAGTCCAATTTATCAGAGAACTTTGTGTCATTCTTAAAGCTGAAGAGTTTTATATATTAATCTATAGGTCTCTAATTTTGCAGTCCTTCACAGTATAAGCCTTCAGTGTAGACAATCTTTTTCATAAATTTAACCTCAGTATCATTGACTCACTGCACTGTAAAATGAGTAAAAACAATTTTCTATATAAATGCTATGGATATAACACCTTAGTATTACAAATAATAGCAATATTGTATGAGATGAGAATGTGTAAAAATGTATAGGATGATAAATGCTGATAACACACATGGAGATACCACGGGGAAACTTCTAGATTAAAAAAATACCTTGATGCCTTTGTTTCTTCATAAAACCCTGTTTACATAATTAGCACGTTTAATTATTCACTAAACTGTGATATTACTTGGTCACAGTAGCAGCAGGCTGCACATACATTGCAACTTGCACATCTCCTGAATTCCAAAGACAATAGCTGAGGAAACTGTGACAGCTACTTAATTTTGTTGTCCCTTCTCAATTACCTTGCTCATAACTGAAAGAGAGGGTTGCTGGTTTGAATCAATTACCTCTACTTGCTAGGTTTCCAAAGGAAAAAAAAGGCTCTAGCTAATTCAGGAGAATAATTGTTTTGAGCAGCAATTTTAAGATACTCTTTTATAATAGTCAAATTAAAAGCAAATGCCGGTCATGTCTATGATTTCTTATAAAATAATGCATGGCAACCAGTTTTGAGCAGAGAAATCTTATCAATATGGTTAACCTTTAACTAATTTTAAAGATAAATAAATCGTGGAAATTTTAATGAGTCTTTTCCACTTTCATTCAGTCAAACTCTCACTGACTTCTGTATTTTCCTTATTCCTCATTTTGTGAAACTGCTATGATGAGGAATTTCTCTGGGTTAGAAAGGAATGCACTTGATCAGGATTAAATGTATTCATAGCCAAGAGTAAATTGAAAATTAATCACTTCTAATTTTGCCTTTACAAAATTTATCAACTCTGATATATACCTAATGTATTATTATTATTTTTAGATTTTTTATTTTAATTTTATTTATTTATTAGTGTTATGCCATTGTTCGTTCAATTCAAACAAATTTAGTCTTTGTTTTCAACTTCTTACCTTGCCTTAACAGTTACAGCTCGATAAAACCAAAACAAACTGGACTTTGTTAATAACAATATTTATGAGAGTTTCAGAAATGGAATTGTGTCTCTCTGTTAATAAAAGCTGAAACTGCACATAAACATCAACAGAAACATCTGTTTTACACAGAGCATAACATTTTAGATGGCTTGGGTCATCCACAGTCTGAATGTTAAAATATGTAGTAAGAATATTGCTGGAGTAGTGTACTGTTATAGAAATGAACTGCTCTGTTTCTTTAATTTTCTCATTCAAATGTTAATGGAAAAAGCGTAAAAGGATTGAGCTGGTGCGTTCTGCTATAAGACTTTGATGTGTACATTTGCAGCCATATCAGCTTATCTTTTAGGAGTACATTTCCACCTTGATGCCTTGAAGTGGCTACCTGAAAACAGAGGCTACACAACATTAAGAGAATAAGAGCAGGTATTTATTTGAAGGGACTTCAAAGGTATACCCTGGGCAGTCAAGAGGCTACACCCAAGATGGACCCTGGGTCACAGGTTTTTCACACTTTTATAAGTTTGGTCCATTTGCGTATCAGGGTTAATTCTCCAATTACAATTTCATGCAATGAAGTAATTACCCCAAGTTTGCCCCCCCATTCAAAGGCTTTAGTTTACATATTTTGGGGCCTGGGACAACAAGGTGTCCTTGGAGTGCAAACCTAGAGAGGGTTTGTTATGTCTAACCAGAATGAGGGAACAGTGGCTAACAGAGTATATGAAGTTTCAGAGTTACATACTAAGCAGTACAGGATCTGAAAAATATAGAAGCTAAAACCTTAAGCATCAACCTTAAGTCACAATTGCAGAGATTTTAAAGAGCTGCACTTGCAATTCTGGGTTCAAACTAATGGGCATCACACAGATAAGTACAGTTCACTTATTATAAGTATCTAGCTTGATTAACAGATTTAAAGGCTGGATATGAAAGAATAAAAATGCCACTGGGGAAGGCATTAATATGGACTGCTATTGGGCATGCTTTATGAATCAATGTTAGATTTAATATTTGAATAAATTGGAAGTTTTTTTACTCTACTAACCTATTAATATATATTCTTAATTTATGAGGACTGTATCAGAGTCTAACATCTCTTCCACAGTTAGGTTATTTAACAGCTAATGAAAACCTCTTAACTAAAATCTTTTAGGCTAACAGACACAATGAAAGTAAGAACAGAATAAGGTGTTACTCATAATTCCCACACTTAAAATTTTCCTGAGATATTGCTTACACACTACATATATTTAGATTAATGGCTACTTAGTAGAGATATAATTCATACACAAAGCCACTTCATCAGCAAAAATAATTTCATGGGAGGCATCAGTGAAGTATTGGGTGCTTTCAAAATGTTACCTACAGTTTAGTTGCCTGTACTTAAGGTACATGCTCCTGCACGAATGACCAAAATTTTCAATTATTTTCAGTTAAAAATCTGACCATCTACTTAAACATAACAGCACCTTTCTCTGGCTTTTGGAAATAAAGGGAATTCCTGTGTTTTATTCCAACATCTTATTATGGTTAAAATCAATAGAATTTTAAATTTATGCCAGGATTGATACATGAATAGATGTCCAAGCAACATTAATCCTATCTAACAATGATGATGTGATGGAAGAAAACACTTCACACAATTTCAAATTACTTTGCTTTTATCTGATATCTAGACTGTTATGTTTTTAATCAGTCATATTATTGCCACTATTATTATCAGTTATATTATTTGTATACAGAATCTACACTTTCATACCTATTTCAGCTATTGAATGTGTTTTTTCTGCTCCACCGCTGAATATTCTGTGGGAAAAAATCCCTATTTATTTAAAGAGTCAAACCCTGTAATATGTTTTATTTCAAATGATTCATTCATAAATATCCCGGTGAATTTTTTGTTTGTCTTTTATTGTTTTAATGAAACAGAACTAAGCTTTCTTACATCCAACACTGTATCAGACATTTGTTGTTCCTGACCCAAGGAGTTAATATTTTAACAGGATTTACCTGTGGTATTTGTTTGTGAAGGAACAATGTAAAAGGACAAGTTCACTTTCCTCTCTGATTATTTTTCACCTTTTTCTGAAGTATTGCATCTATAAGATGATCATAATGACTATTACTAAAACATCAGCAGCTAATCAGATCTAATTAATATATTCTGTTATATTCCAGTATTTTGTAACTCCCCTTTTGATATAATTTTAAGACTTAGATGTGGTATTTCTGTTTTCTTTCAAGCTGTAGCAGACATTTCTAGTAGGCCACCATTCTGTCCTCTGTGGCTGCATGTTTTTAAAAATAAGTTAATTAAACTCCTCATTATTGTTCGAGAGCATCATTCTTTTTGTAGAGGCAGATATTCAGGAGGTGTTGTTGTCTTGATACTGGGCTGGTTCTTGCTCCTGTTATCTGAAGCACCTGCTGGTCCACATTTAGAAATGTATTCTTACTTGGTTGTTAGTTTTGGCAACATTCCTGCTCACAAGGTTGTATGTTGGTGTGAAGAGGGAGTAAATATCACAGCTGAAAATAGAATCTGAGGATTAACTTTCAAGCAAATGAAACTGATATCCCATATTCTCAGATGATGACAGTGTGGAAATGGAGTCTAGCTTTCAGTGTTATAAATGCTATGTAAACAATATACAAAGATAGAATAAATGACCATTTAATTTATCACTTAAATAAGAATTAAAAGGTTTTTTGAATGTAAAAATTATGAATGCCTAAATTAAGCCATGATTTTTTCTTCCCTCAGTGATGTACACAAGAACTCTTTTCAGTCACAGAGCCATGATTCACCACTCAAACATCAGGAGATGGCTGACAGAAACTGTAACTTTTTTTCTGTCTGTGTGATCCGGTGAAGAAAAACAACAATCTTTTATTTTTTTTACTTCAGATAAGCTATTCATCTCTTGGTCATGACCATTTTTTTCAAACACTGCACTGCCAGAGGAAAAACAAGAGCTGGAGAAGAGGACAACAACCCATACATCATAATATCTTTCCTAAAGAGGTTCTGAAACAACAAAGATGAAGGAGATAAATCCAGGTCTAATTGTGGCATTTGTGAAAAGTTTAAAGTACTAAAGTATCTCAGTGATTTCAGTTAATCTGGTTTGCTGTGTATCTACTTCTTTAAGAAGTTAGAGAGGGTCTTTCGCCACACAATATTTCCATATGGCAGTGGGGATTTTATCTATGGTTCCATTCTTCCATTTCTTAGGAGTTACAGTAGATGAGAGAGAGAATCAGAGAAAAGCAAACACTTGCTAATAAGGCATCAGAAGATGTAGTAGCGACGTATTTTCAGTTTTCCTGATCATGTATCAGGTTAAGTTTTGTTTTGCTTTAATGGGCTCAGAAGAAGCAGAAATGAAGCTTCATTTGAATATTATTTTCTCTGACTTTACTGAAGATTTGGAGTCTCAAAAAAGCAATGTATTTTTGTCTCATCTTTGAGCAGCTATATCATAGGTGAATAATTTGTTGGCCTGCTAGTGCAACTCTGTCATGAACAATTTAAAGTGTAATGTTGTCTTTCCACTAATGCACTCAGCATCTCTCTATTTGCATTCTGCTATCCTCCTGCAATTCTAGATATGGAAAAAAGAATTAATTTTAATTCTGTTATAAAGTAAATTTCCCATAATTATTGTGCATTTAAATATTACCATGATAACATTGATCACAGGTTTTTTTTTTTATTTTATACAAGATATATCTGTTTTCAGATATTACAGGATTAAGCAAAATTACTTAGTTACCATAAAAGAATGCAAACAAATTTTCTCAGGTTTGTGCCAAAATAAGTGCAAATTTTAGCAGAAGGGAATGGTTGCACATCTGAGTTAAGGTTTCCAGTAGTATTTATTGTTCATTGATCAAGTTCTTACTTCATGTAAAGTTCGTATTACAAATAAAATTTATTTTTAGATTAAAGTACTACTTTTCCATTTAGAATGAAAATTAAATTCTTTTTTTTTTTACAGCTATATTAAAATCCTTAGAAAATCCCAAATACTTTTCTTTTGGAGTTATTTATCTTGTCAAAGAAATACTATTTATGAAACATGTTGGTAGAATGTTAATATTGAATGAAAAGTTTCCCTGGTGGTAAAGGACAAAATCCAATGCATTTTTAGGCAATATAAAGACTGAACAGTATAAAAATCAGCCAACTATTTCACGGAAAGCCTGCTGTCTTTACAGGTGATAGCAGACCTTCCAAAAAGCCTAACTGAATCTAGACTGAAAACTCAAGATCCAAACTCATTTAGTAAAACCCAGGAAGGCAATCACTACAGAATAGTAATAGAATAGCCATGCCAAAAGAAAAAGCCCAAACCAAATAAAATAATCTCAATCAAAATCAAACTAAACATTCTAAACATTTTCAGAAAGCGTATAAAGTCCAGAATACGTATATGCTGGGCCACCTAGAATATCTAAATGCTATATGCACTAGGACTAGAGGCTAAACAAAAAAGAAAACAAAAACATGTGCAGCTTATTTTTACCATTTTAATTAACTTGGTGTTTTCTTAAAATCAATTAAAAGAAAATTATTAAAAACCTCTGGATGTGACAAGCAGCTGCTAATTGTCACCACAATAATTAATGAATATTGCCACAAAATTCAGTAATTTCAGTTACCTGGGTAAAACTCTGAACTGCTGAAGTCTACAGATAACTTTAAAACAGTAGCACTGCAAGCTTTTTAGGTAATTAAACTAGTTTTATCTTGGATTTGTATCTCTTGTCTGGATTTCCTGGTGACTTGTAGAGCAAATTTTGAGATAGCTTTCCTCAGAGTTATGTCCAGTTGTACCTGTCTAGTATAAAACTTCCTCCTCCTTATAAAAATATGACTTCACTCCTCTTCCATTCCCTCCATCAGAAAATCAATGAGGATTTATGTCCCCAACTTGAGCACCTACTTCGTAGAACAGGTAGGGCCTTAATTTTCTTTTGGTCTAAGTAAGGCATTTGCCCTTTTATTCGAAATAGGAGATCAATATGGGGGCAAAGTGTCTCCACAACCTGATGGGATGCAAGTTGTCTCATCAATTTGTAAGTGAAAACAAATTGAGAGCTGCAGCTACAGGGAACTAGAGGATTGAGCCAGCAAGACCCTCACAAAATTTGGTACAGGCAGATGCAATGTCTTTTGCCTGGGATGGATTAAGTCCAGTCTTAAATCTTGGGGACCAAGTAACTAGCAAAGAGCTCTGTAGAAAACCACATGGGAATCATAGCAGTCAACAGTTTGGATATGTGTCAGCAATGCCTTTTGGTGATGAAGATTAATCATATACTGGACTGCATGGCCAAGAACACATACAAGGAGTGGAAAGAAATGTTTTTCCACCTGTATTCAGTACTCACTAAACTGCATCTGGAGAGCTGTATCCAGTTGAGGGCTCTCAATACAATAAAGACATTGAAAAACTGCACCAATTCCAGAGCAAAATCCCCAAGATTGGTAGAGGGCTGGAGGACATAACAAACAAGAAGTTGAGGAAGTCAGGTTTACTGGACTTGGAAAAGAGAAAATTAAAAGATATTAACCTTATTTTTAATAACAGGAGCTGTGAAGAGGCAGAGACAGACTACTTGGAGACACTCAGCGGAAAGACAAGAGACTTCAAGAGAAGTTCTGATTCAACAAAAGGGAAAAAAATTCACTACAGAGAGGTTTAACCCTTGGGACAGTTTGACTGCAGAGGTTGTAGAATTCCCATCCTTGGAATCATTCAAAACTCAACAAGGCACTGAGCAACCTGTTCTAAGTTGTGGTCTGATTTTGGGCAGAGAGCTGGACCAAGTGACCTCTATGGGTTCCCTACAATCTAGATTGTGCTGTTCCTCTAGGGACAAAACATGGACACACACATGCCCTCACACAGACACAGATGAATCATATTACCACAGGATATCTCACACACACACAAAAATGTGTAAAATTTTTATCAGCTGGTTTTATTTATGACACCTTCATCTTATTCTAGAAATCATGTTAGTGACACAATAAAGTCATAATAGTTAACCTGAGGCTTCTTCCTTTAAAATGGTCACGAAATTTCAAATGGGATACTAGTTACTCCATCAGAGTATTTCCCAAGGAGCAAGATATGACAACCCTTGCACACTGAATGAAATGAGCTTCATCCATAAATGCTTTGTGTCCTGCAGAGCCATAAATGCTGGTGCGAGAGAAGTCTTAATTGCCTCTATTTACTGGGTAGAGTGTTTTGAAATTTTATTTCCATTTAAGTTGCAAAAACATAAATGACAATGTAAATAAAAAATGGAGAGTTGAGAGTACTTGACAGTAAGTAATTAGGATTTTATATCTTGTAGTTTTTCATTTTCATATTAATCTTTCTGTTTGATGCCACTTTCTTCTTCTCCAAAATTATTTTCAAATGAGAAACTGTTTAGAATCAAATTTTTGCTCAGTAAACCTAATTAAATAATTCTGACCAGCCCCAGATTATCATATCTATATTAGCTAGTAGCTTATCTGCTCCTCAATGACAACTTGCAAAGTTTAGAAATTAGAGAGGATGAGGAGCTTGTTTTCAAAAACAGAGGTTTTCCACTAAAAGAAAAAAAACAACGGACCAACCCCCAAACATTTATTTTAATGGCATTACTCAAAACACTGGAAGTGATACACCTTCTTTTGCTAGGCAGAATGGACTTGAATACTTTACAGGATCACGTCCAGTACAGATGATATACATATGTAGGAATAGGGGTTCTGCTCCTGGTCCCCACTTCAACAGATCTGAGGATTTATTTCATTGATAGCTGCTATATTAATATTCAATTTTTCAATGTGCACAACCACCTACAGCTATTAGAATGCAAAATGAATGCAAAACACTGCAACCTGTAGGAAATATAGAATCCTGATTAGTGTGAGTAAGAAATAATACATGAAAGGACAAATGTATTTTCTTCAATGAAAATCTAAAAATAATATTTTCATCGCAAAAGTATTTTCTAACAAAAAACTGTTTTACTAATATTCCAAAATAAAAGGCATCTGCATCCAGAATTATAATAAGCATTTGAATACATAATTTTATTTACTTCATAACAAACATATTTATGAACTGCTCTACTTTTAAGATTATAATTCCCTTTATAAAAACTAATTAAGCATGGCATACTGTCATTCATAAAGGTGATTGTCAAAAGGGTGACTTTTAAAGTAACTTTTTTGAAGTCCTTATGAAGAAAACAGGAGAATTGCTTACTAATAGGGGAGGGGAATGGATACATTTTATTTCTTGTGTTTTTCAAGGAAAATATCAACTCTGGTATTCCCTTCTTACACAAAACATCAGAGAGATGTGCTGTGAGAGAGAATGCATAGTGCTGTACTAAATGTCTTATCTAAGGGGTTTGTTGTTGCTTCATTCACGAGTATTTTCTTTCTCCAAAGAGATTATTAAACAAAGATAAAATGCACTTTGAAACATTGAAAAGAACTTTGAAACAGTGAAGAGAACTTTATCTTCCTAGTTGTATGCACAATTTTTGAGTATTTGGTCTGGGGGATTTTTTAACCTTTGTTTTATCATAAGCAGTTTGACTGATACAACTCCGTTACAGAAAAGAAGGGCTCTGATGGAGGTACAGTATTCAGAGACCACAAGGGGGTACCCAACTGTAACACTGAAACTGGACATGCTCAAACCAGGCCTTAAGGACACAAATGTGTTTAAGTCCGTGCAAACCTAGATATCTTTATTTATAAGACTTATACCCATGTGTCTATGAAAGAGATGAACTGAATTCTTAAGCATAAGTATGTTAAGTCCTCTATGGTTGATTAAACCCTTCCAGAGGGAAGGAGCAAACAGGAACAAGAATACCGAAAATTTTAACTCCAGAGATCTCCTTTCAGTCTTTCTTTGTGAGTTATAAAGGTGAAGAAGCAAAGCAACAAATCTATTCCCTGCCTCCTCAATTGCTTGTTAAAAAGCAAGCAGAAATTACATTGTTCTCTGTTCCACAGCACCTCCTGGACAAGCTAGGAAAGTTGGAATTCTGTTGATGCTTGAAAAGGTTTTTGGTAGATGCAGTAATTCCGGAGGGCAGTTGTTGACTGATTTACCGTTGTTCACTGAACTGTAAGGCAGCAGCGTTCTTGGCACTGGCTATGTGTTAGTATAACAAACAGACCCATTTGATGTAGCAGCAGTGAATATTGCATGAGGCTGATCATTAATGGATCTTTTTCAGTTCACACTGGCAGAACTGTGACAGACCTCGCATGGTTCAGCTAGATATTAGACATTTCTCATATCACTTGTCCATCTAATCAGATTCATTTAAAAGTCAGAAATTTGAATTTCTGCTTGTATTTTGTAAAGCTTCATTTTTTGAGCTAACACACGACAAACACTGTTACAGTTCTGAATTACTGCAGATTAAATGTACATATTTTATTTGATTTTTCAGTATATTTTTCTACCCAAAGAAAGAAAAGAAAATTATGAGAGGATAACCTTTCCAGCAAATGCACTCTACTCGCTGATGTATAAATATGAACAAAGATAGCTTGAATTGGTATTTTCCTCATGTTCAGAATTTAAATTACATTTATAATATTACACTGCAATGGGAAAGATTCTGATAATCCCACTTATTTTCATGTTTAATTTTATCTTTCTCTTTTTTTTCAAGAGAAGAAATAAGTAGTGAAATATTTTTAACTACAACAATCAAAATAAACTACAATTAAATTATTTTTACATCAAGAATGCCAAAATATTTGAGAGGCCTTATTGGCCTTATTAAACCCCTAGGTTCAATAAGAAGGTTGAGCTGGGTTTGGACATTAGCCTAGTACTTCAGGAACTTTCATTAAAAAATTAGAAATATGGATTTAAATCATGTTTGTCTGAAGAGGTAATTGATACCAGGCTGCAAGAATCTCTTTCTTCCTGCAGCACAGGGATACTGAGGCAAATGCAAGGACTTAGCAGGCTTCTTCCTAAGTCAAGATGAAATTGAAGGGGATCCTTTTGGATAGAATAGAGTTAATTTTATTCATGGTAGTTGCATGGAGATGGCTAAGCCCCTGCCTTCTGATGTGGATGAATTCCTTATTTTGCTCACATGTGAATTTTTTTGCTTTGCCTATATAACTGTTTTTATCTCAACTCATTAGTTTTCTCATTTCTCTTTCAATTCTCAACACAACAATTTGAGGGGAACTGAGCAAGCACGTTTGTGGGGCATAGCTGCTACTGGAGTTAAACCACAAAAGAAGCAAAGTGAGTACATTTTTTGGCATGCCTGGATGCCTGTGTATCATTATCTAAATCTACATATTTGAGAGTTTGCCGAAAAGACATGGAGGTGGCTTTGTGACTTTGAATCTCCAGCAGAAATTATAGTTGTCTTGAAATAAAGGCATTAAAACCAACCTAAGTCAGATTTTTATCTGGCATATTTCATTCTGCAAAAAAGAAGTTGAAGTTGAAATGTATCTTTTTCTAGTAATAAAAAGAGACAGCACTGAGAGAAATGTAGCTAACTGCTCCCACTTGCCACCTTATATATTTTGCCCCCGTCATCTTGAGTTACACCATCTCTTGGGGTGAGAAGATGCAGCTGCCTCCAGCTCCTCTCCTTTCTCATCTCCATTCATTATCACCCCACTGCCTCCCTCAAAAATACTTGCAAACTATTTGTTTCTGTCAAAATTATCTGTTACCCTAGGTAGCTACTATAGTCTTTGCAAAGCCCCTTCCAATGACAGCAGATATCCCGGTCGGAGAGCAACCGTCTTTGCCTGCTACGCAGAACCCTCCATTTGCCCTCTCCATCATGTTAGAAACTTTTTCAAAGGCAGCCCTGAAGTGTAAATGTTCTTTGTGAACATTAAAATGTCATTTCAGTGCTTGTCTGGGTATTATTGATTTCATCTAACAAGTAGGTGAAAGTCTCCAGGGACCAGTGCTGTGTAATTGCTGCTGTGACACAGCCAGCTAACACCACTCTGGCCAGAAGCTTTTTGATCATAATCAATATCGAGTCTACTTCTTTCATGCTTAAATTTCCTTCAATAAAATATGGTCATGGATGACATCAAACTGGCAGGTGATATCATTTTGACTTTGACAGTCAGATCCTCATATCACCTCATTAGGAAGTTTGAAATTTGAAGTGACACATGCCTCTTTTCCTTTATATCAGCCACATTTTTTTAATTCAGTGAAAGCTTTGTCTTTTACCACGCATGTTGTTTGATGTCCTAAAGTGATTTAATTTTCAATTTCAGTGAATTCTTTAAGTTTCCATTTCTATTTAGAAACCATGGGAGAAAGTAAAACAGTAAAATCAGTGACAGTTTGACATCTTTCCACAATAAGGAATAAATGAAAGACTATTTCACTTCTACTACACTGAGTGGTAATGGACCTTAAATACAGATATATATTTGGGGAAGTGGAGTAATAAGAGGGTGCTCATGAAGTAGTCATATGTCCTTAGAAGTGAAAGAGAGAAGAAGATGAGGTATCCAAACTTTTTTTCCAAGATAGATATTGGAGTAAATCCGATATATATGTGTGAGGAATTAAACTTTTATTTTTCTCAGTAAATGTGTGCTAAAATTTTGTATGTATTCAAAAAAATCTTTTTTTCTTCAGAATTTCACATTATGTCTCCTGAGTCAAACATGAAATTCAGGCAAGCACACTTGTTTCCAGGCATGTTTTTAGGAGGAAGATTAAGTTCCTGAAACAAAATCAAGTGAACCCGTAGCATCTTTCCTTTCCACAATCTACCAAAAAAAAAAAAAAAGACTGAAAAACAACATGGCAGGACATATGACCTAGCAAATTCTAAGCTTTTGATGTAAAGCACTCATGACAGATTGGCTGATGAATCATGGCCTTTGTCTCTGGATTCAGACTGGACATATCTAAGGTTGAATCCTAAAGTTAGGATTAAATTTAACACACTCAGGTCTCACTAGAGTCAGTGGAGAATGATGAAAATATGTGTTGCTCCACGTGCCCATGACTTTTGACTGTATCGACTGTTAAAGGAGCCTACCTTGACACCCTATTTCAGACAAGGATGGGTGAACCTAGGCTTTTCCATTGCACCAGCTGCAAATTTGGCAGTGGTGGGGAGGTGTGTGGTGTCTGTATTTCAGCTTTGAAAGGATTATCTAAGGATACAAAAATAAAAGTAGCAGTGAATTTACTCCTTCACAACACATTACTTCTAGAGCTAAAGAACACAGAGCAGATTCAAAACCCTCCATGTGACCTGATCTTCCAGGCTACTTCACAGCCATGATAAGTAACATGCAAAAAATAGGTACATGTTACCTTCAGATAAACAAAAATGTTCCTTCCTGCTGCATGTAGGCTATCAAAGTGAGAAGAAAATTATGTGACTTCTTTCTTAACTTCTTTTTGACACATACAAATAAGCTTGGAAACCATCTTTTTATTTCTTGACTTTTTTACTTAAGGATAATTAGGCATTCTTATTGCACATTTCATTACATGGCTGGGCAAGAATTAAGTCTTCTAAAACCAGAAAAACTTCAATTCAGACAACGAAGATGATAACTTTTTCTAAGATTTTATAAACTTCCTTCTAAAATACTACACATTTGTCATCAATGTGAGGATCCAAGCAATAAGCACTTATTTTCATGTTTGGAACTTCAGTTTTTGTTCATTCTCTATGTTTTATGATTCAAAGTTTGGCAAGATGCTGGGTTTGTATAGGACAGCAGAGGAAGCCAGTATTTAGTCTATCAATGGGATGCCCCTAATAATCTAATGTCATGTTTAATACTGGACTTCTTGAGTAGGTGATGGACATTCCTGCAAATAGAGCATCCTATGTATGATGCACTTATTTCAGCTTTAAAAGAACACACAATGAGAAAAGGGAATTTGGATAATTTCTTTGACAAATTCCGAGAGTTTGACACAATTATGCATGTACTTCTTGTATCTATAAAACAATAAAATTGTGATTTTAGTTGTCAAGGTTACAACATTACAGATACTAATACCACTTTCCTATATCAGAGGATCATTGAATATGCTGAGTTGGAAGGGACCCACAAGACCTGTCAATTCCAGCCCCTGGTTCTGCACAGGACCATCTCCTAGAGCCACACCATGTGCCCGAGAGTAATGTCCAAATGCTTCTTGGGCTCTGTCAGGCTTGGCGCTGTGCCCACTTCCCTGGGAAACTTGCTCTGGTTCTCAGCTGCCATATGTATATGAGACTATGGTACTGCTGAAAGTAATTTCTAATATTTACAATTCAATAAAGAGCCGGAGTGCTTAGAAGGGCCTGGATGCAATTCTTTTCTTTGAATCAGTTTGAGCTTATATCTTGGCATTTCTTTGTTCAGTTTCAGCTAGTGGGATAAATAACTGTATTGTCTCCTCTCCCAAAAACTGTGGGGAAAGTGGCTCAGAAACTTCAGTGTATTGCATTCTTGCCATCTTCCAAACTAACCTATTTGGCAATGCAATGTTGCTCATAATTGAGTACTATTTAATTCATTAATTCCATTGAGGATTGCTGATAATTATATCCCAGTATGATTTCCTCAAAGATATCATACAAGCCCTTGATAAACAGCTGAGGAGAAAAATCAGGGGATTAAGTGTAATTATAGCAAAGTGGTTTGCTATTAAAATAATTGAATAAAAAGTAATTGGATTATGCGTGATCTTCAGCAGCTCCTAGAATTTAAACATTAATTAAATTATCATACTTCTCATTCAAAAAGGGAGGGGTTGAATATTAGCTATTTTGATGCTACCAAAGCAATAGAAACGAAATACAAAATATTTGTGCCGAATGTGCTCACTGTTACTATAGTACAGAAACAAAGGCCCAGTTTGGTAATGTTGAACTTCTTACTTTTCATTTACATTCTATTTAACTATTGCTCCCTGATCGAAAAATTTGTGATAATGGGCAAAAGAATTCTTCTTGTTAAACAATTAACAATATTACACCCAAGAAGAAAAACCTGATTACCTAATTTTGTCTGAAAGATTTTCAAATGGAAATATGTGCTATTTCCTAGTAGAAATTGCATTAAGTGTGTTGGACCAAGTAGAAAAAAAATTAAAAATCTGGTTGCTTTCCTGTATTATTAGACAGTGAATCTATTATATATAAAATACTATTATTTTTAAATGTACTGTTAATAAAATGCATATATTTTTAATTCATTTTCCCCAATGAAATATTCCTTGGAGGAAAGAAGAAAACACTTTTTTAATGTTAAATTGACATGGAGGCTAGACCATAAATACTACCTTTACAAATGATCCCTTTAAACACAAATAAAAAAAGTTTGTTATTCAAGGTAGGATAAATATTAAGCAAAAATACATTTTTCCCTACATGCATTGAAATAGCATAATAATAATAATAATAATAATAATACTAGTAATAGTAATAATAATTTGATTGCATTATTAGTTTAGACTAAATAATCCAACACAAATGAAAAAAAACTTCAAAGAAAGATTTAATTTGAGCATTCAGAGAAGCAAATATTTTGCATTTATATCAAGTTGTCTGTATGTATATGGGTACTGAGGTTTGCAAACATCACGGTCATTCTTTAGGGGTTCATTATACCTTCATGCTATTCTTTATGGCTACCCCTAAATGCCAAAGTGTGCAGGCACTGCTGTATTCCAAAAGGATCATAACTTCTAAAAATAACTGTCTGCCTTTCATAAAGACTCAGGTTTTTTCACATTATGGATGCTGTATATTCTGATAGATAATCAATAAAGGCAAGGGTAAAAGGTAATGTTGTAGATGACACTGTCTAGAACAGTGAGAGAGGGCCACTGAGGTACTGTTGGAAAGAAAGAATAAAAAATAAAACACATTCAAAGCATTGTTCAAAATGTACATACTGTGACCTCTGTATCTGTGAAAGTCTCTAATGATAAAATGAACTGTCTTGGCTGAAGCAGTAAATAAAAATTAATGGAAGGTAGGACCATTAGATGTAACTGGAAGTGGAGGCAATCAGGATTTTTGGATTAAAAAATTTTTCATTGTCTCTGCCTTGTTCTGAGCAGAAACTACTCTGTGAGGTGGACTCATGGTGTTTTAACTGGATGTGAGGCAGCTGAACCCGATGGCTTTCAACAGGATTCAGCTGCCTACCACTGAAAATAATTTTTATCAATCTAAAAGAAAATCTACTATATTTGATGTTCTCAGGCTCATATTCCAGGCTTCTGTGAAGAGAGCCCACAGTGAATCTATCAACATTTCCATCACATCTATTAGCTGGTATTAAAAAAATAATTAAATGCAAAATGTCATTCCAGGTTATATAATGACTGCAAATATTTAATCCACTTTATCATTAATTTCCCTTACCTGATCCATATTTCTTTTTTTAATGTCTCTTTGGCAATTTCAACACTGTAAGCCCAATATTCAGAACTCATCACCAGGCTCAAAAAATTTCCCTTGAGTTGACCTGGTAAAGAATCCTCCACAGTATTTGTCTTAAACAAAGTGGGTAGGCCACACCAAGCGTGTATGCTGAGCTTCTTAAGCATGATGTGGTGCCCTAACAAGGTCAAGTTACCCTGTTTTACCTGTTACCCTGTTACCCTGATTTATTCATACACTTAAATGCATTGCATAAAATATTTTACAGATAAAGTCTGTATGATCACTGTTAAACTACTTCAGTATCATCTCCACATGTGGCTTCAAGTCCATCCACATCCTTCCAACGCTTCGTTATTGGCTCTTGATATCTGCGTATTACTGACAGATAACACTGTAAGTGTGGGAGAGGAGGTACTCTATAACTTGAAAGCTATCAAAACCCTCATAAAAAATAGGTCATATAAAATATAGTAGAGATAACAAACACTGATTAAAACCAAGACACTAACAGCCAGAACTGAGGTGACCACATGCAATCAGTTCTGAGAAATGGAGCAGTTAAACTGATTTAAGAATCAATCAAGTTTACTACATAGATATAAGAAGACAGATTCCTCATTGCATGATATATAGAAAGCTCATTTTATAGGAGTAGACATTTCAAACTGAAGTAAAAAAGGAGTTAATTTTCCTACATCATTTACCATTACCATCGTCTTTAGTCACATAGTTGAGGGCAGTTCAATTTGGATATTTTCTCTAGAGTCAAATTTGTCTAATATTTCCAATGTGGTCAATAAGATTTCAAAGTTTATGCCATATTCATATGGAAGTGCATGTAATGAGACCCCCAAACTCTCAAAAGCCTGTTGATCAATTTGTCAAGCAGAGCTTCTGAGAATGTCACAACAGTACAACTGAGATATTATTTTAAAAATGCATTAGCTTTTCAGAAGCATATTTGAAATACAAGGGAAGACCCACTCAGGGTGTCTCAGAGACGAGAAGTTAGATTTAAGTATTATTTTGAAGATCAATTCAGGTACGAACCAAGAATAAAAACAACACACCTGGATAACATTAAATTCTTACAGGTGTCAGATATCGTTCTTCAAAGTAATTTCCAAAAGTAGGTACAGTTGCAGGCTTTTTAGAGCCTCATGGATGCACTTCAGTTTTAACTGAGTTCAGCCCTTGAAAACTTTTTCTGTTGGCTGTGTTTTAATGTTTCTTAAACAAATCCTCAAATATGATCTCATTCTATTAAAGTTGTCATTAGAATCTGATGCAGGATATTTGATATCTAATCAACAATGACAATCAAATTTAACCTTTAAAACATTTCTTTACTATCCTCTACAATAGTCTGTCTTTATGCTTGGGAGGCTAAAACGCACAGAAAGGTTATCTATTCAGCCAGCAGCAGAAAGTGATGGTTAACTACATGAAGTATTGTGTCCAAGTTTGAACACCAGTGGTCAGCTTCCCTTCGGAAGTGTTTTTGTTTAGACGACTGTAAGTGGTTTTACTAAGAATAACGAGTGAACTTTTCCACATTGCTCTGGAATTAAAATATGTAACAATATCACAGTTATAAAAGACATCTGAAAATGGATTAGATGAGAAAATGAAGAAGCAACTATGACAGATAATTTTGAATTCCTAACTATGTGTTCTTCATGATCAACTATAAATATTTATATAATTTGCATTATTTTCTTTAATTTATCAAATATTTTGATAATTTAGATAAACTGGCTTTGAGAACTGTGACCTTGCTGAGCTTATAGCAACATTTATAGTTGAGTTATCACCTCTTGAAGAATGGCATTATAACGAAACTGCTGACACAATCTTTACAGTAGCAGTACTACTGTAAGGAAATTTATGACAGGCAATCAAGCTTCTGGGACATCTCAGGCACTGTCATCTCTTGAAAAATTTCTTGGCACCAAAATGATCAAAAGAGTGACAATCAAGATGTTTATATTATTGTAATAGCTTATCAAAGCAATGCTGGAAAGAACAATAAAGCAATTTAATTTTTAAAATATTTTTGTTGTTTCTTTGGGAAATACAAAATTATACAATTCTTCTTGAAAAGAAAAAGTAAGAAGTGAACTAAGGAACGGTGAGCCTTGAAGACTACAATTATCATTACCTCTTATTCCCACGAAATGTGTCATGGCCTAATGCAGCAAACCATCAATAATAGCTTTAAAAAACAGAAATCAAAAACATATGTAATACTGAATTTTGACTTAGAAGGAAATAAGTATCAGTGCAAAAAGGAGGAAAATGCTAATCATATAGTGATAGCCTATCCTCTCAAATACTTCATAGACCAATACTTGGCATCGCAGGTTCAGCACTTATTCAAGGTTCATGTTGTACTTGTTGATGAACTCTGAAGACATATCCTTACAGGCACATCCTTGTCACAGACACTCCAGTTGAATAATCTGAAGACATTGCTGAACTTCATATTATATCCTGAAAGGTCCACAAAATTCAACCTTGTGGTATGTTTCTTTGCTTTTATAACAGATCCCCACAAGCTACAATCAATAAATACTACTGCATTTTCTGAAATGCTTTGTCTGTCATATGTTCTGTGGTTTTGTAAAAGGATACAGCTTTTAATGTAGTTATGTTGCATGTTTTGGGTGTGATATGACACTGTCTGCTTCATGAAGCTGCCAAGAATCAAGTAACTGTCATATAATTTATGAACTAAATCAGCATATTTCCATTTCTCATTACACAAACCTTATCAAATTCCTAACCCTGAAGTAGATCCTGAGGGAAAAAGAAAACAAGAACTGCACAAAAGATATTGTATGTAAATAGCATGGTTATATTTTTTCTTTGATAAATCAATTTATACGAAGTTGAAAGTAATAATATTAGCAAATGATAAACATTCACCATGCCTAGAAGGTAAGAAAACAATAAGAATGTTGATTGTATGTAGGGAAATAATAAATGAGAAAGCAAAAAAATTTTCTCAAAAATTTTTGAGACACAATGCTTCATGTGAAGCAGAACAAATGAATGTTACTGATGGCTGGAATAGCATAAGTGTCATGGGTTGTTGGGTTTTTGTCATGCACTGAGGAGGTACAATAGTATACATATTTTTCCCTGAAGAAACACTGATGCATTTCTTAAATCATGCATTTATTATGGTATTTGAATATTTTTATACGTTCATATCCTAAGGAGCGAATACATACACAGGAGTACAGTAAATAAGTAAGAAAAGGCAAAGTTACAGAAGTAAAGTTCTGAGACTAATCCTACCTTAAACAGAAATATCATAATTAGCTCCCTAACTTCAGCTAAAATGCTCCAAAATAAATATTGTATTTATAGGGAGTAGGGGGAGGAAAAGATTAGTATGATCAAAATTACAAAAATCTCTAAGATTGAATCTTAATGAAGTTGTTGAACTGAACGGAATTCCATCTAAGAAAGTGAAATCGGAGAACTAGCATATATAGAGGTAAAAGATCTAAAGCTTTGCCCATTGGTATTCTGCCTGTTTAAAGATGACATAAAGTTACTCTTTCAACTAATATATTTCACGATGTAGCTGAGATTTCACTTCAAAGTTAAAAGTTCAACAAGCAAAAGCAAGTTTTGTAACTGAAGAAATATCGTTCAGAAAAAGAGACTTACTCTTGTTTCACCGTGGTGAACCCTTAAGTTCACATTTGGGATAAACACTGCAGTAGGTAAGTGTTATCCTTGGGCTTTTGCAGTCCCCGTGGACATGTCAGTATTCCCAGGCATGAAGAAAGAAAAGAGAGAAACCATCTCTGATTCAGAAATAATTTACAAAATACTAGTTTACTAGAAAGACTCATGCACTAATAGCTTCCAGAACAGTCATATGGGGACTCATTCTGTTTCATCTCAGAGCATGAATAGCTCTAGCTTGCAACCTTCACACCCTATAGACATCCAGAGAGAGGGTGATTGACCTTGCAGGATTTGCCATTCACAGCCTTTTCTAAAACACTGGAAGAACAGATTACATTCCCTGTCCACGGAGGAGTTGAATGTGTGATGGTGAGAACAGCTTCAAGAGCACAGACTCTCCTTCCCACAGAAAGAGGTGATAGGGTCTCTGTAGACTGAAACAGTTTGTGAAAGGACCTCAGTTTTATTACATGTTTCAGCAAAAGGTAATTCACAGGGGGGGTTTGGGGGGTCTTTTTGCTTGTTTTATTTATTTGTTTGTTTTTAACGTTCCCTCCTGCTCTATGTAAAGGAAAAAGCACCTTGAACACAAATAATGAGAACAGGCAAGTAAGCCACTACTGATGGAGGGTTTAGATAAGCAGTTATCCATTTGAAACTGTTCTGCAGCTGACATGCAGTTGAAGGATTATCTAAGAGTTTGCCAGGAAAAATCTTTTATGTCTAGGATTAAGTGAATCTTGGTCTATACCTCTACAAACAGAAGCACAACTGCAATCTTACTTCTGAGTCTTTGTCATTAATACGTACCTGTCTGTCCTGTTTCATCCTCCTTTAAAAGACTTGAGAAAGTAGACAGTAGCACCAGCCTACAGAGGACATTTCTGAAGTTCTGAATTGGGTAGACACTTGAAGTAATTGGACTTCTTTTTCTCATTTAGCAAACACACTCTTGCAACAAAACATCAGTTTTACAAAAGAGTTCCTGACATTTAAAGTGGATTTAGTCATCACAGCATGTGTATTAAAATCTCTTTCTAGTTTTTGTTTAGTAACCCCAAGTTTTCATGACCCTGGCATGGGCAAGCAGAGCGCAAAGTTCTTTCAAGTGAGAGTAACTCAAGAGCTTTCTGTATGTCCATGATTACTTTTTCTCTCTACCTCCTTGGACAAATTGACTTAGGGCATGAGAACCAGCATTTATTTTGTTGGCAGAGATGGGTCAGAGGAATTCTGTACCAGACTGCCTGAAAGGAAGACCTGGCTCTTCTTGGTATTGTAGAGCTGGACAAAAGGCAATAGTTAAGTGTCATTGTAGAGCTTCTAGAGCTTTTTAAAGAGTCTGATAGTTTCCATGCCCTGAAAATATTCAAGGACTGAGAACTTCATGGATGAGGCTGACCGTCACACAGTGCACTAGCAGTCTCTGTTTGAGTTACAGTAAAAAGAATGAAAAAAATCATGTTCATAATTTATGTGAGCAAAGTGGCACAATTATTCATAGTACAGTGACTCAAGAGAAAGAAATACATACAGCTTTCATGTAGAAAAAGAGACCTAGTAATTACTCCTTGTGAATGCATGCAGTCTTCTCTATAAAAAGGGAATAGAATGATTCAGATATCAACTGAGACATTTATGTAGTAGCTATATGTGGCTAACTGGTGGGTACAAATGAAGATAACTAATGTATGTGTATGTACAGATCAGTATTTTTTTTCTCACTAAACACAGCAAATCTTTAATGATAATTTTATAATAGAAAAACTCTATGTGTAATATATGAGTCCATGGAGAATTAAGCACAGCAAAGTCTGAATAAAATGTGATGCAACATTAGAAGTAGGACAGTAACTGTAGATATGAATAGAAATATTTAAGATGTAGAAGATAAAGTTAGCTTAAAAATTCAATCTTCATTTTGCTGTTCCAGACTCTTTCTAAGTCAAGAGTTTGACTACCTCTCTGTCTGTCACACTCTTTCAATAACTTCTGTTAAGCCTTTGAAAATACATCCAAGAATGGCATTTAGATCTTGAAAGATATTAAAATCTCATACTTTTCTTTCACAGCACAGTCAATGAAATTAAGTTATCTTTTTTAAGCCTCCTGGTTTTTATAACCAACCAATAGAAAAATTCTTTTATTTGTTACTAGAGACTGTAGATTGTGTTCTTTTTAAATAGTCAGCTGGGCAGGAAAAGAAAAGTTGTCTTTTCTGAAGGGTATGTAATTCAACTGAAGAAGATCCCTCCTGGAAGAGTCGACTCTTTCCCTGTAAGCAATGAAAGCTGAGAACAGACAAGCCAGAATTCTCCAGCACAACCTGGACTGAAAGACTCCAAAAAGGGCAGAGAGCAGACACATGGCCTAACTAACACTAGCAGAAAATGATTTTTCAAAAATCCAGATGTGATTGCAAAATGCTTGCAACCATTTTCAAGAGCTTTTCAAGGATGTGGTAGGTGAAGGAATGATTTTTTTTTTTCCAAAGCCTTTCTATCTTATCAGAGCCTCTAAGTTATCCTTATTCATAACGTTTTTCTCATATAGATTGTGTTAAATTAAATTGTGTTAAATTAAATATATTCTAACCTCTAACTCCTTTCAGTGTTCTCAGCATTCTGTAAAATGATGACTGTGGTAGCAGTGTGACTGAAAAGCCACAGAAAAAATAGTTGGAAGCTTTGCAAACAATATATTTCATATTATTGGACCTAATTTTTCAGACGGATTTGTCAACTAAGTTCTGGCAGAACTAGCATAACATCTGGAAAATTGTAAAGTGCAACATATCAGCTGGTCACACACACAGATTGTAAATAATTATGATAATTATCTTTCCTTCTACATCTGTGTTCATTTCTGCTTCAGGATTATAAGAACTATCAACACACAGGTAGTAAAATACCTCCACAAAGTATGAAGAAGAGAAATCACATTGCCTGAAGTAGGGTTAACTAACAGCTCAGGTAGAAAAGTATGGTTAGCTGTACATGTACAAGTTTGTACTTCAGAAACAAATTTCATTCCAAGTAGAAGTGTTTCAGTGAAATAATAATCAGCATGACTTTGTAGGGTCTTTTCAGTGCCTTTGACAAGGTGGCAAGATTGATAACAATTCACTTCACCCCGGAGAAAGTTCCCTGCCTGTAATTCCCTTCAGGCATCTCAGGGGAGCTGCACAGCTCCTATTTGAAGGTGTGTCCAGAGGCTGTTCTTTTGGATAAAGATATGAGGTTTTCTCCAGCAGATATAATGGCAATATTTTAGTACCTTTTGAAGCTTTTTTTTCCCCTTAGATGCAAAATATTGTTATTATAAGATCTGTAGCCATTTCTCTGGAATTTTGAGTATAATCTGTTTATCATCTAATAGCACATTCCTTTCTTCTGGAACCTAATGGAGTCTCTGTCACATTTTACTTCAGAAATATTCTTGTAGATGGGCCAGAAATAGATACCTTTGAGCTATGTTTTGTCCCAATCAACACAATCAATTTAAAGGACTTTTACAACTCAAATTCTGCCTCTAACTCTTCTTTAATTGGGAATCAATTCTTCCTACCAAGACACAGGATTTGACACAAGCTTTATTTCCAGCAGCATGCCCCTCATTCATTCAGTCTCATGACCTGACATTGCCATTAGGCCATTACCCTTTTTTCTTCAGTTCCCCTTTTAACTCATGTCTTTCAATGTATTGACACCACCCTTCACCCTTGGAATCACTTGCAAATTCCAGGGCTTAAACTTCTGAGCAAGTTACTGCAGCTTACTTTGTCTGATATGCTGTAACTATTCATTTGTACATATTTTGCATGCAGCAATGCAAGCTAACGCATTTAAGAAGCTGTAGTACTAATGCTGTTTTATCCATTTTCATTGTTAAATTGCGACACTTTATTCCCCATTGTTAGGGATCTAAAACTGTATACCTAGAAGTTCATTTGATGTATGATACATTTTTTAGTATATAAAATGTATCAAAACTTTATCCTTAATTAATTAATTTGTATCAAGTACATAACAACCTTACCCATCTCATTTGAATGGTAATCTGTACCTGTCCTCCAGACTCCAGTTCAGATTTTGAGTCCTAAAGGCCTCATTGCCATTTTCATTGTGATGACCACAACTGGGATCTAACATTTCTGGTTGCAGCATCTATTTGTGGATTGTCTGAACTAAATCTAAAGAAGTAATCATAAAAATTGCCATCAGGATTTTTAGAAACATGAGATTAAGAATCCCTGTGTTATGGATAGTATGATGGTAATTCATGGTTGATGTGGCTTCTGACCTACTATTGCCCATTCCTGTCAGTCCCTTACAGCTTCCCAATAGTACAGACTTATTTGTTAACCTCCCATATCTTTCTGCCAAGTTTTAACTTGTAGAAAAGTAAAGCCATTCTTTTTAACTCTTCCCACTCCTCTACTCTCGTTAGCATTATTATCCTTTTTGTTGTATTATGTTAAAGAGGTTCCCTGTTGTGTCTCTGACAAGAAATGCACCGCTGTATTAAATCATTAAATTTTACATTAAATCATTTAATTCATGGCTTCAAAGTGCTACTTTGATTTTGTATATCAGAGGTTAAAATACAGAAGAAAAGACAACATGCACTGTACTAGATAGCTTAAAAGAATTTGTTTTCCATCTGACTGTGCACGCAACCATAATTTATATGCAAGAAGCCCATGCAAGGTAAATAATATCCATTTGAGAAGGGTCTGTCTTAAGTAGAAAACCCCATGGTTTCAAATCCTAAAATTTGAGTTTTGCATCTTTATTTACCAGGAGTATTAAAATAACCATTCTATACTTTTTCATATATTTGAATGTGTGACATAGCTGAAAAAAATTGCACTGTTAAGACAATGGAGAAATGCTGTTTAAATCCCACTTAGATCTCTCATGACCCTTATTGCAAGAGTACTAAAAAATCCTCTTTATATTTTAGGCAGAAGGAAAGTCTCCAAATCTACACCTAAGACCTTTCAGCCCTATTACATAGCATAAAATGCAGGGTAAGGTATTTTTTTCTCTTGTCTCTGAATTTCTGGAAAGCAGATTCCATTCTTCTTTATGGCTCAAGTTGCCACTGAACTCATTCATTAAAGTTACATTTTAAAACATTGATAATTAAGTCCATCTTTAATGTAGTATGCCTCTTAATTCCATCTCCTTTTGAAAATTATTTAATAGGCCACTGTTTAGCAAGGTGTGCAATAATTTCTGCTTTGCTCTTGGGCTACACATACATTTCTTAACTTCATCTCTCTAACTACAGAACTCCAGTCACATAACTGACTTTACAGGGAAAAAAAATCCTTAGTGTTAATTAAATTTTCCACTTATTGAAACTATTAATTAACTTGTGACCGACTTTGTGAATATCTGATGGCATTAGTTGGTTTCCAAAAATAACAAACATGTTAAACTTTGTGAAATTGGAATGATGCATAAAATGTCATTACACCAGTTGTTCACGATCATCTTATAGTCAGAAGTATTTATGTGAAATATATTGTCTGAAAAATCAATACAAACTTCTTATTATCCTAAGAAGGTCATTAGGTGTCATTACCATTGTTATCTGGAAATAGGGTCAGCATTGGCTTTCCATGTCTGGCAGCAGTTCCTCTCTAAGACACAATTTTTTTTTTAAAATGCTATGAGTTGGACACCATCCTAGACAAAATTTATTAATTTTATACATTTCCCAAGTTCTGTCTGAGCAGGTATTCCTGGGACTGCATTCAAAAAAGCTAAAAATAGTCAACAGGAATAAACCAATGGCACAAATGGAAGAGAAGAAAAACCTGAGGAAATCTTCATGCCATACCTATAATTATTAACTTGATTTGTATAGACTGTGGATAGATCTGAATATAAAAAGTTACTAAAAAAATTAAATCTCCCAATGTTGTTCATGAAAGAATGCAATTTCAGTATCTTAAAGCACCTCAGAGTTTGTAGTTATATTTACAAAGGACGAGCCTGTCTCAAGATCTTAACTTGGAGCAAACCTGCAACTAACAGTTTATCCATTGAATTACTGGAACAAAGATTTTCCTCTCAATCTTAGAGCTACAAATTACATCCCAGTTTTAGAGAGTATCTTCACATCTCTAGGGCTTTAGGCTTAGCTCACAGATGTGCCTTACGAACCCTTTATCTAGAGGGGAGGAGCAAAGACCTGTTAAGGAGTGGTCTTGGATGTACTGAAGATAACTATGGAATAATTTAATAATGGAAATAAATATTGGATATCCTTTGGTACTCACTCAGGTCTTTTTGATCTGATATTTTTAAAGAGGCACAAGAGGCACATAGTTTTGTTGTGTGCTCCATGTCCAGTTCTTCACGTTTGCCTGCATTATTTTATGGGGGTGTTAGGAGAAGATAATCTGGTGTTAACTACAGAAAGCAGAAAATATTTAAAATTTAAAAAAAGTCAGAGCAGTGGCTGAGTGGCTGAGCAGTGGTTTTTCTAACTACAGAGTGCACATTTTATAGAGAATCTTACATAAATTAGGAGAGCAAATTATTTTGCAAATTTGTGCTCTTGCTTTCTTGTGTTCTTCATTCCACTTGCTTCTTTTTAGAGGACTTTTATCCCTTGGAGGTAATATCAGAATATACAATAAAATTATAATCAGCATATTTCAAGACGTGGTTGTTGCACTGTGGCAGAAAGAGTGGAGCTTGTACAAATCCATGAGTAGTAGCTGACCATGGGTGCTAAATCTCAGCAGAAGTTGTTTTCTGAAAGATCTTACACTTCTTATTCACCCTTCAAAATGACGCTATCTCAGCTCAGAAAGGTTATTCAAGCTGCTAAAAAAGTGTGATGCTGCTGATCAGATGTGCTGACGTGCCATGTCATGCTACCTTATATAAACCCAAAAAAGCTTCTCAGGTACTTTCCAGAAGATTAACAAGTTACTCTAGCGTATGTCATCAAAATAATTTCCTTGCAACCACTAGAGAAATTTGTCTAAGAAGTTTGAACAGAATGTTATGGTACTGTATCTTAAATTCCAATTAATGCTTCATATCTGAAAAATGAAAAGGGTCCTAGTAACAATATTTCGCAGAACCCCATGCCTATCATTGCATATGGCAGTAGAGATTTTCAAACCAATTTATAGGAGTCATAAAATTCTTTCATTTTCTTGGTAAGCATCTAGACATAACAACAGCAAGATATTATTTCAATAAATAGGAAATCTTTTATGATAAAAATAGGAATTATTTGAGATTTTTTTCATGTAAGTGTGTTCCCATGAAGTGATGTAGATCTATACCTTTCTACTTTTTCTATAACCAAAGTCCGGTGTAATGCACTATTGCATTATGACAGTTCATAGTATTGCAACGTTTTGTAAACAGGTGTGTGATCTATGTTCAGTCAGTGTCAAATCAGTGTGAAGTCTGGTCTATCAAAGCATTCTATAGGGACATGTATAATTATAATGACAATGCTTTTATATTCATGTTATTGACTGAGATATCCTTGCATGTATTGTGTGCATCCTGAAGCAGCATGCAATATATGAGATAGACTAGGTCCTAGATGTCATTTAATGGAAAATGTATGGATATTTCTGTATTGATTTGTTACAAGCTGCAGAGTCACTTTAAATAAAAAAAAAAAGGAGAGAAAAGAGAAAGCCTGATTTTTCAACAGAGCAACAAGGAATTTCTCTGTAGATTAATTTTGTGCTTGAGATAGGAAATTTATCTGTAAACTAACCTTGATGAGTTGTTTCACTAATTTCTCGGGACCCTAAAACCTCTCTGGGGAATGTGCAGGCTGACTGGCCTCCCAAACCAAGCGCCTACTGCCTCCATGCAAACGTATGTCCTTGGATGTCCCTTTGAGCTCTACTCTCCTTTCTCAACCTTTATGCAAAAATGAAAACCTCTCTCAGCTAAGCCACTCCAAAGTCACACAGAATAGTTGAATAGTGTGACAACAGCAAACTCTTCCGTGTAGATACATTGATAGAAGAATGGATTTTTACTAAAATTTCACATAAATGTTGCACATATTAATATACCAGAGGAGTGACATTCACACTGTAATAAATTTAAATTCTTGTGAATATAATAAATAGATTATCTCCCAGGTTATGTCCAAAACATGAATGAAACATTCTCTATCTTAATGTTTCTTTTTAAAATATAGCAGTGTTTTAAAGCAATCCTTAAAATAAAATTTAACATCAAGTAATTTTTCGTTTAAAGCAAAACCACTAACAGAATAATTTTGGGAGTTTTCCCTGCATAAAGCCTTTCCCTTATTACTCTGTCTAGCCACTCATGACAAAAGAGAAGGGATGCAAGCCATTTTTCCTAGATTGCAGTGTTCTTTACCCTTAAAGAGACAGAAAGCGTACAAACCCTTTACTTGTTTGGCAAAGTAGGAGGGAAAAACATATTATTACAGCCAGTCTCTGTGACAATATTGCTAGCAAATTAACAAAAAAATTGAATGGGCACAGAGATTGCTCTCACTGCTGAATGACTGATCAAAGCAAAGTTGATGTCCACTGGAGGAATGAAAATAGGCTCTGTGGATTTAGTGTAGATCCCCTGCAAAGATATTTTGGGACACTTGGCTCTAAACAAAGAATTCCACAAATCCAAACACATCTGCATTCCTCAGAATTAATCACACCAACAATAATTAGTTTCTTTTCCACATGAATCCATAAATATTTTCCACAAAAATAGTAGTATTTTCAGATGTGTTTCTTTACGGTGCTTAAAACATACTTAATATGTCATGTGTATTATCTCCACAATTTTGACGGGAGCACAAGTCGAGAAATCTGAAAAGTAGGTATTTTATTTACAGTATATTTTTGCTTCCAACAAATTGCACTTTCCTGTCTCCTGGGGAAATAATGTTTGCCACAATTTCAATGTGATGTTAAGAAGATATTTTTCCTTTCATCCTTTCCACATTCATCAACAGGTTTGGTTATTGCTGGAAGTTTCTTTCCCTTTTTTAAGCCTGTATCATATAAAAATCATATCTAATGCTGGTGATTAATAATGAGACACTTCATAGAGAAGCTTCTGCAAAGCAGGAAATTGCACAAACAAGCAGAATTATCTGTCACCACATGATAAAATTCAAGTGTAAGAGGCTTCTTGTCAAATACAATCGACAGAACAAGTGATAGATTAATCCTAATAGCAGTAAAAATAAGCTATAAACCATTGCCTTCTCTTAAAATATAAAAGCCTCTCCTTTTAAACACTGTGATGAAGTGCAGTAGAAGAAAATAAAAAATGGTAGCAGGAGAACCAGTGATGTTTCTCCTTTACTCAGAACAGTGAACTGTGTGAATATTTTTAATGTTCACTTCTTGTCAAGGTCAATTTAGTTTTGTTGTTGTTTTTATGGAAAGGTAACCTAGACAAAAATAAATCTAACCACTTTCACGATGTCTGTAAGGTTACTAATGTTTCAAAATCTCTCTTTAATTCTGAGCCTGTAGGCAGCTTTGGCAATAATTAATTGGCAAATTTTTTATTTAGGCTCTTTAAATGTTTCTCTCTTTCTCCTGCATGGTCTAAAATATATTATCTTCCAGTGGAAAAATGCATAATACACTGAAATGTGAGTTTAGAGAAGAATTGGATTTTTATTGTTTAAGAAACAACTTTTTTTGTTTCCATTCTGAAATATAAGTAATGTTTTTCTTCAGCTCTTCAGAAGAAAAATATTCCCCAGTATTTTATCAGGCCAAATAGTTAATTTGAAACTCAGAATAATCCTTCTTGCATTACTACTTATAACATGTAATAAATACATATATATTATATTTTTTTCATATGGTGTATTTAAAGAACTCTTGAGTGGTCATTTAGTGCATATTATTTTCTCAAAGAATCTTTGATATGCACTTCAAAGAACACTGAAATGTCATTTAAGCATGACAATGTACCTCAATTCCTTCTTATTCCATTAATATATTTTTTGTTATCTCACAAGGTTTATTGATTATCTTATATTACTTATATTGTTTGTATCATTATTCTTTGATGTCACTGAAACATCAAGCTGCAAATTTTTCATACATTTACCACTAACAAAAAAAAAAGAATCAACAAATTGCAATTTAGATGTTGCAAATCTGAGTTTCAGGGGAGATTTTGTAGCCTAGTCTGTCCTTTTGCATACCAGAATAACTCTATAAGACATTCTTGGTTTAGTATTTCAGGAAAGAAAAGCATCTCTAGGCTCTGGCAAAATCCTTGCTTCTAATTGATCTTTGCAAAATGCAGGAAGTTGCCTAATTTAATTCTTCAGTATTGCAGAATACTGTCATTTTGTAAGTAAGTATAAATAATGTATGAACTCAAACTGCTAAAGACGGTGCCGTCTGAAGACTCAAGTGCCAGACTAGTACTTCTGGTAACTATTCACAACTTTCCTATGAATCTGCTGGGTGATGTTAAACAAGCTACCTTCCTGTTCTCCTACTTCCTTTGCATTAAAAAATAAAAACAGCATGAGATAACATCTACACACTTTGAGAAGAATTTTGAAGTCCCTGACTATTTGTTTCAAAATTAGCTTGACTAGAGCAGAAGGGGGACTAATTCTTTGCCAAGACTTTACTGAACTTTATAAAGTTGGCTATACATCTGTCCAAGCTTTATCACCTGTGCAGGTGTCAGACCTGCCCTCACAAGCACAGATGCTCTGAGTGATACAGGAAGAGCTCTATGACCTCTGAAGGAGCATCAGAGAGAGGGTGCGGGAAGTTCCAGGTAAAATGCTAGAATTACAACTGGAACAGAAATGAAAGTAATTGAAGAGAACTCTTATCAGAATTTAATTTGAATGTGTCTTATATAGACTAGAATGTATACTTATAAAATTGTACCAGTATGAACATTTGGTAAACTATGCATGCCATTACATTTTAGTGTTGGATAATGACATTTCTGGGAATGTTCAAGGACCTTTAAAAAAAAGTTAGTAGAAATTTCAAAGTTATGAACTGTAATTGCATGTCATCAGATACTATTGCTTCTATTTGCATAATAAAGCTCCAAATAAAACCTTTTATACAATAAACAAGTGTTACTTAAAAACTTGTCAAACTTCTAAAACCCTCTGGAGATTAATACTCATAAGTTTATAGATATGTTAAATTAATTTGTTTTAAGCTTGTATTTTTTTACAGCAGCACTGTTCTACAGTGTGGAACTATATCTCCAGCCACGGTTCCCAGTTAGTAGACAACAATTATATTTAAGCTCAATTTCCTATTGCTGCATCATATGAGTTTTCAGTCCCCTCTGAGACAACACTTTGAAATGGTCTTCTGAAATTAATTTTGCACACTTTTTGAAGATTGGCTTTATCATTTTTTAAACATTTACTATCTGTCACGTAAAGAGTTGTTCAGGTGAGCTCTTATCAGTCCTTCCTGCAAAAATTGACGATTTCACCAAGAAATATTTGCCTGGTAACTCTTCACACTACATTTCCCTTTTTCATGGCAGCTTTATAGTGACAACATAATATTAGTCATCCTTCTCTATCATATTCTATTGATGTGTCCACAGTTACATATTTTTGGTTTTCAGGTTTTTGGGTTTAGGGGTAGGGTTTTTTTTGTTGTTGTTATTTATTCACAGGTATTTGATCTTGCACTTTATATTCTTAAATTTTATCTGTTTCATGGGTTTTTCTGAGGTATTAGAGCTACCAACAAATATGTAGACAAGACTTTACTTAGTAGTGGAATATGTCCTGTTTGTTTATTTCTAACATCTTCAAAGTTGGTCAGAAGATTTTTCAGGCTTTTAGTGAAAAAATATGTATTTGGTCTTTGAGGTACAGACTGTGATACATGTTTCTTTGCAAGCACTTTTGGAAACAGTGGTTTTATAAACCAAGTAGAATTCTAGAAATTCAGAATGCCAGGGGAAAAATAAAAGAGCAACCACCAAAAACAAAACAAAACAAAACAAAAACCCCAAACAAACAAACAACAACAACAAAAAAACCCAACAACAACAACAAAAAAAACCCAGAAATAAAACCCAACCAACCAAAAAAAAACCTCACAAAAAAAACCCCGAACCCACAAACAAAAAACCAAACCAAGACAAAACCTAAACCAAGCCACACATTCCACACACTTCGGTTCCAAGCAGCTAAGAATTCATAACATTTTCACTCTGAGACCAATGACAGTTTGTGTTCTGAAGAACTTGTGAGCAGCATTCAAAGATGTAGAAATGTATAGATGTGTTCTAAAATGGAGAAAAGGCTTATGTTACACTACTATATTTTAGATACATTTTCTGAGCATCCAAGAAATCACCATAATCTCCATATAAAACAGGTATTACTTTGCATCCAAGATAAAATATCGTTCACCCCTATCAAGAACCATATAGAAAAGAGTATCTTGTTTCCACTTCTCCTTTCCTATACAGGAAAGAGGAATTAAGAGCAGGCCCCATTTCCATTTTAAAACACTCTTGCAATATTCTATTAGCCTGTCCAGGCAATAGTTTACCTGATTCTGTTTCACATGTTCATCTTTCTGACTTCTTCTGTATGTCATGTTGGGACATTCTAAGGAACATACATTGTTTCCACTATGCTTAAGCATTCTTGCACATAAAGTTCATGTTTGCAATGAAAGACAGCATAACTACTGCATCTTCTTTACACAAGTTAAAAGAACCACCCCCATTAAGTGCGTTTCTGAATTTTTGCAGTCACTCTTTGATTTCTTTGCTCATTATTTTTTAGCAATTCACAAAGCAAAGAGGAAATCTTAAGTGCTCTTCACATCATCACTTAGGCATTATGACTTTCTCAATTTCAAATTCAGCATATTATGCAAACATACAGCATAACCCAGAAAGAAAGTCCTCATCTTTGAGGGTGCTTCCAAACTTCCACATAAACTTTGAATTTCCATCAGTACATGAATGTAAAGTAATCAAAACTTTTTCTCAAAACATAAAAAGCTAAATAAAGCAAACATGCAGTGACAAATACAAAGTATTTTCTAACTGGGATAACCAACTTAAGTAGACATGTTCTGATTAATATAAATAGATTTGGCTTGCCATGGGCAGATTTTATCAATACCCATAGAAAAACATCCTTTCCTCTATTCCACAAAAGTGAGGTTCCTAAGGTATTTCAGTTCACTGGTCCCTCAAGAAGCAGCCATTGTTGTCTTGGGATTTTTGTATTATAACCACTGAATTAGAAGAATAAAACTTTTTATGCTGCCCATGCATTCCCTTTCTAACCTGGACATCAAAACTCCATTTTAATGCCTATAAAATCATCCACTAACAAAGCAGAAGGAATTTATTCTCCCATGATGGAGACTACTCTGAAAACTGGGTCACTGAACTATTGTTCCATATTTATACCTATTGAGAAGACCATGATAGAAAAACGTCAGGAAGAAGTTTGAGAAGAAAAGAGAGGGAGGTGAAAACCATGTTATCTGAATCCTAACTGACATTACTTCCATATTAAAAGATGCCACAAATGAACTACTGTAGACTACCCAACAATATTCTTACCACATTCCATTGGAACTTAACAGGGAAAGTTCATGAGTCAATGAAGTTTCAGTGGTTTCCTGGAACACCATATTAAATGAAATGTATAGACCTGGCCACAGCTAGCAGCAAGAGTAACTTGTGTGGGTGTCAAGACACTCCATGGCTCTCATTTGGCAATAACAGTGAATAGTTGTTATCCTTATAGATTTGTGGTACCCTTTTTATTAAATTAGGTAATTAACTGAGTACCATCATTATTGGAACATACATAGAGAAGATCCCAATGGAAAATAACTAGTTGAGTTTCAGTGATTATAGTGCTTCAAGTTGTTTTTAATGGAATTTGCAGCCCTGAAGTTTTTGCCATTACCTTTTTCCCAGCTGCTATGGAATCAACAGTTTTAAGCTTTGCAACAGAGAAATGCCTGCATTTTATGCCGTCACAGAGCACAGATACATTTACCTCTAACCACATCTGCTGAAAAATCTGAATTAGAGTCCAGAGTTCATATGAAAAGCTCACAATTTTCTTAAACAGTAGTGGGGACTGATACATTTTCTGAAAATGTTTTTCCTGACAGACTGGGAGGTAAGCCATCAAATTGTTTAAGAAATTGCCAAAACAGATAAATGCTGAGAAATATACTAGATTTACAGAGGTCCTGCATAAGCTGAAGTGGCTACATATGAACAAATGAATTATAACACTAGGGACCTTGTTCTGGCAACTCCTGGATATACCAGTGGCAGCATGTCTGCATGTATATTCACTACTGTAAGCCCTAAAACCTACCTCAGAGAGCCGTACTTGTTGTTTGCCATTTCTTTTACTGTTTCATTTCTGGGAAGACAGTAAGACAAAGGTTGAAAGTGTAGAAAATCTCAGTCTAACAAATAAACAGAAAAATAAAGAAAGGATTTTCTTTATAGCAACAGGAGGAAATGTATGTGCATGCCTGCAGTTATCAGAATTGAAGCACTCCTTTCAGCATCTAGGAACACTTTCATCTGAAGATTTTCAGCACAAAGCAACAGCAAGCATGGAAACAGTTCATGTTCTTCTTCAATGTGAAGATTTTTGCTACAGTCTTTTCTTGTCACATCAGCTGGTAAGAGTATTTGGGTTTTTAACTCAATAGGAATGCCATATGGGTCACAAGCTTTCATTTTCTCACTGCTTGAAATATCTTCATTCCAGTAAAGGAAGTTTCCTGGAGGCTATCATGAATAGAAACACGGACAGATTAGCCTCTCATATGCATAACCTCACTTTGATAGAAATAGGACAAAGTGTGTGAATCTAAAGTGTACTGAACAGACTTAAATCTGCATCTAGAACATTTAATATCGTTAGCGACTTCATTGTTGAAAAAACAAATTGCTAAACAAAATCAGAATAAACTTGTGAAAGGAAAAAAATCCAGAATAGCAAATTATAGAAATAAGAATAAATTGAAGTTATATCTTCAGATATGGTAAAAATTTTAACAATTTCTTTCTCATCTGTCAAAGAGAATGGAGATTTGCATGCACTAACAACATCATCCCTTTGTTGAGACTTGTAGGAATGCTGCTGTAATATCCTACCACTTAGTGTTTCAGGAGAGGAGGCAGCTGCAAATTGATACATTAAATTCACCTGCCAAAGTGCTGATTTGGTATATAAAAATGTCAAGACCTTGCACTACAGCCAAACGAATTCACGCTAGTTTGGTGACATCTAAATTTCCAATTGCAAGTAATTGCAACATATTTTCCCATGCTTTTTATTTTTTTTTTTCTTAAAATAGTAAACACGCACATGATTTGTAAAGGTTATAAAACAGCTTAATAGACTATCCCAGTTTTTTTCCCCAAATCATGTTCTTTGTAGAGTGATTTAGTGTGAGTTCTGGATTTGATTAGGTCAGAAAGGGTATTACCACTGGGTTAGATAAAATATGCATAAGTGAGCCCTTGGTTTGCACTACGTCCTTACACCAGACAGACTCTGATAGAATCATTGCTCCTTTCAATATTTTCTAGTCAGCCTCTGAGCTCTCCAGCAGAGGCAACCTTTAAAACAAAAAACAGTGGAGTAATGCAGCAGCTGGTGTTTATCCCTGTCAGAAAGGTTCTCTAGGCAGTGCTTCAGCACTGGTTTTTGCCTCTCTTTATAGAGAGAGTAGGCACCACCCCTGAACATGACGAGTTTAAGGGGGACCTGGAGACCAGAGAAGTCAGGTGCCACAGAAAATGTGACTCTACATGTGCAAAAAGAAAAATATTAGCTAGCAAGGCTGCGAAAGAGATTTAAATTATAAGAAAATAAAGCAAAGTGTGGCTAAATACAGGTCAGAATGAAGACAGAGTTGCCATATGTGAACATATGTTTTATTTTTAATTAAAAAATGTAATGGCCTTTAGGAATTTCTAGTAAACTTTCTAAGGAAAATAACCTCAAACAAATGAACAAACCAACCAAACTAAAAAACAGACAAAAAAGGCCTCATAGTAAAGGGTATCCTGAGCAACCCTTGCAGAACAATGATGCTAATAATTTTCTTTGGGATTTTTTCTCCTCCAACCTGAGCATCTTTTTCTCCAGCATATGGAAATGATATGTCAAAGCTCTAACAAATATTTGAAATGCTATTTGGGAAGGAGGAACACTGAAATGGAACATATATCCAGGTAAAAATTCTTACTGAAATAAAACTCACTTTTTTAAATTGTTATAGTTTTTTTTCATTATTATGATATCCACACCTTAGAGCTGGCAGAGCCCTGCAGATAATAAGTTCCATGTGAACAATAAAGATAAAGAGAGGACTGGGAATCTAGACATGTCAAACATTGCTAATTGTTTTTATCTTAAAATAAACAGTATTCAAAAAAACAAAAGAGGGGTAGGATAGGTTCTGTGTGTGTGTGTGTAGGTTTGTGCGTGTGTGTAAACATATTCAATCACTGGTCACTGATTCTACAAATCTAGAGCTGTAGCTCCTTATTCACCTAACCTGAACATATGGTAACCATAGCAAATGTAAAAATATAAAATGGATAATCCAAGTGAATCTTAGGATGGGTTTCCACCATAAAATCTAGACTGAAACCTAAGAAGCAAGAGACTCTTAAGGAAGTCAAAAAAGGTATCACATGTGCTGTCAATAAACTGCTTTTTACTTACCAGCCAGTCTCAGGGGGTGATAGAGGTGAAAGGGTTTCAGAAAGAAGAAGCATGAATAAGTGTATAGGCACAAAAAAAGAAAAAGCAAAACGTATGGTGGAGCAAAGAAAATAAATCCACCATTTAAAAGAACACCCAAAGAAAACAGACAGATGGGGAAAACTAAGAAAAACATAAATATGATCTTCAAGAAAAAAAAAAACCTTTCTAAGGCGAAAGATATTTGTATGTTGTTTTTTTTTTTTTTAAATCAGGTTCAAGGCTGCTTGTTCTTTTCAGAAGGTTATTGTGGTTATGGTAGGCCAATTTCTCTACCAAATGTTATCCAAATTAGTGATGCATTTAAGCTGAGTTACAAACTCAGGACTAGGATCAGACTAGGAACCCACTTATATCTGGGAGCTGGGAAGAGAGTCTAAATAAGAAAAACAGACATTATGAAAACTTTTATTAAGGAATGGCTGTGAAATTGTGTTTATAAGTATTAAAAAGGGGGTAGGCATATTTCAAAATATTATATCATTTCAAATGGCTTTTACACAATTTACACTGTTTTACATAAATTGACAAAGAAAATTCATGCTGAAGTTTTTTTTATTTAATGTTTAGTGTATATTATTTAAAGGGGAAAAAACCCTATATAAATGGAGAAAAGAAATAGAGGAAAATGTAAGAAAGTTACCAAAGTCCAAAATATGGAGTCCAAATATAGATTAAACTTCCAGAATGTAGATCTATGATGTTTCCAGCTTTGTGGGACATAATGACTAAATTACAGCAATATATGATATGTAGTTTCTTATACATAAAATAATCTGCCCTCTTTTTTCCCTTTATTTTACAATCATGGAGTGCACTTGTGGATACAATATTTCTGCTAGCAAGAATTTTTCTTGCTTCTTTCTAAGCCCGTGAGATACTTTTCTCTCTCATGAGGATATTTGCTGAAGTTCTGTAAACTATGAACACCTGCGACCTTGTAGAACTATATTTATGGCACAGTAGAAAAGTATTTTGACAATGAATGCTTAGGATTTTAGCCAATCACCCCAGGGGTGGCTGATCCTTTGTCCAATTAGACTATGAAGAAAAAAGTCTATAAAAGAGTTTGTGAAATAATTAAATCAATCAATCTTGCTGCACAATTCCTGCCTGCTGGATCTTCTCTCCTCTCCTCCCTATGGCTGTGGGATACAGTAATATGCACTCAGTCGTAAAGTTCCTAAAATTTGTTAAGTCTAGTTATAACTGCTGTGAGACATAAAAGACTTTGAAAGTCACAGTCACTCAGAAAACAGGCCACTGATAAAAGTCTTAAAACTATTTCTTGACAGTTTAGAAGGTTTGAGAAGCAATCAAGAGAATTCATGATTTTTAATTTTACCATACCTGTAAACACCTGTCATTAGTAAAATATTGTACTTTATGGTAGCATAACCATATATTTACAACAATATGTAGTGGTCAAACAATAATACATAATATATAACTCTCATAGAGTTATACCTATAGTGTGATCTATAAATAACGCAAATTTTATATTGTGAACACTACATCAGGAGAGCTTTTTACAAGAAAAACATAAACCTACACTAGTTTCAAATACTGAGAAACAGTATGACAAAAGTTATCTTTACCAGCATTTTAATTTTGGCTCCTTTTCACATCAGCATTTAAGTAATTACATTGATAAGTGTAGAAGACTACAGTAACACAAGAGCTGGAGTGGGAGACAAGCCTCAATGGAGACTAATTAGCACCAACCCCCAAGACACCAGCACATTTTCAGCACCTCTAGTGCTTCTCTGTGACAAAACACGAACACTTTTTAGACTTCACTTTGATCTCATGGTCCCCCATCACTGTGGATGCAGACAGAGATATCTGGCTGCACTCCCACAGATGAGAAATGCTTTCAAAGAGAGGCATACATCCCACCCAGGCATAGACTGACGCCACCTCCTCCTTCCCTCAGCTTCATCCAGAGAGCTACAAGTTCAGAAGGGGCTGCCTCTCATGTTTAGCTGTCTAAAAGTCAGACATTCAGTCTAATATAGCAATAGTTGACACAACAGAGACAATATTGGAGGTCTCATTCACTCTTTTTCTCGCTCTCCCTTCCTGTTCTCTTGCTGGCACAGAAGGGAAGTTATTTGGTCGACTTATAACAGGTGTGTGTACTTCACCCTTACCACTTCCTCGAACTAACTGAACCCAAGACAGTATCCACACACCATTAGAAGTAAAAATATTTCCAAATATGTTTCATACTAAATATTCATTATGAGCCACAGTTTCTGACTGGGGCAATATTTCCAGGTGCCACAATATCCCACAGGATGTGAATACCATTTTCTTGGCAGTAATCCTTATTTCTACTGTGTTACATTGTGTCTAGATATAGAATTAGATTCGTATGGGTATGCATAAGACAAATACAAGAGGAATACAACAATAAGGGAACAAAAATGTTTATATCTTTATCATAAAATATAGAATTACTGGTTATAAGTTCTACTACAGTCTCCTGAATGAAGTGCTGTGGCAACTGCTTTATTGTAAAGCAAGAGAGAGGAAAAACTATCAGATAGAATAGAATGGAGAATTAGCCTGACATCCAGTTGATTGCTCACCTGAGAAATGGTATTTGCAGGTATACAAAAAGCTACATATATATAATTTTTCTTTTATTTTTATTTTTTTCTCCTAGTGTACTACTTTAAAACAATTCATTTTCTCTATATATTAGGACAGCACTGAAACAAGTACTTAATACCCTTGCAACCAGAGGTTTTGTTTTAAATTTTGTTTTAAAAATTTTTCAAAATGAATTACATTAAAGGAAAAAAATTTTGTTACAACATCATTACTAAAAAAAAATTTAAAAGGCACTAGGTGCCTTTATTGCACTGTGTATACACATAAGTTTGACTGGAACTATGAATATTTAATTTTTACGGTATATATATTACAATATTTTATTGCAGGTGTTATAATGTGCCAGATACATAGAAAAGTATCAAAAAGTCATCAGAATGTAACAAACTCCAGGAAACGGCATGGGGGATAGGAGAGGAAAAAAACCCATGCACCAGAAAAAAAAAAAAAGAAAATATTTCAGTTTTTCAGTAGGGTGGAAGTCTTAAGGTGAGGATTAAAAGTTCAGATGATTCTCTAAAGAAAATGCTTATCTTTTGTTAATATAAATATGCATGGAACATGTCTCAAACTGAAGGGTGGCATACTTTATTCTGTACATCTGCATGCAAGTATAAATGAAGAATTATATGTGTATACATATATATGGAGAGAGAGAGAGAGAAATCAATAGATCTTCCTAATATTTATATTTTCTCACACTGAAGATTTTTTTCAGAACAGCATTTATAATTAATACTGTTTATAGCTACTAAATACATGCTTGTAACAGATAAAAAGATAGTTTTAAAACAGTACTAGTGAAATGAAAAGGACAGACAGACTGATGAAATAAATAATTTTAAGTCTTACCCTATTATGTTCTTTATATATTTTACTAATGCTCATACCTATTTGCCTTTTCTTTTGGCCAGACAGTAGTAGCAGTGCTGATGATAAAAGCTGGTATATCTTGTCCTGTTAGAGAGATTCTGTTTTCTTTGAAATAGGAACTTTCCAGGCACTGATACTTTAGACTCAAGCCGACATCTATTAGCAGATAGCACTGAGAAGCTGCAGGCTAGGTAGGAACAGAGTAATGACTCCTGTGATTGGCACTGCTAATGACTTTTTCCCTGAGTTCTTGTTCTGGCTAGTATTTACTATTTTGCTCTGTCTTCTCTGGCCTTTTGCACATTACACTGTACCAGGGAACAAAAAAAAAAGTTCGAATTGCAGGACACTACTTTTGATATGACAAATTTCTCTAAAATTGCTTTATGAATCCATGAAATTCCTGTTCCTAATAAGCCTGCCAACCACACAAAGAATGTCTTGGTGTTGGACTACAGGCAATACAGGAAGACTAAGCTCCATAGGAAAACAAAGAACCTAATTATTTTTTCATTTGCTTTTAATAAGCAAGCACTTAGGTGAAATAAAAAGTCTAGAGATATTAGTACCTCTCTAGCAATAAAGGTACACAGTTAGTTTAAATTGTGCTTGAATATTACAGAGCTCCATCTGAAATTACTAAAGCTATGTATATTGAAGGTGGAGCGTCATTAAAAGTGGCTCTTCATTTTATCTACTTCTAGCCATGCATAGGTGTTCAGCCTAATCTTGTTATCTAAGCAATTTGCAGAGTCAGTAGAAATTAAACACTTATAGAGGGAGAGTCCTGTGTAGGTGCCTAAAAGGGGATGGGGATAAATTACCAGCTAGAGATGCCTCACTTTTTTGAATGATAAAAGCAAGAAATAAATTAAATGGCTTGATCAGATGCCAAATCTTAGACAACTAAAGTGAATCTCATACTGAATACCTACACTAAACAGGGAAAATTAAGTTGAAGAATCAATGTTGCTATGACCGAATTTCCTTTAAGTTAGTGAGAGTTTTCTTCCTCTTCCACATCCTTAAAAGATGAAAATATGAACATCACTTTTATAATACTGTGCACTTTATGTTTCAGCCATTGCTTCTTATCACAATGATAAGGTTACATAGGGTGTCTGTTTTGAGAATTATCTTTTTTTTTTTTTACTGAAAAAGTAGGACTTTTCCTTAGCCGTGCAAAGTCCTTTGTTATTCACGGATCTTATTCACACATTAGGCAGGAATTTGCAAAAGCCCAGCATTACATTTCAGAACTGCAGAGAGACACCTGGAGTCTCTGAAGATTTAAAGACTCTTTGAAAACATGGTCTGGTGACTCCTTTCCAGAGCCCACTGGGGTCACTGTAAATTTTTGCATGTACTTCAAAAGTCCCTGGATCAAATCACACCCATTCCAACTCTCATATACATAACTATGCTAATGTCAAAAAAAGTTTTGTAATATCCGATTCAAAGGAAAATTTAAATTGACCACACAGAGATACCAATGCCCCCAGACCATCTGCTTTAACCAAGAATATATGAGATACACCATGTTTCTATACTGAAACTGGCTTTGTTATTCCATGCTAGAAAGAAATGTATGTTTAACATTCTGCAGATGTCTATGCAATGCTTATCTGCAGCCAGAATGAATAATTCTAAAAGGCTGATGTTTGAACACATACTACAGCACAGCAGAATTAAAGGTGAAAGTTCAAGTGCTGCAATTTCAAACTATTGATCAATGGTAATTTTTGGCACCCTTGGGTTAGTGATGGCTGGCATATGGCAAGCAAGCAAACCACGAAGGTTAAGCATGAATCATCAGTACAAATGTAGCTCACTTTCTTCAGTTTTCTTAGATTTAAAAAACTTTTGCTGTTAGGTGCTCTTTCTCCTGTGTGCTTCTGTGCACTGCAGCCAGGCATATCTTAGAGACCATGTCTTCTGAACACATCAAATTAGAGAGAATGTTGAGAAAGAAAGCTGCTTGTCTGTTCTCTACTGATTTGTTGGATAACCCAAAAAAGATTTATTTACATATTTCCACTACAGTTTTATTACATCAGTGATGGCTCAAATTTTCTTCCATTTATCCTTACAATTTCAAAATTTTCATTTAAAGATCCCTTTATCCTCCAGTTTTTTTGTTTATTTCACTAGAAGTTATGGAAAGAATACTGTTTCATAATCTACTTGCTTACCAGACCTTGTTTAACTAAACATAATTTGTTTAATACTCATTGAACAAGGATATTAAGCATGTTATACTAAATGATGCTGCTATGTCATTATTATTCAGCATTGATCTATTCACTAGGATGACATTTAGGAACACTCCTTTCTGCAAATTCCTATCCTTTTGAACAGCATATAAGATCTGGTTTGTGCTCATTTGTAAGAATTTCAAGCATAATTCTACTGTTTCCAAAAGCAAAAATATTAGGAGGAAAAAAATATTTTGCTTTCTTTCAGTACCTCTGCAGTGTTATTACAAGTGCTGTTTTTATTCACTTTGTCCTCTAATGATCTATATATGTTGTGAGACAGTTGCTGATCTGTATGAAGAAGAACAGGTATATCGTCCATTTTGTAAGAACACAGCCTGTAAAAAAGTATTGCCAAAGCTATTAACAGGCCATAAGCTTTGTACTTAGGTTACACAGTTCCAGGACTGATTTTCCAGACTTTCTTATCTGCAACTTTGTTTTATTTGGTTTACCTGTAACTGTAGTTTCTCTAAACGAGCAGGTGTTTATGGCTCATTTGTTTTACTTTTGTTTATCTTTGTATTGCAGAATTGTAGAATCATAGTATAATTTTTATGCAGATAGCAGTAACAAGCAGTTATTTCATGTATAGTGAGATATTTATGACTCTTACATGATATTCTAGTGAAGAGAAAAATAGACCTGGATACCAGGAGCCTTAAGAAGGGGAGACACAGGATGGAGCACTGAGAAATGCAGACACAGGATGGTAAGAGATGGGCACAGTCTGGCACCAGAGACCACACAATTACAAACAACTCAGCCCTGGTCAATTAAAGAAATGCAGACCTGGAACTGCACAGAACTGCATTTAGGAGGTACAAGCAGAACACAAGACTGATGTCAAACATACTGGAAGTCACTAGTCATGGCAAATCTGGGTGCAACCTGGAGCTTCAGATTAAAGAAGAAAGAGAAATGCGTGAAAGTGTGCAGACAAACATACAAAAATGACCCCTAGTGAATCCTAGAGGCAGGAAGGAACCATCAACAAGAACACCGCATCCCTCCTGCTGATGAAAGACTCTGGATGCCAAAGACTTACTTTAAAACCCCACAGCTAGAATTAAACCTCCAACCTCACAGCCCAGAGAAGGGTGAGCTCATCAGGAAAAGATACAAAAACTAAATGTGTGTATAACAATTTGAAGTACATTATTAATGTTTCTTTATTCAATAACACTTCAGTCTGGACTGAGAATGATTAGATTCTGAAGATTTCCATTATATGAACAATAAATTATTTTAATTGCTTAAATATATATCAGGTGTGCTGCCTCTTCCTATAAATTTGGAGCATAAAAGCTTGTGGCTAAACAATTCCCTGACTAAAGCTGAAGATATTACCTTACTACTTACCATTAACAAAAAAATACTAGGACATACGTACGTGAGTTATATGATTTGGTTACTAGGAAGTTCATTTCACCTTGGATGAATCATCTCAGTGATTATTTGATCATTTTTTCACTTGTTTTACAATCATCATGCTTTAGAGACAAGATATGCTGCCACAACATAAACATCCAAACACAATTTGAGAGAAAAATATCTTTAAACATATACTGAGTAGCTTTTTTTCAGAGTTGCAAATGAAAATGGGAAGTTTTCATTTTACCTAAACAAGAGACCTGTATAGCTTATAATTACAAAGTAACATAAATGAGTTTAATATGTGTCTAAGAGAACTTTTGAGCTTCAATTTGTATTTCATCTGGAAGTTTTAGGGCAGATTTGGGGGTTTTGTTCTGGTTCTTTTTTAAAGAATTTTAGGTGACATCAGCAAAAGCAGTTATTGACTAAATAAACAAACAAATCCTGGCATAAAAAGCACTATGAATGGGAAATTAAAACAGGAATGTTTTTCCTTTATAAAGTTCCCCCAGGGAGTAGAGGGAGGGAGGGAAAAAAGGTAAGAGAAAAGGGAAAAGTAAGTCTCTTTTCAAATACCAAAGCAGATATGTCTTACACAGCTTTTGGATTTTAAATATAATGTTACCAATGGTAGCAAAAAGTGGATTTTTACTGGATAAAAGTTACACTTCATGTAAGGGGGTAAGCGTGGATGTAGGAAAGTCAAAACCCAAATTTTAAAATTTTGCTAAGAACCAATGCATCCATCATAATTACATGACTGTTGAAGTAGGTACTATCTCACATGCAGTGCTGTAGTGTTCTTTTCTATATCACAATATTGGGATTTCTCATATGCACACTTTAATTCTGAATTTCCTTAATTCACAAGCTCTGTTTGAGTATAACAACCACAGCTCTGTGTATTTACCTAATGAATATGATGACATAGCACTAAGGTGGTACAGCTCTGTTGGGAAATACTAAAATAAAATATATTTTAAAAAAAATACAAAAAATTTCAAAACACTGAAAAGACTTTATCCTTTCTTTCCGGAATTCCAAAGAGATACACCCAACATAGCACATTCAATAACCTTTACCATAGGCATATAGGAGAAGTAAATTGGAAGTTATTTTTAATCTCTGTGGAGCTATTTAGAATAATTTTCTCCCAGCTCTTGGGAGAAAGTTCCTAGCAATTTTGTTTTTCTGCTTTAACCCTTTTGCCTTTTGAAGGCAGAATTTACTTTTCTTTTTCCTTTCATTAAAATCTTTATCCCTCAGGGATTCAGCACCACAATTTTCCTCTCTTTGATTGCCTTCACTACAGAATTGTAAAACTCTTTAAGTAGAGGACATGGATAGAGGAAATTTTGTCTCTTCCTACATCACTACAGAAGTGTACAATGAGGATGACATTAAATCCGGAAGGGTCTTCTGTCAAGAGAGGGCCACATCCCTTGAAAGCTAGAGTCATATACACTTCCTCCCTTCTGGTTTCATTCAGTTACTTAATTCATGCAATGTAAAACAAAATCATCTGTGGCTATTCCACTCCTGCAAGGCTAAATGTTAGCATATACTGGTAAAAAAAAAAAAAAAAAAAAAAAAAAAAAAAAAAAAAAAAAAAAATTACAATAAAGAAAATTAAATAAAGAAAACAAGATATTAATCCCTACATGTCCCTACTGTGGACATATGTTCTACCTCAAAATTGTGCCACTAAAGAAGATGTAGAAAATTATGTGCAAGCAGCAGTTTAAGGATCTAGGTGGAATCCTCTGGTAGCTGCCTTAACTGATGCAAGTTCATATCTCCTACTCTATTGACTTTAGTTTGAGAATTCTACTTTTACACCTGGGTAATGACTTGAGGTCCTGCTCATTGCAATACATAAATCCTTAAATTTTTACACACAGTGATACCTGAACAGAATTCTAGTTGCTTAAAACAATTTTTCAAAAACTTTACAATGCTTTAGCAGAATCATGAAAATAGTGGATAAGAGACTGACAAAAGCTAAAATTAACTGCTGCTTAGACTCAATTCATGAAAGTCTGCTTTCCTATTTTTCTTTGTGATCTTCCCCATAAATACAAAGAAATAGATTAAACACATAAAGAGTTAGCAAAGATAACAGCAATCATGCCACATTGTGTAGGATGACTGTTGAACCATATGTTTTATTGCAACTGATATAAAACCTCTTCTATTGTCCTGCAGTGAACCAAACAGTTTTGTCAAAAAAACCCATTTCCAGTGTTTTTCATTCTTTCACTACAAAACAGACTAAAGTCAACTCTCTCTTCCATCTCTGTCCAAAGCAATCAATAGAGAGAGCACAGCTTCCACTCTTCCTACACATTTGGAAGCACATATATATAATAACTGTCAAATTCCTTGGAAATTAAAGCAGCCACTGAATAAACACAGACTATAATCTGGAATACGTTCAACCCATTATTGTTTAAAGCAACCTGGAAGATTGTTGTTTCAAAGGGGGGAAAAAAAAAAAGGTGAAAAAGAGGAAGACAGGAAGGAAAGAAAGAAAAAAAATCAGTATCCCTGTTTTTCTTCCCTGTGAACCAAAAGGTCCCTTAGGAGTACAATGGGAGTATTTTTGTCTGCTGTACTTTACAATCATCCAGAAACTAAAGGTTTTATAATATAAGATGACTGCCTAGCCTTAGTTGATGAATGGCTATAATTTTCCATTGGACATCCTGAATCATCCAACTTGCCACAGCAAGGAAGCTCTCTAACTCTGAATTGAAGCTATAATTCTAAAATGTAAGACTCCACTGTGGAAGGGTAACACATTGGTCGCCAATCTTTGACATTGAAGCACCGTTGAGGAAAAAACAAACAAACAAACAAACTAAACCCAAATGTTATCTATTTACAGAGGAAAGGATTCTGAGTGGGCTTAGTCATTTTAATGCTGAGCACAAAACCTTAACTGGGGTCCAAAAGAAGATTTACAACAGGACAAAGTGGGATGCAGTAGTAGGCAGTACCACAGATCTCAAATATAAAAGCATTATCAAGGATAAACAACTCTAAATAGGTCAGATATTTTGACCTATATTAATAACATGGAAGTAGGTTTCTTTGGCTTAAAACCCAGGTAAAAAAATTTCTACTCTTTTTCTTCCCTAGAAGTAAGAATTTGAAAGAAAGTGGCTGAAATAAAGGGATCGTTGGTTATTAAATTGATATCATCAAAATTCTGACTTCTCAGGATGAAAAGGTAATTAATATTTCATGTATTAAACATTGTAAAACTCTAGCATCAGCAGAACAAAATAATGTGAAAAGAACAATATTATTCCAATGTGAAACTTGTTTTGGAGATCACAGTGGAGCATACAGTTGTAACTTAGTAACTAGACTAATGTCTGACAGACAAGAATAATGGGAATATTTTGTAAAATGGTAAATAAAGGTGAGGACTAGTGGTGCACTAAAGCTGACAAGTGCAAATGTGTAATCAAGATAATCTTGTGAGAGAAGGGAAGTATGGTATAATTAGGTCACTAGACTATGTTATTGATGATCTGAGGTTTTTGCTGGAGCAAGCAGGCTAAATCTTCTATGCCTTGGCAGCTGCTGAAGGCCCTGTGGGTGTGAAATAGGCAGGACAAGTACCAAAATTTTCAGTGCTTCAGTTCCTACCTCTACAGTAAAAAATGCTGCTTCCATTACCTCCTCTCGAAGCTCTCAGTACACCTGTGACCATATGTGTGTCTCTGAGAGTCACGCTCATGTTTGTCACTGGGTGGACCTACAAACAAGAATGTGGCAGCCACGTCCCTTAGCCTGGTCAGAAGCCTTCAGTTCATGGGGCAGTGGGCTGGGCTCCAGCAGAATTGTTCTGAGCCAGAGCAGTTGGAGATATTTCCTATGAAATTGCATGGGAAATCCCAAGTCCACTCAAATCAGTGACAGAGATGCTATCACATGGGTTGAACCAGGATTCCACTATTCATGTGTAGCAACCTCATACATTTTCCATTAATTTAAGAATCTTGAAATCCACACAGCATTAATAAAGAATAAAACAATCCTGATTTAAGTGGATGAGTTATATTTTCCAAGTATTAGGACAGTGGTCTTTTTTGACTACCACCCAGCTGGTCAGCTTTATTGATTCACAAAATAAATGCCAGCTTCAGCTTGGTGAGTACTGAATGCCCCAAGATCCTGGCAAGTGAGTCACATTTGGCAGAATTTCATACTCACTTGTCAAGCCCAAATCAGGAAAGTGAGAAACCAAACACCAAGCCTGCTTTTTCCCAAGTACCAACCAGACTTACAGAAGACATAAGGTGTTGTTATAAATTATGAGCCCTTTTCTAGCATGTTCAAAATACAGTTGCAACTAGAGATATGTGGTTGGACTGGCAAATACGCATTCAGTTTCCATTTGAGGGCAGTAAGAAAACCCTATTTTCCTAAGTGTCAATAAACTCATGGCCAACTCTATAAATAAACTCCAAATGGATTTTGTGGGATGATTCGATTTCCATTAGATTCTGTCTTTGAGTATTAGTGATGTCCGATTTCCTTACTTTTGCTTCCAGCAAATGGCATCTGCTAAGAAACATAGACTTGTGTGAATGCTGCACTTTAAAAGAAAAATTAACTGAAGGTGAAACCCTAACAGCAGTTTTCAGCTTTTAGGTGACATTCAGAGCTGCATTCCAGCAAGGATCATTTTAGCTTCACTGCTGTAACAAGGACTAAACCTGTTTCCTGAAAGTAGCACTACAAAGCTTTTTTAATAATAACTTGACCCTTTATCTTCTGTAAATTTACCAGGGTGTAATTGGATTAGCCTAGAAAACCCAAGCACTATTCCTGTCTATTGGAAAGATACAGGATTAAAAAACAGTCTAACAATTCTCAAAGTGGATCTGTGCAATTTCTGCTGCAACCCATAAAGCATAATAAGTGATTATTTAAGGAAAGAAGAACATTGAAAATCTACACGGAAGACACACTAAAAATGATCTTCAACATTGTCTTCTATTAATTTCGTTTTAAAAAATTGTTATATTAAATGGAGAAAAGGTATTTCCATCACCTTTAATTACGTCTCTAACTTCAAAGATGATATGCAGTATGCAATCTAACTTATTACAAAATAAAACCAGTATGTGCAATATTGAGCAGTTTCTCATTATATACTGGTTTACATGTAAAAAATTAAAATATGGATTCTGAAATATGTTAAACTTCCAGTGAAGTACTTTAATGGCTTAATTACCATAACTACAGAAGACCCCTGCATGCATTACTGTCAAGCTAATTTATTTGTATATTTTATATTAGGCAAATCCAGAACAAATAGTTAGCATGTTCAAGATCCAGACACAGTATTTTCACATCTCTTGTGGACTACCATTTGGATAAAACTGTGGTTTTATATTGAAAGAGGTTATGCAAAAATTTGAATAATACTTTTACCTTATGTTTCAGGTTGAACAGAACAGCATGATTACCTTTTACGTCTCATGTCTGCGAGTAATGCTGTAAAGAACATCTGCAAATTATTCTCTTTCTTTTTTTTTTTGTTTCCACTATACAGCATTATTTGGTACATTTCAATGGTAACATAGATCCTACACAAATGCGGTTCCAGAGCCTGAATAGCTTGAGTTCCTGAAATGGGTAATGGTATCACAAGGAAGAAATATCAGCAATAAGATAAGTCAGATCAGTCTCCCCTGGTTGGAAACAGTTTATATATATCAAAGGATATAGAAACTGAAGAAAGTCTGAGGAGTTTTCACTGACTACTCATTTGTACATAGGTATGTACACAACACATATGGAAATTTGATGACAGAAACACTATTTTTCTGTTTATGAAGCTTAGGTTTTGCTTCATTTAGGAAAAAAATCAATTGCTGTGTCCAAAATATTTCATTCAGAGTTTGATGCTTTTTAAATTGATTAATTCATTGTATATGAGTAGGGGATGAAGACCGTATTAGAGAAAATTTAAATTCAGTTCCATCTTTCATATAGTTGCACTTTTATGAGAGAACTGGATCTCAGTAGGTGGGTTAAGTCTGTGTTCAAATATTTACACTAAAATTTGTACCAAAGATTCTGTAATCACTGTTGTTTTGTTTGTTTGTTCTCAAGAAAGGAAATGGCAAAAACATAGATAATTTGAAAGTGGCTTTGTACATAGCACTGTAAGATATTTTGTACTTTGTTAGGTGCATGACACAGAATATGAGCCCTTCATTCTTGCTATTTAGATCACTTTTTATATATCTGTTTTCTGTGGGAAGCAGAAGAAAAAGGAACATGGAATACATTTTCAACAAATTTCTCTATCTTGAGACAGGCAAAGTGCTGAAACAAAAAGTGAAGCAAGGAAATAAACCAGAAAATCTATAGAATTATGAAAAAACAAAATATGATTGTCACTGGCAAGACTTATTTAAGTACTCTAAAAGCTGAAAGTAACTATTTTCATTCTGAAAATTAGGCAAGTTAACATAGTTAGCTGTCAAAATGATACATTTTGCACAACAGTCCAAATTTTGAAGTTCAGAAGACACATGGTACTTCTATTGTTTATGTGCATAAGGATATCTCCCAGTCAGAGAATAGAAAACTCTAAAATGCAGACAGAATCTGACCTATGACTATTAAAGACTTGAATAAATCAAGGGAAATTATTAATTTTCTCTGTTTTCTTCTGTATCTCGAGTTCTTTTACTCAGTTTGAATTGAGACGCAGGAGATAGAGAATTCTTGTTCGAACTTAGTTGTTATATCTTATCAGTAACACAGCTACACAGAGTGTGCCTCTTTGTTGGCAGGGTGGAAAATGGCCGTGAGTTTTAATTTTCAAAGCTTTTTAAAGTAACTTTTTAAACTAACCAATTATGAGATATGTTTTTACTTACAACCCAATTACTAACTTTCCGTGTTCTGCAGTGTGGAACTTTTGACCCAGTGACAGAGCATTCAGATTTGTGAAGAAGAAGGAGAAAGAAGAAGACAAAAATCCACACCCAAAATCCTGCATGTTGTAACCTATTCCTACCTATATGTTCTAAAACTAATTTTCTACATTTGTACATATTTCACCCAGCGACATAACTTTTAATTACAGAGCAACAACCTCAGTGCTATCACGCAATTTAGGAAGGTTTTCCAAGGGTTTTGGATCGAATACAGTGTACTTCTGAGGATCACTGCCTCTCAGCACTGAAAGGCTGAAATTCTCAGAACCCAGAGCTCCAACAGGAAATTAATATTATAAGCCTAACATTGGAAAGATAAGGTTTGTGTTAGACATATGATCAAATATTTCATCATATCTTATAAAGTACATTTCAGTAGGTTGGGATCAAGCTGCCACACAGGTGCTTGGAGGACAGCATTCACAGGTATAATTTTCAGTTATGAATCTCTGTCTCTTGAAATTCCATGTAGATAACAAGAAACTCAACTCCTCCAGTGGCCAGGTAAGAAACATATAGTCATTTAGGTTTGTGGTTTTGAGTTTTATTTTGGTTGGTTTGTTGGGTTTTGTTTTTATAGGATTTTGGGGGTTTTTAATTGCCATCTCTTTTACATATATTTCTAGGTCTTAGTTTTTTCCTGTACAAGGTGTATATGTGTTTTATGTAGTAAGATCTCAGAGTCATAGAATTTTTTAATTTTTTCCTTTTTTTTCTCAGTGCTAAGGTATGATGCATGTCACATATGCAGAAACTAGATGAATATAACTGGATCAAAACATGAGTCACTGCATCAATAGCTTGCTTCCAGGCATTACAGCAGTGTCTTGGAAATTTAAATGCATTCAATCAACCCTACCAACAGTCAAAACATATTTTCAGTCTAAACTGTTAGTGTGATACTGCGCAGTTACAAGAGTCTTGAAGACAGACTAAAAATGAGAAATTTGAAGACTGCTTTTTTATATTTTATTGACAAGTCTACAGCAGTCTATACAAAAACCTGTTATGCCCTGTGTTGTGTGTACAAAAACAAACCCTGCCATACTTACCCGTGACATTCCAGATTCATGCTGCTGTAACATGAGAACAATATTTGACTCTTTAAGGCACCAGAGTAGGGCAGATGGTTACCCTACTTACAGTTTTTTCATACTTACACATGGTAGTTTTTAACCTGCTTTTTGTGTTGGGTCTGCCCAAGGCAGAGACAGTTTTCCCCCCAGCAGCCCTCGCAGTGCTTTGCATGGGTGGCTAGCAAGGCACTGACAACACACCAGGAGCTCTGGCTACAGCTGGGCTGCGCTGGCATAGGATCAGCCCTGTCTCTCCAGTGTTCCCTGCTCGCCACTAGGAGGGGGGTGGTCAAAATCCTGGGAGGGGACATAACCAGGATAGATGAGCCAAAATGACCAAAGGGATACTCCATATTATACGATATCTGCTCAGTTATAAAGGTAAGAGAAAGGAGGAGGAAAGGGGGCTGAAATCATTATTTACAACTTTTACCTTCTGGGGTAACCACTTGTTGTAAAGTCAAGCTTCCCAGCAAGTGGCCGGACATCACTTGCTGATGGGAAGTATAGAATAAATCCTTTGACTTCTTTCCTTTGCTTCTGCTTCACTTTTGCTTTTGTAAGCTGCCTTTTTCTAGATCTGCAAGGGGTTTTTTCCATCTTATTTTCTCGCACCCCACCTTGCATCCTGCTGAGGGAAGTGATAGAATGGCTGGGTGGACATCTGGCATCCAGCTAAGGTTAACCCACCACAGTCAAAAATCTGTTAACATTTGATAACAATGGGATCTTCCCAATTGCAAATTCTATCACACAAGCTTTTGAAAATACTACTTCCTGTTAGTGAAAGCAATGAAACCTGAGATACATTCAGCTGAGGGTATTTCTTACTGTAATCTGTTAAATGTTTACTTTTTTTCAATGCAATTTGAGTAAAATTGTAAAGATTCACTGTAGCTGAAGTGAAATGATCAATATTTTTAGCCTTAAAAAGAAATTCAAAATCTCACTGTCCTAGCTAACGGTAAAAAGACAAGTTTATAGAAAAATAAAATTAGATACGAAACAAAGTCTGAAAAATATTTTTGCAAAGAAAATTCCAAAACCAATTCTAATAATTTATTTTTATATCAAACCTGACTCTTGTGTGAATATGTTTTAATCAAGTTGGCAAAAAAATATTGTGAAATCAAATGAATGCTTAATTTCAGGGGTTATACCAGAGTGATAATCATAGGCAATGTCAAGATTTTCTGCATATATATTCAAAGCTTCAAGGACCATGGGACTGAAAAATGAGACCAATGCAATACAGATAAAAATAAAAACTTCATGGGGTAAAAAGAACTCCTTTCTCAGTGTTTTTTGGGAGGATAATATACTCACTAGGTAGCAATGTGCATCTATCAGCATGCTGATCTATCTATGTGCTGATATCTATCAGCATTTTTTCACAAAGAATGAAGTAAGAGAATGATTAAATTGTTAATGCACAAAAGTATTTAATGTGTATAAATGTTTAATTTTCATATTGATACATTAGTCAGTGTAATAATAATACTATATTAATTATTTCTTTAAAATTATTTCTTTAACTGTTTTACTGGTTGACCCTACTATTTACTATGAAAAGGTTAATTGTTACAGATGAAGCTCTCTTCTGCTTAGTCCTGGATTCTCTCTTCCTCTCTCTTGCAACAAAATGTTTTGATATATCAAATTGTATCTTACAAACAGATTTAATAATCTGATCAAAACATATTCCCAATTTAAACTCATGATAGCAAAGCACTGTGCATACATGATCAGCTGTATTCCTCACCACTTAGTCTGTGAGTGCATATACCTATCATATTGACATAACTATTCACAGTCAACGGCTTTGAATATGCAAGCAACACTAAACTGAATAATTTAGATTTCAGTTTTCTGAAATACAGAGGAAAAAAAAGATGTGAAAACTTGAAATCGTAGGATAATAGGAGCAGACATCTGATAGAATGTCTGTTCTATAAATTAGATGCTATATGGTATGATCAAAATTTGGGATTTTCTGTTTCCACATCATATTGGAAAATTTATGGTATTTAAAATGATGAGGTATTTCCATTTATTTTTATTATGTGCCTATTCCTTAGTGTTATTCATTTTTCAGTGTAAATTAGACTAAACTACAAAGCTCCCTAGGTTATACTAGTCATCAGAAACCTAGTCATGAAAAATCCATTTGCAATGCATTGAACTCTGCAGTAGAAATTGTATGCTGTTGTCACATACTTTCTCAGCTGCTCTGTTAGCACAGCACAGAGAAGATAAATTTATTTTAAAGCTTTTATTTCAGTTTTAGATGTCTTTCCTTTAAATGCAGAAGACTTTCTGCAGACCTGAGAGTGGTAGAAACCAAGCATGGCCCAGCTTCAGGAGCTAGTGCCAATAAATATTAGTGATACACTGGTGGCCACATTGGCCAGTGTTGTCTTACAAGAGGGAATGTCCTTGTTAATAGTGGGATGGATCAAACTGAGAACATGAGAAATTCCTATGTGGAATACAGGAAAAGTAAAAAGAAAATGCGTGTAAAAGAGTAAAAGAAAATGTATGAAGAGCAGAAGAGGGCCTTTTGTACAGTCTTCAAGTTTCTTTTCTTTTTTCTAAATTATCACAGCAAACCCCATTTGTAAAAGTATCGTGCTGCTACATATATGACTAGATGAGTACTGAAGCCCTTATCCTTTGGAAACATCAGCTGAAAGACCACTCCAGGTAGGCTAGCCAATATTGAAATTAAGTTGATGTAAATTTTTGTTTGTTCACATCACAGAATCAGAACACAGTTCAGGATATTTGGTGATCTCTGATCCATGAACAACCAAGAAAAGATAGCAGGCAGCAATCAAGGGCTGTAATATCACAGACCTGTCACAAGCTTGGATGGTCCTTGTCTCTGCTATCTATGACACAGATTACTGCTGTGTCCCCTTTGCTTTTGGGAGACTACACTCACTCAAGTGTAACTTAGGAACAAACTCTGTAGCTTTCCTTTTGAAGCCAGTAGTGTTTCTTGTTTTTTGCACATTACCTTTCCTGAAAAATCACTTTTTTATAAATGATCCTATTACTTTAAGAGTCTCCATTTACAGTCTGAATTTTCATTTTGTCAGTTATCCCATCCCATTTCAATGGTGAAATTTGTGGGCCTCACGGCTATTTCAATGTGATGCCTTTCATGCCATAATTGATGCTTTCAGAGGAATCTCAAACCCTCAACAGACATCAGCTAAAATGTTAAGAGTGCCTCAAAGTCCCTCTGGTACTATATTTTATAACTATGAAAGAAATGTCATTATTGTAAATTCTCAGCCTTTGTCTGAAAATCTTGTACCAGTTCCCTTGAGCATCAGTTCAGTTAATTAATTCAAACAATTTCCCCTCTAATCTCTAAAACATTTTCATATTTAAGACAATAAATGGAACACTTAAGGGGCCCATTCGTTGTTGGTCATTAATATGCCATGGAATTAAAGGAATTATTGCTGGCCTTCGGTGACATGAATAATTTTCATATGGTTTGGACCCATACAAGGTTAAAATTATGACCTCTCAATGCTCTGAGCAAATGAATATAATGAAATCCTTTGAATAGAGCTTGCTACTCCTTTGCCTTTCTTGAAACCTAATTTGATACTTGACCGCATGATTTATGCCAATTTTGGAATAATATTATTTAATGATAACTTTAAAATTAGCAATTAATTTAGCAATGGATTGATTACATTTCTCTTGAACCAGTTCATAAGGTTAATGCAATAGGAGTCTGATGGGTCTGGTCACATTGACAGTAATTGGTTATTATGTTACATGTTAAGATAAGGAATCAGCAGTTGAGAATCTCCATGGGATTTGCAGGAGACAGAGCTGTATGTTTGCAAACCTCTTTTCCTCCCTTCAAACACTTGTTTTAAATTCATAACAGAATTATTTTTGACCTTCAGGGTGATGTTTCATAAGGCTTATTTCTAATGTACAATACCAGATTATAGCAATGCAGCAAAATAATTCTCTCATAGGAAGATCAACAAAGCCACTACATTTCCCTTAGTGCTCGAATGAAGTATTTCAGTGCAACTGTCAAAGTAACATGCTGTCACCATAGAAAACTATCAGTTTCTTGACACTATCTGATGTTCAGATTAAAAAGCTTCTACTAAAGTCCAAAATATATATTAATAACTTTTGTCATTATTTAATGGAAATTTTTTCTATAATTTTGAATTTTATTATTCATAGTTCTAAAATCATGAATAAATAACTTGTGACCAATAAGTTGCACTGATCAGCTTCTATCAAAGATTAAACTAAAGAAAACAGGATGAATTAAGTATTTGTGTGCTTATTATCTCATTTTATGAATAACATACCTATTGATAATTTTATGTTAAGTGACAGAACATACTTTAACCTATGTTTTCCAGATTACAAAATATTGAAAGGATAATAGATAAGGATAATACAGTTGAATCAAATATATTAACCAAGACTCTTTTCATTTAGTTTCCATTTGAAGCGAAATCATTAGAAAGCTTTTATAGTTTATGAATTGATTTACCACACTCATTGAGAATTTTAGGGAATTCTTTAAAGATATAACAGCTTACAAGTATGCATGAAAGAAAACTGTATGCAGAGTACACATTCATATCTTAATTGTTACATGAGTCTAATTTATCACATCTAAACTTTCATAATTCCAAAGAAAAAATTAAGAATTCCACTTCCAAATTTTTGAAATACTCAACATAACCTGTTCAAGTTATTGCAAGATGGAAAAATATGGAAATCCTGGTTCAATGACTCTGGAAATTAAAAGATATTTCTGAAAAGGAATGACACCAAATACATTGTCATGAAGGACAAGCCACTAAGAAAAGTCCGCAGTCAGGCGAACAGAAATTAAGGGAAAGGATATATGAGAATATTACATGCCATATATCTCAAAGTACATCTTCTGAAGGTCATGTTTTCATGAATTAGATTACGCACTGTCAATTACTTCTGTTTCTGAGGCATAGCATCAGTCACATTCTGTTAGACAATGTGCCACAAAATGACTTGACATGATGCACAGGAATACACAGCACTTCAAGCAGGAAATTTAGAAATAGTATTTGAGCATTTTCCACTTGTCTGGGTGACCAAACACCTAAACATGTCTGCCAGTCCTTACTTAAGGCTGGTCTCAAGTCTTCCAATGTTGAGAGTACAGGAAATTTGGCCTGATTTTTACTGTCAGAGATATGTGAGGAAAGTTTTATGCTATCTGCTTTGGAAGAGTGCTTTTCTGTAAGCCACAGCCAGGCCCCATTCTACTAGCATCCAATTGCACCACAAAATTGCAAATATATTTAATATTAGTGGCTTAGGTACCTATTTGGATTTTTTCCCTTCTCCTTTTCTATTAAAGTTCTTCTGTGACTGAATACTGAGTACTGGTGAGCACGTGTAGAAGTGGGTAGGGGAATTTTAACTTCCCTGGAATAGATATTGCATCATAGTTGAAGGCAAAAGCCACAGTTCAATTCTTCCAGAAATATTCCCGAGAGGATCTGAACTTCACTGCTTGCTTCTATCATGAGCACCTGGCATAAAATGAACAAATGTAATATTGCTGTGAAACACTGAGGAAAAAGAAATCATCTACCATGAAAAAATTCAAACTAGAATAGGATCACATACCAATTTAAAGTACATTTCTCAGGCATGTATTTCGAATCATAAACACAAATGATGACTTGCCTATCCTGAACATGACTTATTACCCAAGAAAGGAATGCAAATTAAGTTCTATTATATAATATATATAGTTCATAAACTATATAGACAAATTTTTGTACTATTTTTATCACTAAAACCAATGAGAAAAATATTTAAGCACTTTAAAGAAATTAACCACTATTTGAAGTAAAATTACACTCATATTTTGACACTTATTTATTGATGTCTGACAGCATGACAAGACACTTCCAGCCTCTTGATTTCATGTTTGAAAATCCTAGCAGCACCGAGCAAAAAGAAAACAGATTAAAAGGGCTGTCTTAAGGAAAAAAGAGGCTTCAATAACCTACCTTAAAGTATGCTATTGCTTTTCCTTAGATCAGGATTTTATTCTAAGTGCATAGATCTCTCACTATGCTCCAGAATATTAATACTCTCGTGAAAGTAAATGTATTCTCATCCTTAGATCTTGTAATCCCTACAGTATTACATTTTATTTCCTGGCTTATGGCACATGTTTTTCTGTAAAGGCATAAAGTAGAATTTGCAACCTCAGATGATATTTGCTGATCCAGAGGGTTGCAGCCAAAAGATGGCAAAAAAGGGAATGACTGCTTCTTCTCAGCAGTATTTCAAAGGAATCTGCCATCATTAACTCTCTGAGACTACAGATAACTGATAATCACAAATATTTTCCTTTCTCTTCCTCTGCCTCTCCTCTTATCTACTGGATATTAATTTTGGGGAATTTTAAAACTGTAGGATTTCTAAGACTGATGTGAATGTTAATGTCCCTGAGTTATCCTAGACTTTCAAATGACACTGAATGTAGAAAATCCAGGCTAAATACCATAAAAAATACCAAAATGTCCAGACTATTAAACAGAAGACATCCTTTCAAAGGAAGAGTCAAAATCCCTATTAAAGGATCATTTATTTTGCACTGGACAACATGCACAAGAATACAGAAAAAATTCTGAGCTGGGATGATAGAGGCCCTATTGTAGTGCTCTCAACTCAAGTACCAATACACCAATGATGAACAAATTCCGCTAAATTTTTAAAACGATAAATTGCATCTTCAGAGCTACTCCCAGGATGTATTTGAGGTTATATATTTTCATGCTGTAAATTAGAGTCAATCCATTTGGGCAATCCATTAGCTTTTTATCTATTTTTTTTTCATTAGTGTATGAAGAGAACCATCAACCTTTGTACTCACCAATCCAGTTTCTTTCACTCTGTTTTGTTTGCTGTCTTTACCAGTTCCTGTGAAGCTTTCTGTATAACAAGCACTCAGTCATACACAATCTTCCTGTATTCCCATGACATTTCAAAATTAACCTTCTGCAAGACCCTAGTCTAATTTTAAAGAAGATGGTCTGCTTGTCTGCTTCTGTTGAGGTAAAATGGAGAAGAGTAAAATGCATGTTTATTCACCTGTACTGAAAACCAACACCATAATTCCATAGGAAGACATAACAGACAGCAAACTGATAGGGATAAGAGAAATAAGAGGAACCTATGCACTGAAGTGCTGTTTTAGCTTATCAGGAGATATATGGCTCAGCCTGGCTAAGTGTTTAGCCATGGACACCAGAAGCAGCTATCTGTCCTACAGCAGCTGAAATGTTAGGTCAGTAATGCTGCTATAGCATCAGTCAGTAGACCACAGAGGAGATGAGAAAAAGACAAGATCACTTGCGAAGATCAGAGTCATCAAAGGGATTTCGGCTCTGAAATCAAATGCAGTCCTCAGCTGTCTTGCCTGTATGACCCCATAACTGCATAGCTGTCCTTTCTCCAGCTCCTTTTTAACTGTGCTCCAACAAAGCAAGCTGTTCTATAGCTGAGTACTCATACAGGTGAGAGATGAGGCCACTTCAAATCTTTTGGATTGACCCTGTTTGGAGCAGTGGGCTGAAACTGTGTCTTCTGCTTTCCTAGAGAACCAGACAGCTACTGGGATGCCCAAGATATCCCTGGATTAATTTTCTGTTTCTTTACTGTTAATTTTATGGGTTTTATTTAATTTTTTTTTAAAAAGTAATTGAAATGGGAGTGAAGCCAGACTCATGTTTATACTAGCCACCCTTGTCCCTGTCACTGTGATTTTTGAATGACCCAGAAAGCTTTATGATATCTTTCAAGTAGAAAAGCAAGCTATGTTGAGACATAACTGTGAATAAAAACCTGAGATACGTACTTTATTACTGTCTGATTAGTAATTCTGTTTGAAGAAATCCTCTTGTGGGCTTTTTATTAGTTCATGTTGCTTTGCAAGAGAACCCACATTGCTTTTCAGTGAGAACCCCCACTGTGCCTCATGTTATTATTACTTTGTCAACAGTACCAAAGATTTCTTGCATAATACAAACAAAGGAGGAAGAAACTATTATTTACAATCCACAACTCTGAATGTGCTTTTACAGGAGAACAGAAAAGTAATTTTTGGCCTGAGGTCTTTCTTCCATAAGTGTCAACCTCTACTGTCCAACTGAGGAGATTTTGTTTCTAGCAATAGTTCCAAACATCTTTTTACAGTGAAACTGTTTACTCAAGTTATGTGTAAGAAATTGAGCATTTCTCCGTTAGTAAACATGTGCCCTCTCTCATGGTCTCCATTTATGTTTTATTACTTTGACTATTTTTGAATAGTTCTTTAATTTGCCCAGCATTCCTGATAGTAACTAGCAAATACCCAGGTCTAAATGATAAAGGAGAAAGAATACTTGTCCTCGTACTTGGAACTTCAGCAACACTCTCCCTTTTTATTCTGCATCTCGCTGATACTTAATTTCTGGCATTTCATCAATTTCCTACTTATTATTAAATGTTTGCTTCATGCATAGATTTTGCTATCACAAAAAAAAAAACCTCTATACAGGAGCTTTGCACCTGGATTACCGCTATTTTTTCAACATTAGAATCATAACTAATATTATTTAATACCATTGCTAGTTTTCTTTACTATACTTCTACATCAGTGTGCTTTAGCGTCTAAAGTCTCTAAGCCCAATACCAAATTGCCTACATACTCATTTACATTGTGTGCTAGATACTGCATTCATGGTTTCTTTTCACTTGTATTGCCCCTAGCACAAAAGGGCTTTTTTAACCTAGAAATGCTTTTTAGTCATATCAGGGATTTTTGTGTGTCCTTCACTCACATTGCAAATATTTTCTTTCAGATATCCAGCAGTATTACTGTGATATTATTTTGCTAATATGCAGTATATTATTCCATTTCCTTAATCTAAGACTCAGACATCTAGCTGCAATGAAGTCACTATAGTTACTTAGTTCCCTCATTCCTTCACTTCCTTCCTTTAAAGATTCAGCTTGTGGTCAATTTTCTCCTGATTCCATGGGCACTTTTTAAATTTATTTCACCACTTTTTTTATAGAACAAAATGGGGCTTGTGAATAGCAAAGTTTAATTATGGTATATTTATTTCTTTATTCTTTTTCCTATCTCTTTGTTTTGACATTTTACTGCCTTACATAATTTTTCCACCTCTGTATTATTTTATGTAGTCGTTCATTGTATCTCTCTGCTAGGACTTTCCCTTTAGAGAAAAGATTCCTCTCAGGCATCTCTACAATGTCATTAGGATTCTTTTGTCTTAGTGATTACATCTGCCATTCCAGATTCTGTAGCTTTTCTTACAATATAGAAAGCACTTTACATTAATTCTTGTGTTTTCTTCTGCATCCATAAATAGAAAATACATATACACTTCTTATGAAACTGTCTTGCATTTTTCAATAGGAAACTTAAATCGCTCCAGTGTTTTTCTGCATATTAGAAAGTGAGCAGGATAACAGTTTGGCAAGTCAAGATCTCCTGTAGTTTTAATGTACATCTCACTGTTAGATCATGTAGACATTATTCATGGAACAAAACTTGAAGGGGACTCCTGCTTGTCTGGATGCATATCTTGATGGAGAAGTTGTGGGTTGCCATTAAGATATTCATATCCCACCATATATCTCTGCAAGAGATTCAATTCTCTAATCCCTAACTATAACATTAAGTAGCTTAGTCACAGAAATACACAGAAAACCATGAATTTTTTACCATCCCACCTACTGGAATGTACTGTCCGCAGTAAATTGCCCCTTTCACTTCCCATTGACCAGCATTTATGGATTTCTCTTCAGGCTGCACTATTTTGTGAATTCCCCTTTCCGAGAAATACCTCCTTTAAGGCACCCTGCAGGTACTTTTTGCAGAAAAGCACATTGCAGTCCAACATCACAACACTTCTGTGCATTTACCCCTCAATCACTCTTCTTGATGTACTGGATGATGGCCATGCCATAATTTCTATCCAGGTACAAACTCTCTGGAAGAGAGAAAAGGCTAAAATTATCCTTCCTGTAGAGAATATTATGAAGATGCTTGTCAAAGGGTCACATATCATAGAATATTCTCATTATCTGTACTGCGTAAACCCACTGTATCTGTATAACACTGAAGCATAACAGTGTGAGTTCTTAAGGAGATAAGTGATGTCAAACTTTATCCTTCGCTTGAGAAAATAAATAAAACTACTTCTTTCTTTGCCTAAGGTAATTTTGGATAAACCAGAGAAATGAAGAGAAGGATTGGAGAATTTAGTGATAAGGGAATGCAAAATGCTTACTACTTTTTTATTTATTAATATTGTTATTGTTATTGCTATTTATTATTGCTCTCATTTATTTATTTATTTATTTAAAATTATTTGGCTGAACATGTATATTTTATGGTAGTATGGTTCAGTCTTCAAAGAAGCATTTTTACTTACTGATTCCTCTAAGGCTACTCATTTATTCAAGTTAAAATGAGAACAGCTCAAAATATTTCTATCATCTAAGTAACTGCAAAAGGAGTTTGCACTTTCAAAAGGATTAATGACCAGTTTTCCAGTAATATTTATTTACTTTTCTTCAGGGAGTCTTTAAAATTGACCCTTCTCTCATAAAACAAAATAATAGATATGAGAAATAACAAGCTTTATGGTGGCATGAAAACAATGCATTCAACATTCTGTGAACATATTTGTTTCTTGCAATGTTGTAATTCCATCAATTTACTTATTAACAGGGAACAGGATCCATTAGATTTGGAGGAAAAGGGGGGAAATGGAGGGCGAATGATAACTACCGGAGTATGTCTGTACTTGTGAATCAGGCTGCATAATATACACTTGTAAATATAATTTTAGATACAGTTCTATTACACGTAAAGAGCCTCTGATATAGCTGAGAGAAGAGCTCAGGATTACATGGCAAATGTAGCTCTCGGCAAAGTACAAAGTGAAATGCTAACAGCACATGTAGAGTGAGGTGAGATAACTCTGGTCTGAGATACGTGCTGCAATTTAATTTATGTGATGATTCATCTAGAACCTCAATCTTTACAGTAACTATAAATCAGTGCATGTACTGACACATTTCCTTTGATGCTCAACTGAAAATAAACTTAATATCCTATATATGGCAAAGCAGAACACCAGTAGAGATTGACTTTTTACCTAGAATTATTGCAAGGGAAGTCTGTCATCTATAATGAAACTATTGTATTGAAAATCAAGCACTGAAGACTTCTGGATAAGTGGATCTGAAGAGTACTTTGAAGTGATTTGAGAGGACAGTGTCACATTTTTATGGTTTAACTGTTCTCTACATGTGCAATTGTAATACAGTTAAATTTCTTCTAACATCCTGATCAAATTCAATGGCAGAAAACCATGGTCAATATCTGTTTTTCTGAGGACCAGGAACAAGTAACTATTCTGCACTCATTCTTTCAGCTTTAAAGAACTGACTCAATCATGATAGATTACTTCAGCCATCAAAATTCTCTAAATTTTTCAGACTTTCTGTCTTAAACAAAGGATTTGGTTTAAATGTGATGTCCTACTCAATACCAGATAGGAAATAAGATTAAAATTTTATTTGTGAAAATCTAGTGTGGAGACACAAGTTTTTTGTATAGCACCATGTTCCGGTTTGGCCAAATTTAGAAATATATCCTCTGAGAGAAGGTACAACCACCCCTCCCCCCACCAGGTTCGGGAAAAAATAAATTTTCTTCGAAGGAAAGTGAAGAAGATAAAACTATTTATTTAACAAACAGCCGGGAAAGGAAAATAATGTTAAATGGTAAAATCTTTCACTGTGGAGGGAAAAACCTGGGAAAGCGTTAGAGTCCTCCCTTTGGTCTCCTCGGAGCTGGGGCTTGGGCCAGGGCCAGGCCCTCTGTGCCCAATGGAAAGTCCTCCCGATGTGCTCTGAGGTTGGAGAGTAGGAAAGGGAGAAAATCCGGAATTCCAGAGAAGGAAAAAGCAAAGTCCAACTCTCAGTCTCTCTCCGGAGAACGAGAAACTGAAAAAACTGGCCAAAAGCTGACTGCAAAACAGCAAGCTGGGTGCTTCCTCGCTCCCCTGCCGCAGCTGGGGGGGAAAAAAAAAACCTGCTATCTTTATATGACCTTGAACGAGCTGCAAACTGCTTGGAGAAAGTTTTGCTCAGTTTTTTTTTCCTCTTCCCCCTCTCAGGCTCAGTTTAGAGGCATAGAAAGGCACAAAAATTAATTTCTGGGCATAGGCAGCGATATGGGATACACATCATAACGTCACCCCAAGACACACCAGCATATGAGCATAAAAATGTGCAGAAATTTCTATTTATAAGTGCACTGGGTACAAATTACTGCATTTTTGAAACTATAGATAGGACAGTTGCCCATTACCCTGCCCTGGCCATTATGCTACTACACCAGGTCCTGCTATATATCTTCTCCTTCCTACCCCACCATGGTCTGAGATCTGCCACTTTCCCACCCCATTCATGCAGCCCTGTGGAGTGGCTGGGGATCTGGGGCTCCTGCCACCACCAGCACCAGCCCCGAGTTCAGGATGGGTGCCCTGGTCCTGTGTCCACCCCTGCTGGACTGCCCTCAGTCCATCACAACAGGCCTCTGTAGCACATGGCACAGACCCTCAGCACTCGGGTATGGCAGCCAGCCCGCATGAATTAGTCTGGAGCACAAGTCTGATGAGGAGCTCGTGAGGGTGCTGGGGAGGTATAGTCTGGAGAAATGAAGGCTCAGGAGAGATCTTGCTCTCTGCAACTGACTGGAGATTGTGGCAAGGTGGAGGTCAGTTTCTTCTCCCAGGCAGCTAGCAGTAGAACAAGGCGAAATGGCCTCAATTTTTACAAGGGGAGATTCAGGTTGGATATTTAAAATAATTTTTAATCTCTTTCCAGTCTCTGCTAAATAGTCTTGTTATTCATCTAGGTTACAAGTCTTTTCCACGGATAATCTGCAGAGGATTTCTTGATACTTGCATTTGTCAGCCAGATACCAGCTAGTCACTAGATTCTAAGGAAGTTTGCTGTTGCTGGTAAATCAGTTATCAAATCCTCTTGAGACTTTTGAGCAGAATCCACCCAAAAATATTTAGCTTTTATTATGTTATTTTTGGCAGACTCACCTCAGTTTCAGAAAATTTCTTCTGTAAAGCTCTCAATAAAAATATCTCTGGTAAGGGAACATACATCATACCCAAGGTACTTTTCAAGTAACTACCACCAGTAAGCCAAGGAAATTCATTCTGAAATGTTTCCTTGCACCACAATGCATAGTACCATGGACATATTTCCCTGAAGAAAATGGGTACAGCTCCTACATTATGGAACATATTCTTAGAAATATCCCTCTGAAACACTGGAAACACTTGCTTACATTATAAAATGCACACATCTAGACATTTTAGGTAATTAACATCGGGGAAAAAAAGGCAATGGTGTCAGTGTTTTTTTCCACTAAGAAAGTAGTTCAGTTGAAGCTTCACAGAAGAATCTAAAGTAAAAATATTGGAAGCTGTTTTCATAAACAATTCCTGAATTTAAGTCATAAAGATGGAAATTCAAAATCTTTTTTACATTTATCAAAAAAGCTTAAAGGAAGCTAAAGTTAAGATTTCCACACCAGGTTGCTTATAAACCTATGGAGAAAGGTTTTCATGTAAAAGCTGCCAAAGACTTGTGAATTTACCTGTTAGTCTGTAATTCTGACTGTAGTTACGGTTCAATATTTATACTAATTGTAAGTTTGGCTCCAAGTATATAAATTATTCTTCTTCATAAACTTGGTCCTTCTTTTCTGCATATATGTTATAATTGCCTGTCAAGGATATTTTATGATAAAATAAAGAATATATGCTTCTCCTTATAAGTACCACTTATACTGACTACAAAAGAGTAAAGGCCAATCATAAAACATTCTCTCTATAATATCTGGGATCTCAGTTCCAACTGTCAGAAGTGAAATCAAAAGCAATTCACATATCTTAAATGCTGGACCCAAAAACCTTCACCTCTGCAATTCACAGAAGTCACATAATGTTAGAAAGTTCTCATCAGAGTACATCAGAGTGAGTAAAGGTTCACAGTCTGCCCTGCATAAGAAGGTGATTGTCCCCTCTTAAGAAATATGAGTGATCCACTTAATTAATCCCAGTTGTACCATGAGGAAGTGGTGATGTTATATACTAGCAAAACATTTATGTTCAGGTCAGGGTCAAGACCCAACAGCTTTGCACTTAATAATATATCTCTGTCCAGATTTTGCTGAGCACAAAAATATATAAAGATCTGTATTGCTCCAGCTGAGCAGGTACTTCCCTATGGTAAGAAAGACAGAGGAGTTTTCTGTGCAATGGCAAAAGTATGTCTTCAGCACAAAGTGGCTGAAGTGTGTGATTCTAGCACAGAGAACATTCAACTTCAGATTCAGGTTATGAGAATTCCCCCCTTTTCACTAAATTATCCAAGAGGAAATATGAGCCTGATTTCATAATCATAATTCAGTTAATTAATGAAAAAAATGTTTACTCAGTCTTTTTTAAAATTTATTTTTATGTTAGTAAGGTGAAGGCATTTTCTACCCCTGAGCTTTCTTGTACATTGCTACTGTAGCTGATTCTTCTAAAGCTTTCCTAAGCACAGACTATGCTTCTTGTTAGTGTTAACTTCCTGTGATAACAAGAAAAAAATAAGAATATATAGACGAGAGGTGGAGAACAAGTGGTATCAGTAAAAAAGAGTAATATATGCTGGAATGAATATAACATTTACATTCCTCACAACAGTATGAAACACTCAAGGGTATCATGCTGCTTATGCTTTAGGACAGAGTGAATCTTTTAAGCTCACTACTGAAAGAGGTTTACAATAAACAGTCCCAGTCAAGCTGGCACATGTGTTTCTAGAGTGAAAAGCAACTTTTAGTGCGCCAAATCTGCTGTGTAGTCTCATGAATCCAGTCAAAATAATATACAGAGATTAATTATCCAAACATGTTTTTTTAACTGTGGTCTAAAAAGCTTTCAAAACTTCACAGAATTTAATGCAATAAGAAGGTTGTGACATGAAATTGCTTCCTAAAGCAAAACTGATATAAACAAAATTTTTTCCTTAAGAATTCTTTTGTTTAAACTGTTTATATTTCTGTCTCCAAAGAGAAAGAGAGTTGCACAGAATCCAAACCAGCAGTGTTTAAAAATATGATTCCCTTTGAAATCATTGTGTGGTGTCACAAATGACACAATCATCTGTAAAGCTTAACAAAATCAACTTGCTCATTTTGCTTAAACAAAATGAATGTTCATTTCTAGTCCTCTTAAATTCTCATTCCTAAATGTACTTCTCAATTAGAAGGACCTAGTGAGAAAGAAACAAGTAAAAGCAATCAAAGAAAAATGACTGAACCCCATTCCTTTCTTATGCTTGCAATTTCCCATATCTCAAAGAGCCATTTCCAAGTACATATGTACCAAAGCTTTCATATATGTCCTGGCAAATCTGTCATCACTTGCACTCAAAGAATCATAAGATTACAAAAATTTTGGTTATGAAACCCATGCAAATTCAGAAAGGGAAACACATAAGTTTCTCTCTATATAAAAATTTTACATTTTAAACACTCCAAAGAGAACCCTGCAGCACAAGAGTGCATCTAATGAGAAAAAGAAAAAAACCCTATCCAAACCAATCAACCAACCAACTGACCAACCAAAACCAAAAAAAAACCCAACCACACCCCAAAAAACCAACAAAACCCCAACTGGGATAAAGCCAGTCAATTTTCCAGATGACTGATGGTGAGGTGTCCTGTGTGCCAAAACTCTGTCCCCTACAAAGCTTCTCCCTGTGCTAAATAGCTGCTATTGTTAGTTTCTTTCAGTTACTTTCCCCATAAGTGAGTTTCAGCCAGCAACAAGGAAAAATGTCTATAATTTTTTTTATGAAACTGATAGCATCTTTAGTACAATTGTACACAGCAGCTGGGGATGAGTGATGCTTTGCCAAGTGCATCTCATGATGTCGTTTCCCTTTTTTTGTGCTGCATTGTTTCCTTTCCACTCTCCCTGCAACAAAAAAGAAAAGAGAAATCACCAAAGTTGAATAGAGAAAACTTGTTCTCATTTTTTGCTTATGCAGCAAGAGAGAATGAGCCCACCACTGAGAAGAGATAGCTGCAGACACAGCCTTCATTATAAGAGCCTTTTTAGGATGACAAAGACCTCAAACTTTTTAATACCAAGGCAGGTGAGGATGGTCAGGAGATTATGGCACTGAAATAGACTTCACAGGAAACTATATGCAATAGCAGACTGCAGCCATGGCCAGTTTGCTGTCACTTTAGGATATAAATTTCATTAAGTCAAAAACTGAAATAATTTGGTTGTTGATACAACCAGAAGAGAGGCTCAGGACCAGCTTTTGAACCATCATTTTTGTCCCTAATAATGTTCTCTTAGCAAAAGCAAACAATAAATTTAAAATAATAATGAAAAAAATCCAACCCACTTTACCTTAAATTTGCTAAAATAGGCTATGTACATTCATGTTTTTAAAAGGCAAGTTGAGAAGCTTCAGTGAATAGACCACAAAATAGAAATACTACAACATTTCCTCAAACCTAAAGATGCTTCTGCAAATGTACACCAAGGCATTATGAGCACAAAAGAAATTTAAAGTTCCTTCCTAATAGAATGTGTGTATGATATCTCCATCTTGTTTCAAACCCAAAAAGGACAGATAGGCCTAGAAGTAGTGGAAAAGATAAAATTTGAAACTAAGACATCTTCTAAAATTTCTTTATTTTCTTAATAAAGTTAATACACAGCCGAAGCTGCTGTACTTGACTTTGCATGATACTCGAATTTCTATCTGACCCAGGATTAAACTTACAATTTTGTATACCAAATATTTTAAGAAGCTAGAAACATGTGTTTTGTACTTACAAGAAGCATGGGTTTTGTACTCTGCTCTGTCCAAGAAACTCAGTGCTTAAGAAAATATCTCTTATTCCCTCAGGTTTTAAAACCTCAAACTTTTCTTCCTTTGAGAAAAATTGAATTCATCTTCTCCTTTCAGAGGCTTGTACTATGTACTCCAGCAAGTACGGAAATGATTAGCAAGTATATAAATACTTGTAAGGATGTTTGAGTCGATGCAAGCAGCCAGAAAAGCCACAAAACCACAGCTGAAATGCAAAGAATAAATATATTTAATTACCTCACTAATTGGAGGATCCTGAGACAATACCTGTGCAGAGAAACCCAAATGGGAACACCGGAACTCTCAGACTCAGTAATTTCTTCACAGAGCTGTTACAGTGCTGTGTTTTGGATTCAAAATAAGAATGGAATTGATAACACACTGATGTTTTGATTTTTTGCTAAGTTGTGTTCATCCTAAATCAAGAACTTTTTTCTTGTCTCATGCTCTGCCAGTCAGGAGGTACACAAAGGAAACTAGGAGAGAGCACAGCTAGAACAGGTGACCCGAACTGACCAAAGGGTTATTCCACACCATAGAAGGTCATACTCAGTATACAAACTGGGGAGAGTTACCCACAAAGGGCAGCTGATCTGGGTTCAGGAAGGCAGGTCTGGCATTGGTCAGTGGGTGATGAGCAATTGCATTGAGCATCACTGGGTTTTTTCCTTTTCATTTTCATCATTTTATAATTTGCCATTATTATTGTATTTTACTTTATTTTCAATCATTAAACTGTTCTTATCTCAACTTTGATTCCTCTCCCCATTCCATCAGGGTAGGATGGGAAGAGAGGGTATGGTGAAGGGAGATAAGCTTAAAACAATGACATACCTTGTCATACAGGGAAACTAAAATTGATTGGAGTATACCTCTGTAGAGCAAGCAGGTGGAAGACTGGAAGTGAGGGGTTTTCATGTCTGTTCTCTTTAGCACCAATATATGTGTGTATTCACCCAGGTGTGCACAGACACATAGAAAAAGTGTCCTAGTGGTATTCTGATATCATGCAAGTAGATAATTTCACATTTCACTAGAGACAGAAGAGGGACATATTAAAAAACTTTCCATCACATAGAGGTTTTCTTTTTTAGTGAGTCAGAAGTACATAGTCATTTTCATGTATTGAATATTTAGAATAAATAAGTGATAAAATTATTTCCTTAGGCATACTCAAAAAATATAATCATGATTACACACAAAAGAATGTGATCTTCTATTGACCTCCTATGTGCTTCCCAAGAGGCGCATATTTAATTATTTGAATGAACCATTATATAATTAAGAAAGAAATCCTGTGGTTGTACTTAAGCATGATTTCCCTTTAAAATACTCTATATTAGTTGTCTTGAAGGTGAGTTCTGACATTCTTCTTTTGTATAATTTTCAGAAATCTAGTACATTTGTTCCAAAAACATATTAATGTCTTTAACAGTGTGCTAAATTTCTGCAAAAGCTTTGGGAAGTTTTCAAGTCAAGACATATCTATTTCAGGGAAATATAGCAAGAATATATTCAAACAGGAAACAACAGCTAGCCTAGGAGAAAATTGATTTTTAATGTTCATAATTCATGGACAGAAACTGTGTTATGCAGTGACTGCAGGAAAGGCTTGCACGGATGTTAAATCATTGTAATAGTTGCACATACTGCTGTTCCAAGGGATATAAAAGGTGGTGCTTTAAAATATAGCTTCCTCCTGTTGCAACTCTGAAGTCTAAACAGCTGCCACTTTGACATCCACGTTCACTCTCCTTCATGGGCCTCTAAAGATGATGGTAGAATGATCAATGGTCACTATCTCTAAGTATGAAAATGGTGGCTAACAAGGGCTGACCAGTACCTCCTAGAATATTGGCATATCTACTTGAACAAAGTGGAAAATCTGATGTTTCCCACATTATACTCAAAAACTGCCACTTTGTGATATTTGTGAGCCTTACATGAACATAAAGTTATCTAAGCATATTTTCATTCAGCGCTTCATATTAAAGGTATCTTCAAATTAATTTAGATATATCGGCAGTAATGAACATTTGATACACTACCTCTGGTTTGTTGCAGTAGTAAAGGGAGGGATACAGAACATTTAGATCATTAGAGCACAAGTCAGTTCTTTCATTTGGGGAATATTCTAGAATTAGCAAATAAATACCGTTAAAATAATGTTATTTTGTTTATGTAGGCTTCATCAAATGCCTCACTATGTGTAAAGTTTAAGAGGTGAATAAGAGATTGTCTCTCTAAATCAGGAGCTATTTGAAGTTTGCCAGGTAATTAACAAAGAAGGGGTGAGGAAACATTCACTGTTTGAACTCAAACTGGAATGAAATTTGTCATCCACACAATGAGGGATATTTTTCATATTCAAATTCTAACCCCTCTATACTCATGCCAGAAGTTTTCCTAAGGATGTACCCACGTGGGTTCCTGAGACTAGATTAGGGAGGAGAAGGATGAAACAACTGTAGAATCTTCAGTAAATCACAATTATTAATTATATATCTCACTAGATTTGAAATTATTCCATAGTTTTCAGTGCTTTTTGTTTTTCTGCTATGAATGGAAACAATTTAATCATAAATTGATAAAATTTCACCCTCTTCACAAGGACAAAAGTAGCTCTAGTATTAAATTCTTAGTTAAAAATACTGAATCATGATTAAAAAGTAATTAGTGACTGCAGACATTCCCAGAACACACCAGTCATCAGCAAGTTTGTGTGTTTCCACAAGCATAACAGTCTTCTATGGTTTTGTAGAATACAATTATATTAATATGGTCAGTATTTTCATAGCACAAAGAAAGATTTTCTATAACACTTGTAAATGATACATCTTCATACTGCCTGAAAAATAACCACCATAAATGTTGATGCCCCTTCTATCTCTGAATGCCCATCATCAGTGGTACAGCTGCCAGTACCATGGGCCAAGGCTCCCAGGCTGGTAGATGACAGACTGTAATGCAACTGGTTGGATAAAACACTCTCCCTTTTCCTTCCCTCAAAGCACATTTCAAACACATCACACCATCGCTTTTACCATTTTCTACAATTTGAAATGGACGCTAAGATCCTTCCTTATGGTATTCTATTGGTAGAATCCCACTGTTAAGTATGATAAAAATAAGCCACGTGAAATATAAACCCAAACCCTCTCTATGCTATCTTGACTAATTGTTCTCTTTTCAACTTCCCCACTTGGTAAGGACAGAGCACCTAGCCATTATCTCCTGGGCTTTTTTCCTGTTAATATTCATTTCAAGATATTTTTACTTGGGCAGGAAAACAAATGTGCATAGTGTCATGGTAGTTAATAGCCCTATAAAATAGTCTTATTATTAATAGTGATAATATAAATTTTTTTTTTTTAGAAAATCATGGTCCTCCAAGTCTTTCCAGTAGTAGGGAAAAGGAAAGCTTAGCCACGGTATTGACCAGGCAGTGATGGCAGCCATAAGTCCAGCATAAGTCAGAAGCAGTGATAATATCTCCAGGGGAATGCACTATCCTGTGAAAGTGGGTACAGTCACACACACAGAGTTACAGGATGGATATTGTCATATTAGCAAAACTGCAGCCATCTGCTCCTGAGTCCTCATGTTCTTGTGCCAGCCTAAGTGCCAGAGTTGGGGAGCCTGGGTTATAACAGCAGCAGTTTGAGGAGGACTTTCTATCAGGGCTTGCTGGGAGACCTATACCAGTTGCAGTGCTCATTGCTCCTGTAGAAGAGCATCCCTTCATATACACCCTGAAGCTCTTTTTGATGCAAGAGCACTTTGCATTTAATGCTTATATTTTAAAATATTACTTAATTTAATTTAAAGACTTAAGTAACACAATAACCACTTTCTTCAATGTCCCTTTAGACTAGAGATTTATTTTTTTTAACTGAAAAAAAAGTCTAATTCTTAAATTTGCCTTTTACCCCCTTCCTTGCAAAAAAATCCTTAAATCCCCTAATAAATCACTTGCTGTTGCAAAAGCTCCAGCTTTTGACTGTGACTTGATTGTTCCTGTTCTCATTTTGGAATTTTTTTTTCTTTCTTTGCTTAATGGAGGATGGAAGACTTAATTATTTGAATTAAATTTTATATTCAAGCCTGATATAATTTTATCACTGTCACAGGAGCTCAGGCTAATGTTTAAAGGACTCCTTATAGCCTTATTATGTATTGAATTGTTAAACACATCAGTATTTGCACACATCCATCTCCTTTGAAGAAAAGGAATGCTGCAGGCCTTCCTTCTCACAGTTTATTCACTGTTACAAAAATTGCTGGTTTGGCATGTCAATTTATATTTTCTCTGCAGAATGAGAAATATAGAAATCCAAGATTGTGGTCTGAAATTATGTCATAAGACCATCTGCTATTTGATAACAATTCCTTAATGTTTGGTCTCATATCTTCCCAGCTTCTCATACCTCCTTTCTCTGGCTCAGAACCCATTTCTAACTGCATGACAAGCGACCTCCAGATCCAGTACATCTTCTTCTTCCAAGCAGAATGAGATTGCTTGGAGAAACATCATTCTCTCAACTACCAACACTCCTGCTTGATTAAAAAGTAGGAAATGTTAGGCATCATAACAGGTTTCCTGTCACTTTTGAATTTTATCTCCTTTAGCCTGAAATTCAGAACTCTACTTTTGAACTCTGCTGCATATCCACTGTCACTATCAACACTGGATTTTGGCAACCATTATCCACACTCCACTGACAGTACAGTGATCTTCACCTCTTCTACTGTGACAACTGCTTTATGGAATCCAGGAATGGTTCCTCATCACTGAAGTTCTCACTGGATTACTTTGCTGTATTTACTGTTTTATTTCTCGTGGACTGAATGACAAAATGGCTGTGCAGCACTCAGCTTTAGCTGGTTTATTAAAATGTTGTAGTGTAGCTCTATTATATTCATTTTCCCACCCTGCAGCATCAGGAAGACTCTTTATATCAGCATTCTGTCACTCTGCTCCTCTCCATTCCTGCTGTGCCTTTTCTCTATATTCTCTGATCAGTTGATACGTAGTCCATGACTCGATGATTATCTTACACCATCTCCTGGCACTTTATTTTCACATAGATTAAAATACTTTTTATAAGAAAACAGTTGAAGGAAAGAACTCCTTTCTTTGCAAAAACAAAGACAAAAAATCCTTCATTGCTATTATACAGACAGGCTGACACTTAGAAAACATTTGAGTTTCAACAGATCTCAAAATAAAATGTATTGTTGTGAAACTTTGTGACAATATTGTAATTATCGAAAAATGCATGTTAGTTTTTACTAAGGTGCAATATGCTTCCAAAAAATAATCTCTATCTGTTTTGCATTCACCAATAGAGTTTGCCGAGTATGTTGCTCCTGATGAGCATCACATGTTGGCAAGAGCTGCATCAAGAACACTGTGAGGTATCTACATCCCTAAAGCACACCTGATCGGAGTTCCCCTGTGCCAATGGCACTGCCAACATTGACAAGAATTCATAGGACACAACAAAAATCAGACTTTAGGGAATGCATACACTTACATATGCTAACTTTGTGTCCAAAAAGACTACAGCAAATATACAGTAGGTTTGTATTTATTAGACATACAGTCTGATGAACAAACTGACATATGAGGTTACTTATATAGTTATTTTAAAGGGTTAAGAGAACAACTGCTACATATCCACATAGTATTCATTGATGAAATATAGATTCTCATTAATTCATTTAGGAAATATATGTATAATGTTCATCTAAATATTTTATAGTTAAAATTAGATGGTAAATTCTTAAAAGCTCTATTTTTACTTTAAACAGTTACTTGTGACTACCTAGAAATATAAGGCAATGTTCATTACACTAGTTATATAAATCAGTGATTTATAAATTCCAAACATCTTAATATTCGCATTTCTTTCCCAGAGTTTTTAATACCTAATATCATAAGTATCTGAAAAATTACTTTTTGCTTATGTAGATGGCAAGGTCTGTTCCCTGAGGATCTAAAACTGAATTATTCAGTGCTCTCTGACAACACTCAAGACAAATTAAATAAAATCAAAATGAATCCTGATGACTTTCCCCTTATATTCACACTTTGAAATAATAAGCCCTGACAAAAAGGGCATTATCATCTCATATGGCCCAATTAGGGAAACTAAAGGCTTGAGGCTGTATTATTTGCTATGGCAATTTCATATTGAACTGCACTGGAATGATCTGCCTGAAGTCTGGCTATATTCCCAGCCTTACAATTTATGCACAGGGGTTTGATAGTCTGAGAAAAAAAAGGACTTTGGTGAAAAAAAAAAAAAAGGTGCTTCAGAAATAGTTTAAAAATAGTTAATTGCAAAATTGTGGATCAAAGTTGTCACATTTAGCACACAGAATAAATGTACCCTATTTTCTTACAAGTTTAGTGACAGATCCGGTATAAGGAAGTCCAGGCCTTCCCAAGGTGACAGCTAGCCAGTAATCACCTGGGATTAAATTAGAAATATTTTTGGTTTACCCATTTTTATTCTGATGTTATCTATAATACTTTTTTTAAATCTTTATCTGTACTAGAACTTTATCCAGCTCATTACTTATAAAAAATTTCAAATTTTAAATGGGATAAGTAAAAAAGAATGGTTTAGTGTTTCATATCTTATCTATAGAAAGATACCTGTTACTGGCATTAATTGATCAAAACAATACTGCAAGGCTTTGACAACAACATGCTTGTCTCCATAACAGTTCATCATATAAGAATGTCAAGTCTTTTGATTGATCTAGTGTTTTCTAAATATTTATCAGTAGAAACCATAAGGTGAGAGACACATCTACCTTTCTCTTTTTATGCTTTAGACAATTTGAATGAAGGCATAGCTATTGGTCCTTTTATGAAATTTTTCCATACCTTTTAAATCATAGATGAAAAAGATGAACATTTGCTCATGTCACTCTATTCACCTACTTTACCATTTGTAGTAAAATGTAAATATAACTTTAATTTTAGAGAATTTGCAATAAAAAGTGAATCTAAACTGTCATTATAAATCCTTATCACAAAAATATCAGACATTCTGATAATGTACATGACACAGATGAATCCTGTAAGTCAGATAGAAAACTTGAAACAATGAAGTGCATGTGGTGTTGTTTCGGATATTATACCTAAAAGGGTAAAAGAAATGTTGCCTTTAATAGTGATTCTTTTTTTTTTCTTACATGTTTATATTTTAAAACCTTCATCTTGTTGAATGCTGACAGCAGATTCTATTATTTGTCACCTATCCTCGTACAGCATCTTCATGATATTAAGTAACGTATAAAATCATAAGTACACTTTCCTCCACAGAGTCTACAACATAGAAAGGCAAGACAAAAATGAAGAATGAAAATAAAGGATGCATCACAAATGCAGCAGAAAGAATAAAAAAAATTCTTATTCAAATACCTTACAGTCCAGATATGTCCAAGAAATAACACTAAGTTTGCTCCATTTCATCTCTAACATATAGGATTACAGAGGCTACCATTTTTCTGGAATTCTGAGTCAAATTTCTATATATCTGCAGCAAACTAATTGTCAGCATGGAACTAAAATACTCTTAAAACTGCTATCTGCATCAATAAGGAACCAAGTAGGCTAATAAGAAATTTGCATTCTGTGATTTGTGTTTAGTCCTCACTAAAACTCTAAAATGGAGAACAGTCACAAATTTCTCTTGATATGAACAGTTTATAGCATTTTATATCTCATACCATAACTTCAACACTGAGAGCAGTAAAAGCTCTTTAAGGAACTAAAGCCATCTGATACGGAGAAATAGCTAAAATAAACACTTATTTAATAAATTTGAGTGTTAAAATAATTAATGAAATCAAACTAAAATAATTGTATAAAGTTAGTTTGAGTTTATAAATAAAGTTGCTCTTTTATTTTTCCTTAAGCAACAATAGTAAATGTAAATGTATCAAGTTAGAAGCTGAGGACTCAAACTACTCAAGGACAGCTCAGCCTTAATAAAAAGATATATGTGCCTGATGGCATTTTTTGTCTTTCCAGGACATATTTTAGATGGAAAAAAACCTATTAACCCATGCATATTGAAATCAGGAAAAACTAATTTATATATTGTTCCTTAGATTGTCTGAATCACTGTGAAGACAGAAAATAGACATCATTTATTTCTCTCTTCACTATTACACCTTCAAGGTTTAATTCATCATTAGTTTTCTACAGACTTTTGTGACTATTAACTGTAGCACTGAGTAGTGCTAGTAATAGCACTAGCAGAAATGGCAACCTTCTAGTCTTGTTCACATACTCAGATTTTAATGGTTTGCACTTTATATACCCAATGTCAGATGACACTTGTGCCTTACATACATGTGCTAGACAGTCCTATGTCAACTGGTCTCTAAGCAACCAGATATTCTCCAGGCTGATCATACTTAATATGTGAATAATATTACAAGCACATCTTCTGTGCACATTTAAGAATTCATTCTGTTTGTGTTTTAAAATGCCCTTCTGCTTCTATTATACTGCTCTAACTTAGCAACAGGCTGAGGAGAATATCACAAGATAGTCCCTCCACCTACCACTGGCTTACCACTAAGCACCATTCCGCATAGTGCAAACTCTACAGTCAAACCTCATGCTTTGAAAAATAGACACACCTTGCCAATCTTTGTCTTTCTTCAATAAGTGATTTGCATAAAAAAACATAGCAGTAAACTCTGAATTTGGCTTCTGTTACTGAACGTTGCCAGCAATGAAATAAATTGATGGGTGAACACCTGTCATACTGAAAAAATGTATGGTCGAAGTCTACATAAGACATCCTAACATTGTTCACTCTAAAGATCCCAAAAACAGAAGACACGGGAAAGTGGAGAAGGCTGCTTAGAATACAAATTTAATGAAAAATGTAGACAAAAATTGCTTTAAAATAATAATCTCACAGATTGTTTGTAGCCATCTTCATCATCTTATGAGACCCATAAAGGGCAACCTTTGTTTAATAGCAACATCTGACATTTATTGTTATGCCTCAGATAGACAGTGTCCCTTTCAATTTATGAAGTCATAAGAGCACCATATCTCTTTTTGGGAAAACAATGTATGGTAACTGAGTTTGTTTTTCAAATATCAAAACAATGTTTAAGCCACATCCAAGCAGCTGCACAGCAACTGTCACAGGGGATTTTCATGTAACAAAAGTACTTTTTCATATAACATATTTGAATTTGGCAAGAATAAAGTACTGTCTGCAAAATAAATCCAAATGATAAAAGAATGTAATTGAAGTTTTCATAAAGGCCAAAACCCAATTGCTGTATTGATTCTACTGGTGCTTTATGGAGTCAGTTTTATCTAAGCCATGGAACTCCAGATGGACTCTCATCAGATAGTTCTTTACATGGGATTCCATCAATGAATTGTTTCAAAGCAATATTTCATCTAGTGTTTCAATACAATATTGAAAGTTTCACACATTCAAAAGTTATAAGCAGGCTTACAACTGCCTTAAAAGTCACAAGATTTTATAAAACAGTAACTCTTGTGTTTGATTTACTCTAGGATTTCTGCATTCTTAGGGTTTACTGATATATTCTTTTCAATATTTCCAGGGAAGGAATTTTTATCTAAATTAATTTATATTTTAAGGGTTCTAAATAGTCTCTTTCTTACATTAAACAAAAACCAAAAACCAATCAAGAAATTATGTATTAACTTTACATTTAATGTATTGAACAGTATTTAGCTTTTCAGTTAAAATTTAAAAAAAACATCAGCAGAAGTGTGGATCCAAAACATTACCCTCTCTCCTGTCTAACATGCACACACCACAGTCCTGGACAGCCTGGATGCTGGATTCCAGGCATGTGATACTTTAAGGAAAGAAACAGCTCTGTCATTATAGAGTGTTTCCTTCTCTTCTTCCTTGAAAAGGTCAGTAATGACAGGTTGTCCTCCAATTGCATAGTCTATTTCCCCTCTTGACCTTTTCAGAGGCAGAATCCATGCAAAACTTCTGAAATACCATGTAAGCTTGAAGAAAGGGTTAGAATAGGTTTGGAAGAAAGTGCTGGTTTATCAAAGTCTTTCAAGTGAAACATCATTGTGAAACAAAGCCTATTATAAAAACCTTTACAGTGAAGTTTGCTCTCTTTTAATCCACAGTGGATTTCCTTTTAAATGTTTGAGTCAGATTCTCTATGTGTGTAAGTCATTATAGAACCAGTTAGAGAAGCAAGACTTATTTCAATTTTCCTTTTATTTTTTGTTATATCTAATTATTTTGTACAAGTAGACACTTTTAACATTGATTTCTAATGAATGTTAATTATAGGAGGGGAAGGAAGAACACCTCAAAAGGAAGGAAATGGCATATCAGCATATGAGTTAACATAAGCAGTGTTAATGAGTAGAAAATAAAAAGTACAAATTAAATCTCAGAGGGGAGTTCTGAAGTTACTGTAACTTCAGACTTTATCCAAAGGCAAGTAGTCATCCTGAGAATATTTACAAATAACTAAAGGGATCAGAAGTATGGAGAGAGAACTTTTAATTTTAGAGAGCAAAAATGTACACAGGTTAATCTTTTTTCATGAAAGTCTAAGTTTGCCCTATTGCTTATAATGCATTCATTAGCAGAGAAACCAGAAAAGGGTAGACACAGATGAAAAGGAAAGGAATCAAAATGTAATGTAAGGTTGCCACACAGACACAGAGAACCCTGCCTGTATTATTATGCACATCACATCGCTTGTAAAGGCAAATATTCTTTTTTTTTCCCCTCATGTATACAGGGACAGAGCAAGGAGCCCTGATTTCCTGTTTAACTCCTGCCCTTTTTATTAATTACAGAGTGGATTTTTTTTCTGTGTGGCAGGCAGGGTGGAGAGAGAAGTATTCCTAATTTGTAAAGGGATAATAGAATTTAAATCCACTCCAGTGGAGAATATCACCCTCTACTCGATAATGCCCTATTTTGGCAAAGACAGCTAGCTATTAGCACCCCAGACAACATGTCATTTGTATGATGGACTTGGCTTCTTTAATAAACTGGAAGGTACATGTTTGGCTAACAATATACAGATTAACTTTATAAAAATATAATTTAAAACAGTGTCATTGAGCCAGAAAAAAGAAGTCAAATTTAACTGCCAGTGGATGCAACTGAACTATCTAAATGTCAGCAACTGTTCAGAGCAACATGATTAGTGCATCAAGATTGCATATAAATTATTTCAATATGAATGCAAAACTGGTGAGATTATAGACACTCCTAAAGGCAAGGCAGGAATGAAGAAAGCATTGATAAAAACCTGCAAAGCATTTTTAAAAAATTTCTTATTCCCCAAAAATAAAACAAAGGAAGGAAATAACGAGAACATTAAGACAGGCAGATCTAAATAAACCTTTTTTTGTTGTTGTTTCTGCATCCCCAGTTATGGTATAAAGGAGAGAAACATGAACCATAAATTATTGGTCATTTAGAACAGCACTTACCAAATGCTACCAAAGGCTTCCTATTTTCACCATTGACAACATTGATTTCATTGTTACATAGGCCTATAACTTGCAAAAAATTTTCAACTCTTTTAATTTCTTGGAAGACTTCTAGCTCAGGAGCTAGTGGCACTCATTGACAGAGCTATAAACTAGCTTGGAAGGGGGTAAGGGACAAAACCAGGCTCAGCAGTGATGAGCAAGGTGATGCTGTACCAAAACTTGAGGAAACAAGGACTAATAGAATCCGTCAGTATGCTTCAGGAGGTGTTGGCTACAAACTACCTCACCTGAAATGTATTTACGTTAATGCACACAGCATGAGGAAAAAAACAATTTGGCCAAGTCCCAGAGATCTGACATTGGTGGTGTAAGTGAAAGCTGGTGGGGTGAGTCCTGTGACTGGAGTGCCCTGATGAATGGTTACAGGCTCTCCAGGACGACAGGCAGGGGAGAAGAGAGGGAGAGGTGAAACTGTGCGTAATAGAAGTGTTAGAATGTATGGAGCTCACAGTCAACAATGGCACACTTGGGAGCCTCTGGATAAAGAATCAAGGGGCAAACAAATAATGCTGATGTCATCATGGGAGTCTGCTATTGACTTCCTAGCTAGGATAATGACACTGATGAATGATTCTTTGAGGAATTAAGAGATGCTTCCAAGTCAACTGCCCTTGTCCTTATGGGGGACTTCAACTTGCCAGAAATTAGCTGAGGGCATCACACAGCTGGTACAACCCAGGATAGAAGATTTCTAAGAAACCTGGATGACAACCTTATGGAACAAGTCCTAAGGGAGCTGACTTAGAAATATTCCCACTTTGATCTACTTGTCAACAGAGAGGATCTCATGAGCGAAGTGGAGATTGGTTGCTGTCTTGATTACAGCGACCATGAAGCAATCGAGTTTAAATCTCTGTTAACAGGAGGAAGAGTGCCAACAAAACCTCATCTCTGGGCAGGAGGAGGGAAGACTTCAGGCTTCTTAGGAAACTACTGAGTGAGGTCCTCTGGGAAAATCTTTTTTCAAGTGCTAGGGTCAATCAGCGGTGGTCACTTCTTAAACATCACCTCCCAAGGGCACAGGAGCAGGCAATACCCCAATGTCAGAAGTCAAGCAGGCAAGGCAGAATGCCAGCTTGGATGAACAAAATTCTTTTTTGGAAATAAGGAAAAAAAGGAAGGTGTATGTCCAGTGGAAACAAAGGTGACATGGGAAGAATACAGAGATGCTGCTTGCCACTGCAGGGAGAAAATTCGTGCAGCCAAGACTCAGCTGGAGTTGAAGCTGGCCAGGATTGTAAAAAGAATTTTTTCAAAAATATGGATGGCAATAGGCAGTTGGCCTATTACAGGCTGAAGATGGTATCGCAAACAAAGAGTTGCAGTTCTCTGGCCTGTTCTCAGCTCCGTAATAGGAGAGTTATTTCTTAGCAAGTCATCCCTTGGTGAGTCTGAGATGCTTACTTTAAGCTGAACCTATTTCTTCTTAATGAGAATAAAGGACTAGTCTAAATGTTTAAACTTACAAATTTCAGATGCCTACATTCAGGTAAATAACTCCCACTGTAATTAATTTTTCTCATGTTTGCAGTGGGCCATGGTATCTAGATCAGACAAGATCCTAAGTCTCTTATCTCCCTGGAGAGGGACTTACATGAGCAATGTGAAATCTGACTGTGCTCAAGAGGAGCTTGGTTCCTCAGAGTGACCTCAAGGATCAAATCTAAGACCATACACCACTTTTCAGCAGAAAAAAGGTTTGTCAGGCTATTTGAATTCTATATTATATGGATATCGAAAAGCCTTCTACATTACAGAGACCTCACAACTTTTTGAAACAGGATGTTTATCCTTCATTTTAGTACAAAGAAAATACAAGACAACTTCTATTTATTTTTGTGTGGTTGTTTTTCATTATTTAGCATCGTTGGTACATGGATCTTGATAGTCTGAATATAAATAAGAAGTAAAATCACCAGATGTCTGCAGACACTTATCATATGAAAGTTTATTACATACATTTATAACCTTCCAGTTGTATCTGCTAAGGGAACAATGTGTACTGCCTCAGATTATACTTATTTGTATTCTATAAATTTCTAAAGTATTTTATCTAATTCTCTTTGCAATATAATACTTTTATATTTATTTGTCATGGTCTAGGAATGGTCTTTCCTAATTTAGTGCTCCCACTGAAACTGCACCAGCACTTGGTTCCCCCTCCCACTCCAGCTGGAAGCACAAAAGGCAAAGATCACCGGCTGAGACAAGAACAATTTCCTGGAAACAGCAAAGAGATAAGAAAATGAACAGTAGTAGCAACAATATTAATAACAAAAGTGTACAAAGAGAGGGTGATTTACATGAAAAATGCTCACCAAGCCTGGTACAATAAAAAACATCGATGGACAGACCCTCCTGCCACACATTCCCCTGGCCAGAAAGGATCACTGTTTTTTGTCAGAAGAGTCCTTTTTCCCCGCCCTTGGTAATGACATAAAATGGTATTGAATAGCACAATGTTTTTGCCATGCACCCTCCCTCTGCTCTTGGCCAGAATCAGGACATTAATACAATACTAGTTTATTATATACTTTAATAATTTTACTGCACAGAGATTTCTTCATTTATTCTACTATTGATAGTTATAAAATAATTCTCTGCATGTCATTTATACAGCTTTGTGACAGATCAGGAGGTAAGGGGATATAGGGACAAATGGCAATAGTGAGGGAAAGCAGATAGTGATAAATTCATCTTATATAGATCTCTTAATCATGGTTAAATATTCAGAGCCTCTGCCACTTTCTGTGTATCATCTGTCCTATACAGCTCAAAAATTAATCTCACATGCAACTAGAGAATACTCCAATAGTAATTATTTTTGTTTTTTCTCTTCAGCATTGCTGACATTTTGTGCTAGATGAAAAAGTCTGCTGAGAAATAATATTGTAGCTGTTTGGATAGCATAATAAAAAAGTTTTGCCTTCAATTAACAACTAGAATTTTAGTTTGCTTTCTTGGCCTTAAAATCTCTGATAGGTTTAGTTTTATCTGCTAGTGGTAGCTGTGCTGTGCTTGTAACCAGATAGACAGCAGCACACTAAGAATCAAGTCACTTGGGTGATACAAAAAAATATGATAACCCTAAAGACAATGGCAGTGCTGCCACAGCACAGTGCTCTCCCTTTCTGAAGGGAAACAAAGCACTGCTCCATAGATGCAGAGAGCACTGCAGTGGGACTCTGCATCTGTCAGTATTCACTTCTCATTTCATGATAGAATTAGTTTAGAAAGAAAATAACAAGGCATGAGGCAAGATAGCTCATTTTACTAGCCTATGCTAGGTGTTATTTTCTTTTCAGTTGTTTGGTAGATAAAAGACTAATACTTTGATTTCACAGTGGCTCAGAAAAACCATAGAGATTATAAGGAACAGGTTATTCCAAAAAACAGTTTAATAATTAAACGCTAGTTACTGTGTAAGTCCCATCTCATGGAATAGATATGACATGTTTTCATAAAATTTCAGATAAATAGACATCATCAGGAAAATGTCACAGAATACTTGCTTTTTAGATGACAATTTACCTTCCCACCTCAAAAAAAGAAGTTGTCTGACGTATTTTGTTAAAACAGGTACCATGGTGGAAAAAAATATTCTTTAATTAGTACAATAAATAGAATACTGGCTTCCCTGTGCAATGCAATCAAAGAATGTGGAAAATGCTCATCACAGTTTGACAACTCTTTTTCTTTTAAATGAAATTATTTGCTATCAGAAACATTAGGCAGAAGCTTAGGATATTTTATAGTGACTATCAGTTCTTGTCAGACAATTTTATATTTCAGGGTGAATGAGGGGATAAAAGCTTCCAGGCATACCAACATTATGGAAAATGTGGGCAAAAATTGGACTGCCTGTAACAGAGAGCCAATTAAAGTTAGCCATTGTTCTATGCATACTGTCACAAACACTCATTGCTTACAGCACTCTCCTGTTTTCACTTTTGTTTCAAAAACTAATTTATATTTAAGTGTCACCCTCTTTCTACTTCCTCTTAGCCATGAAAGCACTAAAGAAAACCTACAAGAGCCAGAAAAGCAAACTTACTGAGTAACACTTCAGCCTGAGAGCGGGATTTGTTTCAAAATCACAGTTCCAAAAGAAAAGCCAAGTTGATAAAGGCTAACCCTCTTCTGTGTCCCAGAACTCTTTATTTCTGATGCATGGAGAAAATTATCTTAAACTCCTGCCCAGGAGAGGCAGATAGTGTCTTGGAGAAGTTGTAAACCCCTCTTCCTTCCACTCACAGCTAAGTTGCCAAGACTCTTTAGTGAGCAGGGCACTGTGCTGTTTCCTCACTTGCACCCTCTGGATCACATTCTGAAGAACATTTCATTTCTTCCTTTGCCAGGGGCAGCCAAGGAATCCAAAGGGGAACCCATACCCTGTGCAAGGTGGTGGGGCTACCAGATGGGTATCCTACAACTTGAGGGGAGCTGGCAAAGGAGAAGTTAACTCTGGAGTGACGTGACTTTCCCATGACCCAATACCAACTACCAATGGCCAGATCCCAGAACTGATCTTCATTCCTTTGGTACCCACCAAATCCATTCTGTCATTCCCCTCAGCAGCAGGGCAGTATAGAAAAAATGTAAGGCTGGTTGGTCAAGATAAGGACAGGGAGAGATTACTCACCAATTACCATCATAGGAAAAACAGACTCAATTTGGGGAAGTTAGTTTGTTTTGCTACTAATCAAATCAGAGCAGGATATTTAGAAATAAACCTAAATCTTAAAACACCTCCCCCACTTCTCCGTTCTTCCTGGGCTCAACTTCACAGAAGTAAATTGTTAAAAAAATGTGCAACGCTGTGAGCATTACTCTAAACTAACCCTTTTTCTCCCCTCTTCTTCCTTTCTTCCTCTCTTTCTCTTACATTTTTACTCCTTTTCTCCTCTCTCTCTCTCCTTTCGTTTTCTTCTCCCTCCTTTCAGTCTTTCCATCTATCCTTCTACTGCCACTGCCAGAGATTGTGGCAAAGGATTCAAGAATCTAGCACTGAGGTACAAGAAAAAAATATTAAGTTATGGTAACTTTCTCTCTCCCTCTTAAATTTATATATTATAATTTAGTTTTTCATCACAGGATCATATAATATGTGGTTGCCTTACATATGAATTTACAAAAGCAATAGTAAAAGACAGACATGTACAATACAAATGTCAATTTTTTCATAACCTACTTGGTAGTGGATAAAATAAATCAGCATAATACTCTTTTACATGTTCAGCATGGGAGAAATTCTGTTCGCAATTGAGAAGCTTGTGATTGACAGTGGAAAATGTTTTGAGTCATCTTTTAATAAATATAGGTACAAAATTCAGAGGAGGTCTGGCTTCAAAAAACTTAGTTATCTGGATTTTGTTAATTAAAGGTGTAGTACTAACTTTCTTTGTCTTCAGCTTAATCCTAGTACACATATATAGACAGAATTAGAATTAACATGTAAGGAAAATGGGATTGAACAGTGGAAAAAAGTAGATTAAAGGAAACTTCAATTCTCACGGGAGACAGGAAAATTATAACCTGAGGAAAGACTGCAGTTTACTTTGGAAGATGTATAGTATGTCAGTTTATCACTGTAAATCAAGAGAGAGTAGAGGGTGGTTTTGTGTAAAAATAACTATTTGCTATTGAAACTTGAGAAAGAACTGGAATACCAGTAAAACTACTGATTTATGTTCTGCAACCTTCACATTACTAAAAAAGATGACTTTTTTTCCTAGAAAAAATACTAAACTTCTCTTTTAAAATTATGGAAAAGGAAGGGCTGTGGTCTTTTGATTCACCTTTGCAGACAGGTATCTGTCCTCAAATTCTCATTTTGCCCAGCCAACTCAGCGGAGTTTCTTCAGCTAAAGATGCCTTTAAAGATAGAAAAGGAACTTGGCAAAGCACATGGAGATGAAGTGCATAGAGACCAAGAGTAGTAGAGTGGACAGGACTCCTAACATAATTTCACTGACTCCATATAGATTCCCTCTAAAAGTAATTATAGAGTGACCTTTGACAGTCTTGTACTAAGAAGCAGATACCAAGCTTGTAAAATCATAAGAAAATGAAGGGAAAACCTCATGACAGTGGCATGTCAGAAATGGTTAAAACTGAAGCAATCTCTTTTGTTTCATTACTGGCTTCAGTCTCCCACTCAAATATGTGGCATAACCAGAACTGAAGGGATTTCCATGACAGTTGCTAAGCATTACATTTCAGAACAGGGTCCCATTTTTATTTATACTCTCATATTTCTGCCTCTGAAGGATGCAGAGAAATACCTGTAAATGTGAACTGTATAACTGTATAATTTGTGTTGTCTTCTCTTGAGAGTCTAAAACCCACAAAGACTGAAACACTGCCCCATTCACGTTAAGTCCTAAAGTTTTTGCAACCCAATGAAGAATGTATCTACATAAGGGATAAGGGATCCCACACACCATGCTGTCTTAATTTCACTGTGCTAGTTTTGCACTGGACTAAGGAACATTTTCATCTGGACCATTTTATATGGTCTTTCAAGAGGTAGAAATCTCTAGGAGGATTGAAAGAGTATCAAGAATTTAGCAAAATATTCAATTAATATCTATGGAATGGTTTCACTCAAATCAAAAGGCTATTAAAAATGTAGTGCACACTTAAGCACTTTTGTTTAAATGGGACAGAAAGTAAGCTTATATCTTGGAGATAAGCTCTGAGACACTTTGATTCCTTAACTAGTGCATTTGGAGAAGCAGGATGTTTAAGAAGTGGCAGGCTCATTTAACTTTTCTTTGGAAACAAGAAAAACATACAGCTTACTATTTATATGGTAAAAAATTTAAAACTAATTTTATCTCTGCATTCACAGAAAATTTACAAGCAGTACTGAGGGACCAGTGATTGCACCAGTAATTAGTGCACTATTATTGTTCAAATACAAATCAGGTGTACTCTGCTGTTTGAGAAAATGTAAGATAGGAAGAAATAATATTTGTTAGATAATCTTTAGCAGGCTTGCTAAAAGACTGCACATCTTTCCATTCCTATTGCAAGTACATTTACCCTTAGCCCAAACTGTTAATACAAGATGTAGCATTTTAATAATGGAAGTAGCTGCATATTCTGGTTGATTATGAAAGAGTGTCTGACCTCAGATAAAAATTAAAAAATAATGTTCATATATCAAGATAAAACAGCTGTCAGTGTCTCATTGCTCTTTATTTAGGGCTTAGGTTAGTTAATATTCACTCACTTTATTTATTTGTATGTAAGATATAAAATAAAATCATAATTTAATGCATTAATGTAGTCGTATCACAATGGGTGGCAAGCAGCTTGTGGAGATTAAATAACATGCTTTATGCAGCAAGGCTTGGTTTAATTTGTTTGACAGCTGAGTTTTTGTACTCGTAATTGCAGATATTGCAAGTGAAGTTAACAATATTGTGCTGCAATCCATGTACATGAGACTCAAATCTAATGTGCAGCTTCAAGTCCTTTGGATTCTGAAGATCATATTGGCTTTTTAATCTTCATAAATAAGATTACATTTGGATACAGTAATTAAGAGTTAATGCTACAGAAACAATCACATGCACTTCCTTGAATGGGTTCTTCCCTTTCATTTGGACAATTTGTATTAATATGGATTTGTGCCCAAGTTGAAGCCTGCATGATCTAGTCCCAATAAAACTGTTACAATTGATCTCATCAAAATAAGCAAAAAAAAAAATTTTATTAATTGAATTATGCAGAAAGTCACTATAGGGGTAGTCTTCCTTAAAAGACTTAAAAGAATTTTTTTACTTATTGCAGCTGTGTTAGAAATTAATCTTAGGTTATAGGCAAACAATTGCCAATGGTTGAGCTTTCAATGGGATAAAAAAGGAATGCAGTGAGTTAAATGATGATTCTCATATCATCAAGAACTTAATAATTTATTCTCATAGGAAGCTACTCCAGACAGAATCCCAGACACAAATTTACAGGCATACAGTATGTGTGCTGAGGATCCTACAAGAAAAAAAAAAGGAGGTAGTAAGCTAAAGTGACGGTGGGGACACACAATGGAAAACAGATCTGTAGCTATTCCATAGAAAGTTATGAAAGTTCCAGGAAGCAGAAGCTACAAACTTGAGCTGTTTTTTTAGAAGTTTCATTAAAAAGCTGATCACTAAAAATTTTATTCCTTTTCTCAGGTGCCTATTCTTTTAAAACTTAAATTTCTTGAAGATTCCTGCTTGAAAATCACCAATCAGTTGAGGAAGGCAGGCAGGGACATAGTTATTCCTTTAAAAATTACCACTGTCATGGAACAAACATTGTTTTGTTTAATGAAAAAGCAGCTGCAAGGAATACCACTATGTAGCGCCCCATTCAGAAGTTGGATAGGATGTAGCTTTAGCTTTTTGTGTTAGTCATAGCATCTGACATCCCAACTGTCTTTTCAGTTCATTAGGCATAAAGAAGATATTAGGAACATGTCTCTCCACATCAGCATAGCACTAGTGATAGGAACAGTCAGCTCTAAGTGTTTGCTTGTCGCCTGAGCCCAGATATACCCCTGCTGAGAAGAATTTGTGATTCTATTCTTGCTGCATTAGATCAGTAGACATGGCTCATTCACAGTGAAAAACACAAATATGGTAAGGCACAAAATACAGAACATGAACTGGGAAGATTCTTCAGTTGCAAAGAAAGAAAGGAAAAAGGAATCAACAATTAGGTCTTTGGTGGAAGTTAGGAAACACTGCTGAATTCCTTCCTTTACATGTTCAAAAGTACACTTCCAGATACTCAGGAACTCTATAGACACTCAAGAATACATTCCCCTTTATGGATAATGTTGATTCATTAAAAAGGCAGTATAGCTGACTAGTTTAAATCAGTTATCATATTTTATGCCTTAAAGGCAGGTGAGATGACTACCTGTAAGGATTTAAAGACTTCTACAATAAGCTATGAAATTTCAATACAAGTAAGAGCAGCTTAAGTTGGGATGGTAAGTAATGCATCAATGCCTAAAAACAGATGCTTAAAAATGGATGTGATTCTTCAATATAGACAGTCCAAAATGCTTTAACTCTTCTCAGGCTGCTGAGAGAACACAAAAAAAAGTAGTTGATCATAGAAAGTTCTCTAACTACCCTTTGGAGAAAATATGTAAGAATAATGAAAAAAAAAGCTTTTGGATTTTTAGGTATCTCAGTCTGCTCTCAGTAAGCAGCGTCCCACAAAAGCATCAGAAATACTGAAGAGATTTTGTTCCCCTGAGACTCCTTGAACACAGATGAAGATCCTTTTTGTGTTATATTTTATTGCAATGTTCAAGAGCCTGTGACTTAATAAATAGACAGCTATAGTGGGCTGTACTTACAAAAGACCCGTCTGCAGTAAAATTGTGAAATTAGACTAGGAAAACAGTAGATCCCGTACATGCCTTGCTAAATCACAACACATGTATTTTGTTTTAATTAGTCTTTCTCTCTTGCTGCTGGAATTTTACAGATTGCCATGGCTGACTGAGCTGGAAAGAACACTCTGAGGGCAAAGCTTTCATTTTTGTTTAGAATTTTCCACTCAAGTTAAGAATAAGCCTTGAGACAGAAGCTTAGTACTAAGACACACAAAGGGGACATAACAGATGAGAAACTTTTTAGGGTTGCTTTATTTTAGTTAAACACTTACTAATTTTCTTCTTTCTTTTTTTCTTTTTTTTTTTTTTTTTTCTTGAATGTTTGATAAAAAATACTGGCTTTTTCCCTGGTTACAAAGTTCAACATTTTAGTCTTCTTTTCTGTGCCTTTGACATAACTGTCAGTTGCTTCTTTGCCTTGCTGAAGACAAGGCAGCATCCAAGAGTGCTCTCACAAAGTGAAAGCACACATCTCACTTTTACAAATTTTTTTACAGGCAGACTGCAAACAATCTGCCTAGGCAGCCACCAGCTTTTGGGTGAGCCCAGCAGGCTCCCTCTGGCTCTGGAGCCTGTTGCTGGTGTAGATGCCCAGCCTCAACTTGGTACAATCCTTCAGTTGCTCTAAGACTGTGCTGTGACTGGAGTTTCACAAATCTTGTAGGACACTGATGTCAGATACCTTCAGTACAAATTTCATTGCGCAAGGGCCAGTATAAATGCTAACACATCAATATGAGTTAGAGTAAGGTGGCTGCAAAAGCTCTATCACACTCAAAATCCTACCTCAACAGTGATCAGAACTGGATAATTAGCAGAAAAAATAGATTATACACAGTTTTTATACCAAGAAATTATTAGGAAAGTAAGTTATAGAATTGTTATTTCTGTATCAGCAGGACAGAAAGTCCTTGAACGTGTGCGTTTTTTACCTTACCATACTTCCTTCTACAGCTTATTATATATTAATCTCATCTAGAGAACAAATAGTTTTTCTGGAAATTAAATGAAATTATAGCTAACCCGTGAAGCACTGCAACAATACCAATTAGTCGCTTTTTTTATCTTCACTAGGAAACAAGAAAAAACTTAATGAATGCCTATCTCCTAAAAATTGTGATTTCTACAGCAATTTCATTGTTATGAACAGTAGATATCTCAAAGTTAAGTACCTAGTCTAAGTAAGGCATCTAAACTCTTTTTTATATAACATAGCTTACTATGTTATTAATCATCTTACGACAATCCCTTTGTTCTCTTTTTATTCTGTTTGACATTAAACTTCTTCCTATTCTTATTCACCTCACCAGAGTCAACACCTCTGCCTGTACGCTGATTCTATCCTCAACGTGCCTATTCCTTGTATTACACTAATGTCAAATTATTCTGACACGGTGACCTGTTAATGCAATGATTCAATCTTCTTCCCTTGGAAAAGAAAGTGTTTGTTGATGGTCTTGGTGTAGAATCAATTTTGCATAGTTAAATGAGGAAAGAAAAGTGCACCACAGACAGTTACAAGACTTTAAAAGGAAGTTGCCAATGACAGTAAGTTATAAAGGTAGGCATAAACAGTTTTTGTAATATATTTTCCATCTGTTGCATCAAATTTACAAATAGCTGTTTGGAGGAATCCTAGATCCCATTCAGGCTTGTGAGAATATCTGTTCTGGAAGGCGAAATAGCCAGGAGCTAGAGAATTTTCAATGGGGAAACAAAAAGACTGAAGTCACTCTGAAAAGTGAAAAAATGGTGTGAACTATTCTTATAGACTGAAAGCGTTTCCCAAGGGCTGCCATGGGACACTGGCACTCCAAGAGAATGGTGAATATGAAAACATTCATGCTTCACCTGTTTCCCTTTAGCAGCCAGCCCTTGCAGTGTGGCTTTGGACTGTGGATGAGCAGGATGTGTTCTGTGACCGTCTTAATAGACACCTATAGAAATATTGGTGACTGTGGCTTGCTGCTTGCTCCCGTTTTTTTCATGCTAAGAAATGCTTTAAAAATCCTGGGTATATACAGCCTTTAGCTCTTCACTTTATAAAGTAAAGTCTTTATAAAAAATCTTTTTATAGGAAATAATTTGGTATCACTGAGAGGAGGGGAAAGAACTAAAGTTTCAATTAAAGTCTCAATCAAATTTTACTGGTTTTGAAGTCATCTAAATTGATTCTTTTATAGTACAGGGCTTTGATGCCATTTTAAATAACTTCATAGAAGAGTGAATTTGAAAAAAGAATCATGTTCAGTGTAGCTGAATGCACCTAAGGCATTAGCTGCACTGAGTAAGGATATTCAATGAGTTTTAACAGACCAGAAACCCTACACTGTCTTCCAAGTACTTGCACTTTTTAAAATCTCTCTTGCAATTTTAGGAAGCTGTGGTTTCAGGTCAGACCTCACTATATTACCCTGGTTTATGTTATGTAAGCATGGCTAATGGATGAAAATTCAGCAATTTACCTGTGTGCTTCTCAACTCTGAAAGATTTGTTAACCAGTTAAACAATGCCATAATCTGCATATGTCAAAGCACACAGAATGTGCCATCATTAGGTGCCTGGATGCAAACTGTTAAAGTCTATGGGAGGAATTTCCAGATTTCAGAGGACTGTGAAAGAGAAGTCACAGCATTTTGATGTTTATCCTCTCAGAACAGGAAAACTGTGCAACAATATCTTTCTCTTTTTAGTGAGAAAGACTTCAAAGTTCAGAAATATATGTCTTCCTCATCCCCCCTGTCTTTGAAGGAGTGGCCATTTTTCTGGGGCTTTACTCTCAGTCCATCAAATTTCAGTAGCTGCTTGGATAGCAACAAACTATACCACAGACATTCCTGCAAATGGGAAATTTCCTTCTTTGCATAATTTCTGAAGCTTATCTTCTCCCCTTTGAGCTCTCACCTCAAGACCTTTTTCTAGGCCTGTTTACCAAATGTCCTGCTAGCTGTCTAATACAAGCAGCTAAAATAAAAAAAATCTAGCAATCTTTTGTTAAAGGAGGAGTGGGAGTTGATGTTGAGCAGCTATTTTTCTTCAGGGTCTGGCAATGCAAAATGCTTAAATGAGACTTGAGGAGGAGGAATTCAAATAATGTTGGTGTGCAAGAATATGCCCAATTAAAATTACAGTATTTGTAGCTTTTTTTCCTACTGTATTTAAGTACAGCAGAACTCCCCCGATCATAAAAAAATCCCACATCAAAAGCCCAAAAATTAGAGAACAAACCTAGATTATTGTTACTGTCTTATAGCTTGAAACACACTGTTTTAGTTGTCCATAATGAGACAGGTGTTTAACATGTCAAAATTTCCATAAAAGAACCTATAACTGCACCAAGGAAGTCCCTATTAATATTATATCTCATATACAGCTTTATATCCAGACAGCCTAGTGCAACGATATTCATCAGGAGCTCTGAAAGTCAAGTCAAACTTATAAGAAAATATAAAATAGTGAAGATCCAAAGTAATTTTTTTCATTCAGGAAGTCAAAATGTTCTTTAAAAGCAAACTTTACTAGAGTAAATGCTTTAAATACAGAGTGTTTGGCTAAGAAATTTAAAAAAAAATCATTTCAGGTAAGTATATCTGAATAAAAAAACTCTATCAAATCTAAAGCAAATTATAATGAAAATGAATCACAGGTTTATTATAAAAAACATTTTCCGAAGAGGCTTTTCCACTTCATAAATAAATACGACAAAAGAGGGGTTGTTTTGCAAAATGCTGAATTACAGCATTTTAATCTTTCTCCAAGAAAATTTGATTAAAAAAAAAAAAATCTGACCTTTATTGTAGGTGATTTTAAATGAGTTAATACAATAACTATTATTTTCCCCTCATTTGCACACACAGCTGCTACTAGAGAAATACATTGCAGCACAGAACATAGTATTTATTGGAATTTGAGCACTCTAGCAATAAAAAACACTGCTTGGAACAGAAATGCAGAATAACTCAATAGATCATAATTTAAATTATTTTATAAATTGATACTGCCCTAAAAGTATCCACTTCATTGAAAGACGCGGGATATTATTTAATTGGTTAGAGGACAGTGCTAATGACACCAAGGGTCAGGGTTCAATCCCCATCCAGGCCATTCAGTTAAGACTTGGACTTGACTTTGTTTGTCCCTCCCAACTCAGAATATTCTGTCATTATGGTGAGAGACTTGAAATGTAGAGTAAGAAGCTGTATAACAGTATTCTATTCCTTGGTAGAAAGGGACATTAATTCAGGAGCTGTAGCCAAGTACATTGATCTTTGCTGCCATCCAGAAATGAAATGTCATGTAGAGCAACTTCGTAATTTCTATTCCAATATACTGCCTATTCTGTGGTGCTGCCTTTTAGATCTTACAAGGGAAATCCTTGGTGATCTCCGTTAAAATTTGGATTGTTATAGATCTCACAAATACTTCATTGTGATGAATTTCCATTTTTCAACTGCATGAGGACAACCCATGGACAACTATATAAGAGGCTCATGGCAGTAATCTCTGTTTGGATTGAAAATATTTTCTGTTTATATCATAGAAGGCTCAATCCTGCAAACTTACAGAATTGCACTCAGCATCATCAGGACTTCCAGAAGCACTGGGACACTAAAATATGTGTCCTAAATTTCATAATACAATCTAGTTTCCACTCATATAATATGGTTTCATAATATAATATGTTTTTCACTCATCCAGAATCTACTGAAGTTTCCTAGAGATATTTTAATAGTGCCTGCTAAAAACATGCTAAAGAATGCATGTCAGTTATGGCTGTGATAAGAGTGGTACATTGGGTAGACCCACCTATACTTTTCCAACATCCTGCAAAAACCTGCTGCAGGTGAAAAAGGTTAAGGATAATATAGAAGGTGATATGGAAAATAATAATACTTCGTGGGTGGGATTCATTCCCCCTAGCTTCAGCTGTCTATGCCAAGTTAGTACCTAATGCCCTCTGAATGAACAAAACATAAATGTTTAAAACACATTGAATCACCCTCTGAAGTTATTTTCTTTATCAAATATAGAAGGAACTTCTATCAATAGTTTTCAATAAATAGCTAACTTCTGGAGGATGGGATACTAAATTTTACATTTCATCTATTAAAAAGGAATTTAAAAAATGACCTCAGGCATCTGTACGTGCCTTCCAGCGACTATGTTCAAAACATTTCCTGTTATTTCCTTGCACTGACACATATCTGGACAGACTTCCAAATTTTATCATAAGAACCTGGATAATCCTCACTATCCTCCTTTTTCATAGTGACACAGAGGAACTTCCACCCACTTGCTGTAACAATCAGAAACTTAGCAACCAAACCTGGCACGGATGCAATTTTATGAAACTCTATTCTGGTTTTGTGTGTGCAGGTATATCTGAGCATCTGCCTGCCTCCTACACATATATGCTCAAAAACTTTTAAATGTTTCCATCCACTGAAAGCAGAATTTCAAAGACAGTAAATTTCATTAAGTAATTTGAAAGTGTGTGTTTCTTATTAGCATGTGCACTGATGAACATGTTGCAGTCTGAGCTCACTTTTTATGAAATACACAACAAAACTTAGGAATGGTTCAATCAGAGCAAATGCCCTTAAGGAACAGAGATACTGGCTTCAAACTGGATGGGACAGGTTCCCAACTGAAGAGGACATGACTAACATATTTCCCAAAATTCTCCTTCACAGGAAATGAGCCAATTGAATTAATGATTTGCCAGTAACATTTTCCATTCCTATTACTATATTGTTTAAGTCCTCCATAGCATGTGGTCAGCTATGTGGTTTACTTCAGATAAAATGAATAATGGTTCCTAACAACATGATCAGTTTAACAGCTGGCAACTGCAATGTTATCTTATTCATCAAGGTGGAAGAAATAAAGCAGAGGAAGGGATGAAGGAACTGGTCAATTTGAATACCTGAGACTCTTTGGGGATGGGCATTTTTCAGCTTTCTAATCACACACCAAAGCTGCTGTTTGTGCAATCAGAATCCCAAGAGAAAGACAAAGAGAAGCAGTGCAACAGGTAAAATAATGTTTGTCTTTCAGCTATGCCATATAAACAAAGAATATTTCTCTTCCATTATTTCAATACAGAGGAAAAGTAATAAATTGCAATTAAACACGCAAACCCCGATTCTGTAATAAAATAAGATAAATAAATACTAAAAACCAGAGGGAACCCCAGTCAGCTCACTGCCATGTCACAAGCCAAGAAGGACAATTTTTTTCAGTCTACCATTAGATGCAAATTATTCCTCAAGTCCTGATAGGGAGATAATGATCCAAAATGAAGTCCTAACAGTACTTATGGATTGGGTGTTCCTGTAGTTTTCCGTATGCACTGCTTTAGGTGTTCCTAAGAGAAATCTCCTATAATACTTTATAGAATTGAAAGTCGGAAAGATTCTTGCAGGAATCATTTAAGGTCTAGATTTTAATAGAAAAAGTTTTCTACCTCTCTCTTTTTTTGTTTTTAATAATAAAAGTTAATGATATGTAATTTTTCTGCTACAGAAACACCTGAAAGTTAATTTTTTTGGTTCTGTAGTAAGGTACAGCTCTGCTAAATTAAATGAGATTCATCCCATAAAGGACTAGGAAATTCTGCATAACTCACTGCACAGTTATCAGGTGCGTCTGACCTAGGTGATATGTTGTTGGATGACAGCCAGACCTGTGATGCAGGTAAGGTACGGTTTCTTTTTAAAAAGGACATATAAGAGTTATTATACAGTACAGGAAAAAACATTTCTAGGTACCATGCTAGTTAATAAGTATGCAGAGAAGTCAACCATTCTTCAAGAATATGGCCTTTAGTAGTGTAGCTGTGCAAAGCAGCTTGAATTAGAATTAGGTGGTCAGGAGGATTGCTTTTGTCTGTTTGCATATGTGAATTTGATGAGCCTACAAGCTTCTTACAGGGAAGAGCGAGAGAGGAAAAAAATGGAATGAACCCCTGTGTCTTGCTTTAGAAGAAAAATGTGAAAGTGAAATACTATTCTCACTTGGTGTTGAATCAGCTGAAATATATTAATAGAGAATTATATCCAATGTTTAGTATCCTATCTTCATGCGTTTTCTGGTTATTTTTTATGCAACCTGACTATTGTGCTACAAAAGTCTTCAGAATAATCCTTATAGAGATTGCAAGGACAAGCAGAAATCCCTTTTTTTAACCAAGTTTGTTAGGTATGTACTTAAGTTCTTGTGTAAATGCTCTAAAGAGCAGGTATCCACTTCCCTGCATGCTTACAGCTGAGCATATCATAAAACTTTTGAGGTTTGATTCATCACACATGACTAGAGCTTTTTTAATAGTGATGTAAAATAGAAAAACAAATGACATAGGATCCATCTATGACTTCAGACAGTTTCCTAAGCTAGTCCTAACACCAGTTTGGAGTAGCTGTTTTAGCTAATACCACCCTGGGATATAACCGTACAATATTCTATTGTATGAATTAAAGCTTCTAAAAGATGTAGTAAACCAGAAAATGCGTGGGTACCACCTGTGCTGTACCAAACATTAGTTTGTCTTACATTATTGTCTAAGAAGCAGAAAATAGTTTTACTTAATTTCATCATAAATGAGGCTCATGTAATTATTAAGATGCAGTTAAATATGCATGCATCCCTCTGAATGTTTTCTTTTCAAACCTCAAGTGCTTTTTTCCCTCCAGGATGCCCAGTTAGAAGGATCAATATGTTCCCTCCCAGTTGGAAAGCCATTTGTCTGTTCCCTCACAGACGAAACAGTGCCAGATGTAAGTAGCTGAGCTTCTCATGGTGGAAGTCTTTTTCCATTTTTGCCCCATATCCAAAGTTCTTAAGCAAGGAAGAGAAAAAGCTGTGTACCTATATAAAAAAAATATGTCTTTCCCAAATAAACCAGTAGGTCCTACCTTGTTCCTGATCAAATAGCAGTTCAAAAGTGCAGTGATGCCAGCTAAATTCTATCTGAAGATCCTGACAAATGGAAGATTATTACAGCTGGTGATGGGGGTCAGCGGCTCTGACCCAGGAAGAGGTGACCGGTCCGGGGAGATGGTCCCAAAAGGAATCGCCTTCCTGAGGCCCGGTGTCTTCCCTCAGCTGCTGGCAGGAGGGCCCTTGCAGAGACTGTCAGCTCTTTAGTGATTATCAGCTCGTGATTCCAGCTCAGCTCTGCAGGGCAGCCTCCAGGTCAAGCCAGACCAGAGAGAGAGACAAGAGGTTCGTGTGGCTGGTTCCGCACAGAGGCAGCTTTATTGTGGGTCCCCTCCGGCGAAGGGGGGAGCCAGGGACGAGAGCCCTCTCTGAGCCACAGGGGCCAGAGGGCTTGCTTTTATAGGGATACAGAGGATGGGTGATGACCAATGGGTTACAGAGGATCTGGGATGGGTACAGACCAATGGGTCACAAAGGATCTGCATAGCTTCTCCTAAAGGATCGTGGGTCTGTCTTTTCTCGCCGTGACCAAAGAAGTGGTTGCCTTTCCAGGGAGTCCTGCTGGGCGATTGCAAATTCTCTTATCTCAGCAGAGATCCCTCCAGGGCAGGGGCTGGGCATATCCCACAGAAGATAGTTTCTTCCTCATGCTACATGATGAGTGTGATAACCAACACTACTACATGTAAGACAGGCACCTGCTTCCTAAACACAGAGCTGGAGCATCCCTCCGAATTGTGACAAAGCTGATTCAGGTGTCCTGCTGTTCAGATACGGATGTGTCTGGCCTGCAGAGATGTTTTCAGCTTTTTTGGGAAAAAAAGGGGTTTGATGAAACGAGAGTACTATAAGAAATTTGACTAGAGTATTAAAACATTATTTATTTTTAACCTGAGATTGTAAATTCTACCTCTCTCCATAATAATTTCCAATGAAGGTGACTTGTTCAAAGTCATATATTGGCTCTGGGTCCACGTGGGAAAGATAAATTCATATAAAATTATATGAAGTAACTAACAAATCATACAGGAAACAAAATTAGCTTTTCTGACTTCTCTGTTCTTAAAATGTAAGTTACAAGATTTAACAGAACTGAATGATAGCCTATGTAAAATGGATAAAATAATAAATAATTCTATACCTAATACATATAAGACTATACATGTAAATTATATTTATGTATGCAAGTAATCTATGAGAACTAAATACTATTTTGGAAAAATATTAAAAGAAGTAAAACAGATGTTGAATTATGCAGCAGTTGAGAGAATTATGGAGGCTAGTTACTATTAAATGCAAGAAGATAATCTCCAGAAGTTCCATGCTTTGGAGGAAAGCTGAAGGAAACATAATAATGTTGGGTAGAAATATCTGTCAGACAGGCCTATTGTATGATCTTTAACCCTAAATAAAAAGATCTTTGATTCTACAATATCTTATGCTGATATTTGGTAGACAGGGTTCTGCTGATAGAATACTAATTAAAAAAAATGATTGTGTTCATGCATTATGCTCTCATCATGTGCTGAAAATATGTCATCAAAAGCTCGTGAATTGGTACATGTTTTATGGTGAGAAAAAGTAATTCTTAGTGAAATAAGTAAAAGGGGTTTCTTCCACATCCATATTGATCACCCTTTTTTTGATTGAGTTTTTATTGATTTGCTGTATTTTCTGTGTTAGTTTTAATGTTGCTTCTCTAATGTTTGTTGGATTAGTGGATCAAGAAAAAAATCTCACCAGAGTGTATGGGCTTTTGAATAAATGTCTGCCAACTTTTGTGTAATCTCAGACTTCTCCCTTGTTTGTTACAAAAAGGGTTAATTTGAATTACTTTAGGCACTTCAAACATGCATAACTCTTCTAACAAAACAAAGTCTGTTCTGTATATTGCCATCCATGCAGGTATTTTTATATGAAAGGATACATTTTCAAAGCACTGCAAGGGAGGTATGTGCTAAAATCTGTTCATGTATAACAGGATTTGTGCTAATACTGCCTACGCAGTACTTTGAAATCATACCCCTCCCTGGTTTTGATAGTTTATCACCATGGAGGGACTGTGACTTGAAAGAAGCTGACATTTGTTGAACAGTAAACTGACTAACTCACTAAGAAAACAAAACTAAAATTAAATTGGTAAGTCTAAAATAAAACGGACACTGTAATGATAATTCTTAATATTATTTTTTTTAACTTAGGGCAGTGCCTCTTATATCAAGATCACAGTAGCTTAAAAAAATTTTCCTCTTCTATAACCTCCTTTGCACATGTAACAAATCAGCTTGATGAAATTTGTTCTGGAAAATGATACAGATTCTTAGTGTATGGGAAGCAAGGTAGTGGTATTGAATTTGATAAAGCTACAAGGATTTAAGAGAATTTGAGATTTGGTCCAAAGCCTTAAAGGCATTTACTTTCATAACTGTTCAGATATAGAAAAAGGTCTGGATTTAGCACATACTATATAACAGAGCAAAGAGGTTCCTCCAAAGTTCTTTCTAGTTTCTTATATACCATACTGTTAAAATTTTAAAATTGTAAGATTACAGAAGAGAAACTATATATGTACATATACTCAAATGCATGTCTTATCTATAAAATCTATAAATATGGTATTGCGCAGATTACCCTAACTTAATTTTATCAGTGATGGCTTCTACATTCTGACTCATCAAGGGCACCAAAAGTCACCAGTGTCTTAGGAAAAGATGCCATGATTCCTTCCATATGGCAGTTTCTAAGAAGAGCTGGGATTCTGCTTTGCAGTTCAGACTGGAAGCTGGGTGGAGAAACCTTGTCACGCTTAAAGTAGAAGCTCAATCAGCTTTTTGATTTTTTTGTTCAGAGAAAGAGGGCCAGGTTTTGTGTAAATGCCAATTACATGAGCAAGCAGGTTCTTGAATACTAACTACTCATATTCCTTTGAATGTGAGGCAGACTTCACAGAAGAGTCTTCCATTTGTAACAGTGTAAAGGCAAAGGTGAGAATTAAATGGTCAGGGAGTGGTGCTGAGCAACACATCCACTGTCGCCACCAGTCTTCATCCTTTGGTATATATGCTACTGTCCATTCAAAGACACGCAGGTGAAAAAAAATCAGTGTAACAACACAACTAAATCCTATGCAGAAATATCACCATAGAAGTCACATCAGATGGCTGGCTGGAACACAGTGCTAAAAATAATGTGTATTTTATAGCTTTTAACTCATCTATGCAATAGAAAATGAAAAGTATTTTGAAACAAAAAAAAGTACTGACACAATAACAGCAGATTTTCATCATAAGAAACAGAAATTGGTTTATCACATCCAGCACATCACCATAACTTGTGGCATCCAACACTCATTACTCATGTTCAACAATGACCACCAGTTACCTGAGGGAATTATTAAAATGTTTCTTCTCATGAAATCTAAGGGAGAAAAAACCAAGTACCTGCTTTAAAATCTTTGTTGTTGTTAAGGTAATAAAGCATTTCTGCTCAGATCAATTGTAAAACCTGTCAAGCCTGTATTTCCCTTTCAGACAAAAGCTCTACAAGCTTTAGACTCTGTTTCTATATGTACCCTTTTTCTGAGAACGTGGTTGGTATTTTTACCTTCATTGCTACCTGTGGGCTTTACAGGGTTTGCACCACGGGCTACAGGGGAATCCCTGCTTCAGCACCTGGAGCACCTCCTCCCTCTCCTGCTTTATTGGCTTTGGTGTCTGCAGAGTTGTTCCTCTCATATATTCTCACTCCTCTCTCTGGCTGAAATTGCTCCTGCACAGAAGTTTTTACCCTGCTTAAATACTTTATCTCAAGTGCTACCTCTGCCACTGATAGGGTTGGCCTTGGCCAGTTGTACACTAGCCTAAGTTCTGTGCCCAGCCTGTAAGGTATTATAACTAAGCTACTACTTTGACCATTACCTGGTGAACCCCCATGCCTGAATACTTCAGGGCAGGTCCCCTGATCATTCAATCCTACCCAGAGCACAGCATAACCTTGCTCAGGCTGTGCAACCTGCCTACACTCCCAAAAAGTTAAGGGAATGAGCTGAGAAAGCAGCACATGTGATGCTCAGCCTGTGGAAGTGGTCCTGTGGCCCACAGATCAGAGGTGTACCCTCATCCTTCTCAGTACCCTGAGAAAATAACTCACAGATCCAAAAGATTAGTTCTAAGTAGGTAGAGTGAATCTACCTGTATTCAGTCATCGTTTTATCTCCCCAGGTTGTCCAATTTTGTCATTACCAGGCTGTGTCATTACATGAAAGGAACATTTAAATAACATTAAGTAGAACATTTGTGAATATGAAAGCGAGAGGCATGGGATTTGAGATTAATTATTAAGAAATTATGAGCTTTACACCAAGATCAGAGTTATTTCACTTAACTAATTTTTAGTTTTCTAGGTATCTAGTATAAATTTGAAACCCCCTTATACTCAGTAAGGGATACAGGCACACAGTAAGAATATTCACCTGTCTTAAATACCTGTTTTAGAATTTGATTATAACTTAAATTAGGATCTAAATTCTAGAGGTTTAAAATGTGGTTGGTTAAACCAGATCTAGGATCAACAGAGACTCCCCAGGAAACATAGACTTGTACCATATTTAAGCCATGCTCATAAATTTATGCTTGCTTCACCCTGAAACCTAAGAAATTATTTGATTTCAAATCAGAATGAAAGCAGTTTGATTTTTATAATCGATTTTGGAATTCTATAGATTCTTATGAATATTACACATGACATCTGTAATTAAGGCCACCTTCAAATTCTCCAAGAAAAATCTTAAATTAAATCTTAGAATCATTTTGAAAGCCTCATTTCTGGACTTGACAGATTAATTTATTTATTTGTGTCAAGTCCTTTATTCACTTTTTAATGAAGTAAAACCTCATTTAGATGATGCATTTAAGCATCAAGCTTGCTGACATGAATATCAATATTTCCTTCAATACAATTAGTTAAACTAGATAAAGTTACATTGAAGTAGTGTCAATTTTATCACGCCACTATAGATCATACTATCAGTGTTGTCAAAAGTTTTCAATCTTGCCTATTTTTATTAAATGATAGAATAAAAAGGAGATTGCATTATTAAAGGTCAGTGATCTTCATTTGTGTGTCCTACTCCTATAATGTATTAACAGCGCATGAGGCTCTGCTGCTCTGTTAAATGAGAGGAAAGCAAAGCCACACACCAGACTCACACAGTAACATGCCCTACAGCAGTCAAAATAGCATGCTGAGATTTTTGATGTGTTTCCCACTGTATGATTAAGCCACTCTTCCCATTGGATGTAACCTAATCACCCAACAAAACTGAAAAAAGATGGGAAGCTTTCAAAGCTTCCTGGCTTCTGACCGCAAACTTTCTTGTTTTCTGCTTTAAATTCAAACACTTCTCATTTTCATTAAACTCATCTTCTGGAATTTTAAGGATGGAAAAGAAAATACATAAATGTGGTGGTGCATGGCCCCCCAGCCCTTTCTCAGGCCTGCTCTACAATTTCAGAATCTCCTGATAAGCCTTGACTGAGCCAGCTGAGTGTGAAGTGGCCCTTGACCACACCAATTGAGCCATGAGTTGAGTCTGATCATACCAGGAGCTCTTGCATGGCAGAGGTGGGATCAACCAGAAACATCAGCTGCCCAACCAAGGAAACAAACAGTTATCTTTTGTACCAACGCTAAACCATTTACCTGAATCATAGCTTGAGTGGAGTGGCATCATTGGTAGCTGTAGCTTCTGTGGAACAGTGCCATTGTTACTGCACTTTGGGAAAAAGGTGCAGTAGTTATTGGCTTGGATTATGGCCAGGATGGAAACTTACTGGTGACCAAAATTAACCATCCTGTGACCTTACAAACAGCAGTGCTAAGGCCCTTTTCATTCTTCTGGACCACAGCAGGCTGCACCAGCACCTCTCTCTCACTAGGACACCTCTCAGAGCTCCCAGACACCTAAGTTTACAATACTGGAAGTATCATACTGATGACGAGACCTAGGCTGATAACCCCTTTCACACAATTCTTCAAGGTGCAATCCTTGCCTGTTGAGAAACACAAAAGGATTTCATGTAAGTATTTCACTGAACCTGATTGGAACTTTTGATAGGTACCTTTACACACATAGAAATGTGTACACATTGTTTTACCTCTGTTTGTGTGAATTGATTATGGTATGAATGGTAGTATCTCAAATCTACAGTTAAATAATTGTTGTAATTGTAGTGAATCCTATCAAATCACTTTGTAAACAGTAAATTATTCAATAATTGAGTTCTGATAAACCTTTTTGCACCCTTATCTTTGCATCCATATCCTTTGCACCCTTACCCCTTTTTGCATTCCCAGTTTCCATGCAAAACATACCAAATTAATTCTAATTGGATATTACTTTGTATGTTTTAATTTGTGTAGTAAGCAATAGAGTGAGGCTTTCCATCTAACTCTGTAAAGTTGTACTTTCACAAATTCACATGAAACCCTACTTTTGCCAACACATTTGACAGTGGTTTTTAAGGGACCAAACCACTCATCTGTGATAGTAGACTGGCAATGTGCAATGAAGATATACATGCATAAGGGAGGCGAAATTAACAGATATCTAAACTGCATCGAGCTCCTGTGTTTTTTTATATCATCTTGGGTGTTTCAGAGTCTGTGCCCATTATATAACTCTTTGTTTTCAGCCAGGACTGGAGCTTCTCTCTTAGGAGGATAGGCTGGGAGAGTTGGGCCAGTTCAGTCAGTTCAGTTGAGAGGAGGCAACTGAGAGCAGACTCCACCAATGTCTGTATCTGAAGAGTATGTTTCAAGAGGATGGAGCCAGGCTCTTCTCAGCAGTGTCAAGCAATAAGACAAGAGGCAACAGGCAGAAAATGATGCACAGGAAGTTCCGTCTGAACACGAGGAAGAACTTCTTTAATGTATAGGTGACCACGCACTGGAACAGATTATCCAGAGAGGGTGTGGAGCTTTCCTCACTGGAGATATCCAAGAATTGTCTGACTGCAATCCTGTGCAATGAGCTATAGGATGGCCCTGCCTGAGCAGGGAGGTTGGACCAGGTGACCCACTGTGGTCCCTTCCAACCTTGTACTTTCTACAATTCTGTGATTCTGTAAAAGCACAGACAACTTTTTTTGCACAACAATAGTAAACAAAGTAAACACAAATAATGAGATAGAAAAAGAATGTTAGGGTTTCTACTGCTCTGCATCTTAAAACAAAATATTATTTCTATTTAAATTTTAATATTAAATTTAGACCCTTATTAGAAGGAATAAGAAACTCTCCTTCAAATTTAGTTCACTCAAATTAACCTTGGGAATGGGAAAAAAACACACTAGAACACTAAAAAACTTCCACATAAATTTGGTGAAGATTGCAGAAATAAAGTTCTTAGAACACCCAGTTCTATATGTATTTGTTCACTTTTACAGACATCAGAAACATCTTTCTATCCTAGACGTGCATACTATCACAATGAATTCTTTTGGAAATTAATAGCTAGACACTTTCACAGTAGCTCTGACATATTCCAAGTTTTCTAATTCAGCCAACAGTTTCAAACAACACTACTGCTAGGCCAAATATATTTAATCGCATATTTTAAGCTTATGTTGAAAAATCTTAAGAAATATATATGACTGTACACTTCCTTCCTTCCATCATTAGCTAACATAGTACAGAGAAGTTTCCATTTATACCTTTAAAAGTACAGAATTTAATAGAAGGATTTTATCAATTCTCATTGAAACTAACAGGACTCAAGGTCAATCAGACTTTCATATTTAGATCTGCACAGCTGTATTTTATAAGGCATTATAATTGAATTAAAGAAAATGTTTGACCAACATAAATAATAGGAATGAAGAAAAAAGCCCCAGCAGCTCAGACAAGTGAGGTGACAACCAGAAGACACAATAAGACACAGAGAAATGATGAAGAGAAAGGCATCTTGATTTTTATTGCTTTGATTTGTGCATTGCTTAGAGCAGCAAAAAGCAAACAGCTAAGCAGTGAAGCACGCAGCAGCAAGCAGTGAAAGCAGTGAAGACAAGCATCAATTTACTGTGGTTTATCTTGCTGACTAATAAAAAGAACAACTAATTTGTTTTGGAATTTGCAGTGAAACTCTTGAGTGGACTTCTCATTTTCAATGTACTGCAATCTTCCTTAAAAAGAATAGTGTTTGGTTTTTAGATCAATGTATTTTTTCATTTCACTGGAAAGAATAAACTGAACTTCAATTCCAATTGGCCTCATAGAGGAAAACTAGAAGAGCATTTTGCTAATTAGAAGCTAGAAATGACACACAGATCAGTATAATACATTAATTCAACTCATACCTGTTTTAAACAGGGATTTCATAAATATAATGATTTAAACCTCTTGAACAATAAGCTTAAAAGGAAAGAATCTTCTTTTCTAAACTGCCTCCCCAGAACCAAAATAGAATAAAAGTTAATGCAGTTATCCTCTGGGCAGCTTTGCTGCCAAGCTTTATGGTTTGTGATCATAAAACATCTCAGTAAACTGAATTTTAAGTAGCTGAATTTTAGTCAAGAATTTTTTATCCCACTTAGGAATTGGTTCATAGTGATGGATTTATTCCCCTTGTGAGCTCAGACATTGTGAGAGCGGAAAGGTATTTTGCTTTCTGCTGATCTGCGTTTGAATATAAAAAGAAAATAGTATTTACTAAAAACGATTATCTGAGTCATTTAAGATATATAGTCTTGAGTGCTAGAATTTTCTCTGGTTTTCTCTCTAAATAAAAACAATTGGAGAGCTGCTCTGGTCCCAACAAGTCCGTAAATGTTCCTGGCAAAAATAAAGCTTAGGAAAGGGAGGGGGAAAGCATGCTTGTTCTATTTTGGATGGTAAAAAATGAAAATTCAAGGCAGAGAATTTAAATATCCCTTTTTTTTTTTTCCCAGTAAAAGGAAATTCTCAGTCTTTTCTTATACTGTTCTCTCTCTTTTTTTTTCCTAAGGCTGAAAATAATACTTACAGAAACTACTGTGTTATGGTTTCCTTCCATATAAAAGCTCCACCAACGATGCAAATTAACTTCTTTATCTTTAAATATATCTTTAAAATAGGGAAAAAAGTCTTAAGTGAAATAGAGGGAATATTTATGAATAAACCTCTTAGGGCTTCCAATTTAGCACCTTGGTTTTGGTCCAAAGACCTCAGAAGTCTGTTGAAATTTACTAGATGGGGAGTAATTTATTTATTGTCAAAGGCTAGGCCTGAATGAAGAGTCAGTACAAATAGCAACTCTAACCAGCACCAAATATAGATTTCAGGTCTATTATATCTTCTCTCACTATATCTGAGGGTAACTAGTCATAAAAGTGACTTGTGGTAATGTTTTGCAATGGAGGAACCTGAATGCTGCACTGAGTATAATGAGCTTCGTGTCAGTTCTCACAAGGCTTGACTTTCTGTGTTAAAACTTGTCTGGTTCCCACCAAGCTACTCTATCACTCCCATCCTCAACAGCATGGGGCGCAGGGGAGAGGAAATAAGATGGGAAAAAAAAAACCCTCATGGCCTAAGATAAAGGCAGTTTAATAAAGTAAAAGCAAATGTTGTCCATGAAAGCAAAGAAGAAAACATTTTTTATTCTGTACTTCTATCAGCAGGCAGGCAATGCCCAGCCACTTCCTACAAAGCTGGGCTTCAGTCTGTGGTTGCTTTGGATAGCAAACACTGTAATGAAAAATGCTTTCTCTTCGTCCTCCTTTCCCTCAGCTTTCATGGTTGAACAGATGTTATATGGTGTGGAATATTCCTTAGGTCAGTTTGGTTCAGTTATCTTGGCTGTGTTCCCTCCAGGATCACCCCCAAGCTACTGGTGATGTGTGAATGTCGGAGAGATAGTGCTGATTCTGTGCCAGTGCTCCTCAGATGTACCCAAAACACTGGTTACCAGCACCTTTCTAGCCACCAGCACAAAGCTCAGCACTGTAAGGGCTGCTACAGGGGAAAAAACTCCATCTCAGACAGACTCAATACACTTTCAGGTAAGAAATAACTCCTTTGGCACAGGCCTATGGCAGCTGGCAGGAGGCAAGTGACTCTTTGTGAAGACAGAGGAAAACCTCAAGAATGCAGACACAATGAAAGCAGAGTGTAGAGTGAATCTACACACAACCCGAGAAAAATGCAACTAATGGCATTGAATTGAAAGTTATCTTCTCTTTAATGTGTTCCCTTTTCTCTTTTTTCCTTTCTTTTTTTTTTCTTCACTTTAATTGATTGGGTCGTGCAGTGCTATGAGCAAGCTCTAATTTAAAACAGATTTCCCACACAGCAAGGTCAAACTTTGCCGCACTGATAACTGTGAAGCAAGCTTGGCTGGGAGCCCTCAGTCATGGTGGGGTTTTTATTATTGTGTAACAGGATATCGAAAAAGAAAACTGAGAATCAGAAAAGAAACTTCTGAGAAGCAAAACTGTTGGGCTTATCAGGACTGATACATTTTACTGTCTGCATCATTGTTTTGTGACATGTTCTGTATGTATATAGACTTAGATGGACCTAAGTGTTCTTTTACTTACATACTTTTCAGTTTACACATGCACACCTATCCAAATATATTTGGAAACAGAAGAAATATACATGTCCCTTTTCACACTTATGTAAAGCTATAATGTGGACATTTTTACACACAGGAGTGGAAAATCCTAATATTCTACTATCATATCTCAGTTTGTCTCCAGGCAAAGCAGCACAATTTTTTAGCATTTCAACAAAAATATGTGCCTGAATATGTTCTGACCTCTGTCCATATATACATATGCATACATGTATGTGCATAACAATTTCTCCAAACTGTTGTATTAAAATTATCATTCTACATTCCAATACTGGAAAAAGACTAATTATCTATTGTCTATTTTATATTCTGCCTCATATTCAATTCAACAGTTAATAAATTAATTTTGTAGGAAGCAATTATAGCATTCTACTGTTCCAGCCCCAGCCCCAGTCTTTTACATTGAGTAGTGCCTTTACTGCCAGAAGGAAAAGTTTAATATTACAAAGTCATCATTCTTGCTGAGTGATAGATAAAAAAAATTGATGTTAAAAGACATGGTAGCTAGAGATTTTACTGAAACAAAATCCTAAGGTGTGCAATCAATTATTTCTATGCAAAATTGTGAGAACACTTTTGCCAAACTCTAATTTTGTCTTTCATAATCACGGGCATGACTCCAACACATACTTTCAGGAATATTCAGAACATTTTTCAGAAACAAACAAAAAAAGCCCTCAAAAGCCAAACCAAAGAAAAACCTCAATATAAATATGTTTGTATCCAAGAAAAATGAGCCACAGAGAAGAGCTAAACTTGTAACAGCATTACTTAGAGTTTGGCTAGACAGGGTGCAGGTAGATATTCTTCACTGAAAGAACCTTATATGGGAAAATATCAACTACTAGAAACCAAAATATCTTTAAAAAATATAAATAGCAGGAGCACAGAAAGCATAAATAACAGAAGATCGCTGAGACTACACTTTCAATCAAAGGGGCTTCAGATCCAGAAAATTTCTGGCTAGTTGCTCTGATTCTCACCATTTCTAGATCACCCTACTCTAATTATTCTGTCTAGGACTTTGAAAGTGGAAAGAGTTTCTCCTAACTTTTCCTGTTGGAGAATTATACAGATAATAATCATTATGACAGACACCAGAATATCAGTTTTTCCTACTGTAATGTTATATCTTCCAGGTTACTCTTTCTTTCTTGAGGTGAAAGAAGGTGCAGAAAGTCACTTAGTATCTTTTTGTCTAATTGTTCCCAATACTTATTTTTCTTTCTATTCAGAATTCACTTTTCTCTCCCTTTTCTCTCCATCCCACATACTGTCAGTAAATTAAACACCCTTAGTTATTTGGCATAAAAGATATTTCTACAAAATCTGTGATCGTTTTACTTAACAGACACTTCAAAGTCTGTGTTGTGAAAAAGTCCAAACCATGACCTTCTTCTCAGGTGTTTTGAGCATTTGTGAAAATTCACAGAAATCTCAGATGAGGAGTGTCCATCAAGATTTCTTATATTTTAACATCAGATTTTTAAAAAGACTTGGTATTTCAGCTACTTTGGCTTTCTGGGGTGTTCAGAGGGCCGTTAGAAAAAAACAAATCCCCAAAGGAGAAAAGCCTAAAAAATGGCATGTGTGCTTTACACTGGAAAATGTTCTTGAACATTGACACATCAGTTTTTTCCAGATTCACTTCCTATATTTGCTGAGAGAGAATCATAAGCCTGAAACTTATGTCTTCACTCATTCTGCTCCACACTCAAAACCATCTAAAGAGAAGCCCACCACTGCAGTGTGGTTGAAGTCTTCAAGATTAAAAAAGGCATAGGTGTTCCCAAATGGAATGAAGGCTGAAAGGTGTCTCCAGTAAATGAATGCCTGGACTCTAATGACAAGATGAAAACATGCATACCTGTGTGACTTAGTGGTGTCACCTAAAAGTTCTTTCCCTTTTGAAAAGAGCAAGTGGCAGACAAGATGAGGCTATAAAAATCACTGTCTATCATGGAGATGAGTAAAATTTCCCTCTACATGATGCTATTTATTTCTTTTGAGGTGGACTTACAATTACTTTATGTAACATACAGTTACTGGATAAGTCTTCATCAAGGTGCAAGAAGTCAGATACCTTTCTGCCTTCTACAGCTCCTTTATATGAGCTTTCGTCTTTATCAACACTTTTCATAGAATTCATTTCAATTAGCAATGAACCTCTCTCACATTTCCTTTTAGCACATATAGAATGAAAATTACTGGTGTATAATAGAAATAGCTATTCAAAGTCAGTGTTTGTTCAAAAGTTAAGAAAAATTAATATTGGCCAAAAATACAGAAATCTATACTACTTTTTCTTTCACCTATATGTACAGAACTCAGTGATCTTAAGTTTCTTTCCTACACCTACAATAAAATACTCAGAGCTACTAAGCCCATAGAATCAGCTTTTCTGAGAGTAATAAAAAAACGTAGAAAACAGTCCATGTGACATAATTAATGTCTTGGAGCCTGGTGAAAAAGGATCATTTGTAGACTAAATGGAAGCATCAAAGTTAGAGGAGAGTGAAGCTGTTGATATGATGATGATTCTCTGTTAAATTTGAGTGTAATGGGTCCTAGGAAGTGGGGAGTAAGTTAAAACAGCTGTGAAAGTGGCTTAATTGATGTCAAGGTCGGTGCAAAGTTGGTTTAAAGACATTTCAATTCCCACTCCTGCTCTTGAGACCAGTACAGGTTTAGCAAAAAAAATTATGAGCTCTGTGGTTTCAACCCAAATAAACTAAAAAAAGAAACAAAAAGAAAAACAAAAAACCAAAACCCAATTGTTTCTAATGATCACAAATAGTTAAATCCTCTTCTCTCATACCAGGACATAAATTCATCCCTTAGGCCTTTTTGGGCAGTAGATTATTGAGTCTGAAATCACAGTGGCTGTGGATAAAGATTTGGCAGTGAGCTTATTACAAACAACTTTGTATTCAAGTCCTTCATTTGGATTTCTCAAACCCAATAACTTGACACCCTGGGCTACAGACAGTTACTGCCCTGTTTCAATCAGCAAGAAAAGGCATATACAAAAAAATACAAGTTTTTTTATCTATCCACATGGAACCAAAAACAGGAAAAGCAAAATATCAGGACATACACCCCAGTGGGATTTAGTGGACTACCTCAGCAAAGCAGGCTTAAAATAAAAACCAAAAAAACAAAAACACCAAGAAAACAACAGAACAAAAAAACTATATAAGAGACTACAGATATTTCTCTTATTTCAAACTATGTAAATAATAAGTCTTGTTGGATCACAGTTGAAGCTAAGTCCCCAGAGCCACAAAAGCAACGGTAGCAACAGGTGCAGGACATTCAAAGGGATGACAGCCATTCCTCTGGAAAATATATACTTTAAGTATATATTATATATATTTGAGTAACAGTTGTAATCACACTGATTGGTTTTTGTTTGTTTTTTTTTCTTGTCTAGGAAATCTTTTATGAGAGTTTGTGTTTAAAAAAATACAAAAACAATTTTTCTTTGCCTATCCATTTTCTGTGACTATTCAAACAAAGAGGAACATCTCAAAAGAGCGTTTCAGGTTATTACCAATTATTCAGAGAAAATACAGTGCAGATGATTAAGAATTAATATTGCTCCTCGAAACCTAAGGGAGTAGTATCATTGTACTGGGACTCTAGAAGCAATTATAGTTTTGTTTCTTGTGTCTGGCTATCCATGTCTCCCTTGCGGTGTGGTGCCAATGTGCTCTTATTCCATCACAACCCTTGGGAGGGAGGTAGGGTGGCAGAGAGTCGAATTCCAGGGTGTTTCGTTTATGTGGATTTAAGAATAAATTACAAGTCTCAAAAAAGTAGGAAGATACAATAGAAAATGCCATCAGACTAGGAAGTCCTTATAGTTTTAATGAAACTGTGGCTTAATTTGACAGCAAAGGAGAGAGGGAAGGAAAAGAGAGGGATCTTTCCACTGAAATCCATCTGCCTTGCCTCATCACTACTGGCATGAAGATGGTATGATCAGTGTCATATTATGCATACAAAGAAAAGTATATACCTAACTGAACTACTGTGATTAATTGCCTGATTCTGAAATTGAATTACAATGAAGCACATTTTTTTACACACGTTTATGCTGCTTTGCACCTTTTCTGCATTTTACAATTCTTAAATTAAATTACAATTCTTTTACAAGTACATAGGTTACATAACTCAATATAGTACTTGCAGCATGTAAGTTACAATAACAAACAAATTATGGTGATAAGGAAAATAAATTTATCATACAGTGATTTAAAGTATATCACAGCAAAAGAACAGCATATTAAAGTCATTAACGAAATTAAACATAAAACTTGTAATTTTTCCATATTCCATTTGTTATTCAAATAAAAATTTCACTAACTTCAGTGTTCTGGCTGAGTGACAAGAGTTGCATTAACGAAAAGTTAAAATGTTTAAGTTTACTTTCAAGATCTATCATGGTATCAGTCACTGAAGATTAGAAGTGACAATGACTTTCTTATTAAGAGAATCACATTAGTTCAAGATAGATAACAGGCACAAGGGTTTAATTCTGTATGTTAGCATGATTCTTCAAAGTATTTCTGGTAATTTTAATGAATCACATGTTATCAAGCTCAAGCAGTATATTCATCTTTGCAGTGTTAGTATATTTACTAGACAGAGTCAGTTCCATTCAACTTAATAATTGGTATCTGAATGCATTAGTGAGAAGGAATAAAATACTTTATATGATCTTATATGTATCAACTTGTACTTGTAATGCTTCAGTTAAATTACACAAATCTCTTGCCTCAGTTACTTTGAGCACATTCTATTCCCATTAATTTCACTCCTAGTATATTATAGCCCCATCTACTCTCTACGTACATCCAAGTATTTCATAATGTCATATTTGTATTTGAATCCTGAAGTTTTAGTCATTCTGTGAAAAAGATCAAACTCAAATTACACAGATAAATAATGTCAAACTTTTGGCATATGTAGACCTTGGTCTAGTTGAGCACAGGCTGACTCTGTGTCAGTTTTTCTTTTAGAGCAAGGGCTGGCACTCTGTGCCAGCATCAGTCAGCCCTGGCCATAAATGAAACTTATTGCATCAAGCATTGTACAAAATGAGAATTCAAAATAGTTGGGTGCTGAACAAGTTGCTACCTTCCCTTACTGCTAGGTAGATTTTGCAGTCTTAGAGTCAAATATGTAAATGTGTAATTTTATAAAAGAGAGCAATTTATTTTTGAAAGCCTCGACATTTAACGAAGCAGGAGTCAGTGATAAACTGCTCACAAGGCCTGCCAGCAGGCAACTTCACGCACTGTAAGCAATTTACTACAGAGTGATTAATACTTATCACAAGGGAAAAATAATATGTCATCCTTTCTTGCTAAGAACATAAAAGAAGCTGCTAAGGTCACCAGGAGCAGCGCTGTGAACATGGCCACAGCAGCTACAGCTACACTGAGAGATGCTCAGGTCAGGAATAGGACATGATGATTCAAAATGCTGGATAAAAAGTAATGCTCAAAGGCCATGTGGGTGTTAGCAAGAGCAAATGAATAGTCAGACTTTAAATATGAAGTTCATATTGAATAGAATGCAAATGTCAGTTGGAATTAGACTGCATGAGAAATGTTTTATGTCTCTGTTATGAAAATGATGTCTTAAGAAGTCATTCAAATGCTTGCCTGGGTACTCTCTGAATTGAGTACGGGATCCCTAGTTTCTGGGGTGACTCCCTAAGTGTCAGTAGCTGAGATAGCTTTTGGGAGACTGATAAAAAAACACTTGATACACATTTGCATTGTTTTAATTCAGACCAAGCACCAAGTGAAATGCAGCAATGAAATGCCCTTGCTAGCTCACCTTCCAGCTCATGCAGAGAAATGGAATCCCTCAGCCAACAATATTTCCTTCCATTCTTTACTTCAGTCAGTGATAATTATACATATCTCCTCATAATAATATCTAAACTATCTTGCAATCTTTACATTATTAACCTTGCTAACAAATGGTCCCCCCCTTTTTAACAGGTGAGCAAACTGAAGACCAGATTATAGTAAATATTTGACTGCTTTAAAAAGGGATAGGTATTAGGGGTGGGGACATATGTGGCAACTTGAAGGTCAAAAAGAAATCTTTGGCAGAGCAGGAAATTAATCAAAGCCCACAAATATTAATTCTAGAATGCATTTCCTTTTCTGTTGCATTCTGAAAGGAAAGTTCTGCCACATTATCTGAACAAGCAACCTGCTGTACCACTACCAGTTACCTTAAATTAAGGCTGCTATTTGTGTTGTCACTGGCTGCACAGAATAAAGACAAATCCTATTATCAAACTCAATTCCATCCCTATATGAATATAAAACTTGAAGAGTATTTTCTAGGCATATCAATGCTTTTTGTCTGACATCTAATAGGTTCATATTATCTTCATTTCTCAGTTGTAATTAAGTGTAATGATTGCATATTTATTTTTATTTACAAAGGCAGTTGCTTGTACAATAAAATTTGATTTAATCGATTGAAGACTCATTTAATGGACTTTTTAGGACCAAATGCATGTAAACAGTGCTCTAATCAGACATCAAAACATGCATAAATCAAAGCAATTAAATCAATGTAACACTAAGAAAATTGTGAACCAAACAGATATTTTTAAAAATAAGCAATAAAAGATATGATTTAAGAGCTCAGTTAATAGAACAGCTGCAGTACTGATAGCTGTATCCACTGTTACTCTCACTAAATAGCTGTCCCTGATCAGAGCCCTAGTCAAGGTATTACAATTAGGAACCAAGCACAATACCTTCCCTCTAAAATTTCTTCAATATAAAGTGGAGAAGACCATGGAAGAATCCAGAAATAGCTGCCATGGTGGAAAACTATAATGTAGCTCTATGTTCAGAATATTATAGCCATAAATATTTCCTACATCTTACACATGACACAAAGAGAAGTAGTCAAAAGTTCAGACTTTCAACTAGGGCAGCCAGTGTAAAGTTTGACAATCTTCTTCAATGCATGTTTAATTGTAGTGCTTTATGAAAATAAATCTCCAAGTACGCAATTGAATATTAATTCTCTCATTCTTTTTTGACAGAAGAGTATTTCACCTCTCACACACATCCTCATGAAAGACAGAAGGGAAAAATATGCCTTTCTCATAGGTATTTGTCTGCCCTTCTTACTTGCTTTGTGCCTGCTGGGGTTTGTTTGCATGAACTCTGCATCCAGGTGGCTCCAGGCATGGCCAGTGTCTGGAATCAAGGCCAGCTGCATGTGTAACCAGCTTAAGTGCCCATTGATGGATACACAATCTAAAAAACTCAAGATGCAGCTGTCAGAAATAGACCACTATGATGGGTTCTCTCACCTGACACTCATAGCAGCTGATTGTTCACAGCACAGTTTCAATTGTACTGTGACATCTCCATATGGAGAGCAGGTAACAAGAGCTTTCTGCTGGTTATGTGGACAGGACACACAGCTATTTGTCCAGATGATAAAAATCTGATGCAAATAAGCAGTCATCACTACAACTGAAAATAATCCGATCCCCAGGCTGTCTCCTTTTTCCTCTTGTGATCCTTTCTCTCAGTTTCTATCACAAAAGAGAGGGAAACCACAGTCTGATCAGGACAGGATTTATCACTTCTAGCTTTAGGTATGTAATATCTGAGGCAAATTTAGAAGCCTCCTTGGCTGAATGGTACCTTCTACAGTCAGTGGAAACAAGCATCTACTGAGACCTATTTAGTTCACATAAGATTAACTGGATTTAATCCTCCATCAGCTAATGAAAAAGATGAGAAAACACCTGTTACCTGAAAAAGGGTACAATGGGTACAAATAGAGTCTTATTTCCTATCCCAATTAATTCCAAGAACTACCCACGTGGGAGTAGAAAAACTGGTGTGTGTTTGCAAACTAGTGAATGGCATCCAAGAATGCATTTTCAGGACTGCATCCCTAGACGACAGTGCTCTTACCACTGACGATTCTTTTGGCCTTATCCCCATAAAAATGTTTCCACCCCGGTTCATTCCTATGCAGTTTTGTCAATCCTACCCTGATGTATCCTTCCTCCAGTGTCAGCTCCTATGTTCAACAGTCTTTGCTGATAATCTCCTCCTGCTTAATGTATTTATCCATTCCCCTGTTCCCAACAGCTTCTCTCCCCCTTTGTCTCTGGAAAAGGATCTTCCCCAGAACCTCCACACCTAAACTGTGCATTCCCTACCCTACTTAGGAATGTATGCCACTCATCCTTTTTCACTTTGGATGGCAACACTGTACAGAAGATGCTCCTTTACTTGCTCCAAATGTGTCTACCTCCTTTTCACATTAAATTTCTGACATCCTTTCCCTGTCAGTCAGCATCCAATCCTTTCTCTTTTCTGTACTGTTTTTTCACTTCTTGCTGATTTTTTCCATAACCATAAGTGAGGTTTCAACAAGTCTGTACAATAGAACTCTCATTTGATATGAGGTTCGATTTCACAAACAGTTAAGCAATCTACCGGTTCATAGTAGTAAACCTAAGTTAAAATTCTCTTTTCGAATAAACTGACATGGATTGGTTGCTTTCAAACCTGAGAATTTAGGCCTTTATCAGGTTGAAAATGAAAGCTTAACAGATGGCTTGTTGGAACCTATCTTACTCAAGACAGAATGTTAGTATATTGTGATGAATCTTTAATATAAGCCGGAAGATTCCTGGAAATTTTTGCAGCTATTTGCCAAAATAACCTCAGGTCTTCTTGCATTTTTAATTTTTTTACACAATGTACACCAAAAAATACAGATTATCTGAGTGTTTTTCAAAAGTCAAAATAGCAGAAAAACACCTTTTAGCAAGCAACTTCTCTTACTAACAGTAAAATATGGGGGAATTCTGCACCTGAAACCACTTAATGCTTTTATGGAGGCAATAAAATAGCTTCAGGTGTTTCTCAAGGAATGAGTTTTAAAACTGGTGGGGAGAAGATCCATCAAAAATAAATCAAAGCTTGTTTTGCTCGTGCCACAAGAAGTGTGTGTAATAGAAAGTTATTAAGACCAAAGCCACTTGCCGCATTGCCTCAGAACACTGTCCAATTGCCAAAGCATTCTCCAATCAATCAACCGTCAGCCTCATTTCTCCTTGCCAGCACTGACAGGTCACCATCTGACTGTAGATTATGGGATAAAAGGGAGCTAGTTGCTTTGTTTCCTTCTTTATTAAATTATTTGCAACACTCTGTTCTGTCTTCAAGACAGGTGTGAGCTGATAAGGAAAACCTGCACTTTCTGGAAAATTATTTCAAAACCTAGATCAAAATATAGTCTGATGTCTAGGCAAGGTGTTAATTAAAAATGTATAAAAATATAATGGGATTTGAATCATCAGATACGTAATAGATGAAATAATAATATTCAGCATTAGGAGAAATCTCATTCTTAAGATACCTACAGCTATTTCTGTTCCTTTTTTGGAACCTACATATAAATTTTTTTTTGTTATTTTCTTCTTTCCCAAATTCACTAAAGATTGCTTCTTTTCCCCTCTTATTTATAAATGTACTACACTGTTCGATCCTGAGATTAACTCGGTTAGAGCATGGTGTTAATAACTCCAAGGTTGTTGTGGGTTCATTCTCCGTATGGGCCATTCTAATCCTGAAACACCAGGAATATAAGGATTTTCAGAATAAGTGGTGTAATTTATGTTTTGTAGTACAAATCTGAAATCATACCACAAAAAAAACCATAGAAAAATAAATGTCCAGATTAAAGTGACTTCATTTTATCACCTCTTCCTTCGCCTAATAGTCCTGTGGCCATACCTGCTGCGGTCTTCCAGTGAGCAGGTGCACAAGAAGCTTGGAGGGAGCATAGCCAGGACAGCTGACCTGAAATGGCTAAAGGGATATTCCATACCACACAATGTCATATTCAGTGGGCAGTTAGCCAGGAATCGCTGATCTCTGCTTGGGAATGGGCTGGGTGTCGCTCATCAGGTGATGAACAACGGCGTTGTGCATTGCTTGTTTCCCTTGAGTTCTGTTCCTGTAGCTCTCTTTTTCATTACAAGTATTATTATCAGTATTATTAGTATTATATTATATTTTATTAAAAATATTAAACCATTTTTATCTCAACCCATGAGTTTTACTTTCTCTTCTGATTCTCTTCCTCGCTGGGTTGGTGATCAGGGGCAAGTGAGCGAGTGGCTGCATGGTGCTTGGCTGCCAGCAGGGGTTAAACCATGACACCTGTTAATTTCCATCAAATATAGCTGCAACTCTGCCAAAGGTTTTCCACTTGCTCATCAAGGAAATGTCTATGAACACAAAGACCCACAGCCCCTTTGTTCTGCTGGACACCCTAGGCACCAGAAATACATTCATTAAGGCATCATTAAGAGTTTCTCCTAGATCTCTCTTTTACATACAAATGTGCTTTTCAGTACTTCTCTTTTTCCAGATCTAGAATTGAACAGCATTTCATGTAACGAAGTTGAAAGTAATTTCTAACTGCAATCTTTGCTTTCAAAGATTTATTAAACTTTTTTTGTCTTTTCAAGGCTGTATTTATTTTATTCATTTTGAATGTCATCTGGTGAAATATCTCACTGGGTGCATGAAGAAACATTTGAATTTATAGAAAATTTCATGCATGCTACAAACTCTTTACAGGAAAAAATACAAGAAAATTAGGAGAACAAGAATTCTAGTTCATCAGCAAAGTGTTGTGATGAACATGGTTCCACTCATGCACAGTATATGCACAGGAGTGTTCTGATAAATCAGTAATATTGAGACTCTGTGGGAGTCTTTGAAACACAGAGAGGATGCTTGTTAGAGGATTCTCACTGTCTCTATTTGAAATGCATGTTTGAAATCAGAAGTTCATTTCAGCTACTCAGCAGATCCTTATTTAGCACGGACCTGCCGTCTTGGGCTTAGTGTGTCAGGGTGCATCAGTGTGTTCAGAAAAGTGATTTGTTGTGGCAGCATGAACATCTAATTATGTGCATAGTTTACAGTTTTTCAACAGGAAAGAGCTCAAACAAGTGAAAAACTGAAACGAGACTTATTTCTTGTTACCAGCATTTGCTTACATGCTGTTTTGTCTTTAAATTACATTCTTTTCCATCCTTCTCTCCTCCTGCCTTATCAAAGCTATATTACATTACAAAGTCATCCTTAGCTGGATAGTTAGCTGGATAGATAGCTTAGTTTTTAAATGCACCTCCATACCTCCTTCCCACATAACATCATACTAATCATATTTCTTATGTATGTTGGCTGTCAGTCATTTTAGTATCTACAATGCTATTAGTTTCACAGACATTAAACTTAAAGGAGAACTATTATTAAATCAAGCCATTACAGCATATAAAACACCGGGTTTAAATTGCCTTTAACCTTTGGTTATTTCCTCAATTATACAATTTCTAGTTTAACTCCAGCCTTTCCAGATTTCCAATCACTACTTCCCTTGCACAGGCAGGTGCTCAGCCATTTTCAGGAGAGCAGGACCCCATCACATGTGATGGTTACTCAGGAAGAAAAACAGCATCACTCCAAATGTCTCCACCTTCCTCCTCCTTTCCTCTATTTTGTGTGCTGAGCATGATGTCATATGATCTGGAACATACCTTTGGTCACTCGGGGTCACCTGTCCCAGCTGTGTCCCCTCCCAAGCCCCAGTCTTGTCCCCAGCATGGCAGTATGAAAAGCAGAAAAGACCTAGACTCTGTGTAAGCTCCTCTCAGCAATAACAAAAACATCTCAGTATTATGAGCCCTGTGTTCAGCGCAAGTTCAAACTTAACCCCATACTAACCACTGTGAAGAAAATTCACTCTACCCTGGGGCAAAACCAGCACAGCTCTGAAGACAGAATTTTTAATTCCCATATAGCCTCTTACAGCAGTCCTCACTGAAGTAGCTCACAAATGTGAATTCATTTATTTTCACAGTACTCATCATGTAAGATAAGTGATTATTAATATCTCCATTTTATAGGGAAGAGGGAAAAATTTAAGACAAAAGTTTTCACTTATTCTGCCCAGTTTGAGATATTTGTTATTCCTTTTCACTCTGTGCAGAATATTTACAAAGTTATTTCAGTTGCTGCTGTGAATGCTCAGCAGTTATGTAGATCCAAGTGGAGGATGCTAAGTTGAAGACACAGCTAATGCCTAAACATACAATTAGTGCCTGACTTTGTAGAGTTTGATTCAAGCTACTTATCCATAGTAACTCTCACAGCAGCAGGACAGAAATGAATTCTACTTATGAGCAACCAATTGCCTTAACTCTCCCATCTCTTCCTACAGTCCCCTTCCCACTTAATATTTAGTTTTCAGCAATAGAAACAAAAGTGCAAGCAATGCAAAATGAGATATTCTGTTTCTTTCCTTTTTTTTTTTTTTAAGGCATCCAGTAATATTTTCTTAAAGTAGGATACCTCTGCATACTTGTAAGAAAGCTGAAACCAAAGCTGGGAGAGATGCAGCTCTGGTTCAGATGCTGCAGAGCATCCTCATAGTACTCCTGGACTGTATGAACAACCACTTAGCTCCTCAGCCCTGTGTACCCTTTGGGAAAACCAAAGCAAAGCCACAGGCATAAGCATCTGTAGCACACTCTGAATGAGCCCAACATTCTCCAGATATGTCAGGCCAACTTATTCTCAGAGTAGCTGCTGCGCACCTTGCATATGTGAATTGTAGGTCCGATGTCTTCAGAGTAGATTGGACTACAGCCACATGAATATTGTGACATCTACCCAGCAACTAGAGAAGAGATGGCTGAGAGGAGAGTTCATCAATTTCTAGAAGTATCTGAAGGAAGGGTGTAAAAAGGATGGAGCCAGGCTTGTCCCAGTGGTGTGCAGCAATAGGACAAGAGGGATGGACAGAATATGATGCACACAAAGTTCCACCTGAATATGAAGAATTTAGTTACTGTGCAGGATTTACCAGAGAGTTTGTGGAGTTTCCCTCACTGGAGACACTCAAGAACGGTCTGGACACAATCCTGTGCCATGTGCTGTAGGATGACCCTGCTTGAGCGGGGAGGTTGGACCAGATGTCTCATTGTGTTCCCTTTCAGCCTTGCCCATTATGTGATTCTATGAACTTGTTGTGTCTGGAGACACCACCTTAACTCTAGGGCCACCACCTGAAATGATGCTGTCTGAATTTCTGGCCTATTCACCAATTCTACTCAGATCTATGGTACCAGTTTGTCATTTCAATTCCCAGGCTATCCTTGCCTGAAGTCTACACAGTGAATTATGGGTCATGAACAGAAGAAAACAAGCAGAATACATGCTTTTAATGGCAGTTTCATTCAGAGTTTAGAGGACAGTCTTCTTAACATTTATTGTGTTGATGTTAAAGAAAACATCTCATTGAAAATTGATGACAAAGAAAATAACATTTTGTAGGAAAGATCAGAAACATATATCAAAAGTTAGGGTTACAGAAACACCCATCTAAACATCCACCCAAAACTAACTTAGACACTTGGATCAAAGGGATTTAATTTTCAAATCTGTAGACTAAGCAGAAACATCAAATGTATTCCAAGAGAACATTCATCAGCTCTAATTCATAGGCAACTATTAAAAACATAAGTAAACATGAAAATATGTTCCAGCTTTTGTACCAGGTTTTGAAAAAAGGCTAACTTACCAGAAGGCCATTAATGTTGATTCTCTAGAGCAAGAAACTATCTGTGGTTAGACAGATGCAGGTGATAAAAGAAAAATCATGAACATACAGGATTAAAGCATTATAGTGAAATTCAGAAGTAATACAAACACTAGTCTTTTTTTGCACTTACTTTAACTCCCATTTGAGATAACCCATTCACACTGAACAGAAGACTAATGGAATCTAAGCTAGTAAAAATTACCCACTAATCACAATGTAAATTTAGACCTTCACACGCATCTTTGTTAGAGATATGAAGAGAACAGACATTCAATTGTAATGAACTTAGATATTTTATATCCTGCCTTCAGCTCATATATAGCTGAATTAAAAAGAACTCAGAATGGTTATCAAAAGAAATAAAAATACTATTTTTTCCTATTGGTTTTGTGATGATTTAAATGTTCTGCTACTTTCCGCACAGTACAACTGAAACACAGAATGATGCAGGAAGAAATCTAAGGTGTTCTCTTAGATTAAGGTGTTCTCCTTGATTCAAGGATCAGCAGTCTTCCTGAGATACTGTGTCAGATTGTACTTTGTTTCAACAAGAAATACTTTATTTTCCCCAAGAAATGAACAAGTTAACTCTGTCATTAGCCAGCAAATTCTGTTGCTCAGAGGGAAAACTTGCCATGGGGTGATCAGTAGAACCTCAGTTCTGTTACAGAGAACTGTCCTCATTAGAATAAATTCAAAATTTTGTGGGATGCAGAAACTACTTCCTCTTGAGGACACCTCATCAAAAGTCTCATTGTGCATGGCATCTCCTATGTGAGATCCCGTCATCCTGGTACAAGTGTTGTATGCCCTGCACTTGTGCTTCCAGCCTAGCTTCTTCTTTTTCATACAGTTTCAGTTGTATCCAAAAAAATTTGTAGTAGATATTTGTCAGGTATTTCCTTAAGACTCAAAAGTGGTGGAGATCTCATCATTTATTTGGATTATATACCTAGAGGTTTTTATTCTTAAAATAGGAAAGTTATTTTAGGAAACTTTTCTTCAACACAACCTGCTGATTATTACTGTTTCTCCAATGACACAGCATATAATTTTTAAAAATGTAAATAAAGATAATTGCAAAACAAAATAAAAAACCCCATAATTTAAAAACTGCCAGAACAGGATTTTTCAAAGCAACTCATGTATTTCTAATGTTTTCTCTTCTTAAAAAAATAACATTCAGGCTTAAACAACTGATGCATGTGAAGTATTCAACCTCAACAAGCAAACCATCATGTTACAGCTGATTGTGGCTCCACTTAAACTCCCCTGACTCATTTTTTCCCTCAGCATGCATTAAGATCTCTCCACATAGGCAAATTGGGTTCATTCTACCCACAGTGAGCACCAGTTCCAAACGGTGTAGTCACGTGAGGATGGTGCTGTGCTCATACTAATGTGCTCAACATCCCAGGAGAATGCATTAGCTCAGATAATCATTACCTTAACACAGATGTATGGGGCTTGGTCACAGCTGATCAGGTCTGGCAGCTCTAAGTGTGGGCAGAGTTATTTGTATCTGCTGTAGGTCTGTTTAAAGATATCCCAATTTGCATCAAGGCTGTCTTTTTCAGATAGCAGAGAGGGTTTTTAAGAGTCCAAGTGAGAATGGGAAGTATGTTTGCGAAACTGAGATGCTATACGTTAGCAAAACCTTGTATAGTACTTGACAATTGTAAGTATAGTAGTGCTTATGTAGAACTAGAGATATGAAGAAGTGTAAAGTGATAAGGATGAAAGAGAATGAAGTTTCTCTCTAGATCTTATTAATGTATAGGTATCAGGATTCTCATAAATATCTTCAGTAGACTGCTGTAAAGTTCAGTTGGAGGTTAGGATAGCAAGCAGACTTTGCAGTGTGAAGGTGAAATAGCTAAAATTGGTTTACAGAACAGCTAATCCTCCACTGATATTTCCGAAATTCTTTATAACTCTCTTTGTCACTTTCTGGTACCCAGTAATTTCAGCCTTGTCCTTTATATGCTGATTGATTCTTGAACTCATAATCCATTTTCCATCTTTAGCTCTTTATTTTTTCACACAGCCTATCCAGGGCACCTAGGAACTTCTCCATCAGTGTAATGCACACTCCCATCATGCAGCCAGCCATAGCAGTGTGACAGTATTGCCTTTAATCAAAATTGACTGTATCCAGAAGTGTAAATTGAGCAGGAATTCTGAAAACAGTTGTAACAAAATTCTTTCAAATCTCCTGTAACATTGGGCACTGATTTGGATACAAATGTCTTGCCTCATTTAAGCATCTTAAAGAGTAATACCAAGTGGATAAGGATGTTACTTGATACTGCTAGTTGCCTTCAAAGGACCCTTGCTGCTGAGGGACTTTACTGAAGACATCACAAATTCCTTTATTATAATGAATTTTACCTTGGTGTTTATTAATTGACTTGTAAAAAAATATATCTATTTTTAAACAACGTTCCCAGTGTATTCCCCAAGGAAAGATACCAGTTAAGACTGTAGTGTTACCTCAGATTAATTTTACTTAAATGCTGAACTCTGAGTATCAATTCCATGGTCAGTCTCAGGGCAGCCTTTGGACAGGGAAAAGTTAAGGCTCAGACACTCTAATCCCTAGGGAAAAGATTGAACATACAGAAGATACTTATGTATAAACATTTTCCTTTTGCACTTTTCCCCACTGCTAGTAGTTTTCCCTAATGATAAGGCCAGCAGAAGCAGAAAGGAAAAGTAAATAAATACACAATTATGGACTATTTCAAGCTACAGTATGTGCAGTGTAATAACATTATGGAAAATACAGCATCACAGAATACTCTGAGTTGGAAGGGACCCGCAGGGATCATCGAATCCAAGTCTTGAGTAAATGGCTCATATGGGGATCAAACCCACAACCATGCTCTAACCAGCTGAGCTAATTTGACATCATGCATATCTAGTTACATGGTTTAGCTTGCTTTCCCAAATTCTTTCTTTAAGAAATGGCCGAAACACATGTTCTACCATCTATTTTTACATCTGCTGTGAAAGCATTAATCAGAGACTGCAACTTTGCTGTTCTGCCAAGCATTTTAAAATTCATAGAGTTTAATCCCTGGGCATTGTTTTCAGCCTGCTTAACTTTTTCTGCTTCTAATTGGCAGATATCTGGGCAGTGGCTTTGCTTATCTGTTACTAAATTCTTCTATCTAGGATCACGTGACATAAATGGCTTGAAAATGCACACTGATTAAACCCTCAAACATCAGTCCTGATTTTTCTTCTCTACTTTAATGAGTAGCTGGTGGGTCATTTCTCTTGAGAGTTGAAGGGGATCTGCAATATCTGCCCAGTTTACCATTTTACTTGCATTTTTCTAATTATTTTTTCTCTGCCACAAAATGTGGGACCTCCAAGCCCTCATTGAGAGGCTTGTCATTCAAGCCTCTCAATGAGCTTAGTGGTAAGAAAATATATAGAGATCCTTACCAGACTCCTCTATTCAATAATAAACCATTCAGTAATGAGGCTTCTCTAAATTTTAGTGTCCAAAGACAGATCACCATCACTCAAACTGCCATCTTTCTTTTTGTTTCTGAGGATTTCAAGCCATTTATATCTGCAGTCAGTCAACCTGAAAACTACAAATGGGGCTTTATGATGATAGCAAAGTCTGCAGGATACCACCCCCACACACACACACGCTCACATACAAAAATCATGACAATTTTTTGTATTTTCAACTGGAGAGCCAAAAGATCTTCCTGTAAAGTGTTGAGCTGTTCTCTTTCATGATTTTCACCCGTTGTCTGTAGAAACTGAAATAAGAAATAAAAATAGAGAGGCTTGAGGAATAGTGCTAAACTGTGGATTTGTGTCAAGGAGTAGGTACTCATCCCTTCTTGTGTCCAAGAAAAATTCAGTCCTCTCACTTTATTGCCCACCATTTCAAGGCTCATCACACTGCGTGACTTGATGGTCTGCATGAGAGGGGAATGAAATAAAATGAAGAAAAACAAAAAGTTACAAGGGGTGGAAACATCTCCAAGCCTGAGGTAAAGTGGCAGTGTAAGAAAGACTTTCTTAATTGTGGTAAAAAGGCACACACTTGAGGGTCGCAGACTCAGGATGAAATGCACATCAGCACATGTACTAGCCCCTGTTGTAGAACCAGCAGGATGTCAGTCTCATGCATTATTGCCTCCTTGTCTACACTTCCTACCACCTCACTCCATTATTCAGTCTGTGCAGGATTTAGACAGCTCTGCAGCTGCTTTGGCAGTAACAATCCTAGCAATGGGAGAGAGCGGCTGGTACGCAGCTTTTATGAACCTCACCCCTCCTATGTAGCACAGTGCAATGTAAGCAGGAAGCTGCTGCCAAAAGAAAAGTACAGCAGATAGGAATATTAACTCTTATCAGGGGGTGTCATTGCCAAAAAAGGTGTTTACTAGTTTATGCTACATTTAATTGGTTCATGTGGAGCATGCTACTGACTCTTAGAGCACACCAATAAATACCTTACTCCTAAAACTTTAACACGGAAGATACTTACAGAATACATTCTTTTGTACATGCACATACATACACACATGCATGCACTTTGTATTTAATCACTGCATCTCAAGAGCAAGATCAGAAAAATCTATAATGAATACAAGTTCAAAATATCTATGAAATTTTTATTGTTTTTTTCTTGTTTTATTGCTTTTTCCATCCACTGCTCATATTACAAAAACACCAGCACATAATTAAAATAAATAATAATAATTTTTAAAAGGGAGCATGACAGAACACATTCACACATTATGCTACTCTAAATCAGTAAGTGTGGAATGTTTAGTCACCAGAAATTTCTTATTTTGCAAGGGCACAGGAATGTGTGGCTGTACTTTTTTTTTTGACCCTAAACCTCTGCTTAGCCTAGGGGAGCAGTTTATCTTGACCAGAAGCCCATGAGAATTTTATATATATATATACTGTGTATATAAACATATGTCTTATGCTCTAAAAGTCTTCTAAATGAGGTAACATCCCTGGAATGGAGAATACTTCACAAGTTTTTTTTATTGCCATGTGGAGACAAGCTTCCTCCCCATCCTGTGAGTGCAGGGCACACCACCAAACTTTCTCTGGTTAAGCCTAGGACATCAGGATTAAGATTTCAAGACAGTAGAAGAAAATAGGAAAAGAAAGGATGGATAAACGTGTAAGATTATCCTAAACTGACCATAGTACATTCCTTGAATTCACTGGTCTGTTTGTAACTCCCTTGAATGCATTACATAGGTGACTGGTTGGTGCACTGAGGTGAATTTGAAAGGAATTGGCAGAGTACAGTCACAGATTCACATCATGATGCAGCTCTGCACCACTAAACTGTCAAAGGATTTTACTTATGTTATCAATATAAAAAATCTTTATGAAAACACAAAAAATTGCAACACATTTCTTAAAGGCCTCTATTTTATGCACAAGCTCATTTTATCTTATAAAGTACTAATAATTTATAATGAAAGAGAATACAAAACAATCTTTACAAAATCTGTACTTGGTAGATTAACTACTTCAGCCAAGATACTTACATAGAGTTCTAAACTCTCTGTAAGATTTTTTTAATTACTTTCTTACATCTTTTATTCCACTACTCCAAGTGCAGTGCAGCTGCACCCTGTTATTGACAAAGAAAGTAGCAAGTATCTGGAGACATTGTAAAATAATTTATTTGTTTCCTCAGAGAAACAATTCCCAAAGAAGTATCAAACTACTTAGTTCTGTTCATGGTCACTGTAAATAGGTGGATTTGGCAGCCATTGAAAATTGTTTGCTGACCACCCTCCAATATACAGCCAGTGTCCCTGGCTGACCAACAGAGCAGCCACACATCAGACCATGGAAAGGTTCAGGAGAGCAACTAGTGAGGACAGAAGCATAAGTCAGCTATAGCAACCATTTCTTTCTCAGGTTGAGGTTATTTTATGGTCTACATTGAATCCTCTCTGAAATTTGGAAGAGTTGTTGGAAAAGCAAGGGGGAAATTCTGGCAACTTGAGTATTTTCAGGAAAAGGTTACTACTTTTTCTGTCTTCTGTACGTGCTGGTCAGGAACTTTTAGATGAGTAATTAAAAAGAAATATTTCTGGATTTCAGAAGGAAAAGGCTGTAGAAGATGTCTAAAGACAACTTTACCAGAGAGTCTAAAAAATTGAAATTTCTGTTTAGAAGTAAGAGGATGTGCCACCACAGAAGAGGTAACAGTAATTTGCACAGGAATGAGAGTCGTCACTGTGCAATATCTGGACTGTCTCTTTGAACCTGAATCTTCATTCTGAGAGCTGAAGATGGGATCATATTTATGCTTTTTGACCATAAACTTCAGCCTGGTTTTGGGACACTTTCACAATGAAAGATTCTTTTAAAATATCAAGAGGATATTTTCTAACGGAGAAAGATCAAGAATCTGATTACTCTTTGGGATCCAGTCCTAAAGAACATTTCTATTTTTTTTTCACAAAATGAACAGAGAAGATCTAAAGCCTTGCCATTCCTCATCAAATGAGTCTCATGCTCTGGTCAGCTTTATAAAACAGAACACAGACAAGCTATACAGAAAAATAAACACTTGAGAAAGTTTCATAACTTTCCTTCATCTATGCATACATTATTTTTCATTACCTCCATACACATGGAGAAAGACATTAAGCATTCATATAAGGTTTTAGTCTAGTCACGTGATGCAGCCAGTTCACAATGACTTCCCTATTTAATATAATGTAGATTTAATCTGACTGTTAGAAATCTACCCTGTTTAAAACAAGGTTCAGGGCAATAACTCCTGATTCATACATTTTTCTTCACTTATTTATTCTCTAATGAATTGTGTTTCTCATCTGGAAAGACAGAACAACTTATACTCACCAAGCAATGCATGTGAAATAATACTAGAGACAGCCTAGCTGTAATGAATAACACTATATCCAACTGTAATTCCCAGATGAAAAGTTAATTCAATATTGTACCAGGTTCAGCAGATTGAAATTCTGCCTGTTCTGAATTATTCCACACACATTCTTATGAGAGATACAGCAATATTTCTGTGTTCAGGTTGATATATATGACACTTCTTGGAAAAAGAATTGCTACTGCCACTAATATCCTTTGCTGGTTTACACATTGGCTTAAGCACTGATCAACACACTTTTAAAAATCCCTAGTAAAAAAAATCAAATTTTCTGTGTTCCAGTCATGTCTACCTATTAAGTTTTGCTTAATAAGTTTTTGAACTTATATAAATTCATATACATATCTGGAGTACATTATCAATAGCAGCTATATTGCACTGTGAAGAGACTATGCATAAACTGGATGATGGCTAAAGCTTCAAATGTTAGTTCTCTGACAGAAGCAGGTCACCTCAGTCTGTAAACTGCCTTGAAAACTGACCCACAGAATTGCTACCCGATACAAATTCAGACCATCTCAGCATAACCAAAGATATTTTCCTGTATTATTTTCAGAGTATACAGATCATGGGTGTCAAACATTCAGCGTCTTACTGGAGAAAATCCATCTGAGGCCTGGTACTTTCAAATTTATGAAATTGAGATTTTCCGATTACTTACACATTTTATATGGGCATATTTTTTCAAAACTTGCTCAGAATGACCCTACTTGCTGCTTCTTTGCTTTTGTTTGACAGACTACATTTATCCTGACACAATGGGTGTGCAACGGCATTCATTCACAAAGTTTAGACAAGTTAGAACAAACTTAGTCACTGCCTCTGTCTTGACAGAGAAGCTCTTTCCCAGGAGAACCACAGCAAGCAGACATGCCATAGTATCACCCAGAGCATGGTTAAAAAGCTCTGGTAACAATTGAAGGTATTATTTTAGGGTTTAAAAACATGTTAAAGTCATTAATCCCTCTAAGACTAAGGAATAAAAAGAGTTATCATTATATATATATATATATATATGTATATATATATATATATGTATGTATTTGAGAAACTGGAAAACCAGGAATATGATTGTATATTTGTTTACAAGTAACAAAGTTTTGTTCCTGGTAAACTGAGCTGTAGTGTCTCCGTGCTGGTGACAGCTACTTCACAATAACTTGAAAATGTATCACATCACACTGGATTTTTGACATGTATTATGTTGTTGTATAAACTACAGTATCAGAAATAACTATCTGGGTTCACTTTTATCAGTATCTCTGTATTTGATGTTTTACATGGTTTGGCAGACAATGCTACAGAATTCTTTGCTTATTCTGAAGACCATGTTTTATAAAAGAAAGCAAAAAAATTGAGCTGAAAGGAATGAATGAGACAAGATCACTTAAATTTGGTAACATTAATAAAGTACACTGATGTACAGTCCAGGATGCCAGCTAAAACTCTTGGAAAAAAAGAATACATCCAAATGTGTGGTGATGCCATGTCAGAGCCTGATCCAAAGAGACGGGACCATCATGGCTATTCACAATTTATTACTTGAAAAATCAAACAAGACATCAGTCTCAGAGGCTATAGATTTAGTAACAAGTCGCCATAACTGAAGTCACGAGTTTCAAAGTTACGTGGCAATTTATACCTTTTTGGTCCAATAAGCAGTTAACATGAAACTTTGTTTTGACTTTAAAACCTATCGCCTTTGGTATTTTTTACTGCATTGCGTCTATTTCTCAACCAATAACTTGCTAGCTCACATACATATACTTCTATTATAACATCTAAATTTTTAACTTAAACTATAAAATCACATTAATATACTTAAAAACCCTTCACCATATCACCCAATACGTATTCTTACTTATAACTATAGAAACACAGGTTTATAATTTTTCTGCTTAAGGTCTGCATACTTTATCATTACATCAACCCAAGCTATTTCCAGGGCTGTAAATTAAACTCATTAGTGCCTGTGGAAGTTTCTACTCCTCTGTTTCCCACAGTGCCAGGCTATCCTATTCACACAACAAAATCATTTTTGCTTTTCATTCTTTATATGAATGCATTTGAAGGAATTTCCTACTTATAAAACTGAATGAATTATGTTATTGGCTTGATAAGTATATGCAGGCTCAACTCCTGCAGCAGTTCAGTTACATCAACCATCTCATCTCTGCAAGTAGACATGGCATTTAAAAAAAAAAGAAAGAAATAGACTGGAAAATCATTGTTCATCTTTGCTCAGGAAGTAGTTTTTAAGTTAGTGTCCTAGCAGAATTAGTGCATTAGTCCAATGGAACAGCCATCTCTAGCTGTCAGCTTTACTGAACAGACCTCAATTAAATATCCTAACAAAGGAGACTTTCTGTTGTCTTATTCTTAGGAAGTCAGAATGCCTGTTGTTCTCACTGTCTCTGCAAAGACCGGGAGTGGTGCAGCATCTGATTAGGTTACCTGAATATCTCCAAAAACTCAGCTTTGGAAAGGCTGGAAAATAATGTAGCCTTTGTAGAAAATTAATGCAGTGAGAAAACAAAAAATGAACATAAATGACAGTATATTGAATCCACAAATGAATAGGTTCAGATAAAGTGACAGAAAATAAAAGTATTCATTTATGGAAAGGCTGAAGCCAAAAAATTTAATTAATTGAAAAGCAAATTATGGAATTAGAAAGCTCAACAGAGAGAGACAAGTTATGCACGCTGACTTTAGATTGAAATGCTTTAAGCTATCCCAGCATAATTTAGAATGTATTGGCTAAAATGTGCTCTGCCTTCAGCTGCTTAAAATTATCCAAAATTGTGATCTGGTATAATGTTTGCCAGAATTAGAAGTACAAAACTAAGAAATGTTACGTCAGTTCTGAGAGGAAAGGAATGAAAATAAACTTCACTGAAATTCCACAGACACTTGTCTTGCTTGATGCTTTAATTCACACAGAATTACTACCCTTTTGTAAAGAAGGAGTATTACACGTAGTGTGAAAGTGAACACTCAGAAATAATATTTTTATATAGTAGCTCTTCTGGGAAGTGAAAATCTATTTCAAAAGGGATAGCAGAATGTTGCTAGAAAGTGTGGGATGTCAAGAAAAGTTGCAAATTTTCCCTGCGGGTGACCGTAAATTGTACTCAACTGAAGTATGGATTCAATTAGTATTTAAGATTTCATCTTCTGTTCCCTTCACAGCACTTGCTACATTTCAGAAACAAGTTTTTAAAGATTTTGCTGAGTTTTTATTATTTTTATTAGATCCCCATTTCAGTAAATATTAACTTTAGCAATTTTTCCTAATATTCTTTCTCTGTGTATATTCTGACTGCTTTACATCATTTGATGTTTGTGGTGCAACAAGCACCATCATATTACAGAGCTTGAGGAGAGCTCTACTCCCATCCCACATCTCATTTCTTATAGTGAAGTTGATTGGAAAGCATATAGGACAGGATGTTGTGGAAGTGATTGTGTTCAGGAAAACAGCAGGCATCAAGATCAAATTGTCAAGATCTAAAAAAATACAAGAAAAGAGGGATCCAGAGAAAAGAAAACCCAAATAAATATGTATGCTCACCATATATATGAAATATAGGGTATCATTATTCTTTAAGGAAACAGTGTGAATAATTTGTGCTGCATAAGTATATACATTTTGGAAAGGTAATAGGACAGATTATATAAATACAAATTACATTGATTTCATTCTGCATCATAAATGATGGCATCAGAGATGTCAAAAGAAAGACCTTTAGTTTTCTTGACTGGTGGGTGAACTGAAACAACTCTCTCCTTTTTCTTTCTTCAGTACTGATAGTAACAAATCCTAATAACATTAGGACTTTGATGAACCATTAAGATTTCAATTCCTACTATGCATATTCACATTAAATGGTACTTTAGTCTGTGCAGAGCTGAACAGTTATTGGGAAAATTTGCAGAATAAATGCAGAGATAATATAGATTATTACACTTACCTTTAATAAGTGTTTTGAATGTATTTTAAGGGGTTTTTTTTAAATAAAAAGTTGTAAACAAGGGAAAAAGCAAAATATGGAAATCGGGCTGGGAAGATTTATGGGGTAAGGCTTTGTTCAACAAGAACATTGGAGAGACTGAATCTTGTCTTGAAAACTAAAGTCAGGTTAAATGACGTACAATAACTATTATACTTCATTATATATGTGGGTCAATAATTTAATAATACATATTGTCTACAAGTGCATTTTAACAAGAAAGGAAATATTTATAAGGAGAAATAATAAATACTATTGGACCATGTATATTAGTTGGAGAAAAAGAATAAAACATCTTTCAGACTGAACTCCTTTGAATAAACCATCTTGTGTAGCACATGGAATGTACACATACACACACATACATACACATCTCCAAGCATCATGTCTACTGTTCTCAGCACTTTTCTGCCTTTTGCAACACATAAATTTCCACAAGATGAAATATGATAGCTGCTGTATAAATAAAAGGAACTCTGAATTTGGGTGAAAGAGCATACTTTCATCTCCTAAATTGAGCACAGGGAAGGACTTCCAATAATTCACAGTGGATGATATCACCTGAGTCCTACTGTGGTAGTTTCCTGAAGTTGGAAAATAATGTGCTTTGACATCATCTACCAAAAAAAAGTATAAAAATCAGTCCAACCTTGTTCTATAGGCTCTTCTTATGTCAAGCAGCACCTGTGATTTCCATCGAGAACAGTCTAAAAATAAAAAAAATAACAATTTAAAAACAAAATCCCAACAACTGTGGAGCCACTTCACAGCATAATATCACACTTTCAGGCATTCATTTTGCTGGCTTCTCTTTCACTGATGTACCCAGAAGTATAAGAAAATTGCTCGCTAACAAGGTTAGTGTCTTAAACTAAACTAAACACTTCCTGCAATAGTCTAGGAGGTACAACAACAACACACTCATCCTTCTGGACTTAGTTTTGAAATAGTAACGTGACTTCCACCTAGGATATGCCAAAATGAGGATGCATTTCCAGACAACAAAGTCAATCACTGAAAAAAATGATACAATAAAAGCAAAACACACAACAGGATCTGGAACTTTTTCCAAAAAAATGTATTTTTGGGACATCACTGAAGAGCAGAAATTCTTGTTTATCTAATCAAGTAAAAATAATGTATTGTCATTACCATGACTTAGGGTGGAGTCAGCGAGAGAAAAAACTACTGGACCTAGAACAGGAAATGGTACCTGGAATTCCTGGAGGTGTTTTTACAGACCTAAGTGTATATAGAGAAGTGTTGAGGATCCTGATGAAGGAATTATTTCTCCTTCTCTAGCATTTTTGCTAAAGTACATTAACCTTTTATTACCAAGTATCTGTCTTTACTGCAAATCTGAATATTAGAATTTTTGTGATGTGTTTTGTTTTCCTTTGGTTTCAAACAATACACAAATCTCCAACATGAAAAAAGTGAGAAATGCTGCCTCCTTTAAAAACACAGAAGACAAAGCTTTTTAGCAGGGTCAACAATCTGCCACTTATCTGTTGATAAAAGGGAACTTCCTTTGTGGAATTCTATTAACCCCTTTACCAACCTGCCAATAATGTCTTTCTCTAGAAATCTAGTTTTATTTATTTATGGTCTGCAGAGTGTATTTTCTTCTCCACCAATTAAATAGAACAGCTCTGGCAGGTTAACCATATATATGAAATTTCAATAAGTTGTCATAAAGAATGTATTTGATGTTCAAATTAAAATATGCTTTGCAATGTAAAAGCAAGCACATTAAATAAAAAAGTGTATTTTAAATGTCTTTCACATTTGTAGATACATAACAATTTACACATACTGAAAATACAGGGCTGGTTTTGCACATAATGTTGGAAGACCTACCTGCTTAAATTTCTCTTTAATTTTTCTGAATGATCACCTCATTAAAATATACAAAGTATGATTCACCACAAATCCCATTTCTTTACTATTCAAGCTTCAAATATATTTATCTAAATATAGTTAATAGATCTAGTAAATACTTTTTGTCTTTTGAGTTTGCGAGCTGGTTTCTTTTGCAAATATTGAATTTAATGTCTATTTAATGGACTGGAAGGGATACTGAGCAAGTTCACAGGCAATACAAAACTGGGAGGAGCTGTTGACTCCCTCGAAGTCAGGGAGGCCCCACAGAGAGACCTCAACAAGTGAGAGGGCTGAGCAATCACCAGCTGTGTGAAGTTCAGCAAGAAAAAGTGCTGGGTTTTGCACCTGGGGTAGGGCAGCCCTGAATGTAGGTACAGACTGGGGAATGAGGTGCTGGAAGGCAGAGCCCTGGAAAGGGACCTGGTGTCCTGGTCGAGGGAAAGTTGAATGTGAGTCACAGTGCCCTGGCAGCCAGGAGGGCCACCCTTGTGCTGGGGTGCAGCAGGCACAGCATCGCCAGCCAGGGAAAGGAGGGGATGGTCCCACTCTGCTCTGCACTGGGGCAGCCTCACCTCGAGCGCTGTGTGCAGTTTTGGGAGCCACAGTACAAGAAAATATATTAAACTCTTAGTGTGTCCAAAGGAGGGCAGCAAAGATGGTGAAGGGCCTTGAGGCAAAACCATGTGAGGAGCAGCTGAGGTCATTTGGACTGTTAAGCCTGGGGTCAACAAGACTGAGGGGAGACCTCACTGCAGTCTGCAACTTCCTCATGAGGGGAAGATGAGGAGCAGACACTGATGTCTGCTCTGTGGGGACCAGTGACAGGACCCAAGGGAATGGCCTGAAGTTGTGTCAGGGGAGGTGTAGGTAGGATATTAGAAAAAGATTCTTTGCCCAGAAGGTGGTTGGGCACTGGAACAGTCTCCCCAGGGGAAGTGGTCACAGCACCAAGCCTGGTGGAGTTCAAGCATTTGGACAATACTCTTGGGTACATGGTGTGACTTGTGGGCATGGCTCTGTGCAGGGCAAGGATTTGGACTCAATAATGCTTTAGGATGCCTTCCAACTCAGCTCATCCTGTGATTCTGTAAAAAACCAAGAAATCTTATTTTTGTTTTGAAATTGGAAAAAAATATATACTTAAAAAGAATATTTGCATGTAACCGTAAGAGACCTGAACAGAGTTGGGGAGAATTCCTAACTTTGCTACTGTTCATTCCAGTAGGGCAAAGCACTTCACAGACTTAGGTTCAACAAAGTTTTAAAGTGTAAGTCAGTCTCACCTAGTCTTGAGCATGTGGACTGGTTTTGACTGGGATAGAACTAAATTTATCTGTAGTAGCTTGTATGGGGCTGTGTTCTGGGTTTGTGCTGAGAACAGTGTTGGTAACACACAGGGATGTTTTTGCTACTGACACAGTCACGGCCTTTCCTGTCTCTCACCCTACCCCACCATGAGTGGGCTGAGGGTACACAAGAGGCTGGGAGAGAATACAGCCAGGACTGCTGACCCCAGGTGACCCAAGAGATATTCCTGACCAAATGGCATCATGCTCAGTATATAAATCTGAAGGGAAGAGGGAGAAACTGGGGGAGTGGTGGCATTTGTCTTCCAAGAAGCCATCATGAAGGATGGAGCCCTACTTTCCTGGAGATGGCTGAACCTGCCTGCCCATGGGAAGCAGTGAATGAATTCCTTGTTTTGCTTTTGCTTATGTGTGCAGATTTTGCTTTACAAATCAAACTGTCTCTCTCTCAACCCATGAGTTTTCTCACCCCTATTCCACTAGGGCAAAGTGAGCAAGTGGCTGTGTGGGACTTAGTTGTTGTCTAGGGTTAAACCATGACATCATCCAAAGTCCAAAAGCTAAGCCCAAGCTCTTTTATACCCCAATAATCAATGGGAGACAGAGAACCATCCATATGGTATCTATTCCTGTTACAATAAGGCACACTACACCTCCTAATAAGATACCCTTTGTTTTGCCAGAAGGACCATCTACTTGTTTTGAGGTAAATCAAGAGTAACACCTGGCTGAACATGTACTCATCAGACCAGCCTGACTCTCTGTATCCAGATAATGAGGCTATTGGATCTGCTCAGTCTCTTTAGCCTTTTAATAAATAAAGGATGTACCCTGCAAAAGAATAGTTCCTCTCCGTTATTCTAGGAATGGGGCTGTCTATCTGTCTGTCTTTGTTAGCAATGGGATTCACATTATTGTGGGAGTTTGTATTTAACGCAGGTAAACTAAACTGGAAAATTTTCACCTGACACATTTTGCCAATTAAAGATGAAAACACGTTGTTCTTTTGGTTAAATGATGGAATCAATAGAGAAATTATCTGGTGTAATGGTAAAAAGAAAGTCAATTATTAATGTGCAAATATGATACTCTACAGCAAAATTTAAAAATTAAAAATGCAACAGAATGCAACAGAAATGATGGAATCTTAATTAAGGCTGGTAATTTTTTTGTCTTTATAATAAAGAAAGCTAATAAAGTATTGATAATTTATTAGAGGAGCTTGTTTTTAACTGAAAAAAAAAAATAAAATTCCATTCTCTCGGGGCAATTTATTTTGCCTGTAATTTTGTCAGGTTTGACAGGAAGAATGTGCATTGGGTAATATTTACTTGAGATTCACATGAAGACCTAAAACCCCTTCCCAGCAATGAGCCAAAAGGATGATATTAGTTTCAAATTCTATTGTGATTGTTTGGCTTTCCTTTAGAAGCCCATCTATACCCCAGCCCAGCAAACTAGTCTGGTGAGGTCAGTGAGGACTAAACATGTGCCCCATGTCGGAAAACAGGTACTCTTACTTTAGTGAATTAACACAGTTGTGTCACTGAACTTCCACAAAACAGGTGGTAACAGTATTGTTCAGAACTGATCTCTGCTTAGCTTGCTGTATTTCTGCAAAGCTAACTCTCTTATTCAGAAGAAATATGAATTATACAATGGTAGAGAGAAGGAAAGGAATAAGGAAAGAAAACTTCAATAAAACCTGAAATGTAATTATCATAGTAATTTTTTACCTATTTCATCCCAGGCAGACATACAAAATGGACACTAGAAAATTTGGGTAGCAGAAATCTTGAGATCTAATAATTTGGAAGATGTTTTATTTCACAATATTTTAAAAATACCTCAATCATGATGCATATATTTATGATTCAGAGGTAACCACAACTCAAGGTAGATGGTCTATACTTAGTAAAGCTAATTTCAAAGGACCATGAAAAATACCAACTTTTAAACTATGGATGGAGTAAGTACAGTGTCCATGACACTTTCAATGTCTTCCTGACTAAATTGTTGCCCAAGTAATGTGCTGTGTGAAAAGTGGTTTTAGATATCTGTATGTTTTTAAAATAATCTCTTGAAGCACTGTCATGTTACCCAGCTAAGGAGTCAATATATTTGGTGTCAATATACATTTGTCTCCAGATCACCCTCTTTTTCTCCCTCTTCACACATCCACCCTTGTCCTTGTTTAATTCACTGGAAAGCAGTAAGCATCAACAGGTGCTTTACCCAACACTTCAGATATAGTGAACCATACCCTGAGAATGCCAGTCTCTCTACATTAGACTAGAAAACGTCTCAGCAACTGCTCTAAATCACTGGCCCTGATTCAGGGCAGTGCAATTCCACCCTCCAACCCTACTGATTTTATCAGCCTCTGAAAGGAAGTCACAGTGCACCTGATTAATGTGCTTAAACTCAATAGTCTTAGTAAACTTTATCACATGGTGTGTGAGATGCTAATAAATCTTTACTGAGTAGTGCACTCCCTGTTACACATATTTACTGTATTACCACAAAAATATATGACATTTATGCCATCGGCATATTGAGGATACCACATAACGATTTGATAACCATCCAACCATTCATACAGTACTGCAAATAGTCATGGTAAGTTCAAATCTCTGGAGGTAAAAGCATGTAATAATCAAACCTGCATACGGCTCATGGCTTTACCTGACTACAGTTGAACCTCTTGTGTAATATAGCTGTCAAGGTTCTCAGCTTGGAAAATCATTCCCATTTCTCAGTGCACCTAAATGTGTTTGTCTTCAAGCACATATTCTATACTGCACAGTGCCTCAAGCGTCTTAGCCCACCTAAAGATAAGGCCCCTACATTTGCAATTCGCAAGTCTGACTACAGCTGATGTGGCAGTATTTTCCCACTTTTGTTCCCATGTTGGTTTTCTCATGTTATTCTCATGGCCTTGCACCTGCCAACTCCAATGTTGTAATTATGGCAGATTCTCATGAGAAGCTACTTCCACTGGCATGAGGAACATCTCCCCTATCCCCTCCCCTGTCCCTGGTTTTGTAACTTGTAGTTTATACTGCAGGAATACAGCATTAGTGAGTAACATTGCAGATAATTTTCATAAACCACTGACAAGCATTACCCAACAAGATGCAGGCCCAAAACTCAGAAAACCAATTTGTATGTAACACTTGTACCTAATTAAGCATGCTCCCATCAGTGCTAAGAACATAATAAATAAGGGAAAAAAACAGCAAGCTTTTCTGTGTCCTGAGGAAAACCATACAGTACCAGGGAAAAAGCATGTCTGGAAAAATCATCATGTTTATCACTGCCTGCTACACCATTGCACTGAAAAAGACATGTGAGAGAGGACTATGTTCTTCTGGGGACCACGCCACTTAATTTACCAGCTAGCCACCAGGGAAAAAATTTCTCTCTACTCTCTTCCTTTTTTAATTTTACTTTCCTCCCCTTTTCTCTCACTCATATGGATTCCTTCCTCCCTCCCTTACTCCAAGTAAATTTAAAGTCAGTTTATGCCATCGTCTGTGGACCTCACAAATAAAATTTTATGCACATATCTCATCATCCTTTCAACAGCACTCAAATGTTGATTAAACATGAGAATCTAAAGATGTCCTAAAAAGGGGTAAATTAAAAACCTTTAGATGCTTTCTGAACTTAAAATGAAAATCTGATGCAAATCTCATGAGCAACAGATTTAGTGATCCAAATAATCCCAAAGATGGCACCACACAGGGTATTTTACATAAATAAGCCATAAAGGAGAGACATGAAGAGGCAGCGGTGGATGAGATAAGGTTACAAACTAAGTGTTACAAAGTCAGAGTCCATGCAAAGAACAGCAAAGGCTGACACATTTTGAATTATTTGAGTGCTTCCTTGTCTCTACTGCTTTCAGAAACTGCCAGTGTATGAGTACTGGTAAGTCATAAGGTCATGAATTATGTGAATAGGTGGCAAATATGATTATTTGACTCTCTGAACATGAAATTCCATCCAAAAACTCCTATTATATTATCTCAGATAGTTGAATTTAGGTGGATTACACAGTCTGTATAGGTCCTGAATGGAGGGCAACACTCACCATCTTAAAGAGTGGTCTGCAGATGGACATCAGCATAAGAAAGCACTAAAACAAACAACGGGGAAGGGATGAGTCACCAAATATGATACTTAAATTTGCATGTCCATAGGTGAGCTAAGTGTTTTCAATTGCTGCAGTAGTTGCTAGAGATTTACCCAGTAGAGAAAGCAGAGCTGGAAGAATGTGATTAAACTCAATGTAAAAGTTGATGTCTATTAGCTAACCAGGTGAATAAATCCCTAGGTTCCACTGCCTGTATTGACTGTTGACTAGAAAGGAAGTTTACACAACACAGACATCTACAGTTAGCAGTCTTAAACCGAATTCTGTCCCTCCTGCCTCCTCGGGTTGCATATAGCAAGAAACAATAAGTACAAAACATAATAAGTAGTGCTTTATTAATTATGGCCATTATTGAGTTTTATTAAGTATGACCATATATACTTTAAGATCCAAACTTACACCAACTTGTAGTGCTGGTCTAAAAGATATTTTAGGAAAAAAACCCAAGAAAATATACTCAGAAAAATTATAACCTCAGCCCTAAACCAGATGAAGAATGAGTACATGCATTTCCACACACACCAACTCATTTTAAAAGCTCCCTGACAACTGGGCCATGAGAAATGATAGGATATCTTCTTACATATTTTCCATGAGAGGAAATACTTTTGCTTTTAAATAGATATGTAAATAACTGGTGATAACACAGAAAAAAAGTCCTTTTCTTCCAAGATCATTATGCAAAGATATTTAAATCTAAATGCTTATAAAAATCCTAAATGGACAAACAACCCATTTGGCACAGCCTCCTGGAGCATCAAATTTCTATGATAAACAGAATATGATTCTCTCTTAACTTTGTACATCACTAAACATCATTGAGAAATGTCCATGTGAGGAAGAGGGTAGGATTTGATTGTGAGCTAGAATTGTTTCTGAAGCAGTGCAAAACATTATTTGTCCTTCTCTATATTTGTGTTTGAGCTGGTTTTAACATTTATTTAGTTTTATCCATTATCGACAGTTTTTGTTGGCAATAAGTAATTTTCACAGCAGATCAGGCTGAAGAACTTAACCTCTTAACACCTGAAAGATGAAATATAAAGGCATCCACAGAAAGTCCTTAAACTGCTTGAACTCTAGCAGTATAAGCTTTTCCCAAGGCATATTTCCCCTTTGGTGTGATGGGAACAGGACCAAGTAAGAATTTTCTTTTTCTTTTTCAAAGGGAAATGATCCTTTTCCATGCCAATAAATAAGAAGTGTTTTGCACAGGTGACTGTTACTTTGGTAATCACATTGCTTTCCTCAGTTGTTAATGACACATTTTAAAATTTCTCCACAAAGTACACCTAGTAAGAAAACTATGTATTGTGTCAATTGAAAAAATGCTCTGAGGCACAGCTTTCCATTGCATTTCTCTGCATGGAAATCTGTAAACTGCTGATCAAGAACTGCCAATCTGTCACTTGATAGGAGATGCTCAGGATTCAACCTCCAAAACTTCGTGTCTCTTGTCTGTGTGTCACAGCAGCTATTGAGTTACTGAGTGTGTCTCCAGTTTGCCACCAGTTTGCAATAGTTCCTAAGATGCTTCTCACATTAGCATACCAAAAATACTGCTATTTGGTAATATGCATGGTGTTTGCCCATGGTAATGAGCTCACTGCTTGCATGCAAAATTAAGTTTTAATTTATTTTAGACCTCTTCTGTTTCATCTTGGTAATCCAAGGAAGCATAAAACAAAAAGGAAAGAGAGAGAAAAGTACTAGAGAACTTTCAAAATGCCCTTCATGTTTAAATGCTTGTATAGGTTTTCTTCTGCACTCAAGAGAGCTCATTTCTGTGTACTATCAACATATTTTAAAATAAAATTAATTACAACTAAGAGTGTAAGAAATTTAAAAGTAAAATTAATTACAACTAAGAGTGTAAGAATAAAGAAGAATGAAATTCATGGTAAAGCTCTTTCTCTCAAGTCAGTATTGAGAGACTCTAAGGAAGCTCCAATCTACAGACTATGCTGCATAGATCCAAAACTTTAAGAAATTACTTCAGCTTGCAGCTCCCAAATAACACTTACTAGAAATAAGTACAGCTGTGGAAGGGTGAATTATTTCTTGAATATCAGTTTGTTATTAAAATAAGTGCAGTGTTAAGCTTTAAGGAAGAATAACCTAGAACCTGTATGTTACCTCTTAGTCTAAATTTAGAAAACACTACATGAAAACTTAAAACATTAAATAACAGAATTCATCTTTTCAGAGAGGTTAATAAAGGCATAACTTACTAGGGGAAATTCTCTAGGTATTGAATAAAATTCATTTCCTTTCCTTCAAAATAAACTAGTCTGTAGTAATTTCCAAGGAACCTATCTCACTTCCTGTATTTCAGATAAGAAACACAGGTAACACCATAGGCCACTACTAGCAAAAACCAACCATACTGCCCTCTCAACCTTTATGCTTCTTTCCCTTCTTTTAATGGGAATCAGAACACCAGCTGTTGACATTTTGGAGAGGGAAGACTACATGAAGCAACATATAAGAAGAGAGGGTTCAACCTCCCATCAGTAAACTATATAGAATTTTTTCTAGAGTGCTTGTTGTGGAAAATTATTTGAGAGAAGGTAAGCAAAACAAACCTTTTAATTTAAACACACTCTTCAGCCAAGCTTTTTAAGCCAGGAGAGTATTTCCTCTGATGTGATCAGCTAAGCTACTAAAAGTACACATAATCAGAAGAATATTCAAAAACAATTCAACTCAGTTGTTTTTAGAATTTATGATCTATAATTTCATTATTGCTTTTTCTTTTTTATATGCTTATTGTGCTAAAAACAGGGCTTTACACCAATTCTTAGAGATTCTCACCTTTGAAACTAAGAAGTGAATATATTCTGAACATTCATTTTACACTAGAAAACTACATCTTGAATTGCTGAAAGGGGCGTATAAAATTTAATTTCAATATTTATTCAAAAGGATATTTTAGCAATATTATAGGCAAAATAACTTTGTATAAGCACAGTTTAGGTAAACATTACTAAACCCAAGTTAGCCAACTCTTCCTAACGTGTTTTATTACAACTCTCTTCTCTTTCCCACCTCCTAATAGTCAAAGGGAAGTTTCCCAGCTTCTCTGCCTAACCATTTAATTCTGCATCACCTTAAACTCTTGAATTCAGTAAAATATGGTCTCTAGAGCCACCTATGATGGATCTTAGCTTTGATGATTAAATAGAAAGCAGCCACAGAAAATAAAAGGAATAAAGAGAAAGACTGTGTTACTAGAAGGTGCTGTCAGCAAGGATGACATTAAATAAATGATTACAGAGGTTCAGTTCACCTGGGCCTGGATCAAAAACAAAACCTACTGGTGTATGACTCATCAGTTTGCCAAATGAGAGCAGATGCCAGGCTCCAGGAAGTCAGCAGGATCAAATGCTTCAGTTCAAAGAACAGAAACCTGGCAGTAACAAAATATAGGCTAAATTCACCTTTTAAAAATATATTTTTAATAACTGCTAATCTGATTATTTACTGTGTATTGATACTGTGGATTAATTTAGTAATATTGAGTCATTAAATTTACATTTCATCAATTAATGTTCAAGAGTCCTACAGGTTTTAACATCTTGCCACTTCACAAACCTACTGGCAGGTTTTAAGAATAAAACCTAATAGATTATTGCAATTAATAGTATAGAAGTTTCTCATAGAAAAAAACTTCATCAAAAACCTAGTTCAAAACTCTAGTGTGACTCCATTCACTTTCTACATGGGTTTTTTTCTGAGGACACAATTAAGGGACAGTCCTCTGGTTATAATGAGAATCTGATCAACATTAATTAAAAATGCTTGGAAAGTACTTCTCTGAGCCGTAGGTGGCTCCTATCTCATCTAAGTTTAGCAGATGAAAAATTAGCTCCTTAATTTAAGCCTGTTACCTTTGATCCCCATAGAGTAAATGCAGAGGCACATATGACTGAAGGGAATTGCTCCATTCTAAGAAAGCTGTAGAAGGGTAGGAACCAGCTGTAGATTATGACATCTAAATTCAGGTGACAGCAGATATACTAGATGTCCAAGCACCCATTAAACTGGATAATTATGGTCCTATTATCTGCAACCTCAAAGCCATTTTAAAATACCATCATGCAAAAAAAAAAAAAATTTGTTGTTAAATTCTGTTTAGATGACCAATTTTATCTCTATCTTCTAATGAAGAAGGAAAATTTTGAATACTTTCTTTAAAAAGCTGTGTAGCCTAATCTTGATATGGAAGCAATATTACTCATTAATCATAGCCCTGTAGTTATTTCATAGCCTGGTAGATATTGTGTGACACTGTTCCAGGGAAAAATGAAAATTGATTTCTGCCATCATTTCTTTTCAATTTGACTCCAGTTCTGGATTTCCTATTTTCACAGTGCTTGATTTGGAGATTATTAGAATAACTCTGTAATATTTTTATGCTTTAGTCACTAATACATAGTTGACCTTTGAACCCTTTGAAGTCTCTTTTATTTGAAAATAAGAGCCACACATGAATAGACATATCATGTAATGAATAAATAAAACATATCTATAAAACTAATTCTCTTGCAGATAGGCCCATTCCTACTTCCACAGTAAGCCAGTGTGATTTAGTGTAAGTTCAATTGAACCACTGCTCTGCCTTCCTGTCACATGGATTTAGTGAAATAGATAAGATATGGTCTCAATTCAGCAATTTACAAGAATTTTTTTCACCATTCATTATTCTGGTGAGTTCTTATTTTTCAGTAATGTTTCTGGCCCCTGAAACCATGTGGCAGCATCCCCATTATCTGGGAGTTTATTCTCCATATAATATCTCTGGTATATCCAACAGATTGGACATCAGGTCCTTGTGCCATACCGCTTTCAACCTAAGCAAAAAATACTCTGTAGCAAAATACTTTGGAATTAATCTGCTTCGACAGTCATTAGCTGTACATCTAGTCAGGACACTTTCCATACATTCACTGTTGGAAAAGAAGTTTTCATAACTATAACAACTATAATCCATGACTCAATGAAATACTAATAAAATGTTTTAGTTATTCATTGCCATTTAAAAATGTCCATGTGGGTTTGTCGGTACTGCTTTTGAAATGTAACAAATTAATATCCTTACTTTGTCTTAATTTGAGGACAGATGGTGTGAAGAGGGCTGAGTGATCCACAGTGCTGTCCCTCAGCTGGTCAAGACTTATTTACAGTACAGGAGCCATCCTCTGATGGCTGATTATCTGCTTCATTTAGTGAAAGTGAAATTAACCTCTGGTTTCTGTGCTGGTGACTCAGCAGGTAGTGCACCAATAATGCAAAAAGTAATACCAGAAAGACATTGGTCTTCAACCCTAACAAGGCCCATTAAAGAGCCAAATTGCTTTATTAGACCCAAGAGATAGAAGCAATCATTTCAGTCTACTAACTGGAAATAATAAAGTCTGAGGGGGAAAAAAGAGAAGAAAATGATTTTTCGTTCCATAGTTGATTAAAAAAAAAAAAAAGCATTTCAGGTGAATTTTTAAAAAAAAACCTCATAATTCTGCAATTACATTCATTGGAAGCAGATCTGTGTATGGAAATTGAAAAATTTAGAAAGATAAAAAGCTTTTATACATTGTTTCAACTACTGTGCCTTTGCTTCTTGGTTGCATTACCTGGTACAGAATATTATGCACAGTGTATCTCTAACAAGAGTAATCTCAGTTAAACAGCTTGATGTTAAGTACACCTGATGCATGATTCTTTATGCTGGTAATAACACGACAGCAGTAATAATCCACCCGGAAAAGCAAATTAAATGCTTTCAAAAATGTAACCTTTTTTGAAAGGTTCTTCTAATGATAGCATTTATGAGCTCACAATGAGCACAGAGGAAAGCTAATGATGAGCAATATGAACCCAGTTTAATTGTATGTTCTGAGAACTACCTGAATGTCAGGGGCTATCTGTCAATAGGCGGAAAGGACAGGCTATTTGAAATCAAATTTACATTATACTTCTGCAAGAAAAGCTTCTATGGTAGCTCCTTTCACAATGTATTTTGTTTCATCACATGACATGCTTACTGCATCTGAAAATATCCTCTTTAAGCAGTGTGATGTATCAGAAGTGTTAAATAGAAAACTATTACAGCTGGTGGTGGGGTCCGTGGCTGCGACCCAGGAAGAGGTGACCGGTCCGGGGAGATGGTCCCGAAAGGAATCGCCTTCCCAGGGTCCGGTGTCTTCCCTCAGCTGCTGGCAGGAGGGCCCCCTGCAGAAGCTGTCAGCTCTTTAGTGATTGTCAGCTCGTGATTCCAGCTCAGCTCTGCAGGGCTGCCTCTAAGGCCAAACCAGACCGGAGAGAAAGACGAGCAGACCCGTGTGGCTGGTTCCGCACGAAGGGAGCTTTATTGGGGGTTCCCTCCGGCGAAGGGTGGGCCAGGGACGAGTTCTCCTCCCTACAGAGGCGAACTTGTCTTCTTTTATAGGGATACAGGGGATCAGCAAGGGGACCAATGGATTACAGAGGGTCTGGGATAGACCAATGGGTTACAGAAAGATCTACATAGGGCCTCCCAAAGGATTGTGGGTCTAGCTTTCCTCGCCATGACCCAAAGTTGTTTCCTTTCCAGGGAGTCCTGCTGGGCGATTGCAAAATCTCTTATCTCAGCAGACATCCCTCCAGGGCAGTGGCTGGGCATATCCCACAGAAAACTACCTTTTTTCTATGCTGATCATATACAAAGTGCTTTAAGTGAAAATATTGATTACCCATGGGTCGTTTTGAGAGCAAATATCAAGCAAGAACAGGTATCAAGAATGATAGCCACTCATGTTCAGAAAAGCAAGTGCTGAGGTACACACCAGATGGGAGATTAAACAGAGAATTCAAAAGATTTTCCTGAAATATTGAAAAAGTGTATATATGGAGCACACTGAGGAATCCTTGTTACAGAAATATCCTGGTGGTGTTTGTTCAAAAGCCTCAACTCATTCCACAGATGTTTTTTCAACCCCTCTTGGTCTTTGAAAGCAGAAGTATTTTCATTAATTGAGATTATTTTCTAAAGGAAATGTTAATATTTTTATCACATATTTGACTCTGCTGGTATGTTAAATTCGCTGTCATTTTTTCCTGAATATATTGTGATATATTTAATTCCACCAAACAAAGACCACAGGGCAAGAATCAGGACAGTTAAACTAGGATAGCACCCAATGCTTCTATACAGTAAAGCATTATTGAAAGCTGGAATCACCTTTGAAATTATAAACAGCTGCAAGGAAAATTAAAGGTGAAAAGCACATGCTTTTTCTTTATGCTGGGATGTGTTCCATTTTTATTCCTTTTCCTCTGAGACCTCTTGCCCAACTAAAAAAAAACCCAAAACCTACAGTAGTCTTTTCTTGATTGATTTGATCAAAGATCCAGGACTGCTCAAGGAAATTTGCTGAGCAATATGTTTTCAGTGTCTGAACAGGGTTATGAAAATTTACCATGCCTTCAGAACAAGGTTATATAGAAAGGATCTCTAGTGTAACTTATAAATAATATTCAGTTTCTTTGTACCTCAGACAAACTGACCTGGGTTGAAAGACACATCAGAGTCTAGAAAGGGATTGTCTCCAACTTAGTATTTATCTTATTCCTCTCCCGCCTTGCTCCTTACAATGCAGGCTATTTTAACCATCCATGTAAACTACTGTCTTCTATGACTGAAAGTGAACAGTGCAGTTGTTCTATCAGGAGATCAAAGACTCAAAATGTGATTACAGGTCTGAGATCTCAGGGTAATTGTGGGACTGTGCTAGACTCAGGAGAGCTCTACATCTTGAGAAGAGCGTGTTTGGGAAGAATACTTTGACCACCTGTATCCTCATAGAAAACAAGTATATAATTCATATTTTGTGGAGGAAAGACAAGGTACATAACTATTACACGTACCTAAACTATTCCTGGAAGCTGAAAAGTGCCATGTTACATTTAACTCAATCTCTAATATTCATCCCACTCTCCACATTTCTATCATGTCATCTTACCAAGTCATCCTGATTTTGTTGCCTCCTTTGGAATTTCTCCACCTAAAGTTTGTCACATCCTGAGATCTCGCAAATCAAGAGATGATAGTTTGTATATCTTGTGTGCCATACCATGCCAACCTTTCCTCACTCTTGTCTCCCTCTTGTCACAGTCCTTCCCAGTTAACAGATCACCTTCTCCAAATTTTCTTTAGCAGTTTCCTGTCTGTCCAACTATCTTCTTCTTTTTCTACATAAATCAGTCCTCTTTTACTTGCTGTACTTTCAGTTTTCTTCTCAATCAGATCTTTTGGTGGATCACACTGTTCCTATTTAAGAACTTCATTAACCCTGTCTCTATAGGATAGGAGTCAGTCTTGGAATCATCTTCCCTGATGCTAACCCCTACATTTGATCATATTTATCTGTCATAGCAATGCATGAGGGAGACAATGCACTGATGAATGCATTGGACTGTAGCAAAAACAATGAGCAGCATTTACCAGGTCGCAGATTCAAGTCACATTCTGAAAGTTACATGCAAAACTCCTGCTCTCAGTCAGACTGCAGATTCCTTTCTGGCTTTGAGCTTCACATTCCCTCCAGCTAAGAGCAGGAAAGAAATTAAGTCTCAATAATGATTACACATCAGCTTCTCATGGGAGCCCCAAGAGGGAAATCTGTCATTTCACTTCAGCCTTTACTGTAGCAATATTGACAAAGTGTCCCTATGCCACTAGCTCAGAGCACTGGATATATGCATATCTTCACCAAGTGTGTGAACAGGAGTGATCCTCATTCACTGCCACTTCTTTAATGACTGTATTCTGTGACTGAGCAATCTAATGACAGTTTTGTCCAATATTTAGACTGAACTACACTTTTACCCTAGCACGAGAAAAGTTTGTTCCTAAACTTCTCCATTTCCTAATGACAAAATGGCTTTCTACAGTGCTGAATTTTTAACTTTATAAAGAACTAATGAAGAATGCTCAAATTCCTGTAACAGTACATATCATCTGTACAGATGAAGTTTGTTTAAACTTAAACTAAAACAAACTTGTTTTGTGAAGTTCATTCCCATACATCTTTTTTCTACTATTCCAGGAGACTGATGATCTTCTCCTGCAATTTTTTATATTTTTATTTTTTAAACATATGTGATGTCTGGAAGGCTAAAGAGTATGTGATTCTGTCTCCTAGAATCTCTTGCAGCAAGAAACTTACTTAAAATGTCTAACATTCATTTTTTGTCAAAGCAAACTTAGTCTAATTGGCTCAGCTTCTTAAAGTGGTCTCTCTGGAATATTTTTAAGGTCACAAGAAGCCATTCCTTCCAGGAACTGGTTCTTTTAGTATTTTTAAATTTTTTTCCCTAAGATATCTAGGATAAATACATAGTATTTCATGTCTACATGTGTCTACAATATGCACCTGAATCTCCCAAAAAAATCTCCATCAAATACTCTTTGAGTTTATTTACTAGCATTTCAGCAGTCACAGATTGCAAATTTTTTTCTAATTTAGCATAAGACAGTTGCTGCAGCAACAACTTCCAGATCATCTGAAGCAATAGCTCAGAAATATGGATTGTCAATTTTTTTGCTCACAAATTTATTGAGAACAGAGTCACTTTTCCAATATTTAGCATTTAACTGAGATACATTTCTTATTCCTTAGTCTTTTACTCTTCCAACAGTTACTAATTACATAAGCTGTCTTAGAAGTCATTATGACTCAGCAGCTATGTTTCACTTAAAATCCATAGAACAGAAGAGCCATATTATGTGTAATATGTATATTATACATAATATCATTTCTCAAGATGAAGAAAATGTGTAGTAATGTACTGATTGGGTAGTTCTTTTATGTAAAATAAATTAAATTCCTGCATTTTAAAATTAACCCAATTCTTCTGCAGGTCTAAAGTGTCTTTTTGGACAATTTAGTGAACTACACATCAGGATCCGGAGAAAACAAGGTTTTCAGTTGAGAAGCAGAAATAAAACAAATGCATGCTTTTAAAATGAAATATAAACATGTCAAATCCAACGATGTAGAGTAGCCCAGATATATGTGAGGAACATCATTCACATTTAGGAGAGTGAAAATTAGTTTTTTAATGGCAAACACTATCTAATACTAAATGCATACAAACTGTGGGGGGAAAAAAGAAATCTAAATCATATATAGCTTCCCATCAAGCTCACTTGTCTATAGGGCTACAGAGCCAAACACTATTTCTCTCCTAGAGGCATGGTTTTGTATACCACCATGTCCACCTTAAAACGATGGTGTGTATTCTAGCAATTAGAACTTTCACTGAGCTATCAGAGGTAGGCAACCATTAGCCCCATTGAGAATTACTGGAAACCTGGAAATCATCTCCCTAGTAAGGATCTATTATCCATAAATTGATCTCCTCAAGCTTTTGGGTAGGTTCCGGGAAACAAATGAGGTCTAATACTTGAGCATCAAATGTCCTTAGGAAGCAAATGTATGTCTAAGGACTAGAAAGAGGGTTTCCAAAATGAAAGCAGTGTTTAAGTCACAACCAGAAGCAGAAATACGGAAAGTAAGCATGCAGTTTTTGCATGAAATCCCAGCAATTCACAATGTCAAGGGCAAGTTTATCTGGAGAGTTCCTCAACACTAATCCCTCAGTTATGCTTTCACCAACTTTTAGATCACTACATTTTCATTCTTACACTGGTTCCTTTTACATATACTTTGCCCCTCTTCAGTATATTTTGTACAGATTTTGCAAGGTGAGCCATACATTCTGTCTCTTCTGGGGCTGCTCTTGCATGCTCAAACAAGAACAGGCATAACTTTTGCTTATTCAGCTCCCAAGTAGCACCTACTCTTCACTGAAAGAGTTCAGTTGACAGGGACTAACTTTTCTGTCCTATTTTCTTATTATTTTTGTTTATTAAAGTGCATACAGAAATGCTGCAGTTCATTTCATACTGACATACAGTCCACAGTTGCTCACACCACCATGACAAGTGCATAAATCATTTACTCTCAATCACTGCTCTCAATACACACTACCATGAATATTTGCCATTTTTCTTCAAACTTGTTATTCACCACAGGTCAAAATTAGTGTGTGGCAACAGGGACTTAAATTGGGAATAATTATCAGTAGATGTTTTCTGCATGATTTTGCTCATTAAAGTAATTTAAATGGTGACGATATGACTTTTTGTGGTTCAAGAATCATATCCATGGATTAGGCAGTTATATTTCTATTTTTTAAACAAGCAACTTCAGACAAAAAAGATGCAAAGAATGCTACAAAATGGAGTTGCTTTCTCCTTTCAGGTTTTCAGTAGTAAAGCACAAACAGCATAACGTTGCTTTATCTTGTGCAGTTTATGCCACACAAGTTCTATCACAAAATATTTTACTGTGAATATCATGTGAATATTAGCAAGCAGACAGGTCAAGCTCTCAGAGAAACTGTGGGGTAGCCATGTTTGTTCTAAAAGGATTGAGAACTGTCAATGTAGAAGAAAAATAATAAGACAGTTAAGAAAAATTATTCTAGATATCACTTGGGGATCTCTAAGGGCTTAAGTGATGACCTGCCAGCAAGCTCTAATGAGGAGAGAGAGTTACTTTGGTAGTGACTTAGCCAAAGGGAAAAGCTGATTCCCCAGTGGTAAGAGCCTGTTTGGAATCCTTTTTATAGGGTAGATAAGGAGAGCTGAAGAGCTGGCCTTAGATTTTGTATGAACTGCAGGTTCCACTGAAGGTGGCAAACAGTGGATACCAATGTATATTAGTGTCTGCAACTCTTTGATTCATAAATTATGATCTAATAGGAAATGTGTTTTCTTGACTATTTTATCTGCATTGGTAGAGACAGAATATGTTTTATATGTGTAAAACAACATGAAGAAAAGGTTCTGCTGAGTTCACCTGACACTGGTGTATGTGGGACAGCTGCAGCAAAACAGGGAATGCCAAATGTGCCTTAGCCCTGTACATTATGGAGACACAATTATTAGAACAGCTAAGAAAAATGAAGTCAAAGTTAAATCAATGTCTCTGCCTTACTGTTATGATTCACTTACACCTGCCAAATAAAAAAAACACTTCAGAAGAAAACTCTGCAAAATTCTGGCCTTTTAAAACACCAAGGAATTTCATCTGAATTCTTAGAAAATATGAAAATGTGGCTAGAATAACTCATACCATGAAAGCTAAACTATAATGACTAAGGATGATGACAGCCTTAATCCTTACTGAGAGATGGTGTTTTGGGTAGTATTAAGCGCCCATAAGTCCCATTGAAATCATCAGGAGCTGTGCCTGTTCCTGTGATGAATGAGAATATTTCTATTGTTAATAAAATATCAGATTAGGTGCTCATATATCAAAATCAAATTTTGCCCCACTGAAGTCTGCAAAACAAATACACACTCACAGTGTTTTTTCCCTGGGTTTTTGCTATTTCTGCCCACTGAGCTATGAAACAGAAAGACCAAATTCATTTGAAATACAAGTCTAGCAAGGGAAAGAGGGGCTTATGGGGGAAGAAGACAAAGCTGTAGGAAACCTCCCTTAATTTCATTTTTTTAAATCCTGTTATCCTTAAAGTGTTACGCGGAAAATAAAAGGTAAAAAAAACCATATAAAATTGATATTCAAGAGATTAGGATTTTACAGCTGAAGACTTCAAAAAATAATCTTAGTACATGCTAGAACTGTTGGAATTTTGAACCTAGCAAATATTGAAAATTTTTTTTAACTTAGTATTATAATATCAGTGTTAAAATATGCAAACGAGATGGGAACTCAAAGGAGCTGAGTACCAGCAGTCCATATTTCACATTATAATTTGCAGGATGTAATCCTAAAATCATATGAGAAGTAGTTTTAGGTGCACTGCTATTAATTTACTTATATTTTATTATAAATCTGAAAAGGAAAGAGAAGGAATTGGACAACATATTTTCTGTATCTCCAACAGTTTTACTAAAATCACAGTTATACAAAAGCTGTAATGAGATGTAAAAAAATATTACTGCATATATCTAAACTATGGTCAAACAGTAACCCTTATTTAATTTTGCGCCCATTCAGCCTTGAATCCTCTGTGTGACATTAATGATTTTAACAAAATTAAATCAAAAACAGGTATGATGATAAAAAGGTAAAAATCTCTTCAAATAGATTGTCATTAAACATCAGAAGTAAGCAGCTACCTATTTCTGTGTCAGTGGGTGAATAGCAGCAAATTGCTCTTCTTTTCTAAAGTCAAGAAACCTTCACATTTCACACTAACATGAATTACCCAGGCATCCACTGAGACAAGTAATCAAGTCACAAAAAAATTTCATATACAGCCTGTGTATTATTAAAAATATAAACATAAGGTGGAAAAATACTACAGCATGAGCTTGGTAAAGTTCAATGCATATGAATGTAAGTGGCATTTTCATCTGGTTCCTGAAAATATTTAAAACTATATCCATGGCATTAGCAGCAATAATTTCTTCTTTTTTAACTCCTTACTGCTTCTCAGAAAGTGTGATACTTTAGCATCACAGACACCATCTAACTGCAGTTCTAGAGACATACAACTTTAGCATCTACATTGACAAATAGATTCACATTTTTATATTAGACCAGAATAAATTTATATATTTTATAGTTATTTTTTTCACTGATAATTTTCCTTAAGCATCTACAGATTCATTAGGTAAAGGCTGAAAAACAATGAAATAAAATGTAACCAAAAACATTGAGATCCCAGGGAGAAATCTTCCTTTTTCTTCTATGTCTACTAGAAACAGATTTTCAAATCCTGGAGACGATTCCACCATGAAATACGGCTATTCATGATTATAACACTTCCCACTCTCAAAGATCCATCCCAAACTCCACAGTATTTGGTAAACTCCCATTTTCATGTTTACATGTGAAAATTTCAGTTTTATTTAGAAAAAGAGTTCTTCACAGTTTTAGGGAACAGGGTGAAAAATAAAGCCGAGAAAAGAGAGGGCAAGTATTGTTCGTTCATGTCTCACACCTGGAAGAACCTAACTTGCTCAGCCTTAGCCTTAAAAATGTTATTATGAATCACCCTATTGATGTACCAAACCCCACTAATAGGAGACAGATTTACAGGAATATACTGCAAAGCAGAACTGGAATACTTAACTGGAAATTTCTTGAGTAGTTTATGAATCAGAATAAAATCCATTTCATTTTCCCTTTGCTTTCTAGATAAGATCAAAACTCTTGAATCATATCTTATAGATCAGCAGCTAAGGTCTCTGTTTAAACCAAGGAATTAAACTTCCCCAGGAACAGTCACAACCTTGCTGTGGAAGAGTCATTGTCATTGTTGGTAAACTCAAAAAAAAAAAAAAAACCTGAGTGTACAAACTGTGTACTGTTGTCTGTTGTGAGTAGTTCCTGGAATGTCTGAAGTCCCACACTGTGCCCATCATGGTGGGATCATCTGGGAGAGTGCCTGACACCAGGAGCCAAAAGAAGTCTAGCAACCATTCTCACAGCTCAGCAGCACAGATGACTGCACTCTAGTAGACTTTGCTTAATCTGCTAAAACAGCCCTAAGGAAGGAGCCCAGCAGAATGCTTCATTTATTGCTGCATAACTTTGAGCCTCTGCACAACAAGAAAATCAGCTACAGCTTTTTCATTCTCATTATATTTACATACAGACAGATCCATTTTTACCAGTCTTACTTTCAATATGGAACATGGTTAAGGGATAAATAGCAGAGCTACTTCAACAGTGCAACTTTACAGATATACAGATATATCGTAAATTAGAAAAATGTGTTTTAAGTTCCCTACTGCCAATGCTTTGAAAGTGTGATGGCTGTAAAATGTCCTACCCCAGGACTACCACATAATGGATCTCCCACAGGGGCACAAAAGGTGAGAGTAAACTGTTGGTGAGTTCAGGTTTCACTGATTTGTATGCATCAGACACTGAGATGCTGCAAGTGAACACACACAATACTCCTCATACAGCTGAGGCCTCCCATAACAGGAGCAGGTGAGCACTCCAATTTAATGGATTTATTTTGAAATACTTTTACTCTCTTTGTGGGAAACCTGAAGATATGAAAATGAAGATGGTTTTCAAAGGCTAACTTGCCTAGTATGACACCAAAATTTCAACTCAAAGCTCAAAACCATTATATGTCCTTTAATCATTTTTTTCTCCACATAATAATTGCCCAGTTCCTGCCTGCCAAGTACATGCATATACCTGTACAAATATATACAAAAAAAAAAAAATTCCATTGTTGCAAATAACAAAGGAACATTTTTTTGTTTTTTCCAGAAAGAGTTTCTTCACTGGAAAAGTTGTCAGACACTGTAATGGGCTTTCCAGGGAGGTGGTGGAGTCACCATCTCTAGGTGACTAGTCATAAGGAATGACTGGACGTGCCACTTACTGCTCTGGTCTAGTTGACAAGGTGGTGATCAGTCACAGGTTGGACTCAAAAGTCTTGGAGGCTTTTTTTGACCTAAATGACCCTGTGATAGTGTGAAATACTACAGGGTTCAAAAACTGGAAAAAAGAGGTTGATCATTAATATTTCACATCTAATTCAGACTGTAAATTTGTCAATGAGGTGGTGAAAAAGTTTTTAGCTTAAAAGAATAATATAGAATATATGAAATAACACTTTAAGAACACAAATTTTAGAGAACAGGTTTTATTTTGACTGTGTTTCACAACTAATTTAAACTGTGTAATTGAAAAAAAATGAATTTTCATGCCTTTTATAGAGAAAATTGTGATTGTTTATTTTTCAGTCACAATTAATTTGGAAATTACTTTTGATCATGGATATCAAAATTATTAGCTAGACAACCCAAGAAATTTTACTCTTATTTTACATTGCAAATTGCACTACATAAGACAATATGGTACATGTTCTGAAAACATAAATAAATTGCACAATGTACAGATGAGAAAAATTCAGGGCAATGAAACCACATTTGACAGCTATTCAGTCATAAGTCTGTCAACTCATTCTTTATTCTGATCATTTTATCTGAAGTAACAGTGTTATTCTGTATACATGAAAGAAAGCACTAAGTCAAATTTTACTCCTCCTCTTAAACTGTATCAACACAAACTTACTCAATTGTAGGCACTGCCTGGAGCCAAGTTGGTATCCAAATATCATAAAGAACAATACTATCCAACAGTAGAGTGAGCATAATCATCATTATAAATTATACACCATGCAAAGAAAAAAAAAGGATTGCAAGGCCTTGCACTTTGCTTGCTAGTAGTATTAATGCTATTGCACTTTCTTACCCAAGATGGAAATATATGTTGTCTCCAGCCCTTACCTGCTTAAGACCACCTCAAATTGACAGAAATCAGAAAAATAAGATCTAGAAAAGGAGAACTTTTTCCCTCTAATCTAAAATTCTCCCCTCTGCTTAATTTTCTCTAACATTTTATAAGAGAGGCATGACCTGTACCAAGCAACTAACTGAAAGGGGATGTAGGGAATATCTCAACTGTACAACTATATTCCTTCTCTTTAGTGAATATGAAACCAAATTTAATGTCACATAAGATAAGGAAAGTTATCTCTGCTCCCAGTCTTCTCCAGTCTCTCTGTATTGCAACTGAAATCATGCTAATTGTTGGAAGCCAGCAGTATTGAAGATTAAATCAAGTGTCAAAAGTACATCTTTTTTTGTGTTATTTACCTGTCAGGGAAATTAGTGTGCAGTTCTTGTGAAGGCTTGTAGGGGATTTCCTTTGGCATGAAAATCAATTCACTGAGTATGGCTGCTCTCCAGTGCCACGACAGGGAGCAATGAGGTACCACAGAGCACAGAAGAGGACTGAGAAAGAGTTTTTTGGAGAAAGATGGAACAAAGCTTTTTTTCTGCCTTATGTGTCTCACTTGTGAAGTCTCAATGAGACATCCCTTTTATTTTCAGCCTTGAAATTAGTTGCTGCATTTCACAGCTGTAACAGTCCTTACTGATAGTGATACGCAGTGGATAGTTCATCACCAGAACGATGATTCTTCCGATTTGCCCCTGGCACTAGGCTGAGCATCCAGTTGTGAAACACAAACACAGTTCTGGATGGTTCTGGACTAGGATCCTGGTGTGGACCGTGGTGTGCATAAACAAGGAAGTCACTTTCATTTTTTTCCTTTTTTCCCCTTCTTCTCTCATAGATATCACCGAATCCACTTCCCTGAGCTAGGTCATGGTTAAGTTCCTCCATTTAATGAAGCAATTTTTATCTGAATGCCCTTGCTATGAACCATCAGAGCTGCCACCTGGCACTGAAAAGATGGATAAGGGAAAGTATAAATGTGAGCTTTGCTTTTGTAACAGACTGAGTGGTTCAGTACAGGAAATTTTGGCTGGTCTGAGACTTTAGTCATCCTATTTTTGATATTCAAAGCTGCTATAAGCTAGACAATAGAAATGAAAAAAAGCAATAGTCAACAGTTGTTTGCAACATTTTCATTGCTCGTCTTATTGCTGTTGTTCTTCCTTTTTTAGCTAGTAATCAGCTGTCCAGCAGGTCTACTGTTACTCAGCTCACTGGAGTTTGTATTGCAAGAGATGGCAAGGAATTGCAAAGGCTAATCCTGAAAAACGTAAGTAAATGCCTGCTATGCTGTGAAAATACTGATGCTAACAGTATTTGTTTACCTGTGCTACAAAACTATAATACATCACAGTTTAAATATGCTACAAATACGTGAATCACCTACATGCTAATAATTAAACAAGGCACAATTACATAGGAATACATATTTCAGAGGTGTTTTCAAATGAGATTTTAATGATGAAAGAAACTGTAATTAAATAATTTTAATAAAAATGTGGAAGACAGTTGCATATTATTTTCTTCTCCTCACTGAGGTTAAAATAACTCAGACTCCATTAAGAAGTGAAAGAGGACTGATGCACAATGGGAGTAAGCCTGGGCATGTAACTGCACTTTCTGTGGAACCAAAAAATGCTAACAGAATTGGCACTGAAAAGCAAGAGCAAGCTTTGAAACCTGAATGAAAAGATTATTTACATTCTCAATGCTTAGAAAGAAACCATATTAACTGAAGGTAAACTTTACATCTTATGAAACACATATAAATAATATCACAAAAGCAAGGCTTGGGCTTTTTGAAACAGATATTTAACATTATTTATTCCTATTCCTATCTTTTCTGACATTTTGGAAGTGTTCTTCTGTTTAATTTTACCATAATCTCAATCCTTTTACTTAAAAAGAAGAGCAAAAAGAAACATTTCTCCATGCACTGATTATTTTCTGAAGCTTTAAATAACAGAACAGCATTTTCTAAAAAAAGAAAAACAAACAAACAAAAAAAAAATCCCAACAACTGATCAAACAAACACCAAAAAAGTCAACAAAAATCCCCCACCAAATCCAAACAAACCAACAGAACCAAATGCAGATCAATTGTCTCTCCAGCACTCACCCTATGCAGCCTCACATAATACTGAGAAAGAAAAAAAAATCAATTTCAAATTTGTAGCCTTATCTTTTAGCTCAGGAATGAAAATATTGATTAAAGCTAAATTGTTTAGACAAATTTTTACTAGAAGTCTAAATCATTTCTGTATAGAGAAATTCTGAAGTAAAATTGAAATCAGCTTTATATTCTTTCAGTGTCATACAAATAGTAAAAATACAGCTTACAAACACACACAATGATTCACAGCAGTCCTGAAATAAATGCCTTATGATCATGATAGATAGATTTCGAATAGAAGGGAAAAGGTATTCCCTAAAATGTATAAAAATATCTATGCAATTTATAAGCCTCACGAGGATATCCGTACAACTGGTTATAGCTGGCAAGACTGGTCTCTGCAGAGTCCTTTATTCACTGGAGAGGGGAAGACACATGCAGAGAGCAACTGAAAACTTCTACAATTGAGCTCCAACTCTGAATTTCTCTGCAAAATCATATTTCTCTCTATTAACTATAAAAGACCCTGGTGGCTATGCACGGTTTTGCAGGCACTGTCCAAGCCCCAAGAAGGCAGTCTCTTAAGGGTTATTCTCCAATGTGTTCAAGGGCATTAGTAACAAAAATCATCCTGACTGACAGTAGGTACTGTAGAAAGTGTCTCTCTTTTACTATAAATATTTAAGCTTTGAAAGAGTTAATTTCAAAGCAACAAAACCCTGAGAATTCCCACAAGGAACTGTTAGGATTACTGAGTGGTTTAAGAAGTGACCATGCAGATCTCTGGTAAAATAGCTAATCAAATAAATAAGTATGGGAATATGAACTACATGAAGATCATCATTTCCTCAAAAACAAGATCTTTAGCCTGAGGAAAGTTTGTGATATTTCAGTATAAAAATTTATTCATAAAGAAAAAAGTGAGAAGGATGCTTAACATCCTTTCTAGTCTGTTACTGATGAGAGAGATTTAGACAAATGGTTTTGCTTGCTAGCCCAAGCTCCTGACCTTCAATCTTCTACCTTGTTTGTCCTCAGATTAAATACTCAAGCTTCAGCTCTTCCATGAATTAAAGCTTTTTCTGCAAATCTTCAAATGAAAAATTCCCTTGCTGATTCAGAGGCAAATAAAAAGAAAACATTCAATATGAAAAAGAAAAATAATAAAGTAATCAAAGTAACAGCAAAAACTGTCTGTATTTTCTTGATTTCTTTTTCTGGTTTACTAAATAAATATTCTTCCATCATTGAACTAAAACAAATTTTAAAAAGCTACCATGTCCAAGGATATTTCAGAAGCAGAAATGTAGTTCTCTGCAGGGAGCTTGCTTCATGAACCACATCAATCACCTAAAGGTATATCCTTTTAATTGAAACAAGCTCTTGGAAAGGTCTGAGAGGTTGTCTTGCTGCACAAATAAATTTCACAACAGGAAAACCTCCAGCATAGATAAAATAGAAACTGCAAACATCTGTACCTTACAGACCTTAGGGACAGCTTTCAAAAATTTCAGGTAAGATGAGCATCAGAACCAGGATTCTCCTATTAGTATTCCTAGCAGCATTCTCAGTCCAAGAATGCTCACACTCTTCATGCTACAAAACAGGAAGGACTGCAGTTTATTCCGCAGCAAAGAATTCTAATAAATGGTGCTGAATAAGTCCTCCCAGGGCTACACTGATTTCCGTGACTGCAAACAAATTAAGTGAAAATTGTGAATGTAGGGCAATCATCTGAGCTGGTTTTGTTTTGAAAATAGTTTTGGTAGTAGAAAAGAGAAGCTGTGAAGAAGCACCCCTTGCTTAAGGGAGTGCTGTTAAAACGACTTCTGAAATTGCAGGTGGCATCAAATGGCCTATTATGCTACCTTTGAAAAAGAAAAGCTTGGTTGAAATAACAAAGTAGCAACAAATTCAAAATAGCAACATTGTAAAGAGCTAAATAGGACTAGATGCTGAGCTTTTGCTGTAACCCCGCAAGGGCAAATTTGCAGTCCTCGAGTTCCTTCAAACAAAAAAACTCGTTGATCCTAAGAAATATCACTGAAACATGAAGGGGGGAAAACAAAGCAAAGCTGGGAGAAGAGACTGACCTACTAACTCCTTTAAGTCACAGAAGAGAAACTTACCTTTTGGAAGTATTCCTGTGATAGTAATTGCCACATAGATGTTTCTAAGCACTTGGTGCCAGAGTACACAGGGAAAGAGGGAAGTTTGGTATGCCCAGACCATTAAAGGATCATAGTCATCTGTCTCAGATATGACGAGATTAGCTCAGGCTTTAGCTTAGGTGCAGATTTTCTCGTTCTTTAACATTGGTGATGGATCCAGCCTTCTGAAGGGTGCCTCATTTTCTAGAAGCAGTGGAGATACCTGGAGAGGATCCCATTCACCTGCCTTTTTGAGGCTAACCTAAACCAGCCAACCAAGACCTCCTTACAGTCAGGGAGAGGGAGTGGGAGAGGCAACTGTCCCACACAAAGTGTCTGTAACATAAGCACAGAGTTAATTGCCTCCAGGGGGCTTAATTATATAACCCTGGACTATAGAGAGAGTCTGGATTTCTGCCCTGAGCTAAAATAATGATTCTCAAGGAAAACAGGCTCACAGAGGCCAGAGTGATTCCATAAACAGAAATTTCAGGGAAGTAAGTTATTTCAACATAGACATGGAATAAAAATAAACAGAAGTTTTTAAATCACAGACAAGATAGCAACACAGCACTCTACACAGCTGGAAAATAAATTAAAATAAAAAACCAAAACCAAATAAACAAAACAAAAAGCAAACAAACTTAAAAAAAAAAAAAAAGTAAGCACAACTCTGTTTTGCTAGAAGTACAATTCTTTTCAGGTAAAGGATATTGTCATAGAAAAATGATCAGCAGTTTGCTTTAATTTAGACATGGCTTGGACATCATCTTGTCCTTCCTCTTTCTAACAGCTATGTAAAGCAGCCCAGCATACTGAACCATAAGAAAACATCTTTGTTAGAGCTTGTCTGTATCAGATGACACCAATCACTGACTTTCTCTCTATTGATTTATTCTTCCCATTCCCAAGGGATGATTGTTGTATTCCTTAAGGCAAAATAATAACAAGAAGATAATAAATAATTACAGGCACTGTAGATAGATTAACAGCTACCAGTCAATAAAGAAGGTAGATATTAATATTTTCTCTGCTGTGTTTGAATTGTCTATGTAAAAAACATAGCTGCTGTAATTATACAGATATATAAAATAGGAAAAGATGACAGCATTGACAAAAATGTGACAATTGAAATCCAATTGCTCGTATCTGATGGGCTCTTTAAAGCTTCATTTATGAAAAGAGCAACAGCTGTTCAGCTATATGTACATTAAAAACTCCAAAGCAAAAGAGAAATTCTCTATCATTGTAATCTGGAAGCAAAGACATCGAGAGGTGAAGTCCTGAGTTTCTTATTCTACAGTTTTGCTTCAGCAGATGAATCTTCCCCAAAGGAGTCAAAATCTTCCCAGTCAATACATTGGGGATTATCTTCGTTATAAATATGATAATGCCCTATATTTATCCTTAAAACTTATATTCTTTAGACCCCCTTCACTGCACTAAACTTGATTAAATCCAGGAATGATCTCTACTGTCAGAAGCCAGCTTTTGATATTCTGGAGTAGTAAATTGGATGTAATTAATTCCTCACTCTTGATTGCATTCTTGCTAATATTGTCCAATCTGTGTGGATCAGCCACCTCTGCCATTCTAAGACACTGCATATGAGAAAGGGTTTTGTCTGCTAAAAACAAGAGAAGAAAGTCAGTATGAACTTTTGCAAATGTAGGAAAATAAAAGACTTTTGAAATATCAGATAGCTTTATATAAATGTGTTGTTGGTTTGGATACTTCTGACAGTTCTTTAGTGAGCTGTATTGTTACTGATCCATAGGTTAACTCATAGAAGTTCAGTGAGTGCAATATTGTTCTCTGTAAGAAAATAAAGAATCTAGGAAGAGGTACACAATAGAGCTCTATGAGTAATCCTTTTGGCTGGTAGTATTTCAAAATGCTACAATACATAAGGAATCAGCACAATTTTTTTCTGGTTTAATGAAGAAACAGTACCTCAAGTCATTATATTTTTTGCTTTATGATGAATTTATGGGAAAATAAATGTGTGTCTAAAACACTCAAATTTTTGTCTTATTTTGTTAAATTACTCTGTGATCACCTGAAATTGATATATACAGATTTTGTGGCAACAAAAGAAGCAGGAAAAATCTTGAACTGCATAAGGAAATTCCCTAAGAACTAATCAAGAATTTCTTCCACAATTAGTCTTCTCCTTAGAAAGCATCCTCATCAGAAATACTCAGTGTCATCTGAGAAGGTACGAAATACAGAAGTACAACATAGCCCCAGGATACGGTCCTATTATCTTCAATAATAATTAATATTCATTACCCTCCATCATTCTATAATCTTCAGCCATCTTAGATTAAAAGTCATCTTTTATTTTAATCAAAATCAATTTTAACTATATATTTTATCACAGAACAAGGAAAAAAAACCCCTGAAATTAAAAGAATCTTATTAGAAGTCCCAGCATAAAGACTTTTAAAGTTTGCTGCAAGAGATTTAATCTACCTTTTATAACCAAGTCTGCAAAGACACTTATCAGAATCAGTTTCAACCCAGCTAATTTTAATATGTGAAGTTTGCAAGATGTTTAATTTTAACACAAGGAAGAAACCATTAGAGATATCAGTTTCACAAGCTCATTTTCATGAGAGGTACCCTGATCCAGGCAAATAAGAATCTGAAATACCTGGTCTCCAAGAATTAACATGGGATCCTTCTTTTGTAGTATGATATACGTGTACTGATTAGAAAATAAATAACTGTAAAATAGATTAATACTACATTCTAAAAATCAAAATCAGACATCCACTAAACCTTTCAAAACTTGTCTTTAAAGAGGTATGAGCTACATTGTAGTTAATACATAAGGAATCAGTATATTGTGGGTTTAAAAAAGTTACTCCTCTGCTAAAAAGTGAAGGGATAATAGTTTTCAGAATGAATGAGCATTAATCAGTTTTATAGGTCACCAGCAAATATTAACATAAAATTTGAGACCAGTCATAGGATTAACTGCTCACTACCCTAAACAGCAAGAGGAGAGTACTCAATGTGTTCTGTCTCTCTTCTCTCTGCACAGGTAGCTCTGATCAGCACGCTGTCACTGCAGTTTATTGGTTGTATACTTTTTCCTTGTGACACTAGGGAACAAAACCAAAACTATTTTTCCTGCCTGTGTTCCAAGGCATCCATGACACTTCAATGCATTAAGGGTGTTTGCAGCACTGTCATTTTATAGGACCAACATGGATTTTGTCCTTAACCTGAATGGGCGATAGAAGAGAGACAACAATATGCATTTTGATCACAGAACTTGTAAACTCTTTTAAGGTTTGAAGGTCTTTGTTCGGCTGACAGCTTTCTCCCAACCCTTTAATATAAATTGATGGATTATGCTAAAGCTTGACATTGTTATTTCAACCTTAGAAATTAAAGATAGGGAATAACAAGAAACTACATTAAAAAATAATTTTTAAGGATCTCTATAGAGAATAAATCTGTTAAGGAGGTCACGGAACTCTCTAAAAGTTGGAATCTCAAATAGACTGTTAGATACCACAAAAGAACTACGAGATTAAAACATTTAATCATTAAAGTGAACAGACTAGCTCAGATACAATAAATTGGGTAGTGATATGCTTGTTTACAGAAGATGGAATCCAGAGGATAGACATCGTCATTATTTCTTCAGAGAGCTGAGATGTTGTGGGACGGGCATAGCAAAGTTGATTTGGGCTTTAATCCCGTCTTTGATGCAGTGACTAATGCAGACAATTGGTTTTTAACAATTGGTATATTACAACTGCTGGAAGGCACTTGCTTCATGGATATTCTGTAATTCTTCAGAAGCAAATCCTAAAGTTGAGATCAGGCTTGGCACTCCTTGAAGGCCTGAAAGCAGCTCCCTTAGGACTGATTGAACCGAGAGCATTGTTTTTCTACAGTATTTCCATCCCCCTGAAGGTTCACATCAGTCTTCCTTGGCTCATGAGGCATTCATCTCATCAATTATCTAGGAAGGGGGAGGGCGAGGGGGGAAGGAGGAGAAAACCTGTGTTTTTTCAGTGTTATGAAGATTCGGTCATATGGCTTTCCATTGGGTCGTCATATTTCTGTCATTTCCTGCTATCTTTTTTAAGCACTGTGCTAGTTTCCATCATAACTAAATTTCTGTTTATATTCACAAATGGTAATCAAAAGGAAGTACATGGGACAGGTCTTGTAGCATCTATATGCATATATATATATATAAATATATATGTACAAACACACAGAAACCTATTTTACATTTATACATTCACTGTCCCGAGTTGTTTATTTAGTTAGCTCAATAGCTCTCGGGTGTTTCGGATGACTTTTTCCTCTGAGCATGATCTATCAATTTTGGCATAATGAACTCCTGCAAAGGTCAAATTTAAAGGATAAATGCTGCAGGAAATGATGACTCTACAATAATCCTGTTATCCTCCTACAACTCTAATTTCATTTTATTGAGTTGAACAGTGTAAGGGTAAAAGGGTAACTGCTTTCTCTCTGCTAACACCCATATACACAAGTCCCCTGAACATGTTATTATGTTTAATCACTGCTGTAAATGTATTAGTAATAAAGATCTACTACAAAAAAAATTATTATCTGGTTTTTATTTGTTCATGGTGGGTTTTTTAATTCTACAAATATCAGCAAAACATGTTTAAGAATTATTTACTTAGTTCTTTGTGTTTTGGGTGAGGGGGGCTAAGAGGGAATTTTATCCTGATAAAATACTGTAAATGGAAGGCAAACTGCATTGTGAATGACACTGTTTTTGTGGCCGTTACCAACTGTGCATACTGCCAGTGGATAGATGTTCTGCTAAATATTTGCATATATAGGATGGAACAAAATTTCCAGATAACATTTTCAAAAAAATTCTTAGCATCTGCCTAACCCTGCTCGGTTTAAAACTTGCAGAACCCCATTCCTGGAAACAGACTGAGGTCTGCTTGGTTTTCCTTTTTTTTTTTTTTAATTTGATAGTCCTACTAATTCATTGTAACTTGTTTGTGTACTGTAACAATTCTCTGGTTGAATTGTCCATACTTTCTGTTCCATTAACGCTAAAATAATTTCCTGGATAAAAGTGTAGCATCAGAAAGCCCTGTCTTTTCTAGAATGGTCAAGGAGGAAAACAAGGCTTCACTGTTCTCCTGCTAGATGAGCCCTTTAGTCTTTCCACAACATAATTATGTCAGCAAATGCATTCCGTAGCTTGCCATATTCAAGCCAACATGTACATTACTTTATCCTAAGGTAGGAGCAACATGTGAGCTGTTTAAGAAACACATCCCCTGCTTTGCAGGTCTCTTTCTGAGCTATGTTTGTTATCAAAGAACAATTTAACAGGTATCTATTTATAAACCAACTAATTAGTTAAAAGCAATACTGTGTGCAGTAATGCGAGCATAGACATACTCAGAAAAAGTTACTTTAAGAAAGTCCATTTGAATATCTATATATAAGAAGCTTTAAGTTTTACTTTTGTACGTCTCCAAGGTGGCCCAACAAAATTTCAGGAGGTGCTGCAGAAACTAAATACAGAATAGGCACAGACATAAAGTCAATTAATTTGTTAAAATGATCAACATATGCTTATAAATAAGTATAATCATTTTCAAACTTTTAATCTTACCAAATAAATGGATATTTGGGAGTCCTGTGGGCACTGCTACAATAAGTAATTTAGCCCAGACTAAAGTCTGATCAGAAAATGTAGGAATTTTTTAAAAGTTCACTAGCTAGGAAGACTTCGGAGGTATTGGATGTGTTCAAAAGTGCTACTGAAGTTGCATTCTCCCACTGGAAAACTCCCCAGTGACTATAGACAAGAGAGACCACAAAGAAGATAAAAGCAATTTCATGACATTGTCTCAGCTTGTTCCAAAACATGCAAAGCTCCTCTGTAAAGGACCCATTTCAATGGCTGTGGCTATTAACTCTTACCTTTTATGCTTTCATTTGGTGTGAATCTCAGCTGAGATTTTTTCCTTTCTCTGGCAGCTTGTGGCAATAGGTTGAAGAGATGAGTTTACTTGCATATCGGAAACAGAAAAACTTGAAAACACATGAAAAATTGCAACGACAAGGTAGGAATTCACTGCTTCTGATGTGGTGAAATGAAATTCTTGCCCCATTCACCTAATGTGTCTGCATAGGCAATAGATTCCCTCACAGAGGCTGGAGTGATATTTGTTTAAAACTAGCTTTCATCCCTTCATAAACAATATAAATGTCAGCTTCTCATAATCTCCCTTGCACACTTTTGACCTGGCAAAAACATTGTGCAAGCAAAAACGGCTCACAAAAATTTTGAACTAAAGTTCACCCCTAAGCCCTCAAAAAGGTCTTTCACTTGCTGAGTACTAATCAAGAGCTACAGAGCCCAGAAACAGCAACATGTGGTTTATTAACAGAGCAATAGAGATAGAACAATACACCAGCTAGACAACCATTGCCTAACAAAAATATCTGCCATCAAAGCACGCTGCTAAAAAAGTCACCCTTAGTTTTACAAAAATTTGATCTATTGCATGCAACCCAGCTCCCCCCTGCCCCCCCAATACCCACCATTATCAACCTTCTCATAACCTATGATGTGTACTGATTCAAACTCATTGAAATATGCATCAAGACAAGCTCTTGGGAAGCAAAACCTCAAGAAATGAGAATAGTGAAAGAAACTGTGGCCTTCTGTAGAATCACAGAAGGGTAAGAGTTCAAAGGGACCTTAAAATCACCTAGTTCTAACCCCCTGCCACAGGCAGGGACACTTTCCACTAGACCTGGTTGCTCAAAGCCCCATCCAACCTGGCTTTGAACAGTTCCAGGGTAGGGGCAGCCACAGCCTCTCTGGGCAACCTGCACCAGTGCCTCACCACTCTCACAGAAAAGAATTTATTTGTAACATCCAATCTACTTCCTTTCATCTTAAAACCAATCCCCCTTGTCCTATCAGTACATGTCCTTTTAAACAGACATGAGAACCTGCATTTCAGGAGTGATAAAAAGACAGAGTCTAGCTAGTACACAAGAAGACCCATGCTGCGTTTTATTACATGAACAACTGAAGCAATGTATTTGGATCCTTGGAACAGGGTAGAGCTCAAACAGAAAGCTCCTGGACAGGACTACAGTCAGCATTTGAGGGGTGTTAACAAGTCCTCTCTGCAGCTTCCTTGTGGAGGCACTCTCAGCCAGTCAGGAAAGACTCCCCAGAACACAGATGCTGGCAACTTTTTTGCATCCAGTATATCACACATACATATACTTTATATGTGACCAGCTACCTAACTGAACAAAGTTTCTGTATTTTTCTCTGCCCAAGCACTAACTGGCTACACTTCAGGTTATAGGAGCAGTTAAGCAAGTTAGAAACCCTTTTCCATAGGCATTAAAAGATTATATGAGTTCATACTATTGGGTTATACCAAGTTATATAAATTCACACTCATATTAATGTAAGCTTGACTGGCCAGAGGAGTCAAGGCTGGACACACTACATAGCACTGAGGACAGATTTTCAGACAAAATCCTTTTTCTCACACTATTCTTCCCACTTGGGAAAAGTTCTCCCTAAATTTACATAAGTCATCTCAGTACTATCCTTTAAGTCCCTTCTTAAAAATCCCTTTTGCTCACAACCTATGAAAATCTTGACCACAAATTTATAGGAATCTGATTGTTTACTTGTGTGAAAATAGGCTATTCTCTTGTTCTCTGCCCGCACTGGATGCAATGAAGACTTTCAAGGGCTTCTGGACAATCTTCTAAAATACGCTGATGGCCATAATTCACACAATTTTAGGTGATATAGAACACAGTAGAAGAGACAATGCAAAGAAAATATTGGGCTATCAGTTAAAGACAACAAAGAACTTCTTTAAATGTCCCAACTGTCATTGGTAAAATAAGATTAAAAAACAGAGAAGGTACATAATAAGAAACTGGTGTAGAATAGAGTAGTTTTAATTCACCATGAGCTGAGGAAATAAGAAAATCCTGAACTACTAGTGTGTGTGTAATCTCTCCCTTGTATGAATAGATATCACATTTTGTAACTCTGAATTTTCTTACTGTTTATCACGCTAAGAAAACATTCTAAATTCACCTTATAAGGAAACAATTGCTAACTAGAAGTTAAATATGCATGCCAGTAGTCAGAGAAAGGAGTTTTCCTTTATGTCCTTCAGTAGAGACTAGACTGCCTAGAGGTGAAGACTTTCTGCAGCATATTCACAAGGAAGAAAAAAAGAGAGAGAGAGACTTGTTTAACTTTACTTAGAAGGAAATTGCTGATGGAAAACTTTTATCTGTAGAAAGAACTGGAAAGCACAGTGCAGTGTCATTTTTTTTAAGAACAGGGTTCAGTTTAATGTTCAGTCTTTTTGCAGCACTGCTGCCAATTGGATAAAATATTTAATGGCACTGTATTCTGAACTATATATTTTTGACAATGTATTTCATGCCTTGTATGTCACTGAAGTTATGAGATTGGAGTGAATAATGAAACAGTAACTCAGCATTCTTCATGCTGCTGCATTCAGATTTGCTATTTTTCATTGATGTGCCACTAGCTAAATCAAGCCTTGATAATCTACAACCATTTCTTACTTTGTAGGAATTATATTAAGATACAAGAATGTCTTAACCTTCTGTCATTTTCTATGTAATATTAAAATTATATTAATATTGGAAGGTTTGGTATCCATTGCAGGAAATAAAATTTTAAAGAGCATGTACAAATCTGTGCTACAAAAATTTGATTTGAGAGCTTTAACTTTCATACCAATGTTATCTGTTCACAAAACAATTCCTCTAGGAAGAAAGAATAGTTAAAAAAATTTAAAAAAGCTTTCAAAATATTTATTATAGGAGCGTGATAATTTACAAAAGCAAATATATTGCAGAAATACATACCTTTTCCATGGTGATATAAAAAGACTTATATGAGTACATTAGGGGTTTGGAGGATTTCAATACCATTTGATTTAAAAATATAAAAGGAAAAGTTTGAAAGGAAAGGAAGTTACTAAAGGGAAAAAATGTAAATTCAAGGGAAAAAATGCTGCCCTGTTTTTGCAAAGCATTCTGATAGTAAAGAGGACTATAGATGGGTTTTGTACTGTTTGTTAAGGTCAAATTACCTGTAGTCATCTACATCTTCATATTGAGACATTCTGTGCTGCATTGGCATCCTTTCAGAATGTTGTCAGGTATGTCATAATCACAGAGAAAGGCAGGACAGTAGGAACGGTTTGTAGGAGACTTTCAGATAGATTGTTCAGGAACATCTAGGAATGAAAAGAAAGCACCTGGATGTATGATTACCTTGGATAAATCCCTAGGAGTTCCTCCTGAAATTACTAGCTGGATAAGTCCAAGGGGGCATATGGATATGTACACGGAATATGTGTCTAGGATGCTGATTCCTCTTATTTAGGGGAGTAACACATTTCACTTTTAAGTGAAAGTCAGGCAGGTCGTGTGTGGCAAGTAAGAGAGGGGCTGGTTAAATATTCATTTCAGTCAGCATGGGTATCATTTATCTAGCAGGCTTACAGAGCTATAGAAACCAGGATGTTGATTCAAATATTTGAAAACACACTTTGTCAACCAGGAAAATATTTTTCTCATAATTCACCCTTCTCTTTTCCTACTTACTTTTACCTCAAATTTGTCTAGGTTCCCACTATACCAAGGTGCATTTCTGGTGAGGCACACATTGGTCAGGCATCCAGGCATCCTGCACTTCATCTAAAGCTTAAGGAACATCCTAAACACATGCTCTTGGTGAGCAGACACCAAGATGAGCTGAGACCACACACGTGATGAGGGCCCATGACATCCTAGAAGAGGTGAGCTCTACAAACAGAGGATGGCTGCCTGAGCCCATGGGTGCCTCTCTCTGCACAGGATGGGATGCAGCTTATTGCAGTGCTGCACCACATCAGCCCAGAGTTTGCATTGTCTTCATCCATAGTTTTCCTTCTCACCCTTGGCAACCTCCCCAACCAGCAGTAAACACACACTGCCCCAAAGGCTCACAGAATAATGCTGCTTATGGTAGACCAGGGTGCTGCAAAATGCTCCATAATCAGTGTTGTAGCAACAGGACAAATGATGAGTTTTATCACCGAGTATGTAACACAGTTTTAAGCATAATACCTATGCTGGAAAAAAAAAAAACCAAAACAAACAACAACCAAATTCTACACTGTTGAATTAAGTGAGATATATTTAAGAAAAATATAAGAAAAGATAATTAATTAGCTGGTGATAAGAGGAAAGGGTCAATGTCATTAAAACAAATAATGTAATTGCATTTTAAAGGAGAAATAATATCTCTCCCATGTTAACAAAGTAATAAAACTTTAACTTCAAAAATGTCTTTGTCATATTTCGAGTACTGGATAAACCAAATTCCATTTCTTTTTCCCAGTATTTAACACCCTGATAAGGTTTTTGCTGACTTCATCGTATGCAACCACTGAGTGATTATGGCTAATTGTGAAGAACAAATACAAACACTAAGGGAGAAAGGTGGAAAATTTCTGTGATCAGCTGCCCTAGGTACATAATTGATCAAGTGACAGCTGACATAGATCCAAAGCTGTTGGTCTGTTAAGACAAAATCACTGACAGATATTATATCTCCCTGTAAATTAAAGAGAGTCTTTTGCACGGTAAGATGTTTACTCTATCAGTTGTAAAATAATGACAGCTCGGGTAAACTGTTGGTATGTGATGCATTCTGATGCTAAAGCCATGATAGTAATCATGGGCATGATGGATTCCACAGAGAGACATAAAGAAATATTAGTTTCCATGATATCAACACTAATGTAAGAAATGCACACATCCTGACACTTTAAAAGTATATTAAAATTTGGGGTTTACAATTTTAAAATAACAGATTTACAAATGATAGATGTTCAACGGATTCCCAGAGAAAAAAAAAAAGAAGAAGGAAATAACAGCTTCATGACAGGTGTTTCATATAAAATACTCAAAAAGTAGAACCAAGAAATCACTTTTGAAAATCTGCAAGATTGTAAACAGAAAGATTTCAGAAAGATAATGTCAAAGTGAGGGAAAACCATTTGAGAACATAATTTACTATATTAATCTTTAGTTTTATAATTTTTATTTTTAATCCCCTTCATGTTTCTTACTGGAGGAATGAAAGTCATATTGTTGGTGCAAAAATGTTTTTAGAAAGACATTAAGTGACTAAAATTCTACATTTATCATACAAACATTTGTTTGCCACATTATGGAAAGGCTATTTTATTGAGCAAAATATCCTTTTCTGACATGCTTCATCACTTTAATGGCTTCTTATTTTCACATGGTGTGAATATATATCCATTTCATTATATATATAACCTGAACAACTTCTATGGCATGAAGAATTATTTTGAGGTTAATGCAAGACTATGTGATGGTTTATTCTTGAAAAAAAATTAAAACAAATTGTTGGGTAACATGAGGACTAAGTGAGTAATACCTTGTGATGTGCCCTTGGATCTCAGTAGTTAAGGTTAATAATCCCTCCAAATAATGGGATGTAAGATGATAATTTTGCTAAGAAAAAAATAGGTAGTAGATAAATAGGATTTCTACTTCAGCAACCCACCGAGGACACATGCAGCTTAACTTCTGAGTGGAAAATATGGATTACAAAAAGTTATGTTCAAAGACCCAGTAATGAGATGTTTAAATACGTTATTCCTACATTGCACCTTCATATTCTTCATAACCACTGCATTATACTTGGACTCCTGTAGGGCTGCAGAAGACAGTGGCTTTCATTGTGACAAGTCATAAATACTCTCCTGCTGTGCAATGCTTTACAGGGTTGACGGTAATTGTGTGAAGCTTAAAAACACACTGGTAACATGAACTCCAGATTCTATGAGCTCGACACAGACAGAAAAAGAACAAGCTAAGTAGGAATGGTCCAAACTTTATTTACATTTTATAAAAGACAACAAAAAACTTTTAGACATTTAACAGATTTATATCTGTTGTGGTCTTAAGAAAAGTCATTTACATCATTTAAAAAAATAATCATGCTTCCTGGGTTTCTGTTTCTTTCTATCCTTGTTGCAGATCATGGGCTTATTCCTGTTTGGCCTCATCACCTGAATTCTGCCCAACATGAGTATATCATGCTTTATTTCAACTAGTGAAAGCGACCATTTAAAAAAAAGAAATAGACTTAAAAATTGAAATATGAGTGGAATACATTTGCTTGAACTGCATTGAGTGGGAACCGTGAGGGTTTTTACTTTCCCAGGGCTGTGGATTACAAGCAGATCGTACTTGTTGCACACACACTAATTTTTAAGTATCTCGGTATTAGAGACTGCCCAACCCAGACGTTGGCAAGACCCAGAAAGTGCTCCTGACCCAGCCATGAAGATGTGCAGCAGTGGCAGTGCCCTCTCCTTAGGTCAAGGCCAAACCCAACATGCACACATGCGACTGTGTGCACAAACACACTATAAACACACAGCTGGATGCACAGACTGACAGAGACACAATAAAGCATATTTTATGGCATCCAGTCAAACACAAAGAACACACACACAAACATGAACAGTGTGAAAGGCTCAGCCCCAGCCCTTCTCTAGAGCTGATGAGATCAAAATCTGTTAGTGGAATCTACACACGTTAGGGTTCTTGCCAGAAGCTGGTCCTGGACACTCAATCTATCCAGCAGCAGTCTCCAAGACCTTCCTGACTTCCTCAGGCTCTCAAGCCTCTGAGATTCATGGTCTTACTTCATTTGCAGGTTATCAGATATCTTTATCAGATATCTTAATCTATCACCAACCTGTCCAGGTTGAATTTCTGTAACATCCACGTACATTTAAAAATTTTTCTAAATTTTAAAAAATTGATTTAGTAAGAATATAAGACAGTTTGCAATGATAAAGCACAGGGCTTAGCCAGACAAATGTACTGGCAACCACGGTTTATTTTCAACAGGCCTTTCCCCATTCTCCTTTCTTTACCACACTTGTTCCTCCCCAATACAGTCAAGCCCCACCTTTTCCTTTCCTTTTTGTCCATTCACTAAACATCCCATTATAAAAGTGTCACATCATCCCAAAATTCCCAAATTTAAAGCACGTGATAATAAATGTAACAGAATCCCAAAATTCTTTTCCCCCTGCATTCATCGCAGTTCCTGTACCCGGTGTTCTGCTAGGTATTCAAAAGGGGGGGTTCCTTGGGCTAACTTGTCTTGGTGAGTTCCCCATGAGGTCCAGGGGCTCATCACTCCCCATAAAAAGTGCTGGGAGTGCCAGGTCAGGATACTTCTTTAGCAATACTTAGCTTCTTGAGGTCCCTCTACCTGCCACAGCTCCCCTGGTCTCCAAGAATCCTTTTGTTTATGGGCATTCATCTTTAATCATATAATCCAATACTCTGAGCTCTCAGTCTAGAGCAGATGAATGTCAAAAAACTTCAGGACCCTGTGTTGCAAGTGCAAGACAAACGAACTTGGAAAAATTTTGCCTTAAGTTATAAAACTTGGCAATGTTTCACTGTCTGCAGTGACTTCATAAGATCGAGCTGCAAAGCCACGCCAGAAACAAAAGGCCACTGGTAATCTCCAGAGGCTTTCTGGCCCACCCAAGATACAGGAGAGAAAAAAATATAACCTTCTTGAAAGAATTCCTACTCAGCCTTTGCTAGCACTCCCTGAATACTTTCACCAATAAACCAGTATGTCTGGGGAAAAAGGTAGGGAGAGGAAAAACAGACCATGCTTCAGATATGTCATTGCTCCTTTCAGGGTATCTGACAAACCAGGCTGTGGGTATTCCCTCAGTTTTTGACTGTCAGAGGCTTCTGGCTCTGAAAGTTGAATTATGCTGTCATTATTACAGTCTCTTACAGCTCAACACCAAGGATGAGTCTTCACTACATAAAAAGTAAGTGTAAGAATTTTTCATTGCAAATTTGTTTACACACATTTCTTTTACCAACACAGAAACCTAGGGAGGAGCAGGGAATTGCAATTCCGCTCTGAGGTAAACTGAATAAGGTCAGCCCAGCAAGGTAGCTTGACTGCTGCTGGTATCATGTAGGTATTTCACGAAAAAAATACAAGTACTCAGTCTTCATCTGAATCTTTCAATGTATTGTCATGTAGCAATGCTGTCATTTATAAAAGGCACATCTTTTTATAGGCAGCAACAAAACAGCCCCCAAGTGCCACCCACAGTATGCAAGTCCAAATGAACAACAGGAACAACAGAAGATTCTAAGCTGACAGTTTTGCACTTTTTTTTTTCTTTTGCAGAGGCCTGTGCTAAATAACTTCTCATACAACACACATTGGGAAAAAATATCACAGATAACATATGGTAGTCTTCCTGAACAAAAACGTCAAATGAAATACACTGGAGATGAATAAAAGACAATCCAGAATAGTGCTCAGGGAGTGTGGATGATTCTGACATATGTAACATTTTCAAGTTACATTGAATACCGTAGGGGTGCATCCTGAGACAGAACAAAGTGAAAATGCAACATGATAATACACAGGGACTAGATGTTTTAGAAGTTCATGCTCTAACACCTGTACAGAAGAAGATATAATAAACCAATGGTGAAGAAGAAGGCATCTGCAAGTCATTTTCCAGATTAAGGAAAATAAAACGTAGGAAGAGACCAGAATTCACTGACAGTAATGAGGAAGGGACTGCACAGAGGAATGATGAGTAAGGTGAATTGCTGCCATCAAAATGAGTCCTTACAGAGTTTAAACAAACCTCCATCTGCAAAGCAGTCCTGAAGGAACCCTAATTCTCTATGTCAAGAATTGAAAGAGGCACAGATAATATTCACAGCCATGAATATTAACTTGACAAACCTACAAACATCAATGTAAAACTCTGTCATGCTTCGATTACTAAATATAAAGCAAATGGCTTTTTAATAGTTTACTATCAAGGAGAAGAGATCACAAGAAAATAAATATATGTCACATATAATAAATATACGATAAATATATAGTAAATATATAAGACAGCAAATATATTCAGGATACATATATTCAGTACCTCCACATCAGGCAGTCATACAACAGTGATTTATTCCTATAGATAATACACAAAGTAGAACTATTTTATTTCCAGAATTCAGTTTCAAGTCAGCCAGAATTTTTCGTTCAGTTTTTAAATATATAATATATCAGCAACTTTTATATTATTATATCTAACTTTTCTGAAAAGGGTGTGTTGCTGATCCCACTGTGTTAACTTTGAAGTTCGCTGGTTTTACTGAGAATAATTTTGTCTGCAACACAAACAGTTTATTTCGGGATTTCCACTCAACAGAAAGAGCAATCGGGAAATTCTCTGAAGTACTAAGGAAAGGAAGTAGAAAATTGAGTCGTATTCTCCCATGCATATTACACCAGTTACCAAGAAGTGACTGGAGTCACTGTGAGTAACATAAATTTCTCTGTGAACTGTTTCAAATATTCCGCATTACATCCCTTTTATGTAGTTAAAATTTGAAGATTTAGACAGTTTTAATAAAGGTTGTCTCCAGAATTAGAATGTTTAATAATTCATGTCTAAGTCCTTCTAAATTGCTCTGAGATATATGTTCATAGGCATTATATGATTAAAAAACTCAAATGTTGTCTTCAATTACCTCTAAGTCAAAATGAACATGAGGAACAAACTTTTTTGAGAAATGGATTGATAATTTTTTTGGAATTAATAATTTCTTCAGTTGCAATTCCTGTTTCTGTGCCTTTGATGTACTTAATTAGAAAGAATGGGACAAAGACAAAACAATGCAAGAAATACTGGGGTATAAAGATATGAAATACCAATTTCTATGTAGTTTCCTTGAAAGGATTATTTTTCTAGTACTTGCTTTACATAATAGACTGCAGGAGGTAGGCATCCCTGCTATACTTTCTCCAATTTCAAGAAATAATCAGTTTTTCCAGCAGAAAACACTGGGATGCCCAAAATGTTATTTCAGAATAACTACTGAACTGAGAATCCATGTGGTTTATTTATATAAGAGTAGAATACAAGTAAACACCATGGGCTGGGAAGTGGATTCTGCTTTATGTGTATCACAAAAAAAGAAAAAAAGGAGCAAATGCCATTTAGCAATTGCATTGGTCTATTAATTAATTTACTCTTTGTGAACCTCATTCCAGTCATTTGTGACCCACCTACACTTTTTTTTCAATTGTCTGGGAGGGATGTTTAACATTCCTCTCTGCACTGTTTTTATCAATAATTATTGCAATGTAGATGGTCAACTGGTTTTGTTCTTATAAGTCAGTGTCAAAATTCCTAACACAATGGTTTTGAAAAAATAAACAGATAACATTCTAGACTAAGTTTCATATTACTTCTCTCACTTTTCTTCAGTTGTAAATCTTTTTTTATGCTATTTACAGAACTATTTCTAATTTTCTACATTAGCACATGAGTACACGAAAATAGAGCTCAAAGCTTAGCCTTCACACAAAAGGTTTGACATATATACTTGTATCTGGTTTTAGTAGCAAGTGGAGACTGCAGCATGGATGAGAAACTGACTGCAACAAACATTCCATCTTCTCAATGAAGACTCCTGGGGATGGGAAAGGTGACCAAGGGTCAGACTTCCAAAAAGTATGGGAGAATATCATCATCATGGAATCCTGCAATATCCTGAGTTGGAAGGGACCCACAAGGGTCATTGACTCCAACTGCTGTGTAATTGCAATATTAAAGTTTTTTTGTCAACTTTGAATTGGCAAAGGATCTTAGCATTGATCTTTTGAAAAGGATATATTATAAGATCTTTTCCCAATCCAACATTTTTTTTATCACCTACCTAAACTAGGATCCTAAAGAAGTCCAAATCTCTTAACACATGAGTTCTTAAATGAAAACAAAAGAGGGTAAAAGCATTAGTTTACTGTCTACTGGTCCTAGTACTGCCTTTTAAACTATTCAACTCAGAGACTTTTGCTCTACATTGCTCTTTATAACTTGGTCTTGCTCCTCAAATAAGACGCTCTGACGCTCTAGTCTATGCAGTGAATATAATAACAGGTTGTTGTCATCAACAGCTGGGACGTGATCAACATGGTTCTCCTAATGGAAATAGAGCTGCCCCAGGCCAATGAAACCCTGACTTGTATTAGCAATAGTGTGTCCAGCAGGACCAGGGCAGTGACTAGTCCCTGTGTACTTGGCACTGATCCCTCTGTACTTGGCACTGGTGAGGCCACACCTTGAATCCTGTGCTCATCTTTGGGACACTCACAGATAAAGGACATTGAGCTGCTGGAGCAGGTTCAGAGAAGGACGTTGAAGCTGGTAAAGGGTCTAGAGACTAGACTTTCAAAGAAAGTGCGTAGAAATCGTATTTGCTTTACATAAAGGACTGCAGGAGGTTGACATCCCTGTTTTCCTTTTCCAATTTCAAGAAGTAATCTGTTAAAAGTGCTGGGCTAAAAGTTGGACTTGATGATCTTAAAGGACTTCTCCAACATAAATGATTCTATGATTTTCTAATATGAAGTTTAATTAATAATCTCTGGAAATTTTGGCAAGAGTTTTGTCGTGTATTTTTGGGAGCCTCATAAAGGACCAGGGTTGAAGAAGATAGTTTTTAATAATTAAGAAGTAACATTTGGAAAACATAGTGCTATTGGCTCAATACTAAAGCAACTGCTTTTGAAAAATTTAAAGCAAAAGGGAAGCTATTACTGTAGTCCATAAACCCCTCCTCAGGCCTGAAGGCAGAAATATCTGCTAGCTGTTGTAAACGAAGTCTACTTAAAAGAAAGCTACCAAATTATCATTACTGCTCTTGCCTCGGGAATGTCTCTGGAGTCAGTAGCAATTACTACAATAGGTTTCACAAATGGAAACAATTTGCTTGTTAGTGCCACTTGGGTTTGTGCTAGATTTGAACTGTCAGTTTTTAAAACAGTAAATGCTTACTATAAGCTCTGCGACCACAGGCAGGAGAAATGACTACTAAACAAGCGAGTGTTCTATTATTATTATTATTATTATTATTATTATTATTACTAGAATGAAGTAGAATCATTAATTACCGGACAAGGTGCTTTTTGAAATAGTGTGATAACATAACATTATTTGTTTAGGGTAAATGTTTCTCTAAAGAGACATTGCAAGGATAAGACAATATTTTCTGTAGAAATGTACTTTGAAAAGAATGCATGTAATCCGTCTGTACAGTTTAAGGGGTTTTGGATTTAGAATTTTGATTCAGGGTCATCCCTAAGTATAAAAAGACTTTTTTCCTTTGCCTTTCAATTACATTTCAGAAGCTCAAACTTCTTCTAGAAGGCTGGTTCTGAGTGCGCTGTGTATACCTACAATAAATATATGTCAAATAAGGAAATTAATTCCCCAGTGGTTGACTCTCTATTCATTGACTGACAGAGGTTAAAGGAAGGCACAGACACCAAACAGTGGGCTACTATATATAACCCTTACATATATACTGTCAGAATAAATTATGTCTTAGATGTAGATACCATTCTCTCATCCATTCCATGGCTGTGAAAATATCAAAATCCACCGGCTCAGTTAAGGATTGTGACAAAGAGTAGGATTTGGTGATTACTATCTATCCAGAGGCCTCATGACCCATTATGACTTACATTCACACACCTAAACTTTCTTCTTCTGTAAAAGAGAATAGTCACACCTGAGGCAGGAACAAAAACTCTGGAAATTATTCCTGATTTGCAGTAACCCAGACCATGGCTGAGTGTTTTATGGGATGCCGTTAGCTGTCACAGGCAAAATAAATGCTAAAGAATGAGGTAGCAAGGAGGCTAGTGGAACAAGCACATGCACACACTTGTGTTTTGGCTTTGTTTGATAATCTAATGGAGGCCTACACTGCATTGCTCCTCAAGCCAAAATGCACCAGATCACTCACTTCACAAGACTCATCTTTGACCATCTGGTTATGGTGAATCTGCTTATAGTCTTCCCTAATCCATACCTTCCATCAATCCAGTCCCACTCTTTAACTCAGTTATAGACCCTGTGTCTGACAAGTACAGTTTTACTTGTATTTTTATCTTTGTTAATTTTTGGGGGTATTTACAGTACAGTACAGGAATATCAACCCACAACTCTACTTTTGCTTTTCCTTCCATTTTGTTTTAATCAAACATGTATACTTAAGATGTTGACAACCACCTTCCAGTAGCATCTTGTTCTAGATCAAACTGCTTCTGGCACATCATCACACAGCACGTAATTTCACTGGCATGTCCAGCTGTCATTGCAGATGATCCTATTGGTCTGTGAACAAACCATCATAAAATACTCATTGCAAGTCATATGATTCCTCCATGGTAGCTGGTAGCTGAAAACTTCTAGAAAACCTTGCTAATAGGCCTTTTTTCTGGGTTAAGATTTTATGAGGTTCTTACACAAAGAGATCTTGGTTCTGTTTGAATTGTCTGATGTACCATAACCTACTCATGGGTTGAAATGTAGAACTACCAAACAGATATTAAAGCTCCTCAAGCAAAACACATCATCTTCTGTGAGACAGAGCCTCTCATGTTCCACCTTTCCTCCTCTCTGTATTATCTCTCTATTCCTTATCCTGACATATTTTCTTAGTTTTTAACAGGAGATACAGCTGTACATTACGTACTCTATTCTCATCTCCTCTGTCATTCAGGTAACCACCAATATTATTAATATAAAGGTTATTTCTGTGTACAGAATCACAGAATGATAGTATCCCATCACTTCTCTTCTACTGAAGTATGTTACTCAAGGAGTGACCACTAAATAATTACATATGACCAACTTCGCTCTAGTTACCTGTAAGTCCCCACAACTGCACAGTGTATTACACAACTAATATTCCAGTTATCACCAATTTAGACAGCTTCTGTGGTTTTCTTCTCTACTGATGTTGCCACAAGTATTCATGTTAGCTGTTAAACTGAGTCTGCATCACATAACAGTGGCTAGAGTATGAGCATAAAAGTCAGAAAGGCTCTCAGTCCTATTAAGAGAGCTATTTTTTTACACTGAAAATGTTATTCTGCTACCCATTGACAAAACTGGTTCTGCAGCTATCACCTTCATTTGTTTTCTTTCATTTCATGTAAAAGAAAAATAAATTTTCTTGTTCAAAATATCCTTTCTTATTACAGGGTCAACTATAATTCTCAAATATTTTCAAAACAATGGCTGAGGAATAACATTCTTTCTTAGTCAAGAGTTAATTTTTGCTTTTTCAATGTAGGAAAAAATATCCAAGGTAAGGTTTCCTAAAATAAAATATTGAAGTGCAGCATGGCTTACAGACCTATTTGATTGTCTGTTGATTATTTAGTAACTGAACAAAGAGTATTGAATTAATATGGAAATTTTCTCATAAATAGATTTCATTTTTTATCATTCTATATTCTATGTTTTAAAGAACACTTGAAATTGATTATATCCAGATCCTTGATATGTTGGGCTGCATAATTACCACTGTTAACATTCTGTGATCAATTACTTAAAGTTATCTATTCAGTCATATCTATAAGATTATTTCTATGATATAGCACATAAGGTCAAGAGCTGCAGAACCTAATATTAATATTTGACAGAACATGCTCTCATTTTTATTTGGGGGTATTTTGAAGAATTTCTCTTTTATATTTTTCAAATGTGCCTTGGTCATGTGACTTTGTGTTAACACAAAATATGAGAAACAACTCAGCAAGTTTGCCAAGAACACTAAGATGTGGGTACAGTCAACACACATGCCAACAGGGACCTTTACAGACTTCAGAGGTGGGCAAGGGTGAACCTCATTAAGTTCGAGGCCAAGTGTAAGGTCTTGCAAGGGGATCAGGACAATCCCAAGCACAAGTACAGGCTGGGCAGGGAATGGATCAAGAAGAACCCTGAGGAGAAGGACTTGGGGATGTTGGATGAGAAGAACAACATGACCCAACAAAGTGTGTTTGCAACTCAAAAAGCCAACCGTGTCCTGGGCTGCATCAAAAGAATCATAAACAGCAGGTTCAGAGAGGTGAGACTGCACTTGGAGAACTGTTTTGGGGCCCAAACATAAGGAAGACATGGACCCGTTGGAGCGAGTCCAGAGGAGGGCTGCGAAGATGATCAGCAGGCAGGAGCACCTCTCCTATAAGATAGGCTGAGAGCATTGGGGTTGTCCAGCCTGCAGAAGAGGAGGCTTTGGGGAGACCTCAGAGCCTTCCAGCACCTAGAGGGAACCTACAAGAGAGCTGGAGAGGGACTTGTTGCAAGGGCATGTGCTGATAGTACAAGGTGGGATGGCTTGAAACTGAAAGAGGATTAGATTGGACATAAGGAAGAAATTCTTTACCATGAAGGTGGTGAGGCACTGCCACAGGTTGTCCAGAGAAGTTGGGCCATTCTTGGAAGGGTTTAAGGCCAGGCTGGATGAGGCTTTGAGCAACCTGGACTAGTTGATGTTGTCCCTGCTTATGGCAGGGGGTTGGAATGAAATAATATTTAAGGACTCTTTCAATCCAAAACATTCTGTGATTCTATGAATTCAAAGACAACAGTGGTTAAGATGCTTTGCTTCTGGAAAATCATTAAACCTGTCTAAATAAATTCACAGAATAATAGAAAAATTTAGGTTGGTAAGTCCTCTAAGATCATCATGCCATTAACCCAGCACTGCCATCTTCACCACTAACCAAATGCCACGTCCACATTTTTAAAAACTTTCCAGGGATGATGATTCCCACAGTTCCCCACATACTCTGTTCCGTTGCCTGTCTACTCTTTCAGTGAAGAAATTTTTCCTAATATTCAACTAAATCTCCTCTGGTACAACTTGAGGCCATTTCTTCTCATTCTATCATGTTACCTGTAATGTTTCCCTCATCCACTAAGTGGATCACATGGTCACGGAAGGAGATCAAGTTGGTCAAGCAGGATCTGCCTTTCATAAACCCTTCATAAACCACAATGGCTGGGCCCAATTCCCTGGTTGTCCCATACATACATACCAGGATGGCGCTCAGGATGATCTGCTCCATGACCTTTCCTGGCACTGAGGTCAATCCAAGAGTTTCCCCAGATTCTCCTTACAAGCTTTCTTGTGTATGGGTATTACATTCGCTAACTTTCAGTCCACTGTGAGTCAACATGGTTAGCCAGGACTGCTGGTAAATGACAGAGAGCGGCTTAACCAGCCACTGATTTAGCAGTATTGATAATATCACTTACATACAATTGTCAAAATTAATATTAAATAGGAAACATACAAAAAAACACAATTGGGGATCAGTATAGAAATGTTTGTCATTAAAACAAAAACCAGTAGAATAAGACAGAAATAAAAATCTTAAAACTAGTATAATATGCCTTTTCAGATTGAATATTTCTGTCGGAACTATCTTCAGGATCAAACTATCTTTGCTAAGATTTCTAGTTTCAGGAAAAAGTATTTTTCAACACATAACTGATCCTTCAATTATTTTTAATCAGGTCTACATCTAGAATGGTAGCCAGTACAAAATAGTACTTTGTAGGCTTCAGCAAAAATGTCAATGTATAATTGCACTACACCTACACCACACCTGCTGATGTAGTTAGTCATGTTTTACAGTCCTCAAATAGAACAGCTTAACAGAAATACCATACAGAAATGTTTACACTTTTAATTGGTAATTTGTCTCTGATTTTTATTTCAAAATCTTCTTTTAATATCCACACCTGATCCTACATGTATGTTTTGTTATTATTAATTATTTTTGTAACATCATACGAGATGGTGCATTATGAACAAGAATTATTTGCAAGAATTTTTCCAAAACTGTTTAGAATTACAAAGGATACCATAATATTCTCAGTATCAAAGAACCCTTTTTCAGAGATGGACAAAGTCATGCAAAGGCAAATCAAACATCTGCATAGCATTTCCAAAGGCTGCCAGTATTATTTCTGATAGCTTCCTTCCTAACAGTCCTTTCTACTGAGCTTATATAATACTAATTATATAAAACCTTTTCATAATCACTCTCTCAAGCCATAATGTTTGATCAATAGGGTTTAACCTTAGTTCATCTAAATTTAGCACAAGGCCTCTCTCTGATCTGTTTCTAACACAGTCTCCCCAATGTTTGTCTCCCAGCAAATGATAAGTTTGTTTTAAATCACTTGGCTTGTTCTCTAGGAAGAGGAAAGTCAGGATATACAAATTATTTAACAGGTATGATGAGGTGAGAGAGGAATAGAACTATATTAATATATATGTGAATGTATCTTGATTCCCCAAATTATATTTTGTACACACTTGCTGATTCTTTTTTCTATTTAAATTCTACACAGATGTCTCCTAGCATATTTGTTTTGCCAGTTTATATATATGACTTATTTACAAATTAATTTATAACACTTCTAAACCTAGTCCATAGTGTCAAATTCACTCTCCAATGTCTCAGTGGAGAGCTCATAGATTTCATCATTTATTTAAATTTGGGGATAAGGAAAATACTTTTTTACATTTTAAAAAATATATATCAAATAAGTTGTTAAACAAATAGTCCAAGTGGTAAATAACAGGTAAGCTTATCCCAGTTTAACATGAGAATAACCTGAATCTGGTTTGCACATTGAGATGAAGCAGGACTGCATGTACAAGAAATCTAGGCAGAAAAATACTCTCCGGTATTACAAAATACTACCATACAAATGTTCATTATACATCTTATGTTAGTTATAATACTTGCTCCACTATCCCTTCATTGTAAATTTATACCTATGGCAAAATATGTAAATTATGATTGCTTTTGGTTCATGGGCAGCTATGTGTATTTGTCTCAAAACAGAGATGGATTTGGCCCACAAATCTCAGAATTTTTTTTTCATGTTTTAAACATAATTAATTAGATACTCTTTGGATTTCTGTATATTGGATATGATTGAAGTAAATTGATATAATTGTTTTCTACTGATACAAATAACCAGTTCAAGAGAAAACAGCTACGTACACTTATATTGCCAGAAACTATAACGTTTTGCTTGTAGAAAATCTTAGTTAGATTAGAATTTCCCATGCTAATTATGTTCTACTAATCAGAAATAAATAAAGGCAATATATAAAGGTCACCTGACATGGAAGGCTGTTTCAGTTTGCATTTTTACATTCAGTGGCACAGGAACACAAAGCACATATTCAGGATATTAAATTAATTTTCAGATTTTTAAAATCTCAGCTTTTAGACTATTAAAGGCTGTCTTTCCAGAAATTTTTGATTTAAATTTGCAACACTCTTTGTGAAAACAATTACCCAATAATAACAGAAAGTAGATTTGTTCCAGAGAACTCTGAACGCTGTGGTTCACAATAAGGTTGCTCAGACCCTTGAGACTCATGTTGTAGAGTCCCTCAGAGTAGGAAATTTCCTCAGATATCAAGGGTTTAAAATTAAAATTATTAGCTAATGAAACAGTATTGTGTTCTTCTGCATTGAACACTACAAGAAGCCTACATGCAGTCAGTGGAGCAACCACTGCAGGGTGCAGCATGCAAAGACCCATGATTTTTTGCCTATGAAATCAATAGGGTGCTCTCAAGCTGGAGCATGGATAGCTGGGAGTGATGAGGAAAGGCACAGAGCTGGAGCACCCACATCTCTCAGGGAAGGAGAAGTTTGCAGCTGTGGAAAGCACTCCCTGAAAGGGGAAGGGCCTAGTGACACACATGGCTGGTCAGAGGGTACAGTTAACTGTGAATACATGGTGGAGAGCATTAGACTTTTGAAGGTTCATTATAGAAGGTATTTGAAAAGGTGTTTATGAATATTTTTACATGACTAGTATTGTTGTTTATCTGTTATATTGCTCATATTGGACCTGAATTATATCTTGCAGATTCCTTCTTGATTCTTTGTCATTAATAAATCAATATACCACTTCTGTCCTTATTTGTTTTAAACTACATTAATTGAGCAGGTTCTTTTCCCTATGGTAGCCCTCACAAATCATCTCTCAAGCCTCTTTAAAAGAAATAATCTCTGTGATAGTAAGAGTTGAGAAGACAAGACCTATTGCAAACAAAAGCCTGCAAAAGGGTTGGTAGAGGGGCAGATTTTATTCAGTTCTTCCTGAAAGAAAGTTTAGGAACATTTACACCAGGTTCTCATGCAGTGTTTGCAGATAGACTGAGCAAGGGAGGCACAAAGCTCCCAGGGAGAGCTATGACTTATATGGATTCACCACCAGAACTTCCCCTGCTGGATCTGACACCTGGGGAAACTTTCAAAACCTTAGGTTTTTGCAGAGATTTTAGAGGCAGACACTGCAGTGAAAAAAAAATAGAAACTTATCTCATTTTACTGAGTTCATATAGCAAACCTGAAGAGCAGCAGAATCTCCCACTCCACACCTGCTGAAATCTGCTCTAGCTGCAGGTGATAGATGAACCTTTCTGGCAGCACACAATCAAGTGTACTGCAGCAATTCAACCATGATATCAGAAAGATCCATGTAACAGGTCAACTTGTGAGAGAGAAATGTAAAGTTCTCATCAACCTAAGAGGTTTAAAAAACCTTTAAAAGACATTTCTAGCTGTGACTGACAGATGATTTTCTGACATTCACGTTTGATCAATCTGTGGAAATAAATTTCAAGGCCAACATAGTATCAGACCTGAAATACCGTAGTTTGTACTATATCATTCAAAGGATATATAGCACTGAGAGTAGCTAAAACACAGAAGACAGGTTCTCTATAAACATCCATTTTTCCTCTCTGAAATGGCAATAGCCTAACAAGATCTGAATTAAATCATCATGGTTTTAGTTGATAAATGAAAGATTTTCTTTCCAAAACTTTAAAGATCTCTCAAGCCCTTAAATATTCTGTGGGCATAGCAGAACTTGACACTATCAATTCCTATAAACCTGTTGGTGTCTTCCCCTCCTGCAAGCCATTCCAAGATGAAAGTTGATATTGAGAGTCCTTACATAATGTAAATGAAAAACAAATACTCACTCCTTCTTCAGGGAAATCCTCACTAAACAGCAGTCAGAGAAAAATCAACTGAGGCATAAAAGCAGGTTGAAAACAAAGTACAGAATCCAGAACCAATAAAGAGTGCTATACACAGACATGTTCTTACTCTTCCCTCTCTCTTCTGTGATCTTGTGCCTCACTTTAACACAAAATCATTCCCTCGGACGTCTCCTGGAAAACCTGCCTAATTATATTAAAAGCATTTGTAGCTGAAGAGAATGCTGGTATCTGTTGAATTGTGCTATTTTTAGAGCTGTTTAACTTAGTAGCAATAATAAAATCTTAGATGAACAGAGAAGAGAGTTGATAAATTGAAAGAAAACTTTTAAATTAATTTATTTAGATGTTTTTATAGTTTGCTAGGACTTCATCCTCTGGCTACCTTCTCCATGTACTGAAGCTGCCCTTTCTGCCTCTATCTCACTCACAGCACTGTTGTTTCTAGGTGACATTTACAATGTCTGTAAGCAAGATTTTCACACTTATTTTAATGGGGAAAAAATCAAGCATGACATATGGGTAATTCAGATAGCATTTACTTCACTGTGGGAAACTCTAACTTCACTTATTACTTTGAACAACTGGGAATATGGCTCCTCCAAACTACCAGCTTGCTAATATTTCAAATTCTATATATCTATGTTTGATCCCTGACTAGGAAAATATCTCTCTTCCTTTTTCCTTGTAATGAGGTTCATACTGAAATGTATTAGTATTATATATGGTCTCAATAATATTGAGACTATTTTAACAGAATAAATTGACTAGCTCAGTGCAATAATGCAGTTATTTACCATACATTACTATGCCAAGAGCAGACCTAGACTCATTCTATCTCACTTTAGGGACCTAAACAAAGAGACTAACCATGGCAGGCTTATTGTCAGTGCAATGAAACAGACACCTTCATGTGGTAAAACAGATCCTAAAGAAGGTGCCTCTTTTTCTGTCAGCTGCTTGAGTTTATAGGGCAGCTCTGTTCAGAGCATAGGTCTCTCAGCTGTGTGTCTAATCATGTACAAGATGAATCTGGACCTAAGTACCTGTAAACTTTTACATGTTTTGAAAGTTAGTTCTTGGAACAGAAATTTTCTGTGAAATGCCAGAAACTACTACAAGATCACTGCCAACAAATACTGAAGTAAATAGAATTCGTGGAAAAAATGGGAGGAAAAGCCATACCAAAACCTGTTTCTGGAACAGGTGGTAGGAAATTTCTTGAGGTATACCAGGAATATAATGATGCCTTGAACAGAGAAAGAGGAGTAAATATTATAAGCAGGATCATAGAGGGCACCTTATATAAAGAACACAGATTTTGAGAGAGGCAGAAGAGTGACTTGTAAGGACTTGAAAGTCTCTCTCTAAGGAGAGAGAAATGGAGACAAAGCTTAAGAAACTTCACAAATGGAGGTTTTTTCTGATTTTGGCCATAGATAGTAGAAAGAATGCAGTGAAAAGATGGGTAACAATTATTATTTTATTTTCAATCTTTCCTTTGTTCCATGATGAGTTCTTCCAACTTCTCTTTTGTGAACTCTTTTTACCTTGGGCCCTGGCTGTTGGAGATGAAAAAAACCATGCAACCAAAACACTGACAACATTTAAAGAAGTTGATCCCGCAGGGAAAAAATCTAAATGGCTTTTTCTGACTCACTTAAGGGTAGGCAGAAATGTATGTTCATGCATTTATGTGTATGAACACACTTAACAAGCTGGTTCATGTACCAGAAGCAGTCAAGATCTGCCAGAGCTAATTTACTCTGTGCGTGGGACTTGGGGAAGAGGGAATTTAAAACACAGCCTTAATTAAAGGGAAATTTCCATGTCAGGAAAAAATGGTCTTATCAGAGATATTTCTCAATGTTGCATTTTTGTAAATCATTTCTAGGCCCAAGGAAATGGCTTTATGCGCTGCTTTGCTTTTGCAGCCAACAAGTATTTTCTTGCATAGTTTATCAATGATAAAAAATTACATGTTTAGGTTAAGGAATATTTCTATTAGTAACGGTCTAGTCAGCAACGTGGGCTAATTCATCCTGCTGCTTCATTTTCTGGCAGGCAAATAGCATTTAAGTGCTAAGCATTTAAGAGTGAAGTAGACTTTGAGATAAATTTCTCTTCTGAAATGCTATCTTTGATGTAGAGCCTGGTAATGAACATTAGGGGCCTAGACTTAATTCAGTGTATAAGTAGTAAGGATTCTCACTTCAAACACTTTATTTCAGTTCAGCCTACAGTTAGCAAACAACTTTTGATGTTAAATTAATTTCATATAAAGATATTTATATTAAGATATTGAGAAATAGGATTTTATTCTCCAGTTGACTTCTTTTCCAGCTGTCTCCACTCATTCATGTTGCCAGATCTGTTGGATTGCTAAGTTTGCTATGGCAAGTCTCTAACAGTTCACTTTCAAGCAACCTGCTCTGATTAGAGCTAAATTATCCCATGGGAAAGAAGATGGTTTACATTTTTGTTTAGGTACATAGTTTACATTTTTGTTTAGGTACACAACCTGATAATAGATTCCAGGTGCCAGATTGAATGAGAAACATTGGTTTGAGTTTAATTTCTGAGATGGAAAGTTGAAAAAGTTTCTGTAGATTGTTCTCCCCAGCACGGAGTGCTATGCTGTGGGATACCCAGACCATGCATTCCCATAGCTGTGTATAAATTCATTTCCCAGGTGAAAAAATCACGGTACATTATCTTCAGCAATGTTTTAAACAGCTGTACTAAATCTGTGAGACATTTTGACAGTACTCAAAGCACTGGTTCCCTATAGATACACATTTTATAAGGTCACACTATGATAGAGATTTTACTGATAGATAAATTGAAGGGAACAAGCCCTTTCTCATCAAGACTATAAAGGCAAGTAGCAGGTGATAAAATGGAACCTCCATGTTAATTTTGGCAGTCCAGGAGTCAGAGAGTCAAAAAAAATTACTTGCATTCTGGCCTGTAAGTTGTAGACATCCATTCTATACATTTTCTGACCACCCTGTGTTTGGTATTTTTGCACACAACTTTCCCACAGAATTCATATATCCTCTTCTAGCTCATAGTTCTGAAACAAAGCATGCTTTAATGAAGTTGTAGCACTGACACCAACATCATCTAAAGAACATCACTAAGAAGTGGTTGTTCAGATCTCTACATTTTGACTCACAGAGGAGAAAGGCAATTTATTTGTTTAAAAAGCAATCAACTAAAATCTCTTAAATGGGCTCCAAACCTGTTCATTGCTCAGCTATAAAGAATAACATCTAAACTGCTTTCTGAATAAAAGAGTTCTACAGGAGGTTAACAGAAAATCTTGAATGGAATTGCCAGTTCCATCGATTAGATTGAATTTACAATGCCATCAGAGAAAAACCTAATTTTATTTAACTTATTTTGTCTATTGTTATTCTGCACATCAGTAGAAGACTAACCTATTTTCTCTCCTATATGATCCTATTATCAGTCAATCAATAATTTTCAAGTGAAAAAGGCAGAATTTCAAAATAGTTTCAATCTTGAATCTTTCAGGTGTCAATCTGTTCTCCTTGGTTTTGATCAAAAGGTAAATAGTGAGGAATGAAACTTTAGAACTGCTTATGCGAGTTTAAAAAGTTTTATAGCTGAAGTCAGCTTCTATTTAACACTGGGCATGACAGACTTCAGACAAACTTTCTCAGAGCAGCACAAATGCAGCATTCATATTTTCACAGTAAATGACAACAAATCATTTCCCCTCAGGTCTTTAAAGTAAAATGTGCACGAACCCCAGCTCCTTTACAAAGAAACTAGAATGAATTTCTATTATTTAATCAAAATTATTATGCTTTTCACAGTTTCAGAACTGAAAGGTAGACGAAAAAGTAATTATGAGTCAAATATGAGGGTTGTGGCTTTGACACTGGTTAAGGGTTGAACCAACCACTCACTGACTGCCCCAATATGCTACATATTCTTAAGTATTACTGAAACAGTACAATTCAGAAGAAAACCAATGTGGTTTGTAGTTGTAGCATGAGAGGAAAGTTTCCAGAAAACATTCTTTTCATTTTCAAACAATTATGTCTGTTAAAATTTAGCATTATTTGCAGAATTATCAGTGAGTTAGGAGACTTGTTCAGAATTGTGTGTTAGCCTCTAATCACAGAGGAGAGATGAAAAAGGTTTACTACAATTTCATTTTTTCCTGCTTTTATCAGCTTCTTTTTTTCTCAAATTGCAGCATGCAATTAGTCAACTGCTAGCCTTTCAAACCTAAATGTTTTGGGTTTTTTTCTTATAATGGTAGATCTCTTTTAGAGGACTTTCCTACTATGTCAACACCATCTTGGTTTGATACACAACAAGTTTTCCATTTAGAGAGATGAAATATTCCATCATGTTAGCTTCCCAGTGCAAGTAAAATGTGAACACTCTGGGATTCTATTCTTTTCATAGTTTAATCTGTTATTCCATTCTCAGCTTTAAAATATTTGTCTGGATTGCAACAGATCTATCAATAGATAAAAATACAACATTTTATTATTTTTTTCACCAACAGACAAATATCTGACTAAATGAACACCTGTTAAAGCTATAAAAATAGGAAGGAAGAGATACAAATATACTTAAAAATTCAGTGGTTTCAACTTCCATTTAAAATTTATTCTTCAGTAATTACTTTTCATATTTTAGTCTCTAACACTCAAGTCACTCACTCAGGTAAAGATACTGCTTAACGCCTGAAGTAGTAACAGTTGTAGTACACTGAATAGTATCCTAAATATTTATAGTTCTAGATAACATCACAGGTATTTTTTTGCATATAAATGAATTTTAATTATTATAATATATCGTCCATTTTATACTGCTACACCTCTATTGCAACCACAGAAAATACTGATGTAACAAAATTATGCCAGCTTTCTAAGACAGATGATCCATCGTGATCCAGCTGAGTTTCAAGTGAAATTCTCATCTAATAAAATCTCAGATGATCACTTGTGAAACTCTCTTTTTTTTCCTTCTTTTTTCTTCAAGTTGCTCGTTTTTCTGAAGTAGTTCAACTCCCTCTTTCAAAACACTGTTATCATTGTCCTTATGAAACTGGTGATAGAATTTATACTGCAGAGTAACAAGATAGTTGTAACATCCTTAATGATCTGAACATGCATATTCTGGGATGCTCTTCTCTCTAGTACTTTTAAATCTATGGAAGTTTTTATTTCCAAATATGAGCATAATAGAAAAAGGGGAAGTGAGAAACAGGTAGAGCTAAATGGTAAACTGGGATTCATCATCAGTCCAGTTTGAGGCAGGTTCAACAACTTTTTGAATTATGGCAAATTTAGTCTCTAAGCATGTTGTTCAAATATTAGTAATTAATTATCATATTATACATTTTCAGCCCATGGAGTGGAAACATACTGTTTCAGGCAGCAAGCAAACACAGAACAGAGGGGATGCTGTAGCTGAAGTGACAAGAAGCATCTTAAACCTTTTTAATATAATCTTTTATGTGGCATTAGGACATAGCAACCTGACAGTGGGGTGGCTGTGGCTTTTTGTAATCATCATGGCAAAAAGAGTGCAATTATATCTGTGTATACACAGCTCCATCTAGATTTCAATCTACCCAGAACTGGATTTTCCAACAACGTATCCAACTGCCAAAATAATTCGCTCCAGGAAAGAGTAATGTGCTCATTCTCCAGGGCAAGTGTCTTGTTTCTACAGCAAGAGGAAACTCCTGTGTCCTTTCACCACATCTGCAACTTTCATACAGGCTCAACCACCCTGTACTCCATCCTGTACAACCATCCCATACTCTTTTTCCTGTGCAAGCTGCAATATTCCACAAGATCAGCAAAGGAGCCTTGCAACTCAAACTGTCATTTCATAGAGTCTCTTTGAATTTCTGGAGCAAACCTTCAATAATTTATAATTTTAGAAGACAGATACTATTAGAGAATATTCTTCTAGGGATGTATCTCTTTGGTGCTTAAACATATTTAATTAAATTGCCCTGGCTTTAAGCCTGAAGTGCTAAATATGATACTGCTTTCAAATTTTCATGAAAGCAGTTTGAAAAATCTCATCAGTGGACAAGTAGAGATTATTCTTAAGAAGTAGCCTTTCTTTCCAAGCATATGGCTGAACTACTCCAGGAAAGCAGTTTATTATTTGCTAAGAAAACCAGAGAAGATAAGAATATGACAGGACCAGGATGAAATCCATCTGCCATTCAAGTGGAACAAAGGTTGCCCAGGGCTCTGTGCTGCCTCAGTTTGTGCACTGGTGCATTCACAGGCATTACCTGTAGAAAGTATATCTGTGTTTCCCAACAGAAATCATAGGCATATAGCAAAAGAGTGTGGAGAATACATAAAACTGAATATATGAAAGCTAGACAAGAAAGGCCGGGGCCCCATTACAAAAAAGCTTCCCCTTACCAGCCACAGCTCTTATTAATTATTGGTGTAGAAGACAGTAGACACAGACACACATTTTGTTGAGCCTTTCTTAGTGATTAGAACCATTTCTTCTTGCACTTCCATTAAGTCCATTATCACCAAATTTTAGCAAGTTCCACACATTTTATTTAAACCTCTACATATACATGGATTGGCAGGGCTGATATTTTTGCTGCACTACTGTAGTGACTAGTGACTCATAACATGGTAGACAATAATAATCATAATCTCTAACAACCTATAAATAAGACCTCTTGAACTAAGCAATGTAAACCTCATTTATCCATGGACCTGAGGCTACCAGCTCTAGAGGCACAGGTTTGCAGTAAGCTGTAGGAACCTTGGGCTCATGAGAGTTCCTGCCTGCCACACACACTGCTGGTCCTTACATGCATGGCACACAATCAGTGGCATGGACAGATGGATTTGCAGCAGATTAACCTTATAAAAACATGAAATAAAGGAGAAAGGGGCCTGGATAAAGGAGGTTGCAGTTGGCTTGGCTTTTTCCTGTAATCACAACCTTAGCAAAGAACAGATTTTAAAATCTGGGGCCAAAAGAGCGAGAACATGAGTTTTGGATTAAATCATCTAAACATGAGCACTTTGGAAATTAAACTCTGGATACTGACCCCAGATTTGCAACACAAGTAATTATACCCACCTTCCTCATTCATAAATTCATTAAGAAATATGTGTGTAAAACAGGTATAACAGCATTAGTTTAGTGAGGTAGCTTTCTCCCTGCTATAAAAAGTGTTCCCCTCCCTCTGTAAAGCATTGTTTGAAAGTGGTTTCTAGTAGAACTGAGAGGGTACATGACAGAGAGCTGGCTGAAATTAAAGTTTCACAGCAAAGGTGTAAAAAGATTTTTGAAATTAATCCTGTGCTCTAGGACACCACATTGCTTACATTATTTACGTAAAATGTCAGGATACTTGTAATACAATCTAATGCTACTGAGCTGAGCATAGCCAGTGACTTTTGCTGACTGCAGCAGTGGAAGATGAGCAAAGCAGACATTAAGATATAGACAGTGAAAACTCCACTACAGGGGAAAAATAAAGGAAAAATGAGAAGAGGCAGAGAGGAAGAGAATATAGATCACAACTGTTTTGGAGAGAGCATTCAGAGTTCTAAAAACATAAAAGTGAATTTATCACATAAAACAGGATAAGCAAATGAATCTACGGATGCACATCTTTAAACAGACTAAGCTTGAATATTCCTATTGAGCAAGCAGGGAAAGGACTAAAAGATCAGGACTGGCTCCTGAGAGAGTGGCAGAAAGGACAGAATCAAGTTAGATCAGGACCACACATTTTTCCTAAAGGGCCTGGTGAGGCAGCAGAAGGGAGGGCAGTAGGGACTGCCATTTCCCATGAAGAAGAAAGGCAGAAGGCATTCTGCAGCAGTGCAATGGTGCTTGCCCTGAGTACCCTTTCAGACTGGAGTGGAGGTTGTGGAAGGTAATGACAGCAGAAGTCTTAAACTTGCATGTTGGTCAGAGAAGCAGCAGAGGTACCAGCTGATGGGGAGAGGAACTGTTTTCAAAATCTATTGAAGGGATTAGCAGACACAAAAGTAGAAAGGACCATACCAGGACTTCAGAAAGAGCAGTAGAATTAGAATGAACAGCTGAAAGTGTGAATGAGAGAATTCAGGTACAGGTAGCTAGAAACAGTATGAGAAGATTATATTTCGCCTTTCCCCCCCAGTGCTTTCCAGCTTCTATTCATAACTGGACAAAAGAAAATACAATTTTTAATACCCATTAAATGGACAAATTTCCAGTTTGTTGATTATAATAGTTTTATGCCAACATTTATCTTTAGTTTGCTTTACAAAATAATCAATGCTCCAAGAGCTACAAAGGATGTACAATTATAAACCACTGCAATCCTTATTAGTAGAAACAATGTATCAGATATTTGATAAAGATAAAACTCATAACTGAACAGTTTCATTAGAAATTATAAAAATCATTACCATGATAAAGTAGAGAAATAACATGAGAGCCACACTATAATTCTGATATTAGCTGGCAATGAAAAACAGAACAGCAAAATTCCAATTGTATGTCAGCAAGTGGACATACAGTTTCCTGGTTTCACCAATAAAAATATGAGTGTGCTTAATTTGGCTGTTGACATTGTGATCATTATTCAAGATATAATGGAACTCAACCTCTTAAGACAAAAACAAGCTGATATACAATGAAAGCTGCCAAAAAACCATGAAAATATAAATACATACACACAGGAAAGAGAAACAAAACTATTTTTCTTGCCGATTTGAGAAGAGAAATTAGTTGCTCTGTGTTTTCTGAGCTTAATTTTGTTTTCTCCAATCCCTTATCCTTATTCCTTCAAGGACTCACTTAGGTGAAGTTCTGAAAGATGTGGAAGATACAGAATTCTGCAGAAATTGTCAAGAGTAAACATAAACTTGAAATCTGGTGGCCCTAGAAATTCTCATTTTAGGTGACCAAGCCTTGTTAAACATGCTGTACATTAAATTCCAGACCAACTCATCTGACATGAATGTGAAGTTTATCTGAATTCTTCAAATATTCACAAGGGAAAAAAGTTCAAAAACACGGAAGCATAGAGATTTGGTCATTTAAAAGAACTGAGTTTGCAGTATAAAAAATTGTCTAAACTCACCTTTCAGCATTCTGTAATGGACTAAGAAATTAAAAAATATAGGCATATTTTTCAAAATAATTTATATCTATATAAAAATGAAACTACAGATTGCTGGAAAAGAGACAGGAAAAATTTGAAGCAAATATTGTCATAGTGTTATCCTGATGAAAATATAATACAATCCATCTAACTATTAAGTTACACTAGCAGGAAATATTACTAGAAGAGGGTAATTTTTGTGAGAATTTTTACTCTTCTTTAAAATTCAATTTAAAACAACTTTTTAAATCAAAAAGATGATTTTATGTATGATTCCTACCCGTCCCTTAAAAACAATTATCGATTATTTTTTTCATTCCTTTTAGGAGATCTTAATATGTTTACCAAAGCAGAGATAAACATTCAACTACACATTGTGTTGAACTCTTTGCATTGAACTCTATTTAGAAGCAACAGAAAAAATATGGCATGTTTTCTACTTTTGACATCTCGGTAAAAAAATCAGTTATGGAATATGTAAAGAAAAAGAGATGCAAAAATTCCAGTAAAATAATTAGTCCTATAGTAAAATCATTGCAATGTTTTCTTGATGAATAGTTCTGGCTTCTATCTCTATTTTGGGGAATTCTGTCCACATGAAGAACAAATACAGCAAGTTACTTACAAACAAGCAAACAAGAAAATTAGGCAATCTAAGACTTTCTCCTTTAATAGATCTTATCCTTGAAATGGGACTAAGATGACAAAGAAATATCTTGTTAAGAAAACTTTGCAATTTCTAAAAATTAAGTTAACCTTCAGTTTTCATCACCTAGACCATATACAGGCAGTCAAATAGAAAGTGTTGCATTTTATCTTTCCAGTATTTCCCACTATAACAAAACCTAGGAAAATCTTGATTAGCTCTCAGGTTATGCAACTTTGAGACTATTTTGCAGTCATCCAGGCCTGATTCCTTACTTTCCTTTTGGAAGTCTTTGCCTCCAACCTCAAAGCTATGGACCCAACTCAAAGTTTCCCAACAAGATTCAGCATCCTTTCTAGTGGATGCCCAATCCATGACATTGGTTTGAAAAGGAAATAAGTGACAGACATTGTAACCACATTCCTGTTTTAGGAGCCTGACCTTATTCTCTTTTACAAGACTAAATCCATAGCATATGCAAACTTCTATTATTTCATATTTTTTATTGCAATAGAATAACTTACATAGAATAGTGTTCTTTAACCAGTAACTACATTTTCTACCTGCTAAATGGATTTTCAGAGGGACAGCTTAGGATCTTCATAGGCATCTATTCCCCTGGACTGAGTAAACATAGAGACTTGATCTAAGAAGGACAAAACCATCTTTGCTTCCCTCTGAGAGCTGGATGATTAAAATGCAGACACAATAAAACCTACATCAGGGATATGAGATCCCAAACATCTTTCTCATCTAATTGTTCTGAGGTTAGAGGCTACAAATTTCAAAGCTCTATGGGGTTGCATTTGGAATATGAACAAATATACCATTCCTTCAGTTGTTTAGGAATTACTATGAAACTGTTCCTAAAACACTGAAGAATGAACACAGAATTTTGCCTTGAAACCTTTCTTACTTGAGCAACTCCACTTGATAGGAATGAAAACATTCACATGAGCAACCTATGAGACCAATTGAAGCCAATTTAGAGGAACAAAGAAAATGCTGTGGTTAAGGAAGATGTTTATTTCCATGTGGTTCCACTAACAGGACAATATTGTTCCTCTTGCCTAAGGTATATGTAAAAATAAATCAATGTGTTTCATGAAATGCTCTTTTTATAACAATAAGATTTTTGTTTGTTGGCATGGTTTTGGTTTCGTCAGGCATGTAAATCTCACTCCAACATTTTGGACTGTAAGCAGGTTAAACTGTACTTAACATCTATTCCTTTACCCATGGATTGGTGTTCAAATGGAATTTAGAGAGAAAGCTGAAAAAGACCAAGGCATTTTGTCTGCTTATGGTTATCTCTAATGAAATATTCTCAATGACTATTATCAGAAGTTGGTCTTTATGTACTTGCAATTCTTAACATGTAAAATGTGTTCTAAAGGATGACTCTTAGCATAAATAATGCATAACTTAATAGACAAAAAATAGTCTCAGGTGGTTTTGATGGGGAGTTTTGTCAATATTGCAAGATAGATTTTCTTAAAGCAGACTTAGTAGCAGTAGTTAGGCAGGTTTATTTTTTGAAATTTTTTTTGCTAGCTTTCTCTATCCTTAGGGGGGAAAACATGCACAAAGACTTATTACAGTAGATGTTATCATTTCCAAATCTAATAGAAACAGTTTGCTCAGACACAGGATTCAGAGTAAAAATGTTTCATTCTCAAAAGAACTGACATTCTGTTGATAGGAATTTCAATAAACAAACAAGCGTTGCTTTTTGATAGCCCTCTTTCTATACAGTAGTATTTCACTGCAGAGGCAGAGCTCTTTACAGGCTCACTACTGTGAATGAAAAAAGATGACAGTCAGATTAAAGGCTTCCAAGGCAAACTTTCATTTTATGTCAAGATAAAAGCTGGTGAGTTTTATTTACAGTTCTGTGTCCTTATTCAGGGTATTCATGCTAATCTGGACATATGATTAGAAATGTTGAACTGAAATAGTTGCTGCTTTTCAGACCTCACCTTATCTCTAACTTATGTACATCCTTGAAGATATTCTTTATGTTACAGAACACCATAGAAATAAGTCTACTGAAATCACTTCCTTTTCCTTGAAGTAATATTTACAGAAAGTTCTATATCTAACACAAAAAATACATCCAAGGTTTCATCTGTTAAGCAAAAGCCCTAAAACATTCACTCTGTATACTAGCTCCTTCTTTGCTTTAATCTAGAAATGCTTTCACAAATACAGATTGTCTACAAGAAACATCAGTTTTAAATAGACCATGTTCAGACAAACACATTGAATTTGCACGAGAGCATTCCTGGAAGTTTGACATACCTCCCTCTTCCACATTTTTTTCATATATTCCTACCTTTTGTTTTATTTACTCATAGGCAGGCTAAGATTCATACCGCCCTTTATGGTATGACAAAAAATGGAGAGCACAACAGATACACACAGTCATTTTTTCTCCCAAGGAAACAACAGTTAATAGGTTGCAGAAGGGGTCTCTTGACAAGACTTCTCAATTTTTATTTCAAACACTGCTTAGGAACTCTTTTATAATGTGTGGTACCATAGATGCCAGCAGGATCAAGACCCCATGATTATAGTTAAATAGGGATAAGCTACTACTGCAGTATAAGACTGTAAAAACTCCACAGGTAAACAAACATAAAAACCATTGGATGAGAGACAAGAAAAGTAAATACGTAGCCTGTTAGCTTGCAGTCACTTGCATCTTGTTTCTGTTGCTACTACAGAACCATTCATAAACATGCAAATATGCTGTACATGTATGAGAGATTCGGCAATGAGAAAATGCTGTCTCTCAACTATGTAGAAAGTAAAAGGTTTTTTTAAAATGTCTAATTGAAGTATCTGTTTCAATAAATATTCCTCCTATATCTTTAATTTCAATTTTTACGTCTCAGAAGCCAAAAAATGCATCTTGTCAATGCTGCTACTATATAACACCTAAGTGGCATGAGAAGTACTGTGAGTTACTACTGTGTGCTAATCAAATTTTGTCAACCATTCATAACATATGGTATTATAATTATGTCAAATATGTTTACAAAAGATGTGAACAGGTGCTAATGCTTGTGTTCCAAATGTTGACAATCCTTAACAAGACGTTCTCTGTTTACCAAACTGTGTCCCACAGACAAGGCAAGAAAAGGACTATAAACTAGTGCCAAAAATTTTTCCAAATGACTTAAATTTCTTACCAAACTTTTAGGAAACTTACTTTTTTCAATCTAATTTGGTATAACAGTCGTCAGGATTCCACATTATGTATTAAATATAAAAGTAATTTCTGAATAGTATTATTCTTTCCAGTTCATAAGGTGAATGTAGTATATATCTACTGCTAGTACTTTTATCACTAATTATTATTACTAACATTGTGCTGGATTCTAGAAGCCCTGCCAGATGTGACAGTCACAAAGCAGCCATCATATGTTCCTATACATAAAAGACAGTTTGTCTACAGAGTTCAAAATCTCAGAAAGATGCACAAAAATGAAACATAAAGAAAAGGGAACATAATGAAATGATGAAACATTTCAAGAGAAAGAGCAATTTGGAACAGCTTTGTCCTAGAACAGGGAGGACTTATTTTTATAATATAACTCCTTTATCTTTCATAGTGTAGTTGCCTAAAATATCTATTGAACCAAAATAGACAGAACTTTCCAGTAAGACAGGAAAGATTACGGTACAAATACAATTATTACAAAATTAGTTTGCTCTCATTTCCGTTTAATCTAGAACAGTAAGTATCAGATATGGCTCAGTTGCAAACACCTTCTAGTAGCAAGTAACAGAATGTGTAACTATTCTTCTTAAGAAGAGTGTACAACGCTGTTTCAGGCTGTTGAATATTTTATTGTAAACCATTTAGATACCATGCTTATAGGTACAATTACAATGGCAAAGGAATGGGCTGCCTTCTCTCTGTTTAAAGAATTGTTTTAAATAAACTGTCATTGACTCTAAATCATTTCCATTCTTTCATTCCACTGTCATTGCTTTGCTTAAATCATTACCCCTTAGAAATGATATGTGATTCACTTGTATTAAAGGTTCCAGGTCAGGTTAAAAAAATAATCAAGTGTTTACTGTAATTAAAAGAAAGCGTAAATTCTTAATTTACACCCACATATGTCAAACTAAGGATTTTCTAATATGTTGATTACTTCAAGTGGCATTTTTTTCACTGTTTTAAAAAAGATTTTAAAGAATGTCTAAAAGAAATTGCTTCCCTCCATGAAAACCTCTTCAGTGTGGCATTCAAATGTGTATTCTGCTCAGTATTCACATGAAGCTGCTGTAAGCCTTTGTGGAACAGGACTGACAGCACATTGTGGATTTCTGGTTTGCACTATTTAGGTGATGTAATTCATTATTTCCACCAGTATCTAGTAGTGGTTAGGATATGGGAAAAATGTGGAGCTCAGTTCAAACATGGCCTGAGCCAAAACAGACAAAGAATACCTGTAGAACATACAAATAGTGCCAAGATATCTGGCTGAGGAAGTTCATTTGTCATTACTTCGTAGTGTACATAATTTACAGCTGGTTTTAAGCCCTTGCTGAGAAAAGTGAAAAAATACTTGGTATACCACTCTATCACATTGTGACATTTCTGTTTAAAATTGAATAGTAGCATAGTCCTCTGCAAATAGATCATCTCAGATTTTTTCTATTACAAAATACTCAGAACATCTTAAAACTGCTTATTAATTGAAGCATGTATAATTTCCTCAGCTCCCTTTGAAATCACAGCCCAAGGAACAGATGAAATTATTTTCTAAAGCAACAAATGCAGGCAGTGTTTACCCATCCGAATGGCTGGACTGATTTACCACATGGTCTGCTTCTCACTGTGCTATACTGCTATGATTGAGTGACAACACAGTTTTGCGCAATTTCTTTCATTGTAATAGAATATTTTTAGATAATCCACCATTCCCTACAAACTTGTCTTCACTGCAGTGTTAATCTAAACTTTCTCCTAGGTGTTCCCCAGATATGCACATCCATGAGATCTGATCCAAATGTCATGGTAATTTAAAGTGCAATCACAAAAGAGAACTTTCAACCTTAATTGTAATTTAGGTAAACTATCTGAAAGATGTATGATGTTTGACAATCTGTAAACTGCTTCTCTTAATTCAGAATGCATTTCTGAGCATAGAGGCAATGGACTTCCTGTCAAGACTGTAAAAGGAACAAAATTTAATTCAATTCTACTTCCTTCACCTATAACTATATTACATAAAACCAGCCACAGCAAAGGTGCATCTCTTTCAGCAACCTGTTCCATAGCTCTTGATCACTGCTGCCATCTCTCATGTCAAGCAGCCACCCCATCCATCTCCACTGACTGTGCTTGTGGGGACCAAGAAGAGTGGTTTGAGCTAAATTCTGCCTTTGCTTCATCGTCTGTGATACCTTTGCCATGCTGCCTGAAGCTACAGACAAAAGGAGAACAATGTATAGAGCAATACATTCATTGTGCCAATAAGAACTCAGAAGAGGATGCTTGAGCTTCCAGACAGTGTTAAATTTTAAACTGGAAATTGCATTTACGCAGACCTGGGTAACTAAACAAAGGCAGGTTGTAATATTCTGTAACATGAAATATTTCAAATATTTTATGAATACAAAATGATTTATCATTATGACATCCATTCTTAAGGTGACAGGAAATTTTAGTCGCATGCATTAATAGGAGATCATTCAGACATCATCAAAATGCATTTATTTTCTTCTGAATTTGAAAAATATTCCTGTTTTTGATAGAAAACAAGAATAAGGAAGAGGCAATCTATTTTTAACTAGAAATCAAAGGAAATAAAAAAATATTATGGAGAAAAATTAACTCATCTATATATGTATCTTTGTATACTTTTTCCCTGGAAGCTCATTCTCCTTTCAAGACAGAATATTTAATTTTAGATCAAACTAAAGAAAAAACTCATTTTTTGCAGTAAAATTTAAAGTATATTGTTTAAAATATTGTTTGTTAAAACTAATTAATATGATATAAAATATCATTCCAGTGTTCCCACTAAGATTACTTCTTTGAGAACTCAATAGATTACAAATACACACATTGATTAATTCATAGCAATTACCTAAATATTGCTAAAAGAATTTAAGGAATAGTTAATTTTTTTTTTTTTTAATTCCCAAAAGCATTGAAGGAAATGTGTATGAAAAAAATGTTACCAAAAAGCATCCAATATAATAAAGCCAAAGTTTATTATCTGTCTTCCTCTCAACAGCATTAAAAATTTTTAACAGGTGATAGTATTGGAAAGGTAAAAGTAAGAGTATAAAAAAAGAAAATCAGGAGGACTGAAAAGATGAAATTGCAGGACAGGTGGAGGAGCAGATAATAACTGTCTAGAATACTAGAGTGGAGGTGAGTATGCGTATAAACAACTAGACACAAAAAAGACCCACAAAATTGAAATACTACTTTTGACTAATATTATTTTTAGCATGAGTAAATTCTGGTCAGTCCTGGGTATTTCAATAAACACCAAAATGCAGACATTGCATGCTGCATTAGCATATGCTATAGATATTCTCTCCAGAGCAGATAACAAACGAGGTAAATGTATACCCTAGATGTATTCTCAACTAGCTCTGGGTCAAGCCTGAATTTTATCCAAGAAGTAGCATGAGAGTTTCTCTCTGATTTTCTTTTTCCACAGAAATTGCCTTCAGCTTTTTACACCTCACCCTTTACACAGACAAGTGCTCTCCCTCGCTTTCCCTCTCTCCGTCTCTCCTTCGCTCTTTCCTGCTACATGCATTGGAAAACAACTTTTTCAGGCTGATGTTCTTAGTATATTTTACCTCTGAGACTGGAACATTAGTAGATGTCAAATGGGCCAAGTCACAAAGCATTTCTTATAGTCCTAATTGGCTGAGTCTAACCTATACCATCAGCCCACCTCCACAGAAGCCATTTCAGGGATGATTCTTCAGACAGGCACCCTGTGTTTAAACCGATCCCTCTGGTCAACTAGGAGAAAAAAAAACGGGAAAAATAAACACTGTGGTTGTTCTGGCAGGCTGGTTGCCTACCACACTTACGACTTTCTGAAATTCCTTTGAGAAATGTCTTATTTTATTTTCCATTTAGCTCAAGATGAGAATTTCCCATTTTTAGAGGTTTCTTTTCCCACTGATATCAAAGCTTCCCTGTGCCAACAGACTATTTTTACACCATAATATACCTGTTAAGAAACGCACATATACTTTTCTCATATGTCTCAAATAACAAATTGTCATTGCAATTTAATACCTGACATTATATAAGTGTATCCTGCTTTTCCAAGAGAAAAAAGGGTGTTGTTTCACTGCTGTCTGAAGCCTGTTGTAATCTCAGGCCACAATATGACACGCTGATCTTAAAAGTCACACACATAAAGTATTATCAGTCTACTAGTCTTCCCTCCCTGTCAGACGTCTGGAAGTTCCTGCAATATTAGGAATTCACACTTTGTGCAAATAATTGTCTCCTGTTTTCACAGGAGAAATTTCTTTTATTAGATCAATTGAATTCCACCATCAGTCTAAAAGATACAAAACTGACGAGAAAAGAAGGGCAGAGGACAACCAGGGCATGGCAGTGAATACAAGCAGCTTTGCCAGTGATTTTTCTTTAAATGTCCCTTCCAGTCTTTCAGGAATGGCCAAATATCCCATTTCTTTGCTTTCGTATGGAGATATAATGACTATTTTCACCAGATTCCTCTTAGACATAAATAATTTTCAGGTTAAATTCGTGAAAGTCAAAGGGTGAGAGCAAATATAGAAACTAGACTCGTGCAAACACAAAACTTTTCTTCTGGATGAACATACAAAATTTATAAATTTACACCTCACAATACAAATGAGAACCAGGCAGATGGGAAACTTTTCAAAACTAAGGATGAGGAAAATTCAGGATGTTAGCACATCTGTAGAATACAGATTTCAAAACATCTGGTTTTTCCTTCTTCAGACACTCACAGTTTTGATAAAATGTCACCAGAAGAAGTTCAGTAATAGTGGTTTGTAACCAACAAAATGTCCTGTTTTCCTAAACCACTGGGCATAAATTGGATAAAAAAAATCTTTTTTTCCAATTAATCAAGAAAAATTAAATTATAAGTTAATTCTATTTAGAACAACTCGCATAATTATAAGTTCAAATAAAAATACGCTAAAAAAAACTAAAATATGTAACTTTTGTTGCCGCATGGCTTCAAAAATTGTAATTATGTAGTGGAAGGAAACAAATAGAAAGTTCTATTCAGAAAATTTCAAAGTAAAATATTTTGACTTCAATTTTTCCTTTTCACTGTTTTCACAGTTCTAGTCTGTTCTAGTTCTTTGGATAAGAACCATTCTTTCTAACTTTTTTAAGTCTACTAAATCAATTTTGAGACGGATTGACCAATGCATCACTCAATATTTTACATTTGAGTGCATCACTGTCTTATAAACCAATTTTCAGGACTTTGCTTTCCGCTTAATTCTTTTCCTAATGATTCCTGACACTGTATTAGATTTTTGAGGCACAGCTGAATTTTGACCTCATGTTTTCAAAGAAGAATCTACAATAATTCTGTTAATGCTGATTTAGACAGCAGGATGTACATAAAATTAGTAGTTCAGCACTTTCATAATTGGTTCCCTTTAGCTTGCATGTCATCCACTCTTAGTGCTTTCCTACCAATCATTGTATTGATTTTTTCTAAAATCTCTTATATAAGATTAAATATTATTCTTGATCTCCACTTTCTGTACAGAATGGTTCTAGTGCGGCAGCAACTTAATTTATAGATATAATTTCCCAATCATTTAAAATAATTTAAAATTATTTTTACACTTAAAATTTTTAGATGCAGCTCAAAATATGTCTTGATTTGGCAAAATACTTTTTTTTTAACATGTCAAAAATTGTGTTCTTTTGAATTAGACAAGATTTCCACTTTTCAACAGAAGTAAAATATTTTGGCTCTGCTGTTAACCCAGTAAACACTTTTGTTCCTCTGAGAGTTTAATGATCACTTTATATTTTCACCGTATCTATAAAGTAGAATTTTTGAAGATACTTTCTGTGAATATTTTACCTTCTCAGCTCGCTATTTAACTTGTTCTCTTATGTTTTTAAGTATTTCATATAAACAATTTCCTGTAATTTTCAATTTCCGTATTAAATTTTCTCCCTTGGTTTTATGTGCTTTTGCACTCCTACTCAGGTGTTACAATTGTGATTCCCCAAAAGCTGCATGAAGCAATTCTAGACACATGTACGGTGCACAACAAAAAAGTAAATCAAGACTCATGTCCACTCTTGCTCACTAACTGACCTGTTTTTCCAAGTAAGCATTCAAGGGATTTAAAATGTAGAGTTTGCATCATGCATTTTTTGTTACAGAGTCACCATAGGAATAAGCAAAGTCCCTCGGTACAATTTATTTTCTGCCTTAACCACACTCGAATTTTCCCTTAGCACGTCATGGTAGCTGTTACTGTCAGCCCAATACAGCCTAACACTGTACTCTTAGTCCTTTGGTGTGACATTTGAACCTACGGAGATTGTGTTAAATTTTGAAAAAGTCATCTTGCTTATTTTTCATAGTCTATATGACATAATTACTCGAGGTGCTCCAAATGCTTCATTGGAACATGTTATCATATTGCTTGTGGGCTCCATAAATATATACAGCAATCTGGCCAAATAAACACATTATCAGCTTCTGCAGCAGAGTATTTTCCCCTATTTTGCTTCAAAGCTAACAATTCCTGTTCCTCTTCCCAACCACTCTGAAAATCGTCTCATCTTGGCCTTAGAGCTCCGAACCATGTCTCCTCAAAAAAACATTGCTAACCTTGACTACTTCATTTCTGTGATCTTCAATAAATCAATTGCTGCAAACCATTAAAAGCAAAATAGAACTGAATTTATAGAGCAACAGCACACTGGATAAAATAATATGCCCGGATTTAAAGTGACTAACAAATATAAATAAATACAAATACAAATCAAAAACAAATACAAATTAAAATCAAAAAAATAAAGTAATTACAAAAATTTTGCTTCTTTATGTGACAAGGCAATCTTACTTACACCATCCATAGTCACTGGTATCTCTTGGGCAGGATCTCTACACAGGTAGTTCCTGCTTTGCTGATTTTCTGGGTATTGCCAGGCATTAGCTATTGGCTGGACATTTGGGTACCCAAGCCGTTCTGTGCTGTAGAAGTGTAAGAGGCAATTAAATCAGAATTTTTTAATCACAGTTTTTGACTTGCTGCTTGAAGTATCTTAAATCCATTTGTTTCCCACCTAGCCATACAGCTCTGCTCAGGTAAGTTTCTACCTTTTCCTAAAACATTAGCACAAATTTCTTAATTCCTGTGATTGGGACAGTAGTGTTCTAGACTAAATTTTGCTGTCTATATGCAGAAAAATATTTATATTAGTGAAGGATTCAAAATAGGATGATCTAGTAAGTACTACTACAAACACACCAAATACATCTTCTGTCCCATAGAAGCAGTGCAATGAAGAGTCTGATATTTGGTCTTCTTTTGAATAGTAGTTTCCTTCTTGTGTTACTTCAAAGCTAAAGACCAATTAAAGGATATCGATTTCCCATGCTTCAGAGTAGGTCCTACACTTCAGGAAAAAAGACACCAGACATTGCAATTCCAAACTAATAAAAGAGATATTTCAGTAGTTATAATGCAATGATGTACTTCACTCCTGACACAAACTATTAATTCCCCATGGAAATAACAATTGTTTTTATTATTTTTTTGCTATTAACAATGCAGTAAGTTTTAGAGGCATAATATAATACAGGGTTTGCAAAAAAGGTCAGATTCCAGCAGATGTCTTCCATATGCATGCAACATACAAAATAATCAGTATACAAACACCATCATTTATCTAAGTAGCAGTTTTAAATTCAGCTTTGATATTATGTAAATTTTTACTCAGTTCTCAGGATTTATTACTTTTTAAAAAAACACTTATTAAAAACAAGACCAGTTATATTTTATGAGTCCAGAAAAAACATAACAAAAATTAATGTCAGAAATTATGCTTTGAGCAGCCCTTCCTCTACTGGAGTTTCTGGTTGAACTTTAAAATATTACAAAAAAATATGTATTTCAAGTTTGTCATTCTACTTGACATTAAAAAAGATTATTACCTTTTCAAATTGATTTACTATTAATCAGAAAAAGACCTTTCTACACAAAGGTTCTGATAAGACTGGTATTAGTCAAGCATGCACACATTTCATGCCCATTTCCTACTCTGCCAAGGACATAAAACGTGCAAAAAAGACCGTTGCAAACAACCTTTGACACTCACTCCTTTTATGATTTTTTTCCAGACAACAAAAAACAATAAAACAGTTTGAACTAGTTATTGAAATGATGACATGTAAATACAAATAACTGTGTGTTTTTAATAAAGACAGTCTGTGGGGAGGGGTGGCGGACAGGGACAAACCAAGTTCTCTGCAAAAAACATGTTGTTAAGAAACTACCTACAAATTATGGCTGCATCTGCTGTGTGCTTTACTGAAATATGTCTGTCAATCCAAACAGGTGCATCATAAGCCCCTCTTCATTAAGGAATGTGGACTAACAATCACCAGAAAAATGTTGATGTTAAAAGTTTTTCTTTTTCGAGAATTTGGAAGGTAAGTTTGGAACGCTTTTTTTTGCCAGAGACTTGATCACCTAAAGCTGAATTACTCACAGCTCTCAGAGCAGAGTTCAAATTTGGAGCTACCTGCATTCATTCACAAGACTTCTGCATGTCATAAAGAAAGAAAGATATTTTCCATTTTATGTGTGGTCTAGCTTCAATACAACTATGCCAGATTTGAATAGGATATGTTGTATCCTAACCTGACCATGGTCAGAAATTCCCATAGCAATTTTATGGGATACAATAAATAAGCTAATTTCCTTATTTCTTCAACTCATTTTACCTGGATATAAAATTTTCCATTTTGAAATATTGAGTATATTTTATGTTTTGCTATGCCTAATATCACAATTAGTTTTACTTCATACTCATTTCTGTTGCTAGTAGGAAAATTTCATGGTTTAAACCCAGTGAGAATCTAACCACCACCCAGCCACTCACTCCCAATCGAATGGGGGAGAGAATCCAAAGGGTAAAACTGAGGAAACTCATGGGTTGGGATAAAGACAATTTAACAGGAAAAGCAAAAGCTACACATGCCAGGAAAGAAAACCAAGGAATTGTTTCACCACTTTTCATGAGCAGGCACGTGGCTCCATCACATGCAATGACGCCATCGCTCCAATGTCGCGCCGTTCTTTCTCCTTCCCCCAGCTTTTATTGCTGAGCATAACTCCGCATGGTCTGGGATATCCCTGTGGTCGGTTGGGGTCAGCTGTCATGGCTGTGTCTCTTCCCAGCCCCCTGGGCATCCTCAGTCTCCTCGCTGCTGGGGTGGAGTGAGGAGAAGGAAAGACCTTGGGTCCCTGGAAACACTGCTCAGCAGTAAGAAACATCTCTGTGTTATCAACACTGTTTTCAGCACAAACCCAAAACAGAGCCCCATAATAACAACGGTGAAGAAATTTAACTTTATACCACCTCAAACCAGGACAGAAATTAATTTCTCTGGTGGATAAATTACTCTGTGCAATCTGTAGGCCTAGAAGTAATTTTGGTTTTACTTGTTAATAGTATAAAAATGTTTGTGAATCCACGGAACATTTATATGTATGTATGTATGTATGCATGTAATGTAATATCTGCCCAGTATTTTATAAAGTGTTTGAGGAGTTATTGGGATAAAATTAAGTACATAAAATTTATTTGTTTAGATGCTTAAGAATTTGAAGTGGTTTAACATTTCTCCCAGCTTCATGAGCTCACTTGATTGAAGAGTGAAAAGTTAAATATCCTGAAAAATTCCAATAGTCTCTCTAATTAGCAAATGCTCCTTACAGGGATGGGAGATGACTGCTGTGCTTTAAGTACGGCTATTAATTATAATGTTAGCTGAATATTTGTAATCACTTCAAAATTAACCTTTGTATCCTCAAGAGATTCTTCTTTCTAAGAGCCACTCAGAACCTGAGAGAGAAACTAATTAGTCAATGACTGATAAGTGCAGAAGGAACACAAATTAATTCTTTGTTTACTGCTTTATGGCTGTACTGTATAAATTGTACTGCAATTAAAATTGGTTTTATATCGTAAAAAGAAAAGTGTATAATCCTTGGATAATAACATTATTTTAGTGATGCTGACGTTTCATTAGTGTTTTCTAATCCTTGGCAAGTTCAGAGGAAGCCTTCTGGTAGGTATTTGACAAGAAATTTTCTGCATCTCTTGACAGAGTCCAGTTTTGAAACACACACATCATGAAGCAGGGAGAAACATATTTGACATAGAATAGCTGAGTTTCAGCACAACTTTGGACAACTCCATTTGCCAAAAGCTTGTGTCCTTAACATTCACTGGCTACATCTTGATGAACAAGGCATTGACTAATGATGTCATCCTTTTAAAGATACCCAAGGCCACTCCATTAATCTAATAATACTAGCATGTAACAGATTCAATTAAAATCTATGGCACTGTTACCATGTGGTATACAATAAATTTATAAAACAGATTTATACTATTTGGATTTATAGCTCTAGGAAAAAACCCACAACTTTCTACTAGCTGATATGACGCATAGTCCTGAATTAACACCGCAATGAAGGTTGCATGGATGGAAATCTAAGTGCAGGACCATCTTTGCAGATCTTAAAAGATCTCAGCTGAAAGACTGTTTCACACTTTCATTCTCTTACATTGTATGCTATTCTCATGTGATGCTCTTTTATCAGAACTATTTAAAATTTCTTAATATATGATAATTTAGTCCAAATTATCATCTTGGTGTGATTCTTGGAGTGTTCCTCACAGGGACTTGGGAATCCTGATTGTTCCTTCCTACTCAGGATACTCTATGATTCTAAAAAGTAACATCTTACTAGGTCTGTTAGATTAACTTACACAAAGGTCATAATACCCTAGTAACTGTCCAAAATATTTTTTATACTGCCTTTATTCTTCCTTTCTACACTAGCTAACACAAATACTTGTAATTTGATTCTAATTTTCTGATAGAAAAAATTACATAAACAATTACATTTATAGTAGGAGGTGTAAGACTATACATCTGTTGACTGGACAGATAATGTTTTCACTGTGATCTTTTCTGAACAGATATTAACATATTGAGAAGTCTTTAATGCGAGGAAGTTGGTGCCATAAATTTCTGCTAACTGTTTATAGGAAATTCCAATATTTTTTGTTGGATGGTCTCTGATAGAATCATACTGCCTTTGCTCTTGACTGAGGATCTCACAACCCTACAGCTGTCTCTCAAGAAATGCATGCACATGCCACAGCTGGCACCCTTGGGACCAGCAGCTGATAGTCTGTCACAAGGCAAAGAAAAACTCAGATGCTAAATAATAGAATTTAGCTTAACTTATAGAATTTCACCAGGTCTAGCAGAAAGGATTTTCTACAGCTATGAAGAAGTTAATAACCAATTAATGAGCATACTGCTGATCTTTTTTCCAAGTGCAGAACCTGCTCTGCTCCTTTCAGCCTCTCGGCAGAGTCCTTGGCTGCTGCACAGGCCTTCACACTTCATGACCCAAATTCCAACATTTTGCATGTCTGCTTTCATATATCACAGTTTTTTAAAATTCCTCTTTCTGTCCTGGACACCAGAATTCATCCACAGATCGGTCACAACCAAGACATCATGAGGGCCAGCTGCTCCCTTGGCTCAGGGAAACCTGGAGCTGGGAGCAACCCTGATGCCAGCCATGCCCTTGCCAAGAGTTTCTGTCCCATGGGGACTGAGCATGGTAGAGAGAACCAGGGTCTACTAACATCCATGAATAGCCCCAGGCAGGGTGAGGGATGAACCAGGACTGGGGTCCAGCCAGGAGAAGAACACAGAACAGGCTGGAGAGAGCATCCTTCTGTGAGCCCCTCCCAGAGAGGAGACCCCAGCTCATCTACTGAAAGACAGGGTCAGTGGTCAGAGCTGAGCTGAAGAAGGTCCCCAGGACTATGAGAAGTGGGAGAGGTGGGGCCCCCAGTGGCCTGGTCAGGGCCAGCCTGGCCTATGGTGCCTTTGCCTTTCCGCATTGCTGATGCACAAAGCTCCTACTTCCTCCTGTGTTAATTCCCAGATTATACTTTCTTCCGACTAATACCTTTATATAGCACTATGAAGTTTCAGTTTGTGGGGACCATCTTTTCTTAAAAGAAACCAGAAATTTTTTTTTGCAGTTGTCCTGAGTTGGACTGAGTTTTTCAGAAGTAAATGCAGAAACTGTTATTTCTCATTAAAAAAAAATAAATTATTTCATTTTGTTACAAATATTTTTTAAATCTTCCTGACCTCATAAAATATTTCATTTCTGATGAACTTGCATTTCTCAGTCCTTTTGAGACAGAATTGATCAGATCCAACACTAAAAAATCTTCCAGAACATAAAAAAATGATGTAAAATCTTTCATCTCAGAATAAGTCTGCTTCCTACTTCTGCATCCCTGCTTTTCTCTTTCTGTAGTTCCTGACACTTTTCTATTTATTGATGCTTTTCTAGCATGAAGAAATCCAGTCTATAACTTAATTGTAAAAACTAAAATTTTAAGTCAACCTCCTAGATCCAAATATAGGAACATAATAGCAATAAAATCTTCAATCGTTTTGAGCACCCAGAAGACCTACAAACAGCTTGCATCCAGTTCCAAATTTTTTTTTTCTTTTACCTTAGTTCTATTACTAGTATCTGTTACTATCTCACTGTAAGGATGCTAGCCTTGACATATCATTTCTGTGGTAGATTTTGTGTAAGTAGGCTGCTGGGACCAGGATTCCAGTTTTGCAGAGCTGTAGCCTATTTTGAAATAAACATTTAATGCAGAAGGTTTTCCTGAACCTCCATTCATAGAGTTTCAACTGACTGCATACCAAAGGACATTTTTCCAACCACATAAAATAGATTCATAACAAATTTAATGACCAAAACCTACAATTATTACATCCGAAAGGAAAGAAGTGGGAGAGAGCAAAACTTTTTCAGAAATAAACATATCAGGCTACCTGACACCTCAGGGTTAGAAATGCTCACCTTCTCAAAAGTACATCCAAAATAAATTCACTGGAGTTATTTCAGCCTGCAGCAGCAAACTGAAGAGAGTTTGACCACAAGGCCAGAGTTCAGAAACATTGTTAGAACTGTCTTATACTTTGAAAAATCAAAGTTTAAAAATGTCTGGTAGCTACAAAACATTGACATCATCTACTCAGCATGGGAATAGGTAAAATGCTGATTCATTTCCAAATATAGTGGACTTTACTGTTATTCTCTTGTAAGTACCTTCCTAAAATAATCTCTTTCTAACAGTCTTTAATGTGCCTCTATCCTGCTGGAGAAACTTGTGATATTTTCTTTTAGTCAAAGCTACTTTCAGAATATTTTGATTATTCTTTCTTCCCCCACATATTTGATGTTTCTAATTTAGATTGTTATACCAGGAATAAAACTAATTAGTTCATGGAATCAACTGATATGCAACTTAAAGTAATTCATTTTTTTATTTCAAGGATATCTTCTGATATCTCCTGAACCATAATTGGGCCACTGGAGAGGTTAATTAAAACTTTGTAGATTAATTAACCAAATTCCATCTACTTTTCTCTAATTTAGAAATTCTCAGTTAGTTTCATTCTATTAGTTGCACTGATGTGTCTATAATGTTCCAAGTACTGAAAACCTTATGTTTTTATTATAGAAATGTTCTTTTACTCTCAAAGCTAAAAATACAAAAAATATAAAAACTTTGGCTTAGTCTGAATTTCATGATGGCGATATTGAACTTTATTTTTCCTCTGTGTTTTTGCAGTTTTTTTAGTGTTAGAACCAAGAAATCATTTAGAATCAGAATCCCCTGTGTTGGAAATGGCCTTTAAGATCATCAAGATCATCAAGATCATCTGTAATACAGTATCTTTCTTTCACTTGACAATGAAGTGTCACTGTCCCCACACATGACTACCTAATCACCTAGTTCTTAGAACAGCTCCTGGGAACCAGGGAAGTTTTGGTTCTAGGAGGACACATTTAAACCCGTTTCCCAGAAGGGCTCTACTTCCCAAATAATTGTCAAGCTTACAATGAACATCAAAATTACTTTAATGAGAATGAGGGCATTGCTGCATTACCCAAGCGAGACAGATAAATGATTCTGACCACCTGTTTGAAACATGTTTTAGGGAATTGTAGAAAATAGCTTCTCTGTTCTGTCACTGGGATGAGAGATAAGCATGCACAGAGAGATTTTCACTTAATGGTGAAGCTCCATCTTAAAACTTTTTGAAACATGACAATTGTACCAGCCTTGAATGCAATACTATCAATGCAATGTAAAAATGCATTATTGTTCCTATACTACTTTCTCTACCAGAAATACCATGTAATAGTAATACTTCAAACTACATTTATATTTTTATATCATGTTAGTGGTTCAATACCACATTTACCAATCAATAATATCCAGATATTCTTCCCTGCCATTTTCCAAACCTGTTAATCTTCCAAAAAGACTAGATCCAAGACTGAGGCATCTGAAAACACCCTGCAGTGAGCCACAGCTCCTGGTTAAATGGTTAGTTTCCTTAGTTAAGACCAGGGAGTTGATAAATAGATTAAAATGAGATCCAAAGTCCAAAGTCCAAGACACAAGTAAGAACTGCTGAACAAAGGGGTGTTTTTTAAATCTGAGGGTCATCATGCAGGGGTGTTGGGAGGTGGTGTTATCCAGCTATAAACCTTTGACCTGGAATCTCTTCCTAGGAATGATGCTTATAATGTTTTTCTAAAGAACTAAGTGACATTCAGTCAGCTGAAACATAGCTTTGTGAGAAGGGTATGATGGTGCTCACTATTCCTAGAGCGAAGAGAGGGGCCTGGGTGCATTGTCTTGCTCCTGCTGAGCAAACTCTGATATCCACTGTTCCTCTCCCAGGAGAATGCCCTTGCCACTAAGATTATAATGGGACTTAACCCAGTATCCAGCAGTTCTGTAGAGTTGTGCAGCAGAGTTCACAGCTCTCTGAGTCACAGAGGAAAAGCAGATACATAAGGAAAGTAAGAACATGACATGATACAAAGCAGCATTCCCTGGGAAATTAATCCAGGCCTTGTTCCCTGCATGGTTTCTACGCTTCATATTAAATAAATAAATAAGCCAGTTTACTATTTATGTAAATTGCTTTTAGCAGTGAGTCATAACACATACGAGGTAGAAGTGTTTCAGTAAAGGAATTACTGCATGTTTACTTAATGGTGCTTCTGTCACAAAGCAGGCATAAAGATGCTCAACACAAGCAAAAAGAGGGCACCCTAGGGAATGGTAAGATCCTGCTATGAAATAATGAGGTAGTTAAAGCACTCTGCAGCTAGAATTGCACCCACTGCAAGGTTAGAGTTATGTGTTTGGACATTACCTTTCACTTGACTTCACTAATACTAGCTTAAACTCATGAGTAAGTATCAGGCCCTTGGTAATTTACTTTTTTCTTTTGCCTTTTGCTAGCATTACTCTTTTTATTTCTAGCTAAAAATTGATTTATATTGACAATGAACCAAATGTTTCTAAATCAGAAAACTTAATAACACTTTTAATTTTAGTACAATTGTGAAAATATTGATCAAAATTGATCCAGAGACCAATCCTTAAAGTAGTCCCTGGCAACTTCTTTTAAGCCTGAAATTTCACCTTTTGTCACAGCTTGTGCTGCTTTTTCGTCTCTACCATGTATTATACTGAGTTCCTATTCTAATTTGACTAACATTTTCCAGTGAAGACACAGATCAAACATTTTGTGGCAAACAGATTTACTACTTCCCTTTATGTAAGGAACTATTTATTTTAATCAAAGAAGGATAATCTATTATTCAGACATGAGTTGTCTTTGATGAGCCATGCTTAGTTGTTCTATGCTTTCTTTTCACGTCCATGTCATTAATTTACTTTCCTGAGAAAGATTTCCTAAAAAACACACAATATCTTTTGAAAATGAACTGCTGAGTCACTCTAGCTTCCTTTTCCAGCAAATGCAGTGTTATTAGAGAGCCTTTGTTAAGAAAAGTTATTCACAAGCTCATAGATTTGTTAAAAATTCTGACTGACCTACAATTTGATTCACTGTGTGAGCCAGATCCTCAGTTCTTCTTGTGTCAAGCTCTCAGAGCTTTGCTTTTTCATGTGTTACTCACTTTTTTCTGTCCTTCGTTCTCATTAGCTCTGCTTTCACTCCCATGCTCAAAGACAGTAACTGTACTGAAACAAAAGTAGTAATTTTATCCTACGGCTCTAACTTCCCTACATCTTTAACCTCTGGCCTGTCATCTTTGTACTTACTTTCACCCTCATGTTTGACATGTTCAATAGTATTAGTCTGACTAAGACAAATTTACTTACTAATTTTATTTCTTTATGGAAATAGAAAGCCAACATTTTCTGATATTTTTTTAAATTATTATTTTATCTCCAAACTCCTAAAAAAGGAAAAGCGAAGATAGATTGTCACTCAGTTTCAGTTCTCATCCATATAGATTTCTTCCCCAATTATTTTTTTTAAGACAACACTTTTACTAGAAAAACTGGAAGTTTTTCTTTATAGTTTTCAAACACTTTGCTTTTAACTTGTACATGGAAGAATGTAATTTCTTCATGTCTCTGAATCAGTGGGTAGTGAGTATTTCCCTTAGATTGCTAGAGTTTAAATTTCAAGGATTTAATTTATTTTTAGAGATGTTTCTGGAGCCTCGAAACATTGAGGTTTTTCAAGAAGTCTTGACCCATCAAAAGTCTGTATCACGATTGGGTTAGTGTTCCCCTAACAGGTTTAGAAGACAGAAGGAATATCTCAACAAATGCAAGGTCTTTTCATTAAGTCTACTTCTTTAGGTTTCAGTACTTGATGACATAAATCTTCTAATAGCCAGCAAATTTTTTACATAAGTGTTCAGGATTAATCGGGTATGATTACTTGTCCTCTTAAGGAGAGCTATTATTTTGGTACTAGATCAGTAACTAAAGTATTACAAATTCATTCTTTCATAGGTCAAGACCTCTGGAGCTGTGCAAATTATCTTGCTGTGCATAATGTCAGTCAAAGATAATATGCTGGTTACCATGTGTTTTTTTTTTCCATTTTGCAGTTTCAACATGGTATCATTTGACCCTGCATTGAGCCACAACTCTACAAGCTAAAGATTGCTCTGGACCAATCATAACCAATGGCCCAGGTCCATCTATACTAGAACTCACTTAAAGATCCATTAAATACAAATTATAGCTCAAAGTCATTATTGTGCATAAGCACATTTCAGTGCAGTCTGTAAGAAATAATTTTATTTCATTTCTGGATTCCTAAATACTTCTACTTCAAACAGACACCAACAATGTACCAGCAAAAAAAAGGAAATTTAATTTTTAGACTTATCATATTTTGTGCTCAGCATTACAAGGGCATCAAGGAGAAAGTTTCAAGGTTTCTGACAAAATAATTACCTTTTCTTTCTGTTCTCCAGCATTTTCCAAATAAGTATGCGCCTCTTGATAGTATTATCTTGACTTAAAAAAATTGTACCTTGAATATTGCCATATATTGCAAAGATCTTTCTTGTTCATGCAACACTGTTCTCTTAAATATCTGTTCTGTTACATATGTGCACACACAATCATGGTCTTGCTGCTGAGAGTCCTACTCCCTGAAAGGCATCACAGCACCATCAAGAGCAGGGCATAACTGGGCAGAGGCATGACAACAGAACCCCTGAACCTCTGTGGTTTGGGATTCTGCGCACAAAGGAACGGGTATCAGAGGACACTTTACTCAACAGGAAAAACATGCACAAATAAAGGGTGAAACTCCAAACCCACATTCTGAGGCTTGCCCACTGCTCATTATAGCTGTTTCAAAGCTAGTTATTAAGGCAAACTCAAACTCAAACTGTCTTAGTGCTACGCTTGCTGCATGCTTCTACTGCAATCAGTGCATTTCCTTGGGAAGCTGCTGTCTGTCCTGTAGCTTCCTCATCTACAGCAAAAACTTCATTCATCCTGGGTTTGGTGTGCTGAGGATTTTGCAGGGGTTGTCAAAAGGAAGACTGGGGTCTATGCTCTGGACACAGGGGAAAAAATTAGCTAGAGCAGTTCTTTTCACGTTTAATCTACCCACTGATTTTTTCTAAGGATCTAATATTCACATTGGAAGTACTGAATATCTGCCTGTTTAAATTTCCTACTATCCCCTCCTCAAACAGCCCTTCTTAATGTCTCTGACTTCAAGTAGATAATAACAAGTAGGTCAGATGAATTAAACTAAATTAGCATAAAATCTAGCACAGTTCTCATTTTTATCTTGAACTATATAATTGAGAATTGAGAAAATAATTTATTTAATTGAGAAAAGAATCCTAAAAACTTGAATTTCAGCTCTATTGGTATGCTAAATATGGAAATCATATAAATCAACTGCAACTTTGAGCATAAAAAGAAATAAGAGCTGTAGTGGTAATTGTGCTCCAAACATGATTTTGAAGCCACCATAAAAAGTGAATTAGCATGTATACCAATAAGATTTTAGAAGATATTCTTCATGATTGCAGGATTCTATATTAGTTGATTTGTTGGTATTGGTTACTTGAAATATCTTTGCAGTTCTTTCAAGATATGCACAGGCAGAAGTATATGAAACCTCAGCATAACCTCAGACACCAAAAATCAGTGTGCAAGAAAGAAAGAGAGGAGTGGTTAATTGCCAGAAACTCAACACAGCTTCTCAGAACAAATTTTTTTCAATAGGTATGATTCTGACAGGACTTTTCTTGGTTTTAAAATGCTCCAGTATATTATGTGACTTTTGATATGTGGAGCATCTCTCTTACAAAGATAGGATGAAGAGCTGGACCTGTTCAGCCTCAAAAAGCAATGACTGAGGGGGGACCTCATCAATGTCTTTTAAGTATCTGAAGGGAGGGTGCCAAGAGAAAGAATCCAGGCTCTTCTTGGTGATGCCAAGCAACAGGACAAGAGGCAATGGGCAGAGACTGACACACAGGGAGTTCCACCTGAACATGAGGAAGAAATTCTTTACTGTGCAGGTGACCATGCACTGGAACAGATTACTCTGACAGGTTGTGGAGTCTCCCTCACTGGAGATATTCAAGAACTGTCTGGGTGCAGTCCTGTGCTCTGGGATGATCTTCCAAGTGGTTTTGTTTGAAAGGATGTGACAGGACAGAAGGATTGGAAAAGTTTGAAAGCTGTTGTTTGCCAATATTTCTTAAGTAATAACAATTTTAGGAACTTCTGAAACTCAAAATGGAAGTCTTAAAAAATGCTTCATCAAACTGAGAAGCTACAAATTGCTTAAGGTGAAAGAAAAGAAAGCTGATTATATGTTAAAACAACCCTAACAGGGGGTTAAACAAAATGGTTAGATGAAACATTCAGATGAAGAGTACTGAGGAAGAAAGAGAACAGTAGCTACTCTACAAGACACTTTTTATATCATTGGGGTTTACTTTTATTTGTTTGAGTGACTCTAAACTGCATATCTTTTTCGTTTTCTGCAAAAAAGTTTAGAAAATATGTTCCCTATACAGACCTGGAGATGATGTCCACTGCTTAAACATAATAAATTAAATTGAGCCCTCAATATTGTAGATAGCTGTGTTTATGCCTAGTTATATTAACATGAGTTATCCCATTATAAAAACTAACAAAATAGATGTATGCAGCATTCCACACCTCATAATACTACTAGAGTTCAGAGGGATAGCAAGGATCTCCTTTCCTTTGTGGGACTGGGTTACAAATTCAGCATTATATTCCCCTTTTTACAAGTGAATACATTACAGCTGTATGTGCTATTAGAACTTAGGAATTTCTTTACTGAACTACATATACAATTTGTGAACTGTCAAAAAAAAAAAAATCTCATCCTGTATTATAGAACAGCAAAAGTAAAGCTTTGTGATTTCACACACTTTCCATATCTTTTTTGACATCTCCATACATATTTAATCATTGTTTCTGATGAAAAAAGAATAACAGGTTTTTTCCCTTAGTGAGGAAAAATACTGAAAGCAATAGTTCACCAGAAACAACGCATAATACTTCTCACACTCTGCTTATGCTAATGAAGTCAAACCTGTTCACACTTTACATGTATGACAAATAGCTACAGAAAAAAAATTCAATATTTTTCATTTCTAGATTTTTTTTCTAGAGCAAACCATATTTCTAACTTAAGTATGCTTAATACTGTCCCCAAATGAAATGACAGCACCCTGAACCTTGGACCTAAAGGAAGAAAGATGTTAAAAAATGCTGTTTAAAAAGGAACTTTCTTTACAAATTTGTACAATATATAAAAACTTAATAAAAAAATATGTTTCAGTCAAGAAAAAAAAAACCAAAAAAGTCTGCATATGCACAGGATTCATGATTTTAAGCTGTGCAATTCTAACTCTAATGTTTCAAAGTACTGAATCCTTGGGAAACTGTAAGAGGAGCATACCTTGGGTCATGGATGATTTTAAGTTCCACAATGTAGTTCACAAATACATTATAAATTCCATAATTTCTGTAAACTATTTCACCCTGTTCATTTCAGTATTTCTGTCAATGAACACGGTATCAATACTAACTATAAAATAAATATTTATGTCAGTGATGACCTCACAGAGTAATTATATAATCTATTATAATACAGGAATTCTAGTTCAAGGAAATAATGCTCTAAAACAATAAGATAAGCTAAACTGCATTCATGTCAGTTTTGGATCATTCTTGATTTTTCTCATCTTTTACAAGGAGAGGACTCCAGTTGTCCATCAAATGTCATACACTTAATGTACATTGGTCAGCTTATGTTTAAGCAAAGATATTAAAGATGGTCTTTAAAACACTCAGTTCAGTAGTTGCATGAATCACTAACCACTGATAAAAACATCATCAGGCTTGTTCAAGGATTGGGTTAGTTCTTACTCAGAGCACCACACAGCTTTCTATAGCAGTGAATCAAGTTCAGTACTGTTAACTATTATGAGGCATTGTGCTGCTCAAAGTCTCCTGAAGAACTTGCATACAAGGGATAAAATCCAATTGCCTTGAAAGCTCAGATAGCTTTTACTTAATGACTTTTTAAAATAGTAATTATTGACTCAGTTAACAACACTGGCTTCAGAGGTGCTTTGACCCACTGTGTAGATGGATAGGCAGTAAAGGGTTTTTGAGATGCCATAATGGGACTAAAGGAATAATTTTGGTCAATTGTGTAAATGTTTAGCCTACATAATATTGACTTGAGATATGTCACCTCCCTGGAGACTTAAGACCCACATGGTATTGAATTCGTCAAACCACTTCAGTGTAGAAATCAACAAAAAGTCACTGAAGGTGAATACCTTTTAAAGAAAAGCATCCTTGTAAAACACATAAAATCCAGAGGAAATTGGAAAGAGTAAGTTTTAACTAGACATAAAAAACTTCTAAGCATTTAGCATTGATTGCATACTAGAAAAATAACATGAAATATTTAAAAAATGTTTGAGCTGAAAATTGCAGAGGTTATTGCTATGAAATATTTTTCTCAGTTTAGAAAAATAGGAAAAAAACAGTTCTATTTTCTTTTGTATCATGCAGTTAGTTCAGTGCAAATGCTCTTTCTCCTCCTCATCCTGCCCCTCTCTTTTTTCCCTTTCATTTACTCCTCATGTATAATGACCTTAGGATCAGGGCTGTACCTGAATAGGTAGTATCCTTTAGTACCACAATCTTTTCAGTCTAAAGAAACTGGCAAGCAGCGCACAGCAGATACCTCACATGAGAACCAAAGTGGGTGACGTGGTTTTTTTCATTTAAAAATCTTCACAAAATAACAGTTTTTTAAGAGGAAAGGAATGTACTTTGTGGTTTTTCCACTTAGTGATCTCCTAACCATATTTTATGAAAACATGCACATGCTTCTGAGATCAGAAAATAAATTTAATACATTAAATAAAACCTTGCATTATCCTAAGGAGGAAAACAGTACCTTGCCTTGGTAAAGTGCTCATTTCAGGGGACCACATGAAAGGCTCTGTTCCCTTGCATAGTTAAGCGTGCCCAACTTTGAAGTCAGGTAGTTGGACTTTATATACGGAATTTCCCAATTTCTTGAAGTGATCCAAGACTCCACTGTCTAGCAGTATTGCAAATCCCAGTTACTGTAATATAGAGGTTGAGAATACACTTACTGTAAGAATGTCACTACAAACATTCAGAATGCCAAATCTTTTGAGGGAAACATAATAATACAAGACCATTATGATCTACAAAAGCCTGGATTTAGGTCCTGATTATTTCTTCATGGAGACATGATCCTCTATACAGCCAGGCTCCTGTCAGATTTAGATAATGGAGAGTAACTTCTTCAGTCAAAAATAGTGGATTATGTATAATGTTCTTTTGAACCTTCACATTTTGAAAAACAGTATTCTCAATGTCCAAGTGTTCACTGATCATCTGCTATGACAGCTGCCTATTACAAGAAAGAACAAATCAACTCAAAAAACCAAGAAATAAGGAAATTCACTGAGTAAGGGATTCAGCTCTCATCTAGGTGTCTTTATATGTAATCTGAATAGATCAAGCCTAATATTAGGTCTTATAACTACTGCTCTGATGAAGAATCTGCAATTAAAATTATCTATTAAATAATGGGTGTTCATCTTTTTCGTATTTAGATTTCACTCTTTAAACTGGGTATCATCACTATCAGTATTATAATGCAAACGTGAAGTGAAATCATGCGAGAAGCTTTAATGATTCCCAGGTTCCACATTACACAGATCTTGCTTACGTAAGAAGCATTTGGACTCTTCAGTACAAAGAGTTACAGGTGAAAGATAGGTAAATAAGCTGAGAAAAAAATAGATGAAATATTGTCAGGGCTCGATGTTGGCTAAGCACCAGGCAGTCACAAAAAACTCTCCACTTATTTTTCTCTGCTTTAGCTGAGCAGAGGAGTGGAAATTAAAAAGAAAACTTCATGAGTTAAGATAGGATTAGGGGAAAAACACTTTAAAGCAAAACAGGTTCAAAACTTAAACAGTATAAAGAAAATTTATTATTAACAGAATTAAAAGTTAAAAGGGTAATGAGAACTAAAGCCTCTAGAACACTTACTTTCTTCCCAGCCCCTCCCTCTTTCCCACTGACTGCAGAAGGAGACAAAAACATGGGATTTTTAGTCAGTTTGTCACTTCTAAAAATCTTTCTTCAGTTCACTTAGGGAGAGGAGTCTCTTCTGCTATGTCATGCGGTCCTTTCCATGAGAGACAGTCCTCTGTGAACTTCTCTAATGTGGTTTTAATTTTCACAAGCAGCAGTTCCGCTCGACCTGCTGCAACATGAGTCCCTCCCACAGGCAAACAGTCTTCCCACAACTCTTCGTGGGTCATTTTAGTTCAAGGGGTTTAGTCTTTTAAGGATGAGCTATTCTAGTTTGGAAGCAAGGGCTCTCTCTATCTCTAGAAACAAGGGTTTTCTCCCTCTGTTCGAGTTTCTTACTAGATTACAGCTTTTCAGCATCCATGCATTCCAGCATGAGCACTTTTCCTCACGGGCTGCGTGTGGATCCCCCCATGCACCTCATGAATAAGAGGGAAACTGTTGCATTACAGTCCTCACTACGGCTTGCAGAAGAATCTCAGCTCCAACACTTGGAGAACCTCCTTTGTCGCCTTCTTTTCACAGACCTCAGTGCTGCCATGTTGGTTGTCCTCACATGTCCTCACTTCTTTTTCTCCGACTCAGAAGAAAACTGTTGTCCATAGGGATTATTTTTCTCAAGTACTATCAGTTGAAAAGTTCTTACAGAGCTTCGCTGCACTGAAAAGGTTGATCTTTGTCTGTGTTCTGTATTGGGGAATTGTTTGCCATGTTTTTGTTGCTGGCCACATGGTCCCCACTGGTACCACACAGGTGGCCCCAGCCATGCCACTCCTGACCCTGGGAGGGCTCCGGCCACACTTCTGGCCATGCTGCCCCAGCCACGCTGGGATGGGCCCCGGAGGCCATGCCAGCATCGCCCCCGGCATCCGCCTCAGCACTCCTTGGGAGAAGAAAAGAAGAGAACATCCCTTGGTTTTTCCTTTCTTAAATATGCCATCACAGAGGCATTAGCAACTTGTCTAATTGAGCTAGTAACTTGCCCATCGTCAGAGCCTTCAGCGATTGGCTCTGTGCCAGACAGTAGAAGTTTCGAGCAGCTTTTCCAGCCCACTAAAAACCAGGCTGTGTTAAACCAACAGAAATATTAAAGATGAAGACAAAGCATGAGGTTGGACTTGATGTAAAAGGAAACTGGAAGCCAACAAAGAAATTAAAAAAAACAGGAAGAGGTATGTTCAGTATAACAGGAGAAGAGGTAATCCTGGCAGCACTATAGTTGATTAACTAGAATAGGGAAGCAAGCTGGGCTTCACAGTAAATTCGAGTAAAGATAGCTGTGAATGAAAATTGTTATTCTAAAACAACTTGTGAAAATTTAGCTATGGACACAGATACAAATCTGGGGTCTCAGTCCTGCAAAGAGATAAATGAGAGCAACCAATGTCAACATGCATTTTTAATAATGAAAAATATGTACATGCTTGTGATGATTGTTGAGAAATTTTGGATCAAATATGTTACCTGAGCCTCAGCACAAACTTTAGTTACAACAAAACATGAGCAATGTAGGATCAGAAGTTTAGTTTGACTATACTAGGACATTTTAGTCCCCACACTCCTAAAGAATCAAAGATAAAGAAAAGCTCTATGTTTCACCATCATCAGAAGGATTTTGTTGGTACCATACACTACCTTAAGCTGTTTCTAATAAAGATCTAACCAAGCTGTCATTATAAATGATGCAATGTACCATTTAGAAATATTATCCCTGAAAATGAAAACTGCAGAAATTTAGAACTCAGAACTCTTGAATCAGCATTCCAGAACATGTCACAGAATAGGTAAGATTTTTTTTCTACCAAAATGTAACTAATAATGTGAGCAATTAGCACTGCCCATAAGAAATTCCTCATGTTTGTTTGGAATCACTTATATTATTTTCTTTTGATATTAATCAGTCAAACATTAAACAAGAGTAATGTATTTAATTGACTCTTATGTAGATCTACAGCAACAAAGCCAAATGCAGAAAATCTCTTCCTCTCTTTCACCAGGACCTCTACTGGCTTTACAATTACTGTATCACGATATAAGAAGATTGAAAGACAAAAGCAATAATATACAATTTATGTTAAGAATTCTTTACAATAACTTGAACAATAATTTAGCAGTGTAGCTCTATGTGGCAGAGATGTGCAGGGGATCCAGGCTATAAAGAGAATTATGGATGTAAGGTGAGGTGCAGATATAGGCAAAATGTTTCCTGAAGCTAGAAGAAAAAAACATGAAGGGTGAAATTTGTCGATACAATCCTCTGAAATGGTGCCCAGCATCCTGGTTATAACCCTTTCATGGGAAGCTGGAACCACTGGGTCCTCCATAGCTTGCAGCTTACTCTGCGCTATGGAAGCTTTTATGCAAGTATATAATCCAAAGGCTGCAGTGGAGTAGGCCACCCTTTTGCTACTCACTATCTATAGTAATAGTTATTTCAAGGCAATGATCTAGTACAGATCTGGACAGGTTATAGAAATAGGGAGGACTGTATTTTTGGTGCTTTTCAGTGGATATGAGAGATCATATCCAAAAATTAACAAAATTCTTCTTTATATGCAGTACATAAATCATACAAGGCATAATATTCTTGGTATTAGAAATTGTATAGGGACCATAGGGAATATGGGAAATTGGGTCAAACATCAACCTCAGATAAATTTTTTAAAGAATTATAGAAAGTGTTACTACCACACATATTTAATGTCATTAACATTATTGACTTCAACAGGTGAGTTAAAATAATCTATTTCGTTTAGTTCTTAATCGCTTGTTATTTTTGGTATAGACTAACTTGAGGTATAGAGACCTTTATCAACCTATTCGATTGTCATTTTGTCTCATGAGAAAGCTTTCATCTCTCCTGAGATCTCTCATTGACACTTATATAGACTTGAAGTAAAACACTAAAGAGAGGGGATCCTGTTTATTTTTGAGAGAGCAGCCTATGTAGGAAAAAAATTAAGGAATGGCGACTTTGACAAGGAAGGAGCTGTGAAGGAGTAGTGGAGCTTCCAACCATAGGACAGCTTTCTTATCCAGTTAAAGAGGTGATATTTTAGGGTTCAATAGAAAAAAAAGAAAATACAGAACAACTGAGTTTTCTAACAGAGATTTCATTTGTAACTTTTACATTATTTATTTAAAGAAAAATAAACTTATTTTTCTTTCCATAACAGAAGAAAGCCACCATGAATTTGAAGAGAAGGTTTCTTCATTGGATTGAATTTATATTTATGCAGATTATATTATTTTTAAAAATCTGACCAATTATTTAGTAAGCACTCAAGGCCTAAAGAACAATGGTTTTTAAACTCTTCTGTCTGTATTTCATCAAGGAGAGTAAATTTGAAGAGCTCCAAGGGCATCATCTCTGCTTCCACTGTGGTCTCCACTGGAGTCAGAAAGAAGCGTAGTTGCCACTGCTCATGTAACTCCTTTCTCCATGGTGCCTGTTCCACAGACAAGGCAAAGGAGGAAATTAGTTGACAGTCCTTCCTTGCGCTATTCCTTTATGAGACTATTTGAGTTGTAATAGGCCAAAGAGCTCCAGAACTGCTAGTGGGTGCTGAAGGATAGGAATCACAAAGGCATTTCTGACATTGTCTTAGTGTGTTCTGTATATAAGGCCTCAGGCAACCAAAAGCAGTGGAAACATTCGCAAAAGAACATCTTTCATGCAAAATTTTTCAGTGCTCCTCATGCTTACCTCTTCATTAGAGAAACCATGATATGAACATCAAAAAATACGGAGCAGGAGGCTCAATGGCCAGCAGCCTTGCACCTACTGGGTGCATTTGTGAAAGCACATGGCACTTCATGGGAACAGTTGTGTTTATCAAAAATTACTTTTTGAAGACCATGTCAACCAGTTTAAGAGCATATCATCAAAATAACATTTTTTATTGTAAGGAGAAACATCTGGAAGGCCCAGACTTCTTAGGCAGTAAACCTTATTCTCATGTACTGCTAATGTACATTTTGTCAGTGTCACAGGCGGAATGGAAGCTTTGGACAAGGTTTATTAGAGGAGTCATCCTGTTGAACCACAAGGTTCAGAACACACCTTGCTTTCTAAACTCCTTCTCAGAGAGGAGTCTAGGTGCAACTAAATTCAATCCTAGTCCCACACCTGGTAAGCAGTTTGTATCTAAAGGATTGTATAGATGTAATTGAACCTTTGTGCAATTTTGACCTGCAAGACTAAGGATGGCAGACATAAAGAATTATTTATTTGAATTGATTATAATAATGATTAAACTATATTACCTTAATCAGAAACACTTTCTACTCAATATAGGTAGCTATAACTACTAGTACAGTGCACTATTTTTTGAACAATAGTGAGGCAACAATACTAGAGCTAGAAAAATAATTATTAAGTAGTGGTTGATGTTGCTCACCCACACCAATGACCATGGGCAGAAATCTTTCACTCAGTTTGAGGAGTAACCTTGAGGGGTGTCCCCACTCAAGGGAGAAATCTCCACACATTTGTAGAATGGGTGTGTTAGAAGATCCTGCTGTTAAAAAGTGAGACTGTGCTTTTATAGTACATAGTGATGGACTGTCAGTCATATGTTTCTAGGCTAGCCATCTCAATTTGGCAGCTCTAAACAAGCTGTCAGTTCTATCATTTGTTGGTTCCTTTATAAGGAACTTTTTCTGACACATCTTCACCAGTGCAAGTTTCTGTTCTTCATATCCTCAGAATGTTTAACTTTGGGATTGATGAATCAGGCTGGTCTCAGCATTCTTTAACACCGAAAGCAGTGTAACCCCCTTTTTCTATCCACCATGGATAACTTTTGCAAATTGGGTAAAGTTCAAGCTGTTTTACCTCCCACTTAGTCAGAGCATCCTACTAAACTCAGCCACACTGAAGACTGACACAAGCTTTCAGATTATATCCACCTCAGGTATGCATTCAGAAGTCTACTCTGTATTCTGAGATCTCCAGCCTATAAGTATTAATTTGCAATTATAAACAGTCATTATCCATAGTTACTGGAAAGGCAAAGGCTGTTCTGAAAGAAATAGAGAAAATAATTTTACAGAAGTGTATTCATGGTAAATTAGGGGCTCAGGCAAAGTTCTGATTAAAGTCAAAATATCCTTTATTTCTTTTTTTTCAAATTATTTCATTGATACGTATGTCAGGAATTGGTTCAAATAAAGGAACAGTTTCTCATCTTGTGCAGAAGTAAAACAGAAGACAAAAGGACATTTTATAAATAGATATGATGAATACCATGGACAAAATAGAGACGTTAGTTATTGTAAGAAGCAAAAAGAGGTGTATAGAAAAAAGAGGTTAAAATATTGGAAGATAGAATTTAAACTACAAACAAAGAAACGTGAAAGTAATTAACAGAGAATATTAAACTAAAAATACAAATCTGACAATTGAAGGAATAAGATCACAAAGAATATAGAAAACTTGGACAAAAAGCCATACTAAAATCTTACAGTAAGAGTTGTGTGCAAACACAATATTAATATTGCTGTAGAAAAAAAACTTAGATCTGGGTTGGGTTTTTTGCTTCTCACATGCTCATAAAATTAAAAAGTAAAACAAATGACCACTATTCTACACGTCATCTTCATTTTATTTTTTTACCAAAAAATGTCCCGCTACCAATATCTGAGAAGAGTTGTCAAGGACTTCCTCAAGAAAGATTCTTCTGCTCATAAAATAACTCATAAAAGGTTCCCCTGATCATAAAAGTAACCTGTTGTCATTTCACCTTATCATTTTTCACTAACAGTGATTTTTTCATCAGAGAAAATTATTGTTTAACTCCCAAATCAATATAATGGAGAAAATCACGTATCTGCCAATACAGAAGACAGAACAGACAGAGAAGTGTAACTTTATGAGTGAGGACAAATAGAAGTTTGGATAAAAAAACTAACAATGAAAGCAGGAACATTGGGGAGAGGATGGAAAAAAAGAACAAGGCATACAAAGGTTATAAATCTGAAAACATCCTTAGTTATCTACTTAAATGTTGTGTTTATAACAAGAAAGCTTTATTTTTGCTTAATTTGATTCTCCTTGCCCTTCATCAGTGGCATATATCAAGGAATTTGTTCTGATAGTCAACTGTTAGTACAGAATTCAAGAATTGTGTGTACCTTGAGGCAGGAGAGGCAACGAAGAGAAGGTACATTTCATATTACACGTTTAAAACTTTCTCAGCTAAGATGGGGTACCAGTAATTCCTTGTGCTGCATGAATGTTTCTGAGACAAAGACATTCTGAAAGTAAAATAAGGGGAAAAACAACTCTCACAGGACAACCAACATGGCATCCAAATGATGAAAATTATGGTCAGCAAACATAGTTTAGAAACAGCTACAAAAATATCCTTCAAATTAAATAAAGCTCCCATTTCCTGTTTCCCTGGAAATGCAACAAATATATATTTCACAAATAAAGAATTTGGAGTAGTAGATTTCAAAAATTACCTTATAGACATGTCATATTTTGTATTAAATAGATTATATTTAAATGCAACCTTAAAACCAGATAAGTATCCTATAAAGTGTTTTTAAAGATTTTTATTTTCCTAAGATTTTTTTTAAAGGTTTAAATGTTTTTTACACAGATACTCAAGAGCTGCCCAGGCAAGCAATAGCAGTTCCAATTTCTAAATCAGAATAGCAAATGCTGTGTAATCAGATATGAATCTGATAATAGGATCTTCAGCTTAGGTCCATTATACTCAGAAGAGTAAATGTACAAAAAGTGGTAGGCGATGGAGGGAGTGGAGGATTTTTCACCAATGGCCTCTATGTCAGAGTGCTGTGATAACTGAATGAAGTTGTGAATTATTATCTAACCATTATATCCTATTCTGAATAATTGACAAAGGCAGCCACAGTCAACTTCATGCACTTTTTATTTCTCTTTTTTCACATTAAATTGAAAGTAAGTAAGTGCATGGATAGGGAGAAAATAAAGACGTTCTTTATCATGGACAGTACCGCTAGAGAGGGTAAGGAGAGTAATAACAATTCAGGGAAATAATCTCCTTGAAGGCATATAAAATGACAATAAAATACCTAATGTTCAATATATATGGAATTTCATAAATATATTAGAAAATATGTTGGCAAGTATCATAAGTAAATGTTGTGTGTCCTGAGGAGTAAGAGGGAAATTTAAGAAAAAATTTAAACAGAAGGCTACAAATGACAGCCAGATATCAAGAGACTACTTCAGTGGCTATCTTCTGTCAAATAAACATCTGCCAGTTTTTAACTTTCTCTATGAGGTAACAAATCTGTTGTTAGAACTAAACAGCAGCTATCTAACAGAATATTCATAGTGAAAATGATAATAGTTTGTGTTATCGCTTCTATTTCCCATGCTTATTCATTTATTCTTTTGTTGGTGTTTGGTTTTGGGGTTTTGGTTTGTTGTCATTCTGTTTACTTTTTTTTTTTACATAAATATCTGCATCAATTTCAATAATTTAAATTACTGATATCATTTTAAACGGAAAGCTGAAAATTAACCTAAACAAGAATGAGATAAAATAAACCTCAAAACTTTGTGTAGGTGTCTGTCTATGAGGTGGAATTGCTGGTTCAGATTACACTGTCAGATTACCTCACTGATGTTTATATTGCTAAAATTAAAAGGGAAAAATCACAATCTCAAATCCTCCTACCACCATAAACAGCTCCCTGAGGTCCTTGTACCCAGGACATGGATCTGCATCATTTACTCATGCAATAATCCCTAAAATTGCTATCACAACATACTTTTTACTTCTGATCCTCTGCAAAAGGTACTTTGGAGTGGTGGTATTTAGCAGTTTACCAAGGAATTCCTTATACTCAAGGAACATAATTATAAGTTGCAAGCCAGGTGGGTCATGTCCGAATTGTATTATTGGCTAAATCAGGACCACGGATACTAGAGGACTGAGGTCCACACTGAGGTATTTCAGGATGTTTTACTTGAGACTTTTTTAGTGTGGTCCTGTGCACTGAACTGCCCTTGGATGCTGAAAAATGAGCTTCAACCTGATTAACCAGAAAGGCATTCAAAATTCTTATCACTTACAGTCTACAATCTCAATAAGGGGATTGCCTCAGAACTCCACAATTTTGTGTATTAAGGTTTTCTTTCACAAATAGGAGCTCTGCAACTTTGACATCTTGAGCTTGGAACCAGCAGCACACTCAGCAGTGCTCATCATGCAACAGAAGGTGCACAACACACGGCAGCCCTTAGCTTTATGTGCTTGGACTTTGAGTGCACCCTTCTAGAGACCTGAGATCCCACACAGAGCTAGGATTTAGCAGTCCTGGACTGGGGTCTTAAAACTGTGTTCTTCAAGGTATATCAATTCCCAGCTTCATGCATACCTATAGCTGTCCCTTACTTTGGGGCATTTGCCATGAATTTGAGGCAGCCTAGTAAGTCTTTGGGGATTTGGTGGCTGATTAGATATTACACAAGAAGCTCCATCCCTTTCTCCTTTTTTCTTGTTTGGTTTTTTTGTGGTTTTTTTTTTTTGGTTTTTTTTTGGTGTGGGGTTTTTTTTTTTGCTTTGTTAAAAGGTAAACCCAGGTGATTCTCTAATATGCTTTTAATGTCTCAATTTTTTTCACTGCTGAAAAGACTAATTTTCCTTAAGAATCAGAATAAAAAATTTTTCAAAGTCTAATTTTCCTGCAACACAGAAATTAAATTTCACCCTCTCCACTGCATTTAATTGGTAATTGCAAGCCAAAGGCACAGGTGTCTGTCTCATTCTTCACAATAGCAGCTCTACATGCACTTATCTATATCTCACACACACACACCTACCAAAGACTAATGAATACTCAAGAAATTGTCTGTGATCTTTAAGACATCTTCCACAGATGGTGCAAGGACAGGGCAAGCCTAGCTTGAAAAGAACATGAAGAAATTGGGAAGTCTCACTTCTTTTTCTTTTAAAATTAAAAGCTGCAGAACAGGAGTAAAGGGAAGCAATAACTCACGGGGAAATAAGGTTCATAGAAGAAATAATACAAAAGCTATTCTTTTGAGCCCAGCAAAGCATGTGTGAGAATGTACTAAGTAGGAATGATGTTTTTCAAACTTATTTCCTGTTGACAAAAAAAAAAAAGTTTGTCAGCAGATCAAGGGTTCCCTAGATGAATTCATTTATTAAAATAATATTTCATAGAACTATGTTCTGCCCTGTGGATTGATTACCAACATCACATTTTGAATATCTCATATCTCCACAGAAAGGCTTAATTGGATGTATCAGTCATTTGATACACTCTTCTTTCCTGTCTAGATTATTTTAGCTTTTCAGCAGACAAGTTACAGTGAAGGTGAATAAATTCAGAGAAGAGTTGAAATCAAAGTCAATGTTGAGAATGAATGAGAACAGACGGTAATATATCTATACTGAGAAAGAGAAAGACACATACATTGATAATAATAACATCCGTGCACACAGTCCCAGATCCCTAATATTTCCTTCATGTTGGCACAGTATGCTTCTTATACTACCTTGAAACTGTCCTAAAATACTCATGTATTTTCTAAGATCAACTGCCCAAAATCAACCTCTCCCCCTAGCACTCAGTAGCTACAAACTACTAGTTTGATTCAAACCAGTTTCTCAAATGAACTTATTCAGGCAGGATGCCTAGTAAGAAATTTAACAGTGTGTTAGACAGCAGTCTAACAGTGTTAACACTGTTTAGACAGCATATAGGACCATGAGGCCTGGACTAAGAATGCAACCAGAGAGAAAACAGCAATCTGTTATTTCCAATAATTTCCAATGTTATTTAATGACTGAAGTAAACCGTGTGTTGAAAAGGATTATCCAAAAAATGTAATAAACTTCCAGTTGAGAAAAACATCTGTATTCCAGGCTTAATTGTGTATTTAACTTACACTAAAGCAAAAGCTGATGTGCTCCACAGTCTTACATGCTTTCTTAATGACAGACAACGAACCATTGCACTTGAAGAGCAGTAATCCTTCTGCTCCCCTACCAGGTGTCTGCCTTCTAAAGAAGCTTCTCTCCTGGTGTAAGAAGAAATAACACTCATTTCCAGCCTTCTTTGTAAGTACTATTTTATTCATCAGGTTGGTGTTACAGCACTTTGGTGGAATGGAAATCACCAGTTAATTAAGGTTCTGGAGATTCGAGTCATCTACATCATCCTAAGCATTCTTTTGCCTGGCAGCATGTAAAATGTCAGCATCCCAATTAATATTTAGTTTTTAACTGTAATTTTAAGGTACATTTGGAAAAATTATGTGAGAGAATTATGCCAAATAATCAGATTGTGCAGACCTTAAAAATATGCTTAATGGAACTTCTTACTCTCAGCCTTGTACATCTGAACTTTGATATTCAAGTTTTATGTGCCAGCTTCCTAAGGGACTTGCATCACAGTTTGAAAAAACTCAGGCAACATTTTGTATGAAGCATAAATGAATCACCAGTAAAGACAACCATAATGAAATAAACCATAATTATGTTAGACACTACTAAGGAGGTCAGTGGGTATTATGAACAACTATGGTGAACCCAAAGAGAAGATTGAATCAAATCTTAACAGGTAAGTGTCATCATCAAGGCTGTCATATAGGTCAGTTCTTGACTTTGCTGGTGGCAGGGAACAACAATTTCACCCATGGTCCTTAGATTTTCTATTAAGATTGGCACTGAACTTATTTCTTAGGATGCCCTCATGGAAAGCCTGTAACTTCTCTTTTGAGGTCTTCCAACCATAAAATCCTTGTTGATTCATTGAAGCTTTCCTGATTTACAAAGCACCGCAGAGGTTTGATCCCCTCAGAATCAATACTTCATTCACACCTCAGACAGCAAAAGTCTATTGGTCTTCCAGGAAGATAGAAGGGCTGCCACAAAAAGCCTTAAAACACCTCAGCCTGACCCTGTCTGAGGTATTTACATGGACTGAGAAAAGCACATATAACCACAGAAAAAATCTAAGCCTGTGATTAAAATCTTGTTTTAAACGAAAACAACTACCTTCTGCACAATTTTCACAGTGTGATCTGCTACAGGATAAACATTAAGATGAAGATAAACTTTGTATTAGGGTGTTTATTTTCTAATCAGTTAAGAGAAGAGAAAATATTTATGGGTTCTTTTAGTATCTGACCGTTGAATATGCCTTACCTCCTCAAAATGAAAATGAGGACACATTGATCAAGTTCTCTGCTTGGAAACCAGATTTTCAAGCCCTGTGGTCTTAGCAGAGCCTTAGCAGATTCATTCCAGCATTGTGACTATTGACAGTGAAGTGGATTAAGTTTTTCTGGCAACAGTCAAGGATATTTTGCTTTCCCCGCTAATCAGCAACTCCTCCTTGCACTGGGAAGCTCTCCCAAATCTGCAGGGTGATTTGGCACTCAGCTTTCTTCTGCTAAGGGAGTTAAGAACACAGGTCCAATCCCACACTTAAAAGCTGCTGGAGGGCTTATATAGGCTCTGGAGTGATCCTAAGCCCCGGACTGAATTTCATTAAAGGCTGTTGACAACCACCAAGTTCCAATTTGTAGCAGATTGGGAAGAAAATTATATTCATTCTGAAAATATGTACGAAACCTTTATACAAGTAAAATCAAACACACATATACACAATATAGTTATCTTTTATTGGATTTTTTTTTAGATATATTGATTTAAGATATTGTGCTATATTTATATATATGTATATCACAATGTAAAAAACACATGGATTTGTTGGGCTATATAAAATTACAATTGTAGCCTCTTCATTTCAAATCTGCGAAGTATTGCTAGGTCTTAACTCCCTTGTGAAGAAATTTAAGTATCTAAGAGACCTGTGAATCTAGTTGTCCTGCGTGAAACAAAATCCATGGAATAGAATGTTTCATCACTGATGCATTGTTGTTCTTTTTGGAAATCTTAGCTAAAGACTTAAGGATTTGAATTGCCTAGATACATGCTAGAGAACAAGTCTCGGCAGTTGGAGTTTGGGATTTATTGTTAGGGGAATGCTGGAAAATTATGTGTACTAAACTCTTATCAATGGATAAACAGAAGTTCAAAGATGCTAACCTGTCTGCTTTAGCTCATAAATAGGATTTTCCTGCACATGCAAAGCAGAAAGACAGAACCCAAATTCACAGGTTAATCAGTGTGTCAACAATGAAATTTCTTGATTGCTCCACATATACAAGATATAAGAGACTCCACTACAAAAATAAACACAATATTAGGTATAATAGAGACACAGAGATAGGCTTTAAACAAATTCTCTACCAGAAAACGCATACAGACCAAACCAGAGGCCCTTTTCCAAAGAAATAAAGAGAGCTGCTAGATGAATGCTATCTGACTATATCACCGACAAACAGAAACTAAAATCCTCACAAAACTAAATTAGGATCAGTGTGTAATGTTTATCACACTGAACACATAGAGCTAATGAAAAATAATCTTGAATCAAAATGTCTGATTTAAAAAAATGTAACTATAATCACTCTTTTTAGTATTCTGAACCATATTGTGTGCAATCACATACACTGATGCAGAGTAACTAAATACTTACAGACTGGCTACCTGAGGACACCATGCTGTTAGGGTCATCCTCCAAGTATCAATGATCTGCATTAGCAAGGGAGATAGAAGCCTGAATCTCAGCAGTTGTGTAGCCTATGAGAGCCAGACCAAGATCCTACGCAGAGGTGTAGTATCGTTTTGGAATCACACTTTCAATTTTTACTCCCTTAAAAGATGAAGATTGTGTCTACAACTGAGTACCTGGAATTTCATGCTCAACTATCTCAAACATTCAGTATGGTTTTGTTAGGTTCACTAGTTCTTTCTCTCTCTACCCCACCCCTCTTCCTTCTCCTCTTTCTTCCCTGTCACTTCTTTCTCATACTGCATTTAAAAGGAGCAGAAAAAAACCCTTCCATTTTCAGTTTAGCTCATGACATCTTCTTCAACCTTTAAGCCAGCTCATTGAGGCTCACATCATTATGAACTCAATTTCTGCCACAGTGCTTAATACACACACCCACATTACCTCTCTAACATCTTGTCTAAAATTGCATCCTGCTAAAGGGTACCTTTTAGACTACAGACATTCTCTTCATTGTGCCCTTTTCTGTATTTCACTGATACCTGTTCGCATAAGTGACTAAAGCAGGAATTAAACAATTCCTGATTCACCACTGCACACATCTAATCATATTTGAAGAATGTCATAATTTATGGAAAAACTAAGCATATAATAGAGGTAAAATTTCAAAGATGACAATATACAGCTTTTGTCTAGAGTTATTATTCCATAGTCAGACAGGGGGCTCTAGGGGAAAACAGGGTTTATTTGCATTCTAATAGAAGAAGAATCCTTTTTTGAAACCTGCCACTATTTCATTGTAAAGTAAGACATGCCTGAATAGACTCTTTTCAGCATTTCTCAGACACCTTTAAATTACCATATCCATTTAATTTTCTCAACTGAAACTCCGGTAGGATAGCAACGTATAGCATGGGGTTAACACACTGGGATGTTCAGCAGAGAAGAGCAGTGTGGCAATATGGTTCCATTGCAGAGAGGTTCTAGCAGGCAAGATAGACTCTTATTCTTCTAAATGGTCAGACCCCAGTGAGCTGTGATAGGGCTGACTACAGCACATTGCTCTTCTCAGGAAAAGAAGGCAAGGAAGAATGAGACAGGGAATGTTGATTACATCTGCATCCTTCTGACTGGCATATCTGAACTAAAATGAATTGATTCTGTTAAATATTTCATTTTTTGAAAAGGCTGAGTAAAGAATATTCAAATGCAAAAGTATGCAAACTGTGTAGGCAAGGTACTATCTATATAGCAACAGTATCAGAGAGTTTAAAATTGTATTCATTCCTGTGAGAAAGATACCAGAACACTGAAATTTAGTACTGGTCCTGGAAATACCGTATCACTAAAAGTCTAAAAATGCTTACTCCAGATATTTTTTTAGTGCTATTTTCTCTTCTGTGGGGGGGAAAAAAAAAAAAGTTGAAAAAAAACCCCAAAACAAAACACCCAAACATACAAAAAAACCGACCCAAAACCACACACACTGTCCCACTCCCCCACACACAATAGAGAGATCTTTTCTGTTCCTGCACTTCTTCAGGTGTAATTGCAACATTCTATTACTGGTTATTGATCTACTTCCATGTCATGTGCTGCTTTTCCTCATGCCAATAGGGAAAGCAATCTTACAATAAGAAGCTACATCTCAATAGGATGGGTCCTAGGAATTATTTAGCATCTAATATTTTCCCCAGGGCAAATCTTGCAGCATAGCAGAGTGTAATTCCAAGGAAGATTCAGAGAATGATTCAGAGGAAAGATCTGATGTCTGTCCCTTGCCTACAGAGCAACAAGCTGAGTTCTCACCAGGTTTTCACTCACAGGATGTTACTAACCTAAAGGCATAACCCAGTGATGTGTGCAGGAACAAAATATTCTGAGGACATTTCACAATTTGATAACCCTTTGGAGTAAGATTATCGGAAGTCATTTGTGACCTCCAGCATGATGTTAGCAATACATAGTTAAGTTCAGGAGCTGACTGAAACACACACACAATTTTCTCATTAAAGTTTTAAATTTAATCCCCCGCCTCTCACAGGTTTCCCAAAGGTTGTATTATAAAACAAGGGACTACCTCACCCCCAAAAGTTATCCCCTAATTCTTATTAGTTACAATTTATTCATGGTACTCTTCTTCTTGAACAAGGATTGTACTCTTACACACTGCAAAAAAGCAACCAAAAGACAGTCACTGTCCTTGCATCAACTAAATATAAGAGATAAATATTAATACAGATCGGCAGGGATATCACAGGAAACAATGAGTTATTATTGGTCAGGACATTAGGGGTTGATCTCAGTATAATATCCTAAAATGACATATTTTTAAAAGTATCCTTAGGCCTTATTGGCAGGAGCCTTTTTAGGGTTAGTGGTCAATCTGAAAAAGCTCAAGAGTGGAAACTGCAGAGACCAATAAATACACAGGTTTACAGAACTTAGGAGATAATGACTGAACGTATTGCTTGGTGCACAGTAGAAATCAGCAGGGCAATTTAGTATTCAAACTCTACAACTGGTCACCAAAATCTCATTATATGGCTTCTTTTTTAATTAGAGCTTTCTGATCAGAAGACATGATGAACTCACCAGGGACTTTTGATTTTTTAAATAAGTGTAAGTAGGTAGTAGTAGATCTAGTGAATAAAATTAGACACTCAAAGTTTCCTTTTTTTTGTAAATCAGGAAAGTATTTTGGTGAGGTATATAGACATCAGATTTTTCCAGCATGAACAAACAGAAGAAAGGATAAGCTCACTAGAAAATAGTTCTATTGACTTCGTGTAGCACACAGTATTCTACTGTCTCCTGCCACATTCATGAAAAGTAATTGCATTTTCATATACATGCAAAATTCTTTTCAGCACATTTGAGTTCCATTTATTCTGCCTACACACCATACCTTTCTGAGAAATAGTACGCTCACAGAGCACTTTGGCAAGTAAGAATACAGGCCCTTCTGTAGCTGAACAGGCCTGCCCATACAGCATTATACAATTCAGCCAATGTTATCTCATCCTCACTGATTCAGCTGTTTCATCCACTTCACCTAAAATTATCATCACAGAAGAAAAACAGAATTTACCCATAGTAGTTTTTCAAAGAAGAGACTGCAGATTTGGGGAGAACTGTTCATCATGATCTTCTAGGAACTTTAACTGATGTAAGCACTAATGGAAGCAGGAGTCTAAATAACAGCTTTTGAATTGACCTAGGAAGACTTAATGGACAATCTCTCTCCTACAATAAATAACACAGAGACAAAAAATCTTCACGAAGATCAGAGGAAGCATACATACAGCAAGGAGAGGAAACATTTACTTACATCAACAAATAGACTGATTTTTTTAATGTGACTTTATATATCTAATATGCACTCAGAAACATTAAAAATTAGGCATTAATATGTAAAGAGCATATTGAAATAAGTGAGGGTATACAAACGCTCTCGGATCTAAAATCTTTTCTTACCTGGAATCAGAGAATGGTTTGAGTTGGAAGGGACCTTAATCATCATCTAGTTCCAACCCCCCCTGCCATGGGCAGGGACACCTTCCAGTAGCACAGGTTTGTCAAACCTGCATCTAACCTACCTGATTCAAAAAATTAGCAAACAGGTCTTGGTATCATAGAAACCAGACTCATCACTAAACTCATCAAGCTAAAGTCCATGTTCTTCTCAACTTCCTAACATCTCTCTGTATCTGGAGACTTCTTCCCCACACAGAGCTAGCACACCCATGCTGGGTGTGGTCCTAGCAGGGTATCCTATGACAAGAGAGTGCAATGAGCAGAGGTATGGGGATATAGACACCATCGCAATTCAATTCATGCCTAATTAAGTCTGAAGGGCTGTGCAAAGAACTAGACTGTGTCAGCTTATAGAAGCTGATTGATACTTTTATTGACTTTTAAGGCTCTGACTCAGCACACAATCAGGTCCTGGAGTTTTAACTCAAGCAGTGTACTCAAGAATATGTACTACCGCAGCAGGGCCTTTTCCCTTAAGCCTGCACATCAGCATAACACTGAAGCTCTCCATAAATCTGTGTTTTGTTGATGCGCATGAAAAAGCTGCTATCATGACTGAGCAATTTTTGGTGAATGGAAATATTAGCTTAATGGCAGACCTCTATTACACTGTTTCATTATGTAGCTGGACTGTTTTTAAAGGGTTCAGTTCCCACTGATTTCAGCGTAGAAACACAGTTAGGCTTTAGTGCATCTGAGATTCTACAAGATTTGAGCAGATTAATTACAATCTCTTATATTCTCTCATTTTAAGACCAATTACAGGTATAGCAAGCTATTGTCTACATCTCCGTGTATCTATAATATCAGGTATATTTTGAAAGTAGACAATTTACATTAATATTAGATTTTGAGAAGCAAAGTATATTTAGATATTTTCATTATGAGTGTAATATAACAATTATCAAGGAAGGACATACATAGGAAGTACAGACTGCTTGAAAATTTGTTCCTTTCATAGGAATGTGCAGTATCAGGGCTCAGGTCTTGTAGATGAATACATTATCATGCATTACACTGCTCAAATGCACACTCCTAGTTCATGGCAAATGCAACGTAATTCAGCTCAGCCTTCTTTCATTGTAGACTCCTGCATTTATTGTGTTTTAAGACATGTGCACTCAGTTCTACTAAGGTCACTAGACTATTTGTTTTGCCTCTAATGGTAAGAAACCCCAGCATGGGAATCTTGGCAGTAGCCAAGGAAGAAATCCTGGCTATGAAGGATGTTTTTTTTCCTCTCCCCATTCCCCTACAATGACCACATTACAGCAAATGTCATCCACAGAAGGAAGTATTCTCCTTTGGGGTCTCAGTAATCCAGATTTTATAGGAGTGTACTTAGAATTAGTCCATATTTGAAATTGCTTACAGAATGCTATACATATCAATGAAAGGTGGTAACATGACACAGCAACAAGAATATAGATGAGGCATGAGAGTTCTCTGCAATACTGGAGCTTAGATTTACACTTCAGTTTCAAAACATCAGATCATTAGTAAAATCACTGAGTAGAATTCTTCAAGAAGTATTTGTATCACTCTCGATATTAACCATTAAAATTTTTTTCACGGATTACAGGAATAGAAAAGACAGAGAGTAAAAGGAAAAAAAGAGAAAAGACAGTGGAAGGGGATTATTTGAATCACATCATACAGAGAATGAGACCCTTATCTAAAAAACAAGAAAAAATAATCAATGGAAATAATTTAAGTACCATCTTATTTGGTACTTAAATAGAAAACCCAGACTTTTTCAGGTTTTATTGCCATGCAGACTTTAAGAGGCTTAAGGCTCCTAAACAGCAGTTCTTCAGATGGAGTTCCGAAGGATTTTGAAATGTCAGTAAAAATTTTCTAGGACTGAAAAAACAAGACTCCAAAAACCCCTGATCAGCACTTGTAAATTCAAATATTTATTTTGTTTTTAAAACACCAAAGATACTAAGACAGAGACAGAAAACCTGGCAGCAGTTTTCATGCAGCTGCTTAATTTTTAAGCATACTAAGGAGGGCTCAAGAAAGAAAGCATTATCAGCACTTTAAGGATTAAGTGTCATTCACTAAGGAAATTGGCTTCAATTTTCCCCTGCCCATCCTCCTCCAATTCAAGATTTATTTAATGTGGTCAGACTGAGATTGATCAAGGCAGAAGACAGAACTGCTTGCATGCACATCTGGTCCCAAATTCCAGTGACTCATGAGAGAGTCTCACTCACATTAAAATGAAATTTTTTAAACACGCTTACATATCTTCTGTCTTTATGACTGATCTTTATCCCACAGTATTCATACTTTTTAACATTAAGCAAAAAGTATGTAAGCAGGACACCAAAAAAATCCATTTCTGCAGCTCTTCTATAACCAGTCACTGAAGAGCTGTCATGGAAACTGATTATGAGCAGTAATTTATTACTTATGAGCAGTAGTTCATTTCCCATGAACCTTTCACAGGAGGGCATAGCTCTTGGTGGAACATAATAGTGCAGCTCATATGGATCTCTGCCATCAGCTTTGGATACAACCCCCAAGTGAGGGCAATTGTATCATAATATGTCTCTTCCACCAAAATTCCATTTCAACATAAGTTAAGGTCTTGTCTGTGTTGAGTTATCTGGCCTCTTCTGGAACCTCATTTAACTTTTGATTAGAAGCTCTCTTGTTTTGAGGCTAAACATTAAACTTCTTTCAACTTTGGGCAAATCTGGTACATAACATCAGTACTGGGAGGATGAACTGTTGAACTCCTTTGATGTTCTGAGAGAAAGTTACTATATCACTTTCAAGTCTCTCTTCCTGTGTTAAGAAACGGAGAGGGGAAGATGTTATCTCTCTTCACAAAACATCTGTGACCTGTTATCATCCTATCTTCCTTCTTCCAGATCCCAAATACAGCAGAATTCCTCTTCTGTGAGAGAAGTATAGGTATGATGTTCCCAAATCCCAGCTACTGTACAGCAGACTCATTACCTCTGTAGCTCTCAGGGTGAAATCCTTTGCAATACACACTCTAGGATGACATATGAAGAAATATTTTTGAAGAAGACATGAGAAATCAGTAAAGTAAAAATGTAGGCCTTAGTCTCTGAAAGTTCATAAAGAGATTCAGGATAGTTTCTTGTCTTCTTCCTTCATAATTAAGAGCAATATTCAGAATGTCTAGTTATAGACAGTTTGCTCACTGATATTTCAGGAAAGAGCACCTACAGAAATCACTACTGAGTCCAGTTACATGTTTGAAGAACAAACATCTAGTGTCAGTATTCTTGATTTTCTGAAATTAGGAACTAAGAGCTGATTTTTTAATTAATAAATAAATAGCAGATGTTCAAATGGGTGAATATACTATGCAGATGAGCAGAAAAGATTTTTCAGTATATTTATTAATACAAGAGTAAGTATGCTTTGATGACTTCATTGGCTTGATCACACTTTAATTTCACCAGCTGCCAATCACCTAGTTACAGACTGAATTCAAACTCCATTTTTAATTTAAGGCAAAAATTAAGCATCCTGTGTCATCACTGTCTTGCCAAGCAGAGACAAAACCAATTTGTAACAGCTGAATCAGCAGGGTCATTACAAAATCCAAAACTATGGCGAAGTTAAAGTGGAGTTAAATTAGCTTAATTTCTATCTCATGCGCTAACATTGCGATCTTCACTGACTCATACCTGTACCCATGCCATGTATTCACAGCGGGCTCAATCTGTCACCAATACAAACAGAAGTGCTAATGTTACTAGAAAGAACATCTACACCTTAGTCACAATTTATTGCAACCATGGATGCACATTTTATATGCAAGAAAATCCCCAGTACCATCTATTTTTACCCTTTTCCTTAACTCAGAAATGCTTTTTCCTTCTACTACTTTTTGACACTTCGTATGCTATCTTACTGTAGGAGAGAATATACATAGTCACCTGGAGTATTCAGAGGAATACTCTAATTAAAATTCACTGCTAAAGAATTTTTATTGTGGTTACAAACTTAAATTATGGGGGGGTGGGGGGGGAGGGGAGAAGGAAGGAATTGTTTCTATTGTTTAGTTACTTTTGAGAATAAGAACTCATGGGTGACTTCCACTTTGTAATCTCTGTAAACTAGAAGAGACCTGCCATTGTTTTGAAAGTTTTATCCCTTGAAAGAGGAATCCTGTCATACAAAATAAACCATTTTTGTAGAACTAAAGAAAATTATGTTCTGTTCTTCACTTACTATAAATTTTCCCTTATGAGTTTTTCTCCTCAATTATTAAAACACTAGAAAAATATACCTGAATTATTAGAAAGATTAACCAGAATTCACCTAGGCTTTATTTTTAAAAATTCTTGGATTTTTTATCACTTTTATTTGAATAACAAAAGTTAATTTTGGATATTACTACGTTTTAATATTTAGAAGTGTCTAAGAAGTCTAAAGTTAGTTAAAGACACTAATGTGTCTTTAAGAGTATCTTAACAAACGTTGTTTAACTCAACATCTTTTTCTGAACCCATGTCTAAGCATAATAAATTGGAAGTTAATTTTAATCTCATTCCAGATTCTCAAGCTTTTAGCCAAATATTAAGGTAATATTCTACATGCCCACAATTGCAACTGCATATAAATAGATGTTAGCAGGGTTGGGGTTTTTTACAAAAGAAAATTAGTTACAGATGGTTGGAGAGTTAAAAATGCTATAAAATAATAAAATGCTAATGTGAAAAGAAACCATAGCATCAAATATCAAGATCTTCAAAATCTGAATGAAGAGACTAAAGGCCATATTTTCTGATACTAACTTCTCCAGTTTCCCAAGCAAAATATGCATCACTAGCCTCTTCATCCCACCATGAAGTAACCCTAGCTCAAAAACGAGAGAAAAATGCTTTTAAATTTCTGCTGAAAAATATATATTTATGATCATTTTTTGGGAGACTCTTTAAAATATGTCAAAAAAATGAGATGAATGCACCACTCAGACAGCATTCTTTCTTACTAGGTTCAAATAAATCTTTGTACCAAGGAAACAATACATATTCCCTCAATTCAATGAAGTTACCTACCCCATCAAAAATGAATGGTACTGCTGATAGCTTAGTACTATTGCTACTAAGAAACATCCTACTAACCTGAGACTGGTTTAACAATTTATTTCAATTTCTTTGTTGGAAAAACTTGCCCAAAGAAGAAAAGTTCAAAGAGTTCTTTAAAAAAAAAATGTTTTCACCCAGAGGGTGGTCGGGCACTGAAACAGGATTCCCAGGAAAATGGTCACATCATCGAGCCTGACAGAGTTCAGCAAGCATTTTGACAATGCTCTGAGGAAGATGGTGGGATTGTTGGTGTGTTCTGCACAGGGCCAAGAGTTGGACTCTATGATCCTTGTGGGTCCCTTCCAACTCATCATATCCTATGTTTCTATGATACGTCTCCTTGCCAAGTCTTGCATCTCTGTTCGTTCCTACTGGCAGCTTTAACTCATTTGAGTCTAAGTACATCAATTTTATGGCTGGTAAAAAGTTTCTGTGTAAAAGATACTTATCTGGGAGAGAAGAAACAAACCTAGATAATGCTTTTAGTAGGCTTCTACTCAAATAATATTTTCTTTTTTCTTTTTTTTTTTTATTAGCTCTCATTTTTTGCATTAGCTCTCTGACACAAGCTTTGTCTTTCCCTAGAGGTAGGTGTTACAAACACTTTCTCAAATTGCTACCACCATAATGCTCTTGGTGTTTGAGTTCCAGTGAAAGTTAGTTACAGCTTCTAAACAATATTAGTGACTCTTAAAATTAAATAAACAAAAAGGTTGTGTTTCAAAACACCATGCTCCATCAAGCAAATTTGCCTGTGTTTTGAAACTTCTGGTTACAGAAATGTACTCTGAGAAAAGCTTGTAGCATAGCTGCAGTGGCATGGGGTCCTCCACAGGCTGCAGGGGAACCTCTGCTCCAACACCTGGAGCAGCCCCTCCTTTTTCTCTGACCTTAGTGCCTGCAGGGTTGTTTCTCTCACATTCCCTCTATAACAGCTTCTGCACAGTAATTTTTAGCCTTTCCTTTCCTAAATATTATCACAGACATGCCACCAGCATCACTGGTGGACTCAGCCTGAATCAACAGTGAGTCCATTTTGGAACCAACCTTAACTGGCTCTGCCCTACTTGGGGACAGCTCCTAGTATCTTCCAACAGAAGCCACTCATAAAACTCCCCTACTACCCAAAGTTCACCACATAAACAAAACACACTCAGTTTAAGAGTGATTAAATTTGAAATTTTTTTAAAGCAGATGGTGACCTGTCCCCTATAATTCCAGGGGGATAAAAATGCCTTTTTACAAGGGCACATAGTGATAGGACAAGAGGGAATGTCTTTAAACTGGAAGAGGGTAGGTTTATATTAGCTATTAGGAAGAAATTCTTTACTGTGAGGGTGGTGAGACACCGAAATGGGTTTCCCAGAGAACCTGGTGATGCCCCATGCCTGGAAGTGTTCAAGGCCAGGTTGGATGGGACTCTTAGAAACCTGATCTAGTGGAAGATGTCCCTGTTCATGGCAGCAGGATTGGACCCAGGTAATATTTAAGGTCCCTTCCAACCCAAACTGCTTCATTAAACTGATTTTTTTCTGTTTTTTTAAACTGATTCTGTGCTTGAAAGTAGAAGCATGTCACACATGGACTTCTGTATAATACCTAGACTGAATAACAGAAGTAAATATAGTGCATTGTCTTTCTACACTCAAGATTATATACAATTCAGTGACTGGCAGAAAGTTCTTTTAATTTCCCATCTCTATACAGTGAGACAGCCTTAATAGTGTTTTCTCTACAAAATTAGAGGAACTTTAAATTTGCACTAACTTTTCCAAATAGTATTGCAGTCTATAGGCCGGGTCATTCTCATCCTCTCAGAGGAACCTACTAAAGCTGTGTTTCAAGTACTGCACATGTATGTGATGAAACTGTCACCAGGTACTAACCAGTATTTGCTCAATACCAAGCACGTCTCTAACTAGTCCTAACTAGTGTTTTCTTGTGCTTAAGTATAGCACAATTATCTCCTTACTCCTTATGTAAATACATGTCATTCTGTAATTTCCAGTGCTTTGTCTTCATTTGAAACTCCTAAAAGACATGACATATTTTTCTGCAATCTTCCTGAAATTAGTCTTTCTAGATTTTAGATTCTGAGGACTAGAAATAAAATCGGTTCATACAGAACTAGATTTTTTGCATTTGATTATTTTATTACAGTTGTCATTCATAGAATCATATTTTTGAAAACATTCCATGTTTGTAAGTCCTTGCAGCCCTGAAAACCACCTTTACAGCATAGCAGCAAAAAAAGTCCAGAAACTACACTCTCTGCCCCCAAACAGCTTATAACCTAAGATACTGTCAACATCAACAAAAATTATTCAAGAGCACTGCAGAAGAAAAGAGAGCTTCTAACAAGGGAAATAAATGATGTAGGGTAGATTTTAAAAAGAATAGGGTCTTAATTAGGGAGGGATTTGGAGAGAGAGAGAGAAAAAAAATCTTGTAATAAGATAATTAGTGGCAGCAGTCTACATCAGCACAAATTAGGACAGGCAGTTGGCAATTAGAAAATACTGCTTCCTTGGTGGTGTCAGTCAACTGGCACAGAGCAGCAAACATTTCTAAACCCAATAAAGTGCCAGATATCATCTGGAAACACAACCATCTTCTCTCTCTTTGTCACCATAGTTTTGAAACTCCTTTTCTTTAAGTACTTTGAAAATGAAATGGAATATTTGAAAAAAAAATACTAGATACTCCCTAAAAAGGAGACTATGAATAGGCAGAGAGAAGGGCAAAAGGAAGTTGTCAGATTTTCAATTTGGGCATCCATCATATGTGGTGCCCAGGATGCTTGTTCAGATAAGAACAATTTTATGCCCAGGAAGGGGTTAAGTCTGAAACAACACAATTGAAAACAGATTAGTTAGATTACACACAAAAGGCTTACTATCTTTGATCTTAGTAGAACCTAGGCAGCTCCTGCATTTTTGTCTTACTGAGGCATATATTAATGTTTTTGCCAAAGAAATGAAAAGATAATTTACAACCAGCTAAGCAAACCCTGTCTGTCCTCTGGCTCCCTCCTGAAATGGCTTTAAAGACTTGGAAGCTACAGCAAAGCATCCTCTTGTCTAACCTGTCAGAGGCAGCAGAAATATTCACTATGACTTGTACTGTTTACCCTCTATTCTTGGCACTTGGTAAATAAAAGATCTTTTTTTTTTTTTTTACAACCCGTGTCTGTGGCTCACTATAATTTCTGACACAGCAACTACCTTGCATCACAGTGAGTCTATTTTGGATGAGTGCTCTGAGGTGTGTGCTGACTGACATACAGCATTTTGGCAAATCTTTCTAGAAGCCAGTGCCCCAGAGCATCTTGTGGTGCATCCTACACCAGCCCTAAAAGGGTTGTCACCAGCATTGTGTTTGGGAATTTACATTTACAATTGTAAAATAATAATAGGAAGCATTTACAATTTCTTGCTCTTGAGGAAAACTATGCATAGTTCTAAGATGGTGGAAATCTCCAAATATTAAACCAACAGATTCAACTGCTTCAGCCTTCTATTACCTGATTACATTTCTCTAATATGCCTCTTTGACCACCTTATCTTTTTTCCCTTTCCTCACTGTGTTGAGATCTCCCCACAGAAATTCTGAAGTGACCTTTCTCACTACCACTTGTTCATTCCTCCCACCTGCAGCCATGCACTTCCACAGACCATGAGCCTTGTCTGAGCAGGAAGAGCTTGAGCAGGGGCCATGTAGATCTGTGTTGCTGAGCCGAGTCTGCCAGTGAGGACCTCCATCCGCATGGTACCAGTTACAGCTCTTGGGCCTAAGGAATAACGGGGATAAATGCTGTCAATTATTAATATCATACTCCTAGTCAGGCCTTTGCACAGAGTGTGCATTACTGATTGGCACTACATTTGGGGCTTTTCAGATGCTGGAACATTCCAGCTGTTGGGGATGAATGAGGACAAAAATGGCATAGAAATCATTCCTATATTTACAGTAATGGGCTAACACAGAAAAGAAACCATGGGCACAGCTTGTGTTTCTGAGTGGGTGAATGGGATGGTTCAAGGGCAAAGGGACAACCAAGGATTATAAACATCAGGGAATTTCTTGTACATTGTGTTAATTGAGTCCATCAGTGATTTTGCATGCTCAGTAGTCTGGTTTTGTTGTATAGTGATCCTGACGTAAAAAACATACACAAAAAAAGGGCAACTAAAACTCCTGCTCCCAGAAGAGATCAGTTTAAAAGGAATTCCATGTTAGTGAAAGCCACTGCCACACTGAAGGGAAGGCAGGTACTCTTACAGAAATACATCCTGTTCTGGGTGACTGGAGTTGGTCCTCTTGAAAGTAAACCATTGGGTTATTAATCACTTCTGAAATTTAGGCCACTGCCTTTAATTTACTCTTCTGGGAGCAGTCAAAGATTATGGAAGCAGCAGGAAGAATAACAAAAGAAATTCATTTTAATCTGAAAATGGCACAGGGGTTTTATCTTAATACCATTTCCGTTTGCAGTTTCTATTCACCAGGGGATCTGCTGTAGTGTTTAGCATATTTGATACCAATGGCACTGATGATTCCAGGAGCTGAGTCAAATGACGTAGTGAACTGCCACCACAGCACTTTGCTTGAATGAAGAAAGCTTCTGAGGCTCAGATATCTCACGGGCTTTACTTATGACAACAGTAAGACTTTACTATGCATTAATGTTTCAAATACTCATACTGCTAAGCTTTTGAAAGTTAACAGCACACAGAAAATCGTTTATTCTGGCATAGCAAGATAATCTTTGAGACGCCTAAATCCTCACACACTCTCTCCCATTCTTGTCTCCTATCTTTCTCTTGGACTATACCAAGCTTATACCGGGGGGGGAGGGGGGGGGGAGGGCTAAAATATATTTAGAGCTACTTTTTCTGGCAGGTAGGAAGAATCAGCACTCACCTGCAAAGCCTGCATAGGCACATGAAAATAGTTTAAAACAAATGGGATGCTACATATCTGTTAAAATTTCCTTACACTGTAATGACTGTTTTTGACTGTAATAACCAAAAGTTAGATTCTTTCTTAAAATTACAGTCAACTGAGAATTAGAATAGAAAAAAAATTTTCTTACTGTCTAAATAGAGGTGTCTGGGAACTTCAAAGGAGAATAATTTTATAAAAATATTGTGTCCATCAAGCCCAAAATTTTTTTCATAAATATCCTGATGACAAGTAATTTTCATTGCACTGAAGGCAAGGTTTCAAGGTAGTATTTTCTCTATTTACCATACGTGTACTACAAAGCCAAGTAATGTGGAAGTGGTGGCCTACTAACCCTGTCATAAACAAAGTAATAATATAGAAAGAGCCTCAAAACCTTGGCTTAGTGAATACATGCACTGTCCAATATGTCCCAAGCCAGAAGGCTCTAATACCTCCTATATTACTGTCAAAAAATAAAAAAAATTCAAAATATGGAGAGTGCACCAGGGCCTCCTCAGACCACCAAAATTCCCTGGGAAAACAGCATGACATTGGCCTTGATACTGAGTAATCCTTCCAGTGTCTCAGAAGGGAAGAGAACTTCAAAGATTTAGAGGAGTTTGAGAATTTTTCTTATTTGCTCTAATTCAGAGTGAATAAAAAACAAACAGAACAAAAGAAAAACCCATTGAAAACTAAATATTACTCACTGGCCAACTGTGTAAGGAAAGAGACATACAGTGTAGTGTAGCAGGCAGTGGGCATGGGAACAATGACATGACAGAGCTGTGCAGATGTCTTGGTTACCTCGGGCCATCTCTAATGACACGAAGACCCTATAATTAGGCAACATATCTATATGATGAAATAACTCTAAATTAAAAGATATAAATGTTAATCTCCACAAATTTAATGTCTAAACTCTCACTATAATGGATACAGCCAGTGGAACAATTCAGCTCATCCTGAAGTTCTTATTTAGCATATGATGACCGAATTCTCTCTCTAGACTCCACTCGTTGGTTTGACTGGATATTTATTTGCCATAGCAGATGTTTGGACTTCACTGACCTGCATACCCATAATTTTAAGTGTCTTAATTTCTAATTGTAATCTCACACCAGTGATTAACCCCTTATCCCTTTAGAGAAGAAATTCTAATTCTTCCAGTTGAAACCACCTTTTCAAATAGATGCAGGTCTCTCCTACTACTTTCAAAGTTAGGGACCCACATGATCCATACCAAAGGTTGACCAGAACCTGATTTATTTCGCAGTCCAGTTAAGAACATGTGGATCTGACATCGTCAGTTTATTAGGATGGAAAAAGTTCAAAGAAATGAAAATAATCAGGGTCAGTTAAAAACAATTTGCATTAAGCAGAAATAAGCAGATTAAGGTTCAGGTAACATCTCAGAAACCACAGGGCAGTTTGCAGAATTAATTCAGGAGCAAAGGCAATCTCCACATTTCAAGGTGAGCTTGTATATAACAATTTGGTGCTCACAGGAAGATATGTCTACATGGTGGTGACAAAGATTCATGTTGAAGGGCACACTAGTCCTATGTTACAGCTGGAGTATGTTTCATATTAAAGGTCAGCACTTTAATGTTCCACAAACTTTGTTACACAAACCTCATTCTGAAAAAGCAGAGTAATACTACTTTTAGCACTTTTCATATATAGATTATACCTGTTAGTCTAATAAAAAAAAAAAAATCACACAAAAACCTAATAAATAAAATCTCTCTTGGAATACCAAGGGAAGTACTATGAGAACTCAGCTCACAATGAGGGTCAGTACCTTGAGCAGGTCAACAAACATCAAGTAGAGTGCCAAGCACTGTTCAAGGTGAGCAAAACAATTAGAATTTGAGCTACAGGAGTGGAAAAGAGAAGAAAGAGAGAGAGTGAAAGAGAGAAACAGAAATCATATATTTGAAAGCACTTTAGTAGCTTCTGCATCAGATTCTAATGCACCTGCTCAGGTATTCTGAGTTCCCGAAAACACTGAAATAGATCCTCTCACAAGAAGCGCCTAAGAATAATAAATCCACATTTTAATAGGACATATGAGTGACTCTGCTAATGAAAACTAGCGCTAAATTTAAAAAATAAAATTTACTTTCTGGTATGCACCACTTGCAATGAAAAACCCATCCTTGGAAGTCTGAGTAAAAATCCCCAAAAGAATGCAAAATAAACAAGCAAAGCCATCATGTAACACGTCTATAAATAACTCTTCAGACCAACCTTTGGGTAGGGTAACATCACACTCGGGCATGTGCTTTACAATTTGATTTTTAAAAAAGCTTCCCACATGAATAATCTATATTTGGTTTATCTTTTCCTCCTCTACACTCCCTTTAACACCAGGTGTTTCTTGTGGTAGTTTGGCCCTGGCTGGATGCCAGGTACCTACCAAAGCTACTCTATCACTTTCCTCCTCAACTGAGCAGGGGAGGGGAAATATCACAAAAGCTTCATGAATTAAAAGCAGGCAGAGAAGACTCACCAATTAGCACCATGGGCAAAACAGCCTCCACTTAGAGAAACTAGCTGAATTTATTACCAATAAAATCAGAGCAGAATAACAAGAAGCAAAACAAATCCTAAAAACACCTTTGTCACACCCCTCCCTCCTTCCTGGGCTTAGTTTTATTCCTGATTCTCTACCTTCTCCACCTTGCTGGTGGAGATATGGAATGGATGTTACAGTTAGTTCATCACACACTGTTTCTACTCCTGCTTCCTCCTCAGAGAGAGGAGTCCTTCCCCTGTTCCAATGTGGGGCAGACAGACAGTCTTCCACAAACTTCTCTGATTAGATCATTCCCACAGGCTGTACTTCGTTCAGGGTGGGCCCCTTTCTATTCCTTCAGGAACAGGCTGCTCCAGTGTGGATCCCCCACAGGGTCACAAGTCCTATCAACAAACCTGCTGCAGTATGGGCTCCTCTCTCCAAGGATCCACTGGCCTCTGACAGGGGTCTGCTTCAGTGTGGGTGTCCCACAGTGTCACAGATGTCTTTCAGGCAACCACCTGCCCCGGAGTGGGGCTCCTCCACAGCTAGCAGGTGGATATCTGCTCCCCCATGGCCCTCCAGGGGCTGCAGGGGCACAGCTGCCTCACCATGGTCTGCACCATGGGCTGCAGGGGAATCTCAGCTCCAGGACCTGGAGCACCTCCTCCCCCTCCTTCCTCACTTGGTGTCTGCAGAGATGTTTCTCTCATAAATTCTCACTCCTCTCTTCTCTGGCTGCAAATGTGTATGCAGAATAATTTGGTTTGGTTGAGGTTTTTTTCCCCCTTTCTTAAGCATTTTATCACAGGTGCATTTGGGTGATCTGGCTACCCAGTGTTTGCTCAGTTTTCATCAGCAGCCACCTGTGGAACTCATTATAGTGAACTACCCAGTCTGACCTTGCTGACTTCAGGGTTTACTGCTTATTTTTTTGTATTAGCGCTGTTGGTCTGTTAAGTTCACAAAGACATCACAGAACTATCTAAGGTCAACATACAATTATCAGGATTTTGCTGACACCTCTGTATTTGAAGTGCTACTGTAGTTTATACAGTCACAGAAACAGCATCTCCTATTTGAGCGCAATGAAGACCACCCAGAAACAAGTTTACAAACTATTTTAAACAGACATTGGAAAATACATCAGGCACATACACTGCAATTATACAGTTGCCAAGTGGAGATAGTAATAATCAATTTATCAAATGGCCAACAAAAAATCTCAAAGCCTAAACTCTCTTTCCAAAAACATATGTGATCCTGGAGGAACAGTAGTTGCCCATGACACTGGCTCTATCTGAGGGGCTCCCAGCATAGCTATATGTCAGCTAAAGTCTATGCCAGACAAATTTTGAAGCACAAAGAAATCTGAAATGTAGCTATAAATATATAAGTCGCTAGTGCTCAGGTTGCTCCCAAGACTGATCCAGCCCTAGCACAAGCAGGTTTCACTCAGTTTAGATCCTGCAGCCTGAATGTCCCACTGCATCTTGTGGCAGATGCACGTGGATGTGCCAGTATTGTCCTCTGCAACCTGCACAGCAGCTGCTGGGGCTCTCCTCATGGCAGATGTGATTGCAGCATGCTGGATTCCATTTCACAAGACAAACAGGAACACCCCATCAGAGATCTCAAGACTGATGCTGTCAGCATATGATTTGCTGTTTTGCCAAGACCAAATTGAGAATGTTCTAAACAGGAGTGTAAATGTAGACAATCGATCCACAAAGACCTGACCAAATGTCAAAGTATTTTGCTGGTTTTGTAGATTGAATAAATATAGTCTTACACTACACAGCTTCCCCAAGGACTTATGTAGCAGAGAAGAGTAGCATTGGCTGGAATAAAAGGGGGCTTTTTAAGAAACTGCAGAAGACTCTTGGTGTTAAGTAACAGTAGAAACTAGATACTTAGCTACTATTGTTGTGGTAGAGATCAGATTACTTGTGAAACATAGAAAGTTCTATTATTAAAGAAAGCTGAGAATTTGTTTTTTCTTTTGTGCTTATTACATCTTCATGTTTTAACATTGACAGCACAACAAAAATGACCTGTGCCTTCTGAACTCAGGAACTGAGTTCCTAAAGGTATTTCCTGCATGCCCTAAGAAACAAATCAGCTATACCTTTTTTATGAATTAAATTATCATTCATGCCCTTTGGACTTAGGGCACTCGAAAAAAGAGATCCCCATATCATTGCTCCTATCTAAATACCTTTATCAGATCTCAATTCTCTCTGTGTTACCACCCTCCCCTCCATGTCTGTTCTTCGCCTAAAAACAAAACAAAAAGCCCACCCACAATGAAGAGGCACCACCCTATACTTCAAGATAGTGGTTTCTCAGATTGTGTAAAGTAACATGCCCTTCAGTCCTGCACCTGCCACCATGTTTGATCTCTAAGGTGACAATGTGTTATACTTGGTAAATGCAGACTAATGACACCAGGAGAGTGAAAGCCAAATTTTCCTGTGCTGAGACCAATAGGGACCATTCACCAGCCCGATTTTGTCTGTTCTCACCAACAGACAAAGGAACTGCATGAATCTAAATTCAAGATCAGTATTTTTACACTGATTGACTTTAACAGAGCTCAGACAACCGAGAGGAATCAATTGCCATTTTCAGGACTAGATCTGTGCTGAAAAAATGATAGAGACAAAGAGCATGATGAGAAGGTGGAATAGTTTACTGTTGGTGAGGCAGGAGGGACCCTAGCATGTTTCTTTAGCCATTTCCCATTTCACCAGCAGCATTATTAGGAACTAGGTCAGAGTGACATTTTCAATATTATTGCAGCTTGCTCTCTGCTGTGGTTTGATCCCAGGTAGCAGCTAAGCACACACTCATCTGTTCATACACTTCCTTCCCCCAGCAAGACTAAGAGAGAATAGGAAGAGCAAGAGAAAAAAAAAACCTGATTAGTTGAGATAAAGATAGTTTAATAAGTGAAGAAAGGAGGGGAAAAAACAAGTGATGCAAAGGCAGCTCTCCACAACCCACAAGCAGATCAATGTCTAGGCAGTTTCTGAGTAACAACTGGAACATAAACCACATGATTTTTCTTCCTACCCGTTTTACTGCTGAACATGAAATCTTATGGTAAGGAGTATCTTTTCAGCAGTTGGGATAATTTGTTCCAGCTGTGTCTCCTCCCAATTTCTTGCCCACCCCCACCTACTAACTGGGGTGGGAGGGAGCAGAGAGGAAAAAAGAAAAAGCTTCTAGTGCTCTGCAAGTATTGTTTGTCAGCAGCCAAACACCAAGTGGTTTCAATCACAAATCCAAACCAGCACTGTGTGAAGAAATTTGACTCTATCTCAGACAGGTATTGCACACTCTCTGTGGGGATTAGAGACAAAGGACAGAAATGCATGTTCCACCTCCCCTGTTTGGAGATGGGATTCCCACATTAGAATAGGAGTGATTTGCTCTTCACTGTCTCATTTCTTTCACTGTTCACCAGCTACACTGTATTTTTAGACTACCCTACACCAGGATGTCATTAACCATCAAACTCGCACCACCTTTCCAAGGTTTTAACCCAGCAGAGGACAACTAGTCTTTACTTACTCTGCTGTTTGATTAGTAAAGTACACATTACTTCTGGTCCCACATTCAGTTGTCATTCATCCAGTTCACTTTATAATATCTTTGATCAATTGGCAGGCTTCTAGAAATATATAATAAACTACTTTACAGCTCTTAACCTCATTACCCAATTTGCAAATAAATGTGAAGTGGCTAAAGGTCACTCTAAATAATCCTGCTGAAGTTCAAGAAAGAGGAAGAAAATATTTTTCTCCTATATCTTTTTATGAGTATTTTTATTATTCTTACAGTACTTAAATCCTTTTCTTACAATTTGAAATGACTGAAATAACTTAGAAAAGGTAATTGCATTCCAGGTTTTAATCTGAACCTGTGTGCAGAGAAGGGCAAGTTATAGTTTTCATCTTTACATAATTCCAAAATTTTTGAAAACTGAGGTATTACTTTAGTTACCTATTGAAACTGGTGAATGTAAGGTGTAGCGGGTTCGGTTTGTAACCGGGCAGAAACACCAATTTAGTGTAGTGGTTTGGTCTAAAATACTAATTACTGTTTACCTTCTGTGAGATAAGAATTAGGAGAAACACAAAGCAGGCACCAAACTTGAAAGAATATAAAGAAGTTTATTAACAGACCTAAAAGAAGAAAAAAAAATCATACCACAACTTCAGAACTCTTCTCCTCCCCCCCCCACCTTTATCCCTTCTCCCACTGATAATGTAAAAAGACAACCCTTGCGATGTTCAGTCTGTTTATCACTTCCATAATAACCTTGTTCAGTCCATTTAGGAAGAGGAGTCTCTCTTGCCCATGCTATGGAAACATTATCACAACGAGACAGCCGCCCTGGTTGGTTCTGTGCTCGCATGTGAGTCCCTTCCCATGACTTGCAGCTTTTCCCACAACTGCTTTCGAGGGTCCACTCTTGAATTACTGGGGTGAAATTTTAAGGTTGAGCCGCTCAGAAACAAAAGTTCTCTTCACCCATCTCTGGGAGCATTTCATCTGTAAGAACAAAGGCCCTTCTCCTTCCCTGGGAGCAAAGGGTCCTCCTCATCTTCATCTTTAGGACTATCTCTGGGAGCATCTCTAGGGACTGAGGTTTTCTCCTTTCCCATTTGGAGCAAAAGTCCTCATCGCTTCCATCTCTCCCTGTTCAAACTTCTCAGGAAATTACAGCTGCGTCAGCATCTGCCTATCTCAGCGCAGGTGCTTTTGCTCACAAGTTGAACACTCCACCCCCCCATATCTTCATGAAATTACAACGGGTACTCTGATGCATCATAGCTTTACAACAGAATTTCAGCTTTAAGCATCTCCTCTTTCTCTTCCCTCAGGTTTTCAGCTCTTCACAGCACTAAAAAAAGGGTTAATCTCACCTAGGCTTTGCAGCTGGAATGAAGCTTATCGCTGTTGGTGACATGATCTTTTGCTGGACAGCAGGGCAGCTTCAGCTGAATCTTGGCCGCACTGGAGAAGGGGAGCCGGGCCGCTCCGGCTGCAACAGAGCCGGGCTGTGGGGGGGATTCCGTGGGTGGAACAGGGCCCATCAGCTCCAGGATGGCCGTGGCCCCGCCCAGCCCGGCCCGAGCAGGGTCTGGGCCGGGCCCGCCGGCCCCTGCATGGGGCCCGCAGCCACCTGTCCCAGCACCAGAAACAAGACAGAGACTCTGCCTTGGGGTTTTCTTAAGTGTGGATCACTTAAGAGGCGGTCACAATTTTAAGTGGCTTAAAGAATTGTCCATATTCAAACTGACCAGCGGATAGGTTCTGTCTGGTCACAGAGGAAGCTGTAAGCACCCCTTTGCAAGAACATCACTTCCGGGACTGTGCTTGCTAACCCATGACAGTAGGTTAGATATTGTGATTGACAATACTATGGGGAAACCTTAAAAATAAGTTCTGAATATGTCTCTGTCTGGACCCTCTTACTGTTTCACACCTTTAGGATTCTATGAACTACACTGGACTTTGAATGAAATTGCAGTCAGTGAATCTGCAAATTTACAGCAACTGGGGAGATGGACCATTACTTTGAGAACACTTTCTGTTGCTGAATACCAGAGTAACTGTTTCTGTAGTAAGAAGCTTTCAACAGCTGAAATGAATGTGACAGCACCTCACCTCATACTATTTATTGTATTTCTTTATCACTTGAAATAGAGAATAAGCTACCACACTATGTGATCCTTTGTGGAAAAGCTTTGTGACTGATGCTCCCAAGCATGCCACTAAATCTTAGGAAAGTCACTTCAATGAATTGAATTGTGAATATTTTAAAACTGCTGACAAACACTTTTAAGCTGAAAGGCTTATTAGCATATCCAAGTCTGTTCAAAAGGCGTATCTTGTGAGCTGTTTGAAGGGGAAGCTTTAACAGAACAGTCAGGCATGTAGTTTCAGTGGTACTTGATGGTTCCTCAAAAGGACCTAATTTCTTTTAATTGACTAGCAGACTGTGTTTTCAACCCCACTTTATCATTTGGAAAAATTTGCTCTTAATCCTTACCTACTATTCCAAACAGAAATGAAATTGACATTTCTCTAATATACAAGTAATCCCTGCTTTTCATATTCTATTAAATGCTTCTACATCTTGCAAAAGCTGATGTTGTGGATGCTTTTGGAAAATAGAGGATGCTTCTGTTAAATCATCTAAATAGAAATGTACATTTTGAAAATTAAAGCTGCCGTAACTTTACTCCCTAATCTCTGCAACATTGCAGGTGAATTAAAGGACAAGGCTTGAAAATGATACAGCATCCTCCAACTACAGAATGGTGTTTTTCAACTTAAGTTCAGAAATATCTGCAGGACTGTTATCCTTACATATGTCTTAGGTGTTAGCGGACCAAGCTTCACTTCAAAAACCTGATGAGTCATAAACCTTGGACAGCAGATACTGTTCTCACTGAGTGGCACTGTTTAACTTCCCATAGCTCATATAAAATTTTACCAGAGCAAATGTGTTGCTGTGCGAGATTTGGTTTAACAAGCTTCAGCTTTCCCTGGGAGCTCAGCAGGGCTGCTTAGGGCAGAGCAACTATTTCATCCTCCCAAAGTCTTTTTCAGACAGCCCCACACTCTTGCTCTGGCTAGCTATCAGCTCTACAACACAGTGACAGCAAAGGAGGCAGAGAAGGGACCTTCATTGTGGCTTCCGAGGCCCTTTAATGGTTACATCTTCTCCCGGCGATCACCAGAGGCAGAGAGACCTGTGATCCCAGCACAGGGGGGTTTTCTCAGCTCACAGGGGCAGTACATGGGTGGAGTTGGGGTACAGGAACCAATAGGCAGAGCCCAAGGGAGTGGCCAGGGCTAGGGGAAGGGGGAAGGGGGCAGGGGGGGAACAATGTGAAAGTGAATCAGTGGGAAATACAATACCACATCTCCCCCTTTCATATTAAATTGAAAAGGGAAGGGCTTAATTTTTATGCAATAGAAAAATGGTAAAATAATGCAAAATATTTAAATTTAAAATGATGAGGCAGCTGGTTGTTGTTGACTTTGGAGATCGGTGCTGGTTGAGTTCTCAGACAGCAGCTGCTATTGTAGCTTATCACGTTCCTTCTTCTGCTGGGTCTGCTGAGATGGCATCTTTTTGGTCGCTGTTTGTTTCACTTCTGGTCCATGCAGCATGGTGAACATGTGAGGTTACGCCGCCACTCCCACGCCATGCGGCGTGTGGAGTCACAGCTCCGCACCCCACGCCGATACCACTTGGGACAGGCCAGGTCGCACGGTCCCCAGGCCAGGTCTGCCCTGCAGGTTTGCTCCAGGGCCAGGGCTTTTCTCCGGCACAACCGCTGCTCCCACAGCGATACTAGTTGAGGCTGGGCCCGCCCCACGCACAAATGTACTAATAAAAGTGGAGATGCCCATGAACAACCTGCCGAAGACACAATGCCCCCTTTTAACATTTGATTTCCTTGATCTTCTTTAACTTTTTTCCTCATAAATGAAACTCTGTAGGGCATTTTGATAACAATCTTTGTGGCCAGCATCTATGTGACATTTGATTAAACCGGTCCTTCTGGGCTTTAATTTTGAAGTTACTGGATTTTTCAGTGTTAAGAACTTAATCACTTTGTTTCTGATGTGAGACCATTTGTAGATTCAACTAATATTTTCTGTTCTCTGGATTACTTTAACTCAAAGCCTTCCCACAGCTAGTTAATGCTTATACTTTTTCATAAGCTGAATCTACTTATGACACTGAATCTGAGAGCTAATCTTATACTGTATTTTTTAAATCCCATTAACTTACTGTGAGTCTAGGTATATTGTGCAATACAGTGTTTGCTAGAGGTATAGTGCAGTGCCCACACCATTTAATATCTGCTAGACTTTACGCCCATTAAAAAACAAAATGCGCTTTTTAAATGTAACTTCTTAGATAGGGTCCAGTTTTGAATAGCACTGGGAAAAATCTGCTTGATTTTTCACAGTCCAAAGACTAAAAATACCTAGGGTAGACACAGAAACCTAGACAACATATGTAATGACCTTCATCCCTTCACAATAACAAAAACAAAAACAACAGGCATTCAGCTCAGGAACCTTGACTGGTAAGTGTCGGCAGGAAACGGACATCATCTCAAATCTCGGCATGGGCCAGATGAATTTGTAAAAGCATGGCTTCAAAGCCTTTTTTATCAGCTTCTGCTATCTCTGATTCTCAGAAAGACAGCAAACTCTTTACATTTGTCCTTCCTCTCTAGGTTCACTGTGTGCAGCAGGCTGCTTGGAACAGAGTCTTCTTATTTCTCATGTTCTATGTCCAACAGAGAATTTAGGTTAGCTGTTTCTCATCTTGGCATATATAATTAGTATACTAGTTTTCTCGTGAAAGAAATCTGCAAGAGGAAAGCTTCACAAGAGAGAGGATAAAGATATAAAGGAAACATCCCAGAGCAGTGGCTTGTTACTGCAGGAGAACTCACAGTGCCATGAACTGACATCACCAAAATACTCTAAGGGCCCTGTCATGGTGAGGGAATCAAAAATTAAGCTTTGCAACCGAAAAGCTGAACTACCTTCTAAGTATCCTTCTTGATCAACTCATTAAGAGAAAACTGACAACTGCAAAATAAGTATATTGACAAATAAGAAACAGGAGTACAAGAAAATAGGAAGGTGGTCAATTAGAAAATCCATGAGTTACCCAGTTAGCAAATGAATACCCTATCCTACTAGCAGGTACTGCAGCACATGTGTAGAAACTGCAGGTGCTGAATAATCTGAGATACAGCTAATAGAGAACCAGTGTTCAAAATAAACACATGAACCCAACAGTTATTGCCTAGCAAACTTCAGGTTGAGAAAAGATGGGCGTAGTGGTTTGGTCTAAAATACTTATTACTGTTTACCTTCTGTGAGATAAGAATTAGGAGAAACACAAAGCAGGCACCAAACTTGAAAGAATATAAAGAAGTTTATTAACAGACCTAAAAGAAGAAAAAAAAATCATACCACACCTTCAGAACACTTCTCCTCCCCCCCCCACCTTTATCCCTTCTCCCACTGATAATGTAAAAAGACAACCCTTGCGATGTTCAGTCTGTTTACCACTTCCATAATAACCTTGTTCAGTCCATTTAGGAAGAGGAGTCTCTCTTGCCCATGCTATGAAAACATTATCACAACGAGACAGCCGCCCTGGTTGGTTCTGTGCTCGCATGCGAGTCCCTTCCCATGACTTGCAGCTTTTCCCACAACTGCTTTCGAGGGTCCACTCTTGAATTACTGGGGTAAAATTTTAAGGTTGAGCCGCTCAGAAACAAAAGTTCTCTTCACCCATCTCTGGGAGCATTTCATCTGTAAGAACAAAGGCCCTTCTCCTTCCCTGGGAGCAAAGGGTCCTCCTCATCTTCATCTTTAGGACTATCTCTGGGAGCATCTCTAGGGACTGAGGTTTTCTCCTTTCCCATTTGGAGCAAAAGTTCTCATCGCTTCCATCTCTCCCTGTTCAAACTTCTCAGGAAATTACAGCTGCGTCAGCATCTGCCTATCTCAGCGCAGGTGCTTTTGCTCACAAGCTGAACGCTCCACCCCCCCATGCCTTCATGAAATTACAACGGGATACTCTGATATATCATAGCTTCACAACAGAATTTCAGCTTTAAGCATCTCCTCTTTCTCTTCCCTCAGGTTTTCAGCTCTTCACAGCACTAAAAAAAGGGTTAATCTCACCTAGGCTTTGCAGCTGGAATGAAGCTTATCGCTGTTGGTGACATGATCTTTTGCTGGACAGCAGGGCAGCTTCAGCTGAATCTTGGCCGCACTGGAGAAGGGGAGCCGGGCCGCTCCGGCTGCAACAGAGCCGGGCTGTGGGGGGGATTCCGTGGGTGGAACAGGGCCCATCAGCTCCAGGATGGCCGTGGCCCCGCCCAGCCCGGCCCAAGCAGGGTCTGGCCGGGCCCGCCGGCCCCTGCATGGGGCCCGCAGCCACCTGTCCCAGCACCAGAAACGAGACAGAGACTCTGCCTTGGGGTTTTCTTAAGTGTGGATCACTTAAGAGGCGGTCACAATTTTAAGTGGCTTAAAGAATTGTCCATATTCAAACTGGCCAGCGGATAGGTTCTGTCTGGTCACAGAGGAAGCTGTAAGCACCCCTTTGCAAGAACATCACTTCCGGGACTGTGCTTGCTAACCCATGACAGTAGGTAACCTAAAAAATGCCTGTATTAAGACATTAACTGAACTTAATAAACTCTTGCTTTATTAAAAGTCTATTATGTTGGATGAAATTAGTATGTTATGGGAATACAAACACATGGAGGCAATTTTCAATTTTACAAAAGTTTCATTAGTGTTTTTGGGCTATCTGTTAATGTTTAATCAATCTGTCCTGAAAATAAACAGGTCATCATCAGAAAACCAAATGAAGAAAACACAAGCAGTGGAGTCATAATATAATAATAAATAGCAGTAAAATGAAATAGACAGTTTTTTACAAGATCTGTAAGTGCTGGATTTGTACTCTTTTAACATATCATTTTTCATTGGCATTGAAAATGGAAAAATGTAAGACATTCATCTTCATTAGCAATCAGGAAGAGGTTAAACAGCACAATAATTAAATTAGCAGATGATAATAAATTGGGAAGTGTAGTAAATGACCTTTCTACAGCAAAGGCACAAAAATGCAGTATAGAATCTCCTTAGATTCAACTAAATATGTAGAAGAGGAAGAAACCAGATTAAGTTATTTTTCAAAACACGAGAAAAGAAACTGAACTACCAATATTACCGCAGTACAGTAAAGTGTGAATTACATAGTAGTATATTGCACAGAAAGGACAGTGTGATTTTGAGCAGCACGTATAAAACTACCTTGACGTATGGGAAAGAAAAAATATTTCATTTTACAAAGTTAGTAGAATTTAGACTAATGTATTCAATTCTAAGCACAGCCCAATAGACATTGAAAAGCTGAGGGAACCAAAAGCACAAAGGCAACAAGAGTGTGAAAAGAGAACAATTTAACAGAAAATACTTAGAGCATGAAATATCTATAGATTGATTAAGAGAAAATGCCTAAATAATCTAAATGAGTTGAGAAGTTATTATTGAGGTCAAATTAGGCAAAATAAGTAGGTTGGGTTGCAAGTGTTTAAAAGAATTTTTGGGAGAAATGAGATCTTTCAAGTTGTGTTTTGTTGGAAACCCTTTTTGAAGTTTAGAATAAATTGTTGGAGACCATCCTACCTTTGCCAAGATGTTAATTGCTTATTAAATCCACCCACACTGAGCAATTTCTCCATACCCTTCAAAAACAAACCAAGGAAAGGCAGCCAAGCAGGAAACCCTAAGGGAAAGAAGTGGAAGTAACTGAATGTCTAGCAAAAATACTAGATTTTCAAGTATGTAGTAATGCCCATTGAGTTCAAAGGTCTTCAGCTTACTTGCTCTAAAAAGTAATTTAAGTAGGTTATCTGACTCTTCGGCTCCTTATATGTATCTAGAAAATCATTACCCTTAAAGGCCACATTGGTTTGTTTCCATTAAATATGAAACTTCACCACTTTTGTCACTTTTTCGCAACACTATTTTACATTTAAGTGCAGACACACATACTACAGACCACAGACTGACTTGACAAAAAGGTCACAAACTCATAATGCTGATCCAAGACTGATCTGTCAGCAGAAAAAATCTTTTTTTTTTCTTTTCTTTAATTATCAATAAGCTAGTCTATGGGCACAATTCCAGAAATTCCCTATTCTTTCAATTTTTCATAATATCTTGCAATTTTAAAACTTACATAACACATTTTTGTTACGTTGTTTCAATTTCTCATATTATGTCAAAAATGGTACTTTGAATAATAAAACTATTGCATGTCTACTGCAATAAAACGAGTTTCAGATAAGATACTGTTTAGGTACATTAAAACTATAAAACATGCATTTTATTATGTGTTCTAAGAGAATTATTATTATTATTGTGCAAGCATTGCATTTGTAGCTCAATATAAATTAAAATGTTTTATGTTTAGAAACTAGCAAGACCACATTTTTCTGAAAATCTTCAAGATAAAGTTGAGACATTTACACCAAATACATTGCATGGCTGAGTCCCTTAAAATTTTCATTGCAGTTTAAGATGCAAAGAAAGTTAGCAGGAGTTCATTGTACTACTATAACAACTAAGCATTCATACTCTAAATTAAAGAAAATATTCAAGGAAAATGCATGCAGCAAAATGCCAAAGTCAAACAAGTTCCTGAAAAGTTAAGCACATTTCAATCTTTCTTTTCTCTTCTATTCCTAATCATGTCCACCAAAAATATGTCTAAAGTTCACAGGTTTTATTTTACTAGCACAGCAGGTACCTGTAACAACAGGCTCGCCATCAGCTGCACAGGCACAGCTGACTCATTAAGCCACACTAATTCAATCACTTTCAACCATGGTCAACTACACTCAAATGGAGACGAGGGCTCTAAAACAAGCACAGTGCATTCCATATCTGTACCAAGAGGCACAAGAGAGCACACTTTGAGAAGGTATATTATATGGTATTTTTAGGGTAAAGCAAAGTCTCCATAATTTTGAAAAGATATTTAGTTCCTGGATTTAAACTGAAGTGTGTAAGGGGGTTTTCTCACGGAGAATCAATTGAAGTTCATGTTCCCTTTTAAAATTTAATTCTATGCTTCCTCTGCTCTATATTGCTCAAGTGCCACATGTGACAAGCACAGCCTTACCCAGCCCACCCTGTTGGCCTGGCTGAGGCACACCGGCTGCTGTTGCCCTTGGACTGACATGCTGGAGTGCTCCTGTCTGTTTCTAACTACCAAGGCCTCATTAGATATGTTCAATGAGGTTGAGTGGAATGATTTGATCTCCAATCGGTGTCTTCATTTCCTTCCAATGATTCATAAAAGGTAAGGGAGTTACCACTGCCCAGGGCCCCATACTTTTTGAGTAGGAGCCCCATATTTACAAAGGTCCTTTACTGATTCGGAGCCACATTCAACTGCTTATAGCATTCCAAGGTGGAGTTAGCTTGCTACAAAACCCTAATGGACCAGAGTCACTACAGGGTTAATTGACTTTTGTACAACTGACAAGCAATACTCTCATAAAAGTCTTTTCCCACCCAAAATAGGATGAATTTTTATCTCGTATCAGACTTAACAATACCAGAGTAAGAATTCCTCCCCCCTCCTAGAAGAAGTACCTTTTGTGGTACAATGAAAGATTTTATATTTGAGAAGAAAAGTTTCTGACCTTCATGCTTGCTAAGAAAACAGCAAACACACAGATGAACTGCCCCATTTTTTCCAGCTCTGAAATCTGAAGATGACAATTTAAAATGTCAGAATTGTTAGCTACTCTAGTGCACAAAGTTCTATAGATTCAGGGGTATTAAAGCCAACAGGCATTAATGGGCTAACATAATCTGACCTGCATAATATATGTCACTGAATTCCACCCATCCTTTCCTGCATCAAGTCAGTAACTCCAGGAAAGCTGGTGCCTGTACCTCTACAGCTGGTGCCTTTACCTTTAGAAAGATGTTGAATTTTTGATCCGAAAATTTTCCATGATAAACAAGCCATCATATTCCAGAAAAACTTATCCTTGGCATGAAATAAAAATAAGATCACTTGTGTTTCCATTCATTTTTCTGCCTCTATCCTTTAATTAGTAGCTTATTATTAAACATTTAAATTACTTCCTCTATAAAGGTTTTTTCTCCACTTAGGAAGCTACAGGATGTGTGTGCACCACACAGCAGAGTTCAGTGCAAATACTCCCAAGTTAATGGACAGTCAGCAAATCCATATGGTTCAGCTTCTCAGTATGGCTTTTAAAATGCAGATCAAGAGCCATATGAACACAGCATAAAGGCCAGAAGCATTCTCTTGCCTTACACATATTTCATGAGTCTTTGGATCTGTCAAGTCACCCTACAGCTACAGAATTCCAGTGAAAAAAAGCCATTTTCTCAGTACTACATCAATTTCCTCTATTCTTTATGAAATTGCTGCAATACTGAGAGATTAAAATTAAAGAGGGTTTGTATCCCATAATCCTGGCAATATTATTCCTCTTTGTTCCTTTCATGAAAAACTGCAGTAATAACGTTATCACAGACTTTCCCTGTTCTGAATCCAAGGTTTCTTTCAAGAGACGCAGGGATCTCCACTCCTGGCTATCATTGCCCTAATCCTTTCACTGAGCAGTTCAAAACCCTACTTGGAGTCAGTTCCCCAGGTTTAGCTCTACACCTCTATGTATTTTTCCACAACTGAGACTCTTTCTAATTAAAGAATTACAGAGTAGGAGGTTTCAGAGCAGTTAGATATGCCAGAATGCTTAGTTCTCTAATGCAGTCATTCATTATTCTACTTCCAGGTTTCAGATTAAAATAAATGAAAATCAAAGTAACCTCCCTCTCTCTCCAGTCTCATTCCAATACACACATACTGCTATCAGCCTTTCCCACAGCAGCAGCAACATTGTCCCTGCAATGATAACTTTCTTTATTCTCCTCTCTTCTTTATTTCAATGGTCAGTTCTGAAAATTGATGGAGTTTTTGCTTCCATTGTTTTAAAAATGTATGTGGGACTTTCTGTCCAGAAATCTCTTTTCTTAATTATTATTCCTCCATTTATGCAGGCTTTTTCTGCTTATAGCTGCTGTTTTCTCTCACCTCTCTCCCCTCTGCTGTGAATCTCCTTTGAATCATTGTTGCTACATATCATACACATGCAGACTAATCAAAGAAAAGGTCTCCTAATCTAAACTGACTCCCTAGTATGAGAATGATTTGCTGTAATTGCAGGCAGTACTCAACCCATGCACGAACATATTAGCTTTATCTTTCTTTTCCAAAATCTACCTTCTAGAGATATTTTTCCTACTTTAAGTCACTGCTGAGTACAAAAGAGATATATTTCTTGTCCCACCCTTGCTAGAAATTAAGACCACAAAGGTAAAAACAAGTTGGGTTTTGTCTCTGAAGAAATGTTATGTTGGAATTTACCAACCAAGCTGAGCTAAATGATATTATGCCAACACCCAGAGCCTGTCATTCATAGTTTAACAGTAATGCAGCTTGAACAGTCATTTACTATAAAAAGATAGTGCTATGAATGAAGCTCAAGCCAGTGAAAAGGAAAATTAGCTCAGACAACAGCAGTTTTATTAAATCTCATATTCACTATGGTCTAGGTTTTCTTCTTTCAGCAAATCTTTTTTATAATATCCAATATAATATGGACCATGTGACAGGACTCCGATGGAGCCAAAGCTTTGAGATTAATTTGCTCCAGGTTATTTCTGACATGTTATAGTAAACACACTTAGGTCCCGCAAATCCACATCTTAAAAGATGCATTTTACTTGAATTCAAATTAGAAAAATCTGACATTTAAAGTAGAAAAAACTGATCTGCTGAGTGAGGAAAAAAAAAAAAAAACAAAAAAAACCACCAAACTAAATCCCTTTAGTCCTGTGTACTTCCTAGATCAGTGTTGTTCTCAGTCCAGCAACTTGCAAAGGCTTTCTATGGTACATTGCCCTATCCCTGTTAACATTCAGGGCCAGGCTGGAGAGGGCTCTGAGCAACCAGTTTTAGCTGAAGTTGTCCCTGTTCATTGCAAGGGTTTGGACTAGGAGACCCTTAGAGGTCCCTTCCATTATATGATTCTAGGATTTTCCTCTGCTCCATGGGGAAAAAACTACTTTCCATCACAGCTTTGGCTACACTTCAGTCTAGCATGCTTTTCAGTAGCCTTCCAGTCTGGCTGCCACTGGAGCATCCTGCAGAGTATGCCCTTCTCTCTGCCAGCTCCCTCTGCTCTCCTCCATATCCATCTGCCCAGATAAAGCCTCTCATCTTCTGCCCTGAAAGGACTCCACCTGACAAAGGAAAAAGGCAGCCTTCCTCTCTTCTCCTAGATCACAGTCTTTAAAGTAATATATTCAGCCATGAGATACAGAACAGGCTGAAGGAAGATGTTTAAACACAGGCTGTCACAAGCCACATAGATATTATCCCCTGGCAAAAGACCTGGAGAACACATCTGTTTTCAGTACTGGAGGACTGTATTTGAAGGTTTTATAGCAGTACTCAGGGCAAGTCAAGATTAATGCTCAGGCCTTAGTAACAGAAGGGCATAAAAATTGCCAAACTAGGTCAGTCCTGCTTCCAATAGTAGTTTCCTAATAGATGCTTTGGGAAAGATTATATCAGGAAGAGTAGGAACAGTGTGATCCAAGCATAGCCTCACAGCTTCCAGCAATGTGTGTTTAGGGATTTCATGAGCTGGACATTGCATCTGTCCATCACATTTAATAGCTACCAGGGGAGCTGCCTTCCATGAGCTTGTCTAATCTGTCTTTGAATCCATTTTTACTCCCGGCCTCCACAGATTCTTATGACAACAAATGCAGTAATTTCATCATGAATTACATGAAAGAAGTGAAGACAGACATCTGTCTTCACCAAGCTCCTTGCTTCTCATATGAGGAAGCTATCAGCTCCCATTCACCTTCTCTAAACCATTCATGGGTTTATAATCCTCCACAACATACCTTTTCCAAGCTGGAGTTTTCCTATATTTTCCTCTTATTCAGAAGCTTTTTTTGTAGTTCTTATTAAGGAATGTCAGGAGCAACTGCTCCCTCCAGCAGCTGTGGACCAGGACTCTTCTGCTTGACCACTGGACCCCAGCTTGGTATGCCTGTGGGTCCAGGGTTTCTACCCAGGTTTGCAGGTTCAGTGGGTAGTGAAGGTGAGCACATACCCCAGGCACACACACACACACAAAGGCACACACAGGACACTCTCTGGAGTCATACACATGCACAGATTTTCAGGTCCCCTGAATACACTCACAGGCCCCCCCAGCAGCCTGATTCCATGCCTAAACCCAGGCCTCCATGATTGCTGGCTGCTCCAGCCTGAGGTTTGCTGGTGAATGACACAGTCACACCACACCCATCCCAGTCTGGGGACGATGCAGACTCTGGCTCCCCCAAAAGTTGGCATGGGGCACGTGGGCTGTCCCACTCCAGCTGACAGCACTGAGCCCCTCAGTGACCTCATTTACACTGGTCACCCACAGTAGCTCGATTTTTTTGGAACACACACCACAATGGAGAGAGGCAGAGATGCCCCACCCACTGAGGCAGCTGACACTGAGATGCCCCGTGCTCCAGTAGTTGATAGCACAGACTGTGGGGCACCCATACCCCCAGTCTGACTCCAGATGGCACCAAATCTGCTCACAGTGGTCGCCCTAGTAATTGGCACGTAGTCTTTGCAGGACTGGTGGGGTAGAGAGTGACATGACAAAGAAAGATACTTAAGAAAGGATTAATATAATGGTCCATCAATTACTGTGTCTGAGGAGGTGTGTTCTGCTCTCTGCCTCCCTTATATTCATCTCTCAGGTTTGTGTCTGTATATTCTTTTTATGGCTTCTTCCTTTTCTTATTATGCCCTTTTGTATTGAAAAGTCCTTGACCAGATACCCTCAAGGGAGTATCCACTCTCTCCTTCCACACACCCTTACATTTCTTAGCCTATTCTTTTCCACAAATTCACATTTCTTCCAGGGTTAGTATGCCAAGCTTGAGGTCCCCATAAACTGTTATAAAACACTGAAAAGTGTTTTCTACTTGATTCTTACTCTATAATTCTTGAAACTCAACTTGATTTTTTAATTGTCATGAAGATAATTTCTTATGTCTTTAGAGAATTCTATGTCACAACTCTCAGATATTTACAATTGTGACTCTGAAATTTCAGATGGTTGTGTATCACAATGTTTCACCATCATAGTATAAAATAATATTTCATGTATTTTTCTTTTTTGCACCTATAATTTCAAAATAGAGAAATAACAACTTTATTTTCATGTAATACCTAAATGAGGGTGTTATATTGATGAGTAATTTTAAACGTTTGCTTTATAAAAATAAAGATTTTCTTTCCTATCATTTTCATATAATATATCTATTTTGTGACCCAGCTCATAAAATAAAAGAAAATGAAACCATTTATGTATTACTTTTATGTTTTAAATGGCATTGTTTGGGAGACCCATATATGACTGCCTAAATTAGGCAACATAATTGCATTTCCAGTGACACCATTTCTACCAATCTATGTTTGTTCTAATTTGACTGCTTGTGGGTAGAGGTCTTGGCTATCCTTTTTCTGACTTGAGAACAGCCATATGTTGGTGAATGAGATACTGAGGAATTTCAGTCACATGGGCTTTTTGCATAGCTAAAATTTTGGGAGTCTGGCGAGGAAGAGACTGCTGGAGTACTAAAATTTAGTTACTTTTCCACATTTTCAGTGGTAGAATTTCAAGGTAACTATTTAAGCAGCAGGGTGGCAAACAACTAGACTAAGAAAGAGATCAGTAACTAATGGTGATTTTGCTCATACATGACAGAATTAGGAAACAAAGGCATTATGAGATAAATTCAGGGCAATCAGAACTGTTCATGTTATTTCTATATTAATTATTATCACTAGTGAAGGATGATATTATGTCAAAGGTTTTTACAAAAAAAAATCAAGATAAGTCCTCCTTTAAAGATATTCTGGTTCGTGCAAAACACGATGGCTCAGAGAGTGGAAGGTGTGCCAAACAGTATAAGCATGGAGGCCAATGTGTTGATTTGCAAACACCACAAATATTTTCTGCACTGGTTTGTGGACCATGTTGCAGGCATATCAAGTCTCACACTTCCTGTGATCAGTGCAGTTGTTCACACTTATGTTCTCCTATCACACACTGATATTCTATGTTTGGTACTAAGGCATGACAATATTTCACTCAGCATCTGTATCTTGTAGAACAATAGAGAAGCTGTGGTGCTGTATTGCATTTGGGAAACTTTCCTAGCAGGGCCACCAATCAAAGAAAAGCTCTGCTATAAGACACATTACCCATCAGCAGCTTAATTTTTCCTGAGCGTAGCCTGGTGCCTCTGTGGTCTGACAAGTAGCATTTCCTACAGTGGGGTTCAGAGATCTAGATGATTAAAAAAACAGAGAAAGGGGGAAGGAAAAATCCCAGAGGGGGATTTTTTGTGGATGGAAAGAGGGGGGAAATACCCCTGCTCTTTCTTAAGCAGAAGCAGGACAAAATTACAACCAGTAAAGAAGGCTGTCCAAGGAAATTCTAGTTTAATGCAATCTGGAAAAGCACTTCATCAGTCTCATCATCTGTCATCAATATAAACATATGCACATTTTTTGGAAGCCATATAAAATACTATCTATTTTTAAAAATCAGAATTTGCAAGCATAAATCATTTGGCCAGTTTGCACAGAATGTTTTTATAGATCTGCTTTAGCATAAAAAATACAGTGAAAATAGTAAATTCTTCTAAAGGCAAAATGACTAAAAGGAACAACAAACTTACATGCATAATAACAAAGTTCTTTCTAATTAAAGTTATCATATTCTCATTAAACATTAGGTGAAGATTATCATTCATAGAATCACAGAGTTCCAGGTTGGAAGGGACCTCAAACATTTTCTGGTCCAATTTTTCTTGGTAAAATCATATTCTAGATAAGATTAAATTGTGCCCATTACTCCTCCTTCTTTCCATGTGACTCCACATGAGTCTCCATCCTCTTTGTAGACATCCTTTAAATACCGGAACATGGTGATAAGGTCTCCCTTAAACCTTCTTTTCTCAGGTTGAACAAGCTCTGTTTTCTCAGCCTTTCCTCATATGGCAGGCTTTCCAGTCATGTTTGTGGCCCTTGCCTGGACCCTTTCCAGCCAGTCCACATTATTTTAGCATAGGAGAGACCAAAGCTAAATACTGTGTGGCCTGAGAGGTGCTGAGTGGGATAACGTCTTTATCTCTTGGTGATGTTCTTATTAATGCAACCTGTTGGGTTTCTCTGCTGCAGAGCACACTGTTCACTCATACCGAGTATGTTGTCCATAAGGGGCCCTAGATCTTTTTCAACAGAGCTGCTCCCAGTCAGGTAGATCCCAGTCTATGCTGCACTCCTGAATTATGATTCCTGTATTGAAAGCCTTGGGGAAATCCAGGTAGACAGTGTCCACCCTCACCCAACATCAGCTGAGCAGGTTACTGTTTCCTAGAAGATGATCGTGTTTGTCAAGCATGATTTGCCCTTGATGAATCCATGGTGGCTTTTCCCAATCATGTTCTTCATATGACTTGTGATAGCCCTTAGGGAGATTCATCCCAAAACTTAATTCAGTGTTAGGTAACATAAAATTAGCAGGTCAGTAATGAATGTAACTGAAAAACTAGCAGTCTGGAAAAACTGCTGTTAAGATTGGCTGTAAGAGTTAAGTTTTGTTTCCTTCTAGAAGAGTGTCTCATTTACAGTCCACTTTCCTGATATCAATACTTACACAGGTGCACCTGTAAAGTTGTAATATTTGTTTTCATTTTAGTAAACTCAAAGAGAAGAAGAAGAGTGAAAAACTAGCAATATATTACAGGAGAAAATTGCTTGCTGTTAATAATTAGTGTTTTCCATTTCAAATAGAAATGTATTTCATTCTGTGAAAACTAATAGTTACAGAATTTTGTTCTTGTAATTTAGTCAAGTTATTCTATTTACACTTTTAGAACAATGCAGTAGAATGATAGCATGATATCTTCCCATGAGATTTTTGAACATAACAACAAGTAATGTTGTCTTTTCACTTACATAAACTGACAAAGTTTAAGCTTCATTCAAACAAGAATGTTTTTTCCACATAAAGGCAGCAAAAAACATAAGTGTCTGATGTCAATTATAGCAAAACCTACTACTCGACTTTGTAACTATTTAAGTGTAAAATAAAATGTTGACATTCACAGAGGAATATACTCAAACAAATGATAGGTATATACCAAGCAATCACTTCATTACTGTCCTTTGAACAACTACTTTATATAGTTTATTAATATGTCAGTCACTGGAAAACAACAGACTGCTGTAGACAGGCAGCAGAGGGAGTTCAGGTTTATGCTGCTTCTCAAAAGAAATGCAGTACTTGGAGTTTCACAAGGGAGGGGGAACATGAAAAGGCAGTTTCTAAATCAGTTGCACTTTTTTAAAATGTTACAGCAGATTTACAGGATTTACACTTACAGTCTTCCAGATTCTTAGTCCCTTGTGCAGAAAGATTTCCTACATGATGGTAATGCTGAAGCTGTAATGCTGCATATTTTGCTCTCCTGAGGGAGCATGTGGTAGAAATGTGGCTAACCAGTTTCCATAGCAGAAGTCCTCCTGTTCTGGCCCACTTCACCTTCCTTGTGTTAGTCCCCTTCTCATGGCAGTAACTGTTTCACTGGTCCAGTTCACTATCTTCCATGTTGGACCACAACTCTTGATAAATGGCCACATCTTTCACAGAGACACTTTATGGAAAAAAAAAGGTTCACAGTCTCTAATATGTTTCTACCTTTGATCCTGGTTTACTACAAAACATGCTAAGTCACTTTAAAAAGCACAACACAAATAGTAAGGTCAGAGCAAATTTACCTTCACCCTATTAAAAGTGGTTTTTCACCAAATATGGATTTGTTGAACATAGAGGCTTTTCCCCAGCCTTTTTGAGTTTCATGACTTTTCTGGAGACACTATTGTGTGGCAACTTGAAAAGCCCTCTGCTGATTTGTTACCATTTTAACTTTTTTACTAGCTTTGTGGCTTTGTTTCCACCAGAGGACAGAATAGTTAATTTAAGTTTCACATCACCCCATTCATTATCTCCTTGGGTAAGCTTGGTTTCAGTTTTGACCAGCTCAGAATAGGTACTGTCCTGGGGTGACTGTATGATACTGTATTCCCTATCATCTGCCCTATGTCAGACAGGAGTTCTGTGCCTTTAAAGCTAGGTCCAGGAGAGGGAGGGGGAGCTGGTGGAATTCTTTCGGCAGCTGTGTACAAAAACACAGATAACTCGTTTGTTTGCTCACCAGCTCTCGGCTTCAGAAGCAGGGAAGAGAGTTACATTCCTTTTCTTTTTATCTAGCTTCTTGTTCATTAGCTGAGGAAAAAGGTTTTCTTGGGACTTTGGCTTCTTCTTCTTCTCTTCTGGACTGTTCAGCAACACCAGAACATCACTGGGAGGCTGTACACTGCAGCCTGGGCGGGCCCAAGCTGCACCCCAGCTCCAGAGGGAGCACAGCCATCACCTACAAAGAGCTCTGAATCTCCCCAAGTTTTCTCCACAGCGAGAGGTTTTGTTATTTAACATTATTCATTCTTTTTGGTGCCTGCGCACACCCTGCTTCTTAAATAAATAACTTTTTTTTCACTTTCCTCCGAAGATTTTTTTTTCCTGAACCTGGTGAGGGAGGGACAGCTGAAACTTGCTTTCTATCAGAGGAAGTTTCTTCCAATTTGTCTCAAACCAGGAAAAATAATTTTGGCACCCAATGTAGGGTTTGAGGAAAGTGAAAAAAACCTGTACTAATTACATTTTGGCTTGGTTTTAATTACTTTGTATTGGGGTAAAGTAATCACCATGTTGTTTGAGGAACTAATGTCTTTCTGGTTTCAGGTACTAATGTCTTTCTCGTCCTTAGGTTTGAGGTACTAATGCCTCTCTGGTCCGTAGGCCTGTTTGCCAAACCGGGACAGGTACTGAGTCATTTAGCACAGGGAGGAACACTACAGGCTGGTGGTTCACATTCCTTTCCTTGTGCTGAGGACAGTGGAGGTGTATTTTTCAGAGAAGACACTGTCAATGACTCACTCAGATTGACTTTGGCAATATCAGCTAAGTGAAGGGGGTGAAGGGGGAAGAGGATGCAACTGGGCTCTTCAGAAGTGAGCCCAAGGCTGGTAAGCCATAGCCAGGGGTGAAGTCAGCAGCCCAGCTGAAGTGCATGTACACAAATGCATGCAGCATTTGTGCAACAAGGGCTGGAAGCCATGGTACAGCAGCAAAGCTGTGATGTAGTCACCATCAAGGAAACATGGTGGGATGACTCACATAACTGGAGCACTGCACTGGATGGCTACAATCTCTTCAGAAGAGACAGGAGAGGGAGAAGAGGTGGAGGGGTGGCCCTTTATATTAAGGCCATTTGATGCCATGGAAATTGAAACTAATGACAATAAAGTTGAATGCCTATGGGTAAGAATTAAAGGGATGGCCAATAAGGCTGACATCCTGGTGGGAGTCTGTTATTGACCACCCAACCAGGAAGAAGAGGTGGATAACTTATTCTACAAGCAGCTGGAGGAGGTTTCAGGATCACCAGCCCTTGTTCCTGTAGGTGACTTCAACGTACCAGACATCTGCTGGGACCTCAATACAGCAGAGCAGAGGCAGTCCAGGAGGTCCTTAGAGTGTGTGGAGGACAACTTCTTGTCACAGCTGGTGAGTGAGCCCACCAGGGGAGGCACTACGCTAGACCTGCTGTTTGCCAATAGGGATGGGCCGGTGGGAGATGTGGTGGTTGGAGACCATCTGAGGAATACTGATAATGAAATTAAAGAGTTTTCAATATTTGGTTAAATAAGGAGGGGCATCAATAAAAGTTTCACACTAGACTTCTAGAGGGCAGACTTTGGTCTGTTTAGGAGACTTATTTGGAGAGTTCCTTGGGAAGCAGCCCTTAAAAACAATGGAGTCCAGGAAGTGTGGGAATGCTTCAAAACAGAGATCTTGAGGGCACAGGAATAGACTGTCCCTGTGTGCTGAAAGATGAGTCAAAGAGGCAAATGTCCAGCCTGGATGGGCAAGGAGCTTTTGAAGGAACTAAGGAATAAAAAGAGGTAACTAAAGAATAAAAAGAGGATGTATCATCTTTGGAAGGAGGGTCAGGTTTCTCAGGAAATATTTTAGGGGGTTGTTTGGGCACGTAGAAAAAAAATTAGAGAGGCCCAAGCTCAGAACTTAATTTGGCAACTTTTGTGAAGGCTAATAAAAAAAGTTTTTACAAATATATTAATGGCTAAAGGAAGGGTAAGGACAACCTCAGTTGTCTAGTGGATGCGAGAGGGAATTTAGTGACTGCAGATGGGGAGAAGGTGGAGGTGTTTAAGGCCTTCTTTGCCTCAGTCTTTATTGGAAAGACAGTTTGTCCTTAGGAGAACTGTCCTCCTGGATTGGTAAATGGTGCCAGGGAATAGAATGTTCCCCCTGTTTTCCAAGAGGAAGCAGTCAGAGAACTGCTGAGCTGCTTGGATGTTCATAAATCTATGGGACCAGATGGGATCCATCCCAGGGTGATGAGGGAGCTGGTAGGTGAGCTTGAGAAGCTGCTCTCCATCATTTACCAAAAGTCCTGGTTCACTGGTGAGGTTCCAGATGACTGGAAGCTGCCCAATGTCATGCCCATTCACAAGAAGGGTAGGAAGGAGGATCCTGGAAATTATAGGCCAGTTAGTCTGACCTTGGTACCCAGTAAGGTAATGAAACTGTTTGAGTGCCATCACACAGCCCCTACAGGATGCCTGGGGGATCAGACCCAGCCAGCACGGGTTTAGGAGGGGTAGGTCACATCTGACCAACCTAATCTCCTTTTATGACCAAGTGACCCGCCTGGTGGATGCAGGAAAGGCTGTGGATGTTGTCTATTTGGAGTTCAGCAAGGCCTTTGACACTGTCTCCCACAGTAAACTCCTGGAAAAGCTGGCAGCCCACATCTTGGAGAGGTGCACTGTTTTCTGGGTTAAGAACTGGCTGGATGGCCAGGCCCAGAGAGTCTTGGTGAACGGTGCTGCATCCAGTTGGCAGCCAGTCCTCAGGGATATGGGCTGGGGCCGGTTTTGTTTAATATTTTTATTGACGACATGGGTGAAGGTATTGAGTCTACTATCAGTAAATTTGCAGATGACACTAAGCTGGGAGTGTGTGTTGATCTGTTGGAAGGTAGGAGGGCTCTGCAAAGAGACCTGGAAGGGTTGGATAGATGGGCAGAGTCCAGTAAGATGAAGTTTAACAAGTCCAATGCCGAGTCCTGCATTTTGGCCACAATAACCCCCTGCAACACTATAGGCAGTGTGGCTGGGCAGTGCCCAGGCAGAAAGGGACCTGGGGATGCTGGTCGACAGCCAACTGAACGTGAGCCAGCAGTGTGCCCTGGTGGTCAAGAAGGCCAATGGCATCCTGGCCTGTATCAAGAATAGTGTGGCCAGCAGGACCAGGGAAGTCATTCTTCCCCTGTACTTGGCACCAGTGAGGCTGTACCTTGAGTGCTGTGTCCAGTTCTAGGCCCCTCAGTTCAGGAAGGACGTTGAGACACTGGAACACATCCAAAGGAGGGCTGCAAGGCTGGTGAAGGGCTTGGAACACAAGCCCTATGAGGAACAACTGAGGGAACTGGGGTTGTTTAGCCTGAAGAAAAGGAGACTCAGAGGTGACCTTTTCACTCTCTACAACTACCTGAAAGGTGGTTGTAGTCAGGTGGGGGTTGGTCTCTTTTTCCAGGCAGCAACTGACAGTACAAGAGGACACAGTCTCAAGCTGCACCAAGGGAAATTTAGGTTGGATGTTAGGAAAAAGTATTTTACTGAAAGAGTGATAAAGTACTGGAATGATCTGTCCATGGAGGTGGTGGAGTCACCATCCCTGGATGTGTTTAAAAAAAGACTGGATGTGGCATTCAGTGCCATGGTTTACTTGAAGTGGTGTTAGGGCATGGGTTGGACTCGGTGATCTTAAAGGTCTCTTCCAACCTGGTGATTCTGTGATTCCGTGTGATTCTGTGATTCTGTGTGATTCTGTGATTCTGTGAAGTGCTTCATTTATCGTCTCCCCAGTGCCTTTGCACACCTTTGCCAGGCGCTCGCTGAGCACGTAACTTAGTTCAACAGAGACCACACACTGCAAGAGACACATTCATATCCAATGAATTTCAGTTTTATGAATTAATAGTATTCCAGCAAAACCCATACACAAGGGTGGCCATCAAACCCAACAAAACCCAAACACAAGGTGGAGCACAAGGGGGAACATAATCAGCTCCCATTTTGAAAATTCTGAGGCTAATAAAAGAAGGAAAGGAAAATTACTTTCCACCCCTTTCTTCTCCCTCTTTTTCTTATTCAACTCTATTTAATCCAGTCAATTTGTCTAAAACAACGCAGATTACTATTCACTATATAATAACAACTTCCGCTAATCTCATTTTAGCAGAGGACTTCTTGCTATTTGAAAACACATAGTACTGCTTTTTCTCATTCTTTCCTACAATACTGGTGATTTTGAAATCACGTAGCAAAGGTACCTTTTATTTTTTTTTATTGATTTGTCAATTCTTCAAAGCATACACTCTGCTACTTCTACATCTGAGGAGACAACTTTCAGAAAAAAATTGTTTTAAAAGGATCAAAAATCATTAAACACAGATCTTGGCATTTCATTACAAAGAAAATATATCTCCTGGGATGGTTTTCTTGCTTCTGGAGATGGTATAATGGTCAACAAGTTTCTCAGTGTACAACTTATCTTCCAAGAATTTGTCAACTGGTTTTTTGCACCCATTTGTCAGAATGGTGCAAAATATCTTTATAGATATTCAATTTCAAATAATGGAGGATAGTAATTTATTTACTTGGTTTAAATGACTCAGAGTTGTCATTACCACTGCAGTTGTATTTCTGGGAATTCACCTGCTCAGAAGGGAGATAGTATTAGACTAATTGCATATGAAGAAGAGGCATATGTCTTCTCTCTTTACCTTTTCCTCCTAAACAAATAAAGCAGTCTGGGTTGCTTCATATCCTGTGGGACTCATTTAACTAAAAAGTGCCCATCTAGATTTTCTCATAACTCTCTCCCAGTTAGACTGGACTAAGAGAGAATCTCCTCTAGTCTATTCTATGTACTAAGGCACAATTCCCAGAGGACTTGAGGAAAGTGTATGAAGGGTAGGAATAAAGGATGAATGTTATATTTTACATTACAAAACCAGACCCAACATGTGATCTAATAGCTGGGAGTATGAATTCCAAGCGAGGAAATGCAGAAAAGTAAATTAGCAAAACATAAAACATCATAAATAATAATTAAATAATAACATATAAACTTTTTCATTTATTTTATATATATATGTGTATCTATATTTATATCTATTATGCAAAGAAAGAGACATTTGACTGCACTGTTAAGTGCTCTCAAGTAGAAGTTCAATGTTCATAGAGCAAGCACTTTCCTGGGCCAAACCCCATCATATCTATAACACAGTCATCCACCTTCTTTTTTCTTCATTTTAACAGTCATTGTCAATCCCAGCCAAGGTTTTGAATATAAATTTCTTCAGTTTACCACTCAGCTATGTCACCATGGTGCAATAAAATTACAACAAATACTACCAAGAGTCATCACCCTAGTGTCAGAGACTGAAAATAGTTCATGCCTCAAATATTGATATAAAGTTTTGCTCATTATAAAGAAGCTACAACCAAAGAAGCCTCCCTGAAGAGTGGGACTTTGAACTGAAACTCAAACTGTTGATTAAATAAAGGGAAATGCATTGTTCAATCACCTCAGGCTGAGGGAAAGATATGCATCCACAAAAGGCCAAAGCCACCAGCTGCAACTATGCCCAGCTGAGTTTGGGGTGAGGGAAGAGCACAGCTCACAGAAGCCAGGTTTACACAGACTGCCCCCAACCGAGGAGGGGGAAGGAGGAGGTTTTGGGTGCATGGTGCAACCTCTGGTGAGAGGCAGTGAGCACCCATCCTCCGTTACACAAACCGGCCCAGCTGTGGAACCCCCAACCCCACAGGGCACATCCACAGGACATTCCCGTGAGAGGCTTGGCCCCACAGGGCTGCACGTGGTGCAACAGACCCAGACTCTGCCGTGAGAGACTGACCCCCACCCCAGGGGACATGGCCGGACATGCCCACCCAGCCTGAGCATGTACACCCCTGGGACTCTGTGCCTTCTCGGGGACCTTCACCACCAAGAGACCAGCTGGAGAGGATCAACAAACATCGCTGGGATCCATGAAGTGGGAATATTTTCCTTATTCTGTCCTGTCACTCTTTCTGTCCCCCCCCCACCTATTTTCTACTTCTTTCTTTCCTTCTTTCTCTCTCTCTCTCACTCTCTCTCGTATTTACCATCAAATAAAACCCTTACTATTGTCACTGGCATATGGTCTCTTTTGCACCTTAATTTGGGCAGAGGCATTTCTAAGAACCTTAAAACTGGATCATAACACCTAGTTTAGGTCAAAAAAAGTCAAATGTTTTTTATTTCACAGTGTCAGTGTGATGTGATAGAAGGCCCTGTTTTGATTTAAGCCAGTAAACCATAAGTTAACACCATTCCAAAACACGGGGTTCCTCTTTTCTTTTTATCTGTCATTTCCAAATTTCAAGCTATATGATATTATTAACTAAGAAAGAATTCCATTATTTATCCAGAAGACAATATATTTAAAAACAAAAAACTCCATTAAAGAGGTAGGTATCTCAATTATATAAATATTTAAACAGACACAGCAACTTACAGTATCAAAAACTGAGGGCCATTGAGTACTTAAGCTGACACCATTTTGAGAGATCACAGAGCAAATTCTTGGAGCTTCCTGAAGAAAATATCTTTAAGATCTCTTTCTCAGGCTGCATTATCTAAATTTTGGAGGACTCCAAATTATTACTATGTAGAAGATTAGATCTATTGAGCCAGTTAAACTTTAATTAGGGAAACTAAATTAAAATAGAAATCAGGATTGTCAGTATAATTGTAATCAGTCGTGCTTAAGAAAAATACACTCAAACTAGAACTGTTGCAGAGCATGGTACTATGATGATGAGGGAAAAGGAGACTTGTTTAGCCCAACAGAGTTTATAATGATATGCATTAGCAGAACAGGGGGACCACAAATTAGTACAAAGTGACTGTGACTAAATTTAGGATGGAAACAAAAAGAAGAAAAAGGCTGTCACAAAGTACAGGGCTATGGCAGAAAAATGTAGAGTTAATTAAATCTATTACATGATAGACTGCAATAGCAGCAACTTCTGAATTAATTTGCCTGCATCCAGGTACAATTCTTCCTTATCGCAGTATCCCGCAGTGGTAGGGAGGAGAAGAGAGATCCAGCAGGCAGGAATTGTGCAGCAAGATTGATTTATTTAATTATTTTACAACTCTTTTATAGACATTTTTCTTCATAGTCTAATTGGTCAAAGGATCAGCCACCCCTTGGGGTGATTGGCTAAAATCGTAAAACATCCATTGTCAAAATATTTTTCTATTGTGCTATAAACAAAGGTTTGCAAGGTCGCAGGTGTTCATAGCTTACAGAACACTACTAATATCTTCTGTGAAAGAGAAAACTATCTCACAGGACTGGAAGGAAGCAAGAGAAATTCTTGCTAGCTGCATATTTGTATCCACACTTCCTTTTCTTTCTCCTAAAGGAAAATTCACCAGGAACTCTTAAACTTTCAAATCTTCACCAAGTGGATTATGTGGATGAAGGTCTTTTTTGGTCATACATATCCAGAGTTTTTTCTCTATTCACAGGACTAGGAAATACATTCAACATAATTGTTTGTGGTGCAATTTGGTACCATTCCTGAATTGTCTTTGGAAGATTTTGATTATGCAGGTGAATTCATACAATCCTGAGATTGAGATATATTCCTTGGACAAAAGAGGCAGTCATGGGAAGTCATGTAAAAATCATGGGAGGAAATAATTTAGTTAAGCCTAATTTAGTTTCTGCTTCAAAACTCTTAATACTGAGCTTCCTTTATGACTCCTCTGCTACTTAAATGTATTGCTTGTTACTATAAATATGACAACATTTCAAAAATTATTCATTTGTGGCTGACTGCTTTAGTGGCTTAGTGAAAGTCAAGTGGATTATTTTTGCAATATGTTCCCCACAATTAAGCCTTCTGTCCCAGCCTGACAAGAACCAAGACTGTCCCAGAAGAACTCTAAACTGTAGTTTGAGGAAACCAATAACTCTGCTGTGCTCGTTTTTATTAACCATCTTCACTAGATAGCAACGTTGTCAAAGAACTAGGCTTTTGTTCTTCACTGCAATTGTGACAATTGTTTCCAGTCCAGGGCATTAATTTTTGACCTGTTAAACCAGGATTCCCCTGGTGGCAAAAGGGCAAATTCAGTCTGCCCTCTGTGAAGCTTCATTTAGTTCTGTCCTAAATGTTGTCCAGAAAGGAGCTGGAAAGGTCAAGAGAAACCCAGAAAACAGAGAAGCGTGTTCTTTCCTCAGCTGAAATCTGTATGTTGAGTTCAAAAAGCAGCAGTGACCTTTCCTCTGCACTCTGGTTTTAATCAAGGGTTGTCAGTGATCCTGGTTTCAGTGTAGTCCAGGTAGCTGTTAAAGAGTGAATGTACCACCTGCAGCCATCTGCTTTAGTCCTCAGGCTGTTATGGATAAAGATGGTGGTAACACCAACTTTTGCTAGACATCATCCTTACATATACCACAGAGCTCAGTAAGGTTTCACAGCCACATGAGAGTTAACTCACTGTACAGTGAGATAGTGCTTCTTACTAACTCTGTGCCGAGCTTTGCATGACCCAGCACAGGATACAATTTATTTATAAAAGAATTATAGTAGAAATATATAGAATAGGAAACAGCAAAGTAGCTATCTTCTTCTTGGATGATTTTCATGGCCAAAGGCAAAATGAGAAGTCATGACAAACTCCTCAGTAAATTAGGATTCAGGGTTTCTCATCATATTCTCTTTAGTGAATATTTTAGAAATGTATTTTGCTGCCACCAAAAACTGCAGCATGTGCTAAAATTTCCAGCTCTATTGATGCAGGAAGTAGAGAATCAAATAGAAAATATCCTTAAAAATTGTCCATGACATGACAGAATATTTACCTCTCACCCTGAGTCAGCATGTGTAGGTCTGTGGCAAGCAGTCAGACTTTTTAGGAGGTTTCCATATCCATGCATATAGCTGCTAATAACATTCTAACCTCTGACTTCTTAATTACTACCTTCTACTTACATCATTCAGCAACTCAGTGTTAAGACCCTATTAACATATTATAAGACATTAATAGATTTTTTTTTTATTACCAGTTATATTTCAGGATTGCTTTTCATATAAATTTCCTACTGCTAAGTGCATGTCATCTCCATGACTCTACTCTGACGTATCAACACAGTAGTTAAAAAAGGCTAATAACTCGCTCATGTAACATTACAGGTACATTTGGTACCTTTCCTCTGATTATAGGCACATCAGCTCATTAAACACTAGTATAAGAACACTAGCTGAGCCCTTCCTTTTAACAAACTACCAGTTTGAAACTAGAAGCTACACCCTTCTCTTTTAATGTATAGGTAGCTCTGCCTCCATAATCAGGGGAGGCTAGGAAGTGGTGTAAGGAGACCATACCGTATTTCAGACAGCATTTATTGCTGCAGAAGTAGTGGGTTTTCATGTCTGATTTCAAGCATGTTTTTAAACGTCTTCATGTGCCCTTTCCAGATTGTTTCTTTTATTAATAATGTTGATGTTCACTCTCAGAAAGATTACTATACCTGTGTATGTGCCACATTGAAGGTAATTATTCCATGCAATCATTTAGAAGCTGTATAGTACTACAGATACAATGAAAAACTAGTATAGCTTGTAAACATGTATTCTAAATAATATACCATATAGTTATTTAAGTATGTACAACAATATATGTTGTAACGCTAAGTCAGACTCTAATTTGGAACCTTCAGTGGCCCCCAACAAAACCCCATTTGTTTCTACAGAGAATAGGAAAGTATTTTGTGTGATTGCTTTAATAAATAAAATCAGTCATTTTTTGCTCCCAGTCCAATCATATATTAACAGTAAATTGTGTCATGGCTCTTGTGGGTTTCCTCTCCTGAAGATTTAAAAGTGTAAAAAGGCTTTATCTTCACTGAGAATTGAGCCTGTAACCTCTGGAAGGTTCTCTACCCTTACCATTGGAAACAGCCTTCTAGCTATTGACAAGGAAGTCCTTCCTTTCTGGGTTTGTCAGTGATCAGAAGGAAAAACAGATGCAGAAATAAACACAAAGTGAAACACTCTTCCCTTAGAAATTCTTGTCCCTTAGATACTACAAGGGCATGCAGTGATAGGACAAGGAGGAATAGCTTAAAACAAAAGGAGGGCAGGTATAGACTAGATAGTAGGAAGAAGGTGAAGGTGGTGAGGCATTGGAACAGATTGACCAGAGAAGCTATAGACACACCCCATCCCTGGAAGTGTTCAAGGCCAGGTTGGATGGGGCTTTGAACAAACTGGTCTAGTAGAAGTTGTTCCTGCCCATGACAGAGGGGTTAGAACCAGATGATATTTAAGATGCCTTCAAAGCCAAATTATTCTATGATTCTGTGATATTCTCTGGTGAAACTTTCCACCCAAGACATGGACCACAGGGCCCCTCCTCTATCTGCAGAAGCATACAAGAAAAGAGTCACTGCAGAGACAGTTGTACACAGTCTTCCCTAGGCACAGCAGACTCTCCATGAGCCTATGCCTTCCCATTTTACACTTGCTCATGATTTCTGTTTTCCTTTTCCTTCCTTTAAGTCTGATTTTCATACTGGTATGTTGGGGTAGAACTCCTTGATCTCATCACAGCTCATCAACCCCTTGTTTGGCAGTAGCATACCTGCATAACTGTTCACAGGGCACCACTGAAAGGTACAAAAAACATTTCATCAGAAATATATGCTGCAGCAATATAACAGTGCCCATCGGACTCTTGGCTGATTTTCATGACTGAAGGCAAGATGAGAAGTAATAACTAATTCTACAGTAGATGAGGATTTAAGGTTTCTCATCTTTTCTTTGCTGAATATTTAGATAAAATGCATTTTATAGCTGCCAAAAAATTAGAGCACATACCACAATTTGCAGTTCCATTACCCAAGATAAATTAGTACAGTATGACAAAGTGATTCAACAGACTCACCCTGTTATTATTACCCATTTCAGAACTCCCAAATAAAATCAGTCAGCTGTAATGTATGCTGTGCTTCCCAGAGCTCCATTAGTTGTTTTGGTACCTTAAACATGAGTAACTGCTGGAAAGGGAAAGGTTTCATTAATGTTTCTAAATACTGTACCAAATAATTAAGTTGTCAAAAACAAAAGTAACAAACTTATTTTAGGACCTTCCCTATGCTAACAATTTGGTAATATTAGCAGTTAATGAGACACACATCCTCAAGGGCTATTAAATTACTTTACAGATGACAGTCCGGGAAATAGCACTATTTGCATCTTAAACTGAGGAAATTCAGAAACAGAAATGCTATTAGACAAAACATCAATGGTGAATCACATTGAAGTCATAAAAAAGAGAAATGGTGACACAGATTAATTTAGCTGAATTTAACTGCGTCAAGCTAGGAGTATAGTCATACCACACTCCCTTTGTTGAGATAGAGAGTATCCCAGTAAATACATTTTTGCTGTTCTTAACAAAAGGCTTCATATTGTCCTTCCAGTGCAAGGGTCTGAGAACTTACCAGGAATTATCTTGGCATGGCTTAGCCATGATATCAATTGTCTAGAAGTGAGGCAACTATCATCAAAAATTTCTTCATCTTAGTTTTAGTTCATAACAACTGGGTTAAATAATCTAGAAGTCTAAAGCAAAAATTGAAAGGTTTATCTGAGGTCCCAGACTGCAAATGCTGATGACAATCAACAAGCAGGCAACAAGTGGTCTTTATATAAGTGCGGCCTCATGAGTAATGTGAAACTAGTTGTAAAGGAAAAAGCAAAGAGAAAAACTGAATAATCTGGAAACTATTAAAATAAGCAGCATATAAGAAGTCTGTGTGAAGAAAACATGCAAAAGTAAATCCAAGCAGATGCAGGACTGAAGAAATCTCTGTCATGAACATCACGCTCCATCTGACGAAGACGTGAGGAAGCTGATGACATTTTATATTTCCCTTCTCCACTCTACTTCAAAAGTGTTGAAGGGTCAACCTTGGACTCAGAGGGATACTGAAAGCACCACTGAACAAAGGATAAATGCTAGGAAGGTTTAGTATAAAAATGTTAATACTATTGATGAAGATCCACTGTGTTAGTTTGAGTTATTAGCCTGTTAAAACATTGGGCTAGCAATAAATTCTTATCTCCATATATATGATATTAATGCCTTTTGCTCATAACTGAATTTTGAGCATAGTGAGACACAAAGCATGGTCAGATCCTAAGGCACACAGACTGCCATAAAGTACAGGGGCCTTTCATTCCCAGAGTGAAGCGCTGTAAGTTCTCCAGGAGCTCATACATTCCCATCCAGCAATAATACCCTACTTACAGACTCAGCGATGAATTCTTCCTCTATATTTAGAGGAAGTGACACTATTTCAACATATAATAATTATGGAACATATGAATGCGAAATTCATTTTCTAATATGAATTATCAATCAAGAATATCCATTTTCAGAAGGAGCAACTGAACTCCTGGTCAGTTTCAAAGACAGTAATCTGTGAATTTCAAATAAAGCTTTTTCACAAAAAAGATTTCATCCTTCCTGGTAATGGCTCTACTGATTTCAGTCTTATAATACACGGTATTGCTGTATTCTGCCTGCACTGGAATGGTTGCATTTCAATAGGAGTTGAAATAACATTCTTCTAATACACATGCCAAAAAAAACCCTAGCATGTACATAAAATGCCATTTTTATTATTAGCTCCTTTCCCTTGCATTCTTTATAATGGAAAATTAGTACTTTTCAGCAGACTATCACATTGTAAAATATTCTCTTTCTCTCTTATATTTGGTATCACAAAATACCATGGCAAATTAGTCCTGTTCGGCAGCATGATGCCCCAGCAGGAACATAGAAAAAAGATACCCCAGCTTTTTAAAAACCATAGGTCCTGCAACAGGAACTTTAGCTTTCATTTCTTTAGAATTCAGGATTTCTCATGAACAAGAATAAGAGTAGGAAATTACTGTTGATGAGCCTAAAACAAAAACAGAAAAATAAAATCAGTATTTGGTAAAATCCTGAGCAAGGGAATAGTGGGGAAAATTATTTTGGTACTGTAACCAGTGCAAAAACAAACAATATCAAAGTAAAACAATTCCAAATAGGAAATGTGGTAAGACTAACTTGAGCTCACATGGAGCTTTCTGAGAATTTCAGAATCAAATAAGGATTGTCCAAAAGTATAAACAGGAGGAAATCGCTTAGGATGATTGAGAAAGTAGTACAGAAGTACAAACAGACAAAACAAGGAGTCGTAAGTGCAAATATGTAAAAGCCAGCAATGGGTAATAAGTTTGCAAATGGTAGCCCCAAAAAAATAAAAAAAAAAAGGGAGATAGAGACAATATATAAAAGCTTTAGAGGCAAAATGAAGTAAAATGTCTTGAGCCTTATGGGGAAAGTGAGATATTAACAGATAACATATCAGAGGCAGAGATATCCCAGGGTTTTTCACTTCCTTTTTCACGAAAAGGTTAATAGTGATCAGATTATTCATAAGATTGCTGTTAACAACAAAGGGATGTGAACATAGGCCAGAGTAGAATAAAAATAAATCAGAGAATATTTAGGTATTAAGGGAAGTTATATATATTCAAGTCACAAGGCTTGAGAAAATTTATTGTAGAGCAAATCAATCTTTGAATTGTTAGTGATTATCTTCTAGACTTCATGGAGAATAGATTAAATCTGAAAGGGATGGAGAAGGACAATTATTGATCTAAACTTTAAGAAAAGGAAAAATAAACACCTGGGGAATTAGAGATTAGTAAACATAACTTTATCTTAGCAGAATGATACTGAAGTAAATGATTAAATAATCAATTTATAAGCTCCTAAAAGCAATGAAGTAGCTTTAAGCATCCACTATCCATTTCTTGAGACAAAACCTTTTCAATGACCAACCTGTTTGTCTTTACTGGCTGCCTCTCCCTCAGTAAACAGAGTAGAAGGGCAGGCCGAACTCCGATGAAACTGGGAAATGTTTTTGGCACAGTCACTCTCAGGAGAAAAAAGCTGTGTCTGGTATTTTGGTTCTGGCTGAACACAGGTGCCTAGCAGGTAAAAGAGCCAGTTTTAACATAATTATCACTAGGTTGCATCACACTGTAAGATCATATTTGGTGGGAACAAGGTAAGGCTGCACTACACATAATTCTAGTCAGTGTTCTCATGGACAATACGAATAGTGGAAAAGCTCCTTAAAATATTTGTAGATAATTGAGCTGGGAGGGACTTCAAGCACTTTGGAGTGTACATTTAGAATTCAAAACAATTTTGATAAAGTGGCGAAATGGGCTCAGATCAGTACAGCAAAATTCAGCAACAACATCTATGAAGTACTGCAGGAAACTCAAATGCATGCACATAACAAGGCAAACAAGTGACTAGATAGCTACACTGCAAAAAAGGATCTGAGGTATATAAAGGCTGTAAAACTGGATACAAGTCAACAGTGTGCTGGCCTTGCAAAGAAAGGTTATATTATTCAGGGTATTATTATTGAGAGCATATAAGAAACAGAAGGCAACCATCCTGCTGTCCAAGGCACTAGAGTGGCAGGCACTGGAGTCCAGTTTTCAGCAGCACACTTTCAGAAAAATATAAGTAAATAAAAGAAGACAGTACTTTTAGGTTGAAAAAATCAAAAAGGAAGGCAAGATCCAATCTGTCATTGCTACTCCTTGGTCTGTCACAATCTTCATGGCTCAGCTGACTCGTCCTGAGTAGGTCTTTTCCTTGACAGTTGGTTAAAAAAAAAAACTAGACTAAATTCTTTCATATTACCAGCAAACTAATAGCTGTGTGAATTAAAACTGAAACAGCTTACTTCTCCACCTAAATCCTGATTTCTTACAGCTTTTCTTAATAATTCTGTGACTGTAGTATGCAAATTAATCTGCCTTTGAAAAAGCGCAACTAGACATTACTGACGGGATTTAGTTCAGTGCATGACTTATTCACTGATACATTTATGAGCATAAATTGATCTACCACTTTTAGGACCAGATACTTGATAACATGCACAATCCTTAAAATATGCAAGATACAGATAAGAATACAGTCTGTTATCAGGAAGTTATTCTAAATCAGCTCCAAAATCATATCAGTTGAAATCATACTTCTCAGCTGATTTCTGCTTTTTAAATGCTACCTCGCTCCCAGACTATCATAAGTGATGCATTCTCACAAAAGAAACTTAGGTATTTTGTGGCACTTGTGTGACATTTCTTACAAGACTTCAGGTAGATGGAAATAACATATTTTATCAGCTGGCTCAGTAATTAGAGAATTTCAGCTGGAAATTATACACCCTTGTTTACACTGGAAGATGAAGCTGGAGAAATGGTATCCATCATATCACCCTGTATGCCATGAACTACAAGAAGCATTGAAACTTTGTTTGAGTGCAGAGAATGTCAAAAGGAACCTTCAATTTCTTTTTCATGTAAGAATCAAATAAATGTTGGAAAATTTTCAGACCAAACACCACCAGATACAGATAACATGCAAAGCTGACTGTTCAGTCAGATAATAGTGTGTTTTCAGACACTTCAGGGTGAGCCTGTATTTCCTCTTCCATTTTGGTTTTCCGTTGCTGGAGACAGCATTTCTACATTTCACAGCATATTTCTATTGCAGACAAGTATTATTTATAGTTTTTTAATTTTTCTTTTTAAATATTCTCTCCTAACCTCTGACTAGGACAGAGTGATGACCCTCTAAAACTCATGAATAAGAACTAGAATGTTTCTTAGGAGTTTTAGCAGTGAATTTATCTCTTCTACTATTTTTTTTTCTACTTTGGGCTGCAACCTGACATGACAGCACACGATCTTAATTAATTGCTAAGGATTCACAGATAGATGGATAGATAGATAAATAGAGAGAGAAAAGCAGTAAGGTAATTGCTCCTAATGGAGGCGGCAGGAGTGGTGGCAGAGAAGGCAGAGATTATAAATACTCCTAAATCAGACTGTTTCTTTTCTTATATCAGTGCTTGTTCTATTCATAGTTACCAGTGGAGAAAGACCCACATTTTAAAGAATTTTAAACACATCATCACAGTGAAGGAATGAGAAAGTTCTTGGAAAAATGCAGTTATCAGCTCCCAAGTTAAGCCCAGAGTAAAAGGCAGAATGTCAGGAGAAATCAGGCCAGATTTAGCAGCTCAGGGGCTCTGAGGATGCTCCATGAGCAAAACCTGGGTTCAGCCAGTAACAGGGCTGAGTGTGGGTTCTCAGCTGGCATATACAGAGCACATGTATGCATTGTACATACTATGAAATGTATGCAACTGGCTGTTCAGATAACATGCACAACACTCACACAAACACACGCAGCACAGCAGCCTCGTCCCGCTCCCCGCTCTGACTGAGCAGAGTGGAGTACCAATAGCAAAAATGTACATATATCTCTCCATCTCAGACAGAAAGAGAGAGAGGGAGAGATTCATGCCTCCCATGGTTCCCTGCAGCCAACCTTGCTGTGTTTACCTTCTGTGTTCCTTTTGGGTGTGTAGACCATATTTAACTAGGCAGTTTAGCTAGGACAAGGCAGTCAGTGACTGGAAATTACATTCAGAGATGGGAAGGAGGTAGTTAATTAGGCAGGAGAGAAGTCCATTCAGGATTGTAAGGAGGGAAATCTGCAGAAAATTGAGGCAAATTCTGAAATTGTGGGAGAGGGTTCTTCAATAAAACCATAAGAAAACAGATTAATATTTAGGGACTTGGTTTGGTTCTGAAAAACGTATCTCAGTAAGAACAGTTATAGAATCATAGAAAAGAATGTTTGGGGTTGAAAAGGACCTGAAAGGTCACCTAATTCCAACTCTGCTGCCATGGGCAGAGATGTGTTCCACTAGACCAGGTTGTTCAAAGCCCATCCCAACAAGACCTTGAACACTTCCAGGGATGGAAAATTTCTCTGGGAAATCTATTCCAAATATCTCGCCACCCTCATAGCAAAGATTTTCTTCCTCATATCTAAAAAATATCTAATAAAAGGTTGCCAAAACACACAGTGGGCAGAAGCTCAAACTAGTGTTTGGGAGTGTCACTCACCCACCACATACTGGATTGGGACTGGCAAAACAACTTTAGGTAAAACAAAAATTTTCAACCATTAGTTGCAAAGAAACCAAAAGACTGTGATATATGTACAACAGGGAAGTGCCCTACAGTTCATAACAAAGAAAGCCTGCCAGATGTTTGCCAATTTATGCATGCCTCATGCCATGGCCCTTCATAGAATTTTGTATGTAATGGAAGAGAAGTCTGCACAAGGGGAAGACAAACAAAAGGAAGGAGTAATAGAAATGGACGTTTTGAGCAACAGAATAGGGAAAACAAGTCCATTTTGTCAGACACTTTCCCAATATTAATCTTCCCTCCATTAAGATACCCCATTTTTCCTAATTAGACTCCATATGAAAACACCACTGAAAGCTTTATTTAAACAGTCATGTAGTCTCCATCCTTGGAGATTTTTAAAACTAGTCTGGATGAAGCCCTGAATAACCTGGTCTGATCTGAGAGACAACCTTGCTTTGTGTCAGAGGTTGCACTAGAGACCTCCTGAAGTTTCTTTCAGTCCGAATTGTTCTGTGATTCTGCAATCCTAAGAAACTTTGTACATCAAAAAGTTCATTTGCATATCTGAAAGCAGTCAAGGCTGTGGGCATGTTCTGGTAAGTTTTTAAACATGTCATATCTGCAGATGTCTCTTTCTGCAGGCTATCAGTTTCAACTGTAGATAAATGCATGGCATAGAAGTTTGGGGCGGTTTTACCTCAAGAACTTTTGAGTTCAAACCAAACATTCCATTGAGCCTGAACCCAAATCATCTCAGAATGTCATTTTGTGACATCTGTCAGTAGAAATATCATCAAACTATGACACAAGAAGAGAGTGAGTTTCAGGGAGGAGTCACCCGCTCAGAGGAGCTGTCAGCTTCTTTAGCTGGCAGGAATGAGACAACAGACCTTGGACTTGTACCAATAGCTCGTTTCTTGACAATTGTCTCTAAGCAGACTCTTGATGGTTTTTCTCATGGTTTTTCTAGGCTGCCATAACACAGTTGGTGTAAGATGATGTTTACATTATTTTTTAAAATTCATTGTGACTTTCTAAGATGGACTTTTCTGTCAGCAAAACCCACTTTCCCCTGTTCAAGCTGCATGAAGGGTATAATTGATAACTGATGAGAATTATGCCTTTGCCAAGGAGCTTTACATTGGCAGAAAGATGTGAAGGCAGAATTGTCACCTCTCATGGCACCCTATTTCATGTAATGGATAGAAAGGAAAGCTCACAATAATGGTTCTGAAACTGTGCATAAAGTCAACTGATAAATACAAACTGGAGGTGTGCTTCCAGCAATAGAACATAAAAATTAAAAGTTATAAACATCACATTGCACCTGAATAAAGCTCAGATGTAGTTTAAGCTCTCTTCCCACTGTCCCTGTTTAATTTGGTTAACTGCCTGTGAGTGGTTCATATTTTCATTCCAAGTTCCTTCACCCCTACCTTAAAATTTTCTGTAAATATGGAAGAGAATGCGAAAGATACCTAATAATGCAAGAATTGGGAGAAATCAGAACAATTACTGAAAAGAAGATGTCCCTTCCATAAATAGGGTGTTAAAAGTGTTGACATGAACAACAAGAAAGCTTAACTGTGAACAAGACTGTGATTTCTGTTCAGGCAAGCAATTGATTCCCTTTAAAAGTGGTCATTCATAACACTGGGGGAAATTCTCACTATGCAGCAACTGGTGGGATGTTCAAATGTCATGCTTGCTCTGTGAGAGCAGGAAACTATTGAAGAGTAAATATGTTAAAAGTAAAATAGAGCTAAGCAGGGTTTTATGGGCTTGGGAGATTTGTCCTGAGAACAAGGTTGTTCTTTCCATTTAAGTTATGCCCATGGCAATTACGAAACATTTTTTACTGTATGGTGGATACGCATGGACGAAGAAAAGCTAAATATACTACCTTACTTGAAAAGTCACATAAAGATTTGTATAAATTCTTCCTTATAATCCTAGTTGCCATCTCAGCAAGATGGTTATAGTGGTAAAGAATTTTCACATTATGGTATGGAATGTTATTATGGCATAAACACTCATGTTTTTATACCAATGACTCATTCTTATTTCCCTTCTTCTGAGCATATTATATATTACTACATATCATATATTACTACAATTTGGTTTTCAAAAACAAATACAGAATAGAGATCTAAAAATATTAGAGCACGCACACACTGAACACGAAATACAGGTGGATGATGATCATGAGTCTATTTTCTGCACTGGTTTCTGGACTTCATGTGTTAACGTCCAATCAGAATGTGCTGCATGTGTCTCAAATCCTGTCAAATCAAATAACTTCTCATCTTTCTGGAAGCTAATCTTTAGCTAATATAAAAGTTGTATTTAATAAAATTGGATCAAATAATGGCACATATTTTGGTTTTTGCTCAGATGTGATAATTGGTAATACCTTTCACTACTATTTTCCATTTCTAGCATATATTAGATTACACTGGTTGATTTCATCTTGTAGATTGAGGAGATTAAACATTGCAGGGGCAAATGAACCCACTTTGAGTCTCATTTCTTACGGTTCTGTGAAGGATAGATTGTAGGGGTGATATAACCATAAAAATTACCCATTTGTTTGCTGAGCATTTTAAGCAATTCTGCCTTCATGCTTTTAGTTATACAGCTGATTATTGACAGTTCTGGAATCTAAAAAGGTCTCCCAATTCGCTGAGGAGCGAAGTGAAATTTAGTGCTTGAAAAATAGTATCCACAGATTACACTACATACAATAAAGGGTCGTCTTGAAAGTGAGGATCAAATACTTTGTGATCATTCTACCCTTATCCTTTTTGATAAAGCTGCCAACACAACATGTTTAATGATGATGACTTTGAAATACAAACATTCATCCAATAGAAATGAGTGAAAGACTGAACAGATTTGTAAGATCCGCTGGGGGAAAAAATCCCCATCAAATGGAAACCACTTCCTGATTCAGAGCCAAACTGCAATTTGTATTGGTTATTAGCTCTATGGTAGGATCTTCTCTGGCCCAGGAAAGGCTTACTGGAACTACATCCAACACACAGACAGTAAGCAAAATACTTCTATCTCCTCCTTATAAATTTGTCTAAAAAAATCCATAGCACTGAGTACCTGCATTGAAATATCCCTACTGATTCTCACAAGAATCTTGTGCAGGAATGCCTTCAGAACCATCCCAGATTTGCCAACAATTTATGGAACTGTACGAAAAGTAGTTACATGATGAACACTGGGGAAGGACTCCTGTTAGTGTGATAGGGATTTTTGTTGGTTAACCACACTCATCAGTTCTGTGTCTCTGCTGTCTAAAGCAGGATACATTGGAAGAGCTTTCTGTAAGCTCCAATGTTAATCATATCCAAACACCTTTCATAGGGCCTGCACCTGTTCTTAGGCACCAAAGAAGCACCGGCATCAGCGAGGATAGCAATTTTTCTTGCGGAGTGGGCTTCACATAATTCAGTGTACTCCACAGCACATTCACAGCCCCTACAATGAATCCTAGAAGCAGTACAGTCCCAGCATGAAGGCAGGCAAGAAAACTCTGGCACTCTCTGAATGCTGATATCTATGGCACACATGATGCAATCGTTGATTGTACATGCATATATTTTAATGGAAATTACTTAAAACCTGCTGTATTGATATCAGGTTTTTAAAGAATTGTGTGTTTAATTTTTTTTATTGCTGCGGTAAAAGGACTGCTAATCTGCACTTAGTATATTGCATCTGATAAATTTTATGGGTTTGACTGTATAAGGGTTGATTTCTTTGTCAAAGAAAGTATCAATTTAAGTGCAAGCCTCTATGGTTTTTACTTCAGGGACATAGAGCGCTATTTAATTGTCTTGTGTATATTGCTTGCTGATTTTTGATACTTTAATAAAACCCTTAGGCATTGCTGTGGTTTCTCATTTCCTTACAATTAAGCAGAAAACAAATCCTTAATAAAAATGCAGAACTTTATTAGACTTAGAATTATATGCAATAATAAAATTCCAGAGCAGTGCAGTCTAACTTGTGATTGCCAAAAATGTAGGAAAGTGCTTTTTTTAAACTATCAAACAATGCTTCATCTAAAAATAAGTAAGAAAAAGAAAGGAAAAGTTAAAGTTAATTAAAGCAAAAGTACTAAACCACAGTTTGTAAATAACACTGTAAAACATCCTACAGGCAAACTGAACGGCACTGATCTCTATTTTCTTCCCTTCACCTACCTTTTCTGTTATGCATGCTGTAGAGCCATTGCAGAGCAGAATGAGTAGGGAGTTTTTGTTCTGTTCCTCCTACAATTACTCCAGCTGTGCATCCCCTAATATCTGTGAATGTAGCTAGTAAATCCCACATTGGGGTACTCACTTGCTCCCTATGTGATGGATTGCCAATATCATGTTCCCTGCTTCTCTCAGCTCATATTTTGAAACTTTATGAGGAACCCAGAGCTGGGGAAAATCCAATGCATCTGCAATAGCTGACATTTCATGATGTCATGCAGACAGAAAGACCATAGCAGAGTCTCAGTGTAAAGCGGAAATTAACTGCATTTGGTTGCACATTTCAGCTGCAGCAAACTTTATTTGTGCATAGGTTTTAATCCTGATCAGCCAGAGAAGAGAACATAATTGGGTGGTCCGTGTTGCTTGTGACCCCGTGCAAGCTTTGTGTGCTTAAGCACGTGCTGATAACAGTGCCATTCTCTCACCTGTGTTGCTCTGTTTTGTATTTGTGTACCTTTATATCTTCAAAGTACATGCCCAGCCTTGCTACAGCCTGGACCTGGAATTGAGACCATCGGTGGCCATGTCTGGCAGAGTAGGAGCAGAAACCTTTTGTGTGTTAAAGCCCTCAGGATCTAGCTTCTCCTAATCTTACTAGAATCACAGCTTCAACATACAAGTTCTTCCAGAGGCCAGTTTTTTATGCATAAACCAATGTGACATTGTGATAAGGAGAAACCTGGCACAGCTGGGAGTACTTTAGCATGAACTTGATTAACTACAAGAGAAGTTCCCAATCAACAGGGAAGCTATTTTGTACTGGCTTGTCTATGTGTGGTGAGAAATGTTCTTCACTGACAGCAAGGCTGGTCATCTGTCCCTGTAGTGATTGGCTTATAATAAGGAACATGCATGCTGCTGTGATTCAACCCCAGCCAGCAACTAAGTACTATGCAGCTGCTCACTTACTCCTCCAGGGAATGGGGATGAGAGTCAGAAAAAAAGTGGGTTAAGATAAGAACAGTTTAATAGTTGAAACAAATTTAAATGATGGTGATGATGATAATAATAACAATTACAATAATTGTAATTTTAAAAAAAGAGGAAAATAAAACGCAAGAGAAACCAGTGGCCCAAAATACAGTTGCTTACCACCCACTTGCCAATGCTCATCCCAGTGATCACCCCTCCCAGTCAACTCCCCCCAGTTTATAAACTGAGCTTGATGTTCTGTGGTATGGAATATCCCTTTGGTCAGTTAGGGTCAGCTGTCCTGGCCATGGCCTCTCCCAGCTCCTCACTGAGAGCATGGGACACTGAAAATTCCTTGACTTGCAAACCACTTATATACAAGCAAAGTACCAGTGCATTATCAACATTATTCTCATACTAAATACAAAACACAGCACTGTACCGGCTACTCAGATGAAAATGAACTCTATTGCAGGACAGATGTGAACAGATGTCCTTCAAATTCTGCTGGTAATATCAGTTCTCCTTCCCTTCCTCACAGAAGAAAAAGCAGCAGAATCTAGTTTTGTTAAAACTGCAAAGCATTCATAAGTCAGTGAAAGGTTTACTGCAATGAAAATACGATTCCTCTGTTAAAAAAAAAAAAAATTAAAAACCCAAAACAAAACACAACAAAAACAATCAGAAGCAGAGGAGAATTTGTCACAGAGGCAGATCTCAGGCTGGATTTCAAAAAAGGGGGATTACACGCAATGGTATCGTTGATAGAAGTACAGCATCGCATGGCACCGCAACTGCCTCATCCTGTAGTCTGGACCACAAACCCCATTACACCTACTCCAAATCTCTGAAAAGTGAGTTAGCTCATGCTGCTGGGCAGATTATTGCTCCTGCTCACACCAGCTCATTGCAAGCTGGCTCAGGCATCTCTTCAGTTTGCCACATGGATGCCCCACAGTGCCACAGATCAGCACACTCTGCAACATTAAACTCCTCAGCTCAGACACTTAGGCATTCACACAGCATTTTTTGTTGTAACTGTGAATGAAGCATGTTGAAATTCTAAGCAAGCACCATTCTACAAGCACCAATATTTCAACCAAACCCATTTGTGCACTTAGTGGTTGATCCACAGCCCACTAGAGACAATGGGAAGACTGCCATTAACTTCACATCAGGCTCGTAAAAAATGAGGCAGATAACTTCCATTAATGTTAATGAGAGTCATGTGTATAAATCACCTAACCACTGACGGAAGAAGAAACCTTCTTCTGTTCTGCTTTTTACACAGCTCCCACAGTCTGTGATCTTCATCCTCCTCCAATAGCATTGTGAAGACAAAAGGTTTTTCAACAGCCACATCTTCCTAATGATTTTGTTTTCTGTCAACATGAGTCAAGCTTCACGTAGACAGAATACATCTAATCATACAGTCACGAAACAATTACATTTTAACATTGTAATGGACAGATTTTTACTATTATAAATTTTTTTCTAATTACTTCTATTTGTATAAGTATGTATGTAAAAATTTTAAAACAAGCAGAAATTAATCTTCTCCTTTTAAAAGGTCATTATAGGGTAATAATATAAAATGGCATTTATCTCATTAATGTTTAAATTTGAGAGGAGCTTTAACGGCAATCCAGAAGCTGCATTTTTCATGTACATTTCAACAATGGATGGTTGAGACACAACGCAGGAAAAATGACTTATCGTTAATGACTTGACACCAGCAGCAGATATTAGGATTCTAGAAAGCATTGCAAATGGATTTTTAGTTTTCAAGACTAGACTGCAGCTGCTTTGCTCCACCAGGTTTAGTCTTTCTTTGGCTGCTTATCCTTAACTCCTTAATGTGACACATTAATTATACCCTCTCAACGGTTTCATTCCTTCAGGTCCCCATGTCTAGAAATGATGCCACTCAAATAGCAAAGTGCAAGGTTTCCATCATTCTAATAGTTAAATAATGGCAAGGCTATGCAATTGAAACAGCATGAAAGGTCACCTTGACAATATTCTGACTGGTAAAATGTAGCTTAAGGCACCACTGTTCTTTATTGTGAATGAATTGACTGAGTTTATTACTACTTGTGATATTTGAATCATTTACAAGTTTGAAACAAAGTAAGAAATACCATTTTGGAGTTGCTGCAAATTATCAGATATATAAAATTTAAAGACAATGTTTACAAAGCATACTTTTTACTATATTGATCAACAAAAAAATGAGGAGATGCAGGACTTTGAACCAATGATAGTTTTTGGAACAGCTGGCACAGGTAGTCAGTATGCAATGTAAGCCTCATCAGAAGTCCATAAGAAGCTTTAGTCATCAGCAGAGTACCCAGAAAGCTCTATTTTCAGGATTTAAGGCGCACAAACACGAAACAGAGACCTTACACTGGGGTTTTGAGAGGGAAAGTTTTGTGCCAAATGACATTCATAAACCACCTTTGGTATGCATTTTATGGCAGGAATAAGAGCAGGGCAGGACTGAATTTCACAAATTTCTCTGTTGGAGGTGGGACCAGGACCATAATTCCCACAATTATATACCAATATGATATCTGGTGAAACAGTGAAAGAAACCTAAATTTTCTGTCATCTTTATTTTATTCTTACCCAAGCCCTTGAAGTTTCACGTGCCCTTTAATGTAAGTCTTCAAATTAACTGCAGATTAAATTTCTGAACTATTTATATAGGATGTTAAAACTAGATTTACCTGGAGAATAACGCCACTAAAGACAGTGGAGTTAACCCAGGCATAAACAGCCTTGAACTTGCTTTTGTGTGTCCTTTCAGATCTGCTAATTGCAGAAATCGATCAGTTTAAGGTCCTTATGTTACGTGCTTCAACAAAAGGTGAGGTAAGATCTAAGCGACATGGACTTGAGCACTAAACACATCATTAACTGAAGTACAGTGAGCACTTCAGCTGCAAGTCTTCTGGTATGTCTCTATTTCCTTCCAAGGACATAAAAATGTAGAAAATACTTGCTACTTTCCTTATCCATTGGGAGCATTAAGTAAAGCCCTTGATTTGAAATGTGCTGGGTACTTGATCACATACATCAATACTTAAGGATCCATCTTTCAAGTCACTATTAATCTTTTATATTGATACTATTACTGCCCAAATTTCTGTATAATCAAATTTGAATCAAAGCAGAGGGCTGGATATTCTGAATGATGGAATACAATCTTACACATAGGAGCTATAACTTCCTTCACTAATCAAGGTCTATTTGCCTGAGATTAATTAAATCAGTACATCTTCAAGGCTCTTTTACTACTTCATCATCTAGTTTCTCATGCACGTACTGACAGAATGAAAAAAACACAACATGCTGATGAAAGACTTACCACCCATTGACCATTTTCCTCCAGTGATTAAAAAAATCACTAATGGATGACACTATTTTAAAAGGTGCCACCAACAGCTGACAGAGAGACTAATATATATATAGCACAAATGAATAAATTGTAATAAGATAAACATACAAGAAGCTGCAAATACATCTTTTAAGTGTATTGTTCAGACTGGTGCAAAATTAAAACTTTTACATTTTCACGTAATAATAAACATTTTTTCTGTAGCTGTCAGAAAAAAACCCACAAACATAGAGAACAATCAAGGTTGTCAGTATTAAGACAAAATACGTGTGATAATGAACATTCTGCTTCCTGCTGAGGCTTGTCGGAGTAAATATTCTGTTCTGAAAGGTGCAGGACAAGTGGTGCAGCTTGCCAGCAGTGTACTGTGTTACTCTGGCTTAGAAGAACAGTATAATAACACAGTCCATTTCCAGCAGCAAAGGAGGAGGGTTGGATCTGAACTTCTGGAGGCCCTCTCTCACAACTTGACACCAAATCTTGGCTTTAGGAACCCATATTGGCCAGGGAATACATACACAACTCTACTACAGATACTACCTAAACGGCTATGTTCTGTCTTTTTTATAAAAGGCAGTGACCTAGATGGACATCCTGTGGACATATCAGACAATTTTAAGGCCTGTAGAGCCACACTGTAATAGATGCCCACACAGTTTCTCTATGTCCTTCTCTATTGATTTATGTATAACATTTGATTCAGCTCCATGTAGTAAGAGACACCCTTTTGGAGCTGGGCAACAGTGATGCCTGCAGAAGCGTTTATCTAGAAACACTTTCTACACTTTCTCTAGGTGGTAGGCCATATTTTACCAGCCACTGCACTAAGGTCATAGACATCAGTCTATCCACCTCCCACATGTCTAATGCATAGCTTCTGCTAGTGCCCACATCTACTACAGGGACACTTTATAGTACCCCAAATGCTCCTTGTTTAAGCCAGTTTCATGGTCAGTCTTGAGTGAAAAATAATAGAAAAAAAATACCGTAAAACAGGAAGGAGTCCTAAGTGTAACTAAAAAAGCATACAAACATTGGTGTATAATACTTTGAATTAAAGTATGATTAGCTTCTTTTTTGCTGTATTTAACTATTATAGAGGATAAATAACTAATTAATAATACTCAGTAGTCATTAAAACAGCTCTGCACTGGATATGATCCCCTTCCATTAGTCAGCTGAGCTGGATGAAATAAACATTAACAATTCTTTCGTGAAACAGAAACATGGTATTCATCAAAGAGATTATGTTGACACTGAAATCAACCCATAGCCAAAGGCCTGATCCTGCCAACAGACTTGTATGGGTGGAACTTCTGGTCATTCCTATTAGTGAAAAGATCTGTTATAGTTTAACCAAATATTTGGAAAAATGTAGAAAATACAGAGTTGTCCTCAAATTAGCAGCAAAATTGCCACTATTATCCCAGGTTTTAACCCACCATCTAGAAGTGGATTTGAATGCACTGAGATAACAGCTCCATAAATGTCAATTTCCTTATGAAGTGGAAAGAAAGAGTTTGAACTTTCTCTGCTAAGTTTGCCTGTGCACAGAGGTCTTTTATAATATAAATTTAAATACACAATCTGTTTTATAATGTTTTCCATCATCTCTCTTCTCCATATGTTCTCCCACTAGGAATCTAATGAGTTCTACATATGAGGGATGACAAGGGAATATGCCTGAGAAAGAATTCCAGGAATTACAGCATATGGAGGCATTGTTTTTGAGTCATTTTTGCCATGAACATTAGGCAGAGCATCTGGGACCAAATTATGTCTACCTGCCCATGGACATTAGCAAAATCATCATCTTCCATTTGTAAATTCTGCTGAGGTAATCTGCCATACAGAGAGGACCATTTCATCAGCTTTACGATCAGAGAGCACACTGAAACACAGTCCATTTATATTTAGGAAAAAATGTTTCTCTTTAGAAAGGATAGTTTAAACTGGAAACTATTTTGAGATAGAATTATAGAAACTTATCATCTTTCTCTCTTCCCTCCTGCGTTCAGTTCCAGGCCACTACTTACTAAAAAACTTTTCTCATCACTACTGGAGTTTTGTAAGAACTAACTGGATTGTGGGACAGGAGAAAATGACCAAGGAAAAATAAAAAGAAAAACAAAAATATGCACAAACTCTAAATCAGTAATAGTAAGGATTATGTTCTCTGTGCCCAAATACGACAAGGTATTGGTAATTAATTATAAGGAGGAAACAGACTAAAAAAACCTACTTTATATGGAGACATAGTGACTGAAATAGTGTGCATTTTGTAAATTCTGATTTAAACACTAAGACATATGGCTGGAGAATTCAAGTACAGTTTCTATCATGTTTCTTATGACAGTATGGAGAAAAGAGATCAAGAAATTCAACCATTATGCTCATATGGGGTAAACTTGCAACTCTTCATATTCCTCATACTCAAGAAAAATGTCTCAGCAATGTAAGTAACATAAGTATTTTTACGTGTTGTTTTCCCAGCTGTGCAGCTGAAGCAGTGAAAGCCATAAATCCTGAAATACAGTGTCCTTAGGTTACCTCTGTGTTTTAGCAGAAAAAAGAATGTCCCTGCTGTTATAGAGGATCTAAACCAAATTTGACATTTTTCAGTTATGAATATAAATATAATTTAAAGAGCTAATATAGAACTTTTACTGTTAGGGTTACATATAAGCAATAATATTTCAATTACACAAACTATTTATTTAATTTAGTTGGGCAATAAAATGGTTTTCAGAACTGAAAGCCAGATTTATTTCACATCTTTCAGTCATGGCTAATATTGATGGGGTTAGTGATATTTCATCAAGAGAATCTATTATCAAGGAATGACTGGATTTCTCTTCCAATTGCTACACAGGTTTCCCTGTATACTTGCAAGGAAATAGAGAAAATAGAGAGTAATTGCTTTAACCATTAACTTGAACATGTGAACTTTAATTAATTTGCTCATTCAGAATTTTCTAAACAAAATACTGAACATTCATCTGCATCTGAAGGCCTTATCCAAACCATACTGAAATCAACAAGGTGCCTTGCCATTTCTGTAATCTGGCTTTGGAGCAAATCCCAGAGACACGAGACAGACCTTTCCTCCACCCCAGAGAACTGGTCTAAGGTCCTCCTGTCACCCCCACAGCCTCAGGTTCAGGATGCTGACTGTACCCCTGTGGTCATATGCTGGATCCACTTCCCCAGAACCTACATCTCTGGTTATGAAACCATACTACAGTGGTTTGACTCTCCTGGCATCCTATTCACAGCAGTCTGATAAAGAACTGTCACTCCCTTATACAAGAGTTTCCAGTGTCATCATCAGTGGCCCTCCTACCAGTCTTGTTAGTTTTGGATAAAGAGACATTGAAAACACTTGTAGTCTCATCTCAATTGTAATCTCATCTGTCAAAACAAAGTTGTGGGAAGTTCAACCTTTTCATATACAACCTCTTCTGTAGTATAGATGAATACAGAAGATACAAAAATACCAGCCATATTTTTACTAAAATATTTGCAATGACTGTCTGTAAAGTAGTGTCCAAAAGTTACATAAGCTCCTACAGAAACAAAGATGTAATCTGGAAATATTTGCTCATTCTGTGAAAGAATAAACAGAAAAGTTTATCAGGATACAAACTGTGTTATAAAGACAAAGTGATTAGGAAATTCTTATTATCAATTTAAGACCGCTGAATCCATGAGAAATCATTTATTGCATCAGATCCTTCAGGTGTCACAGGTTTGGCAAAAAGAAACTAGAAATTAAGGCAACACTTCTCTTGCAAATCAAAACTGTGCTCCTTTGCCAATATCTTGGTTAACAACAGATGTGTAAAGTTTGAGGCATGAAGGAGGAGACAGTGAATCAACAGAAAAGGATGCCAATCACATATTTTTGTTTTGTTGTTACAGACTTCCATGCATTACCTAGAAATTATAAAAGCCAGCTGTACAATTATAATGAGCAAAAAACCACTGCATATATTTTTATGAAATCTAACACAATAAAATGCTTTAGATCAGATTTTTTAGTTTCAAAATAAATGTATCTGATGCACTCTTAAAGCATATAGATTCTGCACAAAACAGAGCTGCATTAGTTTGGTGAAGTATTGAAATGCTACACCAGTAACATTTTTAGGCAGAGCTGAAGGAGCCAAGACTTAAAAGACACAGGATAAATACAAAAATTTAATATACATAAGCACAATAGTTGTATTTATAGGTAGTAACAGTGGTATCTGCAGCAGTGCTGTTTTAAAGGTTCATTATGACCAATAAACCAGATACAACCAAGATCTAGACTTGAATGTCTTTTAAGCTCTATTTTAGATTTAATTGATCTGATATAGCATATTTTTTCATTAAGATTCTTATCAGAATTTCCTGTTGTGCTTTGTTGAAATGATCCAATACATTTAACTGTGAAAGGTATGAACAAAGCTGTGATTTTTCTTTCCCTCTCAATGCACTGCCACTTGGAACTGCAAAACTGAAATGTATATTCTGCAGTTCAGAGATCTTGATGATTATTCAATTCGAAGGGTAACTCTAATCATAATGCCTGATCACTTTTGTAATCAGATGAAATAATCTAGGAAGTAGTATATAAGGAACAAATGATTAATTGAAGCAATTCACATGCCTACAACATGAATGCACATAGCTGATCCAGTCACCTGTACTCTGTTTTCAAAGGAGCACCAAACCTGCTTGCTTCCCATCTTGCTTCAAGCTGCACAAGCACATCTGACAAAAGGGCACTTTTTCATTTTTCTTTTAAACAGTTCCACAAATTAACCTGAAACATTACTTTTTCAGGATTGTCTATCACGTCTTGTTGCTACTTAAAACATCTAAATTATAAGTTTTCGGGATTCACATTTTGGGAAGAAAAAAAATTTTACTCAGTCTGACCTGAAAACAACAGTACACCCACCAGAATTTGCCATAGGTATCAGTTCCTTTCAAAAAGAACATTTCAAAGTGGTAGGAGGTATTCTCAGCTCTACTGAAGAAATATAAAGTTAATATAACCTTTGAGATTCTTATTCACTAAAAAATTATTTTGTTCCATGAGTAAACAGAATAGATCTCCAAAGTGCACATCCATACAGGGAACTCTATTTTATATTACAATTTTATTCACTTGCTATGAATAGTCACAACATTTATCTAGTGCAGATAATCTATTCAGTATATTTGAAAATCCATTTATTTTCATTTATTGGTATGCATGTGTTACACTTGTATATAATACAGTATTTTCAGAGCTGTTTAAGAACAAGGAAACAAAGAAAACAAGTATTGAGAAGCATGATATAGATTTTCGACCAAATAGAGGCCATATTCAGATTTTACAAAACAGCACATTTATACTTTGCACTGTCCCAGACAACCTCTTTAAGATTCTTCCTTTCTGAACCTGTTAGCACAAATCCATATAATACTAATCCATCCTAAAATACCAAGATACCTAGTTTCTGCTACAAACAGTTTATTCTAATTAAATTTTAATCAGAAAATAAGATCTTTTTCTGTCAACATTTTTTTTATTATTTCCCCGCAGAATGATAGAATATACTTCTCAATTTTATTCCCAACAGTAATTTATTTTATTTAAGCTCTCCTGTGCAATAGTAGAGCAGAGGTAATGAAATGGTTTTGGAACAGCAGGGGCTACAGTGACAGGCAGAGCACTCCAAGGTGTTCATCCATCATGGAGCATAATATATAACTACACTAGCCACATCAATGGCTTGTAAAGTTAAAATAATTTCCTTCTATTTTTTTTTTCTTTTTTTTTTTCTTTTTTTTTTCTTTTTTTTTTTTTTTTTTTTTTTTTGGTTTGCTGTGTCTGGTAACCACACAGGACTTAAATAAGCTTACCTCTATATATTTTTGACTACCATTAAGTGTGTGTGGCTTTGATTTCAATTCACCAAAGCATACAGTCAGAACCCCCTCTAGTCAGTATGTTTATGCAGTGTCACTAAAAGAAATTGCCAAATTTCTTTTGTATCAACATTACAGGTGGTACAATATATATTAAATGAAGTATAAAATTATACATTCTGTAATAACTTAGAAAAAAGCTCAAAGACGTTTAAGGCCTTTAAATATTGAGGATTTCTTTCATGTAACAGCACATTGCAAAGTTCAAGAATTTCTAACAAAACAATACAAAACAAAGAAAATGAAATTCTGGCAAGGGTCAGATCTGAATTGGATGACTGTAAGCAAGCAAAATACCCATGAACTAGGTGAATCTGGGAGAGCATTAGGACTTTTTTCCTTTACAGCAAACAGACTGAGCAGACATCTACATAAGCATCCATCAGTACTTAGGTTCAAGCAAGAGATTTTATTTTTTAATAAAAAGACAAAAATTCTGAATGATTACCATCCAATATCATAATTGCAAAACTCATTTACATCCCTGCCTACCTTTATAAAAAAAGGGATGAAATGCTGTAATTGACTGCTTACCATTAATTTAAATGAATTAAAGGTTAGGAAAGTAAAGTACATTTTGGGAACACCCATTTCCTTCAAACTAAATGGAAATGTATATCTTAAAGATATAAAATGCCTTATAATGAAAGTGGTAATTGAGTTTTGACCACTACTTTCTTTAACTGTTAAGCTGCAGTAGTTGGTTAGCCTTAGGGAAAAACATGTTAACTTGACTGTACATTCTAATATGACTGATGTATTCAGATAACTATTACTTGTCAACAATAATTATTAACAATGGATATATAATTCCATTCCTATAACAAAACAACTTCAAGATGTTGAAATATGTACCTTTGAGAGCTGCAAGATTAGAACACAAATAAAAATGTCTAAAACTGCGCCATGCCAGAGGACAATTTCTGCAACAGAAATTTAATTAAAGCAGTGTGCAGTCCCACCAGCAATCTGAAGAGTGGACCAGGGATCATTTTAAAGTGAAGGATCCAATACATTTCAGAGGTTGACTTCATCAAGATGAAAAGCCACTGATCTGCAACGGAGAACCCAAAAGTTTGCTGCTTTTCTGCACCTTTAGAATATCAGCTCGTGATTACAGCTGCAAATTCCTTCAGCAAGTGCAATTTTACAAGTGTACACAGTTCAATCAGTTGAAATATTTGTGACACAGAAGTTCAAAATAACTTTCCAGTAGTTTAGATCTCAAGGCTGTTGCTGATTACAAGCCAGGTTCTCATTGAAACAATTGATTCTGAAGGATACACCCCAGCAGTATAAAATTTCACTTCAAGGATTGCCTGGAGGAATGAAATTCCTATGTGTTGTATTTAATGTTATCAGCCTTGAGACTGGCTTGATTTCTCTTTAGCTATCGGGTTACCTGTAAAGAAAAAGAAAATCAGAAAATCAAAGCTGGACATAGTGAATCTACTTCCGAAGTACTGGAAACTGAGACTGAAATGTAAGATCTCTGTCCAGCAAAGCTCTTTAGATTGTTTTTAAATAAGTGAATAAAACCCAATGGTATTAGATAGCATTGCTCCTCAACTTAAATTGTGTGTTTAAGTGCTTTGTGGGAATAGGATTTGACAAGGAGAAATTGAAATGTGACCATGCCTAAAAAATATGATAAAATCATGAATTACCAACCCACAAATTTCTGTTTTCTGTTATTCTTTTCTTGGTTTTTTAAAAAATTCTGCGTGGTAACAGCTTTGCTTTTAAAATGTGAGCCATTGAGTATACAGTGACTGATACTGGAACTGTATTCTTCCATTCCTTGCATGCTTCTTTTCGAAAAAATCATAACATCATAGAATCATTTAGGTTGGAAAAGGAAATGTCCTGTTAAAGTTTTAATGCATCTTAGCAAGCAATAATCACTTAGTGGAGAAACAGGACAAAACTCACACACAAATTAGAAAGAGATAGAGGTCCTCTTATTCACAAAGTACAAAACTATCAAGGATTTAATTTAGAGTTGTTTCACCCAGCCTAACATGAAACAAGAGGGAAACAGAAGGACCACAGAGAAAGAGTGGGAGACAAAAACCTTCACAATAATTGGATTTTGCCTCTAACTGATTTAGATTTTAAACTTTAGAAGAAAAAAATCTGTCTTATCAAAGAAACATAACTTTGAGGAATATTTCTGCTGTGTCAGTGGATACAATTAATCATCACGCAACCTTTTAATACCAAACTGTGTCAGGGAACAGCTTCCCAAGGCTTGAGGAACAACTCATTGGAATGGTCACAACACTTTGCGGCATCAAGGGGCATATGCTTTTCATTTTGATCACAGAGAGAAGGGTCATGCTCCTTAATGAAAGATTCTTTTGCTCTCAGAAAAACTGTTTGCATATAGCTCTTGTCAGCTCTGCAGAGCATAAACGTAGAACAAACAGAATATTAAACAGACTGTTCAAGGAGTTCATTACTTCAGTTTGCCTTCTCCACAGAGTTGTTTCTAGGAACTGCACTTAAGGCAATAATAAAATTGTGCTTTGTGATTTTTATGATACATGGGCTTATTTATTACCCTGCTTTTATTTCGCTTTGGTCTTGCTGTTGGAAACAGCCTCATGTGGCCCCTTCTAAAGTAGAAGATTGCCTGAAAAAATAATAAAGAATTAATTTAAAAGTCAGGCAACATGTTTCTGTGCCTTGCACCAAAGCTCAAAAGGCTGATGCACTGTCTTATTGTTATTTATTTTTTGCTTCATTGTAGCAAGCTGGAATTCTATTCATGGAACCAGGTGCCACTGAGCTACACAAGGTAAAATATACATCTTCTGATACTATCCACAGCTGGATTTTTATTGACTTCATTTGTGATACATGTCTATATATCTATATCTATGTCTACCTATCTGTCTATCCAGTAAAGAGCCACGACGGCGGCTAAGACATAGGAGCATCTCATGTGAAGAAAGGCTGAGAGCACTGAAACTGTTCAACCTGGAGAAGAGAAGGCTCAGGAGGGGATCTCATCAATGTGTACAAATATGTGAAGAAAGGGTGCCAAGAAATGAAGCCAGACTCTCTTCAAGTGGTGCCCAGCAGCAGGACAAGAAACAATGAGAACAAACACAGGCAGTTCCCTCTTAGGAAAAAGGTTTTTACTGTGAGGGTGACTGAGCACTAGCACAGATTGCCCAGGGAGATTGTGGATCTTCCATTCTTGAAGATACTCAAAAGCTGTCTGGTCCTCGGCATGTGCCTATATATAGATGGCTCTGCTTGAGGCAGGGAGTGCCACTTCAGAGTTCCCTTCCAACCCCAACTATCCTGTGCTGTATTATTTCTGTTACACCCAGCTCTGCCATGCCTGGGCTAAGGTGATAAACTGAAGCTAGCAAACCCAGTATTTTTGCAGATACATGACTGCTCAGTTACATGGCTGTTTGGAAGTGCAAATATATTTTCAGTCACAAAAAAACTCAGTAGAATCATAATCTGCAGGCCTATCTGCTCCCCCCACCTAGCACTACAACCCTGTGGTGCAAATACCCCCATGAAAGCAACATACACTGGTACATAAATTAAATAGGTGATAAAAATGAGAAAAAAAGCAGATTGCCATTCAAATTTCTGCTCTATGTGTTTAGTCTATGTCACTGACATACCTATATGGTCCACATTTGCCTCTGTGTAAAATGGTAATACCTGTTACATGCAAGCATAGATTGCACATCAACATTAATAGAAGCTATCTATCCATACACCATGCACATCAGGGAGTGAATAAACCTCTTGGATATTAAAGGCAGTCTCATATAGGAGCAATGAAATTTTAGCTAATACCTAGTGATGGTATTCCCAGAAATGTTTAATTTTGGATATAGTAAATGCTATTTAATTTAAGTGTCTGGGAGGTAAGGTATTAAAGTATTGTGCCAAAGGCCTTTATAGGAAAAGAGGGACCAATAACATTATGTGCCTGATCTTTAAAGTCCTTAGAGAACTGTAAATAGGTGCAAATCAAGTTTTCAGTTAATAATTAATATGTATGGAAAATTAACAATACAAATGAAAAAAGTACATTAAACCTTTAGCATCCTAGGTGTTATTTGAATTAGTTTGTTCATTCTTGGAACACAATTACTCTTTTATACTAATAATTTTTTTCACATCATTGTTATATCATAAATACACCACATTAGATTCTCTTCATTTTCTTGTCCTAAATGTGCAATTAAAGCATAATTACTCTGCAGTTGCAGACTTTTTAATTTAAATTAGTGAGTGGCTGCTGTAAATTGGCTGTAATTGTATGTAGACTCACTTGTTTTATTTTAACATAACAATATATAATTAAATGCACCTGAAGGTTTCCACATTATTCTGCTCACTAAATGTTCAGAACAAACTAAGTCTTTGGGTAAAACATTTTTGCCAGGGTAATGCAGAATGGACCAGAGATGAAAAGTCCTCATGACATCACATTAGAAAAGCTACCAGCCTCAAGAGATTTTTTCTGGACAACCTCCATTCCAGTGCTGCTCACAATGGGTGAAAAATATCCTCACTTGTGAAATCCACACAGTGGATGAATACAGCAGATAATATTGTTTATTTCATTAGAATAGATTCTCAATAAAAACCAAGTCTGATACCTTTATTCAGGACTTTCTTCTGCCTTAGAAGAGGAAGGAAGAAAAATCAAGACTATAGGATATAAAGAATGGCTGAGTGAATATTCCCTGAACAGTAAAGCCCTTCTCCCTAAATTCATGCACCTAAACATCAAAGTTACAGAACCACAATCAGGTATAATAAAAGTCTTCTGTTTGTTCAGAGAAATAAATATATCACAAATCATTAGCTAACTACAGAATAGCTTATATATCCAAAATCAGGCACATAATTAATTATTATTTAATAATGTTAGAATAAAATAGGTAACAATATATGTTATATTGAAATTGTGTGCTGGAACATTTCATAACACAAATTGTACATTACTATTTTTTGACTGGCAGCTTTTTGAGTTTTTTCTGTGTTTATCATAAACCATACTCAAAATCCATATTGAAAACTGGCTCTTGAGTTTGCAAAGTCAAGCACTTGAAAGTTAGTAACTTGCTTTTTTATATGTCCCCTTGCAATTTAATTCTCTCTCTTTTCCGCCATGCACAGTAAAGAAGAGATTTTAGCGGGTGAGGAGAGTTGGAGAGAAGACAGGACTATGTATCAATGCAAAAGCAGAAAAGGTAAAATTTTTAAGCCAATGTTTTTTGCTTCAACAGATGATTCCACATGGATGGACTCTCTGTTCTAGGTTTTCTCCAAAGAAAGTACTTCATAAAGGAAGTTTTCTTTTTAATTAAAACTGTTCCATCAACCATATAGGATTGTGTGTGGTCATAGGCTGTGTCACCTAAGCATTCTCAGGCTTTTTCTTTTCTTTTCTTTTTTTGCTGAGATACATAAGACGCAGAAAGGAAATTATTTTTTGTGAAAGCAGTTAATAGCTCACCCTAAGCTAAGTGGAACTTCATGAGACAAAGTCATCTTGGCACCCCTTCCATTTTTCTCTAAAATATTAAAAGCCTGTGGGAAACAAAAATGGTATGGGGATTTGAAGCAAAAATAAAAGGGGTCTCACAAATTTATTTGATGACCAACATGAGATAAGCTAAATACAGGGAATGACACAAGCTATAAGGAATGGCTTGAAGAAATGCCTAGCTATGGATTGTCGTCCAAGTCATGGAGAAAAGACAGCAATGCTATACCAGAACAGCCCTTGTTTCTATGCAGTATATTTCTGTTCATTTTGTGTCCTAATTGTTGTAGTCTTTCTTATACTGTATGCAAAAGACCACAAAAAATTAACAAAATGGTGAACAAAGTGATTCTTTAGCAAACCTTTCCTAAAGAGGAATGAAATTGGGAGGGCTATATCAGTCATATTTTTCTAGAAAATAAATAACTTTGCTGTAGTAGTAAGAACTTAATGTAAATATTACAATGTAGAAACCAGAAGGGCACAATAACCAGAAACAAACATCTGCCAGTGCATTTTTTCCACTCAGGCCCTCTGAGAATGAGGTTGAGGTTGGAAATGAATCTTTTGAACAGATGGAAGCACACTATTTACTGGAACTTTAAAATCCATACAGCGTGTTTGCCATGCACTATCATTCATACATGGCTTATGAAAGCAAATGACGGTTTGCATTACCACTTGTGCATGTTCATGCACTGAAACAGTTCAGCTTGTAAGCTTGGAAAATGCTTCTGTTCTAATACTACTATGTTGTACTAGTGATAATCCAAAGTATTTTGAAAATGTTAACAAAAGACAGGTTCACAATTTCCTCACAGATGGATAATCCTGTAATTTATGTTCCAATGAATTGAGGAAAGTGGACAAAAAGGTGTTAAGGACCTTTCTGCAATAGGGCTTCTATATGTATATGCCCTTTACAGTAGGCAGGTGTGGATTTGGGTGTTTATTGCTAGATAACTAAGTTTCTGGAGGCAGGAGGAACCATTTCAAAAACCTGAGGAATGAAGGTGACTCAAGCACATTTGAAGGGAACTGAAACAGAGAACCATTAATTAGAGCATGGGCCCTTGTTTTAGTATTACAGATGGCTCTTTGACTTGGGCTACTGATAAAAGGCAAAATTTGAGTGACTTGTGAGCAGTCTGAGAAACAGATATTTAATGATAACTATATGGATTCAATTACCTTCAGAGGAGGTTACGTATTGGAAGACACTTTTTCAAGTCAAACGTTTCACTTCTGTTTATAAAATTTTGACCCTACCTAACTTTTTATTTAAAGACGCAAGAGCTTCAAATTGTTCCCTTAGTTTTATTTTAGGCACTATAGTATGAAAAGTATTTATCTAAATGCATTCCCAAGCCTGTTATTAAGCAATCTAGAATTCTAGATCCTCATGCTTGTCCTTCAGGAGCTATGACTGGCTCATTTTATTAATTGAAATGAGTTATTTCCCAGTACATGACTCAAAAGGTTCCCATGCCTTTGATAACCGTAAGACTCTAAAATCTTATCATTCTTTTATATTTTTATTTCATAGTGACGAATTGGAGCTGCATTTGTGATAGCTCCTGTGTTTAGGACTTCCATTATAGAGAGACAAACATTTTGAAAATTCATTTCATGCAATGCCATTTGAAATATAACTCTGTACTCCTTTATTTCCCACTGCTCTTAAGGATTTCAGCAGGAGATTTTTGGTGGTAATGTGGAGAGCTAGACAATCAGTGTTAAAAATTGTAATTGAAACTAAAAAATGCTTTGGAAATCTTCCACATGTAAATTGAGCTTTCCCCTTACGTCAAATAATCTGAAAGGTAGGACTAGAAAAGTAGGTAAAGGAAAAATACTTCAGAGCATGGCATATTTTCCTGTAAATGATAAAGGTCTTAATCTTTAACACAGCTTTAAGATAGATAGACAACTTCTAGCCTATTTTAGGAATAAAATGGAAATACCCATTTCTTAGCTTTTTTCTGAAATTTAAGTAATTCAGTGTGGGATACTGAGCTTTCAACTACAGATGCCACACCAGACTGAATGTACTAAGATGGACTTCTTTTCCAAGTGCTGTTCTCCAGAGCATCTGTTGTTTTCCCATGAGAGTGAGTGACTTAAGTTTACCAACTGGGTCTACCTTTGACACTCAAGTGTGTGAAGATATTTTAATGCTCCTAGAAACACTTAAGTAACACTCTGAGGCTGCTTAGGAGCACAATCAGAGTCTCTCCAACCACCCTCCAGCAATTGTGTCTACAGCAAACTAAGCAACTACATTGAGGAGTAAGGTACAACAATTCCTGTTAATACTATGTAAACCTGTATTTGTACACACCTGCTGCTCTGTGAGTAATAAACCGGGGCTGGAACACATTTTCTGGAGTGGTTTGACTCTTTATTCCTCAACGAACGTTCTGGCCCTTCCTTAGAATCCAATCAAGACTAGGATTCATCACAACTAGTGCTCCAACGTGGAGCCAGAATATTTTTTGTGTGTGGAAAAAACAAAAATTGTCATCAGGCACAGCAGAAACCTCCTTTCTCTACTTCTCCATTCGGACTTCAGGAATTTTACACGTTTGCCTAAGAAACAAACACATGTCAAGTACTACACTGTTATGAAATTAGTTACAAAAAACAAAACTGGGATAGTTGGAATATTTTTTAAACTTACAAGGAAAAATACAAAATGACAGGAAAAACAAATTTCAGAATTAGAGAAAATTCTTTTGGAAAAGTGCACGGTCTTCAAAATACCCAAACATACTCAAGTGCAAACCAAAAAGCAATAGAAACTGATAGATTACACTCATTTTTTAAAGTATATCAGCAATATTTAAGTATGACAAAACAGGAATCGAAAAGTTCTTTGAGAATAAGTCCATGCATAGACCTGTGGTACAGAAAGGAGTCATGAAGTCAGAAGACACTTCCTTCAAAATGAAAGTTTTGAGTGTGTTCTTCTCATATATGTTTAAAGTAAAAAAAAAAAAAAAAAAAAAAAAATAGAAGGTTACAGGAAACACCATAAAATAACAGATGACACATTACACATTTCAAAAGACAATATTCAATTCAGACAGATAGTTCCTTATCTAAATACTTGAGGTAGATTTTGGACCCGCTGATAATGATTGCTTCTGAAAAGGGTTGCACAGTATCTCAAAAGATCACTAACATTTCTTTAAGTCTTCTTCTTTTATTTTCTTAACCTTTTTAACTTAAATCTCATGGTGCAGTTCATTAGAAGTATACAAGATTAAACTCAGAACTTCAATAATTTCTTCCTTAAATAAAATCTCTACATATTTGAATACTATGGAACAAATTAATATGGTCCTGTGTTCATATTTCCTTGAACTAGATAGTTTACAAAATAAAATTATTTGGTACAACTCACTGGGACAATTATGATAATGAACAGCTGATGAAGACATATGAGTTACATCAAGGCTAAATCCAATTCATTAGTCTTTCATTTGTACTCATTATTACTGTCTTCCAAAAGGTTATGCCACTATATTGAACATACCCTAGTTTTCTCAATGTTTCTGTAACTCAGTAGAAAACTGAGTTTATGGTAGAATTATTCTAACAGAATGTTTCATTTACAGACAACAGTTTGTATTAAAAGAAGACTTAAACATAAACCTTATTTTACTTTCTGTAACAGATAATAACAGCAGCGATTCAGACAAGGATATATCTTCTTGAGGTTTTTATGGTGATCACAACTCCATAGTGGAACTGCAGCATGGCGGCATAAAAGGCTGCAAGACAATTAATTACATAAACATAATTCTTTTCTCTTCTACACCACTTATCCCACCTAATCATCCCAAGTGGGAGATAAAAAAAACCTCTTTCCTTTTGACATATGAGGACACTGAAGCATAATAAAGGGTCATGTTAGCCTTTCAACTGTCAGGAAGTGGAAATGGAGAGATGGGAACAGAGTCCTTCTGTCTTTGACGTTTTCTGCATTCACTTACCTAAAGAAAAGCCTACACTTGTTTTTGATCGGAAAGGAAAACCTATAACAAGTGCTTTCCTATGTTTACATTCTAAATATGAAAAAGCAAAACAAATTTTAAAAAAACTAAACCCAGCCTTGTTTTAAAACTACATTGAGGTTTTAAATTGTCTAACAGGTATAAAGATTTTCACCTTGTAATATATTTTTCCAGAAATGGGGTCAGACTGAACTTCAGATTATCCCCACTAAAAAAATCAGGTAGCCTAAGTTGCTCAAATTTGAGACCTTTTTCTTCTTCAAATTTTATGCTGTGGGGTTTTTTCCTGGTATTTGGAATGGAGAGTAACAAGCCATTTGGAAAAGTTCAAAATAGAAATGTAAATTATTTCCTTACCTGTAATTTTATCTTCTCTATAAGAGTACCTGCTGTTCTGTTAGTGCAGTACTGATGTGTTTTCTGCCTTTGTCCCAAGCTTCAGAGATTCCTCTGGTGATTTTTCCCCACTTGCCTACCAGCTTCCACTGCTGGCATTTTGAGGAACTGCACTCACATTTGGCTCCAGGAGTACTGCCACAGCTGAGGGAATATAAGACAACTAAAAAACAAGTTAGAAAACAGCAGAACCAATATCCAGGCTGGAAAAGAATGCTTAAAAACAATGAATCAGTCATCAACTTGAAACCCTTTGATAATTTTCTTTTCTCTTTTCATCTATTTAGAATTTCCACAGGAAGAAAAGACTTTTCTGTGCTTGGAGAAATTTTAGCCTAAGTAATGGGTACTGACAGAGTAGTGGGTACCCATTCAGAGAATATAAAATTATTTCAAGGAAATCTAATTTTAACTTTCTCCTGTATGAGTACCCATCATGCCATCACTCCAGTGCAGATAAGAAAGAGAAGAATGTGGCAGATTTGAAGGAATATGAGAAATCCCTGTCATCTTTTCTCAAGTCCTAATAGAACTGTGAAAAAGGAAGAGGCTGTCATAGACGAACAATAAGAAGGATTTCTCATTACCCAGGAAAATAACACATAAAATCTCTTTCACTAAGACATAGTCAAGATTGTGGTTGCTGATTCCCAGCTAATATTTGTAGTCATCTTGGTCAGAGATGAAAAGAACAACTAGTACTGTCAGCTTAATAAGTAAATGTTTTCTTGCTTGAGCATTATGGAGACATCCCAGTGAAAGTTACAACGCCCTATAACACCTCTCTACTCAGGATCATCTGGATACTATTTTTGAACTTCACAGTACACAGAAAAGGAGTATCATGTCAAAGCTAAAAATGAATGCTAGGAGTTCTAAGAACCTGCTGTGGTATTCATTTAATTTGTCTTTCTAATAGAACCTGTCAAGTTGTCTTCATGTCTGCATCTTCTCATTATCTCCTAAATAGAATGTAGCCTAAGACAAAGTAAGTATGAATGACTCAAAGAAGCCAACTGCAATTAGACACTGGTATTCTAAAATCTCAAGTAATGAAGGAAAGACCAAAAGGCTCAGAAGAGGTCGTTGCCTTCAAATTTCAGGAATGTAAGTACCAATGATGTGCTTTAAGGTTGCAAGAAAGAAAAAGGACTCTGGCAATTTCCTGAATGACCTTCAAAAAAGGACTTGGCTTTCCAAGTAATAAGCTTCAAATTTTTCAGGTTGCATTCTAGAAGAAAGTCTGTTGTTCCTTTTTTGTACTTTTGAGGATAATGAACAATAATTATTAGCAAGTGGAATTGGAATGATGCCTTGCAGATGATAAAGTTGCATTTTCCAAGGTCACTCTGAAAAGGTGACAAAGAGTCAGGATAGAGAGCTTTCCAATTTCTAGAACAACTAATCTGATTTTGGAGTGCATTTGCCTGAATTAGGAACAGCATGAGCAAAGATAAAGTCCTTTGGTCTTCCTTTGGCAGGAACATGTTCCTAAGCCATAAAGCTTGAATTCAGGATGAAGAAGCAAGTTCTTCTGGCTGGCATCAGTAAATTATCTTCTGACGTTCTTCATCCTGAAGAGAAAAAACTGCATCTCTATTAAAATTCTCAGATCTATTACTACTGAGTTTGTAGATACATGTTGGTTAGACACAATCCATTGTTTTCTTGAGTTCCCATTGATTTTCATAAGCTGGAGACAAACTTGTGTTCGGTCTTGCGAACATAATTTTACAGGTTTCATCAGGAAAAGAAGCCCTGATGAACTGGGTGTTTTGTAGCTTCACACAGAATCTGCACTTCAGAGCTCTATGGCATTTATCACTGCAGAAATGACAGATGATGGATGATAATTAGGACTGTAAGATCTGAGAAGGGGTCATCTGTGTATTATGCATAGTATATGCATAATAATGCAGTAGAAGAAAGCTCAGAGTCCATTTTATAGAACATGGAAAATCCTTAGGAGTATTTTCTCTATACACAGCAGTAGTGTCTTTCCTGAAATTGACTTGGTGTTCACTGGGGTGGAAGAAGGAATAAACTACAAGTCATGACAAATATGAACAATTTTGAAATTCTCATGGAAATTAACTCTATGTTGATTGTCTTCTTTATTAATTTAGTCATAGGCAGCAATTTTCCACTTATTCCTGCCTGAACTTTTTCTTCATTTTGAAGAGATCTCACTAAGGATGGGACTATCTTCATCATTCTTAGGGAGAAATATTTACGATTTACCACCATGCTCACTTTGCTGTGCAAGGGAATAATATCTGAGTAATCTGATTTCAACTGGTTTGAGAATTGTTCACTCCTCCAACAGTGACTGTGTAGGCTCAGAACGCTCTGTATGTCTGACTCTCCATAATCACTTGAGAGTGATTATTATCTATTTCCTTCCCTAACAGAAGGCAGAAAAGCAGACCTGAGACAAGGGGGTGTTTTTGATGTTTTCTATAATCAGTCCTCATGAGTAAGGAAATACAACAAGAAAACTATGTTATTTTGAAGAACTAAAAGTATTACCTTTTGAGCAATTGAGGGCCACTTTTCCACTCCCTCATACATTTCTGCAACTAAGCAGTGATGCAGAATTTGTGAAGCCTGTGCCAAATACCCAGGGAAAGAGGCAAAAATTCTGCCTGCAGCTATTTAGGCAGCAGATAATGTGAGGTTTCAGAACATCACAGTCTCTCTGACCCGAAATGTATCATTTCTGACTTGTAGAAATGATCCAAAGAAGCCCCTACAGACTAAAAAGGAAGGTGAGACAAGGAAGAAGTGAGTTTTAGAGCATGTCAGCATGACTCACATGATACTGGCATTTGAATATCGTCTTGTATGGTAACTTCTGAGATATTAGAAGATGAAAAAAATTTTCCAAGAAAATTTAAAAGGACTACTAGATATTCAAAGAGCCCTTCTTGCACAGCTGTGAATGGCAAAGAGACTGACAGAATGAAGCTGCAAATGGAAGTGGAAACATCTTTGCTTTTGGTGTCAGGACACCGGAAAAGTAAAAATTCATGGAGAAGTGAAAAAAATCAGTCATTAACAAACGGCCTTAAGAACTTGTTCTTATTTTCCATCACAGAGGCAGAAAATTATTCTTCAGACATGAGGTCAATATCTCAAACATGCCAGCAAAGGACAAGGCAGAAGAATAAAAAAAATAAATCACAAGTTGAATCTTTTGGGACAAAGGCAGAAAACATCTTGGCTGGACAGGTGAATTGGAGGATTTGGACATGGAAGAAAGTAATGGTTGCAAAAATCACTGATTAGTAATTAACGACATGCAACTGCAATCTATTTGCATTTTTCTTGAAATATTGCAGAAATAGTTTCCTTTGATTTCAGTGTAATTCTGTCAATGTTCAGGTTCTGCAGAAGCTAAAATGGTGTTTTACATTGCGTCCTAGCTGCAGTCTTACCTTTGGAAAAAGTATTCCCCGATAAAAATGCATAAACTACAGCATATATTACTAACACTGTGTGATGAAGGGATTGCAAAAGATTTCATTTCTCATGATTTTCACAGTGTGTCTGCTCACAAAAAAAAATTAGATTACCTCTCCAAATATCTTGAGACCAGACTCAGTGTATTGACAGATAGATACAGCAAGGTAATGTATAATCAGGCTCCCTTTTTTCAAAAGATCTGTACCTGTGAATATTGCCTTTAACTCATTCTCTCTTTTGATGTTACTCACTTTCATTCTTAGTTTCAGTATCCATAGGGATAATGTCAGAACAGAACTAAACAAAATTTGAAACTGAAAGTGTCTTGGGAGTCAAATGTTTGGATTATCCTCACCTGCCCAACAAGTTTTACTGGCCTTTCAGTCTATGCTTACAGCATTTCACACCACAGCACTTCTTCCTTTAATCCTTTATTCCATGACTAGTCTTTTGTAGGTATTTTAGAGTACTTTTGCTTTTGGGGAAAGGACCATGACTTGTCTAGATTTCTTTGATCACAAATGAACATCTTCAACCTGTAGGCCTAGGCTCCTGTCAAAGGGACACTTGCAACTTTACATAGGATAGAACTAGGCACACCAACTTCACATTAAAGAAGCAAATTTGGTATATAAAGGCTATTTTTAGGAAAATCAGTGAATTGCATAGCCCTGAATACTGATGATTCCTTTTAACATGTGTTGGCTGGCATGCTACCTACTTTCATCAAAATGTCCAAGTGTCCCAAAAGATTAGTGTTTAGGTGCCCTACAAAAAATACAAAGCTTTAAAATGAAAGAACTGTGATGCTAGATCAAAATGATAATTACTGATTAATAAAAAAATCCTGCTTGACCCTAGAGAATGTAATCATATTTCCATTACCAGCTCATTTGCCCCTAAAATTTGTATTTATTCTTAGAAAATATATGCATACCACTTACTGCTCTTTTAATGACAGGTTAGATACAGCAGTCTCCGAGTTAGCAATGAGAAACATGCTGAGACAGCTGCAAATTTCTCCTAGTGACAGATTAGCCAAAGGCATGGAAAGAGATACCATAGCAACAAAGAGGCTGTCATAAGTGCAATCACTCTTTACCACGGGTAATATTTTGCTACAGTCTGTGCACTCACTTATATTGTAATCACATCATTTTTATGAACCACAAGGTATTGCTGGCCACTGTATATGTACATTATTCCTATAAATCTTCATTTGAAATTAAAGTAGGAACTGAGGAGTCTATACAGAGAGGCTCTGAAGTAAGGCAGGGGAACAGAGTAGTTTTACAGTGAGGTGGTTTCTTCAGTTATATAAACCCTTATATAATATTAGGAAAACACTTCCTGTACCTGACATATGGCAGATCATTGATCCATCCTATAATTATTTCACATTTCACAGCGGTCAAAACAAAAGGCAAATTTTTTAATGTGATGTAAGTTAGTAGCAGTTTTACACTGTAAAACATGTCATGTGAGAAATACACTGCCTTATTAGCACTCACTGACCCCAACTACCATACATCCGGCCTATCGGAAACATCCTGGAATAGCCTATACATTGTATTTAGACGATGAATTTCTGCTTTTTCTAATTGCATATCATTACTACTGCTGTTTCTGAAAAACCAGGATGAGGAAGAGCAACAAAGACATGAGGGAAGAAGCTATTACAGATTTATTTTTAACTTTGGCAGAGAAAAGAGAAACACTTAAAGAGCCTATGGATCTGTTGCTTCTGTGGAGAAGTACAGACCAACAACTAACATTACTGCATTGCTAACGCTAGGTCAGGCTCAGTTACAAGAAAAATGCCATTTTCCTTTCATATCCAGACACATTTTAGCTCTCTTGCATTGTGCTGTCTTACTCAAGCAGCAGTTATGACAGCACTGGTAGTGGTTTAGTCACCACTTTATGCTGCCTCTTGATACTGGGAATCTGAGTAGCCCATTGAAATGCAAAGGTACCAAACAGAGATGCTTTCATTGCTTATGCTAAAAGGGTTATGAACAGCATATTTTATAAATTGAAACATAAATAAAATTACTGTCTCTCCTTTCACCAGCTGTAATTAATTTAGAAACAACACAGCATCTGCAAGTGAGAAAGAGGAGATAGGGTAAAAATGTAAGCAGTATTTATAGATAGCAACAAAACCACATTGACTGAGAGCAGTGGGATGCACATACTGAACACAGTTTGGTTTCATGTGCAGCCAGTTGGTGTGTTTGGACAGTACACTTTCTCTTCTTCCAAGGATCTTACTCAATTTTGAGTTTCTTTTAAGTTCTGGATGCTATAATGTAAAATTAGATAAATAGGAATATTACAAATAACTGACTTCAGGCTCTCTCCTATATTGTTTTTGAATGTATAGACACTTTCAGTATGGATTTCTCACCATCCTGGCAATATTTCTGTTTTTTTCACACCAGTTGTCTATCTCTGGTATTGATTTGGAATGCAGATTTGGGTTTGGAATGTAGATGAATATACTCACTATAGATATTTTTTTGGCCCTGTCATATTTCTCTGTTATTTCTCTCTGCCCTTGTAATATTTATTTTATTTTATTGCAGTACTCTATTTCTGATATTGGTTTGGCATACAGTTACATAGTAATATGCTAGGTATTGATTTCTTTCTGTTTTGCAGTGTGCTTTCCTCCACATGTTAAAAAATCTTAGCCAGTTTTCAGAGCAAGAATTGCAGTTCCTTCAGTCCATTTAAAAGTGTGGGTGCTCAGCTATTTCAGAAGCTGAATGGTCATTTCCAAACAATAGCTCTTTACAACCTAGTTGAAAATACTTCTTTCACTTGTTTATAGGAAAAATTACTCACTTTCATTTTCTAGAGATTTTCAGAGGTTAATTATTAATATCTGCTATGTACCTGATTATTTTGCTGTTGTTGATTTATATTATTAGTATTGGTATTGCACCAACAATTCCTAAAGAACATGCACTGTTGCCAACTTTTAGTGAGTAGTAGATACTGGACATGTTGCTCATTACATTATGAGTCACTGATTTAGCTCATAGATGTGTCTCTTCAGACTGTGAACATTTTTTAAACTCCTATTTTATTATATTGCATTTTATAGTGGTCAAAGTCCAAAGCTTCCCAAACTGACAAGGAATGAATGGGTTTTTGTGGTCATCTTCCTGCTGAAGACCACATCAAAGTGACTAAATTATCTAAGCTAGTTGCTTCCTATTCAATATTGAGTATCTAAACATTAGGGGCTAAGTTAGTCATGGTAGTTTTCCTTTAGGTTATGTGAGAGACATAAGCACTTCCAGAAGACAATTCATCTGACTTACCTTAGAACAAAATCAATTGTCCTCTGGAACTGAACAATTCTATCTAAAACTAAAAAGACAGCCTAGAGCCTGGGCTAGTTGTCTCACTCTAGAGAGTCCTAATCCAAGTAAAGTCCAGTAAATTCTACCCCACATATTTTAACCAGAAGTCAGTGTTAAATTATGCCTCATTCCACAAGCAATTCTACCAAATCAAATTAAAAGCTTGAGGACAAGGTACCATTTAATTACTGTGCAATGGTTCAAAGCTGCACCAGGGAAGGTTTAGACTGAACACTAAGAAGCTTTGGAAAGGCTTTCTAGAAAGGTGTCCAAACCTATCATTGTTTAAGAGACATTTAAACAATGTCCTTACTTACATGTTTTAATTTGGTCAGCCCTGAATTGGTCAGGTCGCCAGATTAAACGATCATTGTAGCTTCCTTTCAACTGAAATAGTCTATTTTATTCTATACTTTTTCTCATGAAAAATACTGTCAGAGACTGAAATACTATATTTTATGACTTAAACATTTTCTCAAAGGACTCTTAAAACGGTATTCCAAAAGCTGCAGAGAAGACTACTGGACCCTGAATGGGGCCCTGACTGAGGCCTTACACTGCTCACTGATGAAGATAAGATAAAGTAACAACTCAGGGCTGGGGACATTCATGGAGCACAGGCTTAACACCTCCAAGGTGGAGACCACAGCCCCAGGGCTATCAGCTGCCAGGCTTGAACAGACCCTCAAACCAAGGGGTGGAGGAAGGAGAGGCTTTGGGTATCTTGGAAAAGCCTCTGGTCAGAGGTGCAGTGACTGCCCATCCTCCACTGTGCAGAGGAGCCCAGCTGAGGGATCCTCACTGGGGAAGGGGGGGAGCTTATCCACAGCAGAAGGGGTGACATGGTGCATCAAAGGGGGACCCCCCCAAGGGGTCCCCAGACCCTGCACCAGAGCACCAGAGATGATGCAACAGACCCTCAGTGTTGCAAGGGACAGTGTGTCAAGCTCGCCCCTGCAAGAAAGACACGTGGGAATTCCCACCTGGTCCGAAGTGTACATTAATCCATGGGATTCTGTACTCTTTGGCGTGTGGTGTGGTGGCATGTGGCATGGCGTGTGGCAGCATGTAGCGGCGTGGCCACGGCAGCAGGGGACCCTGACCACCCTGACCTCCATCAGATGGAGGGGAGCAATGAGATGTCATCGGGACCCTTGGATGGGTGATCTGCTTCCACCTAAGCCCTGTCACCTCTCCCTGTTCCCCCACCCCCCACGCACACTTCTTTTTTCTATGTCTTTCTTTTCTCTTCCCTTCTCTTTGCCTCTCTACTCTTAAATAAAATACATCAATATTTTGGCATCAACACCTAACCTCATTTGGTTTTAATCTCGTTTCTGGGGATATTTTGAACCTTCTTTCCGGTTTATGCACAGAGACTTAGCTTGCTTTGCTTTTCTGGGTTTAAACAGGATCGTAACAAATACCAATGCACATTTCTCTACATCTTCATAAAATATCAGCCCAGGAATACTGTCCCACTGCCTGGAGCAAGTACACACTTCTTCAGTCATGTTCCACCTCCAGAATCTCAAGATGAGACCTGGGATACAGCACTTTACCTTGTTCTTTTTCTCTAATTTCTGCAGGAAAGGCAAACAGGTTGATGAGGCGCCTAGGAACCATTACATGTTGCAGGCTAGTCCCAGGGTGGATGCCTGGAGAACTGGGACCCCAGGAGGCACTGCAACATGCACTTTCATACAGATTATGTGCACTTTCTGGTGCTCTCATCTAAAGTCTGCCTGTTTGATAGAGATGGCGGGCAATGTACTGTTCTTAAAATTACAAATAAAGCCTGGCATCTAGATCTGCCCAGGGAAATGCCCTATACAGAGAGAGAGATCTGATGTGGAATATACCCCATAACGAAGAGAAATATTTAGTTCTTTCTCTTCAGCTGTTATCTGACTGCAAAATGTTAGTTTTCCATCTTTGTAAAGGGTTCATCTGTTTGATATAAACTCAGAGAATTTTTTAAATGTCATTGTCAGTTTTATACATAATAAAGATATATTTTTCAACTGATGGAAAAATTAGGGTTTTTTAATACAGACATTTTCCTATATTGCAAGAAAAGAAAGGAAACACAAAAAAGAAAGGAAACAAAGAGAACTTCTGAAACTAAAATAATTATATTAGAAAGAGGCTGTAAGAAGAAAGAGTATTTCAAATGTAAAAAAAAGTTTAGATTTTCACTTTTTTTAACCACTTTTGTCCCCATTTAAAGAGGGCAATGTGACAAAATTTTTGGGTTTTGTGTATCAAAAATTGACACTAACCATGTGGAAAAAAAATGCAATTGTTTCCTTTCGCAACAGTTTCTCATCCTGGAAGAGAATGCCCAAGTGTGCCTGGTAAAATCTCAGCTATGCTCATAATCATCTCATAATTCTCCTAATGTATTCATGAACATCCTCTATTGTTGTGGTATTACGCCCAGGAACACAAGCCCGTATTTCTTTATATGAAGTCAAAAAAATTACTGATTTACCTAAGTTGTCATTGGCTTTTTTCCCTTTCCTCTCCTGCAGGCTACATAGACCCAAAATAGTCAATTCTAAATCAACACAAGTTAACTCAGTACTCATCTGATTCATACACACTTTTTCTCTCTATTCAGTTCTTTTCTATGGTTAATTCCTAACATCAGCCTTTTCTCACCAATATGCAAACAATTAGGAAAACAATACCTGGTTTTGTATTCTGAAGGTAAATAATTTCCAAATTAGTTTTCTTAACATTTGAATTCTGAGTACTTCTAATTCATTATTCATGTATGACCTTATTAGATCTCTATAACTGAACAAAATGTAAAACCTCACGTAGACCCCATTTTTAAAAAAACAATTCGTTGTCTCCCATTTTTCATCCGCCCTTTTTACTTAGTGACTAATACCATAAGTATTAGGAAGTCAGTATCATAATTTTTTACAATAGTGAGATTAAAAATGCAAACAGAGGTGGACAAGCAAAATATCTCCTTCCTCTACTGTTTTTGTTTCTAACATAAAGGTTAACTATTAAGAGATGTGGAAACGTAGGTGCTACCTTTGAACTTGGTATCCTGTAGAAGAGCAGACAGTACTTCAGCAGGTAATTGGGTTAGGATTTTGGCACATGAAGGAGGCAAACTTACAGAAAATGGGGGTTTTTTTGCCTTTCAGGAAAGCCTTGACAAGGCTTTTCTGTAATCCACTTAAATTGCCCAAGCTGTTCAGTTGCCTTGTTTTCTTTATGCTCCTACATTATACATGATAATTGCATATGGCTTATTTCATTTGACAGTCAGAAACTTATTATTCATGACTTCTTAATACTGGCTCTCTGTACAGTTTTTTTGGTTTTCTTCTCAAAAAAAGGGGGTGGGTGTTTTGAAACAACAGAGCAATTTAGAATTTTTCCTTTTATTTATATAGAGTTTAGAGAGCAGAAAGAGGAGCTACAAAATACAATAGTAACTACATATTAAGGAAAAGTGCTTGTCCTTTGATAATAATCTATTCTCCTAACACAAAGAACCACTCATATTTCCAGTAGCAATATATATTTTACTGACCATCAGAATGATGTTTCTTAAAATCACAGCTCCCTGTACCTGAAAGACAGAGACTTTGATTCACCTGTCACTGACCTGGTTTCAATTACTTATGTCAACTTTTAGTCAGAAATTTGAATTCAAGTTTGTTATTGTCTCAAAACAGCCTTGCAGCCCTGTGGGAAATGAAGGAAGAAGGAGGAAATCATACAACATCTGGACAAACAAGAAAGCAGAACAAATAGTGGGGATTTAAGGTGACTAGTACTTCCTTTTAGTAGTGCTAGGTCTGTAAGCAGGTTATGGTAGCCATGATACGGAATCAGTTTTTATCACAGCAAATATAAAAAATGACTGGCTTTTCCAAGCATCATTACTGAAGAGGTATGAAATGAGTCCTGAGGACTGCCCCCACCATGGAGAACAAGAAAATTCCAGCTGCTGCAAAGAGACAAACCTAAAAGTCTCACAACAAGGGCATAAGCTCCTGAGGATAAGAGCCTTGGGCTTCTTTAGATCACTAACACCAGAAAAAATTCCATAACCTCAACCAATGCAGAGAAACCTATACTCTGACAAACTTTTAAGAAGCAATCTCATCAAAGCAATCATAATTGATTTTTTCCCCTTTTGTGACCTCTTTTTTTCCTACAGAAATATAATCCAGGTCCACATTTTGTTAAACACTCTCAATACATATAAAATGTCAAGTATTCTGTAACACTAATAGTGTCATGTAGTAGTAACCAGGAAAAATTTCAAAACACACACAATTCTATTTCTATTTCTATTTCTATTATTAAGTATCTGTCTAGTTCCTTTTGATTATATTATACATGCACATACATTTTACACACATATAATCAGATTTGCATTGGCATGCACAAAGTTAAGTGTGGGCAGCATTCCATCAAGTTTATTTTCAGAAGAAACACATCTGAAAGCAGATTCAGGAAGGGGACTGTAAAACAAACATTTAAGAAGCATCCTTCCTTCAAAGAATGTCAAAATGTTTTAGAGACTTATAAATACAGAAACTGAGACACATAGAGCTCTCTATGGAACAGAAGGAATATAATTCAGTCAGTGCATGCTACATTTCACCACAACCAATGTGTACCAGAAATGTAGTGCCTATGCAAGGAAGAATTCAATAAAATTATGTAGCTACTCAAACACCTGCATAGAGTAAACACCACTCTAGCACATTATGGACTGACACTACAAACTATTAAATACTTAAAAGAAAAATCAGTCATGAGTATATGTGGTGGGGTGCAGGGGGGAAGGTGTTTATACTTAAACACATGCATATGTGTCTTCAGAGTACAGTTTGATCTTTTGTATGTTGATGAAGAACTGTGTTGACCCTGCTGAGATACAATGCTGTAGTTTTAGGAAATTTGCGTGTTCAGTGCTCATCTGAAGAATTTTTTTTCTTCTGTTTCTCTTAGCCACTAAAATGCAAAGATGGCAGGATGTTTACTTTGTTGTCAGGCATTGTATATGATGACTGTCAAATATATTTCTGTTACTGTAATTTTGAACCAATAATATGAAAAGTGTCAAATGGAGGAAAGTAACTCCCTGAAACTCTGTCAAAACTTTTTAGTAAATCCCAGTCACACAAGATAGAAAGAACCAGATCATACTGTAATGACACATCAAATGCTTACCACACTCAGCACTTTCTATGTAGAAATATGATAATTCCATGTAACTGATAAAAATGCATTTGTTTGCTATCCTGTGAACTGAGAGCTTAGCAAAGTGTACAGACTTTGTGCAACTGATTTCAGAGAGAAATACATATTAGATTATAATACACTTGATCATTACTGTTAGTTGAAGGGATCAACTCTACTATCCCCAGTGCTTACCTGAGAAGGTCTGGCACACAGCTTACTATGTTCAAGCAATTGAAAAGTATGCTGAGAAAAGTGTGCAGGACCAGGAAGTCCAATCCCAGTACAACTGTCTTCCCATGCTTCTTTAGTCTTCTCAGCGTAGGTCTTCTTTGTGCACCTAATTTCCTGTGCACCTTTTTTTTTTTTTTAACTTGTTGGTAACATGTCAGGTTGGTATCATACCTACCCTAGTTGTTTTCACTTTATTCCCAGAGGAACAGCTCCATCCCTTACGATCTGGAAGAACTTTACATTCCTCCCCTTCAAGACACGGTTGCATGTGGCACCACCATTTCTGCTCCACTATTGAAGCTACAAGAGAAGAAAACAAATATATTTGCATTTTGTTGAAATGGACACTTTAATATACCATTATGTTGCAACATTTATTTTATTTTCCAGGAATATATTAGAAATATGTTGAGTGACATCTAGTCTGTAATTTTCAGCCACCTCAGAACCTTCATAAGAAATTCGGTTTCCAATTTGCAAAAGGTGCTATGTGTTTCAAAGTCAATCTCTTCACAGCAGTTCTTTTCAACCTCATTTTTATCTTGCTCAGCCAGATTTTAAAGTTTTAAGTAGAATCTCTTCTTTTGCTTGGTCTACAATATAGCCTAGCATAGCTTGATTAAATTTATTCCCCAATGACAACATATTTACAGCTTCTCTGACAGCCAACAACATATCAACATTAAAGAGATCATGTAAAGGGTGATTCCTGCTACTCTTTCAGAGAAAGAGATGTGAAAAATCAGCTATTATTTTCCCAAATAAAACATATGAGACTACCAGAATTGTTAAGACACTAATATTGCACTGTGAATAGGAATAATAGTGTAGGTCTAAAAAGATTTAAAAACAGAACTGTGTTCTGTTTGTCTGCTTGTTTCTTTCCAGTGTGGTAAATATATAAATTAGGTGTAAGACTGTAGCACATAAAAATTATGTTTATGTAGGTTTTGCATAAATACTTTTAATTAAGTGAATTTCATACAACTCCAAGAATCCTCTTTTAGTTAGATCAAATTTAGCGTCTCAAGAAGCCTCTTTCACTGGCATCTAATAATTTTGTTTAGCACTTCCACAGAGCAAGAGCAAATAATTAATTTTTCCATCTTCCTCCCATTCACCTTGGACACCCCCTTCAAAATGCAGCTTTCCTACTCTTACTTTAAATAGTTAACTGTAATGGAGTGGGTCTCGTTAATGACCTTAAGCCAGCAAAAACTCCTAGGAACACAAAGAGGAAGCAATAGAAGGAGTCGCACCATCAACACAAGAAGGAGCTGCCCGGGTGGTACCTGCTACCTGCCCAGGGAAGCAGGAACACTTCACCGTCTGTGATCTTTCTTCTATCTTATTCTTATTGCAGCATCTGTGAAGCGCCACCACTTCACAGGTCCCAGTTTTAACATGGTGAGCTGTGAAAATAAGAAGATGAACAATTTGATAACTTTGTGAAGTAACATCATACTGTTTCGTTTGGATTCTTTTTAATTAGAAATGCATTAAACTTGGCTCTGTAAGGTAATCTGCCACACATGAAAACAGAAGTACAATGGTATTAACACTAGAATGAAGAGTTGATTTCATTTCCAAATGTAGTATAACTATCACAGGCAGAAAACACTGGCTAAAGAAGAACAGTTGGATAAGGCTGCATATGGGCCTGTTCCAGTGAAGCAGGAAGCAGAAACATAAAACTAACCTAGAAACTACATTAATTTCTGGACTCCCATAAACAGCTGTGTATCTTTACCAATTTTTTTTTTCTTTTTCCCTATGGGAGAAACTTTGAAATGAAAGTATATCAATGGTAAAATACCCCTATATGCATATGTTTTCAGAATCTATGTCTTCAGACTTTATGCCCAGAACACACTTTGACATGGTATTCCAAAACCTTCCTACAGGCAGACAGAGAATAACTGGCAGGATACAAGGAAAGCCCTCAAATGAAACCCAGAAATAAAATCTACTAAGAAATCACACTTGAAATTTTTCTGCCTGGCACTGCAAAGTTTGAGAACATGGGGAACAAAATCTTTCAAACAAGGGAGGCAGCAGGACAATCTTAATTATTCCATATCTGTACCTATCACTCCCATTCATGCTGCTCTAACTGATCACCAGAATAATACTGCTGGAGTTCAATGAAAGGACCAATTTCGTAAGAGGAGAGCTACCAAAATACTCTTTCTGGTTCAGCAGTCAGTTACCAAATGATCTGGAGTTCGAAAAAAGTAGTTTTAACTGAACTTTCAGCGGTTACTTATACAAGACCAGATATTCTTGGGGGTAGTTCATTACCATCAGAAGAAAGAGATTAAAAAATCTGAACTTTAGCTGGTATTGACCTACAACCTTGTATGGGCAGGAATACTAATTATGTGAAGCAATATGTGTCCTTTATTTCTGCTGCTATTTAAATTTTTGTGTGCTTTATGCAAAGCCTGTGTACTGAATGCTTCAGCTACCTTTAATATCCCTAATGTCAAACAATAAACAGCTTCCACAAGGAGAAAGCCCTAAGAACAGGAGCCCAACACGGATCTGTGAGCTCACTCAGTTGTTATTGCACAGTGTCAGCTCCTAAAAGGCCTGAGGTAGGAAAAAACTTGATGTAGGCTATGGAACCCATGAATGTTCCTAGAGGCAAAAGCCACAGACATCAATTAGACTCCAGGTCTTCATCAACAAAACATAAGCTGCTAAATGTTTCTTGGGGGAATTATGCATTTTTCAGTATAACAAATTCCAGTGAACAGTCTGTGGTCTTTGCCATCACTCAATGTATTGTTCTATGTCAGGTTTGATTATACTCCACCACATCATGCTGTGCTACAGCTGAAACAACTGTGCTACAGCAAACAATTAACCCATGATCCATCATATTTTGATATGCTTAAATGTTACATTTAAATAAAAAATCTAGGAAGAAAGAAAATCTCTTTATGTACAAACACTGATTTTCTTCACTTTCTAACTGTAATTTTTAATTCAAGAGAGGATGAGGAAAGCAATTCATACTATCTGCCTGAACTTTGCAATCTCTGGTATTTCTTACCTTTGATGACAATGAGCAAATATTTTTACAGCTACCAGCACAGGCTGCACCAAAAATTACTTTTAATTATTTTTCAATTAATTCCACTGGCATACATGCCAATAAAGCAATTTAAATAAATACATTCTCTTTTTTTGTCAATAAAACACTTGTAAAGTTTTTTATCTGTGAACAGGAAAAGAAATTATTCTAGGATATATTGGGAATGTATAATATATAGTAGAACAAACACATCCTGCTTTTGCATGTTCACATTAACTTTTATTTTGATAGGCAATTACACATCTTATACCCACTCATCCTAACACAAATTCACTAAATTGTATTTTATTAAAGGTACGTTACAAACCCGAGACACTGAATCTACAAAAGAAAGTAAATTTAGTGGTAGGATGAGAGCTTCAAACCACTTATTTTTTCACTATATTAGTTTTAATTTGTATTCTGCATATCGCCAATCCTGAAATTTTGTGTCCTCACTCACTTATCGTATAACTTTACACTGCTTTACTGGGTCTACAGAAATGCTGTAATACAACTGCTGAGGAAAATAAAGTACAAAGTACACCAGTAGCCATCAGGAATGGAAGACAGTTAAAAGAGCTATTGTAAAATTCTGGGGGGGAAATTTTCACACTGAAACAAAAATTTTGAAAGCTTCCTTTGTACTAATTAGGAGGACAAAATCAGGCATTGTAAGACTATTATGGAAAAAGAGTGTAATGAAATGAAATGGTCATAGTCATGTACAATACATAAAAGCATTTCAAAGGGTGAAAAGACGTGAATAATGGAAGACAACAAAAAATAACCACATACTATTTATTGAGAGTATTCAGGGAATCTTTAATAAAGCTGCCTTGAAATTTTCTGGGTATAAAACCAAAACATCCTAGAAAAATATACAAAGATATTTCAAACATTGAGTAATCTAGGCTAAGCAACCCCTAGTTTCTATTTGCCATCTAGAATATGCTATGAAAATTCCTTGAGAGGAAAAGCAGGGATTTCAGGTCCTTATGCTGTCAAATAATTAAGTTCCAGTGCTGTAAGTACAGTATCTGTCACATTCGTGTGAAATTAAAGCTTCTATGCAGTAGATAAAGGATTTCCCACAACCTAAAACAAATTAACCTCATTAAGCCACTGAATCATTCCACAAAAGGAGGATAGTACTTTGGCAGATTCACATTTTGGTTTTGTTTCTTTTCCTCCTAGCACAGACTTCAAAGTATGCTGCTTGCTTTGCAGAAATTGTTTGAGGAACCGAATGTCATTTCTGTAATCCTACAGAAATTAGTTATTCAAAACCACTGCAAACAGTATTTCATTCCCTGCTAATGCAAGTAGTCCTCCCTGCAATCAGTGTGGAGAGGGACTGAAGAAAGAGACTCAGAGATCTCTATGTGTACAGACTGCAAAGTTTTCCTGATGATTGTACATAACATAATATACATATAAAAATTATGTTCCAGAACATATAGCACTGTGGAGCTTGGAAAACAGGCATAACCATATCTCACCTGTTAATGGTATGTCCTGTAATTAATCTGGCACTTTTACAGCTTTTTTTCATGTAGCAAAATCATCAATACCTATTTCATAAATCAGAACCAGAAACTTAAGTGATCAGTATCATGTTCTTGGAAAAAATAAAACTAGGCAATTATTAGTGTTCATTTTACAGAAAACTTTTCTTACTCCTTCATGGTAGGTTTAGATTTCTTTCCTTCAGGTGAATAACATTTCAGTCACATTTGCACAGTTCATCTGGAACTAAGTTATGACCCTTACTCTTCTACTTTTGTGGAAAATTGCTCCAGGGAAGAAGGGAAGTTACTACTCAAGATTATTATTTTTTGCAACTCAGCTCACAAATATGAATGTAAGGTATTTGGTGTAGGTATGCAAACCTTGCATTAAATCAAGAAAATCTTCTGAATGCTATTGTTCATCTTGATCACTTTTTCCTAGCCTCAACACTTAAACACTGTTGTTCAATTCTGTCACCCATCTGCTCAGTCATTTGAATCTTTTCTTTCCTGAAAGTTGCAGAGGTCATGCATCAACACATACACTGGCCATTAACAAAGAGGAAGAACTAAACAAAATAAAGTCACAGCCTGTTTCTGTCTTCAGGTTGCCTGTCATTTCAGTAGACACATATAAATAGCAGGGAAAAAAAATACCAAAATGCTCTATTTTATGCTCTCTGAGAAGACACTGGCACAGCTGGGTGATACAGTTAAATCCATCTAATGACTAACAGCTACTGCAAGCAAAAGAAGATCCCTTGTCTCTTGTCCAGCACTCTTCCATCCCTTGCTTGCATGAATACTGTCATTTGATAGTGAAGATGGTAAGCCAGGAATTTGAACCGGCAGAAAAATTTCCCTTTTTTTTGTTTTTAGGGTTAGTTCTCAACCGGTTTAGCTCCTACAACTGGCTGCAGAGAACCAGTAAGAAGCAATTTCAGCCATCTGGAAGAGGAAGGAGCTGGCAGCCACAGATACATGATTAACTCTTTTTGCAGAAACCAGCTCCTGTATCACCTTACAAGAACTGCAGCTCTGTACTCTTACATGAAATAAATGTATCTTATTTTATTCTATATCAGGTAATTTTTCTAAGGTCACAGAGACTATTTAAAATCTGCAAAGCTTTGTTTGTTTGTGACTCTTTTACAGTTGAAAAAAAGAAGCATCAGCAATAAATAGAAGAATGGAAATTACACTTAGCCATGAGTCTCAATCCATATTGCATCCAATATTTTATACACTTTAGCCTTTTTGTCACCTAGGGTACGATCAGGAAGATGTCCAATATGAAATAGTACAGTAACCCTGTCTTTCGAAGTAGAGTACATATGCATTTTTTATTTATGTATATTATATCCACATTAAGGATTATAATGGAACGACTCTTTTAAATAATCATCTGTAAGGAAAAATAGACAGTATTTCAGGACATTGTCAACTTACTTCATCCATTTCCCTAAGTGACTAGTCACTACTCTATACCACAATACTCAAACAAATGTGTGATCAGGTGTTATTGATAAAATAAGTCAAATTAGTGGTTATAATCTACCATTTTTCCAGAATGGGCTCTAGATCATTGCCCTACCCTTAAGTAACCAGGAAAAAGAGGGTTTTCTTGTTCACATGGTTTATTTGCTTTGTTCATACTGATTGACAAGGAAAACAAATGTAGGTTATTTTTCTGCTACACTTCAGCAATTTTAGTATGTCATATCAGTCTCAGTGTGTCACTGAGGAAGAATACAAACGAGCTTGCAAAATCTCCCTCACATACACAAAACACACACTCTCACACAATATTGTTGCAATATTTCAATAGTTTAATAAGTGTTAGTAGCTGCCACTGCTAAGCAATCAAAATCTTATACAACCCCAGCCAAGTCAGGATTTCCATCTAAACTTTCTCTTTAAATGTCAGACAAAAATATATGAAAACAAATACACTATCCAATTCCTACGTTCAATTAATTTTAACATTTTTCAATATTTTCTGTAATATCCATGTAACAGCTGTTAGGGAAAAATCTGAACGTAGTTTATTTCAACTCTACCAGCAACGGTTCTGATATTACTGCAGTTTTGTGATCTAAGGACACAAGCAATGTAAAGTTTTTTGTTAAGGATAAAATCTTTGATTTGACCAGTAATCAGTGCAGCTGGGAGAAAAGCAGCCAAGTGTAGAGGTGCAAATGGCTGCAACCACCCTGACCCCTGAAGATCCACCAGACACCAAGCTGCGGTGGTCAGGCACCGAAGCTTAATGCCTCAGTCTGCAGTTAGGGTGAGAGCCCATAATCCCCCCGTCCCGCAGTTTATATATTTTTATGTGATAAGTTCATGTTTTCCCCTCCCTGTTTTATGTGTAAGTTTGTTAATAGTCCTTTCCCCTAAGTTAATACGTATTAATTCTAGAAAGCTCTGTTGTACATGACACCCCATTGGTTCCTTCCCTACATCCCTCCTTGGTGTCATTTCCATTGGTTCCCTTGTGCTCAACCCCACCTCCTGTCAAGCATCCCATTGGCTGTATCCCTTATCCCCACCTTTCCTTTCCCCACTATAAAATCCCTGGACACCGTCAGCTCTTTGTCTCTGCCCCCCATTGTTTCATCTCAATGAACCTTCTGCGTGGAACTTACATGGAGAGTCCCCTCTCTCAACTTCTCCGCTTCTGCCTGCGTGCCTTCCCATCAGCTCAGGGACAGCCCCCTCGGGTGAGCACCGCACCCCCGTCTGCCTGCGCTTCTGTGTGTGGCTGTGCCTGCCCTAGTGCAGTCAGGTTGCAGCTAGACTTCTGGGCTCTCTTTGAGCTAGGATGCAAAAACCTGACAGCCAAGATTTTGGGAACACAAGATTCAGTTTGCTTTTGTGTACACAAAACAAAGCCCACCTCCATTTCAGCTCCATGGGCCAGAGGGAGAACTGGCAGCACAGACATCAGGAAAAGATGCCTAAATCCCAAAGCAGCAGTGGTAGATACACATCAACAGTAACCTTAGTGAACATTACCTTTAAAGATGAAATTCAAAACATTTTTGTTTCGATGCTTTTGGTTTGATAGGTGATTTTGGATCAGAATGCCAATGACAGACTAATTTTTTTTTTTTTTTCAATAAAGGTGACATCTGGATTTGCAACAGATTCTGATAATTGAGTACGCAACACGTCTTACAGTGATTGAGCAAATGATGGTATATAGCCTAGACACGTGACTGAAAAGTATGATGAATTAAGATTATTAGATAAAGAGAATTGTATCCACAAGATTATTTTATTTTGTACCATTTTTTAAATTGGTTTGAAAAATTTATGAGATTTTTTAAATTGCAAAAATTATCAAAAACAGAGGGGTTTTTTTATTTTTGAAAAACTTACTTGGTGTTTTTCTTTTTGTTTGTTGGATTTTTCTCTTGTTTGGCCAGTGAAATGAAAAATCAATTACAGACACGGCAGTAATTCCTCAGTGGTAAGTCCTCAGTGGTGACAATGAGGCATGACACAGTTGTGGTGCAGCTCAGGAAAGGTACTCATGTTGCTTTATTTTCAGGTGAAATATGGGGTTGTACTATAGAATCAACAGGAAAAAAATGCAAATTTTGTGCTATCCTATTCTACACTATCACAGAATCATAGAATGGGTAAGGTTGGAAGGGACCACAGAGGAGCTCCATCCTTTTGACAACCTCCCTTCAGACATGAGGTATATTGGATATATACAAGGTGTCATGAGCCACGGTTGTTTCCTTGTAGCCAAGAGGGCCAGTGATATCCTGGGGTGCATTGCCAGGTTGATGGAGGTGATCCTGCCCCTCTACTCTGCCCCAGTGAGGCACATCTGGAGTGCTGTGTGCAGTTCTGGGCTCCTCAGTACAAGAGAGACATGAAGTGGGGTCATACAAAGATGATTAAGGGACAGGAGCATGTGTCTTAAAAGGAAAAGCTGAAGGAATTGGGCCTGTTCCTTGAGAAGAGGCAACGGAGAGGCAACCCTCATCAATGCATATATTATATATTCCCATACAATTATTTCTGAAAACCCTAAAAACACACCTGATTGACAGGTCCTATTTACTACAATCACGTTTCCATGCTTTGTAGCTCAGCTACAGTTATTGCGAGTCACTTGGTCACTTTGGGCCCTGAAAAGTTCAGATAGACTATGCTCTACTCTACACCAGTAGAGAATCAATTTAGGTTAAAAGTACAGCATTGTTTTCCATTTCTCTTTGATGTGTCTTGCATCTTGAGATAGGTTCTCAGGTGAATTGCTAAAAAACCCATAGCTGATTGCTTGGAATACTTTAGCAGTGCCACTTGTAGGCAACACACAGAGAAAATATTGCTAACTGCATCTCCTCCCAGGTTTCTTGGATTCAACATAATGTTTTCTCTCCTGAAAGAATCATTTTAAAATAACAAGAGTCATTCTTGATAAGTGTTTATTCTGCAGATGCTAGCCCAGCTCCTCTACCCCTCAATTAACCCGGTTAGTCCACTTGGGTGAAGGATGATGAGCAGAGTTCATACAACAGCGCTATGCACACGGCATCTCCACTAGCCGTTAAAACCTGAACTGATGAATGGTTTGCCACAGTCACATTGCCAAGCATGATCTTCTGCACAGTGCCAAAGAAAAATTTCATCCATCAGTTTGTCTGCCAGCCATCATTTACCGCCATCTGTACAGAAAGGTATTTTCCCTTTTGGAAAAAAATCAAGGAAAACTGCAATATAAGCATTCCCCTGAGAAGAGCTCACTAATGAACCAGTGAGATCTAGCCTCAGATATTCCCATACCAAAACCTATGTACTGAAATGGACTGAAGGACTGAGTTTTGTCCACTTAGAGAGGAAAAGACTTACTGGAATAAAGTAGCAAGCTGGCATAGTCACAGCTGTTCTCACAAACAAAAACTAAAGATGGAGAACTTCATGTAGGATCTCTCAGTAGGACCTGGAGAGTCCACAGTCATCTCCTGGCCTTATTGAGGCTAATTGTATTCAATCAGTCCTCTGGCAGGAGTGAGCCAGTCTTACTCAAATAAGCTTACCTTCGCTCTCTCAGAAGTCAGTTCCTTTTTATGGCAATGGCTACAAACTATGACTTCATACCAAACTTTTGCCAAAGAAACAGGAACTCGAAACATAACTAGTTTTCAGGTAGCCTGAAGAATAATTTCCTCTTCTCCATATGAGCCTAAAGTGTTGCCCTCCCTCGGTCCGACTTTTTAATTTTGAAATCAGGTAATCTCTAGGTTCACAAAACCACAGAGCATTCAGAGACAGGATCACAAGCAGCAATCATTTTGGAGATTTACAGCTCTTTATATGTCCACTCACTGGAAGAGGAGGAGAAGAAGCTTCTGCATGTTATCCCAGTCCTCACCATGAGCTGGGCTCCCTGACAGCAGCCTGCCTGCCAGATCTTTCCCCACCTCCCACTGCAGGTGCCCATAGAGAAGCTGTTCTGCCACAGCCACCCCGTTTGCCAGGCAGTGGAGTGGATGAAAGGATGATGACAGCAGCAAAGGCTCCATGTTTCCTTATGGGACAGAAATGGAGCCACTTTGCTTTTTGTAGATTAGATTCTTCCCACATTTCTTCTCCAGCAGCTGTGGGCTGACACAATCCATGAGAAAGTTTGTGTAGAACTGGTAGAAAAACACTCAGGGCGAGGTGCAGTTTATAAATACTACAAGTCAAAAGCCCCAGTATCTCTGAGGTTGTTATCAAACATGTTAAGCAAACGATATATTAAAGTGTGCAGACATTTTGCAAATTACCAGGCTGATGCTTGAGATTACTAATTATATGATTTCACAGAGAAAAAAGACTAATCCAGCTTTCAGGCACTCAAAAGAACATTTGGCACAAAGACTTTTTATTTTCTCGTACTCTCTGTGGGCCTTCTGCCAAATATCTCAACTCAGCAAGAAGCAGTAGCACATGTCTCAGCGCAGTCTTCAGCCTTTGGCAGAATACAAAAAACCCCACATTTTTTCCTCAATCTCAGCATGTCAGAAGCCTGTAGTTTACACAATTATGGGGAATATATTTCTTGTTTCCCTAGATTACTCTCATTATTGATTTTCTTTTCTTTCTAGCTGACCCAAATGGTCTCAGGGCATATTGTATAGATGACAAATTAACAGGTTCTTGGGGATGCATCAAAAAAAAAAAAAAAAGAAAAGAAAGGGTGTTTCTAATTCCCTGTATTTGTATGACCCTCTGGCACAACACCTTCACCCTAAGTAGTGCCTTAAGAAAAAAACTGTGTATGGAAGTCTCTATGGAATAGGATTAGTGCAACAAGATGGAGAGGGATATTCACCAGTGCTTTTGAACTGCTTGCTTGCAGCCTTCTCATCCTTGTTAAAAAGTATCTCAGGCCCTTAGAGGTGCCTCTACGGAGACAGCAGCTGAAGCCCAGGGAAGGGGAACCGTGATTTCCCCAAAGAGAGGTGCAGCTGGGTCCCTGTGTTTTATTTCCATTGCAACACACATATAACTGCTTATGTGTGATCTTGCTTCTGCAATTAAGATATTTATTTTTTAAGGTCCAGAAACTAATTTCACAGAATCTTAGAACGGCTGGGTTGGAAGGGACCTTAAAGGTCTTGTTCCTAATCTCTCTGCTGTGGACAGGGATGCATTCCACTAGACCAGGTTGCTCAGAGTTTCATCCAACGTGGCCTTTAACACTTCCAGGGATGGGGCATCCACAGCTTCTCTGGCCAACCTGTTCCAGTGCCTCACCACCCTCACAGTAAAGAATATTTCTCTAATATCTAATCTAAATCTACACTCTTTCAGTTTGAAGCTATTCCCCCTTGTCACTACATCCCCTCCTAAAAAGGCCCTCTCCACTTTTCTTGTAGGTAAAGACCTCAGTTATAAGATGGTCAATTCATATTTAAGCACCCGAATGTCAGCAGGAATTCCATTATCAAACTATTCATGTTTTATTTCATTTTTCAAAAAATTATGCTTAGCACCCCTTATTCAGCCTATTCTAAGATTTTTCAAGCTTTGAAAAATGACAGTTCCCCAAATTTATGTTGAAAATCTAATAAATCCCACCAAATAAAGAAGAGTAAAGAGAACGCCATGACTTCCAAACTAAGCAGCATTTTTTTTCCTGAAGATGAATATGAACATCACTTGTTTCATACCTATATGGAAGAATTATTAAAATGATGAAACCTGCTATAACTGAAGTGCTCTGGGATTTTAGTGATGACCTGATAGAAACCAGTCAGTGAAGTTAAGGTAAAGTTCTGAAAATTCTGTCAGTGTCAAGATAACCATTGTGCAATATCTTTCCAAAGATAATAATCAGAATAGTGATGTTACTCACTATCCCTCTTCTATACAGAAAGATATTCAGGTACAGCTGTGCACTCACCTAGGAAGTACATTTAAATGAAAACATACAATAAGATACTGAAAATACCTTTAAACATTTATTTTTGTGTATATATTCATCACATAAATACGTGATGACATTTAACATAGCATCTATAAAAAACATTTAATTTTTGAAATTCCACCTTTTAAAAGCTCTGCAAGACTTTTTCTTGCTTTCTTGCCTTGATCATTGTCTGGTTGGCTCATTTTATTTTATACATAGAGTTTTAGATGGTATGTTAATATTTTTTGTTTTGGGGGTTGTTTTGGTTTTGTTTTTCTTCACCTCATCTATTTTCATGACTGAATAGCATGTACTAATTTAAAGTTTCTTTAATTCTCTAATGTATCTTTATAATATATTGCATTCCATTTTTCAGCTCTGGAATACATTTTTACTCAATCTGTCAGTTAAAGCAAAATATCAAATATACTTTGAAATATTCCTCACACAAACCATAGGCACATGTATACACAGTCACCTTCCTGAAAACTATGTAACTGCTTTTTTGTTCATTTTTTCTTTTTACACCCCTGCCTTCTAGGACTTCCATGGTCCATCAGACTCCTCCATATGTGTTAAGGAAAACTCTATAGGATATCCCAGCAACATAGTTCACTGCCTGAAAGAAAGATCTTAATTTTAAGTTTCAGCTTGCTTCTCTAGAGCCCCAGGCAAGCTCTTTGAAGTGCAGAGTCAGGAGGGAAACTTAACTCAGGCCTTCAGAAAAAAACTGCTAACAAGGCACATGTCTAGTATTATGAAATGCCTTCTTTTGGAGTGATCTCCCCTGCTACAACCTTCCCTCTACATTATTGATTCCATATAAATAGCAAGTCCCTGAGCCATGGGTATGATGAATCAATAAGGATCTAGACAGAGTCTATGAATTGAAACTGGATGGCCTGAGAGGAGGCTGCCTATTCTTCAAGACAGAGGAAAAGCAAGCACATTCCAACAAGCCAAGTAAAAAAGGAGAAACTGCCAGGAGAGCCATTCAGAGCAGTGCAGTGAATATTTTTGCTCAAGCAAAATAGATAATACTATCTAACGGGATCTTTTAAGATGTTCCTAGCAGACTCCCTGGCATTTGTTTCTGAAGGAACTCTGTTTAACAGAAGCTGTTGATAGGAAACATACAGACCACCCTCATAGCTATCCAAAGTCAGAAGCTACAAAAATATTACAGTCCCAGAACTCCAGAAGTGTGCTTTTCAACTACTGTCAGGTAACAAAAGCACCTGATGTAATTCACACCTTCAAAAAAGCCTATTCAAAACAATATGGACCAAAAAAATCGTAATTATTCAGGGACATTTTCAGACAACAAAGATTTGGCTTCATGCTTGTCATCTTAATCCTATATCTTTATGGAAGCTCATACATTGCACACAGGGATGTAAGAGGCCACACCAGGCCAGCTCAGGATCCTTTTTCCTTACTGCCTATCCACAAAATTAGCCATGCACCTTGTGGAGCTAGGGAGCTAGACCACTGCTGGGACACAAGTACAGAGCACAGCAGAGCTTGGTGGGCAGCTCTTGGGCATGAGTTTTCTGGGACTATAGAAAGCACACCTGGACCACAATAAAAGCAAATTATTAGTAAACTAATTTTCTATTACCCCAGAGAAGTCAAGCCTCCTGCACTGAATATGAGACTCACAGACCAGCCAAGCAACTCAGCCATGGAGCAGAGGGAAGCCTATGGTGCTGTGCTGTTGCTGCTGAAAAGGCTGGTGAAGGGGCTGCTACTTGAGGCAAGCTTCCAAACAGGTCCAGCTCCCACAGCTCCTCCTCTGCCATGTTACCCAACACCCAGATCCATCATTCTCCCACAAGAGCCAGAGAAATACTTCTGCAGGTGCCAGGAATGAGGCATTGTCCAAGATGTTACGTTGGTGCCAGAGACTGGTCATGCCAAAGGGTGAGTCCAAAGAGGCATCCACAGCTCTCACATCTTTCTCACCATTGTGAAAGGGCAAAGGGGGAAAAGGAGAGTGGCTGGCTCTCAGGGAGATATGAAATCTTAAAAAAAAAAAAAAAAAAAAATTGAATCTTAATGCAGCTGTTGCCAGTAGGAACTTGCAAGGAAGGCAAATGACCTACTGCACATAAAATTATAGCATCCAGTACTGGCTGCATACATTTTTATGACTGCGTATTCTTTTATCTTTTTGCTACTTTAATGTAGGATTTTTCTCACAGAGGTCAACATTAGAACCCCAAAACCTCTGACCTCAGTGCACTGAAGAGTTGTTTTTAGTTAAATAACTGAGAGATTGGGTAGCAGTTGTTATCTGTGGGCTATTTTGACTCTTTCAAAGTCCCAAGTGCAAAGCTGAATGCCATGTACAATACATTGCAGTGCAGTGTATTTGTCTGCCAGTGTCTAACAATGTGTCAAAAATGACAGCAGACTATTTATAAATATCCATAGGGCTGTGCCTCTTTCCAAGGTTAGATGAAATTGTAATGGGGAAATAACTGACTACCCACAATTCCTTACAAATATCTACACTGCCTCACAAAAATATTTTTACTGCTTTAGTTCTAAAATGCACACCAGAAAAAATACATGAGTGTTAAATAACTGTCCAGGTCCACAGCACCGATATGCTGTGAAGGGAGCCAAGTGTAATCTTCTTTAGCTTGTGGAAGACTGTCACAAAACCAGAAGAAATTTGCCTTCCTTCAATTCACCACTTTAAAAGCTGAACAGCAAGGGGATACACCAGAGGATTTGACAAAATGCCATTCATGAGACACCTTGCCTGATCACATACACAAATCTAGCAGGAGTTTTATCTTTACAGGGCTCACAAGTCAGGGAAATCTTCAGAATAATCCTAGCACATATCCTTCAGGTGCAGCTGTAGTTAGCAGATCATTGTAAAACAAACTAAAAAGATGAGGAAATCAGAAACTGAAGATGTAGCAGAATGAGTCAGCATTTCCCAACTTCAGTGGGACAGCCTTGCTTTAACACCTAATTCTTTACGTGGAAGTGGTGCCTTGTCTAGGAATTCTATGTTGACTAGGCACCTATAATTTCTAAAGCACTAGACCCACAATAAAGAAGTAAACATAGGTACCGTGAATCTCCTTTTATTTCACACACAACCACTCTGATATTTGTGGTTTGTGACTGCTCTTCACTTGGCTTTTTACTTTAATGAACATGCTTCATAACACAGATGTATTCTGATTATTTTTGATCCTCTGCCTCATCTCTCCAAGGGAGTCACATGTTCATCCACCTTTCCTCTCTCATACAGTTGTTTCTAGAGTCTAGCAACACACATATTACTATTACATGAATACATTGTCATCTGATAGAACAGAAACCTATTTCAGCAGTTCATGCATGGTTCAGAACCCCAAAAGCAGTGCACAGCACTGTCCAAACCTGCAAACTGGGAAGACTTGCTGGAGTTTTGTCCCTGATTATTTTTTCTCAAGTACTATACCTATGCATACCTACATACACACATATACAATCAAGAACATACAAGAAAGTGTCTCTAGGTAGAAGCATCCAGTGTTTTAACACAGCATTGCATCTTGACATTTTTATTCACTTTCTGAATCTTTATATCATAATTTACTATATTATTATTACAATAAGGAGAGTGGGGTTTCGACTGTTCTCGACAAAACCAAAGACATGTCACCATACACTGGATGTCTACAGTGTCTAATTTAAGCTGGACATCCCTGTATAATCAATGCAGCTAGAGAAAGAAGCACCTCCAGAAGGTATTACCCAAATTTTAAGTGTGCAAGATTAGATCCCTCCTTAAGGGAAACAGCTACATCAGGAGAGATATTACTTGATCCCTGGTTAGTCATTTCATCTGTGAGACGGCCCTCATTGGAGTCTGACATTGCCACAATACTGATACAGGCCTAACAGAGGTCAGTGCTCTGTAATGACCACGTCTGCTCTAAGAATGATAATATATATGTATAACTAAACCAAGCTAAAATATATCCACTGATTGATCCTCCTCTGTAAAGCTGAATTTTAAGATCTACATTTGCCAACACCCAGCAGAGGAGTCACTTGTGGGTCCAAATACAACACTAAAGTCAGAGGAAGAAACACACTCCCCTAGCTTTTATTTCAGGAGCTTTTAATACTTTACTAGTTATAGTAGTAGCATATCAATACTAGTTTTCAAAGTTCTCTTTAAACAGTGAACTTTCTCCTTCAAAGAGAAAAAAAAAAAAACTTAGATGACTCAGACATCTTGCATTTAAAATACATCACCGATTTTTTCTTCATTGTATCAATAAAAGAACACAAAAATAATCTGGAGCCTTTAAATCCCACCCTATAGCTGTAAAGTAATAGTTCCACATTTTTCTCCAGGTTGCCTGTAAGGAAGAAATCTCATTTTTCTCATCTACATCCTCTTTAATTATTCATATTTTCTATGCCTAAACCTAGGAGAGTTTTCCATAAAATAAGCAAAGTAAAAAATAAATGCCAAAAAAACATAAACACTTCATTAAAAACTATTGAAATTTTTACCCCCTAATGATTATTTTTATGAAAAACTGAATGATATTTTATAGTTTAACACTTCTCTCCTACAATGACTCTATTAGGATAAGCCATAATTTGGCATTTTCCTACATTTTTTGTGTGGGTCATAATGCTGCTGAAGTGTAGACTGTTGTATTCCTAGCATCCAGCAGAAGAGCAAATTAGTTTATAATCACTCCTAGAGATCTGTTCGAAAGATAGATTTTTAGGAGAGCTTTTCTGGCAGCCAAAAATAGTCTGATTATTGGGACCTTTTACTTTTTTTTTTCCTCCATACACCATTATTTAGTGTGACAGTTTTAAATGGGAGCTCTTCACAGGATTTATTGTATATCTAGGTTAAAAAATGTTCATTAGGCTAATTCATATTTGAAAACAGAAACAAGAACTAGACTGGAGAAATATATTTCCTTCAGCAAAATCATTATTTTTAAAAATACTTTCAGTACTTACTGTCAATAATGTCCAACAGACTAGCATTGTTTATTTCAGAAAGACAAAAAAAAAATGAGGCTAAAATATTGCCTGTGATGAAATAAACCACATGTACTGCAAAAATAAAGTATGATTTCCATATGCCATTCAGCGTATTTTAATTCAGTTTTGCTCTCACTTTCAGAAAAAAAAAGCCAAAAATTTAAGTTCTAAAGGCCTTTAACATGAAAAAAAAATTGTCTATATGCTATCAGTGGAGGTCTTAGTCCAAACTAATTAAAATATTTTTGTGCTTTGCTATTTCCAAAAATAGCTGACTGATTCTGAACATTTTAGGATGCTTCTATAACTAAGAAACAGCTGTTCTAGAGTATGGCATTTTTATAGGCAACAACATGCAGTGCTCCTTCTAGTTTGTGTTTTGAGATTTTTGAAAGAAAATTTTAAATTACATCAGTTTAAAAATTCTTCCTTTTTCTCTACTACTTAGAGAAAAGTACCGCACACTTGACTGCACACTTGTGAAGTAGAATATACCTACCCCCTCTCCAGTGGCCATGCTCTTTTCTTCAGTCATGTTCCTCTTTACAAGCTCTTCTTCAGAGTAAACCCAGGAAAACCTAATGGCAGAGATGTTGTGACAGAAGAAGGGTAGAAAAAGGTGTTCTGTCTTTAAATCTCTGCAGAAAATGCAACTTGCAGGGCAAAAACTGAAAAGTCAAGAAAGTCGTAAGACCAGTGAGCTATGTGTAATGGGGTTTCTCCTAATTCCCCACTTTTTAGCTGTTTGTATCCAATCCCAGCTTCTTCCCTAATATTAGGCAGAGGGCCTGAGTGCACTTCATTCCTGCCATCCCCCAGGATTCCAGGACTGGTGATCTTCTAAACGATACTATGAACAGGAGTACCCTTGAAAGGTCAATTCTTCTCTCAGATGTTTCCAGAGCACAACCTCTGCAGGATGTCCTCTGTCTTCTGCAACACAGCTTTCTAGCATACTATGTGGTGTTACAATGGAGGAGAAAATATGGACCATTTACTTTTCATAATTGAGATTTTCTGAATTTTCCCAGACATAGACATAGGAAACAGTATTTTAACTCTCCTAAGACAATTTTTGACCAAAACTAGCAGGAAAAAAGAGATTTGCATAGCCTTCATATGCACAGTGTGCAGCAGTGTAACAAGATGGCACAAAATTACTCTTCCTCCTTCCTTATTTAAACTTTTATCTTCTTTCAGATGTAGTCATATTTGCTCTTAATATCTTTGGCAGATGTTCTGGGGTGAATGAGGCAATTAAGAATCCAAAATTCCCATTTCTTCCAGATGCTTCTTTTCTCAATATTCACTCCCTGGAAATATATTTACTTTCCACTCTGCGGTGTGTACATTTAGCACACCTTCTGGGTTCCATTTCACAAAGTTTCCACAGTTAATCTGACAAATGCCAACGCATCTTAGATGAAAGTTTAGCACCAGTAATATTTTTTTCTATTAGTAGCATATTTACATAATAGAACATAATAGAACAAAATTTAGTGAAGTTTTAAATAAGAATTTTACTTTAAAAATATCTTCATTTTGTTTTTCATAGGTACAATACTTTCTGCTGTCTGATTTTTAAAACTTAACTTTGGTTTTCCTCAGTCTTTCAGCTCACTGTAGGGATTTAGTGATAGTTTTGGTCTTTTCTATGATTATTTCTATTCACTGAGATTGAACTACAGGCTGAAGTGGTTCATCCTTGCTCCTTACTCATCAGACACAATACATAGCCTTGGGTTCAAAACCTGGATCCAGAAAAATTCTGACCTTCTCAGTAATTCAGATAGCTCTCCTCTCATACATTGGTCTGGAGCACAGACTCAGCTGAAGCAATTCTAATAACTTGCACCTAAAAATACCATGGCACAATGCACCCAAGATATGTGTTGGTCTTAACAGAATACTTGTATTGTGCATATCCTTTCTGCAGCTCTGCATTCACCCAAAATAACCCACACATTCAGCTTTATACTTCAGTCATTCCAGGGCACTTGATATTGAAGCCAGAAGTATTTTGCAAAAAGAATTCCAAGTCTACTGCATTTACTTGAGAACAATTTGAGTACAAGAGTTATACAAATCTATGGGGAAAAAAGAACAAGACAGACTTGGCAGCTCCTGCCTCAGCCTCCTCATCATTACAGACAGAATTCTTGCTCAGCCTGGTAAAAGAGAGCTGCACAAGGCAGACTGCTCTTTTATGATTTTCCTGCCTTGTGTCATCTGAACCCCCAAGCCAGCCTCCATCCTCCAGTATTGCTCCCATTTAAGTAGAGAGGTGGTTTTTCTTGGCCACAGTTAAATAGTACTTTCACACTCCCAAACAGAAGGTCAAAATTTCACTACTATTTCTTTGCAAATTTAAGAGTTCTTCCAGATTTTCTCTGCATGCACACAAATATCTTAAGTGCTGGTGCCAAGAGGATGAGGCCAGGCTCTGTTCAGTGGCGCCCAGTGACAGGACAAGGGGCAACAAACAGAAACTGAAACAGGAAATTCAATCTGAATGTGATGAAAAACTGCTTTCCTGTGAGGGTGTGTGAGAGACTGAAATATTATGGTTAATGGCTTAAACTTTGTTATGAAGGATTTTTTGCCCAATATGACAAAACTGTACAAAGAACTTTTGACCACTGAAGCCCACCCCTCCCTGAACATGCATCCTGACTGGAACTTTGGACTGTGAGTGGAGCTGCCTAAGGGAACTTGAGACAAGATAAAGGTGACACTGGGTTCAGCAATCTCAGGTCTAGGGAGAAGTAAACAAGGCTGAGGGAGCAGAATGTATCCACAAGAAAACCAAACCCAGCAGCTATCCTGAAAATCATCTTGGGCTGGGTTCAGGATGGGGGAGGCCATAGCTCACAGACCCATCTGCTGAGAGCAACTTTGTACACACTCCACCCCAGTTGGGGGCAGTGGGGGGAGGAGAGTTTTGGGTGTGTGGAGTAACCTCTGGTCAGCGGGAGTGAACACCCATCCTTCCTTACACAAACTGTCTCAGCTGTAAAACCCCCCCACCCTGGGAAGGTCACATCCATGGGACATTCACATGAGGGACAGCTGAGGGAGTGTCATAATCCATCAAAGTCTCCCAAAGCTCCTCCCAGACTCATTCCTGAAGCCTTGCACCAGGGGATTACACATGATCCAAGTGATGCAACAGATCCAGAGTCTGTTGCAAGAGACAGTGTCAAACTTCCCTCCCCCAGGGGAGGTACCTGGGCATTCCCACCTTGCCTGAACATATATTAATCCACTGAACCATGGATTAATTCCATTATTATGGAACCCTCACCACCAAGAAGACAGACCAGAAGAAGAGGATCAATGGGACACCATCAAGTTCCACCATCAGTGAAATTTTCTACTTAATCTGTCCCTGTTTTTCTGACCCCACCACTCTCCCCCCCCACCCCTTTCTATTTCTTTCTATCTCTCTGACTCTACCTCATATTTACTTTTAAATAAAATCCATATTATTGACTTGAGCATATGGTCTCATTTGCAGCTTAATTCAGGCGAAGCATCTCTCTAAAAATTTTAATTAAATATTATCCCAACAGGGTAACAGACCATTGGAACAGGCTGTCCAGAGAGGTTGTGGAGCCTCCTTCTCTGGAGAGACCTGCCCGGACACTATCCTGTGTAACCTGCTCCAGGTGAACCTAGATGAGCTCCAGAGGTCCCTTCCTACCCCAAAAATTCACAGATTCTGTGTATTTTAGCTCAACAAGGAGAAATGGAACAAATGTAAAATCCAGGTTTAACAACTAAACCTTTTTTAACACAACAGAATGACATCTGCAGATGTTTGCAGAATGATATACAGATATAAATAAATCTGTCACAGACCAGATTTCACTGGCTTCTAAACTGTAACATGAGACTCTATTTGAAAATTAGAAATAAAATAAGACCTTTAGAATTTTATTCTATGACCCTTATGCAGGAGAAGAGCTTTTAGGCAGATAAAAGAATGATATCCAAACTGAATCCTCCTGCTAAGAAACTTTCCCAAAGTTCCAGAAGCTATCCAATAGGTTGTGAATTATTTGCTATAGGAATTCAGGGAAGTACTCACACTTACACTTAAAGCTTGAGGTCTCACTTTTTGAAAGGAATGAGCTCTGAAGGGTGTTTCAGAGAACCTAAAAGAGATGCCTAAAACTAGATGCTGTGGAAAATTCCCTGAGTTTTCAGTTAGTTTTGAAAAGTACCACTATTTTGTGAAACTCACATAAATAAATTATAAGCACTTTTAAAAACATTAAAATGGTCCACGTAAGCTATTTCAACAGCGATGACCTTGCATTTTCCTCTTTCATCCAGGTCTCTCGTACCTTTTCACACATATGCATACATATATGCATTGTCTTCTAAAACTATGATAAATTTTACAAATCTGCATTGAGTCTTTTATGGCTGGACTAACTATCTCAAAGGCCTTTTCCCACCCAAATAATTCTATCATTCTATGATTCTAAATCTCTACTTCAGAGGAAGACTGCCTTAGTGAACTTTAAAACAGTAAATTCCCTCAGGCCCCCAGTGAACAGAACTCAATTTTTTATTCAGAAAGAAACTTTATAAACTGCAAACCAAAACAAAGAAATTATTTTTCTATGGATACTTCCCAGAACAGCTGACTGCTTCTGAATGTCTCCTTGGCACCTGTATAACTAAAGAACATCTGTTCTAAAATATGACATTGTATAAGCAATTACTTAACACTGTTGTAAATTCAATGAAGAGTGTCAAGAGAGAAGGGCACAGTCTTTATACATCATCAGCAGAAAATTAATACAGATGAAAGTTAGATTAACACATGCCCTGAATGTTATAGAAATAATCTCTACATGGGATGTGCTTTTTCAGGCACAAACCAAACAATCTGAATATGGAAAATCCTTTGATTCAGATTATGGGGTATGCAGTAGATACCAGCGTTTATATGGGAGAGTCATTGCTGATCGTATGGAATGTATATTGGAAAGTCTAAGGAACAGTGCGAAAAAACTTAATACTGGCACTAGAATAGATGTCCTCCATACATGAAACCTGATCTTGACTTTGAAGATGGAATTGGTCCTAATCCTGCCATTACAGTAACTTTACACATTTGGATAGAATGGTTTTTGTTGTAAGGGACCTTAGAGATAATCTAGTTCCACATAGATAGTATTAAGGATCAGACCATAATTATAACATGATATTGATTCATTATATTTGACCTATAAATATGATATGATCTTAAAATGTTGAATTTGAAAATAATATAATGTAAAGGAAACTGTAAACTATTCAGATTTTCTTTTCAATTATATTCTTGTTTGATAGTCCCAGACGTATTTCTCCAAGGAAAAAAGACAGGAAGAAATGAAGTTGTCACACCAGTGGAGAAAAATCTGCTTGGTTTCTCCACCACAGAAAGCTGACTTCAGGGTCTTGGACATAAACTTGTCATGATCGTCCAATATATCTCAAGATAATTCAACCATTGGCTCCAAAGCCATCAGAAGACCCAAACACAGCCTGTTCTACATTTCATGTCAAATTCCAAGGCTGGAAACTTCAACCATAATGAACATGCAGAGCTTTCCTGCACATAAGGATTCACACTCTCAGAGTAACTCAGTAGACTCTTGTTACCAGCATTAAGTACTTACACAGGGACATAAAATGACAGTTCCTCAAAAGGTTTTTTTGGTTAAACTCATGTGATATTTGCCTTTAAAACTTTGTAACAATTTTCCTGTTTACAACTCCTATATTAGGTCTCTACTGGAAAGATCATTTTTAAAGAACATGTAGCCAGTATACTCAATGAGTAAAAATGTTTCCAGAAAGGGGGAAGGTTCTGGGGAGTGGGCACAGGCAACTGCAGCAATGCCATTGGGTTGCTGTGACACAGCATCCTGCTCCATGATGTTTAATAGGAGTCTAAAGGAGGACTAAACAGTCCTTCTCGTACTTCCTGATCACAGCTGCATGTAACATCCATTGTTTTCCTGTTCAAGTCCAAAGAAAATTTTATATAAGATATTCTGTATGACATGATACACATTTAGGCAAATGAAAAATTCAGAATATAACTGCAAGCCCAGAAAATAATATTTTAAATATGGAAATTATAACAAAAATATGTGCTACATTATTTGAGCACTTAAAAAGTTAATGAAAAAAGGAAAATTCTGATCAACAGATCCAAGAGAGTTTACTGTGTAACAATTTATTTCATACTATTTTTATTATTTTAGTAAAAACCGTGGCATGCAAATGTAATCACTCTGTTTTCCTAGGCATAAGGATAAAGGAATCTAGCAGAATGCATTACTCAGTACGCGTAACAACTCTACAGGAGGAATTTGGAACCAAGAATATAAAACTGGAAAAGTAGGTCTGATTCCAGTATTAGGGAAATGTCAACATTTACTCATGATAGGAACAAGTAACAGAAAGATAAGAATACTATCAATGTTTTTTCAGTCCTAGCATCTTACAATATATTCCTAACAAAAAAGTATAGGAAAGCTTAATCTTCTGAAACAGAAAATGGCTAGAGAAACAGTTGATTGGTGGGACAGTTATCTAAAGGAAGATAACATTATTATAAATGAAAATATTAAAAAGTTTGGAATTTGAAACTGTAAAATCAACTATATAACATTTACAAGAACATACCATTTTTTGCAATCATCTTCTTTCCTCCACAACATAAAATCTGAATGTATTTAAGAAAATTACCCTGGGTACTCACTTGTAGAAACTTAATAAAAATTTGGCAGTGGGATTACAAAACCAGACCAAAAGGAAAACCCTGCCCTTTTTCTTTTCTTAGAAAAACCTCCAGAAGCCATACCACTTGCCAAATAGAAATATTTTTAAGTGATCAGTATAAGGGAAAATGCATGATATGTCATTGCAACCCTCCAACTTGTATCTCCATGGCTGCTTCAAGGACAGAGAGGATTCACAGCCAAGGTGATGGTGGGAATAATGAAGGCAGTCATTTGCTGTGGTGGAGCTCGCAGCATAGGGAAAAAATAGGTACAACTCTGCTATTGCAATGATTTCTGCACTCATGTCCCAGTGAACCATCAGAACTACTTGCAACTTGGCAATTAAAGAACTTTTTTTTCCTTTAGAGCCTGGCAGAAGGCCAAGGAATGTTATCTCCTGAATTCTAACAGATATGGTATTAACATTTTAGATTACAGTGACAGATAGTGATATAAAAGTGTTTGACTGACTGTTCTATTTTATCTTTAAGCAAATGGCAATTTTTGGATTAGGTTCTGATCCTGATGACTGAAGGTTTCAAATCATGCTCAAGCTAGATAAGAACATCTAATATCTTTCTTCCCTATGACTGCTAAAATAACTATTATCTTCCTTTGTTTCTATATTTAAACATTAATTACACTTAGAATTAAGTTAGTGAAAGCTGCACACAAAGCATTCTCATTTAAAAGAATCCATCTCTGGGCCAAACTTCGACAAGAGATAAGATGGTCCATGTTTGAGACAGCAAATATGACTAAAGAGTTTGATGAAGCAGTACTGAGAGAACAACAATACATGAGTGGATGTGTCCACCTAATATTTTGATAGACCCTACTCACAGTTTCCAGCCTCACCTGGTAGCTCCTAAGGCATACACACACATTCCTCTGTATGCCTGCAACTTCCCTCATTTAAATATTAGACAATTTGTTTCTAATTCCAGTAAAAACCAGGGAATATGCAGAAAAACTCTTCTGTCCTTTGTCAGGTCCACACAACCAGAAGGTGCATTTTTAAAACATGCAATTTACCCACAGAGTCAGATCCCTCACCAAATGTCACAGTGCAGGTACTTCAAAAAAGTGCAAACTGAGGAAAAAACAGTACTTTATCTGCTTACCCTTTATATTAGAGCCCCCATAGTGGAACTGGGAGACCTGCATTTGGTGCCCTCTTTAGCTCACAGTTCAAACCACACATCTTATGTCCTCAAACAAAAGCATTACCTCCAATCAGGCTCACTCAGAAGGAAAACAACCAATCTAATGGTTACTTAGGTAGAAGGAGAGATGTCTTATATGTGGTTTCTGTCCTCTGCACTGAGGTTACTTTCTGTTTTTAAAATTGAATACAAACACCCTCTATTTCTGTGTTATGAATGTGGTCTTCTACACTGTGTAAAATCTTCAACAGAAAGGACAAACATAAATCCATAAAACAACTATAACCTCATGATGAAGGTATTTCTACAGAAAGTTTGAATACTTCAGAGATGCCCCATGTAACCATTAGGGCTATTCTCTATTCTTAGCCAGACAGAGTCTCAAAACACTAGGCATATAGCTTCTTGCTTCTCGTAGTCACACCCATTTCCAAACTCAGGGCATGTGTGGCACAGGCTGCACCACAACATTGGTGTCAGCAGTGTTCCTGCCTCAGCAAGGCAGCTGAGGAAGGCTCATTCATCCAAGAAGGGTGACCTAACCCCCAGCTTCAGAAGCTCAGTAGCTCCTTCATTCAGCTGGATTTCAGAATAGCTCCTCCTCTGCAAGGAGAAACCAAAATTCATTGTCTCCTTGTGAACAGAAAGACATTCCCTCAGACTTCTACTTTAGTGCAAATTCACAGACAAGTAGGAGCAGTAATTCTGCATCACATATCATAGTTTAGTTTATCTATATGATAGGTATCAGATGAATAAGCTCAGCTTCTGAGTGACTTTTTTTAAAGGAAAATTAATTATCATGACTTTTCATGATAAATCCAAAAATACTCAATTACTTACCTACCTATAGTGTTTTCAGGTTCCATAACAAATTCCTTCTGGCATGAAAGTATTCATCATTAGCCATATTTTTAAACTATTTTTTTCCAGGTTTTAAAATTAATATTAAACATATTGTTTTGTATTTTGAGAAGTAGTAAACTATGCTTAGATTCAAAAGCACTCTTCATTTAATTAGAATATTATATTGTATTATCAATGTAAAAAAAAAAACCTAGTGATCACAAAAGGTTCACAGAATTATGTATTTTGAAAGGGTTTTTCATTTTAGGATAGAAACTTTGTGTCACAGTAGCCTCTTGTCTAGAAAGGAGTGCTTGTAAGGCGGTATCAGTACATTTTTTTCTCAAAAGGACCAGTCCAATACTTGACACCTTAAACATGGGCTGTGATACAATGGTCGTAAAATCAATTCATGCTCCCTATGACAGAAATAGCAAGCAGGCAGTGGTGGTAAACTGATGCTTCCCTGCCACATCTGCCAGCAAACACTATATGTTTGTACAGGTTTGTTTGTTTTCCAAGGGTTAGCAATGTGTAGGAGGATCAGGATCAGTCGTCATCAGTTTTTCGACTCATATACTTGACAACATCCTTTTGGAGATTGATATGCCTCTCTCCTCATACTGCAGCACAAATGCTTATGTTATTGTGAGCTGATTCTCAGGTGCATGTGCCTGGGTAAGGCACCCATCACCACGGTATCTGGGTCCACAGCAAAATGAAAAAAAAAGCAGAGTTAGTGGGATTTTTTTACAGAAGACAGGATAAATGGAATATAAGTATGTGCACAGCCAGGAATCACACAGGACGACTCATAATCCTGTGTTCAGGGGGAAAAAATCAAGCTTTGAGTTGTTTTAAATGCTGTTTAATTTTTTTAGCTCTTGGACTTACTGTCCAGAATGATGAAACTTGAACCATCAGTCAAGATAATGGGAGCAGAAGTGTATTCAAACCAGACTTCTCAAGAGAAAGAAGGATGGATTTGGCACCCACACACATCACACTGAAAAGATGCAATCTGAAATCCCAGCTTGTAACCCTGTTTCTCAATTGGTCCTCAGAGACTGGTTTCCCATGCCCTGCCTTGGCCTCTCTTTTTCTTGCTGCTGACTTGGGAGTTTTCATTTGTGCCATATCCCTGAAATAAGTGCAACAAGCCTAGAGATAGCCTGTCAGAGTCATCTGTTCATATTCCTCCTGAAGTCTGCCTGGAGAGCAGAAAGCTCATTAAAAAAATTTTCACACACTGATGATCTTTTTCTTCTTTTTCTTTTTCTTTTCTTTAACAATAGCTTTTGAAAAAGAGATGGGTTTGAAAGTTAGTGCAACTAGTGAATAATATGAGTAAGTCAATAGGAAAGTAAAGATTTTTTTAAAAGCAGATTATGGATTTTTGGAATTGTAGGGGCTCCTTCAAAGTCATTAGGGCTTGTCATGTCAATATGTTAGTAAGGACTTCTATAAATGAAGATTAATGATGCTAGGGATAATTAGTGCTGAAAAAACTCACATATTTCTCAGTATTTGGAAACTCCATGCAAAGGTGAACAGCGTCAAGCTCTCCTTCAATGTACCTTAGCTTCATTTCTGCCATGAGAGCAGGGGGAAGATTTTTTATGACACAACGGGAAATTAAACTCCCAGTATCTTTGGAAATGAATGGTAATTGAGCTGCATAACTCTGATTTTCGCTTTTTTAAAAATCCCCTATATACAGTGAGGGTAGCTGATTTACTAAATCCAAAAGCCAAAATCTTTCTGAATATTTTTTCTTTCCAAAAGAAACTGAACAGATAAAGTAGCTGTTTTTCCAAACTAAACACTCAAGTCATGCTTGTTGTTATTATTTTTCCCTGCAAGACTTCTTCATATATTTTGTTAAAGACATGAAAAGATACAAATTAAAGAAAAAGGAGCTTTTTGTTAGCTAGCAAGAGTTTAAAGAAGTCCCTGCAGCTAATAATCTGATTTTTCAGGGGGGCTCATGAACTTTCCTTTTTTTTGGTTAAAAAAATTAGATATTCCCCAAGTCATCTCTGCTATAAGGCTGAGGCTCAAATGACAAACACTGTTCACATAATTAATGGTATAGTTCTGCTGGGTTTTCCTTTGCACAGAAAATCTAAAATTGGTGGTGGATGTTTTTATTCTCAGTTATGAAGCACTAATTCCCAAAATAGTCCTTATGATTATAATTTGTTTCTATGAAATACTTAATGATAGATGTTACTCATCAGTTTTTCAAAAATAGTAGCAAGCATACTTTGGCAAAGTTTGAATTCCATAGAAGCAAACACAGCTTGACCAGCCCATGCGTATGGAATCAAAATGGTCTGGATATTGGCTTTTTGGATGTTTAAAGAGAAATAATCAAAGCAAAAGAATTCTGAATGCTGGCTAGGATATCTTGGCTCTTTTCCAATAGACAACTAAACTGGGAAGCCACAGCAGAAAACCATATTCTGGTTTAGAGGGGGAAAAAGGCTGAGCAAAGGGTGTCCGCGCAGTTCGTTTCTGGCATGATGCCCATCTTTGGTGGCCTGCAGGACCACATCAGATTCTGTTTTGTCTGCAGTCAAATTGCAACTTGCAAAAGACTTTGCAGAAAGTGTCTCTGCATCCTGAAGTCCTGAATCAGTGAGGCATTTTGAAGAAAGGTATCTTCACACAGCAGAAAAATACCTAGCAGATTGATACATAAAAATACCTGCTCATGAAATGCTATCATCAGAGTGAACATTATAAAATCTAAATGGAAACAGAGAAATTAACTGACTGGGTTTTTTGGAATCCTTCCTCTGGGTTTAACTCCTTAGCTTGTGGTAATACCTTTACTTTATCCAGGTTGTTAGAGTTTATTCTGATCTTGTATAAGCAGATAAACAGCTGACACTATATGATGATGACAAATTCAAAATCCTATTATACTGCAGATCACATTTCAAGTTATATTAGCCTATAAGAAGGCATTAGTGTGTGAATCTGGAGAGCTTGTTCATTGTGTTAGGGTTAACAGAAACACATGCAAAAGAAAGACCTTTTTACAATATTAAATAATCCATCACAGCTTGTGCTGGTATGTATGCATAGATATTAAGGGCTGGAATGACCAAGAGGAAACAACTCTCACATTGTCACAAGCTACTAAAGTTCCTGGTCAGCTGTTAGGAGTGAAGCATAGAAATCAGGCAACGCTGCAAAGCAGCAGTCTTTTTTTGATGATGAAATAATCTCATTCAATACACATTATTCATGAAGTTAGTCTTGGCAGATAACTGCACACAGAAGCATCATATATGTTACTAAAAAGTGTTCCTTTCTAGGGTTCATTCCAGGAATTCATTTGCATCATACATATCTCCTGATATAAATATTTGTATGAGACAAGAAATATTCTTTTTATTTAACCATGCTTTTTTTAGCATTTTCCAACTATACCATCATTACAAAATGACGTAAAATCAGAGAATGCTGAAAATGGCAGTTGAAATACTTAAACTGTCAATAGATTAATAAAAGTCTATCCATTGAAAACTCTGATTCTTTGGTACTGATTAGTGAACCAGTGTCAGGAGACACAGATACACACAAGGAGAAAATGTTGCATAGACCAGACCCTTCTGAATTTGTTGATGGAGGCCACAGATACAACAGTATAGTAGAACAGGATAGAATTTCTTACCTTTATGATGATTTGCCCCAGATGCTAATTTCCCCCACAGCGTTACAACAAATATTATTATTAGCAGTTTTCCTTTTGTTGCTTTCTGTAAGTATCTCTTATTCATCCTGAAAACAAAAATACACAAAAAATAAATATTTATCTTAAGATTTCTTAAAAAGACATCTTTTTCTTAATTTAAGGAGAATTGACTAATTTTTTATAAGTGGCCGGCTGACAATCCTAAAGTTTTAAATTCTGCTTAGCTCTACATGAGGTACATAGAGCAGCAACATAACCTCCCTCCCTGGCCTGACAACATTCCTACACCCTACACCAGGAGAATTCAACATCATCATCATCATTTCTCCCAGGGTAAAAACAGAGTTCATAACCACAGCAGACTCCAAAGCTGGCAAGAAGGATGAACCCCTGCATCTCTGAGCAGGTTTTGATAAACAGAGCAGTTCCACTAGTGTGTCTGAAGCCAGTCATGGTAATGTAGTTCTCTCTGATTATACAGTGGTGTTTTAACTTTTGGGATTGCAGGTCTTCTTGGATTGAGCCCATGAGTCATAAGGCAATAAGAGATTTGAATAGACCTTCAGCTCATGTACCAATCCTCCTGCAGAGAAATCCTGTTAGGAAGACCTAAGTTGTTTGGAAACATGAAATAGAGCCAGGCAGATTCACTACCCTCTCCCCTGTCTACCTTTGGGTAATGAAAAGATATGATTAAGTGCACCAAGGGAAATCGCACAGAGCCCCCTCATCTCACTCAGTGATGTTTTCACTGTGACAGCAAGCCACCAGGGTGGTTCAAGCACAAGATAACACATGACTTATTTCTCAGTAACCTCCTCCAAAGACAAAATACCCCTCCACCTGCAAAAAAGACAAGTTTAGGAATGTAGGCTCTGGTGCTTAAGGATTATAATTGTGCAGAGTGGCAAGAGGTATAGTAATGAGTCCTTCTCTCACTTCTTCCCTGTAGAAGAACCCCTAGGGAGCTAGCTATGAAACAGATCTACACAATCGTCCTGTTTCTGCTGATAGGTCAATAGAACAATGATAACTGTTTCAAACCATTTATACTAGAAAAGCTGAAAATTTGATCACTTGAACAAAATTCTTGCTCTATTGTAATGCCTGGAACTAGGTTGCTTTTCTGAGCAGAAAAAAATGCATTGCTTCATTATGGTTGCACATTTATCTCCTATTATGTTCATAAGAAACCCAAAGGAATTCAAGTGTTTTCCCTCTGCTCATGTACAGTGCTGTCCTGGGCAGCCACAACTCTGAAATGCAGACTGCTATAACACAGAATTAACCAGTACTTTGTTCAAAGTCCCAAATCATTTTCCACTCCTTCAAAACAATTCCTCTCCTCTCAGCAAATTTCTTTCAAATATAACACCACATGCTGATAAGGCAACACACACCTCACAACTCCACTTATGATTTCCAGACTTGAAACCAGACCACTTCCCCCAGATCTGCCAATCTTGCTCTCCAGGAGATTGATGAGCAGGCTGTGTGTAAGAAAACACGACTGAAACTAACAACCCACTGAAGAGTGTACTAAACCCTTTTAAACATGAATTCAGAGCAAACAGAACTCAGCATTCTTTTACGGAAGTCATACATTTATTATGTGTTTCCCAGAGGTTTAGATATCACGTTTATCAAGCAAAAAGAGAGAGGAGTAAGCAAGTGCCATAGCCAGGATGGTGCATGTGCCCCTGAAAGCCTGACTGATTAATAATCACAGCAGAGGTCACAGTGTGCTGTGAACCACTCTAAGGTCTGCTTTCTTGCACTTATTCCAGTGCCTTTGGAGTGTAAACTGCATATTCATCATCAGCTCCAGGTTTATGAACCACTCAAAGCTAAAGGGAAATACATTATTTGTCACTGTAAATAAGAACAAAAAAATGAAACTGGAATACACATTCAGCATATGCCCTTTCACAGCTATCTCTGTGAAAAGAATATGAATTAACTCTTTCACTCTAGATTCTCATGGTGCACCTGTTATGCTGCTGGTGCCAAGTCATCTCTCATTAAAATCAAATCTTTCTTCCTCACCTACATAACACTGCTCAAAACCCAGTGGGAATTGCACCATTAAAGCAAGGTTGAATCTAATACAGTTTCTTCCTGTATTTTGCTGATGCCAGATTCCCTCACTGTGCTGCGAGACTGGCAGCAAATGCACATCAGAAAATGCAAATGCATCAGGAAAAACAGTAGCAGCAGGAGAAAGAGAGAAAACCAACCTCTCTGCCTATGAACCACAGCCCTCAGGATGCATGGCAGAGTGAAGATAGAAACCTCTGCACACAGCTGAGAACACCAAAAAGGAGTAAGCTAGCTCTGAGTGAGACTGTTTTCTGCTAAGGCAGGGAATGGTTTCAGCTTTGACACAGAAAATCTGGGCTCAGTGCCATTGCCAGGTTTCCCAATTATGAGAAAAACTATACACCATTTTCTGCACCACAAGCCTATTACATTATTCTGCACTAGTTATTTGTGGTATTCACCTTTAGAAGGATAAAAATCTGAACTGTGTCTAATAGTAGTCCCATAGTAGGCATAATTAACAGAAAAATCAGTGCAAGTAGCAGTTCTGGTTTGGGACTAATAGTTCAGAGGCCACCAGAAGAACTACAAAAAAAATCTGAGCAGTTAAAGCATCCATAACATACAGCTGCTGAAATTGAAAAAGCTGGGAAATTATGTGAAGCATCAAACTAATTATGCTGTATAACCCTAGACCTAGACCTGTGATTGTGTGCATTGTCCACTCGCAGTGGTTAATCCAAGGACAGACGAGTGGCTGCATAAGCACAAACAAGATATGAAGATCTCTGCTCTGAGCAGTCCTGCTACACACAGGGACCACACTGTAGCAATACATCCCTAGAAATAAAAAATGAAGGGTCTGTAGTCCAAGAAGCTGAGTGGTTGGGATAGATGCACAACACAGTGTGTCAAGACCTAGAAAAGAAGGAGCATGCATTATCACCTGGGCTTGGAAACTCTGATGCTGGTTATTTTGTTGTTGATTTGCAAAACAGCCCATGATAGAGCACTGAAAAGATACTGGAACTAGATAGCATTTGACCCCATCTCTGAAACAACTATTAGCCTCTTGCAACCCTGATCGATGTCAAGTAAGCACATTCAGGAAATAAAATTGAGTCCATTTCAGTACTGTTATTGCACTAACATAACTGGCTGTGTTAAGTAGGACAAACGAGCTCTGAAATGATGTCTTCTTTTACTAGAGGTGATGCAGAGCTCCACAGACAAACTATAGATATTAACCTGAACAGTTTCCTTTTTGAGACATTTATTCTTTTATTTACCTTCTTTTCTGCGGAACCTCTCCCTCACTGTGATCCGTCCAGCCTTCAATAATGCCACAAAGCTGATCAAAACAGAGAATAGCCATGGTATAGGAAACACCTGCATCTGAAATTCAATTTTACACTAGCTTTATGTGTAACAAAAAATTTCCTTCCGTTTCTAACCCAACATATTGGAAATAAACCCAAGGAATTCTCAGCACTTTCACACAAAAGAGGACATGAAATTCTGCTGTGTCTGAGTTCATTTTTCAATGTGCTTTGAGGCAAGGAAAAAGAAAGATAGCTCCTTTTGTGGTTCAGGAACACATTCAAAATATAACAGAAAGGTATCACCCACATAATTCAAGCAGGCAGTGGCTGAGTGTGAGATGGCTCTCTTGTGCCCAGCTCTTCACTGACACCATACACAAGGAATACATTCATAGGATTTGTTACTTTTGCTCCCTAAGATTTCTTTTCCCTGAAGCGCACTTCATGACACCAACACCAGTCTGCTATCAAGAACTCAAGAACAGACTGTTTTGGTGATTAGTGACAAAAAAAAGCCTGCAGGACTTTTCTTCTCAGGGAGAAACCATATCTGATGCTGCAGAGGAGTTTCACAAGCTGCCATGTCAGCAGAAATCCCTCTCCCAGCCCTCTGTGGCTCAACAGCAGCAAACTGTGAATACACTCCTAGGTTGCACAGGCTGTCCTTGTCACTGCTTCACCTCAGTGTCAGTCCACTTTCAACAGCAGATGTGGTCCAACCATTCAGCTGTACTGAAAATGCTATGCACAGATGGGTATTTTCACTGTAGCATCCATAAGCTTTGAGCTTCTACTTTCTTCCTTCTTTGCTTCTGGACTTGAGATCAGCCATCTTTCCAACAGCTCAGAATTAGAGAATCACATGGGAATTACCTTACATCGTATGGCCAGTGCTAAATTGCCTTGCTTTCTGATTTTAGGTGAAGCGCAAACTCATGTAATCTTTGTTGTTGAGGAGTAAAAAAATGTAAGGAAACAATAGCTTTCATTCTTCCTTTAAAAGCTTATACACAAATAAAATTCTCATCTGTTTCCTAGGAGTAACAGTATTTTTCTCTGTTGCTCCTTGTTTTTCTTTTCTTTACAAACAACAACTTCTCTGAAGTTGTTCAAAGTTCATTTGTTCCTGCTTTACGTATGTGGGAAGTTTCACTGTCAGTAAGATCCATATGCCTTTTGCAAACACACAGAACCTGTGAATGCAAGTGTTCAAAAAGAGATACAAAAGCCTATTTCTCTACTGAATCATAACAAAATGCTTAAGAGACAAAAATCTGATAGAAAATTAGTCCCACATCCTCTTACTTTTCTTTCTATGACAAGTATTTTATTTGCTGCTTCAGAGAAACCCTAAATGAGTAGTAGAAATCACTTGAGACCCCAAATCTCTTGTACAGAAATAATGCAGCCATTTAAATTATCTTCTCTGCTGTGTTGAATCTTACATTATTTATTAGTTGTGTTAGTTTCTACGTCCCACACAATGCAGGTATTTGCAGTTTTATTCAGCCTTTCCTGTGTAGACTAATGCAGATTTAAAAATGCCCCCCTGGTGAATAAGGTCGCTTTGTAAAAGTAACACCGATGTGACCCCTGGGCATTTGCATATATATAAATTCCCTCTCTGACATTCCTGTCATGTTTGCTCAGTGAACAAGTAATTTGCCACTCTCATTACTTCAGGTACAAGGTACCTTGTGAAAATCAATCTTCTTTCTGCTTCATACATCACAGCCTGTAAAAGACACAAAGTGTACCCTGATTCCAAAATGAAGCTGGGGGACAAACATGGACACGTTCTCGCACATGTACTTTCTTTGATCAAAAGAAAGAGAGTAGGCATTTAGCCCAGCAATGCCTACTGCCTATGAGACAGCAGTCTCATATAGGAGATGTGGGAAATCCCTTCAGGCAAAGCAAAGGGGTGGGGTTTGTTGGGTATTTTTTAAAAAAGTTGTTGTTTAACAGTGTGGATCTTTCAGTAGACAGAATAAGTAGCCCATGAGAGCTTAGCCCCACTACTGAGAAATATTCAGAAATAGTTAAAGCACTGTAAGCAGACCAATACATTAATGTTGTCACTGTTACTTTCAGTAAAGTGTAGCAGAGGAAGCTGATTGAAGATTTTGAGGCTTTAATGCCATAAAGAGGGTTTTTGAAAGGCTACTGTGCTAAAACTTAGGACACTGAGGCAAATTAAATCTTGCCAAAAGTACTTTAGCATATGATTGATATGCATGCCCATATTTGTCTTTTACTTAAATCAGTGTAACTTAAGCACATACTTAAACTTAAGCACATACTTTCCAGAAATGTATGTACACAACCTGAGTTCTTGGAAACTGATTAGCAAGTAAGCTTTTGTGAGGAGAGACAGTTTCAAGAAAAGAAAGCCTCTCAAATATCTGAAAAACAAAAAGTTACGGAATGTATGAAAACATGGGGGAAAAAAGAAAAAAAAACAAACAAACAAAAAAAAAAAATTCTTCTTTGAATACTTCAATTAGTTTCCCAGCAGAGGGAAACTGTAGACAGATGCACATACAGGTAATTACATTTGCCAGCAGTCTCATAGCACTTGGATGTGAAATTTACATATATATTATTGTTTCCAAAATCTGATAAGCATGAATGTTCAAATTACCAGAGGTATAAAATGCTTTAGCCACCTATCTGTATTCCATCTCCCAGCTAGAAACACTGAGAGATGATGGAAAGAACTTATTCCTTCCAAAAGGGTATGTATGGTTGTGATGATACCCCCTTACAAACTTAGATGATAGTGATGAATGGTCCTCCCTCTAAACTGCTATCAGTGTTAATATCCCTTGTTTTCAGATTAACCTCAGTTCTCTGTACACACAGTTGATTGTAATTTTCATCTTCATTAATTTTCCGATACAACACCTAATTGAAAGCAGTAAAGAAAGCAAAGAAATTGTAAACAAGAAATGCACAGCCCTTCTAGCCAGCTTCAACTCAAACAATACAGATGTATTTAACTGTGTATATATTAAATTTCCTTCTTGATCATTTCATGAGGACCGGCAAAAGAATTTTCACCTGATGAACATAAATGCTGACATGTTACTCAGTATGGAGAAATAAGATGTCATTAATTTTGGGGAGGTTAGGTTCTATACTTCTATGTATTTACAAAACCATAAAACTGAAATAATAATCTAGCATTAAACCTACACATTCCATTCAATGATTTTTTTAAGTGCTAGCATAAAACATTATGGAATATTTAAACATCCAAAGTATTAAAATATCTTGAATCTGCCCAGTGGAGTCCAACACCCTTGTGAAATAATCTCTGACCATGAAGCGTTCAGTATTAGAGGGTGCTTAGGCTCCAATTCTCATCATTTTCTCTGATATTATCATGCAACTTTAAACTGTTTCTCTCCCAGTTTCTATGCTTAAGGGAGCTTTAAGTTGCTGGGGGTACTAGCTATTCACTTAATCATCAAGGCAGCAGTATTTGCTTATATTTTACATGTGATCCTCCTGCAGATGGTTATTTAAATTTTCTTTATTCATATCTCACTAACCAATCAAAAGCTTAACTGTGAAAAAAAAAAAAGATAACTCTGCAATGAGCTTTGAACAAAGTGTCTCACAAAGACCTGAATCACTAGGTGTACTGTGATTTCATAAAGGGCATTGCAGTGGCAGACATAAGCCTCCAAATCTATGAAGGCAGAGAAAGCATCAAATATTAGTGGAGAATGGGAACTGAAGTGCCCATATTTAAAAGCAAGGACAAAAATTATCTGGGCAAGTGTAAGCCTATTAGTCTGACCTCTTCAGTTTGCAAGAGCTTTGAAGGCTTTGAAGAAAAAGATAAATTAAAGACAGGGAAGTAAATAGAACATAGGATAAAATGAAGCAGTGTTACCAAAGGTAGCTCATCTAACTTGGCAGCTTTTTTGATAACTGATTTTCCAGACAAAGAAATGAAGTAGATATAATTCGTCTGGTTTTAGATAAAGCATTTTCTACAGTGTCACTACAGAACTTCTACATTAATCTGAAGATGCTGTGGATTACTATAAAAATTGAAAGGTGAATCCAGGTGCAGTAACAGTATGTAGTACTGAAAGGGAATATCAGGGATTAATAGCATTTCTGCTACAAGTCGGGAACTCATCATCTGAAACAACATGTGTAAAAACAATTTATTTAAACTGATCACCAAGGGCACATCAGTATCAATATCACACAAGATGGCTGTGAAAAAAGCAAATCCTATAAACAATTAAATTATATCTTCCTAATAAATACCAGAAGGACAAGTATGAAGTTTCTTCAACTATCATTTGGAATAATCTCTACAATTCTGGCCAGTCATCTTTATGAAAGTGAAACTGAACCCACAAAAAATATGGGGACAGTCTTCCAGCCGGAGGAATAAAGTCTCCACTACAGGAGCAGTTTTAAAGGGCTTGGCTTGTGCAGCAAAGGAAAGGCTGAAGGGAAACAGAGAAATCAAAAGGAAATAAACACAGTGAGGGCAAAAAAAAATATCCATAAGAAATGCATTAGATGATATCTTGCTAGCAGGCAGGATCAGGACACTTAGCTCAGTGATTCCAGAGGTCTCATCCAGTCTTGTCTCTATATCAATATCATGATTCCTTTCTTGTACTTTAGTACAAGACAAGGGCTAGTTTTTTTCATGAAAAAAAACTATAAGCAAGTTCTTTGCAAGTTCATTAGTGAAGTGGTTTTTTCCACGTCATTTCATTCTCCTCAGAATAAACCCCCTAAAGTCACAGAATTTCACGGTAAAAAACCTGTGAGTCTCCTCACTAATTACCTGAACCCACATTGTGTTCCATCCAAAAACTGACCATGCTGATGAACATCTGATTAAGACGAACATTCCTTCTTATTATTTTACCATCTTCAAAGTATGATTGCCATCTCTGTGTCATAAAATTTAAGGTGACCCAAAAAGTCACAGTACTATACTGGTGGATCATTCAGTACCAAAATTGCTTTTTGACTAACTTCAGTGAATTAAAATCATACTGTTGAGAATGGGTGACTATTCCATAATTAAGACTCCCTCACTTTATTTAGAACTCACTCTCTTTTCTATCACTTATGTTTTAAATTTAAAATCTTTGCATTGTCATGCTGTTTGTAACATTGACAACATGGAAATGTTAAAACTGGCAAGCATAACAATTTTCAAGACATGAAGAGGTCTTGTTTTCTGCAAGAAACAAAGAAAATGTAGAAAATGTGGAGATGTAGACACCAAAAACTATGTACTTTCAAGTCCAAATATTTTCAGATAATAGCAGAAGAAACTATACCATTAGAAGTATTTTGAAAGTGTGGATACAGGAATTTAAAAATCTCTGTTGTTATTAGATCTATTTAAAGCGGCTACTATCTTAAACATAGATAGTGTTTCAATAGATAAGATTTTCAATAGATAGTGGAGGACTAATTCTGTGATTCTTACATAGATATAAGAGTATGGATGAAGGCGATCATTATATTGCACAATCTTGCCAGACCTGGAATGTGTATCTTCAGTCAGATTCTATTGCTCAAATATCCCACTGAAAGTTAAATTTTGTTTTTCTAAAGAATTCTTCTGGCAAATAACACTATGACAGACCTCTGCAGATGAACAGGGAAGCGGGACTCAGACTGAGTTCTCCCCTGCTATTTTCATGACAATTATATCTGTCAGTAGGCATAGTAGCACTTCTGACAAATATTAGGTCTGAGCCTAATCTATGTTTTATACCTGACTCCTACACATTTTGGGCCACACTTGGAAGTAAGGATTCAAGTGTAAATAAAAATGGCAGGTTGCTCAAATCACAGAAAAATATGAAGCTTGCTTGTGCAATGACCAAAATAGCTCTAACAGCTGACATAACACACTAAGAAGACAGGAGAGTTGTCAACTGGGAGTAAACCTAGTTGAAACGCAGTTGGAATATGTTCCTCCACTCTTTTAATGTCAAGTCCTAACACATGCTTATTTGTCACAGCCACCACAGGCATCAACCACTTCCAGAGAAAAAAAAGTGTGATCAAAGTTAGATCAGACTCTTCCAAAATATGGATCTGGTACATAATGAAAATCTCTATTTCTGAGCAGATGCATAGGAAAAGACATTTTCACTCTGAGAGATGCTGAAGAAAGGCATCCAGGCTGCACAAACAACCTTCAGCTACCAGCTGGGAAGTCAAACATAAAGTCCAGCAGGTAATCCAGATAGGGAGCTTTGTACTCAGCAGAGGTATGGCCACATGGAAGAAAATATGAATTTTCTACTCAGAGAAAAGAAAAATGGCTTTTTTCTCTCTGCACAGGGCTTTATCAAATATTAGTGGGTTTTTGGCTCTGGCACTTTATCTAAGCTGTTGCATAAACTATAATAACTACTGCTATCTTGAGAATCATCTGATATGCTAGACAATTTTGACTCTTAGTCTCTACTTCCTTGTCAGTATTCTAAAACAGTAAGATATTATTAATACCAGCTCATACTGAAAAAAGAAAATTCAGAGTATTCCTGTGATGGCTCACTAGGAATGAATTCAACCCAGGTCATTGCTTAATGATAGCTGAAATATCTAAATGGCACCCATTTTTCCTTGAAAAATCTAATCAATTTCCCATCCCCTTTTCAAATATCCCCTTTTGATAACAGCAGCTGTGTAAGAGTTATATGGACCTTCAGCCCTGATTTTCATCCAAGTGAGTCTACCTCAAGAAATAATGCACTCTTTGGCATGTACTATGCCTGCCTTGCAATGGCATTTAATATGGCCAGGAGCTCATTAAACAGCCAGTCATAACCAGCACTTCTCAAAAGTCTACACCCAGCTTCCTGATGCATGATATGTATTTTGAGATTTGTAGGTGGAGTACAACAAGAGAATGAATGTCAAAAAAAATCAATAAATAGTGTTTTGTTCCTCGAGTTCCTTAGACTCTTACAAAGTGCATTTATTTCAGCATTTCAGTTTGAAGCTGGACTTCAATTTTCAAACAAATTTTCAAATTGTCTCCATTTACTATGATCTGGATCACATCATGGAATGATTCACAGCAAATTAATCCCTTTTAGATGAAAATTAAGTACAAGATGAGCCTGAGAGTGCACCTAATGCATTCCTACAGTTGAGGGGTATTCAGTTCAGGACCTAAGGGCTAGTCAAAACAACCTCCTCCACTAAATTAATATAATGTGGACATCATGCCCTCAGCAACAACACTTTGGGTCTACTAAATCACTTCTGTAGGGATAAACTGTTTGCTAATGTAGATGCAGCCCTATAATCTCATGAGGAAGGAGATAATTATTATAATTATTTTATCCTTGGATGAGATGCCCTTTTGGTTGTGATTAATCTGAAAAGCCTTTTCAGATCCTCAGAAAACCTCAATGGCATGTTTAAAGGGACCTGTCACTCAGGAGGCCCTCAAACAAGTTCTGATCTGCATTTTAGGGCCATTATTCCTACTGTGACACCATAGCAAAGGGAAAAGACAGCTTGTGTACCAAAGTCAGGGAACAGTTACCTGCAGTATATCCCCTAATTTAGAGCGTAGAATACAGAATAAATTACTTCAAATTACCCAGTGAGTTGTTCCCTTTTGTGAAACAGCAAAAACCCTTGTCTTTCAATGCAATTAACGACAAGAGCCTTTCTGGTTTTTTTTTCCCAGTGAGTATTACCTAACCTACAAGCAACTCTACTGTTAAGAAAAGCACAGCTCATTGTAAAACTGCCACACTGGATGCTTTACTGGCTCCATACCTGCCATTTTCAACCATCAGATTATTGACAGTTTTTCCCTGAGTCTCATAGCCAAGCTACCAATAGCAGCACTGCTAAGATGAGTAGGTCGACCCTTTTAGGTGAATAACACACAGAAAATGACAAGCTAAAAGGGAAAGCCTAAGAATTTACTGACTGGCAGTGGGACAGACAGACTTGCCCTGCTCACCCCTTACATCCCCCAGCTCTGGCTTCATGTAGCCCTGGCAGACTGGACTTGAGTAAAGGACCAAGCTGAAGTACACTTCAGTTGACTTTGTCAATAAAACATTAAGGTCATTATTTATAATTAGACCAAAATCCTTTTATTCCAGCCTAGCAATGTCCTTGAGTTAGAAGTTTATAAGAGTGAAATAAATTTGAATAAAGATGATTTTGCTTCCTAATACAGACTTGGCCCAGAAAATACTCAGATGTTCCCATATTTACAACAGGTTTAAATGTTTCTAACAAATTGTGCATTTGCATTTTTATGCATGCTTAGAAAAAATTATTTACTTTTATTTGCATATTATTATTAAAGAGAGCTCTGTCATTATACTTTCATAACAATTACGTTAACAGCACCAGTATTAGAGACAAGGATATTCAGAATTTCATCCTGCTTGTTTCTAAACAAGAGGTTACAGTCAGTGTTTGTAGTATTCATGATTAAAGAGAGGGTTGGTTTTTTTCTTTTCATTCTTCATTTTATAATAATTAATTGGAACTGTATAGGAACTCAACCAAGTAATGCCTAATTTGCTGCAAGTAGCAATCTAAATTTGGTAACATACAAAAAGCAGTACAGTCGACTACAATTCTTTTAGTGCTGTCTTAGAAAGGCTTTTTATGTAAGTCCTATAATAAGAGAGCATTACTCTCTAAATGTGCAAGACCTGAAAAGGGTCTTTAGGTAAGAAATAGAATTATCTAGTACAACATGGGCATGGCCATAAATGAAAGACATCAGAAAATTACCAAAACTTCTAAAGATAAATGGTGAGGTAGAAGGGTTTAGAATGCTGTTTCAATGAAATGATGACTTAATTTTAATAAGGGAACGTTATATTTTGCAAGAGCACCAGTATAATACTGTTCAAATATTACTTGCTAAGAAAAAAATGGTATAATAATATTTCCATATCATTTCAGTCACAAATATAGCTATTGCAGTGCCATCACCATCAAAGGAAATGATTATGCATTTGCCAGACTTGGAGGAGATTGTATGTATGATACTGAGATCAGCAGTTCATCATGTGTTGTTTTAATTTTGTAAAATCACCACAGCTTTCAAAATTTAAAGAGAAACAAAATGCAATCTAAGCCGAAGTGTATTTCCTTCTGCATCAGTTAATTTTATTTCATTTTAACAGCTATCTGCCTTGTGCTTCCCAAAATCCTTGCCAGTTAAAGGTGAAAGCCCTTCTTAAAACACTGATTCAAGAAAGGACATTCTCTGGTTTTATATTGCTCCTTGCATACTTTGCAGCTGCAGTTGCTAACAATGAGTCTCCATTTCAGTATCCCGTTGCACATTTTCCCTGGTGTTTCTCTTGAGTCTTTGATATTTGGTGTTTCTCTGAAAGCTTCCGAAGTCCAATAATTAGACAAGAACTTCAGTTGCAATTATCTTTTGTGGTTTCATAGAAAATTGGATTTCTAAAGGCAACGAAACAAAAGGATCCATTTTCATGTATTAAAGCCTTAAGAACTTGAAAAAGATGAACCAAAATTTCTGGACCATCAGATTTGGCAAGTATTGCCAAATTTCTTATTTGGAAGTAATCAGTGGAGTCATTTATTTTATGCTTCTTTTTCCATATTATCTACAGATGCTGTATGGAAATTTATTCTGGATAACTATATTAAGTATAATAAATTCACTTACGTCATTATTGTTCATGTTTAATTAATATAAATGCTGAACCAGGAATATAAATAATTTGCATAAAACAAGTCACAAATTCTGGAAAGGGGAATTTTCCCATAATTTCCTTATGTAAGCTTTGAAATTTCAGAGAAAAATAAAATTGATATTTCAAGGTCAAGGTGTGTTAGCAGCCAAGTGATTTAAAAAATGCTACCTAAACGATGAAAATTACTTACCACATAAAATGTTAAACATAAAAAAGCTACTAAGATAAATGGAAGTAAAAGTCTATTAATCAAGACTGATTCTTCTGGTTTGGGTTTTTTTCTGGCTTTTTTTAATAGGAAATAGTATGTCCCCCTTCCTCTTTTACTGGTATCACAACAATGCATGTTTGATTTTCACTGTCTAACCCAAATGCTGCTAATTCTCCTGTGAATGGCAGGAATGAGGATGAATTCACATCTCAGAAACAAATCTGGAAACATGAAGAGCTATGAATCTGTAAAGATATTGTCTTCAGGTATTTCCAGTGGCTGCCTTGCTCCTGTATGTCCAGTCTAATATACTTCATTTGATGGTGGCAATTCAAGTTTTGTCAATAGAAAAAGGGGACTAAAATCCAGTTGAAAGAAAGTGTCTAGAGGACACTTCTCTGCACACTGAGACCAGTGTCCTTTTCCAATCCTATGTTTCCATTGTATTTCACCTAAGATAGCATAGAGCTGATGAACCTAAAATGCATGCCATGACCTCAAAGTTTAGCAGTCATCTCAAACTATTCATCATCTCATTAACTGCAAGATGTGCAAAGTATTTACATGAACAAACAACAGAGTGAAGTAGGAAAGCAATTCACCCAATATGTATTGGTCCCATAAACATAAACCACTATATATTTCCAGTGCACTGTCAACCAAATTAAGCTCATCAAATACCAATTCTTTGCTCAGCTATAATGAAAATCTTTTACGTGAGGTAAAAGATAAATGGGACATTTCTTATGATTGCTGTAATATGGAAATACTCATCTACAGGCAGTACAAGAAAAAAAAATGTTAGTCCTTGAGCCTCACCATAAGCTTTTTTTCTATTTTGGCCTGTTCCTCAAAGTATGATATTTGTCAAATACTATTTAAAAATTAAAATACTATGTTTTATTATTGCTTGAGTGATGCCAATACGTATATATGCATTAATAATCTGAAACGCAGGGATCGATGAGATGAAGCCCACTCAGTGGAGTCCTTTACTTATCCAGCAAGAGTATATTAAACAGCTGCAATTTCCTCTTTTCACACAGTTATGATAACTCTTTCCTCCTGGTAGGAGCAGCACCAATTGCACACTTATGCGAGATACTGCAGTGTGTTTGTGTGAGAGCATTTTGTTCACTCTATTGTTCTCCCACACAGAGTTCTCTACTCAAATTATTGCTCATAGAACACCCCAAGGCACTGGCTCTGGAAACTGAATGCCCAAATGAGATATAGAAATGAGTCTCTTCTTTGACACCATTTTCCAGAATATCTGATGTTACATTTTGCAATACCCTCCAAAGGTGTTCTGTGTTTGTTAGCTTTCTTTATTACTGGAAAGAGCAGAAATGACATTTCATCCAGCAAAAGCTGTGATTTCATTATTTCAAAAACTGGAAGAGAGCCAGAACTACTATGTTCTGGTGCCCACCTTAATCTCTGTAAGATTAGAGAACTGTTAAACTTTCTGCATTTTTTACTGTCCTATAAAAATAATTCTTAAAATATCTAAAAACAAAAACCAGAAAAATAACCCAAGGACAAGAGCCCTTAATATACAGACTTACATGTTTTACAGATTTTTAAACAATTGAAATAAGAACTTTGCTTTTCTAATCAGAATTTACCTCCTGTTTCTTTAAAATTCATCACTAAAAGTGTATTCCAGTTGAGGGTATTTGACAAGTATCAAGAGTTTTGATTTACCTGGTAGCCAGATGGCAACTCTTGGTCTGAGATTTGGTGTTACTTAGCTGGGTTTTAGTTTTTGTTCTTAATAGGTATTGCAAATATTGTGTTCTGCCACTACTATATTTTAGCATATTTAATTACCAAGTTCGCAAGAAACATACCCACTCCTTTTCCCAAACAGATGGTGGAAGTTGATTTTAAAACTGTAGTGAGACTTGTTTTCCAAAATGCTTGCACAGCTTTATGAAGTCTAATTGCTGTTCGGTATGCACATGGAGTACCAGCTCAGGAGCATGTATGCAGTTAGAGGCCAAGTATGCAAGGTGTTGAGCTCTCTAGCCTGGAACTCTGCACTAGGAAAACTTTTTGTATTTAAAATTCAGCACATGTTCCAGTTTCTGTGGAACTGGGGCTACACCTTCTGTTCCTAGGAGACACAAGATCTTAATAAACACTGCTGTCCATTTTGGACTTTATTATTTACCCTTTCATTGTATATTTACTCTTTTATTAGTTTTAAATATGGGCAATTTACAGCTTTACTAGTCAAATAGGCATACAGTAAAAACTAATTTTTAAATGAATTCTACTTCCAAGCTAAATCTATGGGTGCTGCAAAATCAAAAGTGATCTAGAACAATGGTATAAAAATGAAGAGTTTACATTAACATCTTGGCAAATAAAAAATATGAAAAACAACACTAGGTGACATAAGTCAGAAATGCAGGTCCTAATATCTCCCAGCAGCCTCTGAAGTTCAAATCTGGATCGGAACCCAAAGCCCATGTCTCACCAATCATTATTAACTGTAATATTTGAGAATAACTTGAGTGCAAATAAGGAATAAAAACCTAAAAAGCAGTAAAGCCACCGTTTGACAACCCACATATAGCACAGGAATACAGCTAGGGACATGACTTGGATCAGCCTGTCTGCCCTGATGTGACCTAAGAACTCTGTCCCACAGCAAGGGAAGCTCCTGCCCCCCCACCCAGTCATGGCAGCCCTCGGCCGTGGCTACAGCAGCAACCACAGCCCATGAACTGCGCTCTGCTGGAGAACAATTGCCAGAAGCAAAGTGCACTGCCAACAGCCTCCTAAACCTCCCCTTACCTCAAAGGACCTGACCCATATATTTTATAAGAGAAACTATTAAATACAGTTGTTTCACATAAGTACAGTCCGATTCACGCCGAAGCCATATATAAATGCCCACAGCTTTTGCACCGTGCTCAGCACAGCACTAACTCCAGCAGCAGATGTCCAGAAAAATAAATAAGAGCTACAACAAATAGTGTCCAAGTAACATGAAATCCTACCAGGAACTGAACCATCAAGTTAACAGGTCACTGATATTAATTTGGATTTTTGAATACTGCAAAATATTATTCATTTGTACAGTGAAAGTCTGATTCCTTACATCGTTACACAAAGACTAGGATAGAATAAATATAATGGATTAATGAATAATATGAGAGAATTAATAGTATGCATTATGCTGTGGGAAGATAATGATGTGCCATTAAATAGATCCGCTATTATGCTTCCTAGATTTCAATAATGTAGTTAAGGAAGAGCAAATAGGGCAAAAAGAAGGAGTGCAAGAAATGTAATTTGTTATTAAAAATGTGTGCCTAAGGACCTTATGTGTATACTCCCTCACTATTTAATCTGATTAACAAAATGTAATAATTTTCAGCTCAGCGCTACTTATGGGAAAAAAACCAATTTTTCATCTTATATAAAATTTTGTATAAAATACTTCTTAGCTCAAGATAGCTAACAAGTTAGCTATTAGAGAGCCTGCATAATTTTATGACACAAAGTAGGGCTTATCACACATTTCACATCTAGACTCTAATGTAAAAAATTGTATCCAGTCATTGCTGGGTTTGACTGACTGGAACTAAACATGGAGGGAATAAAATGCACATTCTTTTCCAAATGCAAGAAGAAAGGATGTTCTCATTAAAATGATTTGCTGATATGACTTAAAACAATTTATTTAATCTTCACCTTTTTTATGTAAATATCCTTCAACTGAGAATTTAAAAAGTATAATTTAAAATAGATTTTGTAACTATAATGAGATGCTCTGTCAGATGGGAAGACAAATTAAAAGTGCAATTCACACTGTTACAGCAGCACTGCCACCACGGAGCTACTAATCTTTTGCACAATGCTCACAGTAGAATGTACTCCAGTCTCTGTAGGGCACGTGATTATAGACTTGCAGGGACACTGAGATTTAAATTATTCATCAATGCAGACTTCCTTTTGCAGAAAAATTAGTGTGTCACATAAATAGCAAAACTGTTAATTCTTGGCCTTTTGCAAATTAACTGCCTGGTAATAGCATCTGCTATTACAGGCTAGTTTCCCTTGCAGTTACAATAGCAATATTCTTTCAAACTGAAAGCAGTATACAAAAATAATGCAGAACATCCTCACTGCCAATTACATGTCCAGAATGCATTAGGTCCTCTAAGTGCAAACAGCCATGTATAAGCCTGTCAGAGACCTGACAAATGCCAGAATATGGCCACAACCTTCATGTCCAGAGAACAATGCCATCATAGCTACAGCACGCCTTTATGTATGAACACCCAGAGGGAATAGGATATCAAAATAATTTGCCTGAAAAAGACTTGCAATTTTCAAAACTGACAGGTATGGATTTCCAGTGAAGTGATATGTGCTTTCATCCACCTATTAACCACAGAACAGTAGAAGCCCATTATTTACAAAGTGAAACTCCATTGACATGTAAGCAGTATTTATTAAACTTCCACACAAGTGGTGCCTGCTCCATTTGGGCAGCAGAGGTTGGCAACATCTGTGGCATGTCAGATCTATCAGCATTTCAGTGGAGCAATACCAGAAGTTGGTTTCTTCTACATTTGAGGGAATTGTCATAAAACTTTCAACCTATGAGATAGATTTAAATAACCTACTCCTACCAGCTTCACTGAAGGTATTCATTGGGCACAAAGATAAACAGATACCTAAAGTTTGGCCATTATGAAAAAAAAGGCAGAACAAATTAGTGAAAGGCATGTCTTGGCTCCTTTCTTCATGCCTAGAATGGTACTTTGGACTTGTGGCTCAAAAATTGTAACCGACAAGAAATTATAAAAAATGAAAGGCTACACAGAAAAACACTTTTGACAGTTACTTCAAAAAAAGCAAATATCCTTGATTTTAATACATAATTTAATTTACTGCTTCTGTATTAGGAATGAAACAGTCAAAACAACTAGTGTCAAGAAGGAAAATATCGAACTCAGCGAAATCTGGGTGAAACACCAATATTAAAATTAGAGAAAAAAATAATCAAAGACACTACCTAAATAATTAAGTGCAAAGAAGTGCATGCGTGTTGATACTGGGCCGAAACACATGATCTCCAGTTCAAAATGTGAAATCTTTACCTTTGAAGCCTGAACAGTTAACAAAAATGTATCTTCTGCCTATACTTCAGTTAAACAGAAATCAAAACTGTCCATAATGAAACACAACATGGAAATTTGTCCATTATGTCAAATTTCAGTTTACGGTTCTGAGAACTCGTATGACAATATTTTGGTCTCACAGGACAAATTGCCTTCTCATTTTAGTATAGTTCTTTAGGTACCACAGTAACCCTGCAATGGAACTATAATGCAAGTGGACCAGTCCTATGTCCGACCAGTAAATCCAAACATTTTGGTTAATCTTGATCATTCTCTCCCGGAAGGCCAAAACCACCACACCCAAAAAACTTTGGGAACATAATCCAGTCTCCCCAGAAACACAGTTGTATCTAGTCAGCCTGCTCTCCTGCCATCTGAAGGGCACTCAGAGGATACGCAGACCAGCCAAGACTCGTCTTTTTCTCATGGCTATCAATGGAGGCACCCTGGCACATAATACTTCATTTCCCACAATAATAATCACAACACAAATGTTTACAGCTCAAGGAGATCTGTCTACAGGAGCTGAAAACATAATTTGGGACACAAACCAGTCACTTCTAGAGGAAGACTTTGCTGTCTTACACATTGCTTTTCTTTGCTGACTTTTTAATTTTTGCAAATATGTTCAGGATACTGAAGAAGGATGTATTTTATTCTATAAGAACATGGTTGATCTTAATCCCTAAACTAGTAAATATCACTGATTCTACTGTGACAAAATCCATGAGGAGTAAATTGCCACCACCAGCAAGTTATACAGACTGAGACACTCCACCCAAGAATATAGACCTGAACCTAATCCAAGAGGAAAAATGCACTGCAATACTCTTCCCAGTTTTTAGTCCAGATAACACTGTAATTTAAAAATATATCAGGTTTCATTATTTAGAACAGGTTTATTTGTTACTATGAACAATTCTGTTTTGTTCAAGAACAATATTCAATTAATTCACCTTCCCTCTTACTCCATGACAGAAGCAATGCAAAATAGCACCCATATGGAAATCAGCCCGGATTCCTAGTTATTTTATGACAGTTTGAAGCACTGACAGATGAAGATGCAGTTTTTATTTCAGTTAGGTTTCAGGTGTGAAGTTAAGCACCTTTTTTCACCAGTGTTTATGAATTGAAAAATTGATGCTGAAATTATTATTAGGAAAAAACAATTCACATAATCATAGAATGGTTTGGGTTGGAAGGGACCTTCAAGATCATCTAGTTCCAACCCCCTGCCATGGGCTGGGACACCTTCCATACGTCAGTTTGCTCCAAGCCGCATCCAACCTGACCTTGAACACTTATAGGGGCACTATAAGCACCATTTCTCTGGGCAACTTATTCCATAGTCTCATCACCTTCACAGTAAAGAATTTCTTCCTAGTATCTAATCTAAACCTATTCTCTGTCAGTTTAAAGCCATTCCCTCTTGTTCTATCACTATATGCCTTTGTAAAAAAAGTGCACACGGTGACAGGACAAAAAGGGAAACTCTAAATAATGTTCAGGGATTTTTTTCACATAATCTTCCCTACAAAATTTCTATTCAAATTATTCTAACTATCTTCACATAGATACAGACAGCATATTTGACTTCTAACGGACAGAACACCACACAGTGGTGATGACCTGAAGCATTTCCCCTGCAAGCTTAGATATCCTTCCAGGAGAGCTCCAGAATGCCAATGTTTTGGACACATGTAAGGATAAAAGAATTAAATTTTTTTATTTAAGTGTAATTGGTTTTAAACATAATATTTCCCTTTTAAATGCCATTTATTTTCAAATATGTATTTCGGTCTTGATTTCTCTAATTAAAAAGTAACTGAGTTAAAGTCCTATTGTCTTACCCATATCTCTGAAACTAACAATCCCAGTACTTGTGATAGACCTGTACATTGTAGGTAATGTAGCAACCAGCCTAAATACAGCTCCATGCCACTGCAGCTGGTTTTATTCTGTTACTCCAGCTAGTTCATTTAGCAGGAGATTAAGTACCTCAACACTGCACAAAGAAGACTGAAGGCCAAGTCCCTCGGTAACTTTAAAGAAAGTCCAAGCACAGAGGAAATTCCTTGCAGATAAAGTACAGCCTATAAACTTTCCAATTTTTCTATTCCATTCCTTTCCTCAAAGAGAGAAGAGGGCTGAGCCTGGATAATAACATTGTCCTTTCAGCATAATTACCCAGCTTTGTCACTGCTTCACACATAATTAAGTATTAATATTACCCTATAAGTAAACAATACGAACATGATATCCCTGCAATGGGCAAGAAAGCATTGCCTTGTACACATGCTATTCACTGGAGTAAAATTGCAAATTGCATGCTGAATCAGAAGCCATACTATACTGTCAGATATTTTTTATTAAAATGAATTTGCTTGCTCTTCAGTACAATGAACCATTAAAAAATAATTTGCACAATGCTAGAAGTATTCATTATTTCAGGGATTCCTATACAGCAAACAGTGTGTCTAAACACATGCATCATCACATAAAAGCAGATACTGGACACAAGACTGCTGTTTAGAAACATCATTATACGTGTGTCCACACTGTAAAACTGCCTGTGATGGCTTAACCCCAGCCAGCAGCTCAGCACCACCCAGGTCACTCTCTCCCTCCAGAAGGATGGGTAAGAGAATCAGATGGCTAAAAGGGAGAAAACTCATGGGCTGAGATAAAAGAAGCTTAATAGGGAAAGGAAAAGCCACACACTCAAGCAAATCAAAACAAGGAACTAATTACCTACTTCCCTTAGTCAGGCAGGTGTTCAGCCATCTTCAGGCAAGCAGAGTTCCATCACACATAATGGTGACTTGGGAAGACAAATGCCTTCACTCTGAATGTCCCCCCTTGTTCTTTCCTTCCCCCAGCTTTTATTTTTGAGCACAACGCTAGTCTGCATTATCCCTTTGGTCAGTTGGGGTCAGCTCTCTGTGTCCCCTCCCAGCTTCCTGTGCATCCCCAGCCAACTAACTGACAAAGTAGTAGGAGAGGCCCAAAGCCTTGATGCTGTGTCAGTGCTGTAGAGCAGTACCTAAAACATCCCTGTTTTCAGCACAAAAAAAAATTTCCAAGGAATAGGGGCACTATATTAGATGTTCTTTGCCTAAGTGCTGATGACTGCGTGGGGAAGGATGCAAATGACTGTTTTGAATGAGGTCTTCCATGTTCACTTGTGAACTTTCAGACAAGTCAAGGTCTGACCTCTGTCCTATATTTAAAAATTACCAATCCAGGACAGAGTTCAAACAGCATGATTCTTCATACAGCAGCCAGCAGTGCATGGACTCATGGGTCTTTTGCTGTACCAAAACCATTGATATAATAACTATAAATGCCTTATTTTCCATAATTTGGTTTCGTCACTTTCAGAAACTCTGTCTGTGTTTGCCTTTCAAAATATTCTACAGTGATAAATTTTAGAATTTACTTTTCAGTTGTAGGAAAAAGCACTTCCATTTATTTGTCTTAAACGGCTAAAGGTGCTGCTCCTTAGTTATAGTGTAACAAGAAAGAATGATCATTTATGATTTTATACATATTTTAACATTTCATTGCACCTGTCTGTTTTTCAAAGGAAAGAGTCCTATTTTGCATTGTCTTTTCTAATAGCACAGGTGCTCCATGCCTCTGGTTCATATTTGGTTAAATTCCCTGTACCCTTCAGACCTTTCGGAGATAAAATGAGTTAATCTTCTGTGTAGTATTCACACAAGCTGTGCAGCATGTAGTTGTGTTAATTTGATGAAGTTCTGGTGTTTGTTCTCAAAGCTGTACCTTTAAATTTTCAACACCCTCTTCTCTTTTTCACTCTTTAGCATTGAGGTGACATTCTGAATGAAATATCTGCTGTGATTGCAATATTGCTAAATGATAATATTATCATGATAATAACAATGGAAATTTTGAGGTCATTATTCTGTATATGTAGTTAAGACTATTTCCTCTGCATGCATCACTTGGTATTTACTGACACTGAATTTCATTTACTATTTTATTACCCAGTAACTCAGTATTGTACCATCAGAATCTCATCAAAGACTGTTTTAAATACTAGGCATTACTTTGTTTTGCCTGCAAACTTTGTTGCTATAATGTTCATCTCATTTTCTGAATAATTTATGAGTCTGTGATATTCAAATTTATGAACATGTTTAACAGCCCACGCTCAGCACAGACTTCTGCAGGATTTTATTTGTAACTACACTCCATTATAAGAACAAACCATTGATTTCTACCTAGCAATATTTTAATAAGGTGGAAATATGGGTGTTTCTTACAGGAATTTGTCATAATCTCTTTCAAAGTTGTAGCTAGATTAAATAATCTGCATCATCTTTAGACAATTTTTACTGACATATTCAAAGAACTCTAGAGTTTTGATTCATGACATCCCTCTAGTTTCCAAGCCATATTAGTGCTTACTGCATCTATTTTTCTATGTGTCCACCAATCTTACTCTTTATAATAATGTCTATGAAATTGTTTAATGCAAACTTCAGATTTACTGGTATGTAATTCTCATCCTGAGAATTCCCATTTTAAACACTAGAATCATATTTTCCACCTCCTACTCATTCAAAATCATAGGTTGCTTATCACTATTTGCAGGCCAGCAGCTTTGTATTTAAGTTCCTTGGAACATTTGGATGAAAACTATCAGAACGTGGTGAACTGTTACAATTAATTTTATTGACCTGTTAAAAAATGTCTTTTATTGACACCTTAATTTAAGAAAGTTCCTCAGATATATCATCCATAAACAATAACTCTGAAGAAGGTATTTTCCTAGCCTTCTCTGCATAATACATAAATGCACACAATCAGATTTTCTGCAAAATGGCCTTATTACACTCAGTGGCTTTGATTAGTTCCCTGTCGTCAGCATTCTCTTGCAAATTTCCCAGTTCTGTTGCAGGGTGGGGGACGGAGTCTGTCAGTTTTAGGTTTCCCTTAGAAGTTGTCTCTCAAAATGTTTTTGTCTCATTTCATTGCAATTTTACATTTGACCTGCCAAGTTTACATTTATTTCTTCATTTGAATGCATGTCTGTGGGTTCTAGCAGTTTCTCTCTCATTCTTATTTAACATGTTTTTAGTATTTCAAAAGTATTTTCCAATTAGCCCTTAAGTTTATAGTTTATTTAAATGTATTGAATTTACCTGCAAGCATTTTTATCCATGCTGCTGCTTCCTTCAATTATTTTCTTTATTTTTCGTCTTTCTCACAGTCCACCTTTTTAGTGTTAAAAGGACCACTGGAACTTTTTAGATTTCTTTTGTGCAACATATTTGTAGGCAACGGAAATATCTAAACATTATTGTTTTCTGCTCTAGTGTCTGGTTATTCATCTGGGGAATCGTCATTTACTGTCTCTTCCAGTATAAGAATTACAAGTATCTATGTGAAACTGTAAAATAGAAACTTGACAACAAGCAATGGAAAGGACACTTTTCATCCAGTATTTCTTCAGACTATGGAATTCATTGTCAGATTTAGGCTAGGTGCTCAATAAGACAGTATAATAAACATTTCTCTACTTAGGCATGTCATGGCAACCTCCATAAAAATCTGTGTCTTATTTTAACAGATACTGTATAGGACTTAATACTCCCATCAATCTCCATTGTGTCTTAGCACATTATCTCTATTTGCTTTCCACTCTACCAATGCATGTCTCCCTCATTATTTTCTCTCCATTTTACTCCATTGTCTTTTATACCAATAAAATTTAAAGCTAGCCATTTTCATTTCTAAATTTGGGGTTCAGACTTGAAACGCTGAGATGGAGCTGAACATGGAAGACATACACAGGGAGTTATATGGAATATAACTAGTATTGCTTGTACTCAAGTTAAGTGCAGGATTATTTACCAGTTACTCCAAAAACTAGAAACAAAAATTGACTAGGAAAATGTGTTTACTTACAAGATACTAACTGTATCATATTAATTCCATGTGTGTATCTTCTCATTTTAGAACAAGACTTATCACAAAACAGTTTACTCCTGGAAGTGTGTGTACATATATATAACATTAATCAGACGACTCTACTGCAAACAACTTTTCAGAAATCTCTCATCAACTAAAGTCTTCATTTTCTTAAGTCATAAATATTCAGTGACAGTTGGTTTTACTTTTCTCTAAAAATTTATACAAAATAAACACAATGTTGTTTACTTCACAGAACTCTCTAAAATAGACTGATGTGTACTCTCAAAAAAATTGTCTGACTTCTCTTCCCAATTCAAATTCTGCAATAATAATTTATTTTTAATCTTCTAGTTGAATGGAAATCTCAAATTAAAATTGCAAAGGTAAGGGTGAAGTGGTCAAACTGAAACTAATCACACAAAAGTGAAGTGGAATGCAAATAAAATGGAGGGGCAGGTGTGGCACTTAGGGATGTGGTTTAGTGGAGGGCTTGGTAGTGCTGGGTTAATGTTAGACTTGGTGATCTTAGAGGTCTTTTCCAACCTAAACAATCTATTATTTCAAACTTTCTTCCAGAAGTCGAGTGAAATATAAAATTATACATGCACTTCATTGGCTTTCAGTTCTTAGTATGTGTTATTACCATGTCATACTTGTGCAGACATATAAAACAGACAGACAGAAAGGCTATAACTTTTCTTCAGTCCAGAAACTCTAGTCTACTATTAGGCAAGAAGTGAACATGAAATCACAAGAAAATATTTCGTCCTGTTTCTCTCCATAGGAACAAGGCCTAACAAAAGGAGAAGCAGCATGTCAGACCAAACATTCTTATAACTCAATATCCTGTCTCTGGCAATAGTGTAATGACACCTAAGGAACAATATAAAATAAAGCACATCATGGCAACGCCATTATAAACTCTCCTTTACCCATGGAATACTCCAACACAGAGCTGGTCAAATGCAGCTCTTTCAGGTTGAAGTACACTGGCACAGAAAGTCACTCTTAATTTAAGGAAGTCATTACACACTTTTCATGAGTCACATCCTCTTTATCTTTTCTATTTCTACTATATGGTTTTCAGGACTAGAACCCTAGAAGTGTACCACTTCTCAAGGATGAAGATAGGCCAGAGATTTGTACAATGCCATCATGATGTTGCCTGCTTTGTTCTCTATTCCTTCCCAGCACTTTTTTCCACTTTATATGACGCTTTTGTGTGCTGTTGAATCAGTGGCTATTTCTATGGACTGAGCTGACTTTATCATAGAATGATCTATTATAATTCCAAGATTTATACCTTGAGTGGAAATAATCATTCAGATCCCATCACTATGAATGCAAAGTTAGCTTTTCTTCCCAATGTGCATCACTACCAACACTGAATTTCATCTGGCACTTTATCACAACATCCCCCTGTATTGTGAAATCTTTTGCAAATGTCATGATTTCCAATTTTCACTTCACAGAATAGATTAGTATCAACACACTTTGTCACGTCCCTATTCACCTCTTTTTCTAGATCATTTATGAACATCTTGAACAGATAGGCTTAACACAGATTCTTCTGGACTCCACCAATCTTTTCCTACTGAAAAAAAAGAATTATGATCTTTTTCTTAACATTTAACTATTTATTAGTCTAAGAGAAGAACTTCCCTCGTCTCATTGCAGCTTAATTTGTCACTAGTTTTGATGAACAATCTTCTAAGAAACCTCTCTTCAGAATGCAAGTGAAAAATAATTTGCAAATATTTTCTGTTATTTTGATGAAAACAAATTTATTTATTTATAATTTTCTGATTTTTGACCAAATTATTTTTCCATAAAAATACGTATGTTGTTGATTAAATACCAACAACACCTCAGAATCATCTTCTGTTACAGTTCTGTGCATTGTGGCACAATGGCCTTCATTTGGCAAGCACCCTGACTTTATGGAAGTGGCTCTATTCAATTAAGAGCATCAAAAAGTACTTCACAAGAGTGACTTTTTTATAAATCAGGACAAACAGTAAGGTAATTAAAACCAAAATATGAGGTTTTCTTATATGGCAGTGGATGCAAGTCCTCACTGCTTTCAGTTTCTACACATTGAAATAACCACAGTCTACACAATACCTTTTTTTTTAAGTTATTTACTAGTGAGATGCTAGATCATGGTTCAGAAGGCCTTTTAAAATTTACCAAAGAAAATTACACATTGTGGTCAAATCCCAGGACATCTAGAAGTACCAGCCTAAGACCAAAGAATGCAGAACAGCTTACAAGCTTTATCTTTAGCTAAGTTAGCTAAGCTCTAAAACCACCACCGTTCATGGCGCTGGCCTCTAGAAAAGGAAGCATATCAGGATTTTTTTCCCAGGATGCTGTTGTAAGCTACAATTTACTGGAGAAAGTGCCAAGCCAGCAGAGGGTCACAGGATTCCAATACTAGCAGGAATCAAAAAATCAAAAGGTATCACTAAGAAAGCAAGGTGACTTCACTACATGAGAATCCAAGAAAATGCTGGCTATGTAAAAGGATGGCATATGCATAGAACACAGCAGATCAGGGAGAGACACAGACAGCAGTTATTCCCCTCTGGACTCCTGCCATTATAACCCTGTCTCTCCATGCATGGTGGATGTTGCTAGAAGTCAAGCCTCCTAAAGTTTAAATATACCTATTATCTGCTAAAAGTGGCATTTTTGCTATACAAGAAATCTGTCATGAACTATTATTGACTTATGGGTCACTTAGCTGTTCATTAATCTTGGAAAACATATAAATTATACGTCTCTCTTACTTGTCCCACAATGCCATGCCTACTTCTTGCATTAGGTACTTAGAATGTTACCAAGGTGCTACCAGTAGGTTTCCAAACTAACTCTCCGTAATGAGATTATCACTTCTTCTTCAATACCCTCACAGAAGACTATTTACTACCTGTCTTAACATTACAGATTCTCAAAGCAGTGATACTCAATTATTTTTCTTCTTGTTCGAAATGAGGTGAATTAAACCTTAACAATAGATAAATTGTTTCTGAAATGCAAGAAACCTGCTTAAAGAAATCTGCTTAAAGATATCTGTTTAGTAATCTGCTAAAAAATTCTGAAGCAGAGGTCAATGTTAGCTTCTATGACTTACCTTCAGGCGGTTCTATGCTGATTTTACTTTAATACAATGCAATTTTTATATGAGTATGCTGGCACAATATCAACATGAATGCCACAACACTAAGGGATTTATATCAAGAGATTTAGCTGACTTTCTATGACCATTATTCTTCTAGTTTTTTTCAAACTTGTTTAGTTTTTCTATTTTGTACTAGCCAGATGATTTCTACATCTTGTGCTTTTATATTTACCACATCAAGTTGCCAAGAAGATACCAAACATGGATGATCTGTAAATGTTATAACTCTTTGTGCTTTTACTTTGCAGATAAGCAGCTGAAGAAAGCTGGAAACTGTACTGCTGCTTTTCATTAACAAGATATCAATATGATTTGCCAAACTAGATGCACAGATTTCTCTGTTTCAGTCACAGAAGCACCACAGAAGAAAGATAAATTGGAAGTACAACTTTATGTTTCTGCTCGGTCACGGCCTTTATAATCCTTATCAATAAACGAATTGAGCTCAGCCAGCTTGCTCTCTTACACTCTTCATGATGAGGCAAATATCTAACTTCAGCAATTCCTACAAGACAGTTGCTTTGCAGTAAATTCAGGAATTTTACCAATAGAAATTATTTTGTAGTGCTTGAACCACTACAAGGCAAACTAATCTTGTCACTCAGTCCAGAACAGATAGTCTTTCCAGCTAAAAAGGGAATCTGGAAGAACTGTTCTGCTTAACACCACCAGTGTCCAAGCTTCCCTTGGCTTTCCTAGGGATATGCCTTCTTTGCTTCTTTCAGACCACAGGGATTAGCTACACATTGTCCAAAATATGAACCAAACCCTTCAAACCATCAATTACCTTAATTGTTCAGTTTCTCAATATAAAAATGCAACATGCACATCAGGGTACTTTAGTTCAGAAAGAAAAGTTAGTAACTCACATGAGCAACATCCAAAATTATGTAGACAGTGGCAACTGAGGGCATACACTCAAACAAAAAATGAAGGGGGGAAATATTTTTAGTGAACAGAGAAGGAGACTTGTTTCCTTTCTGTTTCTCTTGTTTTACACAAGAACTGCAGCAAAGTAAGCCAGAACTCCCAGTATCTGGCCAGTTTTAGGAAAGAGAAAAAAGAAAAAAGGAATGAAAAGAGGAGAACTCCTCAAATACCCAAAGAAATAAGGCTAGACTGCACTGAAGCACAGAGACACAAGGATAGGGGGACAGGGTCTCAGAGACAAGGAAGCAAAAAGAGGTAATGCAACAAGGAAAATTCAGAAAGTTTTGTCATGGCTTGAAGGAAACTGTATGACTGTATTTCACTGTTCTGCTTTGTGCAAGTACTGCTTTCAGGTCCTGCACTGCTGAATGCAGGGAACTTTCCAAAATGTAGTCAGTAACCTCTGCAGACACCTCCATGCAACATGCCCCAGCATAAGCAACAACTCAAATGCATTTTGGACTTAAACGCAGTTTTTCCATGGGCAGTCAAGCATGGAGCATATGGCAGCACCTTGCTGTTAGCTGAAAGTCTGCAGCCCTGTACATTCTATTCTGCCTCTGAGTGTCTGACTGCTAATTTCAAACTTTTTAGTAGATATTTGTTGGTTAAGTTGTAACTCTCATCACATTTTTTTTCTTCCTATTCTAAGGCAGTACATTTTCATAGGTTTCTAAGGCAATAAATTTGTTTCATTTTTACTTTTGGTTTAAATTTGAATTTAAAGAATAAAAATCTAGTAAAACTTTCATAAAATCTGTAAAAAGGGCCATAAAAAATCCCCAGGAAGGAAAATAAATCCCACATAAAATCATTTTTATTTAAAATTATTTAAAGGTATGTGAAATCTCCCTTGATTCTTTTCATTTACTATTAATGAGTAATAAGTAAGAAAAATTATACAAAACATTTTAAAAATAAGCAGTTTCAAGTAGGAAAATGAGCTCTTATCCCAAACTGTGCAATACAGCATGATCACCTTTGATTCTTTCTCAACTCCTATAAAGGGTCAAGAGAATTGTATGAATACAGCCAAGCATCAACTGTGCCATCTCCTATTCTATCATTGTGCTGTAGCTTAAATATTTCTCTGGAAATGGAACATTTTCAAAAAAATCATAGAATCTTTATGTTGGAAAAGACATTTAAGATCACTGAGTCCAGCCACAGAATGGACAAATCCCAATACACATAATGAGGAGTGAATTATTGTATAACACTTTAAAAGTGGTAAGATTCAATTAGACTAGATGAATATTGGGTTAAAAATCTAAGTAGGTATAATTACCTTTTTTAAAAAAGAGAGGTAATGTGATGATTCTCATCTACTTGCAGATCAGTATAGTGGAATGGTGGAAAGGACTAATGAGATGCTTTCCCAGAAAAGCATTTAAAAGTTCAAATGAAAAGCAAGATTAAAAATTATATATTTAAATATGTTTCCATCATACAAATTTGAATAGGCGATTTAGGGAGAAAATCCTTCAGGCTTTAAATCATCACATTGTGGATAACAGCAGAAGAAACTTTGAATCTCCCTTTACAAAGAAAAAAAATTATTTTGAGCTTTCCTTAAGAATTTTGTGGGTTTATTTTGCCCTAAAGCACACACAAATACTTAACACAGTTTTATATCTATCAACTTACAAAATATTTTCTTCAGTTGATTTCAAGATGTAATTTTAAAAGTAGTAATAATTTTCACTGTTAATGTTGTTGTAACCCTGCCCTGCAGACTCTATTTATCACCTAGTCTTCAATGTATTAATATTGGGAAAAAGAGTGATGGTCAATAAAAGGAAAGAAAAGATTCAGCTTTGTAGGACATTGGAATCATATTTGGGTGACATCAAGGAATGACATCTAGTGATTATGTAAGACAAGTGCATCTACGTACGTGTATTACAAGTTTATTATATAGTCCAGGAAGCACTCGTGAATTCATTCATTAATTTTTCAATAATCTAGAAAAAAAATGAAATAAATTTTACTTAATTTTTAAAATCATCTTATTTTTTTCAAAATAAAAATACAAAATATGTCAATGAGATATCCCTGGAGACTGTAATTTTGGATCAGTATCTCATTGACCACTTGTAAATCTTGGAAAGTCTCCAAATACTATTTTTCAAAGTGCAGTAAGGCTTTCTCTGCAAACTGTTTGCTTGCAGCAAACATCAGACAGCCATAATTCCAATAAATATTGTTCAGTAAATCCTTTCTTTGTCAAGAGACAGCACCATTTCCCTTACAGTCTCCAAAGTGCACAGTTGCCCCGAATGCAGGTAACAGCTAAACAACTCTCCCTCAATCAACTGTGTAACAAGAAAGCCACTCATTAAGATAGTGAAAGGTCAACTGAGTTTCCCAGGACAGCAGCAATAATCATACAACTTTAATATCCACCAAGCAAAGAAATTAATTCCTTAAAAAAAAAAAAAAAAAAAAAAAAAAAAAAAAAAAAAAAAAAAAAAAGGAAGAAAAAAAAATTCAGACCATTCAGTCTTCTGTGATCAGCTGGACTTTGTAGTTCAATGGAAAATTATTTCTTTGTGTTAACAAACTCAGATATCTAGGGCAGAAGCAAAGATAAATATTAATTTTATCAGCATCTACTATAATTCAGCACGCCCACATTCTTAAATCTCCAAACTCCTGAGCCAGTGGCTGATTACTAGGTTCTCTATCAGCATACATATATCCATTCCAGGAGCTTGAAGTCTATCTACCTGTACTTCAGCTGCTACCTAGAGATGGTAGCAATTCTGGACAGTGTTAGTGCATACTGCTAAGTAGTTTAAGGACACTCATAGTGGTATCTCGTTTCATGAGGATATCCATAAATCTGAGAGTGGACTTTATGGACTGCAAATCATTCCAGATCTAGACCATTATTGTCCATCATCGGTCTGGCCTTGCCTCCACACATTCTTGTCTTAAAAGTCATATAACAGACAGTATTTCAGATACTGCTCTGTGTGCTCCTCTTCCACATGCTGTCCATGCTCTCCAACACTCTCCTGCTGCTTCACCCACTACAAGCAGCTGCCAAAACTACTTGAAAATCTGTTCAATACTGGCAGTAGGCATTGTACTTGAAGCATCTGCAGATGAACAGCAAATGCAACACACAGACAGTTTCAGGGCTGCAATAGCCATTTTTCCATGCTGAAGAGATACAAGCAATGTTTGGTAGCAAAAATACATACCTGGAACTGGAATAAGTCAATGAAAAATGTGTCATTTAGCCCCAAATTGCAGAATTCCTATTTATCCTTGCAGATTTCCAGTTTTGCTAAACCTCTACCATAGCAGGGCACCAGTGGCAGGGTAAAGAGACTGAGATCTGTTATCTTGTTTTCAGTATACAAATTTATGCAATTATGGAAATCGCATAACCAATTATGAATAATCTATAGAATGAAAACTGTTCACCTAAAAGCTCTGTACAACATCCAATGAATTCATTTAGGGAAATAAATTATTCTAAGTCATAAGTCATTTGCCAAATAAATTATTCACTGTGAATTGTTCACCCGCTAGTAATCAAGAGCTAATCTGCTGTTCCCCCAAAGACCAAGTCAGCGGAAGAATGCAAATTAATCTGGAAATTGTAATAACCATTGATCCATCTCTTTGGCATATATAACAATGCAACTTGATACTTCCTGTTTCTTTATAAAGGCTATAATAATTCATTTGATGAAGATCAAATCTAGAAAGCAGAAATACTCAAAAGAAAATAAAAAGCAGAAAGAAGGGAAAAGTTCTTCTCTTGCAACAAACAGTAATATTCTGCCCAAGCAGAAACCATTCTAAACAGTTTAGGCGCTTACACTTATGTTGTGCTATTATAATCCTCTTTGCTCACTCAGTTATTCACTCAGATCACTTACACAGCTTAAATTCGCTAGGTACTATGTTGAACAAGAATCTTTTTCTCAAGATTTTCAGTGAAGGAATTTGATACCTGATTTAATTTCACTTTCACTTGGAGAGATAATCTGGGAGGCTGCTGCAAGAAAAGCAAAAACCAGTGTCTGAAGGTAGTTATTCCATGCTTCTCCAAGGAGAAAGATCCCTGAGGCAATAGCATACTTGTTAAAATGATGCTAAATGATTCTCATGAAATCTTACCAGAAATAAAGTAGCATAAATGATTTGAGTATGCATGGTTAAGTAGTGACCTTGCACTGGAGCTTGGGTTTGGATTAGTAGGCTTCTTTTGGTTCTTATTTTCTGTTATTCTATACTTAAGTAAGTAGAGGCTTCTACCCTAGCTGCAATATCTGTATTTCTCATGCCTCTTCACTGCTACAGTATCCTCACCTTCTTTATGTTCCTTACTTTTACGTGCAATACACTTGTCTCCTGGCATATCCTCTATCCTACTCCCCTTGGTGACTCCTAACTTTCTGCATTTTTGTTTGTCCCTTCCTATCTCCCTAACTACATTTATTTATCACAAGTTTGTATTTTGGTTCCCCCTCTACTATCAGAGTACTTGTAATTCCCTGGAAGGGCTAGCCTGTGGTCAAACCACTTCCCATGGCATGCCAGCTCATCATCTGGCAAATCTTCTGAAGGCAGTGGACACAGGCATGTTATTTGTGAAGCAGTTCATGGATTCCCAATTCATGTGCCCTCACTAGTGAAAGGAGCATGTGTACCCCAAGAGCTCCAGGTCACCATTCCCTTTTCAGATACTCCAGATTCTCTTGCTGATACTCTGGATGCATTGGTTTCCTCATCTCTTTCACTTATGTTCTCTCTGAGGCCCCACAATCTCATTGCACCATGTTGTCCTCCTGGCTCTGGCTTGCCGGGATCAACACCATCAGAAGGAAGAAAATAATGGCAAAGATCCTTCATCAGCTCACCTCTCCGAGCAAATCACCACCAAATGTTTCTGCAAACAGTGGACTCTCTCAGACATGCTCTGCTCCATGCCTTTGTCCTGAACTCAAGCAATCCATTTTTGAGCCCTTGACCCTCTAAACCTTTCCTTTTCTTTCCCTTGGTTGTTATCCATCATCAGTTGACTATTTACTTTATGCTTGCCCAAGAGATAATTTAGGAACATTAACAAAGGAAGGCTTTAGCAGTGTGGGAAGGCCATCTCTCTTGACTGATATGCCTCAAGCTCCACTCTTGTCCTCAGTGGATTCCTTAGGGTAGCTATATACTATCCCTTTCCATGTACTGTAACAGATCTCAATGGGAAAGTAACTTCCTGGCACACAAAAATATTCATGATTTCAACTGCTTTGCTTTCCCATTGAGAGGAAAACAAATGCCAAATTCGCCAATCTTTTGCAACTTGAAAATGTCAACGAAAATATTTAGTTTTTAAAATTCCCATTCCATTGCTGATATTACTATAAAACAAATACATGTTTCAAAACAATTGTTTCAACTAAGAAAAACTAAACTCTTCATTTGGAAAATGGCAAAGTGGGTTGTTTCCACAACTTTAAAACTTTTTCAAAACTATTTTAAGCCAGGAAATTAATCAAAATGGATCTCCCACAAGCAGTTTAAGTTCAGTTCTGTCAATGTTTTCCAACTAAAAATGGTTGAATCAAAAATTACTCTGACTACTGTATCTTGTACATTATTGAAGCTGTATTGATAAGTAGGTTTTTTAAGTAATTGTTTCAATTTGGTTGTTCTAAAAACTTTATATTAAAAATGCATTAGTACACAATATGGATCTTGTATTAGGTTTCTCATTGCATAATTCCACCAAGCTCAGGTGATGTTCAAATAGTCCCAACATTTTCAAACCTTACCTCTACTCTAAAAATGGTGCGCTCTATACTTAAAAATAATCTGAGAAACAGTAAAAGATTCATTCTTTATTATAGTTGACATCCCAAGTGTGGTGAGAGCTTCACAGGTTAACACAGGTGCTTCAGAGAACTGAGACATAAATTAAAACTTAGCTCTATAACCTCCGTTCTGAAAATCAAATCCTACAAATGGATCAACTGCAAATACAGACAATTCAGAAAGACAGGACCATCCAGTATCATGTCTTCAGACTATAAAATCTTGCAAAGAGAGTCTGAACAGAATATATAAATTGTGTGTGTGAACATGTGCCTACAAAAGCACAAAAAATAACAGTGAAAATCTTTCTGACTAAGCAAGCAGCAATTCCAACAAACCCTTTCACTGCTGAAATTTCATTTAATTAAAAATAGAATTTTTGCTGGGATAAGGGAATATTATTGTTGGTTTATATAATGAATCCTAGGTTTTCTCACATTAAAGGAACAGACTAATTTGTTTTTAATTGGAGAGATTAAAAATTCACCAACATAGATATCTACAAAATTATGCCACCTTTCACATCAATAAAATTTACTTAAATTCAATAAAAAATGGTAAGTATGCAGAATCACTTGCACTTAACTTGATGTGTATTGACAAAATCTTTTTCAAATTAAGTTAATTTCAAACAGTAGAAAGCAATCTGAAGTAAAAACAGCTGCAGTACATAGCTAGATATTTCTGGTTGCTTATGAGTTAATCTGGTCAATTGGTCACTAAAAAATTGTATCAGTCTCTACACTAGGTTCAATGAACACTGAGATGTAAGCTTATGATTGTAACTTGTTTTCTCCTCTGCTCTGGATGTTGATTGTTAAAATTAGAGAATGCTATCTACAGGCTAGACATCTGGAACATGAGCAAATAAACTCTGTATCCTCTAGTGCAAATCCACGTGACGGCAGAACCTGTTTCCTAGGATTGTTGAAAAATGTTACGAAATTAAAACCCCTCCAAATAAATTTAACCTATTACTTTGTTTTCTGAATTTCAGAACTGCAATCTACATTTGATGAACTCCTCTTTTATTAAAACCAAAAGGCTCCTGATCAGACAAATTCTATGTAATAAAAAATTAAGCCACCTCCTTTTGCAGCCTCTTGGTTTTTATCCTAGCCTGTAGCGATAGCAGCTGAAGTTTCATAAGGATACAGGTACCAAAGCCTTGTACTTACATTTCCCAGCAGAAAGAGCTGCAATTTTTCACATAGTCCATAACACCTGTGACAGAGCTGCGAGGATCCCTTCAAGTGCCCTACTGAATTCTTTAAGCAGCAAAAACCAGTGCCCACCATGCTATATTGTTTTCCTTCTTTTATGACAGTGATAAGTGAGGCCTTGCAGCAGGAGGACCATTCATTCTGCACTATTAGATACAGCCCTTATTTGGTGCCTAATGTTCCATGACCCATAAGCGTTAAAAGAACTGCTAAGAAGTATTTGATCAGGTAAAAGGAGGCATACAAAAGAACATATTGGAGAACAAAAATGTTTCTTATAATGAATAAAATACAGCACAGTCAGGTAATAAAAGAACAAAAGGATAGTTTGAGTTGGAGGCAAATTCTTGCACAGAAAAACCACCACATTCTTTGGTGGTTTCAAAGCCACAGAGACTGTCAGCCCCAGGCATGAGAACAACCAGCCTCTCCCAGACATGCTGTTTGACCCAAGCGTTGCAACACTGATAAAAGATACAAGAAAAAAAAATCATGTCATGTTTTATATTAGTCCATTAGTGCCTGGTTTCCTCAGGATTGTTGATAATCCTCTGAGAAATAGACTTTCACAAAGCCAGCCACAGGGTTAATCCCTCAGGAATGCATTGGTCTGGCAGACTAGCAGAATAGGACAAGCCAGAGGAATAGCAATACTATGTCAAAGCCATACTTGGTGGCCTACACAAAATAATGGGATATACAGGGACAGTTTCTCTCTTCACCTTCCTTTGTTCACTTCTCTTCCACCAGCAAAGGAAAGGTTATTTTAGTCAGGCAAGGCTGGAAGGGACTTCAGGAGGCAGGAGGTCTCTAGTGCAGCCACCTACTCAAGTGGTCGCCTTTGAGCTCAGACCAGGTTGCTCAGGGCTTTATCCTACTGAGTTTTATAAACCCCCAAGGACAGAAAGCACAACTGGACAGTCTGATGGTAAAAAAAAAGGGGTTTCTTATGTTCAGTCTGTACCTCTCCTCTTCTAGCTTACACTCATTATTTCCCAGTCTCTGAAAGAGCCTGTCACCATCTCCTCATTAACTACCACACAGGCATCAAGAAACTGAAGTTAGGTCCCCAGTAGGCAGAGTCCTTCACACTCTCCTTGCAGGGCAAATGCTCAGATCTTGAGCCCTCTGCTGCACGTGCTCCCGTTTGTGTCTTTCTTTTGGGGGACCAAAACTGAGCACAGTGAGACAAGGTCTAATGAGTCCTGAGTAAGGGAGGATGATCCCTTCTTCCAGTCTACCACTACCACTTGTGCCTCTATTTGTGCAGCCCAGAAGTCCAATGGCCATCCTGGGCCAGGGAACAGGGCTGCCCATGCTCAGCTGCCCACCAGAGCCCCAGAGAGCTGCTCCCCAGCCAGGAACAACCCCACAGCCTGGGCTGCTGCAGAGGGGCTTCCTTCCCAAGGCCAGTGACGGCATTTCTCCTCCTTGAATTAATATGGGTCCAAACACTTCACTAAAATGGGTAACTGGGACTACCAGCAACAGAAAGAACTGAAGCTCTTACAATAATTGTCTGCCCAACAAAACCACTCATTTTCGGCCTGAGCAGGGCCAGAGCAGCAGGAGCAGCCACTGTGCCTGTAGGAGTATCACTGGCTCTGCTGCAGTCATAGCAGCAGCAGCCACAGAATCAGGTCCAGTCGCCATCCCTATGCCTGCTGGCGCAGGAAGCCAAAGATGAGTACAGACAGCAACTCAAAGGCTTGCTTAAGGATATCAAATGAAGTGGCAGTGGCAGTATCAATGAGCAAAGTCTGATGAGCTGTTCAGGGAAAAAGCAATCATCTTGTTAGCCCTTAATCTGACAAAAGTAGCACAGAGCCCATCCTGAGAGCTGAACATGATTAACAGTTATTCTAAGGTACCCCTGTGTAATCAGGAAATGCTCTGACAACAACTCCAGGAGGAGATTAAGGTCTTTTCTCTGCCTGAAAAATAGGTAAGTCTGCCTTCCATAAGCTCAGTAAAGAAAACACCTGTTTTGCAAACAGGCAAGAGCTGGCTCTGCTCAAGCTCTATACTGGCTCTGCAGCCAGAAGCTGTGGTTGGAGTTGTTCTAGTGATAAATCTCCTAATGTGCTCTATGAAAAAATGGAATCTGTTGGTTCAGACCTAGTGTTACACCCTTCACATACACACAGAGAACAGCTCGTGTCTGTTCAGCAAGCAGCAGAGAGGCAGTGGAACCTTCCTGCTTTTATTTAGCCAGAGCACAGCAGCCCTGACCCTTCCCTTACTCCAGTGCTCCCTCCCAGCACATTCCAGGGCAGCCCAGACCATGGGTGGCAGTAAGGACACAGCCCCATAAGGTGGCAATTGCAGAAGGGTGGCAGCAGCACTGAGCCCAAGGAGCTGCCTCCCACCTCTGCAAACCAGGGCCCTGGGGAACTCACCCAGCCCAGCTGCCTCTGAAACACAATTGACAGCAACCCCAGATGCCTGGACAAATTTATCTTGTTGCTGCAGCAACCATTATCTCTGGCCCCACTTGGCCTTGCCACCTCCTCCATTGCCTCTAAAAAGAGATTTCTTGGTAGGGGAGGATGGGAAAAGTTCCTAAAGAAAAGGAAATCTGTGAGGGAAAAAATCCATTTAGATCTATACAAACTGTAGAGCCAAAGAGATCCTAAAGACATTTTCAATGAACAACCACTTGAGCATTCCACATTGAACCTGGGAAGAAACCAGAAAGGAAAAGAAAACCAAGGGCAACACAAACCACAGCACATTACCCTTTGAGCTTTTTTTTTTTTTCCAAAAGATAATGCCATGTACTTCATCACTGCACTACTCCAAAAGAATTAGTTTCTTTTCCTTCTATATATTGCTGTGCCAGCTGACAAAGCTAGTAACAGATTTCAGTAGAAAAATTTTGCATATGTGTAAGTTTTACTCACTAAAGGTTGAAACTACACTGCATAACTCCCTACAACTGCAGTAATCATTTAATGTCTTTTATTTAATGATACCAGCAAACCAGCCTATGCTAAAAGCTGGCTTTCATAAAAAATGAGGCAATTTGTTGACTTGGCAAATCAAAAATATGAAGAAAAAATACACAAACAAGGTAATAAACAATTACTTTCAAAGAACAAATCATCAATTTAGTAACTTACATAATAAAAAGAGATGGTGACACAAATATAGTGTAGCTGCATCTAGAAGATGTGGTTTAATTGGTAGAATAAATCAACTACAGAAATTAATGTGAAAAATCCAGGATTTTGGAAGTTTAGGAAGAAGGTCTCCTTACTGGTTTAATGCATAGTATTGTTGCTATTCTGCTCCCATTCTACTGACAAAATGTCACTGATGTCTACTGAAAGTTTGTCAAGTCCCAAATATGTAACCACCTTGCAGCCTGCTAAGCTTTTTGACCCAGGCATGTACTCAGTAAACACTCACTATTCTTCATCATAATGTAAAAATTCCTTTCCACATACAACAGGCCCATATAAAATTTGAAGTTAGGCCTCTCAAAGCTCTGCATTTTTGCAATCTTTTCCTCTATTTTACCTTCTGGCCTGACAAAATTGATGTGCCCTGAACTGAAATAATACATTGAAGATCCCTCCGAATGCAAAACATTCTGTGATTCTATGAATTAAGGAATTGTTGTTTAAAATAAACTCACCTTCTTCTTCCATGGGATCTCACACTGAGTCTCACTAACTTTCTACTAACAGTGAAGGGGACTGTGCAGTTACATGGCTGCAGCCTGGCATGTAATTTACCAGCAAGTATTAAGGAAGGATTAGAGCAGCCATGATCATAAAATTTTAAAAAAGAAAAATAATTACCCTTTAATTATCTAGAGTATTCTGGGTTTGTTAGATGATGTTTTAGGAATCCAAAGTCAAGGAGTCTCCTCTATGACAATTTATTTCAAAGTATCTTCCTGACTAATGCTTGTCTCTGGAAGATATGTTAGTCATTCCTAATGCCTCAGATACAAGATCTGAAGTATGTTCTCCTATGGAGACATTCCCTTTTGGATATCCTCAAGGTGCACATCCTGGGGACCTGGGTGCTTCCTACCCTTGTAGCAGCTGGGCTTTAAGGATCATTATCCTTTTGTTTGGGAACATCCTGGCATTTCAAACCACCCATTGTTCAGGTACCTGTTGCACTGTTTGACCATACTTCTGGGGGAAAAAACATACAACAAAATAAAATCTCCTATCTAACCTCAAATTTCTCCCCAACCTTGCTCATCTACAGAAAATCCAGAATAAAGTTTTAATATTCCTTCCACTAAGTTCTGAAGTAGATGGTATATAGGACTCACATATTTCTTCAGCGGGCAGGTACTATTCTTGTATTTAATGTATGCTTGGCCAATTAGGAGTAGAACTTTCCCCATATTTCAGCGTGGATTGCTTCTATCCAGTGAACATTCTATTTTGCATCAGTTTGTAGTGCAGCAGATATAAAAATAGAAATGTGATTTATGCATGCAGCTTTTCACTGTTTCTTCACTGAAATCAGACACATGATAATCAACCATTTGAGATGACTGTGAGTTTGAGATTGCTAGACCCCAAGTCTTCGAGGAATAACAGTTTTCTAAACAGTAGAAATTCTCATCCTGAACCTTTTCTATGGCTTTTTAAAGTTAATGTTGGAGTTCTTCTATTCTTGAAGGTTTTTTCATTACTGATTAAACTGGTGTTTGGCATGGTGACAGCAGCATCTGACTGTCAAGGATAACATGACAAAGTGCCTTAACAAAGATTACTCATCAGGGACATAAGGGAAGTTTTAATGTCTACTTAATCCTTGCCTCTTTATTGAAACTTGAAAGGCCATAATTAGTACAAAACAAGAGGGCAATTTTGTGATTTGGATCTGTCCACTATGAATTTAAGCCTTTCATTTCACACAGGCCAAACAAAGACTCTCAGGTGATAACTACATTCAGAGAGTGCCAACCTAGCCTGCGATATAAATCAATGTCCTAGAGGTGAAACACTTCAAATCCTGTTAGTGTGTTACTAAACAATCTATTCTCCCATCTTAAGGACCCTTGGGAGCTGTAAAAACCAAGGCAATAACATAACCTGACTGAAGAACAGATTTTCACACATCCCTTAGTATCCTGTACTGGTCAGCTTATTAAGATTGTCTGCATGTGTCAATACAGAAATATTTGGCCATCCAACTGCAAAAAGAGTTCACAAAAATTAATGGCAGCTATAAAAACCTCATCACTTTATTTAGACTGAGTCTATTCTTACCATGAGCTTTGGAATGTGACAGCTATATGTGCTGTACGCATGATACAAAATGCGCTGTAGCAGAACTACAGCTCCGTGAAACTTCACAGGAAGGTTGGTTGGAGTTTTTTTGCAGAGAACTCCATAAGCAAAAACTCCACCAATTCATGAATTCACCTTGAATAAATCAAAATATTTTAAACAAGTATCTGCTTCAATTTTTAATTTTTTAAGATTATTTCAATTAAAAAACCTTATTTAGTTTAAAACATTCAAAATCAAAGTATTTCCTTTTGATTCAAAACACAATAGTTTCTAATTTTTAGTTAAAACTCACATCTTCCAACACATTTCATATTTTCAGTAGCCCTGGACAATAAAGAACACACCTCATGCAAGCATTCCCCATTCTCTGCATAGTACAACTTACGCACCACCTCTTTACTTATTTGTTAAAAACCTTCTGCTTTGATAAGCTCAAGGAACCACAGTCATCCAGTCAAATGCAAGGAACATGGAATAATTTGTATGCCTTGTAAAAACAAATTAAAGTTACTCTTTCTCGTTCTCTTCTGTGTATAATATTTTAAAATATTATTACTGGTTAATTTTTAAAAAAGAAATATTAAAATATTGCAAAATAATTCCTGAACTAGAATGTCATATCAAATTGAATGTGTGACACCTATATAGTAAGGCACTTTTGCTTACCAATATAAATAATAATTACAGCTTGCTCTTCAGATAATTTGCATTTTCAATCTTCAGCTGTGGCAAGAGTCACTTGTGTGCTGCTGGCAGGGGTGGTCATGTAAGAGCTCAGAATTAACTAACAGCCTTTTCAGCTTCCAGTTTTCCTCTCTGGTTCTTTAGGTCATGTCAAAAGCAAATTTCTCTGCAGGCTCATGGAAACACCAGCCAGGGCACCTTGTGCCCTGCCTTGCAGCAGGGTAGCTTTTCTCCCTCTCACCCCAGGATGCCACCCAGCAAGCTCAGCTGTTTTGCAAATGCGATGCTGCGACTGTTTGCAGAAGCTGCACTTTTCAATTTTGCTCCACAACTTTTAATACTGCTTGGAGAGACATCAGCATTTCCAAACCAGTTACTCAAAATTTACATATAAATAAATGGCTTTTATACATAAATACCTCCTTTGAATATTTAGTAGATATTTATTAGGATAATGTCCTGGAAGACATTAAGATAAATAGGATAGGATACATATTAGCAGAACTTGATACAATTTTGAAAGGGAGGATGAAGAAGCCCTAGAGAAAATAAGTGAATTTCAGTGGTATCTACGTGTGCTAGTGAATGTGATACTACTGTTATCACATTACCTTTACATTGTGAATACAGAAATATATTTTTAACAACAACTGGCTTTTCCTTGATCAATTTTAAGTGTGATATAAATATTTTTAAAGACAGAATGTAGACACAGCAAAAGAAAACTACAAAATGCCTGTTTTCAGATATGAAGCTCAGATCTGAAAATCTCTTACTTCACTTAGAATTTTATCACAAACCAGGCAATTTCCACTTTTTTTTTCCAGATTAATACCACCCAAATATTTTCAAATGACAGAAAAAAAAAAAAAAAAAGTTGTAGTACCCTGGATTTTTTTTTCCCCAAATACTTCATTTTGACAACCATTCATTTAAATCCCATATTAAGAAGACATGGATTTGGGAAAATTACATGAAAATAATATTATTAGGTAACTACGCTTCTGAAATAATCTCATCCCTGATGTTATCTTTTCTAAGTCATAAATACTCATTTTACCAACTGTTTCCAGTATAATGCTATTTCAAGTAATTTAGCTAAGTATATTAGTAAAATTCTAATTATGTGTTTCGTAGTCCACACAATCTGTTACTATGGCTTTGTATATTGCTGTCAGTTGACTTGTCCCAGCTGGGGAGCTGACTTTTTGTTGTCACTGTTTTTGTCAAACAAAAATATTGGAGGATCAAAAGATCAGGAGACCTTTGGAGGGTATATTTTCAATCCATTTGTGGCACTATGTTCCTCTTCATCAGAGCATTTGCACGTTCCATTAGCGTGACAGTTCCAGAGATGGATCAAGCAGCAATCTCTGGTGCATTCTTCTGCATGGCATTATGAAACTGACTAATACAAGTTGTCTTTTATTTTTTAAGTGTGGAAATGCTAAATCAGCATTAACATTTCTTCTTGTACATGGGAGGAAAGAGAAGAAGCAGCAAAAGGGCAACTAAATCTAGCCCTCATTATTTTAGGATCACATTTTGGGGCCAATCTCCTCTGGCACTGAGTAGCTGAACTCTGCTGAATGAATGAATTTAAAAGTACTTTTTGTTGGATATGTATGAAAAAATTTTATGCTGCAGCAAAATAGAATCATAGAAAAAGGTGTGGTTTATACACCTAAATAAGAACTGAGATGCTAACATTAATCCACATTCACAGATTTTCAAACATCTTCTATATACATATATACCTATGAATACCTATGTATATTTGCCTACATAGGTCTATACATATATACTGTCTCTATTTTATGTATTCAGGAATTTAAGCATCAGCTAAAATTTGGTCAGTTCATATGTTGTTTTCAGCTTACAGATATGGAAAAAAAAACTAAATGTAAAGGAATATCCTTTAATTTATGCTTTACTCTTTAAACTACTTTCCTGTGTAGACCCATCAAGATGATTCATTTGGATAGCTCTCAAACCAGTGACTACAGCTTTCTCTATACCATATATAAAATATAATGACATATATATATATATATATGAGATAGATATATACATATATATCTCATATAATGACATCTATATATATAAAATCAATGATAGCCTTGTCTGTTATTTTTCCTTTCCAAAACACTACTGAAATAATCTTGTCTAAACACCGAAGTAGTCAAAACCTCAATCATTACAAACACAAATCTTGACCCGGATCCCACTGGGAAATGTTCAGTTTTTCACAGAAAAGACCAGAATAGAAAGTCACTAGATGTTCTCCCTCCCCAAAGAGGGAACCAGCTGTATTTATGTCATTCTTCAATGGCTCTACATCAGCCCCATCTTTTTCAGCCTCCCTTCGATAAAATGTCTTACCAAAGACCATGAGAGATTCCCCAAATAGTAAAAAATAAACAAACACCCTTAGTTCCATTTTAGAAAGATATTTTAAAAATTCCTCTTCATCACATCCTGGGGAGTCTGGAAAAAATCCTTCAAATCCTTCAAATCCTTCAAATCTATACTCTAAGGAGAGGATTGCACCTTCACTGCAGAACAGATTTGCAAGTACACTGCTGCAGACAGACACTGCAGTAAAAATTTCCCAGTTAACAAAAGAGCTGCATAGCCTTCACACACACACACACACAGAGAGGCGCTTTTTTGTTGCAATGTTGCAAATTAATCCTTTGCCCGGGAGGCTTCCGTGGCCCTACCGTTAAAATTATGCATGTTGGGAAAGGCAATGTATGGATTACCTGAAGATGCTGTCAAACAAATTAAGGCTATTGTTGAATGTTTGCATTTCAATGTCAAACACCAATCGGCTTCACTTGGACTATCTGCTACAAATAGCAATGAAAATGCAGGACAGCAAATTATCCAAAATTACAATTTATAAAAAAATACCAAAATAATTTAAACCTTTAAATCTTGAGAAAGATACATTTATCTCAATGCACTGAGAGAAATCAAGATCCATACTCCGACACATTTTTTATTATATCCTCGCAGTTCAGCTTAATAGTGGAACAAGAAATTTTCATGGTAAAACATTTCTTGAGATATAATTTAGCTAAATAAATGTAAACAATTAAAATTTAACAAAAAAAAAAATAAATAAAGGCATGCCACACCACTCTAATGTGCATGAATAGTAAAGTTAATGAAGAAAAAGTCAAGTCTCTTAATTTTCCAGGCAAGGAGCTACAGTCTGACATTCAAGAGAGGTCTCATCCCAATATCACAGTCTGTTACACCTTATGGTTTCAAAAAAAGTTATGACCCTCAATTTTATCTCAGTCCAGATAAGACCATCTCCTTTCACACCATCAATTTTAAAATAGAACAGTGCAAAGGAATCAGTGAAGAGCATACTTAATAATTAATATGGCCAACCAAAATTCAAGCACTAGCCATTGTACAGCTGCCCTAAGACATGCAATAAACAGTGGCTATTATCAATCACAGTAATTAGACTTCTGCAGCATAACCATATATTGGGCTGTATAAAAAACCCTATTTGGTGTGTATTGTGATTCGTTTTAGATAATTTTCATGACATATCCATTCCAAGAACAACAGCAGACATAGCTTCTGCTATTTGTTTTCGTTAGTACTACAAGATAACATGCAATTTATTTCAGTCTTCAGTGCAAAATAACTACATGTGTTACTAAAAGTATGATGATTATAGATATTTCATCTTTCTTAAATAGCTAAAATTGGTAGCTCTGCTAATTCAACACGGAATAGATTTTAAAGAATGAAATTTAGTGTTTTATTCGTATGTTCACTATGGAAAAGTTGTTCAAGAGAAGACAGGTGACACAGAGGGTTGAGTGCAAAAGCTCTTTGGCACTGAGTTTAAGTCAGGACTGAAAATGAGCTTTACTGTTCTCATACAGCTAATCCAAAGGAAGTCGGTGAGCTTCAGAAGAAAACATCAATTTGTCACAACTGATAGCCTGTTCTACAGATATATCTTAGTGAAATAAAAGAAGGTTATTCCAGGGCAAAAATGTCAGTTACGTGATGAAACTCCTATATAAAAAACCACCTCTCTAATGCCAATAGGGTCTGTCTAATGAGTTGAGAAAGGAAATAAAAAATGTTGCAAGGCACTTAGGATCAAGTGAACAGCTCTAACACTTTTTACATATTCTTTTTTAAATGTGACAAGAATTAGAATGTTTCTGCCCCTTCTATATTTAGATCCTGTCATTATAAAAAAGCAAAGCTTATTAACATGGATATTGAATTTTTTAAATTCAAGATACAACTCTTGATTATTCTTCAAAAGCAAATTATTTTATAAGAAAAAGAAAGAATTTCAAGTACCATTTTTTTTTACATTGGACTACATTTTTAAATTAGCACAACTGGCTCCTAATCAAATTAAAAGAATAATTTGATCAAATAATAGAAATATGCAGTTTAACAAAGCTAGTGCATACTATAGGGAGAGAGGGAGTAGCACATATTTTTTCCTGCAACTTATTATCATACCATCAAACTGTTAGATTAAACAGAAAACTACTAAAAAGTTTTGAATATTTTGGATATTTATTGAAGCTAGTTTAACTTCAGGTATGTATTTGGGACTTTTGAAATCTGCCATCAGCTTCACCAGGTGGAACACAATGTTTATTGTCTGCCAGTGACAACTGGAAGGTTGTTATCCAGAAATTGTTTTGTCCTCTGCTAAACCGGTAGGTGATATCTCACTCTGAAATTTTTTAGTTCTTTTACATTTCATTTCATAAGCTCAAACATAGAGTTTGCAGAAAGTAATGAGTGATCTGTTGTGCAATTGTCTTGCTTCTCAATAACTGCATTGAGCTGGCTGATATTTTACACATACCTTCATGCATAAACACAAACTTCAGGCTGAAATAAAATCTTAAGACAGTAAGTATCTATCAAAGCTATAAGAAACTGAAAATGGGGCCCTGTGACAGGACTTATTAGGGGTTCTGATTATAGGCAGGGCTAGTAATCCCATTAATGAAATAGATACATACACTCTGTATGACACATTCATTGTTTATGATGACTAAAACTAGTTCATGGCAGCAGAGAATCAAGCTTTGTAACTTTAGAAGTCCTCTTCTGTATTCTTGCTTTAGCCTTCATAGAAATATTTAACTCTCCATGAGATGTGATGTGAAATTGCACAGGCAATGGTTTGTTTTGGGGACAAGTGGTTGATGGGAGTTGCAGATGAGGCTTGTAATGGAAGCAAACTTCAACCTTAACTGTACAATAGCTATAACTGTTCCATAATAAGAAAAAAGATTAAATCTAGGTATATTGTTTTGTCACTCTGGCACCCTGGAGTTGGTAAGGACCATTTGCACAATCCTGTCAGGACATGACACGCTAAGAAAATTGAACGAATATAGGTTTCTAACCTTTCTAGGGGAAAGATTTGTCAGATGCCTCTTTCTTCTAGTTTTGTTCTGGAAAAGGCATTTCAAGCGATTGGGGTGCAAAAGCATGTACAGTACTGCAAAAGTGAATGGCAACCTCTACAGCCACAAGACAGCCATTTATTTACACAGAGGTCATGGTGCAGAGTTAAATAGGAGAAATACTGAATATTGCATTACACTGCGTATTCACCAAATGGATTATGATATATCTGTATCTTATTCATACTTCAGCAATGATTAAAAACTATTTTCTTATATATTTGATATTTTGAAGGAATTTGAACTTGAATTTGCTTCTGTGTAATGAAAATAAAGTCAACAGAAATAAACTACTCAAAATATGCAGTGTTTAATATATAATTATACACTGTATAATTATGCACTCTGCATAATCACTGCTTCTGAGCAATTATTTTTCAGCAGACCAAAGCACTAATCCCATGCTACTACCAAGCACATTTTTTTTAAGGTCTGCTTCAGTGGGAAGACAAGACACCAAGTTGCCAACTATTGCTACTACACCTCCAAAAGAATGAGAGAAACAATGAACTGCTCTTGACCACAGAATCACAGAATATGCTGAACTGGAAGGGACCCACAAGGATCATCAAGTCCAAATCCTGGCCCTGCACAAGACTTGTCCAAACGCTTCTTGAACTCTGCCAGGCTTGGTGCTGTGACCACTTCCCTGGGGAGCTGTTCCAGTGCCCAGCCACCCTCTGGGTGAAGAATAATTTCCTAATATCCAATCTAAACCTCCCCTGACACAGCTTCAAAATGTATAGGAAGGCATTATTAATTAACATGCAAGAGTTACCATTCTACAGATAAAAAACCACCCTTACTAATGGTCATTAAAGTGTTCTGGTCATATAAATTTTACATTTGCATAGCACAAGTCATGATGCTTTAAATCTCTTCCTCTTAAGTCATGCCTAATGTCCTGTCCAAAGTAATTTCAAGATGCTGAAAAAAATCCTATATAGTCTTACAACAACAGTAAAAATATTTTCAGGAACAGCTTCTGCTGTAATTATTTTTACATGGCACAGAACTAATAAGTATCTCAGAAATGTGAGAGATTACTTATATTCATTAACAAAAGCTAAGCTGCTATCAGCTCAGAGAGTTTACAAAACATTTGGATTTTGTAGTATTTCAAACAAAGTGTGAGAAATGGGGCCATTTTCTTTTGGTTGCGGAAAGAAATCTGAATACAAACAATTGGATTTCTCATGTCTCCAACTGTTAAATTACATCCTTATCATTTCTGACTAATTTTCTTGTGCCATAAGATTAGGAGACCAGATAGTTCATTATCTCCTTTAACATATTTTGCATGTCATAAACACACTTAAAAACCGAAGTCAGAAGTAAAGCAGCTCTTAGATTTGGCAAAACTCTGATTATAAATAAATTAGTCTGCATAAAAGTTATTATTTTCTTCATTCTTACAAAATACTTATGTTCCCAGAAATTCTTTCAAAACATTTTACTCAGTTGTGACTTTAAAAAATTCATCTTATTTACAGCACTTTATAAACAACGACTCCAGAAAAGTTCATAAGGATCTTACTTTTGTAATTCAAATGAGGTCAATAAAAATGAACAATTAAAAGATGGAGTAACAGAATTCAATTGTGAGTGAAGATAAATATATTTTGCTTTGCTGTTAGGAGTTACTATACTGACCTCAACAAGTATAAAGGTGCCCTGGGTACTTTGAAAGACAACTGGAACATTTTTGTAAGCACCATATAATTTATTTCCAGAAACGCAGGCTGGCTGACCTTGAGATGTCATGTCTGGACACACAGTCCTCCTGTTGTAAGACCAAGTCAATGATTACAACTTTTATTGCACCAGACAGAAGGTATTTGTAGAAAAATAGGTATTTGTAGCTAAATCTTGTTTTAGAAAATGTCTTTTGAATATACATCCTCGACTGGATCAGAAAAAGCTGTATCACATACTAAATTCCTTATGAATTGTAACATAGGCACATAAGATTTTAAGAAGATTAATCACCTAAAAATGCAGACAGCTTGCAGGAAAATGCCTGTTTGAATCTCCCGGCAAGGCTGGTAGCCATGTCAACAATAGGACTTAGGCACCATTTAATCAACTTAGAAAAAATGGGCCACTTACAAAGTCCCTGCATCCAAACTCCTGTCATCCCTTAGTGAGAAAATAATCAGCAAGTACAAATTCTGTGTTCCAGTCTCAGCTTCCAATGCATATTATTCAGCAATAGTTGTATGTGTAAACTTTGTAAGTGGACTGGATCTGACAGTACCTTGCCTCTACTCAGGTGGGCTACTTGCTCTCATTGCTGGGCTACTTGCTGAATCCTGGTCCCTGGAAAAGAAGACTTAGATCACGTAAAATACCCAAAAGACTGGACAGAAGATGTAATCTATATATAACCAACTAAATCACCTAATGGAGAAAAATAGCAAAGTCAGGAGAAAAAATACTTTAAAAAAATGGCCAGATGACAAATCATTCTCTGGAGATGCCTGTTTTTCACCACTGACTAAAAGTAGCCTGGGATTACCAGTTTAGCCTAGCTTTAAAAACAAAAACTGGACTCTCCCAAGACCAGAGTTGCAGAGCAGCAAGATGATTGCTCAGCAAGGCAGCAGCCACTCCCACTATGGAGGAGGATGGGGCAGAACTTTGACATATTCCTCAGTGGAGGATTCACTTTATCTTTTGGAGGTTCACAAGAAAATATGACTTTGTTTCCTTTTATCCTCTAGGAAAGAAAACACTAGTTGTACAAGCCTGTTTAATTTGGTAAGTGGGGAAGTATTTGGCACCTAACAGAGTTTTCCTGGGCCTCAACACAGAGAGATACAGTGCCTTGCACTGTAGAGAGGAAGGCAGTGCAAAGCTTTAACAATCCCTTGAATCTGGTCTTTGCTATGGCATATCAGAACCTGGCAGAGCTATCATACAAATAAATGTAATAATAGTGTTAATTTTATCAATTATGTTGTAAATTTCATTTTGCATGCTTTCCTACAACTTCTGGGATTCTCAAAGAACAGCAAACCATACCAGAAGGGTGGCATAAAGTGGTCAAACACTACTTAGCCCATATTTTTTCTTCACAGAAGCTGGATGGTGCAATACATGCCTACCATATCAGTAGTAAAGTTTGTTTTGAAGGGACCAAAATTTTCTGCTGTAAACAGTAAAAAGCTGAGCTCTCTCGCATTAGTCTCCAAATGATCTCTAGTATTATAGAAAGAAGGAATTTATTAAGGATTTAATGAAAACTACTCTGTTTCATCAAACTCCCTGCAGACAAGAGAACTTAAATGATATGCCGTCAATAAGCACTATAATTATGTGAAGTTCAGAAACATCATAAAGTCAACAAAGTAAGAAAGAATATTTTAATTTGTAGCTTTAGTGGCAAAAACATTTACATGTTACATTTTTTTTAAAAAAAGAAAGAAGAATGCACTAGAGTCATGTATCTACCTACTGCTCCCTGGACAATCAAACAGAAATAAAATTATTTCTAAAATTCTTTATGCAATCTGTTGAACAGAATACTATAGAAACTTCAAATGTTTCAGTAAGAAAACAGCAGTACCATAACAACACCATGAATTCAGACAGAAGAATGAATTTCCATTGCTGAAACTAAGTGTTGGTTTGACTTAAAAGAACAAGTAACCGGCCTTTTAACACATTTTACTTTTTTTTTACATTTAATTATCTATGGTGATCTTGTTAAAATACTTTATTCCTTACTGTGATTTTCACATTTTATGATTTTATCTCCAATAAATTTTTTAAAAATCCTATTTCCAGAGAGATCCAGCATATAGATATCCTTATATAACCCCTTTCAAATTCACCATCTACTGTTTGCATTCTACTAACACTACCCTCATAAAATCCCGAATGATTTACTCAAAGCCTGTGCTTAAAACCCATTGAATCCCCATCCGCCTTGATTTATCCAACAACTTCAAAGCATATATAACCTTTTCTTCTTTTTAAAACACTTAATTACAAAAATTTGACTGAGGAAAAGGTTGGCACTTGCATCAGAGAGATGAGGACCAAAAGTTGGCCCTTTTATTTTTAATCTTTTTCTCTGTGGCTTCACAGAAGCTTGACACCGCTTCGTTGAAGTGGGATCCACTTACTTGGGATGCACTTACTTCTTTGTCAGAAGGATAAATCAAAGAATGATTAAAATAGTGAAAGTTTTGAACTATTCAGACTAAATAATAAAAACAGATTAGGCAGAGGAAGATACACAGTATTTCCTTGATACCCCTTTGCAAAACACAGGGGGAAAGGGCAAAGATCTAACAACCTACAGAGAATTCCTCTCCCGGAAGACTTGTTGCTCAGGGGACATACAAACAAAGTCAAAACCACCACAGTCACAGCATTTCAACACTGTTTGCAAAGGGCTTCAAAACTGGGAGCCCTCCTTTGAAGGCCTCTCCACAGCCCCAAGTCTGAACAGAATGGAGTTAGAAACTGCTCCTTAGGCTGAAAGGACAAGGACAAGTCAACATCTAGGCTTCTCACATGCCCTGTTTACTGTTAGTTCATTCAAGCTGGGTAGTCAGGGCCTTTTCTTTGGATGCTTAAACATATTAATACGAATGTTGCCTTTTTAAATTGAGTTTCTCTACACTAATAGAACTTGAGGGCACATCAAACCTCTGTTGAAAGCACAGATTATTTTCTGTTTGTGTATTGAGAGAGAAAGGAGAAAACAGAACTTTAGAAATTGAACTAGGGTATACAGTACCACTGAGGGGACATGGTTAAAGAAAGTACCTCTGTATTTCACGCATATCCATTTTTCTTTTGTCAGTCTTCCACTATTACTAAAGACTGTGAAAAATATAAGAGGATATTTAAAATCTGAAGCAAAAGGCCAGAAATAGGACAGAAATTGCTCAGTGTTACTCCCCTCTTCATAACAAAGAAATACAATTCATAAATAACCACACAAGTCAGGGAGGCTGTGTGGTTTACAGAAAGAACCACTGACCATCGTTGGTTGACAAATATTCCTACAGAACAAGGTATTACTGTGTTCATAGCAGGCAGGACAGTAACAGCTCTGTTCATCCATGCCATCCAATATCAGGTTCCTGTGCTCCTTAATAGAGTTTTGTGACCAAAAGCAATGGTTGGCTCTTTGTAGTCCTTGGCATCAAGGGATGAAGCCTGATGGCTACCAGCCTGATGTAGTTTCATGCTGTGGGACCTCCATACATACTTTGCAAGGAATGATGTTTTACACAAAATCACTTCTCCTTAGAGGGAGTAGGTTTAGGTCCAGACAGTTTATTGTCTGTCTGGATCCAAGGAAGCTGTCTTTACTAACCAAACATATGTCTCCACAGATGTGAGCAGTTCCACACAGAAATGCTCAGATTAGTGTGGACAAAACTAGCCCAGTTACTAGAAAGCACAGAACTCTCTTAGCACGGTGCTCCATGAGTAGTTCACCCAATTTCTCAGTAAAGCTGCCTGGATGGGCAGTGAAATGCCCTCACTGTATGTCTGCTGGCACCTCTTGGGCAGTGATCACATGTTGACCACTGCTTTATAGACATGTCATTTACAACTTGCTAGCTTGGAGAAATAGTATTCTTTCTCTGAACAGAACTAGCACTTTTTTCTCATTTTCAGACTCCTGCTAGAGGTTCGCAGGACTCTTCATATGTGAGGGTTGAAAACACCGCTATTTATCCTATGTCCAGAAAATGAATCAACAGATCCTTGATATAAATGCTTGGATCTTCCCCTATTAAATCCTTTAAGATGACCTTGCAAGGTCCTCTCCAGTTGTTTTCAATCGTAAATTCTTACCTGGAAGATACAATCCCATGCTGCAATTCCTTCAAAAAGAAACTTCTCTGTTCCTGTCAACATCAATGCTTCCTTCAAAAAGAAGACAAGCCTTCACTTTCTTTATGGTATGACAGGAAGTAGAAGCTCCATGAAAAAAATTCTCCACAGACCAGAAAAAGAAAGAAATGCTCCTTTTCAAAAGTGTTAAAAATTGATATTTAAAACTATTTCTTTTGGTTTTTTGCATCAAAGATCAATTAGGACACTGATGCTACCAAAAGACCAAACCCATAAAAATGGTATTACTTCAATATTGGAATAAAAACAACCAACACTGTTTATAAAATTAAAGAAACAGAAGAATGACAAGCTAGAAGAGTAAATCTCAATGTGCTTCTAGAAGAAACAGCCCAGTTCATGGAAAGAGAGAAAAAAGAAATGTTTTTTCCTTCCTGAGTATTTGATCCAATAAACACAAAAAAAAACATTAATAACTTCCAAATTATTTCCTCTTACTTATGATAAAAGACTCACAACTCCTACAGCAGAACTCCACAGAAACATTGTCTTGAGGATGGTTTATTTTAAATAGAGCATTACCAAACTATGATGCAGAATTATTTATTTGGGGTTCTTACAATTATTGTGTATGTCTTTTTATAAAACTAGTTATACACAGCAAATAACCTTGCAAGTTATCAGGGTTAAGTTGGATTTTTTTAATAAGCTAGAATTTAAATATATGGAAACATACAACTTTGAGGAAAAAAAAACAGTCAAGTCTAAAAAAATTTGAATTTAAATGCTCAGCCATACTGGCTTCACTTATGAGACAATCTCTAGCTGCAGGAGATAAATCAGAGCACAGCAGTAAATTATAGTCTTAATTCATCTGATTATATAATTTTATTCTTCTCTTTCTCTCTCTTTTTAAATCAGTGCTTGAAGGAATGAATTTATTGCTGAGGCTTCTCTTCCTGTTCTGAATGATGGATTCTTCATTATTCTTGGAATTACATATATCCATAATTTAGTCTTCAAAATAATTTTCTTTGTTTTATAACTTAGCTAAAAATATCTGCCTCATACTTATTACTGAAATATTAGAAAATTGGGGAACTTAGAGAATAATAAAAAATATGTAAATGTTCTGCAAAAATGAGATTTCATCGTATTTTACATTTTTTCTTATCAGACCTTATTTACTGAATGAAACTTTTCCAAAAAACTCTGATGTGAAAATCTGAAAATATAGAGTAGCCCGGTTACATTATTATGATGAAAGACTCAATTGTGCTAAAACTGGGAAGTTTAGAGTAAACAGATCCCTAGATAATAAAATTATTCAAGAGCTCAAGTCTACAACACACTGGCATTAGATTAAATTGCTGCAGATACAGCTTAATTGTGGCATTAGTGGGAAGAGGGTAAATGCAAAAGGTGTGACAGGTGAACACAGCTCAGGGAAAGGAGCAGGTGAATGAAGCCTTGCTCGGAGTATTCTTCCCTTTACTCTTTTCTAAAAAAAAGTAGCAAGACTTTCTCTGTGCCCTGCCTTTCTGAAGATGATGCACAAGGAAAATGCTATTGAAGGACTTAAGAAAAATTCCTGCCAAGAGGCAGGCACTCAACACTAGCAGGACCTGCAGACTGGTGAGCTTGGCAGGTTGCCCTTCTCTTCTTACCAAACTGGCTTTTTAATCCCTCTCTTTGGATTAACATCCCCTGGATTTCAAATCTCCAGCCACTTTGCTCTACTCATTTTCTCTAGCTTTTTCTTCCTTTTTAGATAGATCATTGCCTCTTTCCCTCACTAACTCCCAATACAACATCATTCAATGAAAAAAACCCTTGTATTTTAACTAGGTTTGAGAGGTACTTCTCATATAAGAGAATAATCACAAAGCAGCCAATTCCTGTAAAACATTTGCTGTTTGTCCTCACAGTTTATACATTAGGAGAGGCTGAAATAATTTGTGTAATAACCAGCTGGATCTCAATATTTTTCTCTCAAGCTGTTGGTTTGCTCAGTTTTCTCTCTCTTTTCAATACAGCAGTTTCCCCACTGAACTTGCTGCTCCTTAAATTCCATCTGTGCTTTCAAACTATTACCCATCTGTGCAGCACGAACTCCAAATGAACCTTTGACCATGTGCTGAGCAAGCTTCCTCTGGTTTTGTTATACTCTGTAGCCTCTTTCATGAGCTGGTGAATAATCATTAAACAAGACCAACATTAGCTCAAATCATACAACATGGCTATTTCTCTGTCGTAAGAAAAGAGGAAATTAATTTTTTTTCTATTTAAAAATACTGGTATATTTAAATGTAAAAGTAAGATTTCATCCTAAATACACTAAAGCACTTGTTGCTGTGTCCTCTGTGTAGTTGGCTGTCATTTTCAGAAGTAGATAGTTATTGCCATTGTGCTGGTTTTGCCTGCAGTAGAGTTGATTTTCTTCATAGTAGACAATATGGGGCTATGAATTGTATCAGTGCCCAGGAGTAGCAGCCAAAGGGACTCTCAGAACTTTCTTTCCTTGGCACCAAGCTCAGCTCTGCAGTACCACTCACCCCACCTATCCAGCCCCACTGCACATCATGAAGCCACAGTAAATATTTGCCCACAAGATACGTCACTCAGTGTGTCACAGTTTGTGACTAGCAAACAAGATCAACAGCTGCACATCTCAGCAACGCAATGCTGTTAAAGAATGCTTTTAAACAGTAAGCAATGCAGCGATATCTCCACTCTATAGGTGTTTTCTTTCTGATAACACAGTTTTCCTTTTTAGTAGAAATGAAAAAACAGCAGAGATTACATATTTGGCCTACATGTATCAAGAACTTTTCACATTTAACATGTTTAGCTAAAACCACACTGAATGACAGGACCACCCTTAAAGATACAGTCTAGTGGTGAGGTCATGTGTCAGCCCAGGTTTTCACAAAACGATATACAAGAAAGCTACAACAAAGAACAGTCACTTGGATCACAGAACATGACAAACATGTTTTGCAGGATTATACAGGATTTGATTTCTATTGCTTCCTTAACAGGCCTACTCTATAATAGCTCCAGTGATTCCTTAGCAAAAATGGGATATGATATTTGCAAATGCAAAGCTATTAACAAAGCAAATGTGTTATAATACTAATTAAGAAACCACTAAGCAACCATGCATGACCTATTCCTGATTTGTGCCATGAGACTCTACACACTGAAAGCAAATGAGAAAATTCAGCAAAGAGGATGACCATGCTAAGTTAAATGAATTCGTCATTCTTTATTAAATTAGCATTTATATTCTAAAGTGTTGTTAATAACGTTTGGTTCAGTTAATACTGAATCTGAATTACAGCTAATTATGTCAATAAAGTAGAAATCTGCAAATCCATAGCATGAATTCTGTGAAATTTTGCATTAAAAATTGTTATTTTATATTCCCCTAATCTTTACTACTACAGTATTCAGAATTCTATTTAAAAACTATCTATGTGTTTGAATTAAAAATACATCTTTACACAAATATAGACTGATTCCTTTTAAATTTTTTATTTACAAAAGCATGTTTATGTCTTAAAATCTCATACTATGTAATTTTTTTCTTATACTTATCATTTTTCTGAATTTGTAAAGCAAAGACCTTGTAGTATTTCTAATATTTCAAAACAGGACAAAAAAATTGCTGAGGCTTTGGAATGAATACTGTGGGAGCAGACTGGAGACTTCTGCTCAGTTATGTTGTAAGACATAGAATTTTTTATTTAATACTGAGAAATACTATTTTAGTATTCTCTGAATGCACAAGTGTCACATCCACTGTGTGCACCAGATCTTGAAATAACATTTTAGGTTCTGAAGTTGAACTGACTGTTCTCACAGCTATTTTCTTCATCATTACTCTTATTTCTAGATGCCTCACAAAAAAAAACAGATTTCATCTAATTTTCACTGGCAAAATTGTAGTCATGTAAAGAAAACACTGTCCACTCTGCTAGTGAAATGCTTTTTTCTTCTTCTTCCTTTTCAGTGTGATTGCTCAAAGTCCAACTGACAATTGGATGCACTACCATCACTATAGCAGGACAGTCTCACGGTGTGGGGCAGGACGGTCGTCCTGTGAGAGAGAACAGATCCTCCTTTCACTACCCCTCTATTGCAAGCCTGCTTGATTCAAAGCAAAACATATGCATGTCCAGTTTTGCACCCAGGCTTAGTACAGGACCACTTGATTTAGGCTAGATGAGTTATTTTGTTAACACCTGCTTTCTTAGCACAGTTGCATAAGAATAGGAAAACTAAGATTGCAGCACTCAGTCTGCAACTACTTGAAGGTATCCAATAACCTGCACAACTCTGCAAACTTCCATATGCACCTGAAAAGACCAGGATGCACAAGTGCTGGGAGATAACACCTGCCTGGACAAGGTGAAGTAGCTTCATTCCCACCTGAGGAAAAATGAGGTAATCCTTTGATCCAGACTTGTCCTAATCCACAGAAAACGTTTATTCAGATGTCAGTGATGTCCAGATGACACCAGATTAGTGTAGTTTTGAGGGGTTTTGGTAAAAAAAAAAAAAAAAGATGATACTAATTTCAGCTCCAGTTTCTCTCATTGAAGAGCTCTGGAGTCAGGATATCCTGACCTCACACAGCTGAGAATCACCCAATGTTTTGGCCATCAAGCCCAAACACAACATTAGACTTGCAATATTGTGTACTCAGAGTGTGGCTGATTTGTTTGACTAATGCTTGATTTCCAGTTGTTGAGCATAAGAAAAGGCTTGTTTGAAATTTTGAGATTTGTGTACTGCCTCAGCCAGACTCTTGTGTAGAGCCATCACAGCAGCCCCTAACTCCCTAACAGTAGCAGCTGCAACACACAGAAATGAAAGCTGGTATCTGGAAGGGCCATACATTTGGTGAGAAGTATTTTTCATCTACCTCTTGCATATATACCTGAAAATTATAGTACCCAGAGTACATCCTTTCCAGAGGTTTGAAAGAGATGAAACATACTTATTTTGAACTAATTTTCACACATGGGGTATATGTATGTAGGGAGGTACAATAACAAGATCCCAAGATAGGTTTTCTCTTAAAATTCTCAGAATTTTAGAATTAGGACTGAAATTCAGTCTTTAATTTCTATTATTTACATATATAAGTCCCTAATTATACTAAAGCTTCTGAGATGAACCTTTATTCAAAGAGCAGGCCGTTACATACAAATATGTAACATAACTTTATTGGTGACTTGCAATCTAAATTAAATCCATCTAGGAAACATTTTACCTTTCAATATTCATGCAAGTTGTGTTTAGCCAGTGGCTATCTGAATTCATATAATTCTACATAAAATTCTAATTCAGTTCATACATATATATTGGGATTCGATATACTTGTTTTCCCCACAGAATTTTTTTAATATCAATAATAGTTATGGAAAGTGGGAAACCAACAGGTGAGAGGTTGACAAGTTCTCAAATAACTGGGGGCAGTTAAGAATAAGGGCAGCAGTAGTACACATGTGGCCTACTAACAGTACCTTTATTACTAGGTACAAAAAATAGCTGGCTACACTGTAAAATGTCTATTATTAAGTAGTGCAAAGCAAGTTCTACATTACAAATCTCTTTCAAGAACCCAAAGAAGAACACAGAGATATTGTTTGAGGAGAAATCTTTCGGGATGTGTGAAAAATTATTTCTTTAAACAACAATAAAAACTGTGGTTAAAAAAAGTAAATATTTGAAAAATAATTGTACATCTTCCATTGAAAGCAAAAAGGCTCTTTGGGAATTCCCATGATATTACAGCTTGGCTGTGAGGAAGGTTGATTAACAACAAAACAGCTTGCATGTCACTGGAACTCTAGGAGACAGCTCTACTGAGAATTGTAAAAACTCCTTTGAAATCTATAGATAAATAGAGAAAAAAAAGTCTACTGACATTATAACAGAATGTACATTAACTGAAACCATGACATATCAATGCAAATGTATGTAACCTTTCAACAAAAAAGAAACTAATATTTCCGAACATAGAGCATACATGTTCTATGAACTTGATGCAGTTTCCTGGCACAACCAGGAATTTTACTATGCGCCAGTGGAATTCAAATTTAGTACACATTATATTAATTTGCAGTTAGGAAGAAAGAAACTCTGACAGTAATAATTTTCCCTCATACTGAAGGTGAAGGAAATTTGTAGCCATTCTGGATTTTTATGCAGTATCTACCCCCAATGTATCTCTGTAAAAGATCTAAAAGTATGAGGTCAAATCAAAGTACTACACACGAACAATCAACTCGTGATCCAATAGTGCACTGGAAGTTCAACAAAGTTGTCTGGAAAATGCATACAAACAGCAAGTTTTCTTTCTGGTGAAAAATAACCCACCTTATTTGACAAGTTGTGTGTCTGTTTTTTGCCTCTGGCCTGAGTCCTACACACTTTGAATCACTGTAGACACACATTGGACAAACTTTTTATCATGGAAGCATTCTCTGCTAATGATGACAGCTACCAATCAAGTCAGAAGCTTTCATAACGTTTTTTAATACATCTGTACTACAATATTTTTCAAATACTTTTAACTATTGATATCAAATCAATAGCTTTTATGTCTAGCTTTAGGTTTCAACTACTGCATTTAAGCTCTCTGTTGTCACTGTTAAATATGCTAAACATTTTAAAAGTCATAGTCAAAGTACACGGCTTTGATCACAAGTAAAACTGCGACGGGAAGTTTAAATAAAGTAGAATAAACATGAATGATAGGCTAACAGGAAACTGGTAGCTAGTATTAACATGTTCCGTCCAGGATTTACCACTAATCCTGATAAAAATAATATTAATATTCTAGAAACATCATAAATTACTCTGGAAAATAGTAGGAAAAAAGAGAAACACAGAAGTTGATCTCTTTTGTTGGAGAAATGCTACTACAATCATTTTGTTATACACCATCCTAGCAGTATAAAATCTAATGAGTTGTATGTTACTGACATGCAAGGTATTATGCAAATTATATTCGAACCACAATGACTGATAGCAGGTCAAAGCAGCATGTATTAATATTCTACCAGTGGCACTACAATTACTGTAAAGTACTGCCTACACACCACCAAGACAATTAATGACATTCTCTACACGTACACTAATCTACATTAATTTTTTTCTTAATCTTCTTTATTTCAGTCACAGTGAAAAGAAACCTACTCACTACTTGAGCATTTTTGCTTTCAGCAGGACATACAGAACATTTCCAGCTAATAAGCACTAACCCTTCTAGCATATGAGTTTCCAAATGCCACCATCGCACGTTACCCACAAGATACACATTTTAATCTCACTCTTAATATGCCTCTGTACCAGTGAGCCAGAATTTTACTGCAGGCTAACTAAGCAGGAATATAACTTTTTGTTTCATTTTCCCTTTCAAACCATATTACCTGTGATAAAATTAAGATATCATTACACATAACAATGCACAGTCACTGTGAAGAATAACACAAGAGTCAAGTATTTAGCAAAGAGTGGCAAAGACCATGTTCTCCAAGCAGAGCCACTGCTCTTTAGCAACCACCTCACACCACTTTGGGAGAGCATTTATACATAAGAAAACTGACATTTTGAATGGAAAACTCATCTTAAGCCAGGAAATTAGCATGACGTGACAAAAACAGCACAGAAAAAAATAAAAGTTATGGCTAATAATAGAGGGCTGCACATAACTCTGATGAAATTTCAAACATTTTCCCTAGATGGCATGAAGTGATGTAGACTGACACTAAGGCAACGCTGCTGTTCACTAAGCAGAGATCTCCAGGTTCCAATGTTAGAAACCAGACCCCTTTCAACAAGTCACTTTTCTCTTCTTATCCCATTCCAATTCTTGTAAGCATCATCCGTTCTCACTCCTCAGACAGAAGGGTAAAAAGCAAAATCATTCCTTACTTGTTTCAGTCACAACCTAGGTCATCATATGAATCATCAGCCACAATCCCCTCCTTCAGATGATTCCCTTTCATGTTATTTTTAAGAGTCTGCATAGATTAAATATCATATCAATTGGTGTCAGATTAATGTATTTTGAATAGATCCCATTTTGGAAGGATTTAATATTTTGGGAAGTGTTCAAGGGTTCACTTTTTTTGGTAAGAAAATTCTTGGTACAGAACAAAAGCCAACTTTGAAATCCCAATATACTGTGGCACAGACAACTCTACACAATGACTACTTTTTTATTTCAAACAAATCCATGTTCTAGTTTAAAGTTTTGTATGTTTTTCCATAGTAGTGCAATAGTTCAGGAAAAATATAATTTTACTTGATTTTAATATCATAACTTCTTTAAAAGTTTGGGGCTACTCTTGCAAGTTATCTCCTCAAGCACATGCCAAGAGAATTGATTTGATACCAGTTGCTACTAAAAGATCACACCAGCTATAAACAAGCTAATTAATTCCCCAGCTGCAGATTATGTCTATTTTATGATGTTCAGCTGTAGTCTTGTAGCTAATCAGTCTCCTAAGTGTGGGTTCTCTCTATTCTACCACAGCTTCCGTAGTGTTACAATCTGATTCACAACTTTAAAATTTGTAATGCTGCTACTGGGTCTTCTGCACACACATGCACTAAACATATTCTTTGGCCATTCCTAACATTAATGTTGGCTTCAACAGGCCAACAAGACTGAGTAGAATGAGTCAACCCTTAAGCTTATATTTTTAATGTCTGCACAACAGTTAAGCACATACGAAAGTGCTGTGTGCTGTTACCCACACATGGTTTCTCCAGCTGAACTGAAGCAGAATTCACTGGACTGTTGGCAAAAAGAGCTGCCCTTCACTGTGTTCTCTCTGCTTCTGGCCTCTCTCTGTCCAGCTGTGCATACTAACTCCATCATAGTTTTGTTTTCCAATTAAAATTTCACTGAGAATGAAGAAAATATGACTAAAGAAAAATATCCACTGGGAGAGCAGTGGATATCATTTACCTCAACTTTAGGAAGGCTTTCAACACTGTTTACCAGAATGTTCCTTAACAAATATTAGGGCATTACACTCTGGAGGGGTGGACAGCCAGAGGTGTAAAAGATTGGGAAGATAAGGCTCTGAGAGTAATGGTTAATGGGACATACTTTGTCTGCAGGCCAGTAAGAGGTGATGTTGCAGGAGGCTCCTTGGACCTGCCCTGCTGAACACCTTTATTAGGGACTTGGAGGAGTGGCATGCACTGGCAGGCAGTCTCTTCAAGACTGCAGCTGATACTAAGGTGCAGGGCCAGCTGATAAGCTGCGAGGTAGGCCTGCCATTCAGTCATCTGTCTCTCTGTCACACATTACTGCACACACACTTTTCCCAGCCTCTCCATCTTCGCAATGAAAGTATTACATGAAGGGCATTTACCCCCTTCTAAGCATTAGTTTACACAGAAATACAGATCTTTTGAAGAATTTCCATTTCCTCTATCCAAGGATTGCTCAGTACCTCTTCATCCGGTTCCAGCTACTTGGATTCTCAGCTCCTGAAATGTCCTTTTCCTTCAGACAATTCAATATTTAAGTATTTTCAGAAGTACTGGATACCTGATGTTTGAAAAGAAACATGCTTGAAAAGAAACAGTCCTGTATTTGTGTGTCTGAAGTCTTTTATCAAAAGCAAAAATATTTGCATCTTTGTGAACAAGAGATCAAGAAATCATTTGCATCACATATTATGAATCCTTCCAAGTAAGTTAATTTCAGTACAGCACAGTAGTCTGGAACAGCCATGTTTCCTTTGACTTGAGCATCAAGGATATAAGACAGTAAGAAAAGAGAGTTCAGTGACTGGACCAACAGTTCCAAATTTATAAGAATCTGCCTCAGTTCTCTAAACTTCTATAGGTTTCCTACAGGACCTTAGGGGACCCAGTCAGTCTTCTTATATAGAGACCACATCCATAAAACTGCAAGGCATAGTAAGACACGTAATCACCTTACAGTATAAAGTAAAATTTTTAAACACTCAAATATGATGGTAACAAAGGTGGATCATGTACCTACCATCAATATATCATCTTCAAATTGTGTCATGATACAAATGTGGTGCATTGTAAATTTCTTGAGTAACAAAGAAAAGAAAATCAAACTAATTTATAGAGGTAAATTAAGTCTGCTGCAAAGTAGATTTCCAATCGATAAAAATGGTGTATGTGCTTGTTTTTAACATAAGAAACATCAGAAGTTGGGTTCCCAGCAGTACTTGTGTTTGTTTTGAGACGTTTGCTGAAGGGCTAGCATTGTCTAAAGAACTCGAGCAAACAAGGACATCATCCTGAGCGATACCTTGCTTAGAGCTTGTCTATGTGTGACACTGTACAAAAATTTGTCTCTGTTTTCATCAGCCATATCCTAGAGATGTGAAGTAACATTTAGGGGCAAAAACCAAGCAGGTGCTAACAAAATAATGATTATAGGATGGAAATGGCAGTTAAATTACAGAGATTTGCTGTGAATTTTGGGGGACCAAGCGCTTCTACTATTTTAAAGAGACTACCCCTCACATATCTCACTTATTCTTGCAGTACCGTTCCTAAACACGCCTGGTGGGTACCTACCTGTAAGTAAAACAAAACCCGTGCTATTTTCCCAGGAGCACTTTCTTAACACTCATGATTATTTCTCAGGCACTTATTTCTTGTTTGGAGCTGGAAGTGGTGGGGCATGATTTTGTTTGCTGCTACTCTGTGAAGTCTTGTGTGTGATCATATTTCAAGGAGGCTTGGCACAAGCTCAATACAGAAAATCAGATCCTCTAGAGAGACCTGTCCATCCCCATATCTTACTTTTATTTCTACAGAGGTGTTCCCAGAGGATAAGAAAGTCATTCAGCATAGTTTTCCCTCTAGGGAACATAGCCACAAATATAAACTCAAGTAAAAGATTGCAATCATATTCCAGCTATTTTAATAACAAGCATGTGTTTTTCAAAAAAGCACTTTCAAGTATCTGGCCTATTTATTTTAGAAAAGAAGTGCTCATTATTTGAGCACTTCACTGTCTGTGAAAGGAAGCACAAACATCCGTCAACAGTTAAATGCCAGAAACAATCTGATTGGGATGGGGATTTACTTGATTCCCTCTTTACCACGACGCCCAGCCAAATGACAGGAGGACTTTCAAGATTATTTACAGAAAACAGTTGCTCATTACGATAAAGCCTGTCTTCTCAGCATGAGTGGCTGAGAAGACAGGAAGCCACTTAACTGTCCCTTCAAAGCCTACTAGGAAGGTTACACACAGGCCATGATCTCTGCAGTGAAGAAGACCTCATCCAGGGCCTCAGTGAGCAGCAGACAGATTTCAGTGCCTCTGTTCCTCTCTCATGAATTGCAGAAGACTTAGCCTCAACTTTTTCAAGGCAGAGTATTTTCTTGTGTTCTTACAGCACATAGAACAATTAAACCTGAGCAGAACTGTGTCTATAAGATGGAATCAAACTGAACACTTTCATTCCATCTTTGTGCCTCAGGTGTGTGTAACTAATAAGAAGTCCATTGCTTCCCTTCTGCTGATACCGATTTTTTAGTGGGGCACAGAAAAAGGTTGTAATACTCTCTTCTTCTTTGATGAACATTACACAACCATGTAAATACCACTTTTGACAATCCTGTTTCCTGAATTCTACTCGCTTCTTCTAAAAAAACCCCTTCCATTAATCTATTTTAATTTCCTACATAGAGTGAATAAATAAACAGAAAAACACAGTACTGATCACCAGCATCAAGATAGCCTCTGTTATGGTCCTTTGCACTACAAGATGTTCATCAAAAATCATCAGTCATTCTTTCAGCTAGGGAACAATGCTAAAACCAAAAGGGCTCTTTTATTTTCTCATGAGGGCTTATAACTGGAGTTTTTAACAGCCATCTTTGCATCCCCAAAAAGTCATTTTATTTTATAAAGGAATCCACATCAAAGATTTCATGCACTGTCAACACATTCTCATCATTGTTTGCCTACACTCTTTGAACTGTCTCATTTCAGCTACTGAAATACTAAAATTGCATTTTCCTCTGTTCTGTCAAAAAGTTGTGCAGATTAACAGGACAGTATTCTATAGTTCCTGAACATTTTGTTCTCCCCAGAGAAAGTGAAAGTGAGAATTAAATGCATTATTTTATGAAAAATAACCATCAAAATATAAGAATGATGGGTTTGCAGTAGCATGCAAAAGTGAAGAGGAAATTATCATCCATTGGTTTTTCATAATAAATAATAAATGCTACTTAAGAAGTATAAGATGAAATCAGACAAAGTTAAAAACAAACATGAATAGCAATGTTTGGACAGTTAATATAGCAATCACTGTAATAACAGGAAATGTAGATATCTAAAGTTTATATGGGTTCAGCTAGGTCAGCTCATGCAAGAAAAGTGTCACTGTCCATCCAACACGAAGATACAACCTCTGATTCCAAAAGTCCCCAGATGCAGAGAGCTGCAGGGGTATTACCAAGCAGGCAGGACCTCTGAAAATCTGTCCTACTCTCTGCAATTCCACAGGTCTCCATTCACCAAGGAAGCCCAGGCTGAACTGATCCAGTGAAGCTGAACTCATATAAAGCAAGACTCATGCATGAATTTTAAATAACCACCCAAATCCAGTAGTTCAGCACAAGGCACAGAGAGCAGAGCTGTGACAGTCACACATGATATTATGTGTTTGAAATGTTTGAACTTAGCTTTAATGACTAGTTCTTACTAATTTGTTGATTAGGCTGATTTCATCATTCTTCTGTTGAGCATAATGCTGTAATTAATAATGGAATGCTCTCACATCCCTTCTTCTCATAAGGAAGGAAAATGTTCATCCTGTTTTACAGCTGAGTAGTCAGAGAACAGGGAAATCATTAATTCCTCTTAAGATGACCCAATTTCAATGGTATATTTGGCCAAAGATTTAAGTCTGCTGAGAGAAGTTAAGGAACTTTAAATCGCTTAAGATCAGTCAGAACCATATTTGGAACACAATTATTATTCTCTACAAGGCAGGTAAATATAAGCTAACCACTTAGTAAATACCACCAATACACTGTGACCATTCTTATACCCTCTGATCAGATGACAACTTTGCTAATAAATCAGAAGTTCCTCCATGTGAGCCTCATACTTGCACAGAAAGATAAGGATTTCATGGGATACAAAGGTAAGACCCCAACCATAAGATTCAGATTGCCAAATGTGTAGTACATGAGTTCCTTAGAAAAAAAAATCACAAATAAATAATGCAATTCTGAAATTTTCTCATACCATGCATATTTCAGTACATGCTTGGAAAATTTATTTTATCCACTGGATTACAGTTATTTGCTTCACAGAGTCAAAGTGCAGTGAGTACGTAGAAGATAATAATTTTCATGGACTTTTCCCACCAAATATTTTGAATAGTTTTTATTTTTGATAGTAGAACTTTTCTAATCATTAGATCTCTAGACTTTTATGAGGCATCAGATATTTAATGCCATAAGATTTAAGAATTATACAGAAGTTATAGCTGCAATCCCAAAAGTATTTCAGACAAAATAAAGTCTCTGGATGCTGCCGGTGCCAGGAGAGTCAATGAAAAGCTGGGAGTGATTTCACACTGACAATATAATTCAGAGTGATTTCTATAGAAACAACCTCAGAATTCTCATTGGGTTTGATCCAAAGTCTTATTAAGTTTGTGGTAAGGCTTATCTGTCTTCTTTGTCTTGGATTTTTCCTCTGTTCAAAAAGCAGTGTGTTATATTGCTCTGTTTAAAACCTGTTTCTTTTGAGTGCCTTCATTCATTTTTAAGGTATTTATAGAAACATCATCATGAATTATTGTACAACTGCTAATAATGAACAAATAACTCAAAAACTCTTTGACCTCCCAATGTTTTCCACATTGCAGTTTTGATAGCTGTCATATGACTAATCAGTGAATTACTGAACAGTTAGAAGTGTTGATATACAAGTCACTTTTTATTAGTGCTTCTGTTAAAAAACAGAGTACTGGTGAATCCAAGCAAGCCAATAGAAGAATTAACCCTCCTGTGTTCCAAAATGCTTTCTTGTAGACAAAAAAAAACCTGAGACACAAATATTCATCACAGTCTTTTCTAGAAAGAAAACCTAACAGGATGTTCTGACATTATGTCTGATCTACACCCCAAAATACTAGCTTGCAATTTTCTCCAAGAAAGGTCTCAGAGATACTCCTGTCTACATCTTCTAAAATCAACTTTAAAAATAGATAAATAAAGGCAGATCTAATAGTACTGGGATCATCTTAGAAAAGATATGTGAGAAATTTCTGAAGCACTGGTCCTAGAAAAAGAGCTTACCCTGTAGCACTGGGACTTCAGCAGTAAGAGTATTTTATGTTCATTTTCATTAATAGCTCTTCATCACAGTCCTATTCTTACATGTCAATGGGGGGGTTTTTGTACTGCAAAAGAAAAATTAAAACCCCATTAAAGTTCCAAGCAGCCTACCCCCATTGTCTCATCTATAGTGCCCAACAGCATTCATAGCCCTCAAGCTGCCATGGTTCAACTGCAAATCCTAGTTTATAACAAATGGATGCAAAAATGCATTGCTTCAAGGACACCAATGTAAGAATGACAGTTTGGCATATTAGAAAACACTAAAAAGTTTTTAAACACTTTAGTAGTTTTTATTTCATACTTCAATAGCAATGAAATGTTATGTTTAAGTAACTCTGAAGATATTTCAAAGCTGTATATGCTTGATACAGGAATATTTGGAGAGCATTAGAGAAACAATAATTTTATTTACTATAAAACAGGGTGGTTTATATTAATTAAAATATAATATTGCAATAAACAAAATAGTATAAGAACAGCACTATTAGCCCAAATCCAAGACAAAATAAATAAAATAAATCATCCTGTCACAGAAACATGGACTTCTCCGGTCATGTTCTACCCTTAATATACCTGCAAAAGCAGCTATACTACCCTGCACACCCCAAAATTCAACAGCTTCAAGTGAAGTGGAAAACATCAGACCCCTTCCTTGAAGAATGTTGTTCCAACATGGGAACGAGGAGAGATCCAGCTTGCCTGCTTTTGGCAGTGCCTAAGAGGTGACCTACTTTTCCACAAGGATTAAAAAACAATTATTTTAGAATAAAATGTGGTCTCACACATAAAACTAACAGCTGACTATTGTCAAACAGTATCATATAACATATGCTGGAAGTGCCTCTGTTTAAGAAGGCCACTGCTGCAGGCTACACCTTTCTAGATGTCTGAATATGTTCTAAATTAATCTTAACATTGAATGAAACACAACAGACTCCTATCAGATCTGCAAAGGCACCAATGACTACACAAAAATTACTCTGTATCAAGAGGATGAAAGAACAATCTCTTGGTGAGACAGAGGACTGTGGAAAAGAAAACAGGCCACATTTGCTCCCCCAGCTTAGAGAACTGGGGATCAACTGGGATCTCCATAACAAGGGGCACTTGCACATTATCTACTACACTCTCTCTTTTTCCCACTGGGAAACATCATCTTTATCAGCAAAAAACTGATTTCTCAGCACCACTGATGCTGTGTAAACTGAAGAGGAATTTTATTGCAGTTATGCAGCTGCAAGCATACCTCTTTTGCCACTGTTAATTCCCTAATACTTTTTCCAATATTTAGAGCAGTGGGATTCTGCATATCAGAGCAAAGTCCCATCTCCTTCACTCAATGCTATAAACTGCAGTATAGGAGCTGTAGCAAGACTAAACAGTATAAAGTTAGACATGCTAAGGAATGGTTCATGGCCACAATCCTTTGCAGTTGCCTCATTTATGTAAGCAGCGACAACAGCGTGTCTTGACACACTGCCACTGTCAGCAGGAGTCAAGCCCACAGCTTTTGTCACTGGAAACACACACTGCTGCCTAATGAACTGAAGGAGAGCTTAAGAAGCTTAGCAAGTCAGCCAGTAGAGAAAATACGACTTGAAAGAAGAGTTTATTTGAATAGACCTTCAAATTGTCTGTTTAAGGAGACAAGTTTCAACTAGTTCTACAATTATTATCCTGTATATATCTATACAGTAATTTATTATTCTAAAGTATCTAAACTTTTCATGTGGGTAAAGTCCCCCAAACTTTCTCACAAAGAAGTACCACAGTACTTCAGCTAAAAAGTTACCTTTCTTATATTACATTTACAGAATAAAGGAAGAAATTTAAGAAATATTTAGTAATAAATAAAATTATGTCAGATATTTGGTATAATATCAGGTTTTTTCCAAAATTTTCATAGAAAATCAACAGATTTCAGCAATATGAATGCTTTAAAATATGACAGGTTTACTGAGGACTTAAGGCTGTTGTTTTCCAATTTTAAAATGTACATCAAATAACCTTATATTGCAAAACTTTCCATTTCAATTCTGCTCCTTTTAACAGTGGTTTAAATGAAAAAAAAGGGGCAGTTTTCCAAGATGTTGGCACATAGGAACTTGTTTATTTCAACTCTTGTGATTTCTAATGCTATTAAATTAGAAAATATAAAACAAGCACATTAAAAGGCAGTAACTTCCCAAAAGAGGTAATGACAAAGGTGGTTCTGAAAGCAATAATGTATATCATAAATCCATGATAATAAATCTAGACATTCACCAAAACATGATGTCCTCAGCTCAAATCCCACTGCTCTTATGTAAGCCAAATTCCACATTAACTTGGCTGAAAAACAGGTTGTTTCCCTAGTGAAGAGATGATTTCTTGCAAATATGATTAAACTCCAGGAAAAGCACGCAGCACTCAACTAAATGTAAATAATATGATCTCCACCCTAAAGAATTTACAGCCAAGAAATATAAATGCAGGCAATCACTGAAGTACCAACCACCCAGGCAAAGGGGCCCCCCAAGGAGCCTTTTTGCTTTCTGCAGTAAGTTTTAAATAAATCTTACAGAAAAAGAAGAAAATCCTTCTATTGTGTTGGGAGGATTATCTGGTTTGAAGTAAGTTATTTTGACTTTCTCACTGCGGTGTTTCAGGGTTTGTCTCTGCTGCCAGCTTCTCGTGGGACAAACAGCAACAGAGCTGGCTCTGCCCTGCAGCCAAGTCAGCTACCCCAGCCTCACAGCCCCATGGTGCTCAGCATGGCGGTGCTTCCCAGCTCCAAGCTCCCTGCAGCTCGCAAGGTGATTATATACATATATCCAGATGAAAAAGCCTATATATTCTGCTTACTTATAGTAATTACTCCTGGAGAGAGAATACGTTCCATCTTACCATACTAACAAAGACTCTTACAGTGCTTTGCAAAATGGAACATGTTTATTTTAACAAGGGAATTCATTACAACGCTAGAAATCCGACTACAGAAAGGAAATATTCTAAAGTCCTTCTTGGCTACTTTGGTATCTTACATAGAAAATCCTTTAGAGCTTGTCTCAGAGCTTTAACCCAGAGAGAAACCTGTACAGCACACTCACCTGAGTGTGAATCTGAGCCTGGGCCCTTTCTCTAGGTCTCACTTTATGACAAACCCAGCCCCTACATTTTTTTCTTCTCTCTTCAGCAGGCAACAGACTTGATAAACAGCTAACATTTTCTGTTGGTTCCTCATTTTATGCAGTCTGGGGCTGGTGAAAAAAAAAAAGGCTAGATAATAGTGATTCAACACAAACCAAGTCTCAGCTCCCATGTTCTGGAGGCCATCTGCCTGTGCATTCTTCTCTTTGTTCAAGAATATCACATGTTTCAAATAGCAAGAGAATGCATTGGAAATGCTTTCTCTAGGCATAGTAGACCGAAATGAAATACTACATCCCAGGCTAAAATCTGAACTCTCAGAAATATGTTTGAACACGTGGATTCACTGGAGTGAATTCTTTGAGGCTTTTCAAAGTCTATGTGTTACTGTAGACCAAAAACTAGGTACCCAAGAGTCTATTAGAATGGAAAGCTTTCATTTAGGCTTTGTAATATAAGGCATAAGCTGCTTTTCCTTTGAAATCAACCTTTTAAAATTACTTTTTAGAGGTTCAGGCTTGCTCTTAGAGGGAAAAGACTTTACTAACATAAGGTTGCTAATGAAACAGGGCTGACTGGCATGCATAAAAAGATTAGCACTATTACCCATACTGATAAAATCACTCTGATTATTCTGCTTAGGAAAGCTAAAAACCATTATTTTCTCACCTATGTAATACTGAAAAAGAAATCCACTCAATAGAAAGGGAATTATTTCTCCTTTTTCTCCTGTCGAAATTTAAAATAGCTGAGAAAAATTGTAAAAACAACACTTTTTACTTCTTCTATGAAATGCTAATATTCAAAACTATCATGAAATCTGGACTGTCGTGTGGTCAATTTCAGTATCTGTGATTAATTAGCTTTTAAGAAGACTCATCCAAGACCATGTTATATGTCAGGGTCCCTCCCCTGCCATGTAGCCCTGGCAGAGGGGCCCTGAGGGCACAGGCACGGGGTTTCCCTGCCCCTGCTCAGCCTCGTTCCCATGGGTTGGTTTGTGTTCCCTGCGCGGGCAGAAGGACCCTCGGTCCGGTGACTGGAACAGTTCCTGGGCAGAGCCCCGGCCATGCGGCTGGAGAAATAAACATCCCTGAAACAGCTACCAAGAATCTGTCCATATATATTTCTTTTCCACAGGACTCCTTGTTTGATATGCGTGTTACAGAATCCCCACTGTAACAGTTATACACTTGCCAATTAAAAACAGGAGTAAAAAAACCTGCAAGTCAGATGTTCAAGTAAACACAAAGCATTTCCATGTTGATTGAAAAACAACACAAATTCAGCTTGGAGACTATCCACAGATAATTTACTCTCTTGATGATGTACAAATATTAATAGACTTCCTCAAAACAGCTCAGTAAATCGGATGATTTATAGAAACTATAAAATGATTACTCACATGACAGGCTTACAATAGCAATGGCCTAAGATCTCCCAAATGCATAGAATCATAGACTCATTTAGATTGGAAAAGACTTTTAAGACCATCAAGTCCAACCGTTAACCCAATACTGCCAGCTCCACCACTAACCCACATCCCTAAGTGCCACATCTACATCTTTTAAATTCCTCCAAGAATGGTGACTCAAACACTTCCCTGGGCAGCCTGTTCCAATGTAATATAATAATCAATATGAATCTTTCTACAAACAATAGTTTTTAAATTTAATAATACATTCATATAATCTCATTTTGGAGAGAATCGTCATGGCAGCATAATGAGTCAGCTGCAATTTCCTAACAGTATGGGCTGAAAGTCCCTAAAAGAGTGAATTACAGTAATCAGCCCTTGAGATGACAAAAGCATTAATTGGCATCTCTGTTGCTTTATGCTGATCAAGGTCTCAGCTTGGCAAAGATATAGAGACTGTAAAAAGGAGCTTTTGAAACAGATGCAAACACTTCCTAAATGGTAAAACTAAGAGCAATGTGATAATTTATAACCAGATGTATCAAATGATGCTAAAAGCGTTACAGAGTGTAATAGCAAAAGGGAAAGACTAGAGGAAAAAATTATTTTAAATATTCTGCAACATAATTCACGCTCTGTGAAGCATACCATTAGCACCGGTATTTTTCCAAATAGATTACACTTCTATAAACGAGAACATAATTAGGAATAAATGGAATAACTTCTAAATCACTTAAACACTTGGTCACCAAAACTGGATTATTGTTGTTGGCAGACTTCTCCATTCTTCTAATTAAAGTCAACTATTTAAAACACTTTCTTCCTATTAATCTGACACATGTGATGAAGTAACTATAAAATTTAACACCCTCTAATGAAACCATTTCCACCTTGCACTTCTTGTCGGTAAATTGTGACATTCTGTTCCCCAAGCAAAAGAAACAGCTATATGAATTTCTTGGAGAGTGAAGCCACGGGCAGTGTTTGACAGGTGAAAAAACAAATAAGCCACAGGCTGCTTTTCAGTGACTTTGCTGAGAGTAGAGAAGGATGGAGACTGCACAGCCTGTCTAGGCAACCTGCTTCATTGCCTGGTGGTTCTCAGAGGAACAGCCTTCCCTTAAATCCAGTCTGAACACCTCATGTTGTAACTTACATCATGTATTTCCTCTTCCTCCCACCATGCACCAGTGCAAAATGCCTGAGTCTGTCTCCTCGTTGACATCCCCCTAGGTATGGGGTGGGGAAGTCCCCTTGATGTCATCTTTTTTCTAGGCTGAACATCCCCAGTACCCCCATCTTCTCACAGGACAAATGCTCCAGCCCCGATCATCTTCCTGGAGCTCTGCTGAAATCACTGCAGTTCATCTGTGTCTTCTCCCACTGGGTGGCCCAAAACTGGATGCAGTATCTAGATGCAGTGCTGAAGAGGCAGGTAATCCCTTCCCTTAATCTGCTGGCTGTACTGCTGCTTACACAGCCCAGGAGGCTCCTGGCTGTCTGTGCTGCCAGGGTACATGGCTGGTCCATGCCTATCTGCCCACCAGGGCCCCAGGTTGTACCAGGCTGGGTGACTCATCACACAAACAGGAACCAGGAGCGCCTCTCTCTCATGTCAATAGATGAACCATGTCACCTGGAGCCATCTTTCCTGCAACAACACTGTCAGTATGACTGATGGGTTAATTGTAGAATCATGCTTTAAGAGGGAAAGACAAGGAAAATCCCAGGTTCTTTCTAAAAATCTGGAACAAAACATTTTCCTAAACAATTTTTCGGTATGTTAGGCAACACAGTTTCTTTGGGGACCATAAAATCACTGAGATGTACGACTTATCCATCTGGAACTGGACAATAGTAAGGCCTCTGTAAATTTGCCATTAACTGTCCTTAAAGCTTCTGTGCACTCTCATGCACCTTAGGTCAGAATTCTTAATGCATCAAAATCATTCTTCATGGACATAGCATCAACTGAGATGAGAGTAAAAATATACTACATAAAGATTCACTACTGGGAAATCCCACAAACAGCTCTAGATAAAATCCTCTGCTAAAATTGATTAACCACCCAAGCCTCTGTTTCACCTACTGTAAATTATGCACTAATTAATGTTTATTTCCTACTAGAGAGTGGCATTAATATGACAAGAAACAAGATCACAAACACTAAAAAACACACACAAAACATCTGATTAGCTCCCATTACTGAAAAAGGAACCAAACAGATAATTAATTAGTCTTACTAATTACAGCTATTCCTAGATCTTGTAAGAGACCTTACATCAGTGTAACTCCTATTCCTACACCAGAATATCTTCTGAGGACCTGAACAAACATTTGCCTGTCATTTTTAATCATCTCAGCTGTCATTTCTAAGTACAGCACAGAAAGTCACCACCTCACTACAACATGATCCCACCTCACTGGCACTGGTGAGGCCGCACCTCAAGTGCTGCATCCAGTTCTGGGCGCCTCATTTCAAGAAAGACATTGGGGTGCTGCAGCATGTTCAAAGAAGGGCAGCAGGGCTAGTGAAGGGTCTAGAGAGTGAGTCCTATGAGAAGTGTCTGGGATTGCTTATCTTGGAGAAAGGGAGGTTTAGGGGAGACCTTATTGCTCTTGACAACTACCTGAAAGGAGGTTTTCATGAGGTGGGGCTTGGCCTCTTCTCCCAGGCAACTAGCGATGGGATGGGAGGAAATGGCCCCAGGGGAGCTTCAGATTGGACATCAGGAAGAATTTCTTCATGGGAAAGGTTGTTAAGCACTGGAATGAACTGCCCTGGGAGGTGCTGCACTCACCATCCCTGGTAGTATACAAGAAACAACTGGACATCATCCTTAGTGCTATGATCTAGCTGACAAGGTGCTGATCAGTCAAAAGCTGGACTCAATCTCAAAAAACTCAAAAGCTACCTCATCGCTGTTTCCAGTAAGTTGTTCTTACCCCAGCTCCTGATCTTCACCTTTTATGCCTCCAACTCTTGTCTCCAGGCCAACACAGGAGAAGGGGAAGCAAGCAGGAGGCACATGGTTTGGAGAGCCTCAGTGGGAGCACCAAACTGGGGAATACCATTGCTAAACCATGACACCATGCAAAAGAGAAACTGGATACTGAACCAAGAATTATGTTAAATGACATGCAGTACATGGAATTACATGTAGGCAGTAGTGTCCCATCTCATCAGGCCAAAAAATGATGGTAGATGGGACTCTTTCCTTCAAGATATTCTTCTAGGTCATTTTTTGAAAATACATTTCTACAAGCAGAATTTAGTGCATATAGCTTCACAAACTTAAGGAAAAAATGCAAACAAGTAATAAAAAAAGTAAAGTGCTGACCATACCAACAAGTTTTCCTCATTTCATTAACAAGGATGTAGACTTGGAACAACAGCATGAAGAGTTGATATTAGTAATTTCTCAAATGAAATTGTGCTGCTAGGTAATTCTGACAGCTTTCTACCACAGATAGCTCATACTAATGAAGATGGATGCTATATTAGCAGGGAGACGGTGGTAAGTTAAAACATTGCACATCAAGGGAGTTGGGTCCTTCTCTTGTGTGACTCAGGCTTCAGACTCATTTTGACAAACAGCTTAATTTACCTTTTTTTTTTCTCTGATGCATTGGAATTTACCCCCATGGGTAAAACAAGAAAGAGAGGATCATCATCAGTACATGGATGCTACTGTCTCACTGGAACTTCAAATGACTCTCCAATTTCACATCAGAATGAATTTCAGCTTCTCCTTCAGAAGAATCAGTGGGGATCACCAGACTTTTGACAATGTGATTGCCTCTTGAGATTACACAGGAGCTGTAGCTGGATAAATCCTTGACATCTCAGAGACATGGGACATGGGCATGTCCCTCAATCTCTAGTATTTGCTTTACTGTGACACTGTAGTTGTCTCTTTTCGGTCTTTCACTACTTTTGTCTTAACATTTGTCATTGAGCAGTAGGAATCACTTTGTTATGGATGATATGTGACTATCTGTGCAGCAGATGTTCTCTAAACATCAGATTCTATAAGGCAGCTCTTGTATGAACCCCTGAACAAGACATTTGTTGTAATAATTGTAATAATTCACAGTGATTACAGGGGATTAGACTTAATGACAGAGTGGGTTTATACCTGCCCTATCTCACCTCTGTGTAACAAATTCCTTCTTTGCAACTGATAAATAATATTCCCCACTCTTGAAAACTATTTCTAGCCAATGCATTAATTGGAAAGTATTCTGAAATCCTCAGGTCTGAGAAGGAAACAAAGTCAGTTAGCCTAAACTCTAGAAAGTGCATACAAAACCTGTATGCAACAAGTTACTGCTTGTTGGAAAATAAAAAAGTCCGTGGACTCCAGCAGGGGGAGAAATTGCAGTCCAAAACCAATGTGGTTGATAAAAGCAAGCTCCATTTATTAGCAATCCAGAGGCACTTATATAGTATACCAGCTTGTTAACTCTTAAGTGGCTTAAAATTTATCAAAGCGCATTTCTACTTCTACCTAATTGGACTTACATTAGCAAGCTTCTACAGTTATGTTATGATTAAAAGAATTCAGAGTTCACCTCCCCTCTCCAGGTCTTATCTGCACAGCTGTACGTCTTCAAACTCCCTCTTTGTTTCTCAGGCTTGTTTTTCACACAGGGATTTTCTCATGGAGCGTCTTTCTCACACAGGCCTTTTGCTTGCAGGCTCTTGCTACAGTTCTTTTATTGATCCCATAATTCCATCAATGATCCATGCCCCTGATCTTTTAACTATCTCCCAACAACTGCTCCAGAATCTCCTCCTTGTTTCCCCTATGCAGAATATAGCCCCCACCACCTTGTAATGGAGGAACAGACAACTTCTTTAAAGCAAAGAACAACATCCAGAGGCTCTAAATTTTCTCCTATTTCTCCCAAGCCCCAACATATCTTTTCAGCACAGTGGATCTGCAGCTTTCCTTACCACACACAGCAACAGCAGATAACTGAGAGATCACAGAAGAAGCAAAAATAGGTATTTCAAAGCCTCAGAACTGCTTTCCCAAAGCAACCAGCACTAGCTACAGCTAAGTACATAGGAAGTACATTACTATTTTCTGCCAGGATGGAGTTTTGCTGAGTTAGTTGCTTGAGATTATTTTTGTGTTTTGTTTTGGGGGGTTCCTTTTTTTACAAGATATTTTTGCCCATTACAGAGAAGCTGTATGAGAAACACTTCAGAAAATCATCACATTCAAAGCAAACAAGATTTTGGGGATTTGGTCCCATTCTTCATGCTGGCACAACAACAGAAAAGAACATCCTTTCCACAAAGGAACACAGAGCAGCAGTAAGTTCCTGTCACAGCAGCACAGTCCAAGCTTCTCTTGACTACTCTTCTTGTGTGGATGGCAAAAAATACAGACAGAATGTAAGAGGCAGGTATAAGGCAACTGCTCAATAAAATGCTTTTACCATTACCAAAAGAAGTATCTACTCTAAGAATGTGTCTACCTCCACTGTCACTAAAACTGTGAAAGAGCTACTGCTATTTGCAGCCTGTTCTGTCATCTGAAAAGGTTTGGACCTCTTTCAAAGAGCAGCATCAATTCCCACAATGCTAACATTAATCTCTTTGCCATGATATTTTGCTCAAACTTCTTTGCCAGGGTCTCAGCACCAGGAAACAGGCCTCAGGCAAACTAGGATTATTCTTTCCTAGTTTTTGAAGAAAAGGATGAAGCGGTTAAGTTACCTTTACCAATACTGTGGGAAATAAGAAATAATGTTACTTAATTGTCAGAAAAGTAACACTATCTACAAATTCTTCAATGACCCAATTCTATCTTTTACTTCTGAATGACTTCAACTGAGAGGACTCAAACAGTGCTACCAATCAGAGAAGACATCAAAGAGAAAGCAGAAAGTTCAGAATATTGATATTGATGTTTTACTACTTAAGAGCAAAGTGATTGATGGATGGCTCAAGACTGTCAAAATCTAAATTCTATAAATAAAAAGGAGATTTGTTCTGTTAAAAAAATGAATTACCTTGGGAGTACCAGCCTTGATAAGAAACAAATGAGAATGCACTCTTGCCCTGTCCACTACTTAGCTAGCTATCTTCACCTCTTTGTTGTCAATACTATTTTTAGACTGAATGACCAGAGTAATTTCTTCTCTACTTTCTCTGTGCAGCCAGGACAGGGACAGGATATGCATGACAATGGATTGGTTGCATACAGTGGGACTCTAGTCATCAGGAATACTTCTGAGGGAAAAAATAATTCTAAAAGAGGATAGTTGTTTTCATTATTACACAAGAACCCTTTTTTCAAGAATTACTTTGCAGCATTCAGAAGTCTGAAAAATATATGCTGATTTTAGATAGCACCTCAATTCTTTGGGATTGATCCTGACAAAACCTTTTGAAACTGATCAGTGCTCTAACAAGAACATCACCACACTGGACTGCTATACTTATTATCTGACTACAGGTCAATACCATTACTTCTGCTTAGACATTTACAGGCAACATATTCTCCTCCTCTGCTCTTAGGAATTTTATTTAATGCTGTTCCTGAAGAAACATACTGGCACTTTAGTCTCACATAATCATCATTTGGTCAATGATGTGGTATTTCACTTCATGTGCTTCCACCATGAAAGGAATTCATGCACTTACATAGTGCAGTAGGATGATCTCCCCTTCAGCAGCCTGCAGATGCACATAGAGCTTCTCCCCAGACAGTACTGACCAGTTACATTTTCCAAGACATGCTGAAAAGCTGGAAGTAATGATACCGAGTTGCTATTCCCAGTAGTTCTGTTTCTTTGTAGAACATCTTGCTCAAAGAAATTAAGCACCATTAACACTGTCCTTTTCATGACCCAACAGAGTACTGTCTCATGTAAAGAGGGAGGAGCTTTGAAGGTCAGAGCATACAGAAATGAGTAAGACCAGCCCTTATTCCTCAAGTGTTACACAAACCTGAAGTAAATAACAGATATCATCCCTTGTAAGAAGAAATCCATATATGATCATGAGATGCACAGATAAACATGGAAAACTATCTTTCTTTTTCTTAGTAGCTTAATAAATCTGCAACTTCAGAACTGTAGATGAGCCATGAGAAAACCCACAAACTACAGAGTGATTCAGGTTTATTTCATTAATGGAGTTTATGTGATCATGAATTCTTTGGACACAGTTAGCAGAATTGCCTAACCAGTATTCAGAAGGTTAAAAAGAAGCAAGCCAATAAAGACTAGAAACCCACAGTACTTCAGTACACATGATATTGTTATCAAAAAATTGATAAATATCAGATGACCATAAATTCAGTATGTCTTACTCTGATACACAATTACTGTCATTTTTGTTACTATGTAATCTCTAGGGCAAAAAATCATAAAAATTCCTTATCATAGGACCACAAGGTGTGTCACAGGCAATTAGGTTTTTTCCTTACTTTATTCTTGAACACATTACCACTCTGTGCTTGAGATGTGATAATTGCGTACTGCAAGACTCCTTTCCTTCACTGGACAGCACGCAGAAGTCATGTTTCCCATGAAGCACATCAAAATTAATAGGTATTTTGCCTTTTGAGAATTATTAATGCTTCACATTTACTTTAATTCCCTTTTGGCTATATTTCTATTTTCCTAAGGTGTCATCCTTCTCCTGTTTCTGACAAGCAATGAGAAAAAAAATGCTTTGGAAAAAAACCAAGCTGAGTGGAATTAGGAGGAGTAAACAGCATGCTCTCTGGGAAGTAATTAAAAGCCATAAAGCAGGAAGAAGGCTGGAGGTGCCTAAAAGGCATTATAATTAAAAACTAATGTATGTTAACTGTGAGTGAAGCATTGAAGTCTTTGACATCAATGACAAAACTCCCACTGAATTCAGTTGGGGCAGGATTTTATTCTGTGAGAGCTCAACAAGAAGGCCAGTTCAGCTTCAGAGAGATTGATTGGAGGTTTGTGGATAAAAAGAAACCTTGCTGAAAATGGGAACTGGTGATTTATATACAATGATTTTCACAGTTCTGAAATAGCCACAAGAGAAATGAAAAGAGAAAATTAAAATCAAATCAGTTTATCCTTAAGAAAGGGGAAGAAGATTTTTTTTTTAAAGTATGATTTGGGAAAAAAACCAAAGACCATTACAAAGGAGACAGAATCAAGAAAAATCCTGAGCATGGAACAACTTTATCCAAACTAATAACCAGGAAGGAAGTGATGAAGCAGTTAAAAAGCAGTGATAACTTTATAGAGCATATCTATTGATAAAAAGCTTATTGGGAATACTTAGAAAATCTGAATTCATTTGATAGCATGTAGTCTATTTAACCATGAAACAGAAATGAATTAAGAAAGAAAAAGAATTTGCCATTCAGTATATCTAATCTCTAGAGCCCAGTTAAGTAATGGAACCACTCTTCAGAAAGTTAATCCAGTTTCAGTGGTTTTAGCACCATGCTGTCAAAAAGTGACAACATAATGTAAATTTGCCTAGATGTAGTTAATGACCTATGATATGGGTTTACAAAAATCCCAGAAATTTAAAAACATATAACCACTATCCTATAGCAACTATTCCACCAAAAGTACTACTGGTACAGGGAATCTAGCAGGCTAACAAACTAGTGTAATTTGACAAAGTCAAAGAAATTTCGTACTGGATTCACTGCATGTGAATAGCAAAAAACATGCAGAAAAATAGGTGCAGAAAATTGGATAAGAACTTGGAGTACAACTGTAGCAAGAAGGGAATTGTGTTAATTTGGCTGGTATATACAAAAATCTGACATCAACAGTCCGGAAGCAATGAAAGCACTGGCAGCCTCTGAGCCCACGGAGAAATGATACTCTGTGTGTCTGGAGAACACTTACAAAGTCACTCCTCACCAGAGCAGCAAATCTTCCTAGCAATATAATCTTAACATTGAGTACTGATTCATGAAAAATTATGAGGTGGAATTGTGAGCATACAACTTCTAGAAGGGATGTGAGAAGCCCTGAAAAAGTGGTGGAAAACAAGTATTTTTAACAACACCAGCAAGCAGACAATCTCCTAAAACAACATGCAGTCTTTCATTATCTGATTCTGCAAGTCAGCAACTAAAAATATGCACTTAATTACTTATTTAATTTGTCTGTGTGGGATTAAAAAAAAAAGACAGAGAGCCAACTGAGGGAGATCAAGAGCTATGCATTCTTAAACAGTGTCTCTGGAGAGCCCTAGTTGGAGCTTTCAGCTCTGGTGAGATTTCAATACCAGAGAAAGGGCAGAGGATGGTGTTTCTGAGGCATCATAAGTTCTGTCTCCACATCTTTTACTCAGTCGGGCTGCCTAAGAGGTAGTGGGTCTTCTGCAGACTCTTGCAGACATCATTGAAATTCCTATGCAACTGTCCTTTCTCTCAAAGGGGTGGCAGATGGCTACCCTACTGCAGCAAGCACAGGCACTTCCAACTGCTCTCATCTGCACTGTATCCTCATGAGACTCTCCTGGTATTTCTGCACTGCACTGAAAAGGCTCAGTAAGAAAATATTCCCCTCAGACATGAGGCGTAGTCCCTCCGCAGACTACGCGGTTTGTTCTTACAGCCATGCAAACACTCCCTGGAGACCTGGCGGATATCCTCACGCACATTCTCTAGGGAACTCTATTTTTCTCTCTTCCCAATATCCACGTACAGTATACAAAGTGCAACTAGGGCAGTCTAAAACTTCCAAAGAGCACACATTACTTGTTTATTCTCACTGTAGTTCCACAAGGACGTAAGAAAAAGACAACCCAAACAGCAATTGCCCCATTTCCTTTGTCCTACATCTTGTACCCACTGCTTTATATTTACATTTCCAGCCATTTTTAGAAGAGTACATTTATTTTTATGTACAAGGTCAGGTCATTCTAGACACACAATTGGTATTCTTTTCTGCAAATTTTTGGAAGGAAAAGGTCTCTTCAAACACTATGAAGAGCTGAGAAAATGTTGATGAGACTTAGATTATCAGCAAGAAAATCACCTTAATAGTTTTGCACATCCATAACTAGTGAGGAAATAATGAGCTTCTTTTTAAGTAAGAAGTCGCTTGTTTCTGTTCCTCTACAGAAGTGATATTCAAAGCTAAGACTAGAACATAAGAATAGCTTTGCTCGTGAGTTGCATCATACACACTGTGTAACATTATGCATTATTTTTAGAGCTGTGAAAATCAGACATAAATCATTCCTGCTTCACAAGTCACTTGTAAGGAAGTATTTAATGGTTTTTTTACTCTACTGTGACTATATAATTGAAAAGTATGTACTAAAAATGTTTAAACATGAGATTCAATGGCTTAAAATGAATACTGACATAGTAAAAATAGATTCCTTGAGAGAATTAACTAATCATTAATAACTTGAATTGACAAAGGTAGCACTAATCAAATTCTGGCTTCATAGTAATTCTTATAAAAATGGGTGTAAGGGGAGAGCAAGCTAATGAAGGGAGAATAATTTCTGCAAAAATAGTAATGAATCTACAGCACATTAACTCATTATAGAATTCTATTTTTATTTCAGTATTTCCTTTCCAGGTCAAGAAAATCACAGGTCACTTAGGGCAGGCTGAGAAGGGAAAAGATCATGCTTTTTATTACCATAAAATAAAGGTCAGTTTTATGTTAGAAAAGGGGATCAAGTGTCTGAAAGGTGCTGACCTGAAAGAATAATTCAGATAGAGACATAAAGTACAAGCTATGTTGAATACAATTTATTTGAAAATTTCATTTTTAACTAGAGTGCCCAGCTAGCAGGATTGTTATGCCCCACTAAATTAAAGACAAACCTGAAAAAATCACATTCTTATTTCTGAAAAGTGCAATACTTGAATATGACCCTCTAACGTGACAACAAGGTCTGAGATCTCCATGGGAACCAAATCAACTTCCATGTACAGGATTTACCAGGCCGAAATGTGTGTGCACTGTAAAGCACACACTTTTGACTTCAGAGAGTGATCACAACCCTTGTACATGCATAAACAGCATGGATAGTAGAGACCTGGAAGACCTTTCAGAAGTGTCAAACTTATAATGCATGGCTCTACAACAGAGCACACATGTTCAGAGGCTTCAAATAAGATCATTCCTACATCCAGAGTCCCAGATGAGACTACTATGAAATGCTGATGTGCAGCAGCTGGAGAAGGGGCATCTGGGCTACAGTTATCAGCTATCCCTAAATCCCAGGCACGTTTATGAAGTATTCAAAATGTGCCTAGATATCTAGAGAATACAGGTGAGAAAATCCAGACATACATATGTGTGCTGGATTTGGCTGGGATAGAGTTACTTTTCTCCACAGTAGCTTGTATAGGCCTGTGTTTTGGATTTGTGCTGAAAACAGTGTTGACACGAGGATATTTTAGGTCCTGCTGAACAGAGCTGACACAGCATCAAAGCTTTGGGCCTCTCCTGCTGCCCTGTCAGCAAGTTGGCTGGGGGTGCATGAGTTGTTGTTAGGGGACACAGGGGGCACAGCTGACCCAAACTGACTCAAGGGATATCCCATACCGTATGGTGTCCTGCTCAGCAATAGAAGCTGGGACAAGGAAGAAACTGGAGGACATTTGGAGTGATGGCATTTTTCATTCCAAGTAACTATAAAGCTTCATAGAGCCCTGCTCTCCTGGAGGTGGCTGAACACCTGCCTGCCCATGGGAAGTGGTGGATGAATTCCTTGTTTCGCTGTGCTTGCATGTGTGGCTTTTTCTTTACCTATTAAACTGTCTTTATCTCAACCCACAAGTTTTCTCACTTCTACCATTCTGATTCTCTCCTCTATCCCATAGTGGGATGGAGCAAGCAGCTGGGTGGTGCTGAGCTGCCGGGTGGGGTTACACCACAACAGCCCTTTTTGGCAACCAACATGAGGCTCAGAAGGTTCAAGATAACAACAGATTTGATTGGAATGTGCCAGATTGGATTTATGGCTGTTATTGCTGTTTATCTATTAGTTGGCAGACTCATGTGCTTGCAAGGGGGCTTGCTTGCCTCACTGTAAATTAGTCTAGTGCTTGTTAGGGGCTGGTTTTTTGTGTAGTGCTGTACTGCTTATGACCTTACTGTATGGTGCCTGGGAAAATGTTCCTCCCAGCAGTGCCCATGCACTGGCAGACCATCAAGGCATTGCTGCTGTTTCTGTGCTGCTGTACTGGACAGCTGAAACTCCAGTGAGAGGTCAAGCTGAAGGGACTGTGACCTATGGCTATGTCCACATGGGAGCAGGACATCTTGAAGAGTCTGGCCGTGGACAAGCCCATACCAGACCAGGTACCTCTTGAAGCATCTGCGCCCATGGCTATGTCAGGTGTACCTCTGAAGGGACTGTGGTCCAAGGGGAAGTCTGTGTTGGAGAACATACACCTTGGAGCATCTGTAGCTGTGCATGAGGACATGCTGGAGCACATCAGAGAGTGTGGCTATAGATAAGCCCATGACAGAGCAGGTACAACCCTGGAGGGACTCCAGCTATAGGTCAGTCATGTTGGAGCAGGTTTATTTCTGAAGGGGTTGAAGCCGGTGTACAAGGCCACACTAGAACAAGATGCACCTTAAAGTGGTTGTGGCTGTGGATAAGCCTATGTCACAACAGGTATACCCCTGTATCGACCCTGGCTCATAGACAGACTCTGGTGGATAATGGGGAAAATACTATTACCTATGTTCTACACATGCACACACTGAGAGTTCAAATTACTTCATGAACCTCCTAGCCAGCTTCAATTTAAAGTGTTCACCTAAAAACTTCATTTAGCCTCAGCAGCTGCTTCAATCACTGAGAGTCTTTTGCTGGCTTGGAGTTGGTCAAGCGAGAAAGCAAGCACAAGGAGTTTGCAAAAGCTTCTTTTCGTTTTTTTTTAAGTCTTTACTTTTGTGTCAGTAAAGTCAGTTGCATTTATATTCCTTGAAATAAATCTTATTTGACACAGTTATTCTGTCTGACTCTGCAAGGCAGACTGGTTTTTGCCAGAGATAAAAGCTGTGATCATTATAAAACTGTGAGAAAAATCAATGTTATATAAAAGGAATGGTTATTTTATATATGCACACAAACACTGCACACACAGATAATATGAGACCTTATCCTCTGATCACACAAACAAGGAAACAAATTGGTTACATTTGCTGAGGATGCCTTCTAACGCTACTACTACATATTTTCTGGAGGTGGGGCTGAGAGAAAGCACCAACACAGTTTAATCAGAGCTTGCCATTTTCTCTTATTACCATCATGTTTGATAATTCAGTTTATGGAAGCCTATGGATAATTTAAAAGATCACTGTAATGCCAATTATGCTAATGATTTTCCCTTTAGATTTCAACAGATCAGGACATTTCCCATCAGTTTTCTGTTTGTAATTCTGCCTTGCACAATACTGATTTTAATTTAGCTATTTTTAATTTTGTATTTAAAAAAACAAATTATTCTTCTAGGGAAATTGTATCTGCCTCTAGTAGTATTGTACTTAGATTTTCTTACTAACATACCAAGCCCTTCTACTTTCAATGTTTTTTATTTTTCTTACTAAATTCCACTTTAATTTGACTATGTATTACCTTCTGTTACAGCAATTCTCTGCAGAGAGTCTGAAATAAACATAAAGAAATGCCATAATTTTCAAGTCTCTCAAGAAACAAAGTATGTCTACACTTATGCAGTCGTACTTTAGACTGAAAATATTTCAAAATCTCAGATTTTACTCAGTACATTACAACATATTTTGAAATCTCTGGTTGCATTTGATGTTGCAGATTGACTTCGTTATGCATAAACATCCCTCTTTGTTTGAAGGTTCTTCAGTCAGACAGTTCTGGCTGCTTTTTGCTTTTCCTCTGTATTATTTCAAGGACTAAGAAAAGCTCTCTTGCACTATGGCTTGCCATAATTCTTAAGCCTCTTGTTTTTACTCAGCCTGCCTTTGAACACCAGCAGACAGGCTGCACACTATAAGAAATCACTTCTACAATTGCCAGCTTGCAGAAACTCCCTGCACAGCCTCATTTTGTCAGTGGGAAGGAACCACACACTGCTGCTTGGTGGCCAGGGGATGTCACATTAACATTTTGCTCTGCCTCCCCCCCCAGCAGTCCCTGATGCTGCCTCCAGTCCAGGCTGTTTCGTGTGGGGGGGAGGGTGCTACCACGTGTGCCAAGGAACATGTCAAGCACCCTAGTGGCTGGACGGGCTTTTCTCTGGCTGCCTTCTGGGGAAAAACATATCAATCTTCTAGCAAGAAACATGCCTAAAAAAGAAAACTAGCAAGGAACTGGTAGTTAAAATGTTTCTCTATCTTAACTGACACATCGGTTCTGTACATTGCCAAACAAAGGAAGTTCTGACTAAATATTTGTCTCCCACTCTCTCCGCCTATGAAAAATTAACATGCACAGCATCACTCTGATGAAGAACAGCATGAAAGGGGCTAACAATAAAAGAGTAGTATGAAGTGACAAAACATTCATTAAGGATTAAAAAAAAAGGGTGTCTTTACACATTGCCAAAAGTTTTATTTAAACAGGCTATTCCATCTTGCCCCCCCTATACAGAAGCACACAAGGCTGACACTAGAATAAATCTCAACTCTATAAAAAATTTACTGACAGCACAGAAGAGCTTGTTTACCCTCATCCTCCAGCTCCTGCCTTCCTGAAAAATTCAGCAGTTTAGTGCTGCATAAATCTGTGTAACACTTTCTGGGACTTCTCCATCCAGCTAACAACTCTGGACACACAGACACCACAGGCGCTCCAAGGAAAGGTGGGCAGTCCCTCACTTGCTGTGCTAGAGAACCCCACCGCAAGACACCTAGAAAAGCAGAGGAGATAGAGAGCCAAGAGGAAGGTGGTATAACGCAGCTGTATCATTTTAATTTTCTGAAATTGGGGCTGGTGGGAAAGAAGGGCAGGTCCACAGAAAAAGAGCATGCTCCACACCACCACCTGAAGGGCTTGGAGTGGTAGCAGTGCCATGTTTCATATCAGGGACCCCACTGAGGCGAAGAACTTCATTCCCAGTGTGCCTTGCAGGGCTGTGGCATGCAGGCACCAGGGGAATCCCACTGTTCTTCCAACTGCCACAACCCAGATACTCTCATGCTGATTCAACTACAGCCACAGCCAGGGCTCCTCTGGGCTTCTGTTCATAGTAACAGGATAATTTTTCAATCAAGCAAGTAATTCAGTATTAATCTCATGCCTGAAAGTTTCAGATTCCAGTCTAAGCTACTCGATGCCGCCCTGCTGTTTGCCTTCCCTTTTTTGCTGGCATGAGGAACATTTTCTGTGGTAAAGGCTAGTGAAACCTTAAGAAAGCTGGCCAACCCGAATACTGCAAGTTTTTGTGAACAAACAGGCTGTACAAACATGGTCCAGGATGCTTTAAATTCAGTTAATCCTATCTTGGGGCAGGATGGATAACATGACTCAAGAGACCTTGAGAAAACCTATCTGATGCTCTTGTTTGTTAAAAGGTTATCAACTGCCTTCTCCCCTTGCCTTTCCACCATATAACACAGTACCTTCAAATCTAGTTTAAAAATAAAGTTTATGTTCTGCGAGTGCAAGAGAGAGTTGAAGCTGGCATCTTTTTATGACAAAGGAAAGTCATCCAGTGGAAAACATGCCAATGCTGAACTAACGTTGACATAAGTGAAAAAAGAAGAATTCATAGATTTGTTGGCTTGTCCACCTCCACAATCCCTGGAGCCCTGTCCATGTGGTCCTGTGACACCAGAGAGTGACATACAGGAGATTAAACTGGGCAGTGGGACAATAAACAGAATGGACAATGTCTGTCCGATGCTCAGCACAAACTGGCAACACTGAATTACAGTAACATGGCATTGGGCACTGCCCATGCTCTGCTCAACACTCCCATTGAGGATTGATGAAAACAGCTCTCCCCAAGAGGTGATATGGCAGATGATCTAAAGTGAACAATGAAGTACATGGTGGGGGAAGATAAACATAAGGAAAAGGCCCAGCCTGTGACTGGACTTCCATGCCAACTCAACAGCCATGCTGGCAACATGAGATCCCATTTGCAGGCAGCTCCCTTCAATGGCCTTGCCATCTCACTGGGAAGGGATGTCAAGGATTCTCTACCTTTGTATCAGGTTTCTATGGTCAGGTTTTGGGGGGCCTACAGGGGTGGATTCTGTGAGAAGTTGTGCCTCAGCCCATGAAGATCCATGGGGATGCAGAGATCCACCTGCAGCCCACGGAGGAGCCCCACACTGGAGCAGGTGGATGCCTGAGAGGAGGCTGTGAACCCATGGGAGGCCTGTCTGGAGCAGGCTCCTGGCAGGGACCTGCAGATCCATGGAGAGAAGAGCCCACACTGGAGCAGATTTCCTGGTAGGACTTGTGACCTGGTGGGGGACCCATGTGGGAGCAGGCTGTGCTTGAAGGACTGCACCCTGTGAAGAACTGACCCTCATTGGAGCAGGCTGTGGGGGACTGTAGCCCACTGGATGGCCTCACACTGAAGCAGTTCATAAAGAACTGTCTCCCGTGGGAGGGACGCCACAGTGGAGCAGGGGAACGACTCCTCCCCCTGAGCAATAGGAGAAACGATGTGTAATGAACTGACCATAAAGCCCAGTCCCTATCTCCCTGCACTGCTGGAGCTGAGAAGGAGGGAGGGGTGGGGCAAAGTGTTTTTAAGGTCTTATTTTGCTTCTCATTATCCTGCTCTGATTTTGTTAGTAATAAATTCAATTAATATCTCTAATTTGTGCCTGTTTTGCCGGTAATGGTATTTGGTGAGTGATCTCTCTGTGTCCTTAACTCATGAACCCTTTGTTATTTTCTCTCCCCCCTGTCCAGATGCAGAGGGGAGTGATAGAGAGCCTTTGGTCTTCGGTCTGGCATCCAGCCAGGGTCAACTCACTACACCCTTCCACGTGTCTCCCTAGAAAAGGATGTTCTAGGCCACGCCAAAAATACCAGCATGGCGTGTTTCCACACCACTGGCTCGATGGTTTGATCACTGCTCTGACTGTTCTGACAGGGTGAAAAAGGAGGCTGAGAAAAAAAAAGTCAGTTACATTTTATCTGGAGAATCATTTGACAAAAGTTTGATGGAAGAGTGTGAAGCTTTGCCTGGTACTGGACTAGGATATGCACTGAACTGGAAGGAGGCCAAAGGGCAGAAATCAGAAGGGCTGTAAAAGATTCAAGTGGAAATATCTTTTAGCAAGAGACCTTTCATAGTTTATGCCCATTCTTTGAAATACCTTTAAACATTAAAGTGTTTAAAACACCCACCCAGAAACTAAGGTTGAATATTGTCTCACCCTTAATGTTGGACATGTCATTCCATAAACTTTTTTAACCTTGTGTTAAGAAAGATAACACTTCCAAACAGTGAGAAATTAACCTGAGTTTTTTGTATTTCTCTTTAGCCTGGCTCTGACAGTAAGAGCTGCATCCAGAAAGCAAGCTTTAGAGAACCCTAGCAGGCACTGATATTTGCTCAGATAATCAGAGGTGTTCAGCTCCCTAATCTATTGGCTTCTGCCTCCCCCAAAATCTCACTGTAGGGAAAAAGAGGAAGGGTGCCAAGCCTGGTGGAGCCAAAGACCTCTGCCCCAGTGTGGGCCTAGAGTCCCCACAACTGGGAGAGTTCCAGGCCACAGCACAGGGACATCAGCACTATCCTCGTGAGGATTTTGCAAGGATCAGAGAATCCAGTGCCTCACACCTGGAGCAGTCACAGCATCTCTCTGCCAGGAAACTAAACAGGCTTCAAATGATGCATCAAAAGAACCCCCCAGCTAATGTTTTTAACCAAGTCCATTCACTCCTCAGAATTCAAGAAATGTTAAATATTTTTCAGCATTTAGGTCCTTTAGGAAGGGACTTACACATTATGTTGAATTAGGACCAAAGACTTACACCTGAGATGTGCTTTTCTCAAGACAAGACTTGGATAATATACTGGACAAAGTGCATATTTTCATCCAGAAGGTTATATTAGTTTTAAGGTTTTTGGTCAAATTTTGGACATAAACAGGTTAACAAGAATACAGCAAAAAGGTTCTGCAAAAGTCAGAGATGTGTCCTTGAATGCCTTATTCTCTCCCGCCTTTAATTTTTTTGTCTTTTTCTCCTGCTAAAAGACCCAAACAGCAGTGTTAAGAGGGAAGATTTCAAAGTCTGTAAGTGTTACTAGATGAGGAGCCACAACATATCATATGGAAACTGCAACTGAAGAGGAAAAGATTTCTATCATTAAAGACCCTGGTCTTGCCAAAAGCAAATGTAGATGAATGCAGACTGACAAGCCCTGAAACAAAGAACCAAACTGACAGGCTATCAGCTAAAAGAAAGATTCTGCAGCATAAAAAGAGATTGGAAGTTATTACAGAAAAATCCTTTAAAGCCTTTAGCCAAGTATCCAGTTGAAGTAAAGAAAGTAAACAAGGTTAGGTAGTATTGCTAAAGGAATAAAAATCAAGGCTGTTGATATCACTATAATGACGCAGTAGCTAAACTTGCAGAGGAAATACATAGTACACTTCAGTGTACATGCACTAGAGGAAAATACAACCTCCTTTTTGACAGGTTGAGCAAAAGAGCTATGAAATACTAACAGCAAATGCAAGGTTTGAATCAAGCTCGTAGTCAGAGGAGGTATCTGTGGTCTTTCCATCAGTCAATCTGATTTTTTAGATGAAGGATTATTTCAATCATTAATAGTAGTTTTAATTTAAATTTTGGAGATGCACAGCTTAGCACCACCATCAGAGAGTGATAAAGCAGAAATTTGACATTGAGCATACCCAAGAACTCTGTGTCAGAGTCATAATTGCTTCTGTAGGACAGACTGGCTACAAGTGACTTTTCCCTTCCACAAAATGGTATCTTTTGTAACAATTGCTGTCCTTCTTGATCTTTTTCTCCATCATTTTCCAACAAACACTGAAAAATAAGGAAGAGATGCTTTCCTTCTCTTCAGTTACAATGTGCTTTCCAGCCTTATTTAATAAGGGCAAACAGAAAGTCACTGAAATTGCTGAATTTTCTCTTATTGCCTTTGTTAAACTCCCTACAGGTCACTGAAGGTCTAATTAATTATGACCAGGACTGCATATGCCTGGGATATATATCTTAAAAATAATTACTGATATGCAAATTACACTGTTGCCTAATTTGATATTGTTTAACATTAAAGCACTTCCCTTTCGTGCAGAGTAAGAAATTCTGTGCTGAATGTTCTCAGATCATGGGACTTATAGGTTTCATGTTTACCATGTACAACTGTGTTTGTCTAACTGTTGTGGTTAAGGAATGGTATTCTCCATTATAGTGGTGCCACTAGACAAAATCCACACCACTACTTGCTTCCCCTCCTCTTCCAGCTACAAGCACAAAATACAAAGATCACAGGCTGAGATAAGAGCAATTTACTGGAAACAGCAATGGAGCCCCCTTCTTCTCATAAGTGATAGAGTCCCTTTCCCCCACCCCTGCCAATGACAAGAGTGAGATGGTATTGAATAATATCATTAGGGTTTTGGCCGTGCCCACAGGGCTTCAGGCTCCCTCATAGCTACTTCAAAAAATTAACCCTGTCTTTGGCCAAAACCAGGACAGTAACTTAATTTAGAAGGGGAAAAGAAAGATTTGTCTGAGTGGGTTTTGTTTTATTCCATTTTGTTTTGTTTTGGGTCTTTTTGCAATACAATGAAAATAACTCTATTCCTGAAAGTCTTTTCATAGAATTGAATAGTAACATATTTATCACAAGTGAGACCACTTACTATGTTAGCTGTTATTTTGGTTAAAATTTACCTATTTATCTGTTTCTTGTCAGAGACACAAAGTTAAAAAAAAAGTCAATCCAAAAGTCATTCATTTAAAGAAATTTAAACAAGTACATATTCATAAAGAGCTACAGGTTTTGATCAGGCATTCCTCCCCAAATACAATTACCGCTGATATCATCAGTAGAAGAAAATCTCTAACAGTGGATTCCCTCACTGAAAATGGAACTTCTTCACCAGTTTCCAAAGGCTCATACAAGAAAACTGTTACAGAAAATACACAGCAGCTAATTTCAGAAGTTGGCAAAACACAGAAGGAAGAAAAAAAGTAGATCTCATTTCCCCTGTCAAATGTTTTTAAACAGCGTCATGAAGCTAACTGAAACAAGAAGGAAAATGAAATCCAGGGAAAAAGAAGCAGCAACATCCATTCAATGGAAGACTATACAAGGAAGAAAATACAAGAAGAAACTAATATAGGAAAATTAGTATGATGACAGTTCAAAAGCCCAGTAGCAGTAGCTTTCATGCTCTTTTAAAATATTGATGACTTGGTTGTCTGGTTGGTTGGCAACACTGCATGATGCAACATTTCTGTTTTGGACTTTGCTATCTGCAGGCCGTCTTAGCCTAGTAATCACTCTGAGTTTGATATCAAATTTCCTCTGCCAGGTCTTCCATTGGGATAAGAACTGGAGTGGTGTATACCTGCTGGGAAGCCAGTCATTTAAATCATTGTTTTACTCTGCTTGTAACACAAGAGGTGATTTTGTCTTTCAAGCATCCTGGAGGCCCTTCTCAAGACCAGACCTGGCTGTTGTGCAGAGGAAGCCTGCAGTATCCCGTCGGCAGAGCTGGTGTGACACAGACAAGCACCGGGGGCTTGCCTGCCTGACCCGATGGCAGATGCTCGCTGCAGAGAGCACCTTCAAGGCAGCACCATATGCCAGAAAGGGAGAAATACCAACTGCATGCTGCGGATGGCTGCTCCCCAGCCTGCTGCCATCCACCCATGGAGGCATTCAGAAAAGCCAGGCTTTAGTTTTGCATACACTGTAAACACACTACACCTTCAAGTCCAATAAGAACAGACAGCATGCCTGAGAAACAAGCACCAGGAGCTCCACCTTATCCATACAGTACTGAATTCTGTACCTGTGTCTCCCCGAAGACGAGTGTGAACTGCTGGTGACTGGGGAGGACTCCGTGAAAGCCCAGCATGACTGAAGAATAAGCTGTTCACTGCCACTTTTCTGTACAGAAAGCTATTTCTAAATATATTAACTAATACAAACTCTGGGGCAGGTATCTTATTTTGTTGTGGATTCATACAATTCCCAAGAAAATAGGGGTTGGTCTATGACTGCAGCAGCGTAGCCCTGCCACAGCAACAACATGAGAACAATGTAAATGGCAGTCACAGCACTGAGATCCTGCAATACATCTGCCCGTGATTCAAACAGGAACTCAGCAGATTCTCAAACAATGCCTGCCATGAAAAAGCAATTTAAACGCCAAATCAGCTGAAGCATAAAATTCTTTCTCTCAAAAATTTTAAGAAAACAAAGCTGTAAGGAAGTGTCAAATTCATTATTAAAAAAATACAAAATGTTTCTCCATTTTTATTTTATGCAGAGTTTTTCAAACAAAACCAGCAGCCTGCTTTGCTGTGTACAGAACTGCTTCCCTATCCCGAGCTAAGTGAATAATGCCTTTCACACAACAGCAAGATAAAACAGTTCATGCAGACTTTCTTGGTACTTCACAGAACAAAGCATCCTAAGAACACAAACAATTAACAGCTGCTAATTCTTGTTATCTTTCTCTTTAAGAAATGAGATGCATAATAATTTGGCTAAATTGTTGAATACATTACACATTACTTCCTCCCTGGATTTTTAAGAAGTAGATGAGCAAGCCTCACTCAAGCTAAAAGTCATGTCTTCTCATGTTCCTGATCATACAGGTAACTCCCCCTTCCTTTTCAGTATTTCCTGCAAAAATACTCTTTGTCAATCAGATATGTGTTTGATGAAAATCAAATCCTTAGTGAAGACAAGATGTAAAATATCATGGAAAACTATGACAGCAACTGAAGACATTCCTCAATTTCCAGTGTTTTGTCAGCATACGCACTGAGCTTACTCACTTACAAAGATTTGCATTGTTCAAACACGCCTACAAGCTACAGGGTGGAAAAAAAAATCCTAAATTATAGTTTAATTAACTGCTAAGCCGTATTCCTGGGGCCATCTGCCCTTCACTCAGAAGCCACCATTGGCACCCTCCCACATGACTAACAGCCATTAAAGGTCCTCTTGCCTTCAGCATCCCCTGGCACAAAGCAAATACTTAATCTCATATAACAATACCATCTAGTGGTAAAATATATTCATTACACTGGGAATCTCGTATACAGCACAGCCGGATAGACACAAGAGCAGAAAACATCTCCTTACACAAGTAACTCTGCCCAGAAACAGAACAAATTCATAGCTATTCATGTCATCTCAACATATTCTTAGCGTTAAGCACATTGCTCCATGTAGAGCAGATGAGCTTGTTCTCCTCTGAAGGATATTAATGTATCAATGCCATAAACCATACCTAAGGAGCAAAGACACCAAACCAGGCCAGAAGTCATTGCAAGGCACAGCACTACCTGTTACAAGTGTGCTGGCCACACGTGTGGAGCAACACGTGTATCCACAGCTGCTCTATGACATGTAATGATACAAGAAATGCAAATTTCTCCTGTTCTGAGCAGAGTAAATAGAGAAAAAAAAATGCTTACTCCTCTCTACATAAAGACAGAAATTGTATTCAGCTGGCATCCTGAACCAACTTCCCCTGTATGACTCCACTTATCCATGACAGCTAAAAAAGAGTGAAAACTGAACATAAAGGCAAACATTTAGTTGCAAAATCTTTAGGAGAACGTGAATGGTTTGAGAGAGTAGAAAAAACCTGGAGTGAGTCAACAAGGCAGAAAGATGACTCATGGGAAACAGCAACACTTGTTTTACAAAACAATAAATACTGTTTTATTGATGATGTTGAACTAAAAAGCTATTTGACATGAAATAAAATTATTCAAAGACAGAATCCTGTACTAATGCAATGGGACAATTTGCTCTACTTCAGTGGCCTTTGTGGGAACATTAGCACATTGTAAACAGAATATTAACAAAGAATGCATATTTTTGAATGGCAAACTTAGCCAATACTGAAGGAACAATTTAGCACATAAAGCAGTGTCATGCACAAGTCTGGCTTGTTATCAGCTTGACTTCTTGAATGTTTCTCTCTCAAAAAAGACCAAAAGCCCAAAAGTCGAAGCACCCTCATACCCAGGAAAAAACCAAACATTAAACTTGCACCCTATCAACTTACATGAGATTCATTTGTGGCAAGCTACAAAGTTCTGCTTGTACTGAAACAGAAGATACTACAAAAACCACTGTACTGTGTGAAATACGTTCTTATAAAATCAAGTCAATTGCTTTCACAAAACATCTTCTACAGCCTTTAACTGCAGCTGTTGTTTTCTTGCAATATACATACTCATCCAAGAATCTTGAAAACTATTTAAATGCTTGTCTCCTTAATTATCTAATTCAGCAAGACTAATAATGTAACTATCATCCCATGAAAAACTGATGCTCTTCAGAACCTCCTTTAAGCAGCCTTTCACTTAATGAAAAGATCAGCAAAAAAGCAGATTTCCAAACATGAAACATTTATTAGCCAGCAATAACAACTTCCTATTAAAATTAGCAAAAGCAGTGAATCCAACAGTTATTCAGAATGTTATAAAGAGTTATGATATTAACAAGGGAGTATGGGGACAACCTCTTACAAATAACAAATGATGGCTAATACTATGTTTTAAGACATTTTGAACAGAAATGTCATTGGGATCATACCATTTCTCTCCAATGTATATTACTGCCACCCTCAAATGTACAATTACAGTATCACAAGCTTCAATTTATTATTTTAGATGCTAGTTATCAGCTCTAATACATTTTGGATTTTTAAATCTTTTCAAAAAGCTCTTCTTATGGACAACTAAAATTAATTTGAAATTCGTTCTTTACAGAATCAATATTTGGTCGGCATCTGTAATTTATCAAGACTGTTTACATAGGGAAAACATTCATTTCACTGCTAAATTTTAGGCAGGAATTGATGTATTCTATTTCCCAAAGTTTCAAAAATTGAGTGAATTAGGATCTCAAGTTAGAATACTTTCTGAAACAAGATTCCTGAAGCAGAATACCTGCTCTGCTCAGCCCACCTGCTCAGTCTACCTGCACTCTGCTTCTCATACCAATAATCCATACCCTGGTCTCTACATAATTTCAACCTGTCAGTAATGACTATGGACTAACATAATTTCATTCAATGAAATAAAACTCTGAAAGCAGCGTTTCAGATCTAAACTATACCACTGAATGAAATTCCTTTTCATTTTTCATTTTCAGAGAAAAGTTGTATTTATAAATGATTCTCTATTCCTTGCTGTTACTTGCATTTAAATGAATACCTTATGAAATAAATTTCTTTACACAGAACATCAGACTGTCATAATTGTTATAATCATATCATAAAAAAACTTCTTGCATATTGTAGAAGCACTACTAGTAGTATTCAATCATGGAAAGTAGCTTTCCGTCATTCCCACCTTCATGATTCTTAAGACAAAAAATTGCAAGGGGTCGATCATCACACAGCATACAAAAGCAAATATTGAACAGGAAAATATTCATATCTGTGGAGATTTATTACAGAATTATAAATAAAATTTCATTTAATTCCTTAATATCTTCCTGTCTTAAAAACTGACAAACAAACTTCCTAAAATGTTTTAGCAATTCAAGAGATATGATTGAAAATTTTCATTATACAATTTTCAAGATTCCGTGATGTCTGCTGAAAGTGCTTCGTGGCAGGACACACAAGCAGTCAAGATTACTGAAGGTGTCAGGGACAACTTTGTGCTAGAGGTACTGGGCGATGCTTGCACATACAGGGTGATGCTTGCCAGCATCTGCTGTTCACTGACAGGGAAGAGCTGCCTGGGATGGGATAGTGAGAGGCAGCCATGGCTGTACTGACCATGCAATAGCAGGGTCCAAGATTCTGAAGAGTAAGGAGTGCAGAGTTCTAGCCTGGGACCTGTCCTGCTTAAAGTTTTTATCACTATCTTGGAGGAGACAGCGGAGCGCGCACTCATCCAGTTTGCAGATTAACACCAAACAGAGAGGGGCTACTTGATATGCTGGAAGGCAGAGCTCTTTCAGAGAGATGAAGGCAGGCTAGAGAAATGTGCTGAAAAGAACTGTGAGAAATTCAGCAAGGAGAAAAGCCAAGTGCTGCCCTACAAAAGGAAGCCCCCCTGCTGCAGCCCACAATGGGAAGGGATAGGCTGGGAAGAAGCTCTGCAGAAACTGCCCTGGTGGGCATGGGCCAGATCTGTGCCCTAGCCAGAGGGACAGCCAGCAGCCACTTGGGCTGTATTAGTAGGCACACAGCCAGCAGATTGAGAGAAGAAATCATCCTCCCTTAATCCTCCACTCAGCACTCACTGGACTTCAGCTGTGTCCAATTCTAGAAGGACGTGGACGAACTGGAGGGAGTTCAGCAGAGAGCCCCCACGATGCCTGAGGCTGAAGCACTTGCTCTACAGTGAGAGACTGAGAGAACCAGGGCTTGCTTAACCTAAAAAAAACTTCGGGGGAATTTAACAGCAGCCTGCCAGTGCCTACAGGGAGGCTGACAAGAAGATGGAGTCAAGATCTTCATGGGATGAGGACAAGAGACAATGGATGTAATGTGAAACAAAAGGTTCAGAATGGACTTAATGATAAAAATTTCACCCTTAAGGGCAGTCAGGCAGGGGAGCAGGTTGCTCAGAGAAGCTGTGCAGCCCTTTCCTCTTGGATGTTTTCAAGACAAGACTAGATAAAGCTCTCTACAATTCAGTCTGACTTCAGACCTGACCGTGCTTTGAGCAGGAGCGGACTTTGAGGTACCTTCTCCTGAATTACCCTGTGATCTTATGACCTAAGACTAAGTGATAACCTATCTCTTTCTTATCTTCCTATAGGATGCAGCATATATGCTGGGTAATCAACCAGAAGCAAATAGATTCCATTAGTTTGAAAGCAGAGTGATCTTTACCCATGTTAAAATTAGCATTAATAAATACAACTAAGGTTTTACTGTCAATGTTCAAATACTTCCATTTTGGCATTTTACACATTGCCAAATATTCCTTATGAAGTTTTGCTGTGGTTTTGAAAACAATCATGCAGATAATGGATTACCCCCTTTTCAGCTCCATAGTAAAAATAACTCTCAAAAACATCTGGATATTCCAGAGTTTGAGGATTCATTGACCACAAAGAAACTGATGCCCTTTTCAGCTGACATTAGGTATTTTCTCAGCTAAAAGAAGAGGAAGAATACTCATGAAGATTTGCACTACCAAGGTGTACATCTGTTCTGTTCCAAGATCAGACCAAAACTACTGTTTAATTATTTAGATAAAGATTAGTCACCACAGATTTTACTTCATTAATCATCTTGGGTATTTCCTTATTATGACATTTATTAGCAACCAAAAACTTCTAAAATTCTTGGAACACGTTAGCATTATATGCCCCACTACACATCTTATATATGAGCAATTAAGAAACTACTTCTACATAAACTGCAGTGAGCTTTATGGCAATCTTCACTAATTCCTGGGGGGAAAAATTCACTCATCCTGGTAACCTCAAATTTATTCTCACTCTCTGGAGCATTCTGACTTTTTAACACATATTAGGCCACAATCACCATCATAATCACAACCTAGAAATAAATTTTACCAGGTAAAAGTTATAATGTTCAACTCAGCATTACAGCACACTTGCTCTGTTACCTTTGCAACCTTGTGTCTAAGCCAACAAACTGAAGATATTTTTCTCTGTTTATTCCCATGAAAAATGAAATGAATAAAACAATGTTTGGACACAAAATATATAAGTACATACATAATCCAATTTGAAGTACTTTTATGTGTACCATATGTATTCCAGGAATACAGTTCAAACCTCATCTTTTTCCATTTCTCTCATCCTGGTACACTGTTTAAATGTGAGATCTTTCACACTCCTGAACAGGTGATATGTAGAAGTGAGGTGTTGACGCTTCAAATCAAGTACACAGGACTGCTCTGATGCTCCCTTGAAGAGGTTCCATACGACAAAGTAAATATTTATATTATTTCTCTAAGTCCTTCTTAAGTTGCTAGTGAGGTCCATTAACCTAATCACAAGATCTGAGAGATCTTCTTCTTCAATTCTCTTTTTGCTGAAACTCTCACCTAATCCTTGTCCTCAGTGAAAAAGTATCCAACCTCTCTCCCTCACTCTACCCTGTGCCCTTGAAGCATCCCTGTAACAGTCATTTCAGCAATTCAGAGCACAGGAAAGACACTGCCGTGAAGATGAACAGGGTATGAGGTCAGCTTCTTTTTATGGGCTGCAGAAATCAAATGGAAATACCAGTGGCTCTGTTACGGCCACTAAATATGAATTTCCATGTCGCATCAGAAGAAGATGGCCTGCTACTGTACTGCATCCTGCACAAAATATCCACAGAATACTTGAAATAAAGCTTACAAATTACTATATCTGACAAACCTTTGCTCTTTACAGAATTAAATAAAAATTTCCGAAATTTTTATCTTTGCATTTTCTGATTTAGGTAGCAAGTTTAAGAGCATAAAAAAAGCCAAAACCAAAACAAACTATACCAAAAACAAGCCCCAGAGGCCTGGTGTAATATCAAGTTCTAACAAGAAAGATCTGAAATATGAAGCTGCCACCATAACCTCTATTTTCTGCTTCCAACTTGGTACAAGGATACAAAGGGAGAAGTTCCATTTGGATGTATTTTTAAAATCTTAACCACAGAGTTCAAAAAAATACAAAGTTTATTTTATTAGTTAATACAAAGGTTGATTCTAAAATAGAATTACAGAAAAAGACAGAATCCACAGTTACATTGTTTAGAGTTGTTCTGCAGAAGTTTGACTATTTGGTTCAGGTTTCCTCTTACACACGCAAAAGAAAAATGAAACACAGAGCATACCCTTAGAGAGAGGGAAGTGATCTTCATGGTAGAGTGGCACAAAGCTGACAAAAAAATTGTCTTCAAAATTTCAGACATTCTCGGCAGAACCCTTTAATAGAAAGATTTGTTTTTGAAGACTAACAAGGATAAGGTACAGATCATCTGCAGGACATCTCAAAGCACCTAAGGTGGATGCTCTGAACTGCATATCCTCTGGATGTGTGGTCCTTATTGACATAGGAAAAGTCATGGGAGGACTGTGATAGATGTCCAGAGCAAAGGAATACTATGAATTTTTTTAAGAAAATAATGATTTTTGGATATCTGAAGTAGACAGTAACAAAATGTCCTCTGCTGCACAGACATACTGTCCCACTGTGGTTCTGAGTAACTTCGATGCACCACTGAATTTTTGTTCCTCTCAAAGAGCATTTTAGAAGCACAACAAATACAGAGGTGTTTCAGTATACAGGAGCTTAGATCTGCCATACCGTGCTCTGTGGAAAGCTCACTCAGACCGAGGTTTACCATTACACAGTGCCTAAAAAAAATGAGCAGCTTTTCTGGGAAACAGGCAGGTAACCAAATCACAAAATCACTAAAGTAACTAAATGCTATTAAGATTATATGTCAGAATAAAGATTTGGTTTCCTCATCTTCTAAGCTACCCTCTATCTCTCCTTTTCCTAGTTTAGCTGAAATTAAAATGGGGTTTCTTGTCCAAGATGATTGCCTCTCATGGAGGAGGAGAGGAACCAAAGAAGAACCAAGACTCTCCTCTGCAGCCTTGCAGGCCTCAGAATTGCTTCATTCTCTTGCACTTGGACATGATACTATGTGTGAGGATTATTTAGTGAGAATTTAGCATCAGGAGAAATACTAAATGTGCAAACTGCTTATTTCATTCATAGCTGCTCTTTTGCTATTAATACCATACAAAGACTGATCACAGTATTATGAGAAGACATGAAATTCGGAATGAGAGAGTTCAACACAGCAGTGCATCTCTTCTGCCTGGTTTTGGTGCTTCAGGGTGCACTGAGGGACACTGTCACCCAGGTTCCTGTTCCTCTGAACCTATAATAAACAAACACCAGCAGAAGCATGTACGTCATGTCAGCTTGGGCTTCCTGAGTCTGCACACAAGCTGAAACCATGACTCAGTGACAGGGACTATCTCACTGCTCCCTCTGAAGTGTCACACAGGCACAGTCTGTAATACTTTGACAAGCTAATGCAGAGAAAGGGTGTCAAAACAACACCAAAGGTGTGCAAAATGGGAGTCTTAGCACAGAGGAAAGCAAGCAAAAGGCACGAAGACTGGCAAAATGCAGAGAGTCCAAGTGACAATACATACAAACAAATTTAGGGACAAATGCATTATTGTCCCCATGACCTCCACATGAGTCCCCCTGACATTACAGAGAACTGTGGAGGTTGGTCTCAGCCTGTACTCCATCTGACAGGCTATCAAATAAATGCAGAATCTCACCTTCTCCTCTTCATGAATTTGCCATGCCAGATCAAAGAAGTGGGAATTTGGGACCAGTGCAGTACTGATGCAGCTGGCAGAGTTGTTTATTTGAGAGGCTAAATTCAACCTTCGCTTGGTCGAATAACTTAATTGTGCTTACTGGGAGTCTGCTTTTTAAAAGGTTCAATTCTTTCTGCTGCCAAGAATCAGAGTTTGCTTTCAGCATGAAATTATCTCAGGGGAAGGCTTTTCTGAGCCAAACCAGTCCAAAAGTATTCTTAATTGCTTTCCATGCTCTTGTGAAACATGAGATTATGCAGCAAATCCACATTCTAAACCAGAAAAATTAAGGAGAGAGAAAGGTGAAAAAACAACCTGACAGAAGAAAATAATAATCTTAACCACATACCCTAAATAACAAAATGCAACTTCAGACATTTAGAGTTTTTAACAATTATTGTGCCCCGCATGGAAAACTACAATCGGGTTACATTAAAAATGGAACATAGACTATGCAGACCTATTTAAATAAGAATTTCATATAGAACACTATTTGAAAACTCTTTGACTGGATACAGATGCATATTATATTTTATTTGTAAATTGTCCCATAAATTTAACTGAACTTATAAGATAGAGAAAGCCATTTGAAGGGTAAATAAATTTTCCTTTGTCTTGATTTGCTTTTACTAATACATCAGAAGTTTCAGGAAAGAAGAGATTATCTTTCATGCTAGAATAGCAATGCTGACACAACAATATCCAAACGATCATTGAAAAACATTCGTCTACAGATAGTTTTCATCTATTGTACTGAACTACAAACATATTCCTTCAGGGTTTGGTGGCAATGCCTCAATATGAAGGTAGACAAAAGGAGCAGTGGAATACAGCTTCTCTAATCAACAGCTTTATGCTCTTCAAAATGTCTAGGATTATGTCAGGAAAATTCAGAGAATTTCTCAAGTTTAGATAACAAGGAACTAGAAAGCTTTGAAGACAGATTAGTTAGAAACAGAATGTCTATAAGTCTTATGAACGATTTAATACAGATATGGGTGCAGATGGGTCAAATAGATATCAGTCTAAATCATACAGGATGTGACAAGTTTTGTCTCTTCAGTGATCCTTCTGTCAGCTTGAATAATTTGCAGAGGAATATATCTGGTTTCCCCCCTCATCTACAGAAGCATCTCATTCTGTCATTCTGTAAAAGTAAGTATCCAAGCAGAAGCCTTTTCTAAATCTATTCACAAACACACTCATGAGTATGTCTGAAAATAATTGTACAGGAAACTCTAAGCATTGAGGTGACTTAAATACTTACTTTAAAAAAAGGTATAATTTATAAATGTTCCCTGATCATTCTCTCTGTAAACAGAATACAAGAAGAGCAATCCATAATTAGTGGCAGCTCAGCTTAAAGTCAGGGGATGTCAATATACTAAGAAAATTAGGAGTCTGACATAAAATCTTTCAGGCTCGAAGCAATCTTAGGTGAAACACTTGCTAAAACAGGCAGATGACAGGAACATGCAACACAGGTTGGCCAATGCACACCATATGAAATACTCCCGCCTACAGCCATGTTTAAAATTAGCATGCCACTCACCAGAAATAATAACAGTTTTTCAGTACATGATGCCATTTCACATTAAGTTGGAATGAGTTGGGCTGAAGCAATGCACATAGAAAAGTAAAAGATCTGTAGTCTCTCCACTATTCTGTATAAAATATACAGTATCTACAGGTCTCATAAGCGTCCATGGTAAGGTGTGTCTGCTTGGAAGCAATTTAGAGATATTTGACCAAGTCCTCAATTGAAAAGCAGATTTTATTAGATTCAATCTCATTAAATAACTTAATATTAAATTTCTTCTAGATTAGACATACATTCTCAGAAGCTGGATATTTTTCAAATTCAGATGATGCAGTACCCTATAAGTAAGTTAGACATCTATCATCAATCAGCATTGAGCCTGTTCAATAAGCATTTGGACAATGCCCTCAGGCACATGGTGTGATTCTTGGGGTGTCCTGCACAAACCCAGGAGTTGGACTTGATGATCCTGATGGGTCCCTTCCAACTCAACATGGTCTGTGAGGCCTTAGATGCAGCACTGTCTGAAATACTAAGGAAAATGCACTACACAAAATCTGTTTAGCACCTCTTAAATGATTTAACAAATAATTCTTCTCCAGTGGTGGTGCTTCTAATGGAATCATAGATACAATTGATTACAGAGAAAAATATTACTATATAAAATTATTTTTCGTAAGATTTGCAGAACACTTCTTAATCCAAAACAATGATAAGAAAAATCTAGATTCTACAAAGTGACTTGATTTGGTAAATCTGGCTTATTTGAATTAGGGGTACTTTTAACAGAACTCTGTGTATCAGGGATGAACTATTCACATTGCTCTTACTGTATGAGAAACTTAAAATAATTTAGAAGATAAGATGATTGATTGATTCATCGATTGATCGATCATAGGTGTGCAGCATGGTACAGTGTCATGACATATATTTACTTTTAATAACTGTTGAATGGGACAGTGATGGAAATGTTGTACTGTGCACTGTAAGGTACTACATATCACAAAGCCCATCTGCAAAGTGAATGAAAAGGAACAAGGAAAGAAGTTCCCCAAACCTCTCTTTTTCACCCCTCAATACTTTGGGAAGAGAACTCATTTAGAAAGTAACACCAGGATATATAAGCTAGATCCCAAGTAACTGCATCATGACCAACAAGTACAAAAAAAGAATGACAGAATTTTCACATATGTGGAAAAAGGAACCCATTGTATTTGCTTAAATTAGTATAAAAAGTTCAGACCCCACATAAGTTACCTTCAGCAGATCTGTACAAACATTAGAGTTTGTAGCTGAGGCAATAAAGAAGGGAAAAAATAGAATAAAACAAAAAAAGGTTTCTCTTCAGCAAAGAAGAATTACAAAAATTCTCTTTAAACTTTTAAGTTTTGCCTGACTCAAAAGGGAATTTTTTATGGTTTTGGTGTCACACTTTTCAATCATTTTATAATCCAGGTCACTTAAAAAAAAAAAGTCATTTCAAAGCAAAATTGAAGTAATTTCATTTCTATAACATTAGAACATTGTATAGGCTTTAATACATGTATGTTTCCCCTAAAACCTAAGAACATTTTTATGTTTTCAAAAAACCCTTTTACTCCCAACCAAATCTGTTTCCCAGACTGCAACCCATTTCACATTTCAGCCTCTCCTTACCACATCACTGAACCTGTAAATCAAGTAAAAACATTTCTCAGAATATGTAAAATAAAAAGGTAACACTGTGTAAATTAAAATCTCCAAATGTCGATTCTACATTATATCATACTGTTGTTCACTGATCTTTTCCATCATTCCCTTTTCAAAGGACTGTGTGTAAAGGCTGTAGAAGAGGTGATGTTAACATTATACTCAGTGGTATTTTTCTCTTCTGCAATAATTATACAGAGAGAAAGTCAAAACAAGTGTAATGACTCATAAAAGATTAGCAAAACACTCACATGTAAGTAGAACTCTTGTGATGGCATCTATAGAGGAACATCACTGATAATCTTACATTTGACAAACCAAAACCATGAGAAAAGGTACTAGAAGACCGGACAAAACTCTCAGCCTAATGCAGCTCTGAAGGGAACTCACGATTGGCAGATTAAGATGGGAAAAAGTTGTTCCACTCCAGTAAGATCGTCATGGTATGCATAAATAAAAAATGCATATAGGTACACCTTCATGCTCTGGTCACTCTTGAGGTATTGATTTTCAAAGTCCCTTGGAAGATTTCCATAAGAGCTGCATAGCTAAATCCCAGAGACAGCAATAAAAATCTCAAGTATCCATTCAAAGTATTTAAAGACTGCTTACTTTTGAGTCTCATTAGGTATGATGAAATCTCAGACCTGTACTTAGACAAACTATATGCAAAGCAAAAGTAAGAGCTTTTCACACAATGAAAAAAAAGAACAAAACTTAATCCAAAGTTTAAAACCCCACTCACTAAGAGTAAGCATTTTGAAAAGTTTGTGCCATCCATGTTTGACTGAGCAGAACAGAAGCTTAAACATAAGCTTGTGAGGCCTTTTTGGATACTGATAACCTTTTATTAACCTAAACTTTCTGTTAAAAATTGGTTTCTTCCCTGTATTTTCAAGTGGGACTGCCGCCTGGAGTGGGAGATTTTCCCACCATTGTCACTGATACTTTTTAATTTCAGTTTGTTTTCATCTCAGTAACAGAACCACAAAAAATAGATCAAAGCAAAGTCTTGAAAATTTGTAAATAACATTACTTACATTTACAGTTAAGAAACAGCAAGGTTTTATCAGTCTAAATGAGCATCTTAAATCGTGTTTAAAATTCAGTGTTTTATAGAAATGTTTTTTCTGATATTTTAAAAATAATTCAAAATTAACTTCTAGTAGGAGAGAAAATCATCAACTAAAACACCAGTACAGAGGTGTTTTTATCCTCCCTGGTGTTAAGGTGATATGTGGCTTCCATATCATGCCTCACATTCCCACTTAATCAGAGAAACAAGACATCTTTTGAAAACATTTTCCCAAGTAGCAAGTTTACAGCTCCTCTAATAAGAGTTCCTACAGAATTCACATATTTTCTGAGGACTTTTACTTTACTTTGTGATCCAGAGAAAGCAGACAAAAGAGAGTCTTTCCCCTTACCAGAGGGCAATTTACTCTTCACAGGTATCTCACTCTGGAAATCCAGTCTGCTTGCTCATGAGAACAGTTGTACAGGACAAGACTGAAAGTACATCTCCTCCCATAAATAGTTTCTAGCAGGCAGCAGCAGCAGGAGCCTTGCAAGAAGTTTATACACTGCTTGTAAGAGGATAAACATGCAGTGATCATTTCCCCATGCTCACAACTTCTAGCAATTTGCATCTCATTTAATTCCTGAGGCAGAAAGGGCATTTTTTATTTTTTATAAGAACTTGGTGGAATTTTCTTCATGGAAGTGACCATTTCTGAGTCAAGTACACTTTTAGAGCCCACAACAATCTGCAGCGTGCAGTTTTGCACCTCAACCACAAACCATACTAAGAACACCCTCTGCCTCTCTACAAGGCCCATCGTTGTTCTTCTCTTTCTTCTCCATCCATACATACTCTGGCATTTCTTTCACACTCTTCCATCACTCTGTCCAACCTAGGGAATTTCAAAATTTCCTGATCCCTAGCTGATTACTCCTGCATGGAAGACAGCTGATCTGCTACAAAGCTTGAACTCTCTAAACATTATGAATTACATATGCCACTTGCCTGTCATATCCATCTTGAGATCAAGACAATTTCAGGGCTCTTCCCATCTTTATAATTAATATTCTTGTCCTCTAGTGTTGTTATGTGAGGAAACCATAGGTCACAGTACCACCTTATTTGGGTTGAATACTTACAATCTGGTGCACCTGTCGTCTTACTGTTTTCCTAGATAGTTAAGATGCAAGATCAGATAAACAAAGATCAACAGCACCACCTTGAATCAAAATCTGTTATCAATTACACTCTAAAAAGCCTAAAGAATTCCGGAAGCATGTTGTAATATATTCCCTTCAACCCACACTGCTAAGCATATGAGACAAACACCTAGGAGTCGTGACATTTTTTTCAATTATTGGACTTTGAGTGAGATCCCCAGCTAAGAGAACATGCTCTGCCAAGTGCCTGAAGAAAACCATAACCTCCATAGGGCATCACCTTGGAAGGTACAGGATCTGTTGAGAGCCTGAAGGAATAATTAACTAGAGATGGTCATAACACTGCAGACAGATGGCAAGGAACTAGCCAGGGAATGTAGAAGTTCTCCTACAATGCCTTTTTGACAATTTTATGCAGCCTGCCATTCCAGAATAATCACATACACTGAACCCAAAACTAAGTACTTTCCACAATCAAAAGGCCACCTTTGTCACCATACCTGTTCTTTCAAAAACCTCAGGTTGAATTCCAAAACAGATTTCTGACTTTAGAGGAAAACTTAAAGGAAAAGGTTTCTATTCAGTTCCCTATCAGAGTAATGACATATTCCAAAAGCATGAAAATGATATAGCGTTGATACTCTCTGGTAGTGGTTATTTTTTTTTTCCACTTTCAACCTTCATTGGGAATCTCAGTCAATTTATATCACAGAAGAATCGGTCTCCTACCTACAATGGGCAATTTGTCTTTTTCTGTTTGAAAAATACTTTCAAGAATGTATCCCTACACAGGGGAAACAAGATTGCATTAGAAGCCCTGAGTATAGGTAACTCCTTCACTCAGACATCTTCTGGTATACACTGGATGAGATACTCAAAATACCCATCAAAACCATATGCTCATCCAAAAAAACCAATTAAGTTTACTGTCCATTTACAAAGATTTTTTTTTGTCAGAATAATGCAAGTACTCAGAGAAAGACTGCCATACAAAGTTTTGTCAAGATCCTTGCTAACTTTAAAAATCTTAAGCAAAATTTTTAGTTGAAAATAAAAACAGGTATAAACAAAATTGGCCCAGTTTTGTATTTGTACAAAGTTCTCAAAGTCTTGTCACTTCTGCAAGCAGAACATTTAGAAAGAATTTTATGGAGGTTTGGAACCCTGAGTATTCAAACATAGGCCTGAGGTCTTTTAGAACATCACAAGTTTCCAGAAAACAGTTTTAAAATCTGAGCTGCAAAAAGTATAAAGTTCTGCAGAGATGACTGTCTTCCCTGAGACATGACAGGGTGTTTCCCAGCCTTTTTTGGAGGCTAAACAGCCATGTGTATTTCTGCTCACTCACGGACACAAGCCACTGTCCTAAAAGAAGGCTCAGCACCTGGTTTGGTGCAAATTGAGTCCATCTTCTTCTAAAGCAGCAAGAATTCTCATGCAATAACAAGCGTAGCAAGTATATATATTCTCAAATGTTTTTACCAAAGCTGGTAGAGATAAAGACATCATTTGCTGCACCCCTTTGACAATGTTATTATTTGACTTCTCAGCATGTCTTGTGGGTGATGAGATCTCCCAAACCTGAGTTCAGTCCCCCTTACACATTGAACAAGCATTATCTTTCTCACATCTATAATCTTGTTATAAACTGTGTGAAAACTTCTATGAAGTTATGCTGCTGGAAAGCAGCCTAACTTATCTGCAGTTTCCAGGAGAAAACCTTCTTGTATAATGCACCAGGACAGATCCCGGTTCAAAAATAAAAGGCTACAATGTCTTACGTAAATCTGGGGGTTGAGTGAAGAAAGGGCAGCGATCTGGAGGTCATAAATATTCTGGCTATGCTCACTCCATATGCTCTCAAGTTCAACTATAAATAGCCTTCAAATAGCTACACACTTCAAGAAAGTTGAGTAACTCAGCTTTCACTTTGTAATGTGAGGGTAAAAGTCTAATAAAGCCACAGAAGGGCAGAGGAAAAGAGCTGCTGAAGCCATGTAGACATCTGCTGAAAGGGTCCTAGCTGTGAATTTCCATAGAGAGAACCAGCTGGCTTTAACACAGACAAAGAAATGAGAAAGTACAAGGCCAGCCAGAACAAGGTCAGCTCTGTGTGGGGAGCAAGCAAAGCAGGTAACACTGACATGAGTAGTCTATAAGAGGCAGAAAGGAACAGCCACATACACCTCTGCCTCCACACATCTAATTCACACCAAATTCTACAGCCAATTATGACTTTAGACTATTTTCTTTTTACATATCAATACAAGTTTTACATATTTATATGTTTGGGATCAAAAGTACTGAAAACAGAAGCTGGGTCATCTGCCACCCCTTTCTGGCCAATTTATTAGTAAACTTTATTGTCTTTGAAATACATTTTCAAGCAAAAACTACTGATGTGCTTGACCCTACCTGTAGCCTGCTGGTTCCCTCTTTTGAAAATTTTTGTGTTCCTTCCAGCTGCTGGCACTGCCTACACAAACTATTATTCCTGGGCATCCCAGGTAGCAGCAGCTGAATTTGGACACAACCACCAGACCTTACTGCGCCAGAGTTGCTTCTGTCATACGGCCCTTGTAACAGCTCTCACTGAGTTCTCAATGTGGCAATGAAAAGGACTTTGTCATCTGTTTGGATTCATGCACAAGTGCCATCCATCACTTCAGAAATCACTCTTCCCACACCCTAAAATTACAATTTTGGATAGAGACGGAATTGTAAATAAATATCCCAAGAACACTGAAAAGAGAAGCTGACTCTTTTCCCCTTCCATGACATCAAGGCAGGTGAGCCACAGCAGTAAGCAGGAAAGAATCTAATCAACATTAGCTTCTTCTTGGTCATTCATACTAGCATGCTACTTGTCTTTTGACAGTTACATCTAAAAGTCCTCAAAACACCCAAACAAACAAACAAACAAACAACAAAAAAAAGAAAGAACCACCCCACATTATATCTTAGTTCTTCTTCAAGGACATTACCAAAAAATCTCAATTTCAATAAACTCTTAGTAATCACAGCCCATTTATTTTGAAAATAAAACTTTTTTTTAAATGAACAGTCTTCTCTTCCAAGCAATCAAAGAAAAGCAGATTATGAAATCTAGTATTTGATCCATTTTGCACAGGCGTGGTTCAGAAAACATTTATGCTTAGGCCACAGATCCATACATACACCACTTCCTCTCAGAAGTCTCTAGATGAAGTAAGCTCATTGATCTAAGATTTTGTGGATTTGAAATTTTTGAAGGGCAGCCAAAACTTTCACATCGTTTTTCTGCTCTTTCCAGAACTTGAGGTCTCGCTTCATTTTCCTAAAATATTTAGACGTATTTACATTGTAAACAACATTATGCTGAGAAGTATGAAGTGGGAAAGGTCAAAAAAAGAAAGGCATCTTTAACATTTTGTTTTGTATTTCAAGTTAACCATTGAGGGCAGATTTTATTCTAAAAATAACTCTTGAGGTCTGTACTGAAAAACAATGTGGGTTCGCTTTGTTTGTTTGCATGTTTTTTTAAATGTTGTCACATTCCTCTATCTGGCACTATTTGAAGATGCACAAGTTCAATTGCTTGGCCTCTATGTTTACTGTAAAACACTTTCAGATAATACGGGGATGACCTTTCTCCACAGAACTGCCATCTCATGAACACTGTCTCTCCCTAAGGCCTTTGAAGGTCACACCCTAACTGAAGTGGGTAATCTAATTGACTGCTAAAGATCCTGAAAGCACTTACTCAGCTCCAGACAGAGCACAAGAGCTGCACACTGCTGAACTACTCATCAGTGTTAGATGCTTACTAAGAATTCAAAGTCTTTTTCCAAGAGTCAGCTACCCCCAAGCAGCTTCCAAATGGGGGATGTTGTCTCCCATGGAATATGTTTTTCTTCAACCTTAATTAGTACCATGTCAGAGAACACATTCCATACCCAACTTCTCTGTTTCTGGAGAAATTTCAGTCCTCCAAACTGAAGGGTTGAAAACCAGTACCTTCAGTCCAGACCTAAAAAAAATACAAAGCCTGATTTGTAAATCATCTGCCTACAAGATGAGGGGTTCCAATTTGCATAAGTCATCACAGGCACTCAGTAATGCTCTAGTGCACCTGGTACGAGACGCACAGTATATATCCCCAACAGAGGACAGTAAATTTCCAATATACAGAGTCATCAACAATACAGCAATCTCATGAGATCAAACAGAATATGCAAAAGGTAAGATTCATAAAAGGACATACTTTTCCTTTAAAATTCAAACACATCAATACAAAATGTCCAGGTCACCATAGACAACTGCATGGCTATGCAAGCTCTCATTTTCCATAACTTTGAAAATTGCTCTCCAAATTATGATATCAAAATACAGCATTTTCAATAATTACAAGCAAAGTCACAAAAGCATTCCTCTGTAGAATTTTTAAAAATTCAACGTATATGATGGATCAAAATCTGTTAGTCCTGAACCACAGAAAAATCTGAAAAGTTTGATGACCTGGTTCCAGGACTGGGCAAAGTTTTTCTATATTCAGGAAGGAGCATGACTAGGACACAGAGATTACTTTATATCACCTCACATCATTTTTGGGAGGGAGCAGGAGGAAGGGTCAGGGAAGTGCTCCCTTCAGGGTTGGCACAGCTTGGGAAAGGGAGTGGCCAGGTATTGCCTGTTGTCAAGGGGTTTCTGTGTGAATCATTTATTTCTTGTACCCTCTGTCATTAGTACTGTTACTGCTGCTGTTAGTTTTCTTATCTCACTGCTGTTTCCAGTAAATGTTGTTATCTCAGCCTTTTGTGCCTCCAATTCTCCTCTCCATCCCACCACAGGAGAATGAAGTGAATGAGCAGCACACGGTTTGGAGAGTCCCAGTGGGAGCACTAAATTGGGGAGTACCACTCCTAAACCAAGATATTTGGTCAGCTGTTTTTTTCTGTTCGCAAACCAACTTTAGATGTATTTACGGACCAACAAAAAATACCTGCAGAAAACTCAGATATGGTCCTTGGGGTAACATACATGTATCCTGATAGCTTTGTCTCCCATGAGCAGGAAAAGTGATTCAGACTCTGTTTGGACTAGTTAAGGTGAATATTGCTTCAAGGTTGTTTCACTAAGGATTGAAACAGTGAATGTCACAACTCAAAATGCATTGAATTTCAGTCCTTGCACTTAAGAGCCACATCTTTTTATCTCAAGGCTGTAACAGCTCTCTCAAGCATCGGAAGTCCACAGTGATTCTAACCTTGTAGCTGACACAACAGCATCCCCTGTCTAACTAAGCTTTCTAACTAAAGCACAAAGGCAAAGGACCTTCTTGTCACCTGTACTGCATAACAGCTACAGTCACTGAACTAAATAAGCTGAACTAGAAATGCCAACCCATCCTATGTTCCTACAACAATTTGTTTAGTGGTCGACACCTAAAAATGTCTTACACCACATTTGGCTAGAAGCCAAAAATTTCAATTAAATGAAATGGGAAAAAAAGAAATTCAACACACTACTTGCAAATTGCAAACAGCAAACTTCTCTCTCAGGAATGTTTCACACAAGTTTTTGGAGAAAATACCCACTGCAGGTATCATTACAGCAAAGATGCACAAAAACATTATTTAGGCAAAGATTGTTTGAAGATGGGGATTAGTTTGTCTGAGTAGACTACTTGAGCAGAAACCTTACTAATGTTCATCTCCTTTTCCCAGGACTTCATGACAGCCTTTTAAGCAAGCTGTACCTCCAGGAAATTTTCAAAACTTTGGCCTGCTTAGTGTAGAGAAGAGTTTCATACAGATTTGAGAGAGGACTCTTCTGGGCAGATAGATTAGCAAGTAGTTTAAATTTGATTTAACTAGGGAACTTGATTAAAATACAGTGTTGTTTTTTCAGCATATGGGCTGAATTGTATGCACATAATCTTTTTACATGCACAAATGACAGTAAGTTATGCAGGCTGTCTCACAATTTGCACATGCAATCTTAATTTGTGCTCACAGAAAGTTCCCACTTGTAGTTGCAGAACCACAAATTATAACTGAGGTCAATGGAAGCTCTAAGAACTTCATATCCCTAACATAAAGTACCATGGGCAGGCATCAGCTGAAAATGCTGGACCTGCTGTCCAAAAAATGTTTTCACTGGGGATGATTTGGTTTATTGGCTCTGAGAAAGACATCTGCATTACCCAAGATAAAATCTGCTGTCTCTTCATGTTGAAGTTTCATTCCCATGAACACTAAGCAGTGCTGCTAAGGTAGCCCAGAAGGTCAGATGGACACTACAAAAAAAAAAAAAACAAGTGAGCTCCCCAGAAAGCAGACTTCCTGGTCTACATTTAGAGTGAAAGTAGGATGAAAGTCAAGATTTTAGTGAGAGTTTTTCTGATGCTCTCTTCTGTGCTGCTATGAAAAGGATATAAAATTCTATGTAGAATTAAGTAACGGTAGCAAAATTTCTTTTGGGAAATGATGCTGATGTACTCATTTGGGGAGGCTTGTGAGGAAATGAAAGGTGAAGAAACTCAGAAGAAATTGAAAAGTTCTGTAAGCTCCCTCATTTTTTTATTCTAGAAATGGCAATTGATTATAAATACATCTATATAGCAATCAAAATAAAACCTGCTTAAAGCTAAAAAAGGTAAATATTAAATTTTATGTAAATAGTGACTCCAACTTAGTAATGCAATCTGCTTTTTATGGAGAAAGAATTTACTGACTCTTGACAGATATTCACTACAAACACAATATATATGTATGCTGATTAATATGGGTCCTACAAAAGCTGCCACAAAAATAGCCTGAAAATAGGTAAATCAGTTTTATTTTCTGTGTTTTTGTGTTTGCTTACAGCAGGTACTTATGCATGTGTACAGCATGTGAGCTGCTTCCTGAAGATCATGCACTGTTGCAGCCTTCAAATACTTCTATCCCATCTAAGAGATAGAGAGAGTGGTGGTTTGGAAGTTTGGAAGGCACAGCAGAGATATTTCGCTTTGCACAAGTACTGTTTGTACTTGTTATCGTGAAACGAATGCATTTGCACAAACTCAGAAAAAAAAAAGACCCAAAGCAGATACAGCACTGCCTTGTTGCTAACCATCAGATACCTTATTTTAAAGCTGTTCTCATACAGCTCAAGGGAATTCTAGCCATATGCAGGCTCATGGCTCAGTCAAAACCTGGTCCAATATGTAATGATGCTTTGAACCAGGGCTGAACAAAGTTCATCCCTCATTCATTTTTACCTAAATAGCACTCACCATCAGTGCAGCTGTACAAAATGCAGATGCTAATTCTTTCTATTATAGACAGGCCCTGGGGTTTTAAACTGCATCCATCAATATATGTATGTCTATCCACTCTAACATTTAAAGACAGATTAGGTCATTAGTTTTGAAGCTTGCAATTACAGTTGTCGCAACATACCACAAATAATGTACCAGAATTTTTAAATTTGTATAAGCATTCTAAAATCAAATTTAAAAAAACTTTTTTTTTTTTTGAAGGGGACATGTATAGAAGAATGGAGCTAAGTACATAAGAAGGATAATGTTTATTCACTGAGAGAATTCTAATCCTCAAATTCCTGCAGGAGCTTACAATTTCACCTGCCATAAAACATTTTATGTCTGTATTACAATAGCATGAGAAGCCTTTTTTTTTTTAAATGTTATATATTTGGTTATTTGCAGAATTTCTTGCAATTAAAATAACTCTTCACAAAATGGCATTTAGGATCCTTCCGACCATAATTAACATTTTTGCCTGGTTTGCAATTAATTAGTAAGTTAGAAAACAGCATTACTCAATACTGCCTGGACATTTCATCTCTCATTAGTCAGATATTGATGTTCTGCTAATAGAAGTGTCCTGCAAAAAAATACTTCACAAATATAACTATTGGAGGAATCAAGGCAGGTTCTTCCTAAGAGCCGTGAAGAACCTCAGCAAATAAAAATACAGTCAAAAATTACTTTGCAGCAACTGAGAAGAGAGTAATTCTGCAGAAGACAAAAAAAGGGGAATATGGGGAGAAGAGGGTACATTGCCTAATCATGTCAATAATGGGGCCCAAGCTTTTTGTTTACTAAATGAGTTCAGCTGTTGCTGTCTACACTAAGAATCACTTCACCACACAAATGATAAGCAGAAGTACTTCTTCTGTATAAAATGCTCTGTAATTCTGTAGTAGTGTTTAAGAATCTAAGAAGTAGCAAAGCATATGTATTCTTTATATTACTTACTCCCATTAGACAAAGGAAGGAGAGTTGCTTTGTTTTATGTTGGTCATTTTTTCTGTTCCATAGATTGATGCTATCCAGGGCCAATGAGCACAGTGGGAGTTTGGGGACTGATGCCAGTAGACCTGTATTCTACAAAGAGCCAAAACTAGAGAAGCTTAATGAATCACAGTCAAGTTGCTCATTAGAAAATCAAAACCCCAAAAGAAATCCTTCTAACATTCTCAGTATTTTGATAAAACACTAGTAGATGTCAGGAATTATATACTTCCCACTCCTCATAGGCCAAGACACATGGACCACTGACTTAGAGCTGTACACTTAATGACAGGCAGATGCAGTGAGGACTGAGGACTGAAAGGCATCAGTCTTGCAAGTGAACCAAAGCAAAGGACAGAAAAATGTTTTGTTTTACCATTGTTCAGCACCTCATTCCTGAAAGATCATGCTAAGTGCCACTGTCACAAAAATACTTAACACAGAATATACCTCTTTCAGGACTCCGCATTGGTTTATTGCTGTGAAACTCTGTAAGTAGATTTCTACGCACATTCAGTATATGGTTATTCATTCTTGTGGAAACTTTTTCTCTCATTTCCTGCTGTTATATCATAGTCCAGTAAATGCTTGTTCTGGAATTAACTATCCTTCTAGATGATGGTCTCAGCAACAAATCCTGATCTGAGAAATAAAATTTAATTGATGTCATGCTCCTTATAAACTTGAAGGAAAGCTGGAATCACCCTTTCCAGACTGACTTATAAAAGCCGATTATTTCTTTCTTATTATTACATATATGTATAATATGTGTAACATATTATATATTATTATTTTATTATTAAGAGTCTCTGATTATTTGTTTCTCTTAGAATTATCAGAAACATTAAATCTAGCTTAAACAGTTTGATTACCAGGCTTATAACTTGTAAGATATTCCAGACCTCAGCTTAATATCCAGACTTTCAAGGGGGTAACAGAGAGCTTTTTCATACATTAGGATTTTGTATTAGACTACAGCACTGAACGACAGACAAAAACGAAATGAAAATAAAAGTTTTAGTAGAAATTGCCTCCAACGTTAATTAATTTCATAATTGTTTTATATGATGCCACTATTCTTTCTGTTTTCTATCAGTAACAGAGGTACCAATATGTTCAAGATTATGGCACCTAAATTTAGGCATTGAAATATAAGTACTCAGTTCAGTTAACTAAATCACAGAATCATTACGGTTTGAAAAGACCTCCAAGATCAAGTCCAACCTTTGTCCAATCACCACTTTATCCAATAAACCACAGCACTGTCATGTCCAGTCATTTCTTGAAGACCTCCAGAGATGGTATTCCCCCACCTTACTGGGCAGCCTGTTCCAGTGCTTAACTAACATTTCCATGAAAAATTTTTTCCTCATGTCCAACCTGAACCTCCCCTGATGCAGCTAGAGGCTCTGTCCTCTCATCCTCTCACAAGTTGCCTGTGAGAAGAAGCTGACCCCCACCAGGGTACAACCTCCTCTCAGGCAGTTGTCAAGAGTGATACAGTCTCCCCTGAACCTCCTCTTCTCCAGGTTAAACACCTCCAGCTCCCTCAGCTACTCCTCATATGCCTTGTGCTCCAGACCATCGCCAGTTTCGTTGCCCATCACACCAATATCCTTCTTGTTGTGAGGGGCCCGCATCTGGACACAGTCCTCAAGTTGCTGCTTCACCTGTGCTGAGTAGAGAGGGAAACATGATGTCTGACATGTTATTGATCTGGTACACTGTTATAAACTCCATCCAAGTATCTTAAATATTTTGCCACATTTAAAATGTTCACTACAAATAGTTAAAATGCTACCTTTAAGGCAAGTTATTCAACTTAACCAACTTGCTGTGATTTGAAGTACAATTTAGTTGATCCAAAGTAGATACCATTTTAAAGCAAGCAGAATCACTTTCTAGGTCTATTGATAAGCTACAGGATTCAAGTGCCCAAACATAACCATCTAGGGCCATCTAAGATGCCCAAGAGAAGGGATCAGCAGATGTCATGCAAGCTATTTTGCATCTGATTCAAATATGGTTCTGCAACCATCTGAGGCAGCACCTGGAGGCCAGACAAGATGCTCTGGAAAGTTTTAAATTATGTTTTGCATCTGAACCCTACCCTGGATGTCACTTGACTATGAAGCTAAAGCACCTACCTCTCATGTAGGCAATTGCAATTGGACGCCTATTTTAGGTGTCAATCTCAAGCTGAATCCTGCCTCTAATGCCCTTTTTGGTAGGTTATGACCAAATTTCCAATGCCTAAAGCCAAGCAGCACTGGAATCTTCTTTAAACTTCACAAAGCAGCAACAATGTGACATACAAAGTGGTTTACTCTTTGCCGAACACTGAAGTCTCTAAAGAAGGAGTTTCTTTTACCATTAAAATAAGATACTGTAATTTCAAATGTAACTTTGCAAAGGTTCATTATCTGACAACAAAATAAATCACAATTAAAGGTGTATTCACTTTCAATCTTGTGTAGCTTCTGGTTTTTGGGAGTTTTTGAAAAAGAGAGGGAGATGTCAAAAAAGGTGTTCTTTTCAGGTTCTGTATGCTGGCCAAGGAATTTTATTTGATGATGCACCATTATTACTCTTCTCCAAATACCAGGAGGTTTAATAAATTTTTGAGCAGAGGCTTCAAGATTAAAAAGAATAACTTCAAAAAAAAATTACTACCATATGTTTGAACAGGCAAAGAAACATAATACTATGAGACCTATGAGACTGCTATGTCTAGCTGTATCATTCCAAGTCACAAAATTTAATTGCTGGAAAAAGATATTCAGGCCAATCAAGTAACACAAGGGGGTGGTAAAACACAATTGTAGCTGTTATCCAGCTTCTGGATTTGATAATATCAGTGAAAAGGTAAATTCCAACCACAAGTTTTATTAGTGCTGAAAATGCTGAAAGGTGGCTCCACCTTCACCTTTTCAGTCAAAATCAACCACCCAAAGAGCTGTTATTATATGAGATTCTCAGAGTGAATTTCAGAGTATCTGCAATGGTTATGTGAAGGGCTCGACTTTCTTTTCTCTGACAGATCTAGGCCATCTGAGCAGGTTTTAAACCTCCTTCATCACCTTTGAGACTGAAATTAAAAGGGAGATGTGCAGTACCCAGTCTGAGAGCTTTATAGTATTGTAGGCTAGCAGAGAAACTGAATACATGAAGTTAACCATGAAGGGATATGATACTATTTTAAAAACCACTTTTAATGATTGTAGTGTCTGTTGCTCAAGTCCTTTAGCTTTTTTCTGAAAAAGCTATTGTGTTACGCAGATCTTTGAGCAACTGCAGATGTCAAACCAACCCAGGGTACCCACGAAGAGGTAAGCTGAAGAGTAAGATAGAAAGAAGAGACTGCATTTTAAAATCCATTTTATATTTGCTATATTTGATTATTAATATTAAAAATAACTTTGGATTTAAAATGTTTCTGTCTGTTTTATTCAACCCTGACCACAAATCAGTTAGACTCATCAAGGAAGCCTGGTGTTCAAAGTCAGTGGAATGGCAAAATGTTAGCTATGCTCAAAGACGGATAAAGGACTAGGGGCTTGAAAGCACTCAGAGGTATGAGGAAGTGCCCTCAAATGGCAAAGAAAGGGAAAAAATTAGACCTAGTTCAGGAACCATTACAAGCTCACAGCATATTATACTGGCAAATTAAAACCCTCACAGAAAATTACTACTATAACCCATTATGCTGGTAAAAAGAAAACCAAGGAGTTATCCTCCTTTATTACACCACTACTTAATGCAACTGGCATTTATTCATTGGAGTGAGTGGTATTCAACTCAGAGATCCAATTTTTGTAGAAGAATGTATTTGTAGGTATATAGAAGTTCCTAATTGTTAGTATGTTGCTACTAATCAAAGACTTCATTTCATTCAACAACAATTAAAAAAAAAAAAAGAAAAAAAAAACCCTGCCAAAAAAAATCTAGTAGAACAATAGATTTGGTTTCATTTTTCAAAGGGAGTGTTTCTTGGGTAGACACCTAAGTTAAAGATTGTTTAAATTAAAAAAAGGAAGGACATGGACATTCTCCTGTTCCCCAGTTATGGTTTTGTTTTCTTCAATGCTAGAAAGCATTTACAATAGTTAAAAATGAAAAGGCCTCACAAACCAGGCTTCCATAGAAAGTCATAGGCAGACATGCTTTTCTACAATGCATGGTTAGACACTTCTGGGAAACACTAATAAAATGTCTTCCAAAAATATGAAAAGAGCGTAAAATAAAAATAGAACAGAAGGCAGAGGCCAGGTACAGTTTCTTTCCTCCAAAGTGGAAACAACTATTCAATGCCTGGACAAATTAGCATTATATAAGTCCTCCTGTAATGGTGCTTTGTGAAACACTGTCTGCCACTAACCAACAGAAAGAATATGACAAAGCATTCATCGAAGTACAAAGAAGTACTTTTCTTACATTGTCATTTCCTTCTTTTGTTAGATTGTATTCCCACTTGTTCTCTGACTCTGGCCATTACTGAAGTACCTTAACAGGAAACTTCTCCTTCACAAAAGAGATCTAATGGATAAAACTGGAAGTCTTTACCAAGACCAGACTTACTGGAGAACCTCAGCAACAGCTGATAAAAACAAATCAGAGAAATTGCTTGTCCACTATACTATCTCCTTTTCCAGTGGGCTCCAGTCATTTATTTCACGGACAATGAATTAAGTTCAAGAATTCCCCTGATCTGAGGGGAAAGAAGAAACTAAAGCAAACAATGATTTTCGAACAATAATTTCTATCAGAAGCAATCATATTGTGGGAACCAACATATCATTATATAGAGAGTTCCACCATCCATTTACACATAGTCCAATACCTGAAAACATTACAGCAGGTCTGATGCACTCTTTGGCAAAGACCAACTAAATAATGTTAATTAGCCAACAATAACAACCCCCAAAGTGGAAGAACAGAGAAAGATGTACCTTTAAATCTTTCCAATGTCTCACCACTATGATGATCGTCACTGTGGGTCTGAACTCCACAGCCCACTGCTGAGTTAGGAGCATATTGTATATACAGCAAAACTATGTATGTTTATCTCATGGTTTCTGTTGATAATGTAGACTGATATACACTAATTTTCTGACTGTCACATAGCTCTTCATATACAGTCAGTACATAATGTGTTAAGGACTGTTATACACATGGGGATGTAAATGCATTTTACATGCAAAGACAAGCACCAGCTGTAAATAAAAAGAAGGATAATTATATCTGTGGAGAGACAATAACTTAAAGTCATAATGGCTTGGTCAGTAAATGGAAAAATATTCTTTTCAGGTGTTAGATAAAAGTTATACAGATCTTCTGGTCAAAACCAGAATACACACAAAAATTAGAGGAACTGGACAGCTACAAATTGTCTCTCCAGGAAGGAGGCCATGAATTACCAACAATTGCTTAGGACACTAAAAGAAAGACACAGAGACAGAAATATGCAGCTCAGAATAGCTGTGGACATAGCATGAAATCATAGCTTTTCACTTTTTCCAGTAAAACAATAAAGTTTAGGTAGGATTTGGTATACACAGACTATTTATCTCTTTGTTTAATGGGTAGGAAGTTTGGGAGAGTGAAAAATATTTTGCTTTAAAAATCTGGCTTTGAATCACCTGAATCATTCACTAGTGAGAAATATTTCATTATTTCAGCTGACAGAACTAGGCCTGTCATGTTACTATGATAAGAAACCAGAAAAGATTGCAACTAAACTGAAGCAATGGTGAACCAAAAAGTTCCAGAGAAATGAGGGGAGAAGTAAAGCTATCTGCTTGACTACTTACTCACCTGCATATATTAGCTACTTACTCAAACAGGGGTGCAAAGGTGCATAAGGCACGTGTAAATTGTGATCTTACAGTATCCAAGACAGAAAGGAATACACATCATACCCTTCAGCTACCAAGGTGACAAGGATTCTACATAATACGAAAACTTCTCAGCACATTTTTCAATCGTTTGTATCTTACATTCATTTTGAATCTGCATTTAGCATCTACGGATTCAGAGAAAGGAAACTTTCTAGCAGGAACATTCTCAATATTGTTCCCACAAAATAACTGTGAGAATGAAGTATGAGCTCCAATACACAACCAATGAAGGGAGTCTATTAGAGACTTAGTTTTACAACAGCTGGGACATTTCTACCAATTTCCATGGCAGAGTCATGGATAGGTTTTCCTCCTGTTAATCATTTCCATATTTTGCTAAAGTGGAACTCTAAGTAGCAGAAAAACAAAAATATTAGAATTCATGGAAAGGTTATTAGGATTTACCACAAGGTGATCCTTTGGCAGGTTGCATATGCATTTAGTTTGTATCTATTAACTAGATATAATTAACCATAATGACAAAAACAGGATTATATAGCCTGCACTAGTACATATTATTAGATTTAATAAATACACAGATGTAAGGGAACCTGTGAGCCACAAATGTTGAACTCACTCATTCATTTTTACTGAGTCAGCTGCAATTTTGCCAGCTTGTTATTAGACAACCACTTAATTTGAAGACTTATCCTAATAAATGGAATATTGTAGTTACTAAAAGAATATATGAGAATAACATACCAATTCAAAAATGTCCAAAACTTTACAATACATATGGAATATTATTTGTGTTTGTGCTCAGCTTAAGTTTACTCAAAGTATTCTCCTGGGTTAAGAAAGCATATAAACTAATTTTTTTTCATTTAGACAAAATAAAAACTAACTACTCAGCCACCCATGTACCTACTTTCATTTTGTGTTTTATTAAAATAGCACATGCAGTAGTCTTGTCTGTATTATTGATGACACCGTGGTGGGTATTGGACTGATATAGGGGTCTCTAGGAGTTTCCAAATACAAATGAATTCTAATGAGATAATCCCTAGTGCATGGAGATGGAGGAATGCTATCTAAATAATGCCACTTCTGTTGCAGAATTGGTTTCAAATTAATTGTTTCTTTCTAAAGCTATAATTATCAGGAGGAATGCTGTTAGTCAGAAAAAAATGAAGTTAAAAAGTGCATAATGTCTAATAGCTCATTAAATAGAAAATACATTGTAAATTTGGGAATCGGGATGATTTGCAGCTAACTGTGAGATGATGGGTCATGCACATGAAAAGTGACTTTTTTGGCAAGAAAGCAATTTGGTAATGCTGACTGTAGTCTGCATTTACTTGACATTCGGGAAGATCATATGACACCAATGCAGATGAGGTGAACAGTGAAAAGAAAAGGAAGGGCAAGGAGAGCTAGAGGAGAAGAAGTTAGGTTATGAGCGGCTGACGCATAATGAGGAAGGGGAGAATATGAGTGCCATCATTAGGTGTTCAATTTTGAAAGTGGAAATGGGAACAAAAAGGTATCATATTAAAGAGACTTGGAGTATTCAAGCAACTATAGTGATAGCTGGGTCAACATTTTTCTCACAGAGGGGTTTTATAAAGAGTTCATTTTGTGATTAATTAGCAATTTTTAAATTCCTCTTCCAATGAAGAAACATAGTAACTGTTATGTACTCATTGTTCTGTTTGAAAAGTTTACTTCATTTTTTAAAAACATGGTATGTATTTACTCAGTGTGAAATATATCTTTATAATAATGCAACAAAACAAAGCAAATCCAAAGAATATTTGAAACTCTTAAGAATAATTAAGCAGTCAAAAACCCCTCAAACCTAAAACATTATACCACAGCCTCAAAGGGAAAGAAGCTCAGAATAGCTGATTTAGGCTTAAATTTTCTCCTAGTACATTTTCCATAAGCAGTGACCCCAACAATTACACAAGTGGATGCAGACAGGATCAGAATGGGAGAAGGCAGCTATGCATTTGCATGTACACAAACAGGTGCATGCCACACCAGCCTGCACAAACGGGAGGGCTAAAGCCACCTAAAACCTCACAGAGTCATCTAAAGGCCCAAATGTACAAAGAACTGCAGGCTGTGGGCTCAGAATCACAGGTGATGCAAAAGCAGTATACAAGGGGAAGAAAGTTACCCAGAGTTACATTATTTTATATTGTTAGGCTTTGGTCACAAGCTGATCTATGTGGTAAAAGAAAATCTGGAATACAATCATCAAAAACACTTCTATCAATGTACTGGTTTTTGCTGGGATAGAGTTACCTTTCTTAACAGTAGCTCATAAGGCGCTGTGTTTCAGATTTGTGACCTTGAAGTGACAGTGACCATGGATAAGGCCACAACACAGCAGGTACACCCCTGAAGGGGCTGTGGTTCAAAGACAGGGCCACAGCAGAGCAGTGGAGCACACTTCAGAGCGATCATAGCTGTGGATTAGTCCACACTGCAGCAGACATACCCCCAAAGAGGCTGTGGTCTATGGATAAACCCATGCTGGAGCAGTGGCAAGCAGAGAAGTTCACTGCAATGTAAAACTTTATGGCCTGGTCCAAAGGGACCAGGGATGGAGACTGCAATAGATACACATTTAAATTGCTGTAACCCACGATTCGAGTTGCATGTTGTAGTAAGTACTACAGCAAGAACCATCCAAACCACTTGAGGACAAGCCTTACAAGAACCAGTGCAAGTGCAGCAGTGACCCAACCTGAGCTGGCTTTGGTGCCCACACAACACTCCGGTAACTCCACACAACAACCACCTCTCCTCTCCTGAGTGACCACCATAACAAACAGAATCCAAGTCGGGGACTAAATGAACTCAATGGACATTTTATGGCCATTATACAGTTGCAGATCATAGACTAGAGGAAAAACACCTTCATATAGTAGTGAGTGAGAAGGGAAAAGGGGTGGTTAATGACGGTATATTGGACAATGTGGGACCTAAGCATGATGCAAATTGTAAGAATACGTGGTAGAGTTTGTACAGGGTTTGGCTAGAATAGTGTTAATTTTCTTCATAGCAGCTTTTAAGTTGCTCTGTTTTAGATTTGTGATCAAAACAGTGTTGATAACAGAGATGTGTTTAGTTACTGCTGAACAATGCTTACACAGCATCAAGGCCTTTTTTCTGTTTCTCACATTGCTCCACCAGTGAAAAGATTGGAGGTGCAGGACTGCTAACCACATATAGCCAAAAATATCTTTCATATCATACGAGGTCATGCTCAGCATATAAAGCTAAGGGAAGAAGCAGGAATGGGCATACATTTGACAAGTCACCACTACACGTGATGCAGCCCTGCTTTTCTGGAGATGGCTGCATCCCTGCCTCCCAATAGGAAGCGCTGAACGAACTCCTTGTTTTGCTTTGCTTGTGTGTGCAGCTTTTGCTTTACCTGTCTTTACCTTAACCCACAAGTTTTCTCACTGTTACTGTTCAAATTCTCTTCCTCATCTCACTGAGGAGGAGTGAGCAAGTGGCGGAGTGGGCTGAGCTGCCTGCTGGGGTTTAAACCAGAACAATCATAATGACAATGTTTATAAACAGAAGAATAAAATCTCATTGCCATAAAGGAAAAATGAATCTGCATTGGGGAAAAAACTCCAAAATTTCCTAAATCAGAAGCTCAACCAGGGTTCATGGCCACTTCTTTATTTGAACATCCATTGCACAAATAGCGACATAATGCCTTCCTTATGAAGGTTTGGACACTTTGGCAGTAATGCATTTTAAATATTACCTTAATTCCAATGCAAGGTTTATCCCTCATGAATCTAGAGTGAACAGAAAAAAGCAGGATCATAATAATGAGAAATGTCAGTGTACTGGCTGATAATACCGTATCTAAATTTATGGCATGTTATGTTAGCATATAAATACAATATTTCTTCTGTCTCGATTCCAGTAAGCCCATAAAATTGAACTTACCTCTCTGTATTCGCTGCTGTTACCAAATCTCAAGATAAAACTTCCCATCTTGTTTAATAATAGCTTATTTGTTACAACACATAGGTTGAAATTTTTACACTAAATTTGCACAGGTAACAGAGTCCAAAGAGAGGCTATAACCCAGAGAGGGTATTCTTCTCTTATGATGGTGCTGAAACAGATCTTTTTTTCTGCAATTAGGCTCTAAATATGACCTAATTTCTTGCACAAATACCACAGCCTGATCTACTTAGTCAGAAAGTTATATTTTATTTTAGTGCCACACCAAAAACATCATATTTGAAAATTTACATTATTGTAATGGTAGCCTCTAACACTATAATGCAGAGTACCCACATACCTGTAGAATCTTTCTGAAATTTACATGCTGTTACATATTCTCTGTTCTGAATGTAATGGGATTGAAGGTGTAGGAGTGGTAAACCACTGACATAAAGCTCAAGTCTTAAACTTATACCCAGAATACAGACACAAACGTAGTTGTCAAAACAGCACCCCACCTACATGCCTTCAGCACAGATCACTCTAAGCAGTTACCAATATTTACTCAGGTTCACTTCAGAAAAGACTTAAATCACATAATTAATTTGATTGCTCCCATTGAAGCCACACCAGCTTAAATGTCTCACATGATCAGACCTCAAGTTTTCCCTCTCTGCACACAGCATGCACACATCCTAATTTTTCCCAGTGATGATTTTTGGGACTTGGACACTTCTACAGTTCAAACCAAACTAAGACTACTAACTTATCTTAGATAAACCATGAGATAAGCTTCAGATGGTGCCTGCTTTCATCCCTTACTGGAAAAGATCCGAATTTCAAATTATTTACAACATACAAATAGCACAGAAAGACATTAGCTTTCCTCAGAGCCATTGAGCCATTCTGTGTGACTTTGCAGTGTCATTAAACACAATAACACAATAGCCAGTGACAAATTATGGTTGAGCCTAGAACCAAAGGCCAAACATTTCATAAATGGAAATAAACACAAAGTCTCAACTGAAAGGGGATCTAGAGTACATAGTTTGACTGCAGTGCTCACAGCTCTCCCAAATGCACAGTCACGAGGCAGAAGGCAGCATCTATCCTAAGACTGCATGACTGCACATCAGAGGCTTTGGCACAGGTTCTCTCATACATGCAGTTTCACATGGTGAGGAAGAAGGCAGGGACAACCTGTAACCAGGAAGACTGTTCTGTACAAAGATGCTCAGACAAGCATGAAAATCCATTTGGTGACCCAAGGGCTGAGCCATACCCTCTACCCCGTCCATGATACAACCTGTCAGAGATGAGGGAGAGCACCTGCTACATAACTGACTGGTTTGTGGCAAGATGGATCAGAGGCCACAGCTCTGCCTTATCAATATGTGATGCAGAAACTGCAGTGAGGGAGTAGAAGAAATCCAATATGAGAGCATCACTGCAAATGTGAGAGACTTGTCAGGTCTGTGCTCCTGCCTCTAAAAGAGTTGGTGTGAGACTGCATGTTACTGACAGATTTATTTTAGAAATGTTTTATATCCTGCTTTTAAAAGTGAAAAATAAAGCAAAAGCAGTACACTAAGCAATTGCAGCTTGGTTCTAGTAAGTAAAATAAATATGCAGTACTGCAATACTGCCTCCTTGCATTTCAAGAAAGAAATTGCTTTATTGGATCGAGACAGTGGTCCATCTAGTCCAGTACCTCATCTTCAAATACTGGACCTTAATATAGCAACAGAGGAGGCAAGAAATATTCCACAGAGAGAGAGCCCGGCCTACAACCATGACTAAAAATTTATCTATTTTAAAAGGGCTTGATATTTACTGACTCACTTATTAATATTTCACTATTCATACAACCAGCTGGTTTGTTGAACTGTGATTGTTCATTATTTACTTGTGAAGTTTGCCAGTGTAAAGCACCTTTTGCAGCATTAGCTTCAATTTGTGATATAGGCATAGAAGATTACCAAATACCCAGCAGTCAAAAAAAGCTCTGTGTGCTTTCATCTGAGTGCTATCCTGTACTGTGGCTTTCCCCTTGGCACTGTTAAAGGGATGCTCACAGCTGAGGCGGCTGTGTACAACACTGTCCTGGTGCCGAGAGACCTGTGTTCAAGTTTCCTATTACAAGATCAGCAAGATGTGAAGTGAGGCAACTAGAAAATGCAAGCTATGAACATGGTACAGATTAGAAGGTTTGATAAACTTCAAAGATGAGTGGAAAAAAATTTCTAAGTTTTTACACAAGCAATTATATAAGTGATTCTTCCATGCCACAAATCATACAGGAGCTTCTCCTATAAGTGCTTACTTAAGGACTAAGGATTAAATCCATACAAAGCATTTTCCAGTGCTACTTCAAGCAACAGCTACAGCTGCAGTGCATTCTACAAATCACTGTACTAATGTATCCAGACAGTAGAAAAAGCTAAGAAAGCTTTTTTCAGTGACATCATCCCATTTTATCTAACTACGTAGTGTCATGCCATAACTGGTAGTTATGCTAACTACTACAACTAGTAAAGCATAAGGTCTTTACTTTCTCTTTTCTATCTCCAAAGTGTTTTTCAAAACACATTCTATGAATGAAGCTATACAAAGATGCCTTGAATTGTTTATCTTAAAAATGTAACTGTTCTGCACTCATAGTATGAAAAAGTACATTAGGTGGCCATTATTATTTTGTCATGTCTTTTGATAAATAACTTACTATATTTGGCAAACAAGAGTGGCTGGCTTGGGTATATAAAGAAGCAAAGCATAAAGCCCACTATCTTCCCAAGTTCTACCAAGAGCAAAAGGAGATAGCTTTGTAGCTGCCACCAGGAAAAATGAACAACATTACTGCTGATGTTTCCACATTCATTCCTATGTCTGGTGAGTGTTATATATCTGAACTCAGCCATGAGGAGAAGTGTTTTGAAGTAAATATTAACAGTTTATAAAAACAAATCACTGAGCCAAACTTCCTGTTGAAATAGCTCTAAGAGTGAGCTTGTGCTTTTTAAAAAATATTTCAAATGTGAAGATGTGTGCTTACAATGGAATCTGTGAAGCTGAGTATACCATGTAATTATTTCCTCATGCTTAAAAAAAAAAAAAAATCAAGCAAAATCCTTTTAAAGTACACTCTTAAATTCAGTGATCTAAGGATAATGGAGCAAATACTCCAGCTGGTTTAAAATGTCAGAGCTGCAATTACTCCAAGGGAGCAATGAAAGTCTACATCAGTCGGGGATATCCCTCAACACATAAAAATGGTCATCAACAGGGACAGGTCAGTATTCAGTTCTGCTGGCATAGGACCTTTCTGCTATATTCATCCTTATACAACTTTTGCCTCAATGCCTTCAAAATTCAGCATTTCAAAAGGTAAATGAAAAATGCATTTTCCAATGAAAAGCTATTGCTACCTGAATTACTTGGACATGCAATAGAAAAATGATGAGAGAAAGACATTTAAATGAGATGTTTAAATACAGACTGTAAATATGAGACTGAACATTAATTAATTAGATTTGTAGGGTTTTCCCTTGCTTTAGCCTCTGTATTACCATGCAGTCTTTGTTTACTGCCATTTATCTTCTTTGTTTGATGACATTTGACTAATAAATACATTGATGAATTGCATCTGTAAATGCCATCCATATATCACAAAAATAGGATGTATTCAGTGCTTCTGGCACACTGAAGCTAAAAGATTTTGTTTTATTTGAACTTTCAGTACTTAACAAAGAAAATACTACTGCTCTACTGGATAAATTTCCTGATTTTTATTTTAATTTTCAGTGAACAAACAGCTGCAGAATAATGTGACTTAATGAAGCATTTCTAATAAAATCCTGCAGAAGATAAAACAGGGGCATAGAACTACTTGCTCACTGATAGTTGTATCATTCAGAATAATTTTTCAAGATGGTGATCACATTTCTGTGTAGACGAGTATTAGGTAATGTGATTTTCTGTCTTCCAAGTCAGTGATTTCCTTTAGTGAGATAACTAGTCAGCACTGTTGCATTACTTATTTATAGTAAGCAAAACATACAACATAATAAATGCAACATCTTTCTAGTACATTACTTAGGCTTTACACTGGCTGGTAAGTAGCAACACAGACAGCAATAAATTTAAGTGTGAAGATGCTCAGATCTGAAAAACTTCATGGTTACATTTTGCTTACCGAAAATATACTGCCTGCATTTGTAAAGATGTCCTTTATCAAGTCTGTCATCACCTGTGATGAAATTATGAAACTTCTTGGCTGCTACATTTTCCTCTGCCACCACAATTCAGTGTAAAGTATTATTTGCTTTATGTAAATCTAGATAGGGCTCAATGAATCATCACTTTGCAACCTGCCAGTAAAACGATCTCCAATATCCGTCTGTACACACATCTATTTACATTCATTCAGAACAAGTTTTTCATGTATTCCCCACCAGAACAATTAAGCGCACTACAGGCGTCTACACATAAAGCTGAGATTCCTCACATCATAAGAGCCAGGTAAAAAGGTTACCCCATGTGTCCAGTACAGTAAAAGACACTGGCACCTTAGTCATCATTCTCTGATTAAAACAGCAAGACAGAATCAAGATTTTATCTCAGTCACCCACCACCATCAGTGTATCTAAAATTAATACCACATTTTTGAAGGACCTTCCATGTACAAAAAAAATATGCAGAACCTCTGAGTAGTAAATCTGATTTGCTGCATCAACTAACTGAACAAAGCTTTCCACTGAAATTATGGCACTTAGTTTACATTTATAAGAATAACTACTCGGAACTGGGACTATGTGAAACAAAACCCACATGGTTTTCAATATTGCCTCAGCAGTATCAGTTCTCTGAAATAAAATATTAATAGTGAAATTTATGTTAATTACTACTGTTAATTATACACTCACAATACAACTTAGGCATCAGTATGACAGCATAATTACTGTGAAAAAGTATAATGAAACTTGTAACCTTTGCCACCTCTGATAAAAATACCTTAGTATGCTCTTTCCCAACTTCAGCTAAACTATCCTCCTAGTACCACTGAACTACTATGTTTCTAGTAGCACCCAACACTAGAGATAAGAATCTTAATTTCTCAATTTGACTTAAATTAGCCCATTAAGTAGTTTTAAAGTGTTAAACGTACAGTAGACTGAATGCTAAAGTCTGAAACTAGTTGGTAAGACAGAGAAACCAGATAACAATTATCATTTAGTCAATAGTAATTTAAATGTATCCACTGTGGTGCAAAGACCCTACGACCCCGAATCCTTTATGGGGTTTTCAGAGATAGGAGTTGAGTATGTTTATTATTTAAATTGACAGTTCTACAGGAGTCAAAGCACGGTTCTTTAAACACTGAGCCAGTGTCTGCTGGGGGGGGAGGGAGGTGGTAGAACTGAGGTACTTAAAAAAAAATACTGATAAGCTCCAAGCAAAAGCTGGAAAGAGAGAAGTGTAACTACACATATAATTTAAAATGCTTTAAGCAATGATTTTAACTCCCATAGGAATGAAACATACAGAAGACCCATGCATGGCAACTCCTAATAGGGCAGTGCAAGCTCTTGCTCTTTATTCTTTGTATAGATAAGCTGGTGTCCGAACCTATAACTCCACAGGAATAAAGCAGGTAATTTTAAAACTTTGTCTTGCTACACTATAATTGGGATGGGATAAGGGAAAATCTCTCTCACTGTGGCATACAGAACCTGCAACATATTTAGTAGGTAAATAAACTCACTGAGATGCAAAGAAACGTGGATAGACAAGGTGTGTTTCATACTATATACCCACAACTTGGAGAGCAATACACATAGAAGGAAACGGAGCCATGAATCTTCCCTTTATCGCTTTTTTGTTGTTGTTGTTTTTAGAGGACACATAAAGGGACTCCCCGCTCCTTCAGCCGCTCACTGAAGGCGGCCGATAAAGCGTCCGGGCAGAGTAACCCCCAAGTGCCCGAAGGTCCTGCGAGTTAGCGGCCACCCTTTCCATAAAAGTGGAAAACCAGGTGCGTTCTCCTGCTCCCCCCCGCCTTCCTCTCGGCTCTGCTGAACTGTTCTTTTAAGTAAAATCAAAGAAAATTAAAAGGAAAACCAAAACCCTTGAGGATCGCCCGGCGAAAGGCTGTAGCCGGCTGTTCCAGGTGCCGACCAGACGAACGGCAAAGCAGCTCCTCTTTGCATTCGGCTTCGTCCAACTTTAGGGCAACGGGAGGGTGCAGCCCGCTCTGCAAACCTCACTCCTGGCCCCGCCGCGGCCGCTTGTGCCCGCCGCCCGCGGGGTCTCCGCCAACGGCGAAGGATATCTCCCGGCGGCCCCATCAGCGCCCAGACAGACACACAGACAGACACACGACCCTGGAGCGCTCCGCTCACCTACCTGCAGTCCCGATTCGTGCTAGAAATGCCTAGCGATCGGCCGCCTCCCGTCCGGGGGGAGCTCCAGCCTTACCGCCCGGGCATCGCCGGCACACGCCCCGCGCCCCGCCAGCGCTCGGGGGCATGGAGCGGCGCCGTGCCGCGCTCCGCTCGGCTCCCCTCGGCTCGGCCGGGCTGGGGCAGCAGCCGTCCGCGGAGCCCGGCTCTCTCCCCCCGCCTCTCTGGGAATACACCAGGAATCCGGCTAAGAGATGCTAGAGGAAGGGTGAAGTAACTGAGAATGGAGGGAAGACTTGAAGTGTTTCTTGTGCACGATTTCAGAGTATTAAAAAAAAAAAAAAATTAAAAGAGGACGAAGTATGGTTGAGCTATTGGAAAAGCGGAGATAGGGAAGTCCTGCAGCCCAGTACGGCTCCGACCCCTACGCCAGCTGCGCGTGGTCCCGATTCAGCCCCGGCGGCAGAAGAAGGAGGAAAAGCCGGCGCGTCCTGCAGCAGTCCCTCCGTTAGAGCATCTCTGATTGGTGTGCCTTCCACACACAGCACGACTTCCCCCTCCTGCTGCCTCCTTCTCTCTTTTGGGAAAAGTAATTGGAGAGCGAGAGCTTCACCTTCAGCAGCAGCAGCGTTCTGCGCCCAGCCTGCGCGCACCGCACCGCACCGCACCGCACCGCGGAAGGGCGCGGAGACGCCCCAGGCGCCCGGACAGACAGAGGCAGTTCCAAGCGCGCCCTCCGCGGCAGGGGGGAGGGAAGAGGTGGAGGGAGGTGGGGAGAGGGAGAGACGCCCTTCTCCCTCCCCCGTATTTATCCGGCCACTCGCGGCTTTCCTCCCCAGCCCTTACGAGGGAGGAGATCCCAGCGGCCGCCGTTCTGTCTGACCGAGCAGCGGGGCTCCGCCGGCAGCGCCCACCGCCGCCACCCCCGCGGCCCGCGCACACCGGGGCTGGGCCGCCTCCCTCCCCCCGCGCTCCGCAGCGCACCTCTCCCTTCTCTCCCCTCCGAGCAGCGGGGCGGGGGTGCGAAGTTTACGCACAGGCGCACGTGGCCGGGGAGGTCCCCGTGGACCCCCGGCGGCCCCGCCGTCTCTCCCCCGGGATCCCTGCGCCCCTGGGGCGGGAGGCTGGGGCGCCGGGCGGGGAGGGAGCCGCCGGGCTGGGCTGCGCAGGGCCGGGCAGGGCAGCTGCCCCGCGGAAGGGGGGCCGCGGCTGCCGGAGCAGGGGCAGGGGCAGGAGGGACGCGGCGCCGGCGGCAGCAGCCAAAAACTGGACTGTGTCTCCCTCCAGAGGGAGAAGGGAGTCACGCACCGCAGCTCCGGCAGCGGGAGCGCCGAGGACTCGGCCGGGCCCCTCTTCCCTGGGCGGTGGGATGGCGAGCTTGGTCTGTGTGCCTGCGCTCGAGAGGTAGTGAGGAAAGGTAGTACGGGTCAGGTCCCGAAGGTCTTGTTTCTCTTAAGACAGCTTTAAAGATGGGTGGCGAGTCGCAGTCGTTTGCCACGACTGTTATTAAGGGAAATGTTGCTGAGTGAAGATAACAAAAAGCAGAGTTTTGTAATTTAATTTGCTGTGTTCTGTGCCGTTTGAAGGGTGGTGCAGATAAGTGGAGGGGAGAGAGCCAAAAAAGGTAAGAAAGAACCCTTGTTTGTTACAGTAATATCAGAATAAAAGTCTCAGTTTTGTCGTGTAATTCTGGTCCACTCCTAGATTAAATGGGGATGAATGCATGCAGCATTGAGAAGTACTAATATACCTGATCATCTGTTGGGGTTTTTTTTAATTCTCCAAGCTAATATAATGACCAGTTCTCAGAAAAGAACCTTTTGCTGAGTCCTTAACTCTTATCACATCTTACATGGTGTTCATAATCAACTCTGTCAGGAACAGAAGAAGGAAGTTCTCTTCTTGTTGTTGTTCATGCTAGAGTTCTTCCATGCAAGTAAGCATCTGTAGAATGTCTGAATCCTTTTCTTTTTTTTTTTTCAAAGCAGATATAGACCTAAATGTACATGCAGTCAGAAAAAAACTTTTAAAAAAGGCAAAAGGAAGGCTTAATGTTGACCACCCCGCATGCAGTGATGCAGCTGTAGGATGAAATACAAACAGGCTGGTATCAAAACAGCGAGTTAAAAGTAGCCTGGTATGTGACTGTCACAAGCGCTGTTGCAGAAAGCACTGCAGTACACATACATGCCTGGATGCTTACTGCAGCCAAATTAAAAGGCTGCTGGTTGTAAAGACAATATGGTCTTGTCTCATTCATTGGAAGCTGATACAATAACTTCAGAATTTCCATTGTCAGTAACCATGTTTCTAGATTTGCAGAGACCTGAAAGATAATTTAGAGGGAGCTGGAAAAAGCCAAGATCGTGCTGCTATCAGCACCACAATTTCAGGAAAATAGAGAGATCCAGACTAAGGTGGATCCACAGGGGTGGGATGCTCCTGTCCCACCAATTCCAAATTACCAGGGATCCTGAAAACGTAGTGGAAAGGGTAATCTTTCCAGCTCCCTGCCTCAGTGTAGGACCACAAGTATTGCTACTGGGTTAGAAGCAGTGAAAGCACACAAAAAATCCAACTACAGCAACTAAAATGCAACTACAGCAGCAGTTGCACTGTAGATGTGGCAAATGCCTTGTTACTATAGGAGCACGTATGTCTATTTCACCTGCTTGTATCATTACACTCCAGTTGACTGCATATTGTAAGACCAGAAGATACTTGGTAGTTTCATGTTGGTGTCCTGCTGTTGCAGAAATCTGGTAAACACATCTGAAGACACAGAACTCTTATCATCATGTTAAAACAAACAAGTCCCATGCAACAACCAAAGAAAAAGTAGCAGACAAAGCAGTAAGTAAACTGACCTGTTTTGAAACCCAAGAATTTTGTCTGTGAAAATACTGAAAAATATTTGTTTACGTCATGATGCTGCTGTGCATGAACAGTTCCACATCTCTCTGTACAACATCTGAAAATCTGAACAAATCTGCAGCACTCACACACAGCTTGTGTGACACCGTGCATATGAAAGTATGTGCTGAAAGACATGCTTTCAGAAAGCTCCTCCATACTGCTTTCACAGTATGGTCAACACTCCTGGGAAGAACCGAAACGATCTGTTGCACCTATAGAGTGCAGCTGGTTTTACAGATGCTTACTTGGTAAGTCTGACTCATCTCCAAAGGTGCCTTTGTACATGCTGCACATGTACAATATGATAGATTTACCATTTTCTGGAAACACCAGATTGGCAGTCTTTGTCTTGCACAGCCTGTATTTATATCTTTCTGACTGGAAAATCCCCAGCAGAATACTGTGGCCTTAGAACACAATACAGTTACGAACCACAATTATTACATGAATGTTCTCGCTTTATTCCTTCAGCTTGTTTCATTTTTGAGTTAGTGTCACTTTTTCTTACTTTTCATCCATTTGTAGGGCTCTTCCACATGCTAAAAAACAAGCATAAAACATGAAAATGGGCATTGGCATTTGCAACAGGTGTAGTATTTGGAACAACTTCAGCATTTCCATTTCAAGGTGAACAGCACAGCATAAAAATCAGGAAAGTAAAAACTTGTTTCTGACTAGTTATATGTGGATCTGGTGCGTATATCTTTTAAACACTGATTTTACTCAGAAGCATGCACGTTCTGAGCTGCTAAATAGAAAAAAAGGGAAAATTTATATTTTGATAGCCACATGTAGATTTAGTCTCTAAGACTTGACATCAACATCAGTACTATTCAGTAATGTCTAGCAAAAATTTTGCTCCTTCATCTTTCTAAGGAGACTCTTCCCCTCCCACCACTGACCATGCTACTAATCTAAATTAACTGAAAGTGCCAGTTTTGGCACTGCTTTTCATTTTAGCAGTTAGGTTCTTGGCTTCTCATTTTGTGCCTAAAGATTGGGATTTTGGTTGGGTCTTCCAACTATATTAATATTGAGCTTCACATACTAAAATAAGCAGCAGTTCAGACCACAGCTCTCACCTGGAATACCTCAGTGTAAGGAGATAAATAGTGACGTAGAGCCTGATGTACAGTGGCATCCTACAGCATTCCTTTATTGCCATCCCATAAAGCTGGGGAGGAGGAAGCAAGGATCTCAAATGTCAGCTGCTGTAAACAATTTGTGGTTCTCATCCTGACACTGTGTGAGCTGAGGCAGCCCAACAGTGCCTACAACTCCCCTTTACAATGTGTGTACAGATACACAGACACACAGTCATGCTTTTATCACAGGTGAGAATCTGGTCCACCAAATTTAGGTTCTTTAAATGCTCTGCTACATTCCAGATGTTCACATACAAAAATAAAAGTAATTGACTCCTGAAAAGCTGATGGAAATGAAAAGGCAATGGAGCAAAGTTATTCTGGGGTTCTTTAATAAGTCTCCCACAGGCATTTACTAAATTCATGCTGCTTGTTGCATTTTGAAGGAAAAAAGGTTTTTAACTAGCATGCTGCAGTCATCATTGATTTCCACATAAAATGGAAAAACTGACTGCAAAAAAAACCAATGGAAGTAACCAGTCTTTCTTTTCTACAACACGTAAGTTATACAGATAAACACTATAGTTTGGGGGTTTTTTACCATTTAAAACCATTCTCCTAAGATATAAATCAAATTTATGCTTATGCATGCTAACATAAATGCTGCTTACAGAGTAATGACATCTTCCAGAGTGGGGAAACACAAAAACAACAACAACAACGAGAAAAAACAACCCACAGATACATGTATATTCAATGTAATTTTGGGAGCAAGACTTTGTTGCTTTCATTCAAGAGGAGAGAAGGCTGGGAATCAGGGAAAAAATGGGTTGAAAGGGATTTCTGGAAGTCTGGTTGGGCTGAAGATCCAAATCCCAGTCATGCGTGGGCTGACTTCAAAGTTAAATCAGGTTGCTCAGGGCTGTCTCCAGTGGTTTCAGATACCTCCAAGGATGGAGATTGTGCCTACCACTGTCTTTGTCCCTTTTCCAGCCTTTGACCTCCCTCACTGGAAAGGTTTTCCTTCCTTACATTCAAACAAATTTCTCTGAATTTCTCTTTCTGCCTTCTGTGTCAGTTGCCTCTCAACCCTTTGCTGTGTACTTCCAAGCAGCCTCTGGTTCCATTTTCCTTGTAACCAGCCATGTGTAGTTGAATACAGCAGTTATTTCTCCCTTTTCCCTTCTTTCAAGGGCCTGAGCAAACATAGCTACCAGTTTTCTCATATGTCATGCCTTCACCGCTGCTATGACATATGGCTGACTCATGTTCAACTTGTTCACCAGCATCTCCAGGCATTTTTCTGCAACAATGTTTTCTAGGTAGTGCCAAGCTTGTACTGTTGCATGGGGTTATTCTGTCCCAGGTGCTGGACTTGCATTGTCTTTGAACTTCATGAGATTTCTGCAAGCTCAATTCTCCAGCCTGTTTTGAGCCTTCTGAGCAGCCCTCCACAGAACTGACAGCTTCCCTTCCCCAGCCAGCCAGCCATTTCACTGTAGAAGGCAATTATGTTGGTCAGGCAGAATTTGACTCTAGTAAATCCATATTGGCTATTCCAAATTACCTTCTTGCCCTTCATGTGTGTGGAAATTACTTCCAGGAGAATTTTCTCCATAATCTTCTTGCAAAATGAACTCTAGTTCCCCACATTCTCCTTCTTGACTTACTGAAATTGGACATATTTACTATTTTCCAATTATTTGGGACTTCCTCCTGTCACCATGATCGTTTGCAGATGTTAGAGAGTGGTCCCATAATGACATCAGCCCACTCCCTCAGGGCTTTTGGACATACCTGGTCCCACAGACTACTGCATGTCCACTTTGCTTAGTTAGTCCCTACTGATCATCTCCTATCAGGGGTGATACTTGGCTCCCCCAAACTCACAAAGAAACCCTGAGATGAAGGCTGTTTGTCTGAATTACCCCATGGAATATCATATGATCAGGTCTTACGCTATTTCATCAAAAAGAGTAAAATCCCCCAGACTGTGAGAACTGTAGCTATTTTGAAATATAAAGATGCTTCTTTCTAGTACTTTGTAAAGCACCCAAGCTCCCTAAAGGGGAAAGATTTAAAAGCCTGTACTCCTCATTTCTCATATGCTAACCTCCTGACAAGTCACTACTGAGCTTTTTAGATCTTTTATATATCATCATAAGGCACCTTACTTTCTCTATGCATTTGAGACCCTATGCTGCCAGGCATAGCTTCTGAATCTTGGGCTGGGTGAAGCACGTACAAAGAAGTCAGGTGTTGCAGTATTACATGCCATGGCTTCTACATTTCTTTTTGAATCTAGACTGTAATTGCTGTGAAAAGCAGAAAAAAAGAACACCAGAAGAATTCAGATCAAATGTTGAACAACACTTGGCCAATTCACCTTTTGCATTTAGTCTTAAACTTTCTTTTTAACAAATTATTGACTTGGCTATATTAAGTATTTCATAAGTAACAGGTCTGAGCTTTATTACACCAAAAGGAAGAGTCCATGGGCCAAATACTTGGGAGTGCCTATGGGGCTTTATTGCACAGCAAAGTTATAAATGAAAAGAATATTAAGTGTAGTGTCATCTTCTTATTTGAGATAGAGTAAGTATTATTCACATATTTGGGAAAAGCCTCAAACTATTCCAGAAGGCAATATCAGCCATTTTCCCGTTTTTCTTTAAAAAAACAACCAAGTATCCCTCCATCTGCATCTGTGGGACTTAGAACACCAAATAGAAACAATCACTAAATCAGGAATCCAGAGAAAGAAAAACTAATAAAATCAGGACCAAAAGCGTTCACATACATTTGGCCTAAATTTGGGTTATTATATTACAGAGGCCATTCATGCATGCATTTTTCTTAATCTGGTACTACGTGATAGTTCCTATTTTCCTGTGTATCAAAAAGCACCAACTCCTGAAGTCATGCTAACAAAGAACTCCAAAATGAATCAATGTTTTATCCTTGGTTGTAAATATGTTCTGTTTCAACTTTACATTAAAGATTACATTATAGACAAAATAGGAAACAAAGCAGACCTTCTTACCTAGTGAAATTTTTCATTCAATTTTAAAATAAATATAATTATTCCCAAAAATATGTATTGAATTATTTTCGTGAATTATGTTTACATAATTAAATTATTTTAAAGGAGACCTTGAGAAAACAGGAGGTTAGGCAGACTAATAGTAGTAAGTAGGAAAGTAAATTCAATGTGATTTCACAAAACAAATCACACTTATTTTTGTCTCAAACAAGGGCAACATGTGTTGGCAGACTTGTGAACTCATCTACAAGGATTAGACTTCACTGTAGACATTCAGGGTGCCATTTATTATCTCACGATGCAGCATTTTCTAATCTGTGTGGTGTTGTTTTAAAAACAGGCATCCCACTTTCTGGTTAAAAAGTTGTCAAATCTTATTAGCCCAGTAACCCAGTTCCTTCCAGGCTGGAGATAAACTAAGGCATTGTCAGATGTGTTGTTTGCTGAAAAACAAAAGGTCACCTGGGTTATTTTTCCCCTGTTTAATAGTTACACGTCACTTTTTAAACAGTATCATCAAAATTTCAGAAAGTAAGTTTAGTGAAAGGTACAGTGCATTCAATTATTAAATAGGATTAAGTTGTTCAGTTCCCCAGTATTTCTTTCTGATTTTAAGTCTTTTATCCTCTAAGTTTTAACCACCTATGTTTTAATAAAGGAAGAAAAAATAAAATTGCATTCAGGCTTGTGTATGTGCATTAAAAAACATTACAAGATGGCCTAAAGGTTGCTGAAGACTTTGCATTTTATGATGTTTTAATAGTAAGGCAAAAAGATGTATTTTGGTATCATCTTTCTGCATACTGAGTACGGGCAAAAGTAGAGCTTTTCAAGAGTCAAGAGCAGAAGAAGTAGTAGTATTTAGAATATTACCATATTTATTCCAAAACCTGAGGGGTGGAAGTGGGCAGTGGAGAGCAGGATGGGATCAAAACATAAATAGAATATGACAATTTTTTAATGTTCTGAATTGCAGATTTCAAGATATTTTCAAATGCATAACCAAAAGGAAACCTTTTTTTTTTTTTTTGAAAGAAGAGAACTAAAGAGCATTTTAGCTTGGCTGAAGACAATCAGCTATTAATTCAGCATGAAAAAAAATGCCTCTGATTAATACAGAATCAAAAAAAAACCAGTCCTTACATATAAAAGGTCACATTATCTATTTAGAGTTGCTCTACCTTTCAATGAGATTACAAATGTGGAGCTAATGGACTACATAGTTAATGGTCTGATTATAAGTAAATTCTCTTGTGTAAATATGGCAGAAAATTATATATACCTAAAGAGCATTACAGCCACTTAGGATGTGCAGGGCTAGGAAGTCGGACTGACTGAGCTTTGCCTTCCATCTCAAGCCTTTCCTCCTTCATCACAAACACAGCAGGAAAAGCTAAAGGATGTGCACCTTTGAATTTTTCTGCTTTTATGGCTCTCATTGACTGATTCCTTTGAAGGTAGTAGTAGACAGCCTTTTCAGAGCTTGGACTGCATGGAGGCAGGGCACTGTGATGCCATGGGGATGCTCAGAAGACTTTATGTGCGCCTCTCTCAGACTTAAGTCCACCATCACCTGACAAAAGTGAAATTAGTTTCTTGTTACCCATGCTAAACTTGTGGATGAACATAAATGACACCACCTGACTCCTGCACATGCATGCCCTGCCTGGCATTCATCATCATGCCAAAACATTTGCCCTGAGGGACTGAGTGCCTCACTTCTGGCCAAGCTGCAGAACTCCACCACCTGCCAGATTGCCTCACATAGCAAGTCAGTTTAAATTTCCATTTCTTTGTCACCCACAGGGCATCGTAAACATAGCATAAGTATCTTGGATTGATCTTGGATGTACATAATTATCATTTTCTGAAACCCAGCCCAAATACAATGTAAGGATGATAAGCAGTGAGGGAGGTCTAGATCCTTGGGCATATATCTTTTATGGTCATGAGAATAATTTTGACATTTTTGTTCTGACCAATGATTAATCATGTATAGTTTTCTTCTAAAAATATATTCTAGGACCAGTCATGTCTGTATGCACTGTGGTCCTGAAATTCAGTATTCACAATGAGCAAAATTAGCACTTTTACTTGTGGTTGGGGGACACAGATCCATAGTAGCTGCAGTGTCAGGCAGGTGTGCTGGGATTTGGCAACTGGTAGCATGTTCAGTGCTTAGAGCTTGGTGTGGAAAAACTTGCTTTTCCAAGCAGTTCAGAGGTATCTCAGATGTCTCTGCTCTACACAGAAGGCATAGCCCGAGATGCAGAGAGACGCTGCTGCTAGTGTGATAAACCTACTATATAAATCTTCTTTGTTTTCCTCCCACTTTAAGCATCATGGCATATCTGTTGCTCCTGACAGCCCCCAGAGCAACCCCCTTATCCACAAGTGCCCTGGCTTTCACTGCCATCAAGCGCCCATAAATGACAGAGAAGCCCATAGAGTTCTGGGGGAGGGATTCCCGAAAAGTTCAGAGCAAGCATTGCAATGGAGAGGTTTCGCCAGCAGATGTCAGAAGGCAGACCGCAGATACACACCGCCTCACCAATTCCTGAAAAATCACATTTCGGTCCCTTCATGCTTCCCCTGCCTGCCTTCTCCACTCCTTCTCTCCTGGCACATACATGCATAACCATACAGAAAGAAAATCATTAAGGGAATACTGGCTGGGTTTTTTTTTGTTTTCATTGGAGCCTCACACATATACAGAAGATCCAATACCCTGTTAAGCTTCACATGACATATGCAAGAAAAAGAGTTGTCTAAAATTTGAAGTTGCTAAACAAGCTGAATAATAACAAGTTCTGTGAGCTCTGGAACTAATGAAGTCTCATTTTTTATGGATTTTACCTCATGGTTTATTGAAGCTTTTCCTATGCTGTGAAACTTCAAATCTTTGCTTTTTTGTGTAATGGTGATCCCAAGGGACAGGTTTTCAGAGAGATGCTGAAACATCTTTCTGTGGCTTTTCTCTTTTCTTCCCAGGCATCCTTCCTTACTGAAATTGAATAAATTTAAGACTACTACCCACCTCTCAAATTTTGTTGAAATCACATGGGGCTCCAAAGTGCACAAGGCTTTCTTCTGTAGGAAACCTAGCAAAAGAAAATGCAAGGACAGCTTAATCTATTACAGACTCAGATTAATGAGGCCATTTATTTTATAGTTTAACTCTGCTAGAATTACTTAAACACCTGAAAATTCACTGGCAATTTAAATGTTCCATTAAGTATTCTGATGATTCCTCATTTTTCTACCAGACTATGAATTTATGGAATATACATAAATGTGTCTGATTGACCATCAATCTCTGCTTTGAAACCGTGTTCCTGTGACCGCATGTTAGTAGGTTACCTCTTCTCCCTTGTTTCTCCCTCCTTTCCAGAACAGAGAGTGAGTAGATCCTGGACATCATTTCCACACCCCTCCAGCAAAACTAAACAGGCATCATTGGTAACAGTGAAAGGGAGCAATTTGCCTTCTACTGGTGTCCTGCAACTTCCCAGCTGAAGTTACTCTGAATTTCTACAATGATCTCAGCAAGAATAAGATTAAACGCTCAGCACTTTTCTCTTAATGTAAGCTTGTGCTTATTCCAGCTCTTTTGAGCATATGTTTTTACTATGCCAAATTAATGAGTTTTGTTTTATTATTCTTTCATAATTTTAAGCTTTGATTAGTCTAGCTCTTAATATGTACATAAAATTAGTTTGATTTTACTAGCTATTGTTTAAATTAACACTCTTAAATTAATATCTTTGTATTGTGAAGCTGTTTTTTGTTGCATTATAATGGTTACTTATCCTTCCTGACCTGAGATTATATTGCATCACAAAAATATAGCAACAGATTTTTAAAATTAAATAGAATTTGTATGAAGCATGAATAATAGTCATGTGGACTCATCTATATTCATCTATAATAATGATCCCTTTTGAGCTTTTTTTACAGAAATGGATCAGTTCTGTGAAAACTTAGAATGTAGCTAAAGTCTTGTAGCTGAACAGCTAAACAGAAATGTTAAATTTTATCACTTTCACATTTAAAATATCATCCTCATCAAACAGATTCAGAGCCATTTCAGTGTCTGGTAACACAACTGTACAGTTACTAATGCAGTTGTGGGAGTCATAGCAAGCAAAATTTCTTAATGGTACGCCTGGAAATTGCACATATAGGTAAGTGCAAGCCAATTTACTCTTTATGTAAACAAGCTCAAGAATGATGATGACAATTGCTCAAAACCAAAGTCCATACACCTTATTAATTTTCTGGAGTTAGATTTGGGTGTGTTGGTCATGCACTTCAGTGATTTTTTTAAATAATGTAATGTCCACACAACACAAGCCAATACAAGCCTTCCCTTCACCTCCCTCCACAGTGTCACAGCTCATGCTTATTCAGCTCACCTCCATTCTGACCTCCCTGTCCCAGTGCAAGTTCTGTCTGCGATGGTAGGCTTGTTCTTCATTTTAACTCCTCTCCTGTATTATCAAGGGCAACACATACTCTCATTATACCTTTTTAGGCCAATGAGTCCATTTATGGAGACATCTGAATCAATCAGAACCACTGACAGAATATATGACATTTTAATGCCATTGTTTTAACGAGACAATATTTTTAAAGTACTTACACTAGTCTTCAAATGCACATCCTGCTTATTCTAAAGAAAATTCAAACCAGCTTAATTGAATTGTCTCAAGAGCATAAAAGAAGGTTTCCCACTTGCCATTATCAGCCTTCAAAGAGACAAACAGGTGGACAAGAAATGATGGAAACAGGCTTTCCAACAAAAACTGAAACTAAGGACTCTTGGGCTGTCACGGATTAGGAGGGAAGAACAAATGGTCAAGAAAAATGGTTTTGTTTCTAGGAGTGTAGTAAGTTAAGCTATCTCATCCAGTCCAAACTGAAAGCACAAGAGTATAGTGGTGTTCTAGTGTATGGAAATCCAGACCTTCAGATGTTTTCTTGAATAAAAGCAACACTGGGTTACACCAAGCAAATTACTTTAATTCTGTAGGCTGTTGAATGTAGCTAAATCTAGTTGAAGTTTGTGTGTCTGTCCTTGGCAGATCGTGGAGTATCATATTCCAGTATTCCTGCTTGAATCAATAAAAGGTGCAAATGGCTGGGGAGATTGAAATTCACCATTTTCTCAGAAAAAAAATAAAGCCATGCAGGATTCTACCAAAAGGACCTGGATGCAGAAGTGTGGATGACAAAAGGCTGAACACACATTTAGTTTAAAGAGACCACAGTCTCATCCTCAGTTTAATTGCTTCTAGCTTCAAGCACCTTTTCACACCAGGTATTTCCCTATATATTCACACAGATCACCCCAAACAGAAAGGGTGAGGAGAGTTTCTGTGAGGCCCACAAGGTTAATGCACTGAAAATGACATCTCAAGAGGTACAAAAAGTATCCAGCAAAACTTCACCACAGTGGTCTCTCTCGTATCACACTGGTGGGTCCTGTGGTCTGCAAGAACAGCACACCTCCCTTGTGCACAGCCAACCGCTTCGGCCAAAATACTAGTCTCTCTTGCACTGCAATACAATCCAGGGAAGTTCTCTAAAATGCAGAAAACTGTGTCCCTTCATATGCAAATATGAACTGTAAAATAAAAAACATAAGTATGAGCACAAAAGCTGCAGGACAGTGATAACAGTGTGCTGTGACTCTGACTTTTGTCCACTTCAAAAACCAGGTCCCACCACTGGTGCAAAGGCCAGGCCTCTCCAGCAACTGTCCTGCTCCAGCACGCTTGTATTTAGATGCAGGGAGATGGAGTGGGAAGGACAGGGAGGCATGGGGCAAACGAGGGCAACACCAGAGCCTGGGGGGCGTGGTAGCTCTGACCCAGAGCTCTTTGAAACCACTTCTGCTTCACCATTACCTCAGGAAAAAAAAAAGAAAAAGACAAAAAATTACAAGATGTTTTACGCATTTGTTCAAAGATCCTTGTAAATTCAAAAGGAAATACTTTAATTTTACAGGGTTGACTGACAATCAGTGATTTTTTTTTTTTTTTAATACATTATAGGTTGAAGGTCACTCCAAATGTCAACAGTAAAATAATTTTGTCAATATCTGAACCTATACTGACTGACCATCCCCTGAAGTATTTCAGGCTGCTTCTTTCAAGTGAAATCTTGAATCATCTACAGTATTTATATCAAACTCCAAAATAATAAGAAAAGCATATCTATATTTCCATTGCTAATGTGGCCCATTTAAAAAATTGTATTTATTCTAGTGTCAGCTAGCAAAAACAACAAAACAGAACACAAATTTTTTGCACTCTGAAGCAGAGAGCAGAATACACTTTGTCCCAAGCACAAGGTTTAGATGAAGACTGGGGTTAAAGCTACAAGGTCAACAAGGTAAAGGAATAAAACAGGTGCCTAAACACTCCTGTTGATATATACCAACGAGTCTAGCTATACACATAAGAACATTCTCAGACACAGACTTGCCCATTCCCACCCCCTCTTTCTCCCCCTGAATCCTAAGTCCTGCTTAGGATCTGCTTGGATCTGCTTTCAGTCTGGATCAGCCATGTGCACTGCAGGAAATACCCGAGACTTAGTTCTTCCTAAGTACACTGTGGCAATTAGAGTCCAAGCCCCTGTTTAAAGGTGTCTTGCTCATGCAGGAAGGAGTGACAGTATCAAAGTTCATCATCCCTAAAGCACCGGTGAACCTGAACTCCAAACCCCACATTTGCCAACCAAACCCCTGTTCACCACCATCACTGATTGTTGCATTTCCCACTAGGCTGGAAGTGGAAATCACTTTCCCATGTACTATTACAAGAGGCAGATTGATCCCATTGCAGAAGGTGAAAGAGGCTTTTTGTGCAACAGGTTCCGGGATGACTGGATTGTATGTATGTACCACAATTTGCCATTGTTTCCTCTCACTACACTCCTGCATACACCCAGCAAAGGACAGCACTGTCATTCATAGAAACAAGTTTCCTTTTTTACTTACTCTCTGAAAAATTCTCTAATCACCAAAAGCTCCTGCAGCTTCTTCTGGAATGCCAGAGCAGCAACTCAAGAATTTTTCAAATGTCTAAAACTTCTCTGTGTTTGAGATACTTTGATCAAAATATTTATTTCTCAGTCAAAATGTCTTATTTTTCCTTTTACAGATGCGCTGACACTCTACTTCGAAAGGTTTTTGCTTTACAATGCTGTCTGCATATATTTTCAGGTTACAGTAAGTCTAACCAGATTCCATAGTAACAGTAATGTTTTATTCTAAAGAAGGTTTAGAAAAGGAAAGCAGAAACCACATATCTAAAATGTATAGTATTAAAATACACCTTTGTGTAATTCTGAGTGCCACGTATAAAAAACAACATACCTTCAATGATATATTTCCTTAATGGCTGTCATTCATACACGTACATGCTTGTGCACGTAAAATGTGAAGTTGTTCTAATGCATTTGGTACATTGCTGCATGTTCTGTAGGATTCCAGTGATACTTAGTTAATGAATTGAATGTGCATTTATTCATACTTTAGATAGACAAACAGTAAAAATATGCTGAAACAAGTTTACTTGTGCCAACAACATTTAGTTCTGCAACTTGTCCATTGGCTGTATTAGGTCCTGCTATAAATCTCACCATTACCTCCTTCCACTTAAGCACCAATTATTTTTAGCCCACAATGTGCAAATCTTACAAAACCTAACTTCTACATTGTGTTGAGATTTCATATATCTCCAACACCTAGTGCTTAAAGTCTACATTATGAATCATCCTTTTAAAACCATGGCTCTTGCATCACATTGTTGACACACTTTGTGCACAATTAATGCACTTAATTTTATCTCTTGCCTTCAAAACCCAACAGTTCATTTAGCAACCACACAAGAGAAAATTTGGATCCATTCTGATGTGCAAATCAAACACAGGAATTGATAACAGCTTTGACATATCAGACAACCACGGCTAAAACCATCATACCTTTGAAATTAGTTTCTATGTTTAAAATTCCTAAAGGAAAAACATTTTTGAAGACACATACAAATGCTAACTAATTTGTAGCAATCTAAAATAGGGAGGGGTTTTGTGCAGAAAAAAAACATTGAATTAAGGAAATGGGAAGTAATTCCATCTTGTGGAAAATGGCTAATTATTGCTTACATTAATATCTGATCAGATCATAAAAAAAGCTGATTTTTCAGACATTCTTATTTCAAGTCCTGGGCCTTTAGACTTTAACATATATTTAAGAGTATGTAAAACACATGATTAGGAGTAATAGGAATACAATTTATTAACTGCATTTGTTATTGCAAAACATAATTTTAATATTTCTATATAGCATATTTGCATATATTTCTTTTAATTCTTTGCCTAGTGTAATTAGAAGTCATTCCTCAGGAAATTAAAAATAAAAAGGAATGCTAGCCAATATTTTAAAAATTCAAAATTGAATAAATTGAAAGACACTGGTTCTTCTTCCATTGTCATTAAATTAGGAATACTTCTGGGACACTCTTTGTTAATCTCACTGATTTTTTTCTCTATCATCATTCCCCTATATTTAGATCTACAGTCTTTCTGACTTAACTTGTCCAGGATGCCTGATCCTAGACTTAGTACATGAAGGCAAGAAGGTAAAAGAAAAACTGAGCGTGTAGCTTTATACACATTTTAAAATTATCCATTCCTTTTTCAAGAGTCTTTTTCTCTCATATGAAAGATAATTTTGGTAATACTAACTACTAAAAATGTAGAAAAAAGGTAACAGTCTGATTAAATTGACTGAACAGAAAACCAACACATTTTTAAATGTTGGCTTTTTTCTTATGTCAACAAAAGTGTGTTATTGCAACAATAGCTAGTAATTTCAATTCCATCTAGCTGAAACAAGAGTTTAACGTGGTTATGTTCAGCCTCTGTGAATGAGACAGGCGATGCACAGACTGGATTAGGAATATGATTCAAATCTACAGTGCAGTCATTGTTTAATGTCTGTGACAGAAATGGGTATCTTAACTACGTGCTATTTCTCCACCTCTCAGTCTGTCAAATTTATCCTGCATTTTCGTTCTCTCTTTAAAAAAATGTATATTCTTATCTGCTTCTGTCCATCATTCAACTCATGCTTTCTTGGGTTCCCCCAGCTTTGTTAAGTACTGGATTTTTGTTCCTGTATCTTCCCCTCACGTTTACCTTACAGAAGCCCTGCTTTGTCTTGTTTAACTTTAGTCTACAGTTATTTCTGCTTTCTTGGGTTTTATACTGAACTTTTTCAAAGAGGCTTGCAATTCCAGCATTATTTAAAAATTACCAACTTCCATACAGTAAAAAAAAAGGATAGGGAACAAAAGCAGAAGTGGTGGCACTAGTAATTGACCTTTTGTTCCACTTGGAATTCACAAAGCCAATTCGGCTAGTAAAATTAGCTCTATAAGGGCTCCCATCAGATTTCTCAACAAAAAGTGAAATTACCTGTTTTCCTAACTGTATGTGTGAACACTACATAGAAAATACACTCATCGTATCCATTCTAATATGTGAAGCTCTGTGTCTGATGCAGGTCCAAACTGAAAAGGAAATTCACACAGCCACCAGTGGCTGTAAGCTCGTCATAGACCACTGGGCAGGGGAAACCAAAGCCCTCTTTTGCCCCTCCACAAATTCACAAATGTGGTGTAGGCGGCTGTCCTGGTTCCGACCAGGACTGGGTTCATCTTGCAGTGGCTGGGAGGGGGCATGGCCAGGACGCGGGGCGTATCCTGTGCCACCTCATGTCCTTGCCAGTGGTGGGGGAAAGGGTGTCTCTTCCTGGGACAAGGAGTAGCTTCTGGCCAGCTAAGGGAGGCAGAGGGAGCAGTGGTGTGGTGCTGGCTCTGAGCCACAGGGAACAGCTGGGGTGGTGTGGCTGTGGTCAGGTTGAGCTCTGCAGTGAGCAGTTTTGCATGTGAATCACTCTTTCTTTTGTACAGTTTTGTTATTAATATTGTTGCTGTTACTGTCCATTTTCTTAGCTCATTGCTGTTTCCAATAAATTGTTCTTATCTCAACCATGACCTTCACCTTTTGGGCTTCCAATTCTCCTCTCCAACCATGCAGCAGGAGGGATGGGGGAGTGGAAGGCAGAGCAAGCAAGCAGCATGTTGTTTAGAGAGTCTCAGTGGGAGCACTGAATTGGGAAGTACCACTCTTTAACCATGGTAGTGGTCTTGAAAGAAAATAAAAAGCGGCGAAGTGAATTATTCTGTATTACCTGTGAGTGGGACTTGCAGTTGTCTGTTATTTTTACAGAATTTATTGTGTACAGAAGTTTCCACTACTGAGATGCAGAGCTTCTCATATTCCCAAAAACCAAGTCATATTTTAAGCTTTGTTAGCCAAGTCCACTAATTGAAAACAAGAACTGAGAGCTTAAACTTTATGTTGTATTGGGAATCAATAGAATTATCAGTTTACACAGTTTGTTATCTGCAGCCCACTTGCTGAATGTCTGTGCTGCTGTACATTGTATTAATTGCATCCTTTTTTAGGATCAAGGTTTAGAACCACAAAAAAATGTTTATAAAAATTCATCTGTTAGCAATGAAGTCAGGCAAGGATCAAGGCCTTCTGATAGCTGGAAAGCCTGCCATCTCAGCTAGCTTTACAATATCCTGCATTCACTTCTATCACAAGCAGTAAGATATAAATCTGTATTACAAATGCTTGAGTTTCATTAGAGAAGGTAGGTCATTCATCATTATCTCCAGTGCTGTTTCTGTTTACCAGGTGGTTGAAAATTTGAAGATCCTCAGGCACTGTCTAGGACAGAGGTACTTGGAAACAATTCCTTAACAAAGCTTAAAAATTCCTGATAGAGCTTAAAAAAACCCCCAGATTTAACACTAACAAGCATTTTCCAAGAATGTGAGTTAAGTTTAGGTAATGTTCCATTAGGAAAAACACAAATGCTTCACGTGAAGCACTGGTAGTCCCAGAAAGAGTATTACTCTTGTCTCTCCTTAGCAATTCTTAAAGCTCTGCTTCAAATGACACATTGTATGCTTCGCTGTCTATATTTGTAGCACCTAATACCTATCTAGCATCTGTTTCTGTACTACAAATAGACTGAACTCAGGAATAGGAGATCTTTCACCGAGTAACTGCAGTTATGCAACACACAGCACAGAGGCATGGGTGGCTCCAGGTGAACCTTTTGGCAAAGTAAGTTGTTGAAGGTCCTGCTACAGCCTGATGAACAATGAAGCTGTTTTCCAGCACGGTGGATTGAGAAATATTTTCCCCAAAATTTCCAGGGAAATATAATTTCTGTATAAGTTCAAGTTAGGCATAGAGATAACTTTCAGAGAGTAAAACACTCTTCTTATCTGTCAGGCCCTGGTATGTGTGTGGGGTGGGAACTTGTCAAAGTTCTTTCTAATCTTGGAGATTCTAACCCAGAAATGTGTTCCCGAAGTGGCTGAAAACCTTCTCGTTGTCCACTTCAGTTCTCTCTCATTAAATGTAGCCATTAGATCCACAGGTCTGCCTAACATTTATTTTGTACTTCCTTGCCCCTCCTTCTGGAATTTCACATTCCAGCTCTTAAAGAAGATATGAATGTCATCACCAGTTGCTCTGAGGTCCTGGGAGATCTTACATATTTGATATGATTTTTGTGTTACACAAATGATTTTGTCTTTATTTCAGCATCATCATCCTTACTGATAATCCTGACAAAATACTTACTTAGCTTTGTGCTACCATGTCTGCATAACAGCCTTCCTTCCATTGTTTTCTGCAGTGCACGTGTCTAAGTAGCACTTTTTAGTGCTGTTTGTAACAGCTACATGCTACTAGATTTTACGTGCTAATTAGCTAATAATGCCTAACAGCTTATAATACACAACTGGCAGCCTAAAATAATCCCTAGTGTTAGTTACTCAATGCAGCAGGCTGTAATGACCTGGGCAGACGAAGGGGGCTAGGTATACAATTGCAGGTTTTACACATACACCAGTCAGATCTACAAGAACAAACTCTTGTTTTCAGATGTTTGTAATCAGCACCCCAGCCTTAAATTCCCCCACCATTTTGATTCTTTGAAATCTCTATACAAAAGTGAAGACAGAGAGAACCTGGTTATGTAATGTAATAGATGGCCTTATTCTTTTGTGTGTGTGTGTGTGAAATGCCAAGCAACAGGTTGCACTGTTTGTACAAGGTTCACGTAAGAGCGACTGAAACAAACGCAACAAATTATCCGTTGGTTTCTCCCAAGGTCTGGAAAAGCTAATGCGAGTCACACACACTATTTGAACTCTCAACAGTATTTGCACAACACAGACGGTATCATCATATGAATTATGGTGATCCAAACCACTCATCTGGTAGCGAGGCATAAGGGAGCTAATTGTGCACGCGTTCAATTAAGGCACTGCGGGAAATGTCGCCCGCGCGTCACCCCCCGGGCGGGGGCAACGGGACGAGCGACCTCCCGGCCGCGAGGGGGCGCTGCACCACCCGGGCCCGCTCCGGCCCCCGCCCCGCGGCTTCTGGGAAGGGCGGGGCCGCGGCCGCTCCCCGCAGGCGTCACTCCCAGCATGCAGCGCGGCGCGCTCCTGCCCCTGCCGCCGCTGCCGCTGCCGGGCGGAGAAGATGGCGGAGGGAGGCGCGGCGGATCTGGAGACTCAGCGCACGGACGTCGCGGCGCTGCTCAAAACCGCCCTCCGCAAGGGCGACACCTGGTGAGGGAGGAGCGGGGGGGCTCGGGCGAACCGGCGCGGGCGGCGCCCCCCGCCCCCGGGGGCGCTTGGCTGCTGGAGGGACCGACCTCCTTCCCCTCGCCCTCCCCCCACCCGCTCCCGGGGGCGGCTCGACGTCCCTCCCGCTGCCGGGAAAGTGGAGGCGGGTGACAAGGGCAGGGAGGCAGTGCTGTTCCCCGCGCTTCCCGCCGCTCGGTTCCCGCAGCTCCTGCCAGGCGGGGAGCGGCCGCCTGGGTGCGGCGGGGCCTCGGCCTGGGCCGGGCTGCGGACGGGCGGCGGGGAGGCACCGAGGTCAGCGCCCTGCGGGGGAGGGCAGGGAGGGAGCGGCGCGGCTGCCGGGGCGCGCTGCCGGCTGGCAGCCCCGGATGGCGGGCCCGGGGTCCGCAGGGGGCTTGTTTTGGCTGCGCGAGGAGTCCTGAGGTGGGGGAGAAGAGCTCTGCTACCAGGCGTTTCTTCCATTATCCAGGCCGAAATGGCCCCGGCTTCACCTTCAGGTTGTCAGAAATTATATTTGTACCCTGGCCTGGGTGCTCTGATGCCAGTCCGTGGCTGTGATAAGCCTTGAGTTTAAATTTTATTGCGACTGTAAACGTGTTAGCTTCCTAAGAAAGAGTCCCTGAAGGTGCGAACGTATCCTTATGACACTTTTTCGACAATGAACGTTTGAAAAATATGTTTTTCTGGTCAGTCGTAAAATAATTTCTTAGTATGCGGTACAAATTGTCAACAGAATAATCCACGGCTGAAAAGAATTAGGTTAAATAAGCGCCTCTTTTTGGCGTGTATTTGGTAATTGATCTTCTTTAGTTGTAGTTCTATGAGGCTAGGAAATGAGACTGTTTTTTAGGAGGGGAAAAAATAAGGAACTGACACTTTTTCCACGACTCAACCTCTTCATCTCTTCCTGTGTGAAACTGTCACCCATAGACAAAGGCTGAAGCATTAACTTACAGAAAATTAACTATGAATACACAGAAGTAGAACTAGCCCACCTCATTTCAGCTGTCATCACTCACTGTTCCAGTTCTATAAAAGACTATATTTAACAGTGTTGATACTGCAGCATGTGTCAGAAGCATACATTCTGATGCATTATTCAAATACTGCTGAGTATATGTTCGGTTTTGGCATACGAACAGACTGCTCTTGAAACTGGAAAAGTGTAAGCAACTAGAAAAAGGAAATGAATTCACATGGTAGTGTTGAAAATGACCAGTGGTAATAAAAGTGTGCTCAGGCTTGATGTTTTTCAAGACTGTTTTTTTATGGTTCTGTTGGGTACTTCCCAGGTACTAAAACAATGTCTCAAGCAGTTAATACTGTTCAAAGTGATAGTACTTTTATGACAAGTTGACAGCATGACCGAAACAGTAAGTTTACTGTGCTGTTTACTTTTTTTAGTATGTTCAATATTTTAATACAGAAGAATCAGTTACGTGGGAAAAGCTTCTAAATGTTCTGCTAAAATATATCTAGCTGTGATTGACACTGATATTAGTCAAGTGTTGTGAAACTGAATAAGCTACAGCAAAGTCCCATTTAAGTTTTACTCGTGAGCTGTTAAATCAAGCTACATAAATGTGTATTCTTGTGCGTTCATAGGATTTATGCTTAGACTGTGCAGCTATCTTCACAAGTTAAAGGGTACAGTTAGTCCAAATGCTTTAGGTATTTTGTTATTTATGATTTAGGTATTTTGTCAATGTTTTTTTGATCTTTTGGGACATCAGCAAGGAAACAACAGTTAAAGTGCTGTAAGCCATGGTTCAGAATTGCATTCATTTAGTAGTAAATACTGCCGCAAAAAATTTCAGCGGTGCCATACCAGCTTGTTCTGTTTGAGCTTTAAAGCACTCAAATGCAGTCCTTTCAAAAAAGCTGGCTTATCCTGACAGTCTTTTCCATGCTCTTCAGAATTTAGAGTGGAGAGAACAATAAGCTACATATGGAAAGTATAAAGCTTTGGGGGTTTTCTCTAACAAAGAAGCAGCTAAAGAATAGGGCAAAGAGAGGCATATCTTAAAAGCATCTATGAAGTGGCTGCTGAATTTCTTCATTAGCTCTTCATGTACACTGCAGAGAGAAAGAAATAAAATTGACTTGAAATGCAACATTTTTTAGAGTTAGGTATTGGAAAAAGGATTGCTAGTATTAGAAACCAGTTGAATAGGTGGTTTAGTAAACTGTAGAGTTTGTTCCATTGGAAGTTTTTAAGGGTAGGTTGGGAATAGTGTGCGTTAAGCTGTATTGCTCCAATGGACAGACAAGGTTAGTGTCTTTTAACTGCTTTGGCTGCAGGGACAAGATTTTGGGCTAGTTTGTCACAGTGGTCTTTTTTGTATTCTTTATGGCCAGTTAATAAATTATTAAACTCTGAGAGATTGGGGATTCTTCCATCTCTCCATTTATCTTATTTTTCTAAATGTACATTAAATAAACATCAGATTTTTCCGAGAAAGAACTTACTTGTTTCTTAGTTCTTTTGAATAATGTTGTCTACTTTCATTAGTAAAGTCAGTATAAAAACTGTACTTTTGTTCCATAGAACTTGAATTAATATAAGTTTTACTTCTTGCAGTATTATCCAAAGGATCTTCAGGTTTTGTGGTTGAAAGACCTAGACTTCTGTTGAGGAAAAGAAAAAATGCTGCATTTCATTGTATGTCTCACAGTTTTAGTGTCTGATAAGAATATGTCTCAGTACTTTGTAATTCTACTGGTGCTTGACAAGTGAGGAGAATTTATTGTCTTGAGATTTTACCCTCTCATTTAGAATGACAAAAATTATTGGTTGTTACAGCTGCAGGCAAATCTGAACTCAATCAGTGTCTTCTACTCCCAGAAATTGAAGAGCTGTTGATGTTCGTCAGATTTTTAGGCACAGTATAATTTGTGTGACCAACTGGTCTTGATGATGTCATTTAATGCCTTTGTAGCTGCAGTGATATTCTTGAGAACCTTGCCAAGTTTTTCTCTTTTTACAGTATCACGGAACTGCAGTTTTCAATATTGAAAGATACTGATCTTGGAACAGTTATGTTATAGAGGGGAAGACTCAGTTTTTCTATGTGACTTCTTGAGTGATTTCTCTGTAATTTCTTCCCCATATTAAGGTGTGATTTCTTGATTTTGCCTTTAAAACCACCTTCTGCCCTGACTTCCCTGTAGTTCATGTTCTTCTGTGGCTGTCTTAGAGATGTTGTCTTAGTATCTCGAATATGACATTACAAATACTTTTTTACTCTTGGCTACCTCTTACACACATTGTCCTTCCATGGTCTAGGATATGTAACCACATTTCTCACCTTTAGGTATCACCTGCCAATAAATGTTTAACTTAAAGTGTGTGATAGTGACTTAAAAATAGGTAGCAGCTCAGCAGTCAGTTTTACCACTTCTTCTCTCCTTCTCCCAGAGTTTCCCCACTGTGCTTCTTTCACCTACTGCTTTCCATTTGTGAGTAGATGAGAATATAGAAGTTACTTGTATTTTTAAAAGCAGTAACTTGGATAAGAATTAGGCAGTTACAACTATCACACGGAGTTTATTTAGTGGCTAAGGGAACAAATGCAATTGTTAGATGTTTGAGTAGGGAATACCAAGTAGAAGTACAAATATGTACTGTATACAGAATATATTAGTGAAACCATTTTACTGTCCAGTGCTGGTGTCTGTATGTGACAGAAGGTGTTCATTTAAAATGAGTTCAGACATCTCAAAATCTAGAAGGACAAGTGGAAGCCTTGTCTTTCAGAGAAGAGCTTGGAGAGCCTTTGTCTGTTTTGCTAGAATTTTGAGTCCTGTGCTGAAATCCTTACATAAGAGGAAGATGCCTTCTAGGATAAGGATTTTTAGACGAGCAGATAAAGATTTAAGACATTATCTGTAAACTGAAGCTAGTCAGGTTTAGGCCAGAAGGAAGATGTTGATTTTCAGCCCTGTTGCCCAATGAGTTTTGGTGCTAGTCATCACTTCACAAGTGACGAGATAGATTCTTAATCTCTTCTTGGTTTTTAAGACTTGCAAATTAGTAAAACCACAGAGGTGCAGTATTTTTAGTTTGCAGATGTGTCTGATACACATCACTTCTGAAGTTCTGCTGAGTCTAGGTAGAGTACTGTTGTTATCCATAGAGTGCATTTCTTTGACGGTGAAAAAAACACTCTTTTTTTTTTAACCTGTGGGAATTTCATTGCCTTTTCAGTTGTAATACTTGGTCACTGAAGAGAGTAAATAAAAATGAAGTGGGGTAAAAATCCTTCCCAGTGAGTGATCAGTAGATCAGAAAAGTTCAGCCTTAAAGGGTTTTTCCTCCAGGAGTGAATTTTTCCACTGAAAACGTATAAGCATTTTAATTCTGGCTGCAGTGAAACCTCATGAATCTTGATGAACAGACATCTGTAGCCCTGCTTAAAAACCCTGCAGTGCCCATCATAGATGACAGCCTTGATGCTGAAGTGCTTAGCTTTAATAGCATTTTACACTGTGGTCTTCACAGAACATACTGAGTTGGAAGGGACCCCCGAAGATCATCAAGTCCAACTCAGCCTAGCACAGGACATCCCCAAGAGTCAGGCCATGTACCTTTTTCTCAGTACTGTCCTCTCAGTGTTTCCCACATTTCATTATCCATCATTGCATTGTACATGAACAGAATCTAGATGGAACGTTAATGGAAGATTTTACTTGATTTCACTGAGGGCATGATGACATGTCATGGACTTGCACTTCAATAATATTTGGAATGATATTCTAAATTATTTTGATAACTTCACAAAATGAGAAACAAGGAACACTGTGTCAGTGTTCCAAGGATAGATGAGGAGTTGGATGGGTTTTTTTCTTTCAAATGAGGTTTAAGTTGCTGATCTTGACTTTTAAACCTTGTGGTTGAAGTTTGGTGTTAGGTTTCTCTCACTGCATAAGGAATGGTGCTGCATGTGACCAATGGTTTGCAGAGTTTAAATTCTTCTGGACAATACTTACAATAGAGATGAGTAGATGTATTTTTCTTCTGTGAATTGATTAGGTAGAGTGAGAGCATGTTAAAATCATGGTTGCTCCAGGCTTTTGCCTGAAAATTGAAAGTCAAACATTGATTTTTTAGATGATTTTTTAATGAAAAGTCTTTACTTAAATGGAAAATTTCTAAGGGTATACAAAACACTTACATGATTGTTAATATAATGTTCACGCTGAAATTTTAGCATAAAATTTCACTCCACTTGTTCTGGCTGAATTGTACTTTTTGGTCGGCCTCTTGGTAGTATGATGAAGAATGTGCTGCTTAGGCTACTGCAGCACATTATGGGAGTGGAGCATGGTGAGCTGTAGTGGGATTTTGATTAGTTGATTTGAAATCTTGGTGCATTTTGTTGAACTAAACACTTAGTTATGAAGAGGAATCTGAAATACTTAGACTGATTTCTTCAAAATGGTAGGTAAACTCTTATTTTTTTTTCTTGTGGATTTACCTATCTTTTGAATAAAAATGGTATAGTTTGTGTGATAGAGTAGAATAGTTGTTACCATTTTGAACTTCAAGAACTTGTTAATTCTGAAAGAAAATTTAATTTGAAGGCATCTATTAATTATGAGTGTATTTAGTCAAGCAATTTTTGTCACCTTAATCAAAGTAGAAATACAGATACAAACCTATTCTTACGTTCTTATTTTTATAGTTGCAGTTGTGCAAGAGCAAAAATCAGATGCTGTGCCTTTAAGCAGGAGTCCTAATTTGCTTTCAGCAACACAGTTGTTCCACTTTGTCCTCTGTATTGCTTAATCTGTACTCATGCACAGTAAGGAGAGTAAAAAAAAAAATCCTCACCTATCTCTCTGGACAATTTGCACAGTTTTACTGTTAAAAGTGAAATAGCTTCTGTTCAGAAGATATGATGTCCCAGCAGTACACAGTGCAGGAATGGGTGTCTCTCTGTGAAGTGTCTTTATTGCATATTAAAAGTTTCCTGGTTTGATTTTGAATTCAAAGAGCTGATGTATCAGTCAACATAAATAAATCTAGGTTACAGGTTGTTTAATTCTGTCTGTGTGTAACGGTCAAAAGAATTCAGAATGGTTTTGACAGCAGTGGGAAATACCAAGATCTTGGTCATACCATTCAGGCATTTTTCTATCAGCTTGGATGTTGAGGTAAAGAATAAATGCTGTTGTACTTGTGTGGTGTTGATAGTATGTTAATTAGGCTTATTAAGTCAAAATACGCAGTAAATCACAGGTGAACTTGAATGACATTAAATAGTTACAAACCATGGGAGAATTTTAGAAATCAGTTAATAAGTTTCCTGATAGTGCTTTCTTTTGTTCCATGAACAATGTCCATGTGGTCATGCAGCTGTGAAATTTTAACACTTCCATAAACTTATAATTTATTTTTATTATTTGTTGATTTTTTATTAAAGAAATGAAGGTGTATTTACAAGTGTTGTAGTAGCTTCATTTTTTTTGTACTTGTAAGTTAATGTACAAAGGCTGTAAGTAATTCCTATTTTGGGCTGCCCTAAGTCTCTACAGTTGATCATTTGGTCATACATAAGGATACGGTCTTCTCTGGTAAATTTGAGTGACTCAATTTTATTGGGTTTGCATGGCAAGGTATTGGTAGCAGGGTTGCTACAGGGGTGGCTTTTAGGAGAAGCTGCCAGAAGCTTCCCTATGTCATACAGAGCCAATGCCAGCCAGCTCCAGGTGGACTGACCACTGACCAAGGCCAAATATCCCAAACTGAAAGGGACCCATAAGGGACATTGAATCCAACTTCCTGTTCTTTGCAGGACTGCCTAAAGCTAAACCATATGGCTAAGAGTGTCATCCAGGTGATCCTTGAACTGGCAGGCTTGGTGCTGTAACCATTTCCCTAGGGAGCCTGTTCCAGTGACCAGCCACCCTCTCAGGCTTTTTTCATGATGTCGAGTATGAACTTCCCCTGTTGCAGCTTCATTCCATTTCCTGATGTTTTATTCCATTATCTGGTATTTCAGAGGACTCTAGAGTATAAATTGTCCCTTGTATATGATAATCCATTTCAGGCAGGCAAGAAACATTTTACAGAAGAGAGCAGATATATCTTATGAAACAATCTGAAGCTCTGCTCAGAAGTAAACACTGGGTAGTGAAGTAGGCCAGGCTTGAACTGAGAACACATTCACATGTTCTACAGTTTTTGATTCTACTTGCACAAAGAAATACTTAAGTATACATAATATAACCAAGAAAAAAAACTTCTAAAGCTAATTAAACTGTACAAATACTTCCAGTATTATTAATACTGAAAATTCAGTATTTGAGTGTAATTTTCAGCAAATGGTACATGCATGTTTTTGCTTACTTTTAAGTAGAGGTTTGGGACTACTCCGGTGTCTTATGTTATCAACCAGTTGGCTCTAAGTGACTTGGTTGTACTATTTTCTTCAAGCAATTTGTGGTTACTTACTTATTTGAAATGTCTGTAAATGTCAGGTATCTGCTGCTTTAGAGTTAACCAGTTCATTTTGCTGTGCAGATGTCTTGGTTTTTAAGGTTTGTCCCTCAAAGCAGAATATCTAGAAATTTGAGACTGTTCTTGTCTTTAATCTTAATTACAAATCCTCCAGGTTTGTTTCCCCCCAGAAGATGGATTGGTTATCCTGCTCATTAGCTTAACTGATGACATCCTAGAGAGCAGAATTTGTGTTTCCTGGTTGAGTGAAATCTCGATTCTGTCAGATAACAAACATTTCTTAATCATAATTCTAAAAAATGGATAGGCCATATATTTTAACTTTGATGGAGAGTTCTGGGGTAGCCTTCTCAGTGAGGTCCACAGTTCAAGAAACTACTGTAGCATTAGATTCATTTGGAGCTCCTTCCTGCATCAGGTAATGGTAACAAAAATAAAGGCCAAGTTTAATATACATATATTTTAGGTCTCTGTTTTAGTAATGCATGGTATGCTATTTTTGTATCTGGGACAACACACATTACAGTGAAGTGTATCTGGTCCAAGTGCATACCCCAAGTTTTTAAATATTTTTTCCTTAAAAAGGATCAGATATCATTTAAGAAATGAGGGTTTAGCAGATGTAGTTCTGTTTACTTGAGCTGTGTATTTTCTTCTTAAATTATTGGATGTCCTTCATAGGTAATATTTAGTTTTCGGGTGTTTGATTTTATCATGGATATTATAACATTGACGAAAAGATAATTAAGTTGCCTTCCTATGGTTTTCCTTCTCTTATGCAGATGAGTAGTCTTGTTGATCTTGGTGACAATGCTATATTGAATGTGTTTGTAGAATCAAAAATTGTAAGTTGTAAATCTCTGATTATTACTTTTCCCATTCATGCTAAGTAGTATGGATTTTAGCTACAGAAGTGCTTTAGCAGATTGATTGATTCCCCTTGTCCTCCTTTTTTTTTCCTTCCCCTCCATAATCTTTAATGTGGCATATCCTTCTTGCATAAAATGCATATGGCATTTGAATGCAAATTTCTGGTTTCCCTAATCTTACTGGAAAAGTAGTGTTTCATCTCTTGATTAAGAGCAAGTTCTTGTAATGGAGTGTTCTGGTTTTGGCCAGGACAGACTTAATTTTTCCACGGTGAGGGCATGGAGCCTGGAGCCTGGAGCCCAGCCCCGGGAACGTCCAAGTTGTTATGCTCTACCACCCCCGGGGGTGGGAGTCAAGGGCTCTTGTTTGGGAGAAGAGGGGTGTGGCTTCAGGTTGAGAAAAGGCATGGGGAGGGGGAGACCCGTCCACCATTGCTCATTGTCGCCCAGGGTTAGCATTTTGCATGTAAATCACCCTCTTTTCTCCTCTTGTTGCTGTTACTGTTTGTTTTTCTTATCTCATTGCTGTTTCCAGTAAATTGTAGTTATCTCAGCCTGTAATCTCTGCTTTTTGTGGAGGTGGGGGAAGAGGAGTAGTTTTTTTGGTTTTGGTCAGAGTACTAAATTGGGGAATACCATCCTTAAACCAGGATAAGAGAGAAGATTACAGCTACTGTGACTATGTTCAATAATACTTTTCTCACCTGTACCAGATTTCTATTGAAGCAAAAGTAACCAAATGTGCATTAAAATGTATAAATGTACTAATATGTATAAACATAGGTATACATGTGCATGCACATACTGCCTGTAGCCAGTAATTCACTGTAAGAATTCACATCTATAGTGTCTGCTAGCATTTTTCAAAATACCTATGTGCATTTTTTTTTACTTGGCCAAATAAATTCAATAAACCTTTCTTTTCCATGTAATTTCCATGAAATGCATGTTACCTCTACTTTGTGGTAAAGGAACTTGACTGTGCTGTTTAGTTCTAATCATAATTACATGCTTGCATGATTTATAAGTGGGCTTTCAGCTTTCTTTATACAAGAAATATTAAGCTCCTATTTGAGCCTGTAAGTACAAATTCCTAAATGTGAAGGGAAGTGATGAAAGATTTTTTGGACTTTGTGTTAGGAAAGAAATGTAACAACATTTCTGTTAGGGGTGACCCTAAAGAGATATTGCACAGCACATTTTGGTTGGTGGCAAAATTAATTGGATATGGAATAAGAAAGCTGATGAAGTGTTGAAATAGATAATGTCGAATATTTAAAATCTAGAACAGTGGACCCCAAGCTTTCTCACACTGTTAAATTTGTTTATCAAAAATTTGTATTAATCACTGTTACTGGGATGTGATAAGACATTTAACACAGAGCATTTGAAAAGTAGAATAATTATATGGGAACAGTAATTTCTTAAGCATTAATTAAAACAAAGGCAGTTTGCCTGTATGATGGTTTCTCTTCTGTGTACAGTTGTATCTTCTTAAGGTTCATAGTTCATTCAAATGTAGATCAAGAAAATAGAAGCCATGGGACAAGGCTAGCAGGTTTGGTGGTGACTGCATTCATAACCACATACAGTTACAGCTTTTAGGGAATAGAGCTGGATGGCTGCAGCAGAAGAGAAAGGGGAGGATGCTGTATGTTCATGAGAATGAAAACTTAGTGTATAAAGCAAAACGCAAGGGCATGTCAGATTAATCAAATTCAGTTTCATCCTAAAGTAGTAGCAAAAGGTTTGGGACAGACCAGGCAGAAGAAGATGAATGCTTTTAGGAAGGAGAAATAATGCATATGGTATCTTAAAAAAAATTAAAATCTGAGCATCACTGAACAAGTTTGGTATCTCGATCTTAAAGAAATTCTGGACTAAAAGGTATAAAATGTACGTATCACAGGACTTTGTAAAAGCCAGGCTGTGACAATAGTTTAATCTGGACAGAAATACTGTGGAGCTGAGACTAGAGATATAATCGCTTTATATGGAAGTATGATGTTGATAATGATTTGTAGGAAGAACATCTAGTCCTCCATCAAAAGCAGAGCATTTACTGCTTGTGTTGATGTTGACTCAGAGGAGGAAAACACCGTCTCTGGTTCTTGACAAGGTATCAGAGTTCTGAAGTTTTTTAAGTTGCATATGACTGTTATAAATAAAACTCCAGCAAGTAGACAATTCTTCTCTGAAAGTTCTCTCTCACTTTCTAAAAGGTCTGTCTAATTATAGAGATTTAACTTGAATCTCCTGAATTTGAAAATCAAGAACAGCAATTAAAGATGACAATCGTTCATGCTAAAAAGGGAAATGTTTTTTCAACTTGCCGTTTCTCAGCCTCTTATACGTTTTATTGGCAGTCTTGCAAAACTGTACGTGGCACTGTTAGTGAGATCTTTATTTCACCACAGTTGAAGTCCTCACTGATAGGAGATGCTGATAATGGTTAGCAGAACAGAGAGAAAAGCATTGTCATTTCACAAGACTGATGAATGCTGGTGCGTTACCATGAATGAGGTAGGAAGTAGTAGCATCCCAGTAATTAATAGATATGTCTTCTTCCTTTTAAGGTATCTAGTGGATAGTCGCTGGTTCAAACAGTGGAAAAAATATGTTGGTTTTGACAGCTGGGACAAATACCAGATGGGAGATCAGAATGTGTACCCTGGTCCTATTGATAACTCTGGACTTCTCAAAGGTAACTGCTTCTGACTGTGAAATAAGCCAATAGTACATTAAGTGCAAAATTGTCACAGGTAGTTCATCTTTTGAAGTTGGCAGTGTAAATGAACCTCATCATATATAAAGTTAAAAATTTTGGTTTCTTTTCAGACCATGACAAGGGAACTGGATTAGATTTCCCTAATGAATCACAATTTTATAAATACAATTATTGGAACTTCTTTGTAAGTAATAAATATGTAATAATTTACAAATTCCTGGTTTATAATGAGATTTTGGGTTATCTTGAGAACTGAAAATTAGTCAAGTTGATAAAAGGTAGCTTGAGTTCACCATTATTTCCCTTTTTTTGGTAGCTTAACCAAATTGGGTGATTTAAAATAAGACACTTAAGTTGAGCTCTAAAACTTCCTTCTGTAAATGAGCCCCAAGCCCTTACTTTAGTTCTGGAACAATTGAAGAAGTGGTATTATGCAGTTCAGTGACTTTCACACAACTTGTTTGAAGTGATAGAGGATAATTTCCTATTTTCTTTATGGTCTTTTAAGTATGTTAAACTCTGTCACTGCTGTAATTATTCAGGTCTGACTGACTTTTGCTGAACTGTAGTCAAATTTGTGAACACAGGTCTCAGAATACTTTCCCACATATTTTAATCTTCATGTCAAATTCTGTATTTAATGTTCAGCAACAAAATACTATTAGAGATGTTAATATTTAATCTGCAAAATCTAGCAGATACAAAATTGAGCAGGTAATTGCTTTTCTTCTTTGCAGTTACAGGTAATGTAATAGTACTGCATATTCTATTGGCACATAGTAATACCTTTTTTCCAACTTCATGGGGTTTATGATGAACTCTTGACTTTCTTAATTCAAAACTTCTGTAATTAGTGTCTCATTATTTTACGAATTCAATGTTAAAGATGATTGCATCTTTCATAAAACTTGTCATACCATGTTCTACTGATTGTCAGTGTGAATGTGTGTATATCTGACACTGACCAGTGCCTTTGTAGAAGGTGCTGTATTGTTGTATACATCTGTATGTTCTCTTCCATCCAGAAACTTTAGGGTGTTTTTGCTGCAGGTGAGTATTATGTTTTGTTTTCTGGAACATGAGGATCTAGGTCTTTTGTACGTTTTTGTAGTAAATCTTGCAGTGAGGCAGGGATGTTCAGGTGGTACATCTCAGCTGACATCAGATGTAGCAACATCTTTTTATCCTCAGTGAGGTAGCATCAGCTTGTTCCCTGTTCTGTGCCTTTCCTTTCAAAAATACGTGATTTCTAGTTGTGCCAAACTGTTCATCTGTACCATTTATAACTTAATCTCCATACATGTTGAGATTATGTTTAAAGTTACTGTTGTTATGAAGCCTACTTTAAGGTTAGCTGTCCAAATTTGAAGTCATGTTAGCCATTTTCCTAAAAGCTCCTGAAAACCTGAATTCTGTTGTATTTGACACTACTAGTGCCCCTTCCAAAAGAAACAGTATCAGAGTTTGTAAACTTCACTATTTGCTCATTCATGGTTCTAAACTAAGGCTCTGCATTGGCAGTGATTCCATGCATTCTGTTACTTTCCAACAGCTACCCTTGCTGTGTAAAGGTAGTTTTAATAAGGCCATTAGTGCCCGCCAGATAGTAGCTTTCTCTTTCACCCACTGCAGAGCAGCAATCCTCTGTACTAGGTTTTACATGTAGCATAAACTCAACCTGAAAATGCTTGGATTTTAATCTTGTCTTTAACAGACAGTATGCTGTAGTTGCTCTCATGCTACTCTCCTTAAAAATGTGCATCAGATATAAAGAATGAAATAATCTCAAACAGGCGTGCTTTCTCAAATATTCTGCAGTGTAATGCAGTGATAAGGAAAACAGTAATTGAATTCATGAAAGACTGATTCTGGGAAACTGAAGCAGTATGTTGTGCTTATATTACTTCAATGCTTCTCCATTGTTTCCAGAACATTTGGATGTTGTGAGAGCAATGAAAATTAGCAGGTAGAGATTTCAGTTAATCTCAACACGGGCAAAAAATGTTGAAAGTGACGGAATGCACGTGTCATCTTCAAAAGAAGAGATATATAGTCAAAGAGGGCACAAGGAAGTAGTTACTTAGAGTAGCTGATTGTTCATCATAGAAAACAGTGTTGTATATGAGGAACTGAATTGTCAGAGTCAGGCTACCTGTTCAGTGGTTCTGAAAAAAATTATACTAGAAGAAATGTTGGTATTTTTAGAAGGAGGTGATAGAATCCAAATTACACCTTCTCACTATATAAGATCAGTGCAGAAATACCATGAGTCTTGTGAAGAGTTACGTAGACCTGAAGATGTGCTTGTGGATTTCTCCGCACACTGTACTCCCAGTTATAATGTGATACTTCCAGATGGAAAGACAGATGCTCTAAATATCTGAGGCTCACAGTGGCTCACATCTGGAATCACCTCTTAGGCCTAAAAGATAACTGCTAGTAATACGGATTGAACCAAAGCTAAAAGCATGCTAGTTACCTAAAGAGATTCCAAGTTGTGCTTCATTCAAGTGCAGCATCTCCCCTTCTCTGTGAAAAATTTTGTAGTGACTGTTTCCAGAGCACATAGGATCTTTTAAATAGGAGGTTGTACCATGCTACTTTCCTAGTCTGATGTGGGGTGAATGACTCAAACTTTGTCTTGAATCTACAGTTAACTAACTACTCATTCTCATTTTCAGTTGTGGATGTATTGATGATGATGTGGGAATATGTGTGAAGTGAGTGGGAGAAATAAATTGGTTTCTTTGAAAGCTAGGATGGTGTATGATAACAAACTAGGTGCTTATAGTTGCATGGGGATATGAAGTTGTCACTTGGGTTCCTGAGTAACGGAATATCGCCTGTAATAGGTGTGCTATGCATGAACTGGATAGTTTGCTTAAATCATTTCAGAAGACTGGCTTTGAACACCATAATACTGGTAACATAATTGTGACTCAGAAAATATTTTGTCTGCTGTTTATGTGAAAAATGTTATATTAAAAACTCAAGTACAGAATTACAGTATGCAAGTGACAATAATCTTTCTCTTGTAGATGGTGATTCTCAGTCTCTCAAGGAACACCTCATTGATGAGCTGGACTACATCCTTTTGCCAACTGAAGGCTGGAATAGGCTAGTGAGCTGGTACACACTTATGGAAGGTCAAGAGCCAATTGCACGCAAGGTACTCTTTAATTACCTGCTGGGATGAATATGATTCAGATGAAGTCCTGCAAATATACAGGACAGGAGTTGCACAGGAATTTATGAACAGACTTTACGTCCTGGCCTATAATATTAATACAGACAACTCCTGCTTTAGTTGCTTATTGATATCTAATTTTTACTCAGATTTTTGAGGCTTAAGTTTGTAATATTGGGAAAGGGGGATGCAAAGGATATAATACTTTCTTATTCTGGAAGTAAGTCCTTTTAATAAATATCTCAAGAAGAATTTGCTTTATAAGCTTGTAAGGCTATAAATGCAAATGATTTTGTAATTAGGTGAATAACTCCAGAACTGTATTGACTATGTTAGTGAAAAGCCTAGCTCTAATAATGTTAATATTGGTGGAGTAATTGGTAGTTTCTTTTCTGAGAAACAGTCTGTGCTCAGCTGCTTGCTAAGGCAGTTATTCTTTAAGCAAAAAGCTTACTTCAACACAAGTAGTAGTCCCTGGTATGGTGGATAGTGTGGCCTTCCATCAATATGAGATACTTAAAAATTACCATCTTTAAATCTGTTTTTGTTCGCTCCAGCACATAACACCCTTACTATTAAGGTGATATGACATTTCACCAGTTTATTGATCATACAGTCTTTTTTTGTTTGTGTTATTTCTTAAGATTTTCAGGTTAGGGATTACAGTTGCGTCCTCACTGGACTGAATTACTTAGATTTTAAAATACATTTTGGTATGTTTATCCCTTCTGTATTGATCACTAGGGTGTATTTTTCCAGTTACAGGATCTTTATTTTAATTCTTTCAAAATCGCTGAAAAAATATTAGGCTTAGAATTTAGTTTTATGATATGTGGCGTAATACAGCTTTTGTCTCCTTCTTGTGACGTGAGTATGGTCTAACTGCATGCATGCTGGCTGCTTACTTGAAGTCCATTGTTCAAATATATGGTAGATATAGCTGTAGAAACAATTTCAAGTCTTCAAATTTCATTTGGCCAGCAACAGAAGTTTGTTTGATGGTTTTCTTTAATACGACAAAATAGCTATTTGGTTTTTGGTTTTGTTTTAAAGAGACATCCCTGAAATGTCTCTGTCTTTTTGTCTAGATGTGTTAGAGATGAAATCCATTAAAATAACTCTCCTTTAAAAATATGTTACCAACTTGTTACTGTTTTTTCTGAAGATGGATTTCAGCAAACTGCATACTCTTCCATCATCATGGTAAAGTAAAAAGTCTGTAATTTTTTCAGTTTGGGAGGAAGATGGAAGGAGATAGAAGTGAAATTAGAGTAACTTCTGTTCCACTTGGAAGTAGCTAACTGGAAAAATACATGTAGTATAATGAGTGGCCAGGTAAACTGGCATAGCTTTGTTATTTTCTGCCAGTATGAACAGCAGTTACCCTCTGAGAAGCATATTCCTGTTCAGCATTTTTGTTTCTGATGCTTTTCTCATTCATTATTATTTTTCCTGTCTGCCTTTATTTTTTTTTTTTCTATAAAGGTGGTATTATACTTCTCTTTCATCCCCTCCATTGCATCAACTGTTTTTGAAATGTGGATCCAAATTTTAAATGGATAAAATATTGTACTTGTCTACATCAAGTAATGTTAAGACTTCTTGTAACTGGTTGTACTACCACTACAGTGTCAGTTTTTATTCTTAGAAACATCTTAGCCATACTGCACAGTTTTGTTTACTGCCACTATTTTGTTGTGACTCTAGTAGCTGAAAACTACTAAGCTGCTTAAATTAAGATTCATTTTTATTTAAATGTCATGGTTGATAGTCATTAAAGCTAAGGCAAGCAATGAAATAATTCACTAATTTCTTCATTTTTTTGCTATGGCACATGCATATAAGTTACATTTGTACAGCGGATAGCAGATCTCTCCTGGCAATTAGCTGGTGGCTTTTTTTTTAACCATATTTGTCAGATGTATCACATATCAGGCTGATGGTTATTTTTGGAGCAGTCTACATGACTAAGTGTACTGCAGTTACACTTTGGAAGATCAAAGGGAAAAACATTTAAGAGGTGACCCTGAATATCTTTTTCTACATTTTACTTTTATTAAAGAACAAAAAAATCCTCTATATTTAACTATTCCATAATAGGGGTTTAAAAAATGAACATATAGTAAACAGCTGTAATGAGTAGGTCAAATTTCAAATGAATGTATTCATTATTGGAATGTAAGTGGAAGATTTGTAGGTTTTGTTTAAATATGTGGTATCCAGATTTTATTATTGTCTATTCTTTTTTTGATAAATGTTCTTTAACTGTGAAAACTAGTTCTTGATTTTCTGAGGAAGTAGTATGCAATGAATGTATTTGGAAATAAAAATAGATTTGTGGTTTTTTTACATTTTGATCAAATACCTTTGGATTAAGGTTGCATATTTGTGATTTCTACTGTACTTAACACTTTGAAAGTCATCATGTTATACACAGGTAAGACAGTCTTCATCATGGAAAAACGTACTTTCTAGTTTACTGTATTCCTAAGAAGTTATAGGAGAACTTTAGTTCTAATTTTTTGCATTTATCAAGTGTCTTACGTTCCCTGAACTTCAGTTTCTTGAGGAGTTGTCAAATGTTTTGAAGCATGTGTATGTGTATATGAAAACATATTCAGACTGATAATGTGATCCCATTCTGTTTTTCAGGTCGTTGAACAGGGTATGTTTGTAAAGCACTGCAAAGTAGAAGTATATCTAACAGAATTAAAACTGTGTGAAAATGGAAATATGAATAATGTTGTCACACGAAGATTTAGTAAAGCTGATACAATAGGTATGCACAACGATTTTCTAAAAATAAATGATTGGTACTTGTATGTGGTAGCAAGTTCTGAAAATAAGTCTAGATAAAGTGATAGATGGGTATTTTGACCACAAAAAACAATGGGAGTAGTTTCGTTTGGGTCAAAGTTAAAAGTTAACAAACTGGAATATTGAGGGGGTTTAATACAATTTTAGCAATATAACTGTGTGTTTTATTATCTAAGCATATATATTAACTTTAGAGGTTTGAGCTTTTAAGAATGCAAATTGTGTGATGTTGTTTACTGGATTTCATAGTACTTTTTCTTGGCTTTTGATGTGTAAGAAATGTATTTTTTATGTGTTTCATTAGCCAACATGTTCTAGTCATATATATGAAGAGAAGGGTATATTATAAAATACAAGAAAGAATTTAATTAATAAATCAATGGCTAAAGCTGACCTACGAAGGCAGTACTCTTTGGGTAGTGAAATGGCAGGCCAGGCACAATCTTTTACAGTAATTGAATCCTCTATTAAACCTTTAACTTACCTTTATTTGTATTTATTTTGATTGCTCGTTGAGCATTCTCTCATTGTTTGAAACAGTATTTCGATAAGATATTTGACTTTGAAAATAACAATCAGAACATTTTCAAAGATATTGCTGCTCATTTTTTGGTGTATTTGTCCATGTGTAGCTGAGATAAGTCTTTCAATCGTCTGTATTTGTGCAGTTAGAATTGTACTTTATGCCCTTGACACTGTATGCCCAGCCATCACTTTGTTTACATTTGTTGACAGCGGTGTACATTTTTTAGCTTTTGCTTCTCTTTACATTATGAGTAGTGCAGCCTCGCTTTAGAAGCGGTCATTTTACTTTGTTAAATTTCAGTATTTAAGTTACAAAAAGAATCACCTGCTTGTACAGAATAAAAACTTAAAAATTGTGAAAATTCCCCTCAAAACAAGGTTTGTTGTATGTTAATTTGCCTTTCTGTGGTCTGGTTTAACTTGGGAAGTTATACTTCATTATTTTCTGAACAAAACAGAAACTTGGTAAAAGCAATTTAACATTATCCTTCCCTTAGGACCAAATGCAAGCTATTTTGCAGCTATACTGAATTTAATTGTATCGCTGAAATTATAGGTAATGGATGAATTTTCTTTCTCTAATCAGAAGCAGGGCATTTTTGGAATGTCTGTTGCTTGAAGGTATATTAATTTTTTCTTAACAAAGAGAGAATTACAACTATTAATAAATTGTTATAAAGCATAATGAGAAGCAGTCAGAGTCACTGGCAAACCCTTTCCAGACACTGGCCTTATTTGCTTCTCTGAAACGTGGATGATATGCTCCTGGAAGCCTTTAAAAACATGCCCTTTCTAAAAGTGAAGCTTCTTGCACAGAGTACAAAGCAGAGCCATCCTAGCCAGGACATCCAAAAGAGTTTGTACCTTAGAAGAAGAGCTAGAAAAATTCTACCCACTTTAAGAGTAAATAATAACTGATCCCTCTTATCCATTACTAAGATTGTGATTGGTTTTGCTCCCTGCTTCTTACCTCAGGTATATTTAAGGTAGTTCTGGATTTCATCAAATACACAGCAGAAATGCTCATTATATCAATAAACAATATGCAAGAGGGATCTTACAGAATCTTGATTATTTTTTATTCTTCCTTGTATTCTCCAGTAAAGGTTGCATTTTTATTATGGTTGCAGAAGGATTGTAGTACAGAAGAGTCAGTAACAGCCCCACTGAAGTGAGTAGACATAGGGTACTATGGTCTTTTCAAGGAATTTTAGTTTTTCTATCCACCGTCATTGATTATATTATTTACTGCCCTCGAAAAATAAGTACAAGGCCTTCCTTAATTCACAAACCCAGAGAAATATCCTAAGTATAATATAATACTCACCTGTCAGTCTTCAGATGTGTGTTATTCCTGGAATACCTTTGCTTTTCCACTGAAATAGAAGCTAAGCTAAGCTGTATGTCAATAAATTAGTACAAGGTCAGGGCAGACCTAATAATGACAGTCATTCTCTTGTGATGGGATTAGTCTCATGTGACATATTCTTTGGACCTTCTTGGGTACCTCCTGCAGTTGAGGACCCTTGCCTTGGAGGCAGTGCATAGTGACTTTGAGACTGGCTGATGACAAACTCTCTTGGAGGAGAGGGGATTAATTCTAAAAGGAAAATGAGTTAGACAATAGATGTAGTTGAGGCAGCATTTCAGCCAAGATGCTGATCGATGCTGATCCCAGAGAGCGCAAGGGCTTCCGAGTGAAAATGAGTTAACGATCCATTTAGGAGTCTTAATCATGTGAAAGTACGATAGAACTAATCATCAGCCTAATGTGTAAGAGTTTTACAAAACACAAAATGTCGGACTGTCTGTAGCCTTGGTTATGGACAAATAGGAGTCAGGTTGTGTCTGCAATGCCATAAAACAATTCCAAAACTGAGCTAATAAACTTCATAGAAGATTACACTAGTGGGCTGTGCATTTTGCTAGTAAACTGTCTTAGCAAATGGCATTGATTCATCTCTCCCTTTAATCTGCTGCAGAATACAGGAGTGTAATGCTTGCCACCCTTGAGGACTATTTATTCTGGAATCAGCGACTTACGACTAACTTCTTTATGAAGGAGGGATTACTGTTTCATAGTTCAGACTGACATCTTAACATTAACTTAACACCTAAGAGTTTCCTTTGGCCAGCATTTGTGATAGTGCTAGCCTTTAGGAGCCAGAATGTGTTTGTATTAGGATCCACTGAACTTGTTCAGCATCTCATCAAGACTGTTCCAGGTAGTCTTTTGAAATAGTACTTAAAGCCTGCAGTTGTTTTTATGGATAAGCTGTATGATTTTTAACAATATAGGGTACTATCTGTATGGGAGCTGTAACTTTTAACTCTGAAATTGAACTATCTCAAATTGTGGGTATACAACTGATGGAGTGATGGCAGTTCTTCCTGTCTCTTTGAGACCCCATGCTAGTAGTAATCATCTCATACATTGAATGTATATAACTAAAACCCCCAGGGAAATGTTGGAGTCACCATCCCTGGAGGTGTTTGAGAACTGACTGCATGTGACAGTGCTATGATTTAGTTGATATGCTGGTGTTTGGTGGAAGGTTGGACTCAATGATCATGGAGGTCTTTTCCAACCTTAATGAATCTACGATTCTACTGGAGAACCCCATACTCAGTGTGCCTCAGACAATACCTATTTGATACATTTTCATTTATGATGGAACAGGCACTTTCACTTTAGTTCATAAGCCAGCACTCTAGTAATACTTGGTGGGGATCGGAGGAAGAATTATAAAGTGTGCATTGGTTATATGTTCATGGAAATACATAAAAGAATCTTATTTTCGCAGTCTAAAAATTGGCATAATAGTCAAGTGGAACGGGCTCTTTCCAGAGTCTTGGACATAATGTGTAGTCATCCAATAGGATTGATTCTTTCTGTCTTGTAGTAGTTCTGTTAGCAAAGCTGGAATATGTTAAAAATTAATATCATAAATGTCAACTTCGTACTTGAGAAGAAAATGACCTGAAATGCTCAGATAATTAATTGCCATGGTATTAGTAAGAATGAAGAATTGTATTTTGTAAATTCTTCTTTTAGTGAAAGTCATTGATAAATCTAGATTCTCTACTTTTTTTACAAGATTGTTGCTGACTAGATTCCTTCTTATGTTCAGATGTAGTTATTTGAATTCATTGGTTGAGAATTGATTGAGACAGTACTCAATTTTTTCTTTTGGAAGCCAAAAAATCAAATAAGTCTGTTGCCTTGTTGGTATCACCTACCTTGCCTACGTATCATCTCTGTTACCAAAACAGATGATCCAGTCTAACACTTGCTTTCAGACTAAAATGTGTGATAACTAGTATAGAAACAATTTGTATTCAGGTGTCTACTGTATCTACAAATTGCCCATTGTCACACATTTCAGAAGCCAGTGGCTGGACTTTTGCAAGGTACTTTTAAGTTTCGGGTCTCAATTTGGCTTTTCTTGTTTAACCTAGTGGAACAGGCAGTCTTGAGTAAAAGGGAGGAAGAGAACCTGACACACTAGCGTTTTATCCTTAGACTTTGGAGGAATGTCTTTCAAAGAGCTTACAGGGCCCATTTCTAGAACAGTGCTTTCAGTGATCATCAGGGATAAAGTGTATGTTTCCTGACTCCTGTTTTGTGTTCTGTTAGCTGTTATGAGACATAGCTTCCATGGCCCTTTGTGAGTCTATCAATTAAAAAAAGCAGCTGAGTGGGATTGCTATGATACTTATTAGTTAAAAAACTCAACTCTTTAATAAACTCTGCTTTTGTATGAGGAGAATAGAGTTGATTAAGAACTGCTTAAACTTCGTTGTAGATAACGGTAATGCCACCTTAAAATTATGTAGCACTGGTTATATTTCTGTCAGGTAGAGCAAGAGTTGGTAGACTTTTTTGCTTTAAATCATTCCAGGACAGAAAATCTTTCCTCTTTCTTTTAAAATAAATTTATGCACTTCAGTTTTACAGAGTAGTTTTTAATTTCTGTGGATACATGAATTAAACTTCATGCATGATTTATATATTGTGGTTAGTGCTAATTGCACTCATGGGTAGAAGAGTAAAAACTGAAAAGGGTTTGATTTAGGGAGAGGAACAGAATGACTTGCACTCCCTGCACCTGATTTTGCTACCAGTCTCACTTGTGATGATTTGCTACCTCCCCGCATTCCTCTGTTAACACATTCAGAAATGAGTAGATGGCTCCTGTCTGTTATTTATCAAGTTCTCTTTATTTGGTCTGCCTTGCTAAGGGATTCAGTCCTTTGACTGTTTCCATTTTAAAGGCAAGCTAACTACAACTTCCTGCTTGTCCTACAAAATGATGTAGTTGCATGCTAATTTCTACAGTTTCGTTCATATTTTGAGTATGAGGAGATGAATTCTGATGCTTTATTTGACCTTACACTGTTTGTGTATTGAAATGTTAAACTTGTGTTCTCTCCTTTACAAAACAGACACAATTGAAAAGGAGATAAGAAAAATCTTCAATATTCCAGGGGAAAAAGAGACCAGATTGTGGAACAAATACATGAGTAATACTTTTGAACCTTTGAATAAACCAGACAGTACCATACAGGATGCTGGTTTATACCAGGGACAGGTACAGTGAAATATTATTTCTTTTCTTGTATATGTTCATCTTTTTGCTCATGAAAATGTAGCTGTACCCAATGATTTTTATTTCTTTTTAAATGAAAATTGCCTCTTAATACATTGTGTTAGGGATAGAGGATTTTATAAACAAATTTGTTGAAATTAAAGTAGTTTTTGTGTGTGTTTTCAGGATTAAAGATTTAACTCTCTTGGTGAATTAAAACTAAAATTCTAAATATACTTCTAAATTTTAAATGTTATGCTTACCAATTTTATGAAGTTGCTGACATGAATTTGGTAAAATCCGAAATAAAAAATTATTCCTAGGATCTGGGATATGTTCCTATAATGAAACCCAAAATTTGAAGACCTTTTTAGGTATTCTAGAAGAATGTCTTCTACTCACATTCCACTGTCTAGATTTCACATACAAAATTAGAAAAAATGAAAATATTTTGATAAGAACAACAGAGGCTTGTAAACCTGCTTTAATATGAGACAATATCATCACTTTATAGGGGAATTCCTCACAAGATAATTTTTTTACCTTTCCAGATGAATGTAAAGAACAAACATTAAATGTTAAGCTACAAAATATAAATGTAAACAGATCGAGCAATTGCATTGTTAGAAAAACTTTTCAGATTGTTACACTGATTCTTCAGTCTTCAGATAGAGTTGAATGTTTTTTCAAGAGCTGTAGTTCATGCTGTCATGCTACAAATGTGGATGGATGAAATTTGATGACAGTAATTTTAGTCAAGATTATGTTAAAGTATTTCCTTTTGCCTTGAACTATTTGACTCTAACCTACTTACCAGCCGTATTTATGCTGTGTTTCAGTTTTCTTTTATGGCATGGAAGGTAGCTAATCAGTGCACCAAAATAGCTGCTTGAACTATTGTGTCCTTTAGCTTCATGCTGCATGCACTTAAACTGTCACACAGGTAACTTTAACAATGCATAGGTCCTACTGGAAGAGCCCACATCTCCCATAAAAGATTCACATCAAAGATGTAACTTGCAAATTACCTCTATCCCAGTGAAACATTAACTATGAAGCAAACATGGTCTCATAAAGCTGTGACAAGGTCTCTAGGTGACATTTGTACTTTGAGCAAAACAAATACTGTTTAAAGCAGAGTTTAACCATGGTTTCTGAAAATGCTAAATGTCGTGGTAGGCCATATGTGTTTGGTCAGTTGCACTTGGCTGACACACACGGTTATTTTTCTTGCTGAGCTTCCTAACCTAGTAATAGTTACCCTGACTATTACAGTCTGTCTAACCTAATAGTTATAATAGTGTATGCGATTGAGTAAATTAATGCTTTGAATTTATCAGTTGATTTCTGAATTGACCAGTTGATTCCATTGAACTCTTCAGTCTAAATCTATGTTTAATTTAGTGATCTAATCTCTGAGAGCCAGTCAAGGAAGTATGGCAGAATCAGTCTTTCAGCATCAATGACCAAGGATAGCAGTCTGCTCTGTTCCTGATAAAAAACTGGTCATGATAGAAGGCTTGTTTCCAATCTCATGCTCTTGTGTATTCAGACTGAAAATGTGATTACATCTTCAAGTGGCTTATACACAAGGTTTTGAGCATTAGTATGTATGTGAATTTATGTCACTGTGTGGACACATACAGGCACAGCATAGCAGTTAATTAGAGTCCTGAAACATCGGTGTACCGTTGTGCAGAATTAGTTGCATTGGAAGTGGGGCATTGGATTCAGTTTAAGTATTGGAGTCTAGTTGCCATTTCAAAGGATCTAGATATCTCAGCTGTCAATCCAGAAAAAGGCATGAGCTGTTTGTAGGTCCTGTGTCATAACTGCCAGCGTAGGGCAGATACCTGAAATACCCAAAGGAGTTTCAAATGACACCTGATGCCTGTGTTTGGGACTGAGTGTTCTGTACTCCTTCCTGTACCAATAACAAATTGAACAAAATTGATTTTGTTAGCCAACTGTCCTGTTGAAAAAATAATATTAGATAAATGCTTTGGTAAAACATACAGGAATAACCATACAGGTACGATTTTAAGGCTATCAGTGCAGAAAATAATTTTGTTTGGGTGTTTTGGTTTGGTTTTTTTCTTACTGATCTTTGTGAGGCAAAATTCCTTCAGGAATGTCCTTTCCTTAACAGGGCTGTTGTATAGACATGTGATTTCTATAGATTCATTTAAACATTGCAGGTCATCTTCTGACCTCTTTGAGAGATAAGTGGCTTGCCATCCATGGATTTTAGAGGATTAGAAATATTAAGTGAAGTGCCCAAAATTGCACAAATTAATATGTGGAATGAAAAAAGTAGAGAGGATGGTGCAGTGTAATGGATAGAATGTGGAGTGTAATAGAATATTCTTGAATCTCAGTGAACAGTAATTTAAATACCAGTCTTTTCTTGATCACATGTCAGCAAATCCATTAAAAAGATGGAACAGAAAGGAATCTACTGATATTTTTATTTCAGTTTTCTTATTACACTTTTGGTGGTAGGTCCTGGTGATAGAACAGAAGAATGAGGATGGAACATGGCCAAGAGGTCCTTCAACTCCTAAGTAAGTTATGAATTCCAGTCATGTGATTAACTTCACATATTATTTTGTTTTATTAAAAAAAAAGTTTCTAAAAGTGGCATTTGATTTTGAAAATCTGCTGAATATGTTTGTTGTAAGTGCCGTGCATTGTAGAACATAGCATAATAATGGTGAATGCCTGTATATAGGTTGCTTAACTTTGTTGATTTCAACCAATGATATATATTATCCTGCTTAAAAATGAAAAAAGAATCCATATTAGAAAACTGTAAAACTAAGCTTATTTTATTTAGATTTCTGTTTCAAAGCACAGTGTTTGTGTTAGGTCAACACAGATATGTGTATTTTATCAGTATTTTTCTTACATGTAAATATTTTCATGGACAGCTTGTTCCTTTTGTCTCCAGAGCACAATATTTACCCATAAAGTTTATTTAAATTGCAGCCTACATTACCATCATGTGGCTTTTGCTCTTTGTTGGGCTGTCATCAGTTAATGCAGGACAATGTTGGTTTTGTTTTCTGGTTTTCCTACTGCTGTTTATCAACAGCACCTTGATAGTGGCAAGTGAATAGAAGGACTTGTGTGTTTTTCTTCATTTAGATGGATAAACTATTTCTAATATTATTTCCAGTATCTAAATCATGTTCTGTTGGTTTTGGAAGAACAGCTGGAACCAATTAATTAATATGATGTCAGCCTTACAAATCATTAACTGTGTTTTTTGCCTTTGTTGGCTGGTTCTTGATCATACCTTTCATTTAAAAGTTTAAGTTCTTTTAAGTTCTGCTTATTCCTTTTAAGAATACGCATGCATGTAATCAAGTGTCACTGTTGTTCTAAAACATTTTTATAGTATCATTGCTTATCATTTGAAGGACAGCGTTTGTCTTTGGTTTTTTATCTCAAGCACTTATATTTGGAGCACTAGTTTCTATTAAGTTATTTAATGAAGTCTAAATTCAGTTTAAGATTAGTACAAACAGTATAATCTTGCTTAGCAAGATGTAACACAAAGGATTGAGAATGTGGAGCAATAGAAAGAATGGGATGCTAAGTATTTGAAGTTTAATCTCTGATCTCAAAAAGCATCTAGTAGAAATTTAAATTCTTGGTCAAATTTTAGATGCAGATTTCAAAGGTTAAAAGAACTTACATAACTCATTGTCATGGATTCTTTTGGAAGTCTTGGTTGGAAAATATTCTGGTGATGGTATCTGCCTTTATTCTGCCAAATTTCTTTTCCATTTTATGGAAAACATTCAGGAGCAGTATATAAATTAAAGAATGTCTCCTGAAAAATGCTTGATCTGGAGACAAGTGAAATAGTAATTGAGAATGCTGGTGTCAGAGTAGGCTGTAAGTACACCAACAAATGAGGATGAATAATTTTACTGTGAGGTTGGGGTATGGTTTTGAGATCTGGCAGCTATCAGAAAGTTGGGAATTTGATATTCAAATACACTATAAAAATTGAAGGTTTGCAAAATTTAGTGAATTCAAATAGCAACTGTCAACAGGCAGTAATAGGACAGATTTTTACACCTGTTTAAAACTTCATGAACAATCTAATAAATGTTTAAAGGGATAGAAATAGTAAACACTTTGGAGTTTTCTGTGTGAGATGCATTAGGAGTATTAGTTTGTCATCACAGCATATATCCACATACCTTCCTACAGCCTTCTCATTGGTCACACACTGGCTCACACTGCTGAAATTACCTCTTTGTACTGCTTCTTTTTGAAGAGTACAAATTGTAAACAAATTCTGACATCAAGGTATAAAAGGCCATATTTAGAAATGTCAAAATGTAGAATATTGGAAAGCATGAAAGACTATAAAGCTTGAAAAGGCAGGATCATTTCAGAACATGAGCTAAGCTTTTCTACAGATTCACAGAACTGTTGAAGTTGGAAGGCATCTCCATAGATTCTCTGGTCCAGCCCACTTGCTCAAAGACAGGTCACCTACAGCAGGTTGCTTGGGACTGTGTCCAGTTATGTTTTGAGCATGTCCAAGGATGGAGGCTCTACAGCCTTCCTGTAAACCTGTTCCACTGTTTGTTAACTCCTATTTTGAAACAAAATTTCTTACATTTAGAAAGAATTGCATGTGCTTCAGTTTATGCACATTGCCTCTTCTCCTTTCAGTGGACACCACTGAGAAGGGTCTTGCTCCATCTTCTTCATTCCCTCCCACTGGTTATTTATACATGTTGATAATATCACTCTGGAGCCTTCTCTTCTCCAGGCTGAATGGTCTCAGCTTTCAGCCTCTCCACAGAGGTCGGATGCTGCAATCCTTGATCACCTATGTGGTGTCTCACTGAACTTGGTCCAGGATATCTCTGTCTCTCTGGTCCTGGGGAGCCCAGCACTCCAGGTGTCTCTAGCCGGTTCTGAGTGGACAGGAAGGATCACCTCCCTTGACCTGCTGGCAGTGCTTTTCCCAGTGTAGCACACTGGGCCAAGGTGTTTGGCCTAAGGACACACTGCTGGTTCACGGTCAGCTTCTTGTCCAGCAGAACTCCAGGTGGTTCCCTGCCAAGCTGCTTTCCATTCAGTCATCTGCCCACACCCCCTCTTCCTCCCCGTGTGTTGGTTCCTGGGATTGTTCCTCCACAGGTGCAGGCCTTCACATTTCCCTTGGGTGGACTTCATGAGATTCCTGTTTGCTCGTTTTTTCAGCCTTTTGAGGTCTGTCAGAATGGCAACAGAAGATACATTGTGACAGTTGAAAATGAGAAACAGTAAGATGGAAAGATGTTCTGCACATTTTCCCCGCCTCTTTTTAGCAGAAGCGTAACAGCAATTTTTGTATTGGTTACTTCTTTTGGCAATTTTTCTGTATTCCTACAACTGGTGATGAATGCTGGCAGTTTTTCATGAGAAAGATGTTAAACGTGTGAGCTTCTTCTGCAAGAAAATAACTTATTTACTTTGAAAGTGGCCAGGTTGGGACTTCAGTTCAGTATAGGAAGGAACACTTTCGACAATGATAATTCTCTTTTTCTTACGAGTATAATGAATTCTTACAAGAAAAAAAGATTATCATCACAATTGTCTCTCCTTTTGAAATTAGAAAGGAGCGGTTTAAAGTGTGAGATCCTTTTCATATAGAAGCAGAGACCATGCTGTGCAACTTAATTTCTGCTCTGTGTTCAAATTTGTCACTGTTCGCATTTCTTCTATGTGTACTGTTCTTCTAACTTCTGAATTTAATTAATTTTGGAAGTAATCGCAACATCCACTGTAAAAACTCTGCGCGATTTAATATCTGCTATTGTATCATGTTCTAATGCTGCATAAAATGTTTGTGAGTCTTGGGATTTTTGTCTGAAAGTATCTGAATGTGGTATACATTCTTAAATTGTTCGTAGGGTCAGTCAGGTTTAAGAATAGCTGGATTTTTGGCTCTCTCGGGGGTTGTTTGTATCAGCTACTGGCATGTTTTTTGCTCTGAGAGGTTGATTTCTGTGAAACTTTCTTTCTCCTGTAATGTCTTAAATGTCATTGCTCCCAAAAGAGATATTACTTAGCAGTCATTATCATTTTTGCAGAAAATTTCTTTTAGACTTAACATGTCCGTGAGTAGCTGACTAACATGTCTCCTCAGTGTCATACATGTGACAAACTTACATAAACATACAGATCCCAGCTGTTTTGGTAGCTTAGTTGCTGCTGATCCCAGTATTTGAATGAAGACTTGTTATCTGTGTGCAGACCTTTTTTTTTTTTTTAATCAGTGTCCTTATATGGGAAGTTATTCTGCAGGCAGGAAAAATAACTAAATCTGTTTGAATGGTTTATTATTGTCAAGATGGTGTTTTAAACTAAGATATATTAAAAAAAGGGTCTAAGGTTGTAGTTCAAGTTACTTAAGGAACTGTACTACAAAATCAAGTTACTTGTGTTTAGGAAAAACTGTTCATCACTTAAAACCTTTCAGCCAATCTGTGATTGTAAAACTTACAGAGAAGCAAGGAACTCAAGTTTTGAGATTCCGTGGGTTACCAGTTGAATAGCCAGGACAGGGTTTCTGTTAGTTTTCTGTTAAGAAGTTGTTACCTATTTGTATGCAAATAATAAAAGCAAGTTAGGGAAGCATACAAAAATCCTATAAACTAGTAGGTTATTTCCCTCTAATTTTAAAGCGGTGTTGTAGCTGGGGTTTTTTAGAAAACTTAAAAACAAGTTTTTAATCTACTGGTTTTATCTAATTCTTTAAAAATGCTTTCTATATGGTAAAAAATTAAGATTTTTTTTATTACCTGTCAATCTATATCTCTGTATGTATAATAAAAGCAATGGATTTCATTAATCCAAAAAAACTTCTGTTTTTTAGATTCACTGTGGATTCAGTCATCCTAATCAAATAGCTGGCTACGTAACATAATTTACAGGTGGCCTGCTGTTAACTTTAAAGCAATTTTTGTGTGTGAAAGGGAATATATTGTTTGTTAGGGGTTTTTTTGACTGTACAGAAGTGTGAGGCAGTACACATTCATAGCTTATTTCTTTTTCTTCTTATAATAATTAATGTTTTCATACAATATTTTTCACATAGAAAATTTTTTAACTTTTTTTTTCTGGTTCAAACTGTATGCCTTTTTGCCTTGGAAGAGCATTAAAGGCCCTTTCTTGATTCTTCTCCGTTACTGGGTTGGACCCCATAATGTTTGTGAAGAGGAGGGAAAAAATGGATAAAAGATGCCTAGCAGTCCTTTTTAAAATAATATAATGCCTGTTTATCCAAGTTTTTTAGGAAAATATATCCATGAATCTCCAAAGGAAAAATTGTGTATACTGAAATGAGGGGGTTTTTTCCCTGAAACAATTGATATGCGGACAGGCGTGCCTTTCTACTGACTTTTCTGTGAGAAATTGTGGTGAATAGAGCTAACTGGGGACTTACTCTGATGTCTTAAATTGTGTAAGCAAGAGCTGTCAGCTTGTTTGCCAGTCAAAAACTGGACTGCCATTTGCCGAAAAATAGTAACTTGTAATAACCATGTGTCTGTGCTCCTGTGGGTAAACATCAGTAATGTTCAACAGACATTTTCAATTAGTTTAACAAACATGTTCATTAACATGAATTAGTAGAGGGTTGAAAAACTCTTAACAAATGCATGTACTGAACATTAATTTTTTGATTGATGAATGTTAAAATATCAACCTTTTTTACTGCAAATTCCCCAAAGAAGTGTGATTAGCTGAATTAGGGTTTGTAAGAAGAGAAAAGTCTAACTAAAGCTGGCTTTAAAATTGTGTGTTAGCCCAATCAGCTAACAAGGAAAAGAGTCCTTGATGATGGAAGGACCTCTTGAGACAGTCTGACCTAGTTCCCTTACTCAAAGCATCAGAAGCTGGTGCAGATTGCCTGGGACCATATCCAGGCATATTACATGTTCAAATGGAATTTTATTTCTTTTCTTTTATACCCATAGACTTTTGTCCTTTCAGTGGGCACCACTGAGAAGATTCTTGCACCATCTCCTTAATTCCCTTCCATTGGGTATTTATACAAGTGATAAGATTATTCTGGAGCCTTCTCTTCTCCAGGCTGAATGGTCCCAGCTCTCTCAGCTTCTTCACATGTCAAATGCTGCACCTTTGTAGTCTCACTAGTCTTGCTCCAGAATGTCCCTATCTTTCTGGTACTAGGGAGCCCAGAAGGGAACTCAGCACTCCAGGTGTCTCTAGCCGGTTCTGAGTGGACAGGAAGGATCACCTCCCTTGACCTGCTGGCAGTGCTTTTCCCAGTGTAGCACACTGGGCCAAGGTGTTTGGCCTAAGGACACACTGCTGGTTCACGTTCAGCTTCTTGTCCAGCAGAACCCCAGGTGGTTCCCTGCCAAGCTGCTTTCCATTCAGTCACTGGCCCCTCCAGGGGTAGGATTGAATGGTTTTCAGTCCATTTCACTGTACACTTACGTAACCCATGTTTCATGTACTTATCTATGAGGGTGTTGCAGGAGACACTGTCAAAAAACTTAAGGAAGTTGAGATAAACCACACCCATTGCTTCCCCCTCATGTGCCAAGATAGCCTTCTATGAAGTGATTACCATCAGGCTGGTTAAGCAAGGTATCTACCACTGCTTTCACTCATACACTTTCTCATCCAAGTTGGGTCAAAATCTCCTTGTTCATCCATTCATGTTTCCTGCTGCCTTTGCTTGATTTTCTAGTTCTCTGACTGGACCATTCCTGAGCATAGAGGAAATAGTCCTTGAAAGACTGGACTTAAATGATCTTAGAGGTCTTTTCCAACCTAAATGATTCTGTGAATATCAGCCAGCTCTGTTAGGGCCCCCTCTTGTCTCCAGGGCTGTATCCCATGGGACTTTTCCAATCAGATCCCTAAAAAGGCTAAAGTCTGCTCTGCAGTAATCCAGGGCTGTGCTCCTGCTTTCTGCCATGCTCTCTCAGGATCTCCGATTTCACCATCTTAAGGTCATTTTGGCCAAGGCCCCAGCCTTCACATTCCCAACTAGTTCCTCCTTAGTTTTAAGTATCAGATGCAGCCGAGAATCTCTCCTTGTTGGCTCCTCAGTCACCTGCATCAGAAAGTTGTCATTGTTGCATCTCAGAACCTTCCTGCATTTTTTTGTGCCCTATGTTGTCTCACCAGCAGGTCTGCTATAAGGACTAGGGCCTGTGAATGTTAGGCTTCTTTCCAGTTGTCAAAAAAAGTCTTATCTGCCTTTCTTTATCCTGATCCAGTCAGTCTGGATGACTACAGTGGAAAAAAGATTGTTCTAGCTGCAGTTGTTTTTCCTCATGTCTGTATTTATCTCCTTGCTGTTGGTCATTAGGGGAATTCTAGTACAGTTTAACCGTAGTGTTAATGAAGTATGTGGGCAGTTCAATATCTAATGTGAGTTACCATTTATTTCAGCATAATACAGTGAAGTGGGTTTATTAACCTGTCTTTTGCTGGACTGTTAAGATGCTAAATTAAAATAAATAATTTTGTGGGGTTTGTTAGTTACATCATTAACAGTTACTTTTCAAAACTATCTGTTAGTTTCTGCTACTGTTGTAGCTATGTTGAGAATTTGGTTTACTCCTGCTTTTGAGAAGCAAGCCATTTACTGATTATGTAGACCTTTATGTGGCTTATTCTAGTTTCTTTTAGCTTTTATATACTGCAATTATACGTTGAGTTTTAAAATTTAAAACTGTATTGCATTTTAATTTGGTTTAAATCATATAAAAGCTTCAAATTGGTTTTGAAAAGTTCAATTTCAGTTGAAAATTATTCAGATCAAATAGCTTCTTCTAAAATAATTACATGTGTAAATGCCATAGTTTAACTTCTGTCTTAGATTTAAATGGGGTTAAACTGACTTTGGTTAGGTATCTTTTGTGGACACAGTCTGTGTATTTTACTTCTTTGAAGATAATATTCAAAGAGAGGGGTTTAGATTGATAAAGGAAATTACAGGAAAGCTTTGTGAATGTTGATCTGAACACTTGAAGAGTTAACTAACATGTTCTTGATGTGGTGATACATAGAATGGTTTAGGTTTGAAGGGACCTCAAAAGCTGATCCCCTGCCATGGGCAGGGGCATCTTCAACTGGACTGAGTTGCTCAGGGCCTCATCCAATGTGGCCTCAAACACTTACAGGGATGGGCCATCCGCAGTTTCTCTGCATAACCTGTTTCAGTTCCTCACCACCCTCACAGAGAAGAATTTCTTCCTAATATCTAATCTAAACCTACTCTCTTTCAGTTTGAAGTCATTCCCCCTTAGTCCAATGACTACATGCCCTTGTAAAAAGTTCCTCTCCCTTTCATAGCCCTCTTAGGAACTGAAAGGCTGCACTAAAGTTTCCCCAGAGCCTTCTCTTCTCTGGACTTAGCAGCCCCAGCTCTCTCAGTCTGCTCATAGGAGAAATATTCAGCCCTCTGATCGTCTTGTGGCCCTGTCCTGGACTCATATCAACAAGTTCATGTCCTTATGCTGGTGGCCCCAGAGATGAACACTGCAGTCCAGATGGGATGTCATGATGGCAAAGCAGAGGGGGAGAATCCCCTCCCCTGCCCTGCTGGTCACGCTGCTTTTGATGGAGCCCAGGGTATAGTTGTCTTTCTGTGCTGTGGGCTCACATTGCTGAGTTATGTTGGGCTTCTCATCTACCAACACCCCCAGTTCTTTCTCTTAAGGGCTGCTTTCAATTCATTCTTGGCCCAGCCTGTGCTTGCGATTGGGATTGCCCTGACCCAAGTGCAGGACCTTGCATTTGTCATGGTTGAACTCACGAAGTTTGTATCAGCCCATCTCTCAAGCTAGGTCCCTCTGGATGACATCCATTTCCTCCAGCGTGTCAACCACACAACACAGCTTGGTGTCAACAACAAACTTGGTGAGCATGCGCTAATCCCACTGTCCATGTCACTGCCAAGAAGCACTGGTCCCAGTACTGACCCCTAAGGAACACCACTGATTTCCACTTGGACACTGATTCGTTGAGTACAACTCCTTGAGTGCAACTGCCCAGCCAGTTCCTTATTCATCAAGTGGTCCATCTGTCAAATTGATGTCTCTCCAGTTCAGAGACAGTGTCTAATGCTTCGCAGAAGTCTAGACTGATAATGTCAGTCTTCCCTCATCCACCTCTTTAACCCTGTTTTAGAATGCCACCAAATTTCTCTGGCAAGATTTGCCCTTAGTTGACAGCATGTTGGCTGTCACCAATCACCTCCTTGGTCTTCCTGGTCGGGTGGCCCATAGCAGACCCCCACTATAATCTTGCCTGTCCCTGCCCTACCTTTAATCCTTATGCATCAGGGATCATGGATCCCTTAGAGGAGCTCCCAAGAGGTTCCCCTGCCTATCCTTCCTAAATAGCCTATTTCCTTTCATTCCAACACTCCAGACATAGTAGCCATCCCACCACTTATTTGCCAGTGATGGCAGAGGATCGTACCCCTACAGTCATATGCACATCTCCAGCTCCTCTTGTTTTTTGCCCATGCTTGTACATTTGCATGGAGGTATTTCAGTCGGGCCCTCAGTGAAGCTGAAGAAGAGTGCTGGCTGCAGTGGCTGGAATTCTTTTGTGCTGTACTTCAGGTTCATTCGTCCTGACCTGCAAACCCTCTCCAGGCTCTGGGCGGCAGCTCTTGCAAGCTCTGGCATCAAATTGGTGTGAGCAGTGTGGATGGAGGTTCCCTTTCCCCAGCAACTCTTCTTTTGGAGAAGGTTTATTAATAGAAAGTTGAAAATAACTGTGAATATATACTTGGGGAAATTTCCAGTGTAAAAATGTTTATTTCCCTAAGAGTTTAGTTCTTAAAAGGTGCTTAAAAAGTCCTGAGCATGCAGAAGTTCTTCTCTTAATACAGCAATATGTATTTCAAAGCTTTTCAATGACATCTGGAACTCCAATTCAGTTGGAGTTAACATAGGGCCCACAAAAACAGGAGGGTACATGAACTCCTTTGAGTATTCTGTCTTTTCCTTGCTTACCTGTAAGATTTGCTCAAGAAAAGAAAAATACACTGCAAGTTAGTTGTAAATATCATATTTAGTTGTTATATTCAGAGGTCTTTGTGAGAAGGCTGATGAAAATAATCAGTTTTCTTGTATTTTAAAGTAGTGTCTTAAACCATAGGGATAAGTGATAATGCTTCTACTTTTGGAAAAAAAAAGTTTTTCAAAAATTTTGTATTGTGCATAATATCCTGAAGTTTTCTAACAGTATTACTGAGACAATTTTAACTAAATGGTTCCATGCTGCTGTTAAAGTAACCTTGAAGTATTTATCTTAATCATTTTTGTATCTCATCTCAACATCCATTTAGTTTGAAATTAAATTTTAATAAAATTCCTGCATTAGGAACTTAACATTTCAAGTTTTAGAACATCAGAATATCTACAGTTGTACTATAAGCTGAAAACAATTTTTTTAGTACAGTGGCCTGCGGTTTCTTTTGGTTTTTAATAGCTCTGTTTCTTCAAGAAATTATGGAAGTTTAAGTACTGTGAAACATTTCAAGTTTTAAAAGACAGATTCTGAGGGCTGCATGTCCTGGATATTTTTAGTGCTTTGCCCACTTTTTAAAAAGTATTTCTTTTCCATGCTTGTTTATCTGCTTTGTTCATTTGTTATCTTTCTTTCATAGTTTTTAATGTCTCAGCATTTTTGTCTAATTTCTCATTTTCATATTTTTAAAGGTCCCCAGGTGCATCCAATTTTTCAACTTTACCAAAGATCTCTCCATCTCTATCAAATAATTATAACAACATGAACAACAGAAAGTAAGCAATATACCTTAAAACATTATTTAATTAATCACCGCAGTGTGATATAAACAAAGTTTGATGTTTTATACCTCCTAGCTTAAGGATTTTGAATTGCTTTGCAATATTTGGCTTGTGAATTGTTACTGGTTACTATTTCATAGTGTAGGTAATGCTGACACAAAGAAATGAAACAACATTAGAGATGTTTGTAACTCTTACTCTTCAGCAGGGAAGACACTGAAAAGAATTTTGGGTTTTGTAAGAAAACGTGTAGACTTCATTTAGAGTTTATCATTCTAAAAATACATTGTTGTTATTACTGTCCTGGCTGAATTTAACTGGAGAACGAGAAAAGTATAAAGTACTTATCTTTATGGTGATCAGGTTTTCCCTTGTTTATTGCTTCCAAGGTATTAGAGCAGCATAAGTGACATCACACTTTGATTTCAAATCATAACAGCTGAATTGTATTAGCTGTAATGTACCTAGCAACTTAACTTCTGCTTCTTCTACTAGTGCTAGAGGACTGGAGAGAGATCAGGTTAAGTGTGCTTGACTATTACAATGAACAAAGGCTTAGTAAGAGACTTCTCACTTTTATGTGCTTTCTCCTTTATATTCCGAATTAGAAGTTTAATAAATAATGTGATAAAACTCTAAAAGAAGAGCTTTCATATTGCATTGGCCAACTTTTTGTGTAATTTTTCTGTTGTTGTTACTGTACACAACTGTAAAAAAAGTTGGTGAATATAGAAAAACATGGAATTATTTCACTTTAACAGATAATGGAGCATCTTTCAAATGCTTGAAACCAGAGAGCACTCATCTTTAATGCAAGCTGGGGGAAGTTGAAGAGCCTTATTCTTACAATTCATTGAAATTTTTAATATTTTTCTAAACATGCATTTTGTGATCACATTTGAAGATGTTAAATACTAAAAAGGTGACATAAATATTAAATATACAATATCTTACAGTTAAATACTGCACTTCTCAGAAGTGATTTTTCCTAAGGGGTGAAGTGTCACTTGTGCTTCTACCAATTGTGAGTAGCCCCAACTCTCACTGTTGAACAGTTGAAATCTGTGTATTTAACTGCAGTCTATTGTACTCTGTGTGTGAATGTGTAGTAAATAAGAAGAGTATTTTATCTATGATTGTGCAAAAAGTTACTTGATCAGAGCTGAGCCCCTAGCTGAGAACTAATCTCTTCTTCTCCTAGTGTTTAAGCAAAATGCAGTGGTATTGCCAAACCCCAACACTTAACAGTTACTTTTATCTAGGGAGCCGTGATTTTAAATCAAGCCATCAAGGCTTTTTTATTTTCTTTTTTTTTAATTATTATTTTCTTTTTTTTTTTTTTTTTTTTAACATTAGCTTTTTGCTAGTGATGTAGTTATGTTTAGGAGGCACTTAAGAAACCTGTTGCCAGCTCTTGCAGCTTTTAAAGATAGTTTGTTCACATGATTTACCTGATTTTATTTCTTGGTTTATTTTGGAGCCAAAATGTGAGCTTTTAGAACTTAAAGGAAAAATTCTGGGGTTTGAAGGTGTTTGTTCATTTGTTGTTATTTTACAATTTATGATTTTCAGCAGAAATACATATTTAAAAGGAAGTCATATAAATTTCAGATTTGATACGGAATTGGTCCTTTTAAGTGATTTAACTATAACTTAATTTGTAAATCAGTTAATAGGTACATGTACTCTGTAGTATTATGAAGTACCAGTCAGTTTTCTCTTGTATATCAAAACACAGTACATCTGGATGTTACATAAGACAGATATTCAGTGCAGAAGTATATGGTTTTCCTTAAAATGCAATAATCCAATTATGATGACTTTAAAATATTTTATAAATCAAAAATTAACCATTCAATACAAGATGTAATGCATATGAATCTTTAGCAGCACTTCTCTCAGAGTGTATGTTCAGTGATGAAGTCGTATCCATTAATACACTTTGTACTTTAAAGTACATAGTTTTGCATTAAGAATTTTTGGCTTCAGATAGTGAATGCAAAGATATATCTCTGTATTTATTTGTATTATGTAATTCTGGGTTAAGAACGTTCCATTCTTTTTGTAAATATGTCCTTGTCTAAGAAAGCACTTCTTTTTCATTAATTAATACTATCTTTGTTATTTTTCTTAATTAACTACTTAATGTCAGCTTTGTCTGGAATTTATTTCCATGCTTCTGCCTTATTGTCTCTTATATTGCACATTGTCCTTTGTGCAATAGTGAAATTATACATATGTGGCTTTCTAGGATCTGTTGGCATCTCCACATGGGCATGAGGTGCTGTGACTCTAAAGGAAATACCAGCATTTGTTTTGAAGATAATTTTAACTGACAAAGATGATTTATAAGGCAGAAAACGTAAACAACATGTTGTGTGTATTAAGGGTCATAAATACTAGTCATTGCAAGCCTGCTTTTGCAATAACTAGTGCTCACCTATAGAGTACAAATTATGTTAAAAATCTGAAAGTATCAGGTGTTTTTTTTTTTGTATGGTGCACATTTCTGTAATGTTTTTCTAATCCAGGAGGTGTTCTGTGTGAGAGTAAGCCTCAAATTGGTAGATATTTAATTGTGTGTTGAGGTAGTCATACATTAGATATCAGAAATAGCTTGTGCAAATTTTATCCAGTCTGAAGCCTTCATTTCTGTAAATGTGAGTTTGCATTTGATGGAATGGAGGATTCCAAATAATTGATCACTGGTGTTCTTTTGCCTTTACAGGTGGTCTTGTTGAAGGAATAACATAGGAGGATTAGCGTAATATGTGTTAGTGGATTCAGAAGAGCAGGGAGAGACACACATTTTTTAGGTCTTACTGGAATTTCTGTTTATTGCTGTTAATAAAGCAAGACATTTTATATCACATACGGTGTTTTTTAAATTATGTGGGATGGGGATTAAAAACACCTGAACAGGGATTTTGCTTGGGGAATTAAGTGAAAAGTTGTTCTGTTTGTTTCATATGTAACCATTGCTTTAGGCTCCTGAAATGAGTTGTTTGCATCATTTAGTAGTGTCAGCCTGTCAAAATGGACAGCTGGCAGCTTTGTTCACATGCTTCATATATTTCAATATGCTTATTCCAAGAAGTGCAAGTGTTAATTACAGTACATTGCCTCTAGCAACAGTTTCTTCATGTTGTACCTGACACATAACCAAATATTATGACAAAGGCAATTTAAATAGATTAAAATGTTACCTTTTGCTCTCCAGACAATGATAACGAACAAAAATAAAGATAGTAATCTTTGTGCTGTGACATGGGCCTCTCCTGCAACTTCAGGTATCTCTAAAATCTGATGAAACCTGATAACAGGTTTCTTAAAGTGGCTGGTCACAAAAACACATTGGCAGTGCATTAAGATGGTAGAAATATTACAGAGCTCAGTAAGTCTTCCAAACTTTCAAATTTTCTGGGCTCCTTCTTGCCACTCAAATTCCTTTTGCAGCATCTGTTACATACCTGTTGGTATATGGCATTCCACTGTCAAATTATGTCTTTTCCAAAGCTAGTGATGCTTTTCCAGTCTTCTCTGTTGAAAATCCATGCTCCCCAGAACTCCGGCTGTACAATGAGTGCTCTGGGTCCATCACTGCCATTTGAAAGCTGCTTTGATGCTTAAAGGCACATACAGACAGTACAAATCAGTCATTTTAGATCTAGTACATGCAATTCAAAATGTATAGATTTACAGATAATAAAATCTCATTTGGAAACCTCCTTTTACCATTTTTGCCATTTCAAGAACTCTGTTCAAGGGTCTGAAGATGGTTTCATGTTTTCAAGTCTCGCCTTCTGTGAAGCAATTTTTTCTAAGAACTATCAGTGTTTCTTTCTGTTACTGCTCTTACTTGACTGGCCTATCATAGTACTACCCCTTTGCTTTTCCCTGCATTGCTCCTTCATTAAAGGTGGGAAAGTTTTGCAGGAAAAGCACCTGGAGGCTTGGGGACACACAGTTAGCACAAGTTACTTTTTCTAGGATATTTCTGTTTGAATGAAATTCATGTAGACTTACCTTGCATCTTTACTTGCTTTCCCTTGCTAGCTATCTACTGTTGACTGTTAATGATTTCTTTTTCATCGAGCTCAAAAGCATAAAAAGCAAAGCAACAATGTAATTTACATAAAAATCATTCTTTCACAACTAAAGTTTGCAGACTGATAGAGCTGTAGAGATCTCCTAGTATCCTGCATACAGTAGGCACTGTGTTTTGTGGGATATGTTTTGATAAAATATCATAGAACCATGAAAGAAAAATATATTAATAGGCCTGATTCACAGTATGAGTGGTAACCTTATTCTCGAAACCCCTCAAATATATTTCTGTGGGCCAGTACTGGAGATGAAAGAGCTCAGAAATGTCTTTCCCTTTTGAGAAGTAAACTGACAGTTTGTCCCTTAGAGCAAATACACACTGCATCTATCTGCACTGCAATTATCTTGCACTAAGTTATTGTCATGGTACTCAGCTAATTTGAGAAAATCTTTCACATGAATAAACTGCAGCCAAAAAATACCAGTTGCATTTCCTTAGCTTCCTAGTGTCCCTCCAAAGCTGGCAGTTTGTGAAGGGGGGGAAAGCTGCCGAGAAGGAAGTAAGAATGAAAATCCCCAGAAGAATTAAATTCAATCAGTTCATTACCCCTACATCGCCTAAATTTCAAAGAGATTTCTTTTTTGTTAACTGTGTGAAAAGTGTTACCTTTAAGTCAGGTAAGGACAGCAGTAGGAAGGAAGCAAGGCTGAAAGTAGAAGCTTGTTGTGTACCCTGTACGTGTGCATTTCTGTTGCTGCTGTGCACTGTTGGGTTGGTTATATTGTGGGGGTTGCATTAGCACCAGTGGCAAGCTTGTGGTTTTGATTCGTGGGGGAACTAAGGCTTGCCAGCTTGAGGGGATTGGAGTTCACTGCAGTGGCTGGGCTGCAACTGCAAAGGGAGATGGAAGGTAATTTTTCCTGGGAATCTCTCATACGTGGGTGAACATTAGCTTTACAGTGTTTTTTTTCATTGAGAATGACCAGTAAACACAATGCCTCTTAGCTAGTTTGGGGGCAAGCCAGAGAGCAGAGAAAAGGCGTATGTATAGAAAAGGGAAGAACTAATAGGAAAGTCAGCTATTAAAAAGAAATGAGCAGATGTAAAGGTTTGATAACAGCACCTTTATGGACAGTGGAGCTATAAACTGCAGAAATTTCTGCGACATTGAAAGAGGGAGAAGTTTTCATCACCTTTTGTTTGAAATTTTTGATAACTTGATTAAATAGCAGGTATTTATGAAAAGTGAGTAGTTGTGCACTGAGGGGACAGTTGGAGTTCAGTAAAGAGCATGGTAGTGTTCAGGAGTAATGGCTGGAGTGTAACCATTGGGCACTTGCATTCTCAGACTTTGCAACTGTAAATCTCATTTATCAGGATTGATTCTTTGCAGTGCATATTTTTCCTTATTCTTAGCAACTGACTTTCAAATTTTTGTTAATGTTGCTTTTAATGTGAATGATGCTTAGTAGCTGCAGAAATACTGAACTTTAGCCAAAGTTGCTGTCACACAGATTTCATTATGATCAGTGCCTGAAAAGGTTAAACCTTTGTGGTTGCTTGGTTTTTTCTAACATATTACAGAACATCTCTTAGAAGATCTCTTTGCCTTTCTAGTGTTCTCAGATATGCTTGCTTTATGGTTTTGAGGATTAGTTTATATTTGATATTTTTGTATTTCATCTGGAAACAAATTGTTTTAAATACTATCATTTTACCTATTTCAGTCTTCTCCAGTTTCTCCAAACAGATGCATCATAGATTTATATTGAAGTTGTTGCAAGGCATTTTGCGCATTCCTTTACCTCTCAAGGCTTTTCTGCATTTGCATGCTGGATTGTGCTGTCCTAGCAGGGAAGCTATAAATAGACTGTCTGATGCAGTGAAGCAGCTATGCCACAGTGGCCTTGGAAATCTCAGCTTTCACCTGTAACTCTGCATTCCCATTCCCACCGACCTCACTCTTGCAGTAGCAGGATGCAAAAGGAACGTAAATGATTGATTGCTGCTGGTGGTGTCTAAAGTCTGAGTGTATTAAATATGATGGAGCAATGAAGAATAGAGTAAGCTGTGAAGCTGCTCCTATTAAAAAGGGGTAGGGATGTAATAATTGCAGTTACTGCAGTATGTTTGATTTTGGTTGTTTGCACAGGTGACTTTTAAATTGACATTAATGTTGTTACAAAAGTTAAGTGTTTTAAATCTTTACTTGTACACAGAAGTTTAACATTCTTAATCATTTAAGTTTATAAAGTACTTGTATGTTTTAAAGTGCTAGAGAGTACGTGTTTACATTGTGAAAGATGTCTTGTTTTCTTACAGTGTGAAAAATTCAAACTATTGTCTCCCATCATATACTGCTTATAAGAATTACGATTATTCAGAGCCAGGAAGACACAATGAGCAGCCAGGCCTGTGTGGCCTGAGTAACTTGGGGAATACATGTTTCATGAATTCAGCAATTCAGGTATGTACTTTAAAATAAAATCAGCTAGTCTTATTAGTTGAAAATAGTATCTTGTTTTATTTTGTCATATTTCAAAACTAATAGTAAGAGATCCTGCTAAGTAGCGGGATAGGATTAAAAGTGAAGAAATAATGCATCTTTATTGGAATACTTTAAAAGTTGATTTACATAGCTGCGTTCATAATGATCAATGTCAGAAGGAGGTTTGACCAGTGTTCTACATGAGTGAACTCTTGAAGTAGGATTCTTTGCTTTTTGTAATAATTGCCGTGCACATATGTCACAAAACCTGCCTTTTCCTATTGAAATGCACTTGAGTAGCAGTTGTAGTACCAAAAAGAGTGTCAAAAAGTATATGACTGATAGATTACTGGGCCTTTATTTCTGACTCATTATGTACTTCTAGTGTACAAGTTAACATGCAGGAACTGTGGAAAATATTTCCCTTTGACCTTTACTCTCTGAATAGCTGCTGTTTCATGGATGAGGTATTTTACAGGAATGTCACAGCTTGTGTCTTTGCTATGAATGCAAGAGAAATACTAGTATATCTACTATTACTCTACCAAGATGAAGAAACCTTAGTGTTTTAATTTTAAATGGAAGCTGCAGTTGTAGAATGGTTAATGATCAGAACTAGGAGTTTCATTTGGCTTTGTTTAATTCTCAAACTCGCTTTTTGTCATCGGAGCAGCCTTTTGTAAAAAAACTCTTATGTGTATTTAAGTTCTTGTTCACATATTTTCCTGAGTATGAAAATGATAGATCTTAACCAAGTATGGTGCAGAGCTGTTAGCCTCTTTTTCTCCTTGGTCATTACAAGGGTTCCTGGTTTATGTTTGTGATCTCTTTGGGTAAAATTAAAAACAAACAAAAAAACAACACGACCCAAATGTTGCATTCCTTCTTTAGCTTGTTTGGATAAAAAAGGAATTTCAAGTACATTTGTAAGCTAGGTTTATGAAGTTGTTGAAATTCGTTCAAAAGAAGAAATGTTCCAGAGTTTCATAGTGTGTATAGATTTTTCTACCCTTTCTTTGTGTTAAGAAGCAGTGAATAATTTGGCCTTACTTTTCTGTAGCCTCCTGTTAGGTAGCTGCAGAGAGCTATAAGCTCTCCCCTTACTTAATCTTGTCTTCTTCAGGTCAAACTAATGCATACAGCTCTGCCTTTCCGTGTATATTGTTCTCCAGCCCCTTGACCATGTTGGTGTCCGTTCTCTGCTCTTTCTTACACTGGGTAGCCCTGAACAGGACAGTGCTCTTGCAGCAGTCTCACAAGTTCCAAATGGAGGCGAGGATTTGCTCTCCTTTGCCTCTGACTGCAGTTGCTAATACTGCCCAGTTTGCAGCTGGATACCTTTCCGATGGGGGTGAACAGCGCGATCACATTTCCACAGAAAAGGACCCCTGGGTCATATAGCTGCTTTCTAGACAGTTAGCCCCCACCTGATATATAGGGTTATTCCATGCTTATTCCACACTTACTGATATAAAGCATCTATAAAATTAAACTTCTTTCTTAAAGTGTTTTTGTAGGATACTTGAAGAGAAGTTGAACAGTGCAGGAAGTAATTAAATTTTTTTTTTGTATGCTACACAAAAGATGGCTGAACTGAAAGGGGGAAGGACACACATTTTGCGGTGTCCATTCTAAATAAAAATTCTGCACGTAACCTCTCTTCATTACTGAATTGCGTCATTATGCTGTTGTAAAGGAAGAAAAGAGTATGTTTTTGTCTAGTGTGTCAACCAGAATTATCTTTTAAAAGTTGAATTCAAAGAATATTCTTGCTACATAGTGAATTTTTTTTTTTATGATTCTACATTGTTCATCAAGCTATACTGATTAAGTAAGGACAATTTAAATTACTTATCCAAACCTTAATTGAACTGGTATACATGAATTTGTGTATATGTAATTCAAAAGTAACCTTTTAGGTGAGAATTCTAAGCATGGGTTGTTACCTTAGGAGTGTTATACAGCATAACGAACTTGCTGCAGGTCACATCATTATCCCATTGTGTTAAACAGATTTAATTCTGACATCTGCATTAGAAATTATATCAGCTTTGACTTCATTGCTTTTCAGTTACATCCAGAGAATTAATTGTTCAACTAAGTTCTGAGAAACTGTAGTGTAAATTAATAAATACAGGTTTGCTGATTACCAAGACAGTGCTCTGGTAAGAAAATGAGGTGTTTTTTGAGCAGTGCAGCTTTGAGTTTGGCATGGTACCTTTAATATGTCCTTGAAGTTATATGTGTTTTTTCAAATGCATTATTTGGTGGCTTTCTTAGCAAGAAGATGGAAATTATCTTTCAGTTTCATCTACTGTATCTCTCAAAGAAAGTACTGTTCAGAGTTTAATGTTATCTAAGAAATCCATGGAAGCGCTTTTTAGTGAAAGTATGATGTGTTCTTAACACACTAAGGTCTCACAGGCCAAGGCAGACAACAGCATCCTGGGCTGCACTAAGAAGAGTATTGCCAGTAGGCTGAAAGAGGTGATCCTTTCCTTCCACTTAGCACTGGAGAGACACCCCCAGAGTTCTGAGTTCACTTCTGGGCTCCCCAGAGATAGGGATATACTGGAGCAAGTCTGGAGAGAGACCACACAGGTGATCAAGGATTGCAACATCTCACCTGTGTGGAGAGGCAGACGGCTGGGGCTATTCAGCCTGAAGAAGAGAAGGCTCCAGAGTGATTTTACCATTTTTTGGAAGTACCTGGGGGAGAAAAGTAAAGAAAACTGAGCCAAACTCTCCTTAGTGGTGCCCACTGAAAGGAGAAGAGGCAATGGGCACAAACTGAAGCACATGCAATTCTGAAATATAGGAAACTTTATTCTAAAATGGGGTTTATCAAACAGTGGAATAGGGTTTTCAGGGAAACTGTGAAGCCTCCATCCTTGAAGATGCTTAAAACCTCACTGAACAAAGTCCCAAGCAACTTGATCTAGGTGACCTGTCTTTGAGCAAGTGGGTTGGACCAGAGAATCTGCAGATGCCTTCCAGCCTCAACTAATCTGTGGTTTTCTGATCTGCTTTGGTCACCTGCTTCAGCTTACTTATCTTCCTAAGGTGTATTCCTTCACAATTGTGCTAGCACAGGGCTGTTTATCAGGATAAATCTGTTTTCTTTAAACAAAATAGTTTATTGTAGAGTATGGGACTCTGAAGTAGTTTCATTTCCATTAATATACCAAAAGCTTTGCTTTGATCCCTTCTGTTCAGTTGGTGCTGAGTGTGATCAGTGCAGCTTCCTTCAACAGACCAGCTGATTGCCACTTTTCTCAGCTCTCTGGGCTTTCCAGGGAGCACTGAGGCCCCTGAGAGTTCACATAAGAGCCATTTCTGCTTCAGAAACCACAACATTTCTCACACAGCTTCTCTTTGGTCTTGTCTCATGTACAGTGAAGATGGTTTGCATCAAAGCTATTATCAGTGTTCCTTGAAGAATAGGGATAGGTTCTTCACACAGCTTCGTCTCCTTAGTCTGACAAACATGTGTGAAGGTTCTTGCCCTGTAAACATACTAGGTAGAAATGTGAAAGTCCTGGCAATGTCTTAAATTTTGTTGCAAGTTCTTTAGTAGTTCTTCAGCCTATAGATAAGGTTAGGCTTGCCCTGTTATCCTTCTAAGTGATTATTTTAAAGAGACCTTTGCCCTTCCAGGTAGGGTTTTTCAGTGTTAAAAAGCTCAGGACAACTAGAGTACAGTGAAGAAGAGATGGGTAAGATCTCAGGATCTCAGTGGGATTACAGACAGCTGCAAGCTGAATAAGAGTAAGGCCAAGAAGGTTAAAATACCACTGTATATCTCCCAAGTGCTGTTCTTTTACCACTGTTCCTTAATTTTTAAAAGAGCAATAATTCAGTTTTCTTATTTTGGTTGTATTGGAACTTTTGTATAGTTTTTTTCAGATTCTTTTGAAGGCAGTATTCCATGTATTTATTTTATTTCAGTGCAAACACCTAAGGCTTGTTTTTTACTAATTAGGCCTAAATGTCTGCTTTTGCAGATATGAGCATGAAATAAAACAGGAAAGACAAAAGGGAGCTTGTGGCTTTCATGAAATAGCTACTACTGCTTGAACCCATATTAAAAAAATACTTTGCAAGCAGATATTTCATTCACATTCACTCATTAGAAAAAATGAGTCTCGTTAAGCATTGCTGTGCTGCCACCTGTGGATGTTTTCCAAGTATTACTTTCCTATTTTGCTGGGTTATTACAGATTAGAGCTCTGTGGAAATGTTTTTTTTCTCTTCTACAGTGAAAACCTGAGAGTTCCAAAATTTTTGTTTTGTGATTAAAAAAATGGGAGAAGAAAGAAAGTAAATGTTTTCATTTAAAACATTCGTTTTTTTCCAACGTTTTTATGGCTTTTTTCCATCAGTGTGATTATATACACCTGACTTCTGAACAAGCTTTGCAATGGGTATTTCAGAAGTTTTCTTTCTTCAGAAAGCTGAATAATATTCTCTTTATGGTTACTTATGGCTGTGAGTTTATCTAGACAAAGTTGGCATGTTTCACCAATACCTGAAATTGTTATGTTTCTGTTGTTCTGTTTCAGTTGCTGTAGGCATGTGGAGTTTGGGTTAAGGAATGTATTAACTGAGTGCTTTTTGCCATGTCTGATGGTGAACAGAAAAAAGTAGGATAGACACATGTAAAGTAAATCACTCCTTCTCCTGTGACTTGGATCTTCCTTTTAGTCTGGCAGTTCTTGGTCTTTTATTAGAAAGCTGAAATACAAAATTTCGATGTTCCTTGCATAAAATTCTTAATAAGTAGCACCTGAAGTTGAAAAACCAGGACACTTAAAGGACACTTAAAGTATCTCAGTTCATGATCCTAGTGTCTCCTTCTCATTTCCCCCATTTGCTGGCATGATAGGTAGAGATGTTTTCTTTATTTTGGAAGTTTATCATTATTTTTGTGTAATACTCCATATGGGATGTGAAGAGATATTTCGTTGTTCCCTTAGGATTATAGGATGATTCGTGGAACTTCAGGAGGTTTCTGGTGCAACCTCCTGCTCAAAGGAAGGTTGGCTCTGAGGTCAGAACAGGTTGACCAGGGCTTTATCCACTTGGATCTTGAAAATCTCCCAAGAAGGTAGAGCCTCTTAATTCCACTGCTTGACTGTTCTTACAGTGAAAACTTTTTTCCTTATATTCTTAACCTTTCATGTTTCAACTGCTGCCCATTGTTTCTTTTCTTCCTAATATGTGACACCGTGAAGAGCCTGGTTCCATCTTCCCCTTAACTTCCTATAGGTACTAGAAGGCCACTCATGGACCTCACTCAAACAGTCTCTTCTGCAGCCTGAACAAGCCCTGGTGCTTCAGCCTTTTCTCACAGGGCAAGTGCTTCCAGGCCGCTGACTGTCTTGGTGGCTTTCTTCATTCATTTTTTTTTTTCATCAATTAAGTCTGTGCAAACTTTTATATCAGAATCATTCCATACTTAAATTACATGGATTTAGAAGAGTGTGATGTGACTATTTTTATTACTGTATTTCCCCCTCTGTGAGGGTTTCATAGGACAGGTAGACTTGCTAACATTATCATAGGCTAGTATTGTATACAGTATTTCAGTGAGACTACAGCATTGAGATGTGTATATATATATGTGTATTTATACATAACACTGAATTTTTTTTTTTTTATTTTCCCGTGCATCTTAACTTTTATCCAAGTCATTAATATGTAACATGGAAGTATGATTTCAGTGTTAACCTTTGTCATGCTGAAGACTGATCCTCTCTCCTGTGGTTTTTCTCTTGGAGTTTCTACCTTCTGTTCCATACTTCCCATGATTTTTTCACTAAATGACCAGTTTAGGTTCAGAGAATGTTACAGAAACTGTGTTGGTTAAAGAAAACTTGTAGAGACTGCAGTATCTGAAATAAAGAGCCATTCTGTTACCTCTTTAGTTCACAAACAGTTTTCCATAGTTTTACTGTATATGTTTGGCTTTTTTGGTTGCTATTATTCTTCATCTGTCTGTATACTTTTAGTTTACTTATTGTCTGTGTTTTGAAACAAACAGAAAACCCTGAATCACTGGGTTGAACAGGACATATAAATCTGATCACTTTACTGTCCAGTAGATTGTCTTGGTTCTAATACACTTTCTATAAGGCTTCCTTGATAACCGACAACATATCACATGAGAAAATAAGAATGTAGGCTTCCTTTCAAACTGGATTCTGAATGCTTTTTTTCCTGTGACTTTAATCATGATCTCAAATAATTCTCCATTGTCAGTCTTTTCAAAGAGCAATAAACATGTTTGTTTAGCTTTGTCAGTTACATGGAAAAGATCAATGGGTATGTGGCCAATTTATTAGCTCCTTTAGCAGCTACTCTTTTAAAAGTTTTGATATCTGATATTTTAGAAAAATATATCAGCTGTGTGCCTCAAAACTTGCTGTGTTGAGATAGACATTTGTGCATTCAAATACAACCATCAGTGTGTGCCTCAAAACTTGCTGTGTTGAGATAGACATTTGTGCATTCAAATACAACCATCAGTGTCATTTTATGTTGTAATGTGGAAATTGTTAAAGGAAAAAGGCAAGTTATCTGTAGTAATCTTCCTGACTTACACTACAAATATTAATTAATATTCTGAGAAAGTGACAAAACCAGTTTATCAGGTGAAAGCTAGAAACAGATGAATTTTTTTTTTGTGGAATCCACATTGCCAGCACATTGTATAGTGCTTGACTAACAGAAAGACATGTAGAAAAATACACTATTTCGTATTATTGAGTTCCTTGTGTTGGACATTCCTCACACTAAGCTGAACAGTTGAACTGATTTCATCTCCTAAACCAGCCAAAAAATAATCCAGAAGACAGCACAGATCTGTGAGGTAGGGGGAGTTGGGATCACCACTACTGGAAGTAAAAGCTCTTTGCCATATAGCAAGAGAAAAATGGTTTCTTCAACCCTCAATGCTTAAAAGGGTCTGTAATACCAGGAATTTTTTTTTGCAGTGTTGACAGATCCTGAAAGCTTTAGGTGAGGAGGAGGAGGAGAAAGGAAGGAGTTTAATATAGGCATGAAACTCAGCTCTCTACAGCATGTGACTGGTTTTGCTTTGTAATATTGCACAGGTATGATAGGCAGACATAGGAATAACTTTTTTTTGCCCCACTCGGTAAAGTTGCAATTCTTCTAGGCTAATTCTTGTATCTTATGTAGTAGCATAAGTGGAGCTCTTCCCCTTGTTTGCACAGAAGCAGATGAGACTGGTGAAATACTTGACCTTTCTTCAAATCTTTTAATAAAGGAACAAATGCAGAAAAGCTTACAATGTTTAATGAACAAACTCTTAAGAATATATGCTAAGGCGTGGCATGGAGATAATTCCTGAGTGATAGAAACGTTTGTGTCTAAAGGAGTGTGAAGAGTAGCACACAAAAATTCGAAGTGAAATTGTAAATTGTACTTCAGTAATTACATCCTGCTGTCTCCAAATGCTGAGAGAAGAGTCCAGCTTGTACAGAAGATAAGTGATTATTTCAATCTAAAACAAGGTCGTTGCTTTCCTTGGACCAATTTTGGCTCTAAACAGCATCACAAAATTTAAAAGAACATAGGAAGGGCTGTAGCACTGTGATTCAGAGTCTAGTCCCTCTAGCACAGATTGCTGTCTCCAACAGCATCCATAAGCTGATATTAACAAAGAGAAGGAAAAGGGCAAGCATCCTCACCTCTCGCCTGCCAAAATAAATCTTTTTTTTCAAATGTTGCTCTGAATATGGTATAATTTGAGTTAATAAGCCCTGTTGGCTTTCTCTTCCAAGTACATATGTACTCTCCTCTTTGTGCACCTATTACAACTTCCAGCAACAAATTTCATAAAGCCATTCATGTCTCAAGAAACGCCTTCTTTTGTTTATTTTAAATCTTGATACAAATTATATTGTCATGCTATGATTGGTTGGTTTTATAAATTTTGAAGTAAAGCTCTTGACAGGTATCTGTGCATCATTTGTAATGACAGCTGCAGCCAGTCTTGGTTTGAAACCATTATTTGTTTCTGGAAAAGATTGTTTGGGGTTTTTTCTGTCTTCCTTGCAGGTACTAGACATTACAGTTCATGGCTGCTTTAACAAAATTCAAACGTTCTTTGTTTAGAACTAATTCAAATCACTGTTCTAAAAAGTCTGTATTTTTGTTTGCAGTGTCTGAGCAACACACCTCCTCTAACAGAGTACTTCCTCAATGATAAATACCAAGAAGAGCTGAATTTTGACAATCCTTTAGGAATGCGAGGTGAAATAGCAAAATCTTACGCCGAGCTTATCAAGCAAATGTGGTCAGGAAAATACAGCTATGTTACCCCAAGAGCATTCAAGGTCAGTAGGGAAATTACATTGAATATACATTGTCAGTTTCGGTTTTGTACTTCTAAGTATGCAAAACTTAGAGAAATATGCAAAAAGAATTTGAAGTACTATTCATCAGTATGCAGTCCATTCATTAAAACACTTGGATGTATATTTCAGTAAGTGTCACCTTTCCTTGTGCTTTGGTCTTTGAGAATTAATTTTTACTTCCTGTCTCCATTGAAAAGCTTACCTTTTATAACTGTAAGTTTTACCTTTTTGATGTGCTGCTGTAGCATCTCAGAATTATCTACTCTTTCTAACAATTAAGGTACCAGAAGTATTTGCATTTATTTTTTTTAGACACAAGTGGGACGATTTGCACCACAGTTTTCTGGTTATCAGCAACAAGATTGTCAAGAGCTACTGGCTTTTCTCTTGGATGGTTTACATGAGGATTTGAATAGAATTAGGAAAAAGCCTTACATTCAGTTAAAGGATGCGGATGGGAGACCAGACAAGGTAGGGGTTTTGGAGCTGATCATTTTAGTCAAAGCTGTATGTTATAAGATACTTCTATGTGATTATGCATTGGAAGGTTGGGAAACTGATTATGTGGGGCTTTTTCTGGAAGACGTTTCAGAAAATAGGACAAGACCTTAAAATTGAGATCTTGAGAACCTGTGTAAATTTGTTTATTTTTGAGATAATGAGTGGCAATGGGAGGATGTTAAGGCCCTTTTAAGACTCCATTAGGACCTTTTTGTTAATTCAGTGCGGAGTTCAGTTGGAAAAACAATTCTCATTCTGTCGTTCTTTTATATCTGGAGTATGCAGCATTATGTCTCTCTCCAGTACTCCTACTTTAGGGAAACTCTTCTTTTGTTATGAGTACGAATTAATGCAGATGGAATTTTTAGGTTTATCTGCTTTTGTCTTTCCCCAAGCTACTTGAAAAGTCACTCTCAGACTATGTAATACTGCTGACAGAATCTCTATCCTAGGAAAAGCATACATCTTTTAACCTGCGAACCTGACAGTAGTAACATTCCTTACAGGTCCTTTGGAGTGACATGTCTGTGTTTAGGTGGTTACTGAGAATGTTCTATGAAGGACTTTTACTAATAATTCTCACTATTCATTTCCTACTACTTTGTCATAACCCAGATCATGCTTTATTTACAGGTGGTTGCTGAAGAAGCCTGGGAAAACCATTTAAAGAGAAATGATTCCATCATTGTAGATATATTTCATGGCCTTTTTAAATCTACCCTAGTTTGTCCTGAATGTGCTAAGATATCTGTAACTTTTGATCCCTTTTGTTACTTGACACTTCCATTACCCATGAAAAAAGAACGCACTTTGGAAGTTTATTTAGTTAGAATGGATCCACTTGCAAAGCCTATGCAGGTAAGTAGCTTAATTTATGTACAAGCATCCTGATATATGAGGCATTAACAATGAACCCAAGTTCCTTTACACAGTGCAAATTGATAAGCAAATCCAGCAGGCTGTAGTTTTCTGGTGTGTGTTCTGAAGTCTTACTTAGGAAAGTGGGGAAGACTATACATACCTGAGGAAGACTGTACATACCTTGTAGAGTTTCAAGAAAGAATTGGTAATTTCTGTATGGTTGTGTTAATAAGTCTTCCTAATCTTTAAAATGTATGCTGACATAATTTTTTGAGTGCTGCTATAATGAATTTTTATGGTTATAAAAAATACTTACACACTTAATCCATAAGACTTAATTTCCTGGTTTCTTAATCACAAAAGGCAAATATTTGTAGTAAGTGGTACAAAAAAATGCCATGACTAAATATATTAGGTAGTTCTGAATTCTTCTGTGCTCTCACCTAATAGTCAAAAGAAAAAAATGTCAGATGAGATTTCTTTGTGAAGAGTATCTCTTTTGCCATTTTTTAGGAAGGGGATGATATTAAACACCTTAGAATGTCTTAAAAAAATGTGCATAAGGTTATCATAACCAAGTCATGATTAAATGGCTCTAGCTGTACCTTAGAGGGTAAGTGAGGACAGGTGAAGTAAATACGACACAGGCAGTTATGCAGGCATCCAGAAAGGCTCTAACACCTGGAATCAGTACCATAAGAACGAAAGTGGGAAAGCGTTCTCGAAGGCAATGTGAGCTGCAGAATTCAAAGGTGAAGGGACATGTGTTAACTAATGAGAGATGAACATGCTAGAAAATTAATTGTGAAAATAGAGGACACATAGTAGTTGCACAGGGGACACAAAGTAGTTGAAAACTACTGAAGTAGTTGAACATGACTCATGATGTTGTGATGTTTATGCTGGAATTAATAGTTTGGGAAGAGTACAGGTTCAGTAGAGTTTTTGTGAGTCTAAATGATTATAAAACTTAAGGATATAGCATGCTATTCAAAGTTACAATACATTATTTCTAATTAATCCTGTCTTTATTATGGAAATAACAGGTAAGAGTTCTGTGTGGAGTTTTATTACAAACTGCAGATGCACTGCACTAAGGGAAGCCACAGAGAGGTTTTCTTTGACTTCAATCTTCAGGTTCTCTCTCTGCATGTGAAATGAGAATCTATTGCCTGCCATTGGTTTTTTTCCTAGGAATACTTTATAAACAACTTGTGTTGTATTCCAAATTTAATAATCTTTTCAATAGCATGCATACTATTTAAATACTTAAATAAGTAGGTACTGTTGAAATGCAAAATCTTAAGTAATTTGTACAGTTAGTCTTCTTATGGAGAAAGTAAAGTAACATTAAAACAAGCATTGTTTAAACTAATAAATGGAGTATTCAGTGTGTGTGTATTTGTAAAGTGCAGATAACTACAGTTTGAGCAGCTTTTGGAATTGTGTTAGTTGTTTTACATACTTTACACCTTAAGTTTCAAAAACATGAAAGAAATATGTGAAACTTGCTGAACATGTGTTGCTTGGGTTTTTTCTTCATGTATATTTGTTCTCTTAAGAAATTAAACTGTATTTTACTTTTTAGTACAAAGTAGTTGTTCCCAAAATTGGAAATATATTGGATCTTTGCACAGCATTGTCAGCTTTGTCTGGTGTTGCTGCAGATAAGGTAAGAGTGATCTATTATATAAAGCACAACAATGAACATTTTAATGTGTATTAGCCTGATTTAACGATGTGTACTCCATTATCTTTTCAGATGATTGTTACTGATATATACAATCACAGGTTCCACAGGATATTTGGCATGGATGAAAATCTAAGTAGTATTATGGAACGTGATGACATTTATGTGTAAGTGTAGATAACACGTTTCATGTCTCTTTGCAATTTGTTTAGTTATTTGCAAAAGATTAAAACCTAGACACCAGATAAAGATGAAACTGAGGGGGAATACTTTTTTTATTTTTCCCCTTTGTATCCTTTTCCATGACCATTGTTCTTTGTATTTTTGATTGTTTTTCTTCTAGATTTGAAATTGCTATCAATAGAACAGAAGATACAGAACAAGTCATAATTCCTGTTTGTTTAAGGGAAAAGTGCAGGCACACTAGCTACAGCCATAGTGGTTCTTTACTATTTGGTCAACCTTTTCTCATAGCAGTGCCTAGAAACAATACTGAAGATAAACTGTATAACCTGCTGCTGCTAAGAATGTGGTAAGTTTATCGTTTAAAGAAAAACGAGTTTTTTAAGAATAATGCTAATAGTTGGAATCAGAAGGCACTTTCACGTGCTAACAAACTGATTAGATTTGAGTACTTTTATTTGCTTTCTGTTAAATATTAGATACAAAATTTTAGCCATTATTGTGGATTTTAATTTGATTTTTTGTTAGCATGACCTCATCCAAAAAGTATTTGAGAAGATGGTAGAGAGTCAGTCTGTATTGTTAAATAATTCTCTTGTATGCTTAGCTGTTTATTAGGTCTTGGTAAAGTGGAAATGTTTTCCAGTTATTCTGCTATGGTTATACCTCCTGTATCTACTGTTCAAGCTTATATATGAATTTATGTTGCAAAAGTACATTGTAGACACTTTCTGAAACTAGACTAGAATTAGTGTCATTATATAGAAGAAATGAGAATTACATAACCTCCAGTTTAAGTTTATGCTTCTTTTTCTGTTGATGTAACTTTCTCTGTGATATGGTTAACAAACAGTTAAAGAAATTATTTCTGGACAGAGACTGAGACCAAGAATCAGGTTGTCTTGGGCCAAGTACCTGGCAAAAACGTACAGTTACATATGAGCAGGTTTTCCTATGTGCTTGTAACACATAGGAAATGTTGCTTATTGTTTCGCAATAAAACTGATAATTCAGAGTAAATCAGAAAGGAGTGCAGAAATACAGTGCACTAGCAAGGAGTTGCGGTAACAATTTAATTACCAGTTTGAACAATGTAAATTATTTAACAATCTGTTGTTTGTAACTGTTGCTTTTGCTTGTTATATTTAGCCGATATGTAAAAACATGTACTGAGAGTGAAGACACTGAAGGTTCTCTGCATTGCTGTAAGGACCATGGTATCAATGGTAATGGCCCAAATGGAATACATGAAGAAGGATCTCCAAGTAAGACTGGAATATCTAAACTTGTTTAGTATCGGGTGTTGAATTTGAAGTGCAAGTTAAGTCTCTAGTGTCTTTCAGTTATTGTCATTCTGTCTCATTTCTTTGTCTTTATTCTTCGATTGCTTTAGGTGAAATGGAGACAGACGAGCAAGATGATGAATCCAGCCAGGATCAGGAACTTCCCTCAGAGAATGAAAACAGCCAGTCAGAAGACTCAGTTGGAGGTGACAATGACTCTGAAAATGGATTATGTACTGAGGATACTTGCAAAGGTCAACCACTCACGGGACACAAAAAGCGATTGTTTACATTCCAGTTCAATAATTTAGGCAATACTGACATAAACTACATCAAAGATGATACCAGGCATATTAGATTTGATGATAGGCAACCTAGGCTTGATGGTAAGTCACGGGGAACAGACTGGGCAACATTTGGTTCTGATACTCTTTTCTGATTCCCATGTTTAATTTTCTCCGTGTGCTGTTTGATATATTTTTTTTTAAACAGTAAATTCTGTATAAATAATTAATTTTTTATTGCAATTGACTTTTGGAAATGCAGAAGTTTTATGTGCTTCAGTTTTTTATATTAAATTCATTATAGCATTGTTTAATTTATTTTGAAGAGTGTTTGCCCAAAGTTAATACAGTTTCATGTAAAGCAAGAAGTAATATTAAGAGAAAACATTTTTTTTTTAATCTTAGAAAGATCTTTCCTTGCTTTGGATTGGGATCCTGAATTGAAGAAGAGATATTTTGATGATAGTGCAGCAGAGGTAAGCTGTTTATGTTGCCCCCTTTTCCAGCACAAATAAAAATTAAACGTAAAAAATGCAACTTAATTAGTGTGACATAAGAGATTGTAAATCTTCAAAAGAAGAAGTAAATGTATCTCTTTTTCACATTATTCTTAGTAATATGTTGTCATAAATAAACTTCATATATACATCCAGGTATTTAGCAAATCTGAGGCTTATGAACTGGAAAGTAAATCTGAAGCTGTGGAAACTTTTTGCTTGAATGGTGTCTGATCAGTTTTTCCATATATAGGAGCTTTGTAGTTACTGTTTATAGTAAGACGACATCACTAAAATGAGTTTTGTTTCATTTGTTCTCTTAACTCAAGAAATACTTCTCTTTAGGATTTTGAAAAACATGAAAGTGTGGAATATAAGCCTCCCAAAAAGCCTTTTGTGAAATTAAAAGATTGCATTGAGCTGTTCACAACAAAGGAAAAACTAGGTGCTGAAGACCCATGGTAAGCACAAAAAATTAAAATTATGTTCTATGGTGTATTTCTCAAAATTAATCAAAACCACACTTGAACATCAAGATACATAATTGATTTATTAATGGTATTTTGAATCTTGGTATTTCAAACGTAGTTGAAAATTCTCAAAATGTTTTCTGTTTTGATCCATTACTTAACCAAAATTTTTACCATGTGCAGAAGATCGTATTGTAAGGAAGACATTTCATGCATTCACAGTTAGAAGGAAGGGTCAATACATAAGATGCTGTAGTCTGTGGACTGCGATGGACAGTGAATGAATAGTACTGTGACAAATTGTTTGCAGTACTTTAAAAAAGTATTCCTTTCTGAGATGAGAGAGGTTGGTGCATACTGTAGTTTCTTTATGCAAACACATGCCTTGCCTTGCATTGATATATGAAATAGGAATGTGCTTATACAGCGGGGTTATGGGATGGGGGATGTCTGTAGTCAACAGAACACCTCAAATTCATGTTCTAGCCATTAGGTTTTTGGCAGAGACTTGGATTCATGATTCTTCCAAATTTATAATTTGGAATCATATCTGAGTATTTATAATTATAGTATGTTCCCATTAGATCCTTTTTTTTCCAGGAGTTTTCTAGCAGATAACAATCTTTCACTAACACCTTTAAGCTCAGAATTACATTTGAAAAGAGAATCTGCCAGTTTTTCTTCTAGACATACCTAAAAGTTTTGGAGATCTCCAAACATTGTCAGCACAGTTTCCCCTATATTTGTGCAGGGAGCTAACTTACAAAATCTCATTTTTTTTTCTGGGTTTGCTAGTTTATACAACAATGGATAGACTGTTTGAGATACCATATAACTCAGGTATGGTGAAGTGCTTCCATTTTTGCAGCACATTTTAAGCAGAGTATTTAAACTACAAAATACAACAGTAGAAGTCAAGCAGCTGCTACTGCATCTCACCAGAGGTCATTAATCACATTTTTCTTCATTTGTTAGGTTGTCACAAGTCTAATTTATGGGAGTTCATCATCCCTAGTCCAGCTCTGTTAGTACTCTACATATTCTAAGCCAATTGGGAAAACACGCTTTTAATTTCAGCCTGCCCTTATGGTTTTCCTAATTTCTTGTGATTATCTGATGTTGCTATTTGAAGACACTTGTGCAGCCTTTTAATTAGGGCTCATCTCTTCCCCCCCCCCCTAGATTTTTACTTGTTAGATGCCAGAGTGTAGAATATGCATAGACTACTTCACAGAAGAGTTGCTTCCATTCATTCTTACTTATCTTCCTCCCTGAGCCATAGTGGCTGGAAGATTCAAGTATGCATTGCAGGGAACAGAAATTTCTAGTCACAGCCTGTTTAATACTTGCCTACTAAGAAGGGAACTTTCTAGTAACGAGTTTTTCCAGGTTCCATTAGTCACTGTTACCTGGTTTTGGATAGTAGAGGAGATAGGGTGGGGGATGGATGAATTTGGAAACTGAAACTTGAAAGAACCACAGTTGTCTGTTACTTTTGGCTTTTTTTATGGTTAGTTTCATAACACTAAATCTCTTTTTTATAAAATACAAGAATGCTGTGTTTTAACTAAGGATACAGGGTTCTGATCAAGGGATATAGGAGATGAGAATCCAATACTGGGGGATGCTACTTCTGTGTTTAAAATTATGCTGAGCTTCATTGGGATCACACTTGCACATTTTAAACTGGAAGGGATATCTATGGCATTAGTAAGGGAAGATGAAAAGTGTGTGGCGTTTGCTCATTCAGTTCCTCCCATGTTTCTGACTTTCTCTATAGTAATGTGTTTTAACATACATATGGACTACACTTACTTAAAATTGATTTTTTTTTTTTTTTTCCTTTTAGGTATTGTCCAAACTGTAAAGAACATCAGCAAGCTACTAAGAAGTTGGACTTGTGGTCACTGCCCCCCGTACTGGTAGTTCATCTAAAGCGCTTTTCCTACAGCAGATACATGAGGGACAAGTTGGATACATTGGTTGACTTTCCAATAAAGTAAGAAATTCAAATATTTTGATGCTAGAAGTGTAAAAGCATGACTAGGGCATGTGTTTAATACAGCAATTACATAAAATGGGTTTGTTCTCAGCTTCCATGAGAGGGTCCACTAAACTAATGACAAAATGCTTCTGGGTTAAAAGTACAAACTTGGCAAAATAATAATAATAGAAAAATAGGGAGGACTGCTGGTTCCTGTTCTACTTCTCACAGAGTAGAAGAGATGCTCTGGCAGAGTAGTGTGGTGTATTTTTCTAGGGAATACAAAGTAAGGGGCTCCAAGACCACCAAACTGAAGTGGTTAAAAATGCTACTAACATGACTGACTTTTGGTTGGGTTTTGTTGTTTTATGTTGTTTTGTTTTGTTTTTTTAACAGTGACTTGGACATGTCAGAGTTCCTTATTAATCCCAATGCAGGGCCTTGCCGCTACAACTTGATTGCTGTCTCCAACCACTATGGAGGAATGGGAGGAGGGCACTGTAAGTTGATTTCAAGTGTCATCATTCTAGATGTCAGCTTTCTTTCCACGTTGATTTTGATTGAAGTACTGATCACTTTGAATCATTGGTGGTTTTTAGTGGTTATGGGACAACTTTTTTTGTTACCTTGAAATGCTTTCACAAGTATTTTAACACAAAAATATGTATGCAATGAGCTTAAAAGAGTAAGTGTAGGTTCTTTTATACTTCTAGTTATGCATATTGTGAAAAGAGAAAACATAAGAGCTACTGTACTCTTAAAACTGGTTTTGTCTTGTTTGTCTGTATTTTTGTTCATTGTGCTTCTCCTTGAAAGCGGAGAGGAAAAATGACTGACGGATTGTATTTTAACTGTTCTTTTCAGTAACACTGTCTTTAGAATGGAAATGTTAGTGATTAAGCTCTCTTTGCTCAAAAAAGATGGTGTTAAAAATGTTGTTAATAGTGATAATGAGGTTTAGTTAGTTAAATATTAAGTGTTTGACAATAACACACTCTAGTAACAGATTGTATTACATCTATGAAGATACAAAGTCCTGAGACATTGTACTTTTTTGTCCTAGATACTGCTTTTGCAAAAAATAAGGATGATGGAAAATGGTACTACTTTGATGACAGCAGTGTGTCCACTGCAAGTGAGGACCAGATAGTGGCAAGTATTCCTTATGTTTCCAAATTTGGGACTGTTGATGTTTTCTTGTCAGGGTGCAAAAAATGAAGAGTAAACCATGAAACTTGTGTTAAATTTGTAAGGAGTAGTTTGTGTTCTTTCAAAGGACAGTACAAACCAAAAATGTCTTGTTACAACATGCAAAAATAACTTATATAAACAGTCTGGATTTCTTTGTAATTTTACCTTGTATACTTGGAAGCAAAGAAAAAAAATCAGTAACCTGGATTGTAAATGTTTTGTTTGAAGCCTCCTGAACATATTGTACTACTCTCTTTTACAGTCCAAAGCAGCGTATGTGCTCTTCTACCAGAGACAGGACACAATCAGTGGAACTGGCTTTTTCCCACTTGACCGGGAAACTAAACAAGGTGCTTCAGCTGCCACAGGCATCCCACTAGAAAGTGATGAAGACAGCAATGAAAATGATAATGATATAGAAAATGAAAATTGTATGCACACTAACTGATGGGAAGAACTAGAAGCCATAAAAGAGACTCTCTTCCTGGGGATACGTATTGAAAGAGTGAAAATGCCCACCAAATTAAGAATAAAAATCTGAGATGGGGAGTTTCAGATAATAGAATGTAAATCTTTATTACATTTTAACATGTGCAGTACTTGAAGTGAAACAATAAAAATTAAACAGAAATTGTCTCTAATGCATTTACAGTCTCATATTCACAAGGTATATATAGGAAATCACAAATAAACCCCTTTTAAGTTTTCTGCTGCTGTTCTGATGGATTTTATGTTTTCTTTTGTTTTGGATGTGAATTAATAACTAAAATATTAAATCTGTGGACTTCTGACATTTACTTTTCTAGTACTGCAAGAATACTACTGCCAAGTCTAGTTTCTGGATGAATATATACATGTTCCTTAGGCTGCCAACAGACTACAAGTAAAAATGTCATAAATACCTAAAGAAGTAGTTTTCTTGAAACAGCAATTTTTTGTGTCTCCCTTTTTTTTTTTTTTTTTAATTTGATCACAATAGAAGAAATAGCTTGAAAAAGGTGTTTTAACCTTTTGTGATATAGTGGAACATCCAGAATATTACGTTCATCTTACTGCTGCTGTGGAACAGGTTCTGGATTTCATGCTGCATTAACAAAAAGGTTTTCAATTAAATGTAAGTATCCATTGTTGCTTGTTGGAATCTACTCCGCAGACATAATTCCTGTTATCTTGCTTCTAAGACATGCATAATTTTAATCTGATAACAGTCCAAAATTTAAATTGTGCTGTAAGTTCTCTCCCCCCACTTTTGGTAGTTTGACTGCTTGCAAACTACTCTGTACGAAGGTCCGAGTTAATAGTATTCTGTATCCATAGTAATGACTGTGTATCAGGCTTAGTTAAGAATTTTTTCAATATAACCTGCCTTTAAATTGTTAATTAACAAAATCACTTTAAAGGTAGGCCTGTTAATTTTCTTTGTGTGTTCCAGATGGAATTCACCATAGCCTTACAGTGTATCTGAAAAGGTAATTCATAAGAGAATTGGCATTTGCATGTTCAAGTCAGAACCTGTACAGTATATAAAGGCATACAAACTCCAAGTTGGATTTCAGTTAACTATGTTCAGGGGTCCAGGATGCCAAAATAAGTGTGACTGTTTGAAACATTTTTTGATTTGCTGCTTTCCCATTGATCTAGTTGGAAGAATGTATTGTTGATTTGCATACAATACTGCCTTTGAGAGGGGCTCTTAAATGTGGGGGCACATGTCACATATCTACTACCTGGAGAATTGCTTTGTGTCCCACTGTTTAAAATTTAAAAAAGAAAAAAGCAAAAAGTATGATGTTCTTCACTTGAACTAATCAAATACAATAGGTTATAAATTGTGTATTGTAAATAAAAGTTCACTCTGTGAGTGCACATTTTGGTAAATTATTTATTTATGTTAGCATTAAAAAGTTTAAAAAATTGCATTTGACCAGGATATAAATGAGATATGTTGGACATGGCTTTGCTTTATACCTTGATATTAAAACTGGTGTTTCATCCTGGTATTTTAAAGCTGCTTTGAGGTTTTTTTTTTTTTAAATGTAAACTAACCTCCTGCATGACAGAGGTTAAAATTTTGTCTGCACTTGAGTTCACTTGGGTTTACATTTGAAATGCGCATGTTTATTTATACAGATTTCAATAAAGCTATTCAAGGCCTTATGTAGTGCTCCATTTTGTTAAAAATTCTTTTCCCACAGTGTTTGTGTCATGGGTTGTCTTTGTCTGAGAGTTATATTCTCAGTTACAAACTGGTTATGTAATGACCAACATAGAACAAGATTAATAGTATTTCCAGTAGATAGTATATATAAAAGAGTTTCTCTCCTGTCGTTGGCTCTGAAACATAAGGCTGCAAAAACAATGTCATAATTTAGTTTGTTTTTAAAAGTAATACTGTAACAATGATCAAATGCAAATATGCTAATTGTGAGATGGCTGGGGAAATGAGGGAATGTATTTAAGATTATACAAACCTATGGTGTTGGCGGGGGGGAAATGATACAAGCTTTTGGAAGTAATCCTAGAGAAGTCATCAACTCTTTGAATAACACAGACCCGCCCTATATTTATACTCCCATTTTTTCCATATCTTGTTAGCCTAGAACTTGTTTGGAAAAACCACACAGAACAAAGGATCAGATTTGACTTACCAAAATACTTTAGGAGTTTGTAGATTGGAGCTTTAATATATGATAACTCAGAGTCCTAATGCACTTCATTCTCCCTTTGAAAATGTAAATAAACACACACACAGAATGTCATATTTGAAGGAATGTACTTACCTACTAGTAATTGGATCATCCAACTAGACTTTAAAAGGGTATTGATCAAAGTAACATTCAATTAGGAAAATGTACATAGATGAATTCTAATTTTTTTCTTTGTTATTGTTAATTTGGCTTCCAAGTTTACAAACGCACAAGTTTGTATAATCAGCTTCCCAATCAGAGATAAAAATCAGTAATATCTCTATTCGAGTGTCTCAAAGGTTTCTAGGACTTCAGTCAAGTTGTGAGTTTTATAAAACATGTATTCACATATAAGAGAATTCTTCCAGTGTGGACATGTTTTAAAGTACAGAAAGTATATTATTATTTACAGTGTTTATCAAAAGTTATTCTCACTTAACCCATCATTTATATGGAGAAGAGAATCCTAACATCTGTTATGAATCATGTCAGATAAAAATCTAGTGTGCTTTTTTCATCAAAACATTTGCTGTCAGTATAAACATATATATATATATCAGCATAAACTCTAAAATTACAAGATTCAGTTAATTTTGTTAATGTGACAGTCACAGAAACAAAACAGAAGCAGAGTAGAACAGAGTAGGAAGCAGAAGAGAGCTTGCAGTTTCCACTTACTCCGTAGATTTTGTGACAGCAATATGTCATTTAAAGCCAGACTGGGAGGGAAGGAGAGGTAAAGAAACACTGCTCAGGACCTCTTGTTTTAGTTGGCTTCAGACAATGTTCTGGCTGCTTTGGTGCATCATCCACCTAAATTAAAGTCCCACCTGCCCTCCTGGCACACTGAGGCGAAGTTTGCAGCTTACTTTTGAGCTGATGAAATGAGAAAAGCTGTCAGATGTTCCACAATCAGATGATGTGGAAACATCTGCTGCATCTACAGCTACTTGCTAATGGGAAGGCCACAACCCCTTCTAGCTTTCCCAGGAAGTTAGCCCTGTATTACGGAGTGCGGTGGTTTTTTTTAAGATATTTGAAATCTTTAGAGGGAAATCAGTATGGCAGGCCAAGAAATTAATTGGCAAACCCATTAGTTTTCTTTAAAAATTATGCTGCTTTCTTTGATGTCAGAGTTGTAGTTGCAACTAAGCACTAGTTACTTTGACAAAGAAAATCACTATAAATGTAGTGAAACAATAGGAAAACTGTATCTGATAGAATAAGCATGTTCTTAGTCTGCAGGCAAATTGCTGTCTTCAGATTTTTTTAGTTCTTTTTCCTAGGGGGGTAAACATTGTGAAAACAGTTCCACTTCTCTAGTTCCAAGATTGCATGCTTTACTGGCATAATGTGTTCCTGAGGCAAGGAGATTTTCAAAAGAAATTGCACCTTGGAATAACATGGAAAGCCGGAATAGTCCAAATGTGAGAAATTTATTTAAGGAATGAACTCGGTTACTCTATGCCAGGTAACATTAACAGTCATCCTGGGCCAAATTATGCAAAAGTTAATAGAGGATTCTATTGATAAAGAATTAACGTCATTTAAGTAAATGTTGTTACTTGTCAGGGCAGTAATTGAAAAAGACAATTGATAAAGATGATAACATAGGTGCACCTATATTATTTCACTACTTGGCATTTAACTGTCACCTTAAGTATCACAATACTGTCATCAAAACATGAACGTTATGCAGTATCATCCAATACAATGTTTAGGAAACAACTAATAGCCTCAAAATAATTTCCATTAGGAAGTCATCGTGGAATAGAGATGTTATTGAAGAAGTTGGTGGTACTTGGTCTTAAATTAATGTTTTTAGTCAGTGTGCAAAATATTCTGATCTTACCTACAGAACATGGAAAGGAGTAAATACCCCATACTCCTCTGTAGGCCCAGTGGACAAGCAATTCAGCACAGAAACAGTGGCACAAGAACTAGTCCTAGGATACATAAACAGAATTGAGAAGTTGGATTAATCTTTCTGGATCTCCGGTAAGGAGCCTGTAAAAACACACTGTTTGAGTTACTACCTTTTAAAAGTTTGGATTGTAACCTGGGACAAAGTATAGAAAAAAGTTACAACCCCAGAGTAAATACATTTGCACTAACAGATGGGGAGAAGAATTGCTTTCTCAGACTACTGAGAAGTGCCTCAAGTTGCATGCGACACTTTATGAGGGGGGACTTAACTCTATGCAGAGTGTCTTGGAGTGTATGGAAACATTCAAAGAACTAGTGGTTCAAAACTAGAAGAGGACAATCTGAAAACAGAGATAAGTGTGGGAGTCTTTTATGCAATTACTTGTTTAGAAAGGAGAAGAAAGATACCAGCAAAACAACTAACAGAAGCAAGTGGTGTGTTGTTCTATTAACTGGGCTAAATGCCTTCCCTGGGCTACAGAGGGAGGCAGCTGAGAGGTGCAAGGGCCCTTCCCCTGCTGGGATGGAGACTTAGTCTGAGTCATCTGAGTCACCTGCCTCAGCTTTGAGATCCTTGAATCCATAAACATCCTGTTCTTTTCAGAGGAATGTTCCTGCCTCTTTAGACCTAATTGTACCCATTAAAAATCACTTAGAAGTTCTGAATGGAGGCCTGAATGTGTAGGTATTTGCTCCGAGCTCATCATGGTTTGAGGGAAGGCCTTTACTCACTAGTGTTACAAGAATTCATTAACAGGAGAATAAAACCCATGCTCTTGTTCAGCATAGCGAATGGTATGACTTTTCTTCCCTTCTTTCACCATGGCTACCAACTTATGAAGCCACTCCAAACCTTCTCCCTAAGACTGTCCTAGTTCTGGCCAAGGACAGGAGGGATGGAGCCTGGAGCCACATGTGCATGGCCAAGTCATCGTGTTGTTCCATACCATCTTAAATCATGGCCAGGGGCAGGGAAAGGGCTCTTGCTTCCCGGGACAGGGCAGGCATTCTTTTTTCCAGGGAGCAGTGGGGTAACAATTGTCCCAACTGGAGGGTTTTGCTGCCATTTTTTTTCATTGTTTCAGGCCTGGGGGGAAAAGGTACACAGAGGGTCTGGGCGCCATTTTGTTCTTTGTCTTGGAGCTGCATGGCAACAGGTTGGGTTGCTCGGATGGCGAGCATTTTTTGTATGTAAATCACCCTCTTTTTTGTTTACTTTTGTTGTTAAATAGTGTTGCTGATGTTCATTTCCTTATGTCATTGCTGTTTCCAGTAAGTTGTTCTTAGCTCCGGATCTCTGCCCTTATTCTCTCTCACTAGAGAGGTGGGGAAGGGGAGCAGCTGTGTGTAGTTTAATTTTCAGCTGCCCTTAAACCGTGAAAAAGATCTTTGATTTATTGTCATTTCCTCCAAGTAATTCTTTCCCCCAGTTACAGCCTAAACCAAAACATACATCTCCCTTTTCCTTCTTTTCTTTGCCATTCTGGAAGAGCATCCCTGCCTCTCCATAACAGTTTCTCTTAAAACACAATGACCTGTTCAGACTTGCCCCTGTTGAAAAATGAGTAGTTCCTTGAAAATTAAAACCTACATATTGTGCAATTGGTAAGAGGTCTGCAACCACCTCTGGGGGCACAAAGGCATTTTCCAGAACACAAAGAATGCTGTCTGGAAAGACTTCAGATGAGCTATGCTTGTTTTCAACATCTGTCAATGTTCTAAAATACATATTATGCTCTGGGTATTGTGTAAATGTGTGTCTTTTGCCCGAGGAGAAAGTCTGCAAACACAAAGGACAATAATTACTGACTCTGTATCATCTATACCTATGAAAAGCAAATACAAATAACATACTGATTTTTGGTATAGGAAATAATGCCTTAGCAGATGTCTTTAGGAAATTTAACCTCAGCTATTTACGTAATATTTTTGAGATAAGGTAGCACAGATTAAAAGATAAATCAAAGAAGGTTGTACTACTAGTTAAGATGGGAAGAAGCATTTGCTTATCCTCTCTACACAATTTTTGAAATTCTGTTTGGTTAATGTCATGGTCAGTCTGAAATTTTAATTTAGAAAGCTCATTTTTATGATTGTCCTGATTTTAGACAAATTTGGAGGAACATCCAAAATGAATGTCCTCTGATAGGAAGGGAGGTTACAGCCACCACTCCCCCACCAGGTTCAGGAAAAAATTTTCCTCCGAGGAAAGTGAAAGAAAAAAACTTATTTGACAGACATAATGCACAATGGGAAAAGAATAATGCTAAATAATAAAACCTCTCGCTGTGGAGAGAACCTGGTAAATTTCCAGAGTCCATTGTGGGTGTGGCTTTCTCCTCTTTGGAGCTGGGTTGGCTTGGGTCCCTCCGGGCTGAGGTGTAAGGTCTCCCAGCTGATGTTTTGGTGTTCTGAACAGTCCAGAAGAGAAGAAGAAGAAACCAAAGTCCCAGGAAAAAAAATTCAACTCTCCATCTGTCTCTGGAGAAAACAGAGCCAAAAGCTGGCTGAAAAGTAGGAAAAAGGGGGCTTCCTCTGCTCTTGCTGCCGCAGAAGCATGCAGAGGAGATAGAGTGACCTTGGAGCACAAACTGCTTCGAAAGGTTCGTCTGACTTTTTTTTTCCTTTCTCTCGCACCCAGTTGTAAAGACACAGAAAGGCACAGGAATCATGTCTGGGCATAGAGTGGTGATACGGGGTACACATCATAAAGCCACCCCAAGACAAAGATGTACATTGTTTCTGTAATATCAGGGAGGAAGAAACAGTGAAGAACTGTGAATGTATGTAAAAACAATCACACTAAGACAAGCCAAGAGTATGGAGAAGCCTATACTGCATGAATAGAAAAGATGAATGTGATGAGAAAGTAGCTGTAAGATACTACTAACGAGGTGGTAGAGGATTTAGAAAAGGAGCAGAGTCCTATGATTAAAAAAAGCAACTACTGCAAAAGTCAGTAACAGGCAACTAAAAACTGAAATCTTTGATAGTGGTGGTTTGTCTTGCAGAGATACAACAAAAAAGCAATTTGGTTTCTAGCAAAGGATTTAACTTAGTGAAATGTTAGGGTAAACCAGTAGAAAGGAAACATCTAGAGGTGATTCCAAGACATTATGAGGATTGGGAGCTGAGCTAATAAATTTTAGGAAGCAGTTTACAAATGAAGGCTTGAAATGTCCTGAAGGGGGGAAAAAAATGAATCACAGAAACAATTAGATTGGAAAAGACCTCTGATTAAACAGCAACATGTCAACTAGACCATGGCACTAAATGCCATGTCCAGTCTTTCCCTAAACACCTCCAGGGACAGTGACTCCATCACCTCTCTGGGCAGACCATTCCAATGTCTAATCACCCTTTCTGTGAAGAAATTCCTCCTGATGTCCAACCTAAACCTCCCCTGGTGCAGCTTAAGACTCTCATCTTGCCACAAGTTTCCTGGGAGAAGAGGCTGACCCCCACCTGGCTACAACCTCCTTTCAGGTAGCTGTACAGAGTGGCATGGCCCTTGAGCCTCCTCCAAGCTAAAGAACCCCAGCTCCCTCAGCTGCTCATCACAGGACAGTGAAGTGTCAATTTCTTTGAAATTCTACTGTTGGTAAGGCTGGTTCTGGCTTTCTGTGATCTTGCCTTCAACAAAATAAGACATTCAAGCCCACCGGACATTTGTATATGTGTGGCCGAGTAAAGGGAGGAGTGGCTGGGTCAGGAATAAAGCCATTTGGTAAAGAATCTGTCAATACTTAGTACATGTTAACTTCTAATTTTTTAATTCAATTGTTTATCAAATGTTCTTGGATCATGGCATGGTTTAGTTAGTTATGACTGAAGCAGGGAAGCAAGGTCCTTAGAAATAAACAGCTATAGGAATCTACTGATGACTGTGCTGTCAAAGGGAAATAAGGTTTCAGACTGGCTAAACAAGTTTTACATCCCACTTAATGATCTGTTCAGTAGCTCTAGGGCTTGGCTCTCAGGTGGAACAGTGAATATTCAGACCTGGAATTTCCTATGCTCTAGCCAGTAGTTAGCCAAGAGCGCATCCATGCACTGGTGTGAGGAGACAGACAAGCTCATCCACGATGCCCTGGGAGCAGGTTCCAGCAAGCAGCTGCTATTTGTGAAATACTGAATACAACTTGTAGAGATGCTGCCAAAATACCAGTATTAACTGATGAAATTAACTATGTAACTGCCACACATATGCATCCTTGGTTATGGATGTCTCTGCTTGCACATGACCCAGGGTGTACATACGTTCAGTGATACAGCCCTGCTTTATTGGGAATGCATATTCACACATGGAGGTGATCTGGGGAGCCATTTTACTACAAAGGAAAGCATTTGGATCTTTATGACTGGATACCTTTGGCTGTCTTCCAAATTTCCTGAGAAGTAAGATCATTCTGTTTAGCTGTTTGGACCCAACCTGAGTAACAAAATTTCTTTCAGACTGCTGCTTATAAATACAGCCACGCATGAACCTCTACAAATATTTATCTCAAAGGCAAAGTCCTCTGAATCAGATAAGGAGCCTATATAATCTTCATAAAGCAACAAAGATGAGTGCAACACATAAGATAAACCAAAGAATTTTCTAATTCCTATGGTTTATAGAAAGAACAGCCTGTAAAAGAATGGAACAGTCCCACTTCAGTTATCTTTGCAAAGGGTTGTGCTGGAGGCTCTCAGAAGTACATGGCCATACTGAGTCTTTTCTAGGCTGGGATGAGTTAGCTACAAATTACCTTGGTCATGCCAGCAGTGTTGCCATGGAGGGTGAGAAAAGAAGAATACCTACATGGTGTGTTAGTCTCCGGGCAGCTTATATGAGTATAGTGAGTGTAGCTATTTCTATAATTATCTTCTGTGTTTTACAGTCCCTGCTACACAGGGGCACTCCTAACACAAAGGAACTAACATCCATTCAGCTGGTGAAAACTGTCCTGTAGTAATGATATCCCTTAGCAGCCTCAGGGCTGCAATTTGGAACGATTATCTTAAAGGATTCACCAGAGCCTGCAGAAAGCATCCAGAGACTTCTCCTCTCTGCTGCAGCAGCCAAAAAAAATTATTTTTACACAGGGGAACACCCTTCTCCTCTCTGGTGTTGCTCTGTGATTAGTAGATTGGAGGTTACTTGGTGTCTGGAAATACTTCCGTAATTTTCACACAAGCTGAAGAAGATATAAAAAGGAAACTATTAAGATGTAGGGAGGTTCTTGGCAAATAGATGAGAGAACAGCAAATAATGAGATTGCAGCACAATGCATATTACTGACATTCTTGATGGGCATGTTTAAGTTACACGTCCTGCAGTGAGCATGAGATAATCAGAAAAAAACTTCTCCTGAGAGAGCAGTTGAATCCACTGTCCACTGGAAGAGCTCTGGATCAAACAACAGTGCCTAGAATCACAACTGGTTTGCTTCAACACAACTGTGCCTTTATCTCTAAACCAGCTGACTGTGACCTGAGGCTGTGCTAATTGTTCAGGTGGTAAGGATGGTCAGCGTCGGGTTTTTCTGTGTAAGTCAAGTAGCATCTCCACCTCTGTTTCTCTATTTTCTACACTTGACAGAAAAAAAAGTATCATGAATGGGCTGCATTATACACCATGCAGGGAAAAAATCACAGGTTAGCAGATTAAATTCTGTTATTTGTGTAAGGAAATAAAAGACAAAGTCAGTTTAAAGCACAGAGTAATGTTTGTTTCCCCGGCCAGCCACGTACTTCCTGTGTGAGCTGGAAAGTATGTCTCTGTTGGTCTGTTGTTACATTGCTAGCTCTAACACAACAAAAAATTAATTCAAGCAGTGGACAGCAGTTCTTTCTCACAAAAGATGTTACCAGGTTCAGCTGATTCAATTACCAGCTCTCAAAAGGCCAACACAAAAAAAAAAAAAAAAAACAAAACAAAAAAAAACACTGCTTTGAGAATCTGCTTGGACAAGATTCAAGGAGGAAAAATTGGAAAAACAGCTTTGCTGGCTGGTTACATGAGAGTCTTGGAAGCATCTAAGCCTCTGGTCAAGAGATTTGTGTGTAGGCCCTGAAGTGAGCTGTGCACTCAATAGGGAATCACTACTGAGTACCCAATACATGTCATAGGTCTGACATTTTGGGTATTGCTGCTTAACATTGTTGTGAGTGACCTTACACAAAATATGACTGATTTGAAATGAAAATTACTGATAGTTTGCTAATGATGAAAAGGATGATCCACCAGTAGACAGCAGCTGGGACTGCTTTTTTAGTCAACCAAATGAAATAAAATGTGTATTAACTGTTAGTATGCAAACAAAATGAGTACTAACATGTAAACATATGCTCACACCTATGCAGAAAGGAACACAGGCTAAATTAATGAGGAGTTCACACTGGAAAATGTACTTTTCAATCTATTGGTAGATCTAACACAGCCATATCCTAAAGGAACAAGGGTTCATATCTATTCCATAAAAAAACCCCGAAGAGTACTAGAGGGAAGTTTATGACTTCTTTTAGCCCATTTGTGTCACAACAGAAACACTCCCTTGGCCCACTTCTTTTGTCTGTAATTTAAGGAGGAGCTCCTGAAGTGTTCACACAGTAAGGGCTTCTTTGTGCTTACACGGACCAATACAATGCACAGTTCTTATAAAAGGCTACAGGGCATATTTGGTATTAATCAGTCTCTCACTGTCTTTAGATTTAAAATTTAACTTTGCCTTTTGACATCAGTATCTATGTTCAATCTGAGGCAAAATTTTCTCCATCACAACTCTTAACTCTGCAGTACAAAAAAATCACCAGAGTCTGCAAACACCTTTACTTTTCCACACAACTGATTTTTCATCTCCTGAAGTTAGTTTAGTATTATCGCTACTTAAAGATTCATATCACTTACAGAAGTATACAGGAGTGTAGGTAAAGTGAACTCAAAGGAAAATCACAACTCTTCCCATTACAATGAAACCAATTCATTGCCACAGTGAATGCCACTGTATAGCATGATGACAGAACCCTGCTCTCATATACAAAGCCTGCATCTGCATACATTTACCAGGATGGGCTATAACTAGGACTAAACACCTGAAATTAATACAGCCGAATGCTACCCCATGTTTAATCCAATTAAAAGGACTGATGTGCACCATTTGGAATGCACAAGGTAACTTAATGAGTCACAATAGGTCTCATGAGCATTTTTGTTGGTAATTAGGGCCATAAAGCTACAGGGAATTATTTCAATCACCCACTGCCCATCACAAAATAACATATAATTTAATAACAAAGCAAACCACAATACAATAAAAGCAGTGCAATACAAAGTTAGCTTAAAAGCTGAGAGATGTGCCTGAGATGTAGGCACATATATTGTTCCCAATTAAGTCAGCTTAAAAGCTAACTAGCATTCTTAGCTTGCTGGTCAAAAACATGCTGTCAGAGATGTCCACATATGCCATGCCACCTTCTGAATCAAAAGTGAGTTGAACTGTAACTGGGGTATTTAAAGTGTAAAAAAGACTGGCAAGCACTTCTGCTCAGGGTCAGGACTACAAGCAACAGAATCTATTGCAATGAAATGCAATTGCAGAAGTCACATTCACAATCAAATCAGTGTCACTCAAAAGGATCCTGGCTAGTTTAAACAGTTTAACTGCACTGATTTAGATTAACTGATAAATCCCTGCATTTACAAAAGGCATCCATCAAAATGGTGAGAAAGATGACCTTGTTGTTTAAGAGACATGCCTGAGATTCAGGCACAAGTATAGTTCCCAGTTCTTGTATTCAGCAGATCTGGAAGAGTTTTCAATTCTACAGCCACTGTAAGATTAATTTCCAAACTCAAGAGCAATCTTGCAGTATTTGGCTGGCAATGCTCAGCAGACTGAGTGGCTAGGCTGGTAGTTGAAAAGATATGTATGATCAATGTAAATGATGTCAAGTACGCAAACAGGCAGACAAGTAGATACCAGGAGTATCAATGTGCCCATGGCTCACTGTGTACAGTAAACTGGTGGAAAAATCCAAACAACAGAAAGGAAGTAAATCATTAAAGCTTACCTAAGAAATACACGTGCATAGTAAATCATTCATTCATTCATTCTCCTAGCTAATCATCCATGTTTCTTATTAAGGTATTTGGACTGGTCTGCGAATTGCACCAGGCCTGAAGCCCAGAACAGATGCAGTAAGATGGGAAAATCCTTAGGAAAATGCTTATTGGTTAAGCATGTAAATCGTTCTACTGAAGACAACACTCTTGTGCTTTTGTTGTTGGGGTTTTTTTAAAGTAAGCATAGAAAAATCAAAGCTTTTGAGAATACACAGACCCATGCACTTTGAAAGCATAACAGTGTTATAGAATCATGTTTGCTTTTACTGGACACAGGGGTGAAATCCTAATTCTTTGTCTGACGGCATGTAAAGTTTGACCACCTAATCCAACTGTGCAAGTATTACAAGCAGTTTTAAAAACTCACATCCATTTATCCAGTTCTGTTGAGCTAACAGCCAGTATATTGACAACAATGTAAATATAAAGATCTTAAAATAACAAATTACTTAGAAAACAATCCTGCACTCTCTGCTTCACAAAGCACCCCTAAAAATTTATGTGTTCAGGTACAGCCAATGCTGTGCCAGCTTACTATATCATTTGCAATGAATCTCAGAGTAAATTAACCCAACATACAAGTAGGGATGCTCAAATTTATGAAAAGTTCTTTTTACTTTTTCATTACAAGACAAAAACCTCAAAATACTAGAACATTGAGTAAGACTGAAGACTTTCAGGAAAATATGAAGAAAAGCTGTTACTTAAAAGTTTTTAAATAATGGCAGTAAACATTTATTCATTTGACTTCTTCATAATTTTTTTCCAAGACTCCCAGGTTTGAAAACTACAGCATGTCAAAACTCATGGATGTTTTCCAACTCCTTGGGTTTATAGAAGAGGAACAGAACCATGCTGCATTATAGGTAGGTAGGCAGCCAGCACAGTACAGGATTTGCCGCACCAAGACCACGGAAAAATTATTATTGCAGAGATCAAAACCTTTGTGAAATGTTAACTGTTATGGTGAATGATGAATGGTGTCCTCCAGAAGGAAGCTCCCAGGCAGCCATCAGGCCTAAGCTCCCTGCATCACTACAGGTAACAGATACCGAAGAGCTTGTGCTGCTTGTTCGAGAGCCTGCTTTAGGAATGGGTTAAAAATTGCTGGCCTGGAATTCTGAGGGACACTGCTGGTGACACGAAAGGTGGCCGGGACCCAACTACTCCACGTGCCCTTGGTTTTTCCCTGCCTATGTTATCTTAAAGCTTCTCGAAGAAGGATTCACCCTCGCTTCGCCTAGAGGAAATCACGGAACGCTGCGAACGCACACGGGCCGAGAAGGGCACAAAGCTTCACTCCCACAGAATGGGCAAGGCTGGAAGGGACCACTTAGGGTCATCTCGTCCAACCTCCCTGCTCAAGCAGGGTCACCTCAGAGCACATTGCATAGACTTGTATCCAGACGGTTCTTGAATCTCCAGCGAGGGAGACTTCACAAACTCTCTGGGCAATCTGTTTCACTGCACAGTCACTCACATTGGAAAGAAAGCAAGAACTTCAGGATTCAAAATAAAAACGTAACAGTATACCTCGCTTTTTGCTTTTTACAATCAAACGCTCCTGAGAGCCGGACTTGGCCAGAGGGACCGATCTCCGCACCCCTGCAACCGCTCGGCGGGGTTGGCGGCCACCGAAGCCCAAGCAGCTTCGCCACCACCTTCCTCAGTGACCCTTCGGCAACGCCGCGGTTTGTCCCCTCCCCACGGCAGCTCCCCAGCGCCGGCGGCCCAGCCTCGGCCCAGGTCTCAGCACCTCTCCTGCCCCTTCACGCCGACCCGGTGGCACTGCGGGGAAGAGGAAAGGGAAGGGGCAGGGGCCCCGCTCCCCGCTCCCCGCCCGGCCTAGCCCGGCAGGACGGGTCCGGTGCCGCCTCCTTCCCTCCCTCCCTGCCAGCGGCCGCCGCTCTCCCCGCCCCCGGCCGTGTGTGCGGAAGCTGCCGGCGCCCGGGATTGTGGGAGCGGGGAGGGGACGCGGCGCGGGGAGGGGACGCGGCCGGGGCCGGAGGGTTCCGGTGTGGGGCGCAGACGTGTCGGCCGGGCCCGCGGAGCGTCAGGCGCTACCCCTGCCCTCTGGAACAGCGCCCGGCCCGGGGCCGGCCCGGCGGCGCCATGGCCGGGACCAGCAGCCCCGAAGCCGTGAAGAAGCTGCTGGAAAACATGCAGGGGGACCTGCGGGGCCTGAGCCTGGAGTGCCGGAAAAAATTCCCCCCCGTCAAGGAGGTGAGTGGTGCTGATCCGAGTCAAGCTGGGCCGTGCTGGGCTGAGCCGGGCGGCGGACGCCGCTCCGGAGGGGCCTCCCTGCCCCGGGGCCCGGCCGGAGCGCAGCTGTCGGTGTGCCCGTGCTCCAGTCCCCAGCCCGGTGCCGTTCTCGGTGAGCTCCGACCTCCACGGCCGCGGGCTGTGCCCAGACGGGGCTGTTCGTGTCGCATGTTCTGTGGCTCTTGTTTTCAGCGCGCTGCCGAGGCGGGGGCCGTGGGCCGGGCTGTGCCCCTCGGGGAGCGGGGCTGGCGGACAGACCGTCTCTTGGCGGGCGAAGAGGGGGCGGCCCCGCTGCACCCTCGGCGCCCTCCGGGGGAAACACAAAGTTCGGCTTGGCTGTCTCGGCACCACCGAGCGAGCGAAACTCGCCGGAGGCGAGCTCGGTGGTGGGGCTAGGGCGCCCCGGCGTGCGGGCACCGAGCGAGCGGGAGCCCGAGGGGCTGGCTGCGACCGAGGAGGGCCGTGCTCGGCTCCGGCCGCCCTGCGGCTGCGGTGGGAGCCCGGGGCCCCGCAGGTCTCCCCTCGGGTCTGTGCCTTGCTCCTGTCTCGAAGTGTGGCTGTGGTGCTCGGGCCGGCGTGCCTTATTCCTGACCATTGCACATCCGTGGCTGCCGGTGTGAGCTGGGCGGGTCTCTTGTCATCACTACCGCGTCGTTTTGGCGTTGTGTGGCTTTCCAACGGTGTGGGCACAACCGAGGAAGCTTGGAAGACACAGAAGTTTGGGTTACTGTTTTTTCTGCCCTTCTTAAAAATCCCTTTAGTAAACTCATTCCAGTAAGATTATATGTTTTATTTTTGAAACCTGAGTTTATGCTGTGCAGCCTTGAGACCTCAGTAATCTCGGTGAGCAGGATTACTTTAATTGAAGAGCAATTGGAATTTTTCTTGCTAACTTAAAATATCCGTTTTAACCATATGTTTTTCTGTTGTTTTTATACAATCAGTTTAACTTTTTCCCTATCAGTAGTTTGCCACTTGCTGTTTAAAAAAGTTTTCCATGCAATACTGGGAGGAAAAATACTATAAGATTAAGTCAGATTAACCTGCAGACCCAGAGGCCCAGAAGAAAGGCATTGCATGTGTTATGTGACTTTGGTTCCAATTAAGTGATAGCATATTTAATGTTGTATGAAGTATTATACACTTTAACAGCTAAATTGAAGCTAATGACTCTGCTTGTTTTGAAAGACATGAAGTGACACACTGTAGCAGAGCATGTTATGTACTGTTTTAGGTTGTGGAGGAATGCTGGTGTGTTTGAGAAATTTTGTGTGGTCATAGAAAAACAAGAGAAAGTTGTGATCAGTCCTGAGGAATTGTGTGTGGTGGTCACATGTAAATAAGAAAAAGCTCTGATCAGTATAACAGAAGTCTGTGTGTGTTTGGAGGGAGGCCGGAGTGCTGCTTGCGCTCCCTTCTGTGTATTACTATGTAACTCTTGTTTAGTCTCCGAACAAGTTTCCCCACTGTGTTAATGTTTATTTTCTTTGAGATCGACAGAGGAGATGGGCAATATCGTTCTTAAGCTGGTATTTTAAGTAATGCTTCATTACGTTTGCCATGGCTAAGTATTATAGTAACTACTGCATGTCCTTCATACTTGTTCAGCATGTTTATCGTATTCTTGTGTAAGTTCGACTTTTGTGTTGTTCCCTTTAAATTGACAGCAATTTGTATAGCTTTCTTCATTGAAAACATGTAATAAAGTTTTCCACAATTGTCTGGGATTTGGATAGGTTTATTGGAATAGTACTAGAAGATATTTATAAAAGAGATGGAACTTTCCGCTGGGAGCTGTGTGCTCTTACAGGGAGTCTGAGGTGAAAGCAGTCCTACAGTAGGATGTATGATACAGTTGCAGGAAACGATCTTGTTTCCTCACTTCTGGAAGCCATTTTTTTTTGTTCTAGTTTTAAAGGAAATGGGTGTCCTTTTTTTGTCAAATCTCAACTGCTAAACAGATATTTTAATTGCATATGTTTGGTCTGGTCATGATTAGATTTAGCTAGAGTGATTAGAGGAGTGGCATATTCTTCTTACTGACTTGGAACAGCACCAGTTTTTTAAATCATGCTTAAACACTGGCTTTTAAAAACAAATTCATACCACTTACAATCTCACTTTTTTACTTGCAGTGTAACTAGACTCTCCTACATGCCCTGTAATTTATGAGTTTATATTGCAGTTGATGTGTATGCTTTCATGTCACTTAATAAGCTTACCATACTGGGATAAAACTATTGAAAAATTCCTAGTCCCAAATTAATAGTTATGAGATGTATATCATAGTTGTTAGATTTGATAGGTACTTTATAAAGGTAAACTGCTTCTCATAATCTTTGTAGTGTCTGATATAGTAAAAGATTTTGCTCACAGTTGTTATCTTCATCCACTTCTAAAGTGAATTGTCTGTTTGGTTTTATTTTGTTAGTTTTGGTTTTATATTAATAGTATTAAAATTCTACAAAGTGAATTTAGCTGATTGGTTTGCTGTGATAAAAGTAGTAATGTACTTTTCAATTCTGCTCATTGCTCAGATGATTAACGTGAGTAAATCCTTTAACCAATACTGTAAGGATTTAGACCAGTTGTATGATCAGAAAAACAGAGCCTTTTTTATTAGAAGGGTTTTAGTTTTCACTCTTTAAACACCTTTCTAATGCATGTGTTATTACAAAATTATGCAGTATCTATTAGGTTCAGAGAGACCAAAACAATATTAAATGATTCTTTGAACAGGCATGTACGTGACACAGCTGAAGTTTACTGGAGTTCTTTTGGGAGAGGAGGGTGAGAGTGGGGTTTGGATGCAGAAGAGAAGGGGACAGCCAACCATGGGATCTAGATCTTATCCTCAATTAGGAGTAAGAAGTAAGGTCTTAATGAACCCTTATTGAAAATAGGACTTGAACTCTTCAATGTTTTAAGTGCTTTCATTTCAATTTTTCTGTTACTCTGAGTCTGTAAAGTTTTCTTAGTAGGTCACGTTTATGTGAAAATCATGTAGTTGTAAATCCAGTAACTTACAGCAGTAGAGTCTGAGGTTTTTGCTGACTTCGATAATCTGTTAAGAAGTTTTGAAATTACTGACTTACTCCCACTGTTAAACTTGGGACACAAATACGTGGCCAACTTCCTTCCCTTTAGTTAGAGCTTTTAACTGAGAAATAACAGGATGTTTGTTGTCTCCAAAGCATCCATATGTTGTCTGTGCTCCGTGTGACAAATAATACCCAAGTAGGTTTTTCCCTAGGTTATGCCGTTTAAAGCTTTAAAAATGGGAGCTGCAGAAAGAACCTATAAGTCTGAAATTATGTTGCTGATGATGTTTGGAGTTTAAATAACGTAACAGACTTATTAATAGTAACTGGTGCGTGAACAAGAAGTGATTTGGTGACTGTGTCTCTGAAATACCAAACCTGTTTAAACTGACAGACATATGTGTTTGTATTTTCACAACGTATTTCTGTTGCCCTGCTAGAAAAACAGAAATCAGCCGTGGATGGGATAGAAGCTCTCAGGGCAAGTGTAAATAAAACACTGTTTTTTAGAGCTTGAAGAGGATGGAACAGTCTTTGGTACAGGCATCAGTCCTGTTGATGTTATCTAAAGTAATCTGGCATTTCTCCTAGAAAACAATACTACTTGCTCATTAATATGTCATTTTTAATACAGTGAGCTCTAAGATTTGCTCTGTACTGGACAGTATTGTAATGCTGCTAACGCTGCACTGAACTGTGTGCTGCACACATAGAGCTTTATAAACTATTTTAATCTGCTAGTGACTGGGGTTTTGATATTGCGTGCTGCAGTTGTGGAAAGCTGGTGGTGCTCTTCTTAGTGAACTGGAGTAAGAATTTTGTCTTATCACAGAATTGAAAATGGTTTAGTGTCCTAAATAGGTTACCTGCTGTTTCTTATTACAGAGTGAAAATATTGTTCAGTAAGCTGCATCTGATTTGGTTAGATAATTCTACTGCATTACAAAACTTCAGAAATACAAGGGGGAAATATTTATAATTGGCAGAAATAATGGAGTTAAAAGGAGAAAGAAGTATACCCAAAAGTTCCTCGCAGCCTGAATTCCAGTCATATGTAACTCACTGTTGTTTACACAGATCCAGTCAAGCAGTCTCAGCTTTCTGGTAGGCTTGTAGTCTCTGTGTTGTCTCAGGTTTTTTCTTGACTTTTAAATAGTAGTAAAAGCAAAGTGATTTTAAGAAAAAAAACACAAAAAAGTAACTCTTACTCAGCTCCCTGCACAGTTTCAGGCACATTTGTGCTGGTAGGAGAGGGGAAGGGAGAGGGCAGGTGGGGTTGGGGCAGACAGGGATGGCATCATCCCATGGCAGGATCAGCTTGGCCTTGGACAGGGTGTGCCCTTTTCTTGGCAGTTGTGTAATAGGTTGCAGGTTACCTGTATGTTTTAGGATGTTTGTTGCTGTAGTAGGGCTGGAAAAGAAGTGTTGTTCAACTTGCCTCCACCTGGAAGAGAAGCACAGAATTAGCTTTGAATACTTTGGTCAGTAGAAATGCTCTCCTGAGTCTCTTGGAAGAAAGCTTTTGATAGCCTCACTGTGCTGTTTCTTTACCAGAGCTTTGTTTGAAATAGCAGCATTGCTTTTACTTAGCTACTTACTGAGTTGTATACTCCTTTGGCACACAGACACATTTTTGAAACTGTATTGTAATTTGCTGTATCTAGGAAAAATAATAGAATCCAATTTTGCAATTGTATTTTTTCTTCCTTTATAAGTAACTCTTCTTGCAGGCAAGTAGCCTTACAAAGCTCTTAGGGTAAAAGTCAAAAACTTAGAATTTGAGTGACTTCTGGACAAATCAAACTTTAAATTATTTAATTACAGTAGATGTGGTGTGGACTAGCCTGAGGCAAGAGATAGGATTTGCCCTTTCTGAGGGGCAGTGTGTTGTGTTGTGTGAAGACAAGCATTATTCTACATTTCTTCCTTTGGAGTCCGGTCTTGTTTGCATTGAGTGACATACATGACAGTTCAGTCCCCTGGGTTAAATCATCCTTGTTTAGGAATGATATGCCGATCTTGAACACATGCCAAAGCTAATGCCAAAAACTTAATTGGGAAGCTTGTCCTTTTTAGAGAACTTCTGATGCCATTGGGTAGCTGTGTGAAACTAAACATGAGGATGTATTGCAAAAGTTAAACACACACTAAAAAGATACAGATCAGTTAATTTCATATATAATGTCGAAGTGATCATTAGGACTCCTAATGCAACTGGAAGGAACAGTTAAAACCTGTGAATATTTGTTAGCTCTTTGTTCTGTAATGATAATATTTCAGAAATTTTGTTGAACGTAGTGCAGTAGACATATTGGAGAAGGCTAAGAAAGAAAATTACATGCTGAAGTGTCTTGTGATTTGGGCATCTGAGTCACTTGATGTACTTCTAGCATTGAATAGTTTCTGAGTGCTCTGCATTCACACTACTTTAGTGATAAAAGGATGAGCCAAATGAACCTAGGAAGGACGAAACCTTTGTACATAGACCATTTTCTGTAGGAGTGATCAAGTTTTTGGGTTTCCTGCTTTATTTTTTGAATAAAATTGATTAAATAATTCTGACACTATAGCCTACAAGGAATTTAACCTACACTGAACTTTCCAGGTTGGTTTATTTTCAGGTCTTCACAACATTAGTTTGGAAGGATGAAAACTGGAGGTTTTGGGTTTTTTTTAAATGGGTATTCACTTAACGAATATTTTAAAGGTTCTTTTGAAATAGAGAAACAGTGCTCTGTAAAATGTATATTGTCATACTTAGGCAGCTTGCACTAAAGCATGTGTTTTGTGCAGGTGACTGGAGATTACTCTGTAGCACTCTTGAGTTGCCAGCCTGTAGCTGAGCTGGTAACCTGAGACTGGTGATCCCTAATATCTCTTTCAGTTTTTTATGATTTCTGATCTTTCCCACTTGCTGTGTCTGCTCGCTTCATGTTTGGAGTCAATTAATTCTGCAGTGGTTTTTTTTCAATATTGACAGTAGTATTTTTTTCAAAATTATGTTTTTAAAAAAGTGAACCCTTATATTTCTAGGAGACCGTCATCTATTCAGATGTGTTCTAAGCTTCATGGTCCATTGTAAATCATAAGTTTCATGTGATCATTGTAATCTTTGAGAGAAAATGTCATGTGTTTCAAAGTGATTCACATAAGGCGCACAGGTCAAATTTCTTCATCATGTAATACCTTGCAATTTAATGAATGAAGAAAATTATTTAAAGTCGGTCTTTACACTTTCCAAGTCACACTTTTCAGTGCAGGATTAAGGTCCCTAATGTTGGGTGTCTAAGCTTCATTGATTGTGCAGGCTTGGTTTGTTATGGAAATAATGTCAGTAGAGCCAAAGAACAATTCAGAGTATCTCATAGCCAGGGGATTGATTCCCTCTATCACCGACATACTAGGTGTTCTACATTGCCATTTGAGATACCATAGTATGTCTTCCTTGGCTTCCAGCCTCTGGTCCAGGAGGGCATGGGTCTTCTGGTGTCTGCATGTAGTTGTCTTGGATACAGAGGCCTAAGCTTAGATCTCTGCATTGAGCCCCTGCTAGTGGGTCAGCTGAATTAGCTTAAGGAGAGGCTTTAAGAATTAAGGAGCGTTCAGTAGAGACAATCTCCATTGTAATGGGAGTCTAAGTATTTAAATTTGTGCATCTTAATCTCTGATTTAATTCTTATCTGCCTACCGTGGCTTCTTGAAGATTATACAGGAAACTTGTAGCAGAAGTTGAAAGTTCTTGGTGACTCCAGTTCTCAACTAGTGCCTAAACTGTCAGCTATTGTTTCTTTTTACCAGGTGTCTGGAAAATAGACGTTGCTGACTGAATGTAGTACTTGTGGCAAATCCTCAAAAGTTGCCTGGTCCCATCTGTTGTGATCGACAAGCTGAAGGCAAAATTAGTTTGAACTTCAAGTGTATGTCTCCTAAAGCTCTGAAACAGGCTGTTGTTGTATTTTTAATGTAGAGTGATAATTGTTATGTCAAAAGTATGTAAGTAAAATTCAAGTGCAAGTGCTCTGTTTCAGTGGTTTAAAATTAGTTGTGTGGTACTTGAATGGATCACTCAGAAATCTCTTAATGGTAGATACAAGCTCTCTCAGAATATCCTTACACTACATATGTATCTAATATCCACCATATATTGTAATATATGTAATATTTAGTTACCAATATGATTTATATAGAATACAGTACAAAATATGGGGTACATCTTTGTTCTGTCTGTTGAAGAGAGAAGTAGAACTTAAAAAAATTGTTGCTAAGTGGCTTGTGTTTCTTCCATGTTAGATCTTTTGCCTTTCTGTCTACATTAGTGCTGTTTGGTAATGCGTTGGTTTATGTTATGCATTGTGATTTGTTCTGTTAATTTATATGTGATGTTTTTTCCAGCTGAGGTGTAGTATTTTGACTGTCAAGTGAAAACTTGTGATATTAAGTATTTGTATTCAAATATCTTTATGTTCATGTCAAGTGAGGTAGCTCCAGAGGCAGCAGCCCTGAAGCATTTTAGATAACACTGGCAATTCTCCTGGCATTAGTGATGTTTAACCTTCAGAATTCTGAACTGGCTACTGGTACTGCAAACTGACAATTTCAGAAGTTTAATGGACCAGAGGAGTAGTCACTCCTGTCAAGTGTGAAAGAGCACTCTGAATATGAGAGCAACTAATACAGTTGCACTAAAGCTGGAAATGAACAAGACTCTGTGTGTTTAAAAAACAAAAAACATAAACTGCAATGTCTTATATCTTCAGTTGGACAAGAAAGTATATGATAGAATCTGTTAATCCTTTTTTTTCTAATTTATGATAATTTTGTAACAAAGTGATAATAATTTGTTCAGTGTAATAAACCCCTGTGAGTGCACAGCAATGTCAGATCAAAACTGGCATTTTGCCAGTTTAATTCACATGTAAAATGACCATATATAAAAGAGAAGGGTCAGAGTAGAGATCGTACTCATGGGGAGGAAGATAAAAATACAGAAGGCAAGTACAATGCTTTTTCATACAAATGTGGTATGCTTTAGTGCTTTCATGAAACTGATTTAGTGAGGAACTTTTTCTGAGTGTGTTCTTTTCCAAATAATAGTTTAGAAGTACAGTAATGGTCCAGAATATGCTTTTGCAAAGCAAGCCAGAATAACAATGAAGTGAAACTGTACTTTAGACAGGAGGACCTCTTATCTAAACTATTTGATAAAGGGTTAGTGTTCCAGTTGGAAAGGCAGATAATGGTGGATATGAAAAAAATTGCTCTTTTTATTTCCTGTAATAGATATGGAAGTGACTATAGATAACATATATTACTCTCATCCCATCTTAATAAAAGGTTGGCAAACAATGTAATGTAAATACCAATACAAACTATTGTTCCTGAATGCTTTTCTTTTTAGAATAGAGAAATCAATAGCTTGTGTAGTAAGGACTGCAAACCTTACAACAATTTTAATGCCTCTGGAGATGGCAATTTGCTCTAATGTACAATGAAAACACAAATGGTCATTCAAAAGCACTAGCAGTGAACATTCTTGGTTTTATTAACTTTTGATAATAATGCTTTCATATTTACAAATTTATACAAAAATATCCTTAATGTTAGATCAATCCTTTGTAGAAATAACCACGTGCCTGGTTGTTACATTAAATATCCTTATGGGAATTTATGTTTTTTTGGTTAATAAAGTAAAAAAGATGCTAACTTTTCTTCCTAATTGTTAGACACCAATTTCTTTGAAGATCAGCATGTTTATCCTTCCTAAAGCATTTTTAAAAACCCAGGTTTGAAACTTTTAAAAGAATGATTGATATGGCAGAGACAACAAGTGCTTTTTTTCACTTTAGTTTTGAATTTTATGTCATCTTTCCCTTAGGAAAAGTTGTTAACTATGTTATTATTTTTCAGTAAAAGAAGGGTAGCTCTTTCATAGTTACCTCAGAGTAAAGGCAAAACCATAGGGATTACTGCAGAGCAACTGATGTACTGTCTGATCACATCCCAGCTGACCCCTCTGGTCCCTTACTTGCCTGTCTGTATGCATTGCAATAGAGGTCCAAGATGTCTTGGCCTCTGAGATTTAAATGTTCAAGCATATACCATGCCATTAATCTTTGTACTGCCGAGACAAGTCCCATTCTTGGGCTGCTGGGTAACATTGTGATGATCATGGAGTTAGCTATAGTGGTGTCTTGAGCTAATGTAGATTGCCTACTGCAGTTGGGTCTAAGAGCTTCCACTATGTCTCAGAAGACAGATTTGAAAAATTGGTACTTTCTAGATGCACTTATCACTCCTGGTGTGGGTGGTTTGCCTTTACGTCATGCTGAACTCATGTAGAATTGTATATCCCAGTTATCCCAATACCTTCATATGCTATTGATGAGTTATAGAGCTTTAAATATATATACACAGACTATGATGTGGAGAAATTTAGCTCATGAATGTTACCTGGATGCTGGAAAATGTTGGTTCTACTTGAGGATACATTATATCTTTCCTTCCTGATTGTCTGAGCAGCTGTTACCTGTCTCTGTCACCCAATAGGTGCTTTTGACCCTAAACAAAGTGTGAAAATTTCCAAAAATCTGGAAGATGCTCACAGCACATCTGATGACAGAAAGACTGAAATTCTTCCCTGTTTCAACTGAAGACTCAGAAGTCAATTAGGAGGGGAAGAGTTTTGGATCTGAGAAACTCCTGAAGCTAGGTTTGAAAGAGTCAATGCATTTCCACATCCTGGTCTCTCATGTGCAGAGAACCGCTGTCTATAAGGCAGCTGTGAATGTTGTTGTCAGATTGTACATTCAGAGAGGAGCTTTGAGGCCAGGAGATAGATAGTAGGTGCAGACTTCTTTTCAGTCTACTTGAAACTGCACTGTCTTGATCTTTTTAATTTTTTTTTTGGCACATAAATTTTCTATTTGCCTTACTTTGATTTCTGTGAAGGGTGATTTCCTCATAATCAGCAAATGCTTGGTAACTAACTTCCAAGGAAGCAGAAGGATGATTAAGCAAGTGTTTGAGCCCAGAGGGTCCTGTTGAATTTTGCTGTGAGATTATTGACTGATTAAAACCAGGTCAAAGTACTGGAAGAGATTGGCTTGAATATGTGCTATCACTGAGAGTCAATTTCTCTTCTTTGTCAATATTTCACCTTCCCAGTTGCTTCAGGAGAAACATGAAGCAAAACTTAATAATGGCAAGTGTGTGTTTGAGACATTTTATATCAGTTCATTTCACAGTTATTAAAGCAGCAGAATTGGCGATCTAATTGACTGAAGGTTGTAAGTACATTTAAGCTTTGTTATGTTTCAGGAATTACATGTATTTGCTTCTTTTCAAAATAGAGAGATAACTGATTTGCTCATTAGACTACTATAAATTGCAGTGCTAAGGGAAGCTGGTAATGTTACATCTAAAACTGGTGGTTGCTTTAAAGACATGGTGTCTTATATTTATGTCAAAGTAAATTATAATATTTGTACCCATAAGTACACACACTATAATGCTGTCTCTCTCCTTGATTAGTGTTTTATAAGATCCTTTTCTCATGTGGCAGTGTCCTGCAGGCTGCTATAGTAAATTTGTAAACTTAAAAGCTATGAATATATCTTTTAATATGCCACTTAAATTGATGCAATCCAAGCACACTTTTACATTCATGTATACTGATTAGAATTGTTTATAGTTATGGTGTGTTCTGTTGGCTATTTGTGATCAACTAAGGTATTTTTTTATAAATGTTTGTGTTGTCTCTTTTACATAAACAGTGGAGTACTTTATTTTTCTTTTGTAGGATGTGTGCAGTGTAATTAAGTCTAAACATTTTTAATTGGGATTCTGAACAGAAATTCTGAAATAGAGTATAATGCAGATGATCATAGAAATTTCTGTATTGCATGGAGAAGAATGCTTATATTCAGCAGTTGTTTTGTTTTACCTTCTTTCTTTAAAAAATGTGTACTATTTTATATAAAACATGGAAACAACTGAGAGCCATTATGTTGGAAAATTTTTGTGCAAAGTGCATGGTGTTTGTTAATGCCACTAATATGAGCAGACTTAATATTTCTTTGAATCAGAATGAGTTTGTCACTCCAGGCAAGAAAGAAATAAACTACCAGTAGATGTGATGAGTTTCAGTTTGAAGGTAATTGAAGTTGGACTGTGACAAATCCTTCATATTAATTAATAGGAACAATGTGTTGTGACAAGAACCCCTCCAATTAGCTGACAATTTATAACTGAAGAAGAACATGGATTGACTTAAATCTCAAGAACTTCAGTACATTAATATAATTAAAATAAATGAGAGCTGCATTTGGCATGCCTCATTTTAATTATGCAGAATATATATGTGCATGTTGCCTTGTGCTCATTTGAGCATGTTGTATGTTAATCAGGCACATGGATATTATTGACTTTACTTTTGAAGTAGAAAACTGTGTTCAGAAAAACTTACATAAATCTCCAGGATTTTAAGGCAGTGTTTAGTCTTCCTATATTGTTTTGGGAAATTAAAAAAAAAAAAAAAAAGGAAGAAAATTCCAGCTTTGCATTTCTCATTTGGCTGTTTTGAGAAATATGTATATCAACTCTTAAATATTTGCTTGTGAATTTATACAGGCACCTTAACCTGACTCTCTGGGAAATCTTGTTGGAATAATGTTCTGAGGAAGAGGGAATATTAATACTTGGTAGAACTTTATGTACTATCATTTTTGTATTTCTGCTGTCACAGCTTCTCTGCTTCTCTAATATATTTTATGTGGTGACAGCACACATCTTTATATAGTAGTATCAGAGGAAAAATATAAGTGTTTAGTGGAAAATACACAGAAATACAAAGCTGAAATAAAAGGGGAAGTGTGCTTTCAAATTTGCAGAACAGTATTTTCCAGCAACTTGCATTCAGTCGTTTGGGAAAACCTGTTGCGCTTATTTTGATTTATTTAATTCTTTCCAGAGGCTTATAGTGTATTAATGGAATTAAAAAATGGAAAGGCACAATGTATAATGTATTATTTGTATTTAGGTTTTGTACACAAAACTTTCAGAAGTTATAGTCTTGAAATGCAAAGCCTCAATGTCACATTTCCAGTTCGGCTTGATTTCCATTAGAGAACATGACTTGAGTGATTTACGCAGGGAAGTGTTTGTGGGCAATTGAAGAGGGAGTTGCCATTCCCTTGGGGCCATGCATGATGTCCTGGCTTGGCTGGGCAGCCCTGGTTGTCACCCTGCCATGCTGTGCCCAGGCAGCCCGCAGCCCTGGCCCCGCTGAACGAGTGTGTGAGGGAGAGGAGGATGCTGCTGCTCTGCCACGTCACACTTATGGGGAAAGGGGAGGAGCTGGTGCTATGCACTGTATGGTATGCTGGGAAGAACAGAGCGTATTGTTAGAAAGGCATCTTCATGGTATTGCCCTGGGATAATTTGTATAGGACATTTGGGAGCCAAAATCCATGGGGAAAATGGGTTTCATTTTTATACTCATAGCTTGAAATTGTATAAAGACTATGTAACAGTGCTTATGCTTACTAGTGGGTTTTTTTGCATTCATAAGACCAGAAAGTAATACAATGAGAATCATGATTTCCAAAAAATTCTGAATATAACCCTTCCTGTGGAATTCTGGAAAGGAATTCTAGCAGCTACAAAAATTTCACTTCTGCATTAGCTCTGCTGGCAGAAACCACTACAAAAACATTTTTTGCTCTGAGACTGTACCTTTTTATTTGTCTATAATATTTTTATTTCTTTGCAGATATTGATGTATGGTATAGCATTTAAACTACTTATTTTCTTTTCTTCCAGGCTGCTGAATCAGGAATAATAAAAGTGAAAACAATAGCTGCACGGAACACAGATATTTTGGCAGGTAATTATTTGCAGTGCAATGGGAAAAATAAAGCTGAGTTACAGATCAAAATGTTAAAAAGATGTTTTGGATATGTCTAATAGTCTTTTAGTCATGTCTTTTAGTGTGTGCTGTATTGTTGATGCTTTACTTTTGGGCACCTAGCAAAAAATCTAGTAGCACAGAAGTTTTTAAATACTGCTTGTGTTTCATGTTAGTGCAATTCTGGTGCTGAGGAAGGGCTCCATTTTCAGCTGATGCTCTACAAAAGTTATCATCCACTTAGAAAAGTAACGTGAAATATAAGACCTTACAGTCTCAGTGTTCTAGTTGCTGTGGTTGGGTGCTCTGTAGTATGATCCACATCTGTGTATTAGTCCAGCCTTTGGGACTTGTAACTGGCAGGCAGAATTCCATCTTTGTTTGAGACAAGGTCATTCAATTTAAGATGTTCCAATGCCTTGAGGGACGGGGCATATCTTGTGAGCTACAGCTTTATAAGTGCTTAAAACAGTATCTTTTGACTGTCTTCAGCTTTATAAAGTTGGCTTCTTGCCAGTTGCTGGTAAAGCCCTTGGCCGGATTTAAATGTCCCTGCATTAATACTTGAGTGTCTACCCCAGATATAGTCAAAATCCTTGAAATGCTGGTTGTTTGGTAGGTCCAGTGAAATAGCTGCAAAACCATATCTTGTTTTGAGGTATGTAAATCAGATATTGTTAAGGAGGCATTTTCTAGGATTATTTGAATTAACAGACCCAATCCTCAGTATTTCACTTTAATGCCTCTTTTTTATTTGTTTATTTTCTTTGTTTTTACTGCTGTCATGAATGCTGACATAAGTGGGAAAAGTGTGCCAGGTAATGTCAGCTATATCAAAATACAAAAACAATCAAGGGAGAGCTGTAGTTAGCCGTTTGGGAAGCTGTCAACATGTTACTGCATAAGGAAGTTTGTATTTTAGAATGCTAGTTTCTAGTCCTGCAAAGTTCTGTTTTTTTAGTTTTCAAAGGGAAGAGATGGGAAAGATTATTAAATTTAGTCATGGATGGGCAGTCATTGCTTTCATCTTTTTGAGGGAACACTTTCTGGTAGTCAGTAAAATTTTTAAAATGATTTTCTTTTGGAAAGTTTAAACTAGAATGTACTTAGTATTTATTTCATTTAAAAAAAACTGCACAGATTTGTTGTTAAAAGGTTTGGGAAACCAGCAGGTCCTAAAAGTTATTTTGTTTAGTTAATCTTTGCTAATAGGATAATAACTTTTCCCCCCTTTGTTTCACAGTTTTGCACTGAGAAAATGTACTTTGCCTGCACATTATCCTAACATTCCATGGTTAAAACATAATGTCATTAAACAGACTAAATTCTTTATGAACTCTTGTATTTTTTGAGGTATCAGTTGTAACCTAAAATTATACATGTTAATGTCAAGAGATTGTCTCCTATCTAATATTTGAAATCTTTTGAAGAAAAATAATGTATATACATTAGTAATAATAAAGCTGCAAAACGTTACTGTAATTGTGAAATCTAGTGGATACTTTTTGACTGCTAGATGATTTAGGAACATCTACAAAACATTCTAGTAATACAAATAAATATTTTGATCAGGATATGACTTTTTTAATATTTTGATGTAAACTGTGGTTTCACTAACGTAGATAAGAACAACTGTATCAGATTGTTTTGAATAAGCTGATCTGATGCTTTCTTGAGCATTTCATTGTGTAGGATTATGATTTTTAGAAAAATAGATGCAGGCTTAAAATCATTATTAAAATCTTGAAAATCTTTGTTATTTTTGGTGGGATATGTTTAGCCTGCCAGAACTTTGAGGTCATTGATCTAACTTCTTTCTTTCTCTTGGAAAAGTTAAGTTGAGCTGTTTCAAGGTCTTCATTCTTGGCAGTCTGTGCATGCTTTATAATTTATTTATAAGAATTTGAGAAATTCCAAAGGAAGAGAAAGCCTTATATCAAAGGAGATAAATTTGAGAAATTATTTCCATGTGGCTTTGAGATGTGCAAAAACTTACAGTTTAGGAGTTCTAAAAATCAGAATTATAATCTTGCTGATGAAATAAACAGATAAGTTACACTTTCAAGAAACTTCTCATTTGTTATGGTTCAGTAAGATAGATTTCTTTTTCAATACCTATTGCCATAAATTGGTAGCAAAATTGAGACAGACCTGGCAATAATAAATTTTTTGTGCATTTGAAGACCAAAGCTAATACAGTCACAGAATCATGTGATCACAGAATATTCTGAGCTGGAAAGGATCATCAAAGTTAAGCTCCTGTCCCTCTGAACAGGAAAGCCCCAAGAATGACTCCATGTGCCTGGTTGCTATAAAACCAGATGGGTACCGAAGCAGATCTACAAAACATTAATTTTATCAGCTTCATAAAGTAAAAATATTTGTCTAGATTCTGTTGTGAGATTGTTGCTTTTAATGGATTATAGAAGAAAAATATTGTAAAAGGCCTAAATTTATTCTTTGTCATGCCATTTTTGCCATTCAGAATTATATCTGGAGTCTCATGTTAAGGATAAATGTTTTGTGGTATCTTTTTGCTTGCTTTTTTCTGATTGGTGGTTAGAATTTAGTGGCAGTTCAGAAATGTCAACTGGACATAGAGCCTGCACTGGCTCTGAAGAGGCTGATGGAACTGGGCTGTGTGTTGATATCACCCTCTAAGAGCTATTATCTTGTAGAAAGTTGGCATCCATAATTTATAATAGCCTATCCTTTTCTTAGAAACTTGAGTGAGTTAGTTTCAGTTGGAAAATACCACTAAAGTATATTTTTGTAGTTGTTTCATTTTTTTTTCCGAATTAGTTGTAGTGATGCTTAATAGTAAAGATCATGTTTGCATTTTTATGTGAGAGTGTATTTTTTGTTTGTGGTAACTACCGTCCTCTTAAAAGCGTGTGAAACTTTCCATGAACACATTTCTTCTACTACACATAGACTAAAACAAAGTTATGACATTCAGTGTAAGAACACACATTGGACTTGCAACTGTGAGGAAATTTTTAGTGTCTAAAATGGTGGTGAGTGGCTAAAATCTTAGAAGTTTGCATGAATCAACAAACATACCTGCAAATGGAAAACCACTCATCAGTCAGAGTCATGCTTTCCTTTAATATTTTAAAAAATTTTAATACTTTCATATTTTTAAATTTGATTATCTCAGATTTCTTGAATTACTTTTATGGGAAAAAACTGTTTTAAATGCCGGTGTAGAATGTTGTATTCATTATGAAGCTTTTTCTCCTTAACAAAAGAAAGGAAGGGAGAGAGAAAAGTTTATGGGAACTGGTTTTCTCCTGGCAGAAGTTCATTTTAAGAAGCTACCCTTTGCCACTAAAACACCATTTAACAAATTCACAGCCAGGTGAACATACTCTGGATACAAACAGTCCAGTCTCTTTTCCTGCCTGTTTTGTCAGTCCAGTCTCTTTCTCCTCCTGTTTTGCTGGTGGCAGTTTGCTCTTCCCCTTCCTGCCCTGTGGCTTGGAATGTTGCTCTGTGCTACACGGTGTTGCTCCTGCATTAGGTGCTGAGGTGAAGCAGAGCAGAAGGACAGTGCTACCAGCCTGAGACTGGTTCCTGTGGCAAGGCCAGGGAAACTCTGGAACTGGCAGAACCTTACACCTTCTTGCTAACCACATGGACTCTTAAGTTGATGTTTTGGATTTGGAAAGTCTCTTGAGTGTGTAAGCGAGAAGGTGCTTGGAATTTGAGCCTTGGCCAGGGTAATTGTGGAAGTGAGCTGTGTCAGCCCAGTGTCTGTCTTCACTTGGCTCTTCCCTGTGGTCCATGTGTAAATCCTAAATTTCCAAGACTGGAGATTGCTTTTTGTTAATAGGTGGGATTAACAATTTTTGCATTGTATTTTTCAAAGTATTAAGCATTGACTGCTTCCATATCTCTCTTTGAAAGCATTGAAAGAGAACAGCTCAGAGGTGGTTCAGCCTTTTCTGATGGGTTGTGGAACAAAAGAACCAAAGATCACTCAGCTGTGTCTAGCAGCCATACAGAGGCTCATGTCTCATGAAGTTGTTTCAGAGGTAAGATCAATCTTTATACAAAACCATAGATATTTCAGAGTGAGAAATACCTCAAACAGAAGTTGAATGAGTTGTTTTAGGAGGCTCTTTGTGTTATAATGAACATAGCCCACAAAATATTTTACTTGTATCTGGTTTTCAGTAATTTAAAAGAAAACATTTTACACCATTTAAAAAAAAAAAAGTGAGGAAATATTAGTAACTTCTAGAAGGAAATTCATGAAAATTGAAACCAGCAAATTTAGTTCACATTTTTACGCTGCAGGAACTGAACATGTGATGGACCTTGTGCCTCCACAAAATATACTCTGTGCAATAAAATTATTGTGCTTTTGTTACAGTTTATTTTTAAAATAAGGTAAAATGGATGCACATCTTCTGCAGCAGCAGTAAATGTCATGATATATTATGGTACTGCACATATAGTATGTTAGGAAGCTGGTAAAAATAATGCTGTTAAAATACACCTTCAGTTGTGTTTGTGTAATATAAAATTACACTGTTTTCTCTCTGATATGAGTGAATTCTGAGGGTAAAATATATTTTTATTGTGTCTTCCATATTTCCAAGTAGAAAGTTAAGTACACGCTTTAATTTGTGCTACATATTAAGACATTTCTGCTGTTGATTCTTTAAAAATACTTTGGGAAGCTTGTGACAATGAAATTGCCTTTATATTCTCAATGTAGTGCTATGGTATAGACAAGCAGGCACATTCAGTTATGATATGCCTTTATGACAGTGATATTCTTACATATGTACACATGATATACCAGTACGTAAATATTGTAATAGTTGGTAAAAAAAAATTTCTTTGTAGGCTGCAGCAGGAAACATTATTAATATGCTTTGGCAATTGATGGAGAACAGTCTTGAAGAACTTAAATTGCTCCAGACAGTTCTTGTACTTTTAACAACCAATACAGTTGTGCATGATGAAGCACTGTCCAAGGTAAGAATTTGTTGGTGTCAACTATAGAACTTAAAATATCCAAGAGGAAAAATGGGGAAATTTTACATATGAAGCATGTGAAAACAATGGACAAGGAGGGGGGGCGTTTCTTTATTCTATCGTGTCCGTATTGTCTTTACGACTAGACTCTGAAAACAGGATTTCTTTTAGCTTCCTTTTCCATGTGTTTTGTAATTCCTCCACTAATACATTTCTGACTTAATAGGAACTTGAAATAAAAGCACTGGGCCAATGCCTATCCTTCTCATCTGTAAAATTTGTTGTGTGCTTTTGAACTGGAATCAGAGCACATAGCACAGTGTAAATTCTCACTAATGGAGAAAATGTTAAAAGAAGCTGCCTTCCACCCTGTCTTGAATTTCTTTTGAAAGCAGTCCAGTTATTGCTCTTTCAGTAAGAACTTTGTCTCGTAGTCTTAAACATGAAACATTTTGGATTTTATGTTTCAACTAAAACAAAAAATAAGGACCTGGCCATTTTAATTTAACTTTTAAGATACTTCTTTTTGAAGAAGCAACATTGTTTACCCATCTGTGAATTGTGAAACTCTTCTTGAAGTAAATTTCTCTTCTAGATTACATGGGAGAAAATTGGTTTCAGCCAGTTGAGTGTTCATGTTTCAGTCAAGCTGTTTTAAGATTTCAAACTGATGTGGAAATATCATACGAATAGAGTCCACAAATCATAGACATGAAAAAGAGGCAAAAGAAAATTCTTAATCTTGTGTGGCTCTGTGGCTGGGTGTGGTTGAAGTTCTTGCAAGTGCAAGAACACAGAATATGGACATAAGAACAAGAAACACAGGTTTCACTGCACATACAGATGTTAATTTTCAAAATTCATTATAAAATAGGTAAGCATTAAACTATGAGTTAGAGGTAATAATAAAATCCAATGGGAAAAAGTATTCAGGTCATTGCCAGCACAATGGCACATTAAAATGCATGTCAGGAATAATAGCAGTCAAGGCAACATGATTGTGAAAGTATTGTGATTCAGCCTAGGAGAGGAATGACATTTTAGCTTTGGAGTTTACTGACTTTTCTGTGATTAACCTTACAATCCTAATGTCCTTTTGACATTAATATCCATACAAGTTGTTCTGTGTGATTACTGTGTATTCTCCGTGATGACTGTACTTTTTATTGGCACATCGTAATGTCATCAGTTAATGCCACTTTTTTATTGACTTTGGGGAAGATTACTAAAGAGTTTTTTGGCTAGGGTAATCCATAAAACTTATTCTGGTTCTTCGAATTTAAAATTATTAAGGTTTTTTTTTTCTGGGCAACCTTTTGACAAACTTAGCAGAAAGCATTCCTCAGTCCATCAACCTTCTTGACTCTTAGCTAAAAGATGAAATGTATTGTTGTAAGGTGATATTTTTTCTGGTTTTTTTTCCTTTCAGGCAATTGTACTTTGCTTTCGATTGCACTTTACAAAAGATAACATCACAAATAATACTGCGGCAGCCACAGTGCGGCAGGTAGTTACTGTGGTGTTTGAGAGAGTGGTTGCTGAAGATGAACGATATAAAGGTGGGCATACTGCTTACTCAGCTTGCTTTTATTGATCTGCTTTTTGACACATATCAGATGTTTCTCTTTCAGATAAAGAAGTAGTAAAATGTCTATAGATGTTATAAAAAAGTCACAGACGTCATTAATTTTAACTGTCTTTTATACACTTATTTGTATTTAAAGGAGGCTAAATCCTTTGCCATTGTATCAGTCCAATTCAGTACACCAATATATAAAATGCAGATTTTTTTTTTTTTCTTTTCAAGCTGTGAGAACTGGTCTTCAGGTTAGTACTGTGAAAGGATTTGAGGTGAGGGTGTCATTTAAGGTGAATGTACCATAGATTACTGAGTGGGAAATACATGGCAGTAGAGAAGAGAGTGTTTGAAGAGAACATTTGAAAGAAGTGCTTGGTATTGATGATCTTTGGTAGTCAATGTAATGTTTGTTTCTATAGACTTGATAAGTTGCAGGAGAAGTACCTGGCCATTCTCACAGAGTATTTCTGTAAGAACACTTAATGTGCATTTGATTTTTAACAGTTCCTGTGTTCACAAAACTTTGGTTTTTTGCACAGATGCTATTGACCAGCCAGCTGCAGTTCAAGGGAATAGTAATAGAAGATCTGTCAGTACACTGAAGCCATGTGCTAAGGATGCATATATGCTTTTTCAGGTAGTTGGGGAGCATATATTTATATATTTGCAGTTAAGATTCGGTGCTTCTACATCTCTTTAAGAAATTTAAGTAATTTGCTGTTGGCATGTTGACAATGTCCTTAACCAGAGCCTTGGGCTTTCTTATGTGTATTTATTGAAATTGGTGGTGATATGCTGTATCACAGGGGAATGATGGGAAAATGAAGACAAAGTGGTCTTGGAAAATGTTTTACTATAAATCTTAAATAATAGCTAAGCATACTTGTCTCCATTAAATTCAAGATTCTTATTTCTGTGAGCTGTGGTGGGTTGGCCCTGATTGGACTCTCAAGTGCCCACCAAGCTGCTCTACCATTCCCCATCCCAGCTGGATGGGGAGAGAAAATAAGAAGGAAAACAATTCATAGGTTTTTTCATAAGGCAGTTCACTAAAGCGGAAGGTTGCATGTGCATAAGCAAAGTGCATCAGCAAGCAATGTTTAGCCACTTCCTGAGAAACGGGTTCAGAATGCATGGCATTTGCTCCCAAAGGTGAACATTGCAAATAATGAATGCCTCCCTTCCTCCTCCATTTCTTAGATTCTATAACTGAGGTTAACCAAAGACATCTTTGGTTAATTTGGGATGACTTTTTTTGTGTCCCCTCTCAGGATCTTGCCCAGCCTCTTGGTGGCAGTGGGGGGAAATCTTGAGAGGCAGTGCTGAGGCTCTGACAGTGCGACTCAGATGTAGTCAAAACACTGGTGTGTTATTAGCACCTTTCTAGCTACCAATGCAAAGCTCAGCGCTTTGAGGGCTGCTATGGGGAAAATAAACTCCATTTCAGCCAGACCCAAAACAGAGCAAAGCACTACAACCGCAGTTCAGTCCTGTTTCTTGTGCTTGGTGTTCGACATAAAGGCAAGTATGTAGTGAAAAGGTGTAGTTGTATTCATGACACCAGTAAAAATCTTCTTGACTTAGCAAATTCACTGGTCTTGAGAGATTTCTGAGGGTGGGAATGAAAACACATGCTACAAGGATAGCAGCAAAGTTTAAAATTTCTTTTAAAAGTTTTCAGTGCTTTATAATTTACGTAAAAAAAGCATTTAAGGAAAAGTTACATAGTAATCAGAAAACTAGTCACAAAAGAGGAGAGCATGTAGATTTCATTATAAACTCTGGAAACTTTCTTGGTATGGAGAATGTAAATATTACTATGTTTCTTTCCAAGGATCTTTGTCAGTTAGTTAATGCTGATGCTCCCTACTGGCTCGTGGGTATGACAGAAATGACACGGACATTTGGCCTTGAACTTCTTGAGTCAGTCCTCAATGACTTTCCACAAGTGTTTTTACAAGTGAGTAGTTCTTGGATGAAAAACAGTAAGACTTTTGTTCACATAGGTAGTAAAATCTGCACTTCATTAAATCCTCTTTAATTTAACACAAATACTGTTTTCCTGAAAGACTTGTAGCTTTTATGTATTCGGGGGGGCAGTTTAATAGAAAAGTTCCCTATGCTTTTTGACTATGTTTTTCTATTCCCAAACACTTTCTTTATGTTTATACATTTTGTAGAGCATGTTTTAGTCTGTTCCACTTTCGGTTTTGCTGTTTATATCTCCTCCAGAGATGTATTTTCTTATCTTGCCTGATTTATGACAGCTCTGTAACTAAATTTGTGGAATTGTTATTTCTACAAAAACATTAACCTCACCCCACTTGTAAAGTAAGAATCATGACTGTGAATTGCATGTATCTACTGCATATAAATGCACTGTAATCCTGCAGTAATGTGTTTTAGCTGACAGTAGGTAAATTAAAAAAATTCATAAATATATGTGTTGTATTAGCAGCCTATTTCAACTTGGAAATACAAGAAGAGGAGTGCATGGCATGAGCCTGACCATTGTAATTTCACGCTTTTTGATAGCTTTATAATGGTGTCTGCAGTTCTGCCTTTTCATTTCCTGATTTTAATTTATACCAAGATTTACATTCAGACTGCTTGATCATAACTACAAATGTAAATAAGATGCATTGTCAGAGCTACTGGTAGCAGTTAAGGACTATCAGCATATAACTTTTTCTATTTTCTTTTTCAGCATCAGGAATTCAGTTTTCTTCTTAAAGAAAGGGTATGCCCTCTTGTTATAAAGCTCTTCTCCCCAAATATCAAATTCAGGCAAGGTTCCACCACCTCTTCTTCCCCAGCACCAGTGGAAAAACCATACTTTCCCATCTGTATGCGTTTGCTGCGAGTAGTTTCTGTTTTGATTAAACAGTTTTACAGTTTGCTGGTAAGAATGTGCTCAAATCTTCTTTATGCAGTTTTGTTTTTCTATGTATATGCCAGTGCTGTGATCAGTAGTAGAATTGATTAGTTCTTGGGAACTGTTGATGTCTACTGAGGGAAGAGAAGGCTACATATGCTTTTCCTCTTAAGTGGATTTGTGCTTACATGTATTCTAAATGTATGATGTTGTTAATCATGGGCTTGTATGAATTTCGTAATAGATTAGCTGTTGTCTTTTTCTATTTAACTGCCTTTCAGGTTTTGGGAACCTTTTGATCTTCTGTTGTTTGCCTGATTTTAGATAATGATGATTACTGTGCCTTGTTAATACTTTCTAAGAGGCTTTTGACTTGAGTTGCTAAAGCTGTTGACAGAATGTGGGTAAAAAACACATCTGTTATGTCCTGAGTTTGGGGTATTTCCTAAAAAAAATACTTCTCTTACAGTTGAATTTGTTTACTGTAGCAAATGTATGACCTTTATTGCAATGTCTGTGAGGAATTTAACTCCTTCAGTACAACTGCATATGTGGTTTTAGCTTGTCAAAAATACTATTATTATTAGTTATGTTTTTATATAATTCTGAGTAAATACTCATTCAAGGGGTTTTTTTTAGATTCTGTACAAATCTTGCTGTGATAGGATTCCTGAGATGAAAGATTTTTTGAGAAAATATTTTGTAGGAGGCTTTTTCTTTTTGCTAATTATTGCAAACTATATGTTTTAGGTAACAGAATGTGAAATCTTTCTGTCATTGCTGGTTAAGTTTCTGGATGCAGACAAACCACAGTGGCTACGAGCTGTTGCAGTAGAATCTATTCACAGGCTTTGTGTGCAGCCTCAGCTATTAAGGTATTAAATATATTGAGTTTTGGTTTTACATAAAGTTTAAGATATATTTTTAGTATTTTTCGCTAATGGAAAATGCTTCCTAAAACATTGCAAATATGTAGAAACTTAAATGCAATAAGCTCATCACAATAATTTTGCATAATGCATTAGGCAATGCTTATTATCCAGGAAGGGCTGAATTATAGTTGTTCGAGTATGTCTATGTGTTAGCAGTGTCAAAGGAGCATTTACCTAAAATTAAATATTATTGTTTACCTAAATATTTGCCATTAAAATGTGCTTTTAGTCTACAGTTTGGAGTGTGTGTGGGGGGGGAAGTTGCTGTTAAAATATTCTTTTAGTCTCCAGTTTGTCAAATACTTTCTGTTTTATAAAATACTTACCAGGTCTTTTTGTCAGTCATATGATATGAAGCAACATTCCACTAAAGTTTTCCGTGATATTGTGAATGCACTGGGGTCCTTTATCCAGTCTCTATTTCTTGTACCAAGCACGGGGAACACATCAGCAACACCAAATCAAACTGGTAAAGCCTTGTCCTTATTATTATTTTATTTTGCCGTTGTTTTCTTGTAATAATGAATTATGTTTTGATTCAGCTCTGGTACAGCTTTGTACTTCTGTGTTTATTTTGCTCATAAGCTAGCTTGAGACAAACTGGTGTTTTCAGCTCTGGTACAACAGGGGGTTTTACCTACCTGTACTGTGGGGAAGGTGTAGACCCCAGTCAGCAGAGCAGTGTTCCTGCCTTGATTCCTGTTTCTGCAGTGACCCAGCTCTTTGTTTCACAACTTTTCAGAGGGAAATTCTGATGGAGTTATTTCTAATTTCTGACTATAAAAATGTGTCTGATTTCTGTCTCCTTGTGCGGGGATGTCATTTATGGCAGTGCGTAATTTAAGTAGTAAGACAGTGTGTGTTTGTGGGGGGCAATCACTAATTCTTCTGAACGTTCAAGGCCAAAACTGGACTGAGGGAGCCAAGAGGTAGAATGAAAGATGTGTATTTTACAAATGGTCTCTGTCTTTTTTGTAAGCTGAAAACAGACACTTACTGAAATGAACTTGATTGTCTTTTCTTTGCAGCCAGGATTTTGACATTTCACTATGTATTTGTATTTTAATAAGAAGTTGTTATCATCCTGTTAATGCCTTTGCAGGTGTTTATGTCCAAGTTAAAGCGCTCTGCTTCTTTCTGTAGTTCTGGAAGCAGAGCCCTCAGCAACAAACAACATAAAAATAATTTTGTAAGGGTGTGTCTTGGTATGCCTTCTTTCAAGAGATAAGAGCCAAATAATAAGTGTAATTGTTGTCTATCATATCTGCTATTAAATTAAGAAACATTGGAAAGTTTAGGTTTAGACTCACTGCTTTCAGTGTTCACTCATGACATTGGAATCCCATGCTGGACTTCGAAGTGATGGCGTGAGGAAATTTGTGTTAGTGTCTATTGTTCTGTAGTAGCTGTCTGAACAGCAACTGATAGTACACTTCTATTAGTATTATTTCTAGGTTAGCTTCATTATCTCAAAGTAAATCAGAAGAGCACTTTTCATCACGTAACATGCGCATATGAGAAGCCATTCTATAATACTCATTCTGGAAATGTAAATTTTGCCTCATGTGAAGCAGCACCGCAGTAGGGTCATACCTCTAGTGCTGTTGCTATTTCTCTGGGTTATCATTTCAGTTTGTTTTCTATTTTCCTTTTCACTTCTTCTTTCTGCCTCAGTGTTTCTCATGTCACTTTCTCATGCATGTATCTTTCTACCTTTTTTACTCCTATGGCCATATTTGACAGGCAAAGAGCAGATCAATGCAATGTAAGTTTCAAACAGAGTCTTCTGATTGTAACAGCAATCCTCTCATAGCAGGCTGTCTTTTGGAATCATAGAATGGTTTGTGTTGGAAGAGACCTTCAATGATGACCTAGATGATCTAGTTCCAGCCCCCTGGCCATGGGAAGGGGCACGTTCCAGTAGACCAGAAGCCTTATTCAACCTGGCTTTGGACATTTGCACTCCTTGTAAACCTGATTTTTGAGCCTCAGTCTTGCAACAAGCTGCCTGTTTCATAGAAGTTGAAAGCTGCATCTACTGAAGTTCTGTGTCACTCTTAGTATACTGGGCAATGTTTACCACCCACTTTAATGAGCTAGATTAATACAAAAATAGTTGTATATGTCTGACTGCACAGTGGGATCATAGAAAATGACACCAGTGTGTGTTAGTGACAGTGTTTGGTTAACCATTTGTGTTTAGCGGCATGATTTTTTTGTTTCAGTCTGTTAAGTGTTACTGTGTTGAAGTGTATGCATAAGCTTCTGCATATTCACATTGCCTAAATTAGTAGTTTATTATCTAAATTAGTAGTTTACTCTCCACATATTAAAAGCAAGCACACCAAAATGGCAGTTACACTGTGAGTCGCCTTCCTGGGGACTCTGCTCTCTCCCCCCATTGTCTCTTCAGAAAGAATCTGAACTTGTGGGACCTATTCTTAGTAAGTATAGATGTCCTTCTCTATGAAGAAAGTGTATATATACAGAATTCCTTGTTCTTTTAGTTGCTTTTTTTTTGCTTCCTCGGTTGGAACCAAAATTTGTGCCTTCCTAGCTGTTGGTTGGCACATTGTCAGCTCTTCCCTGTTGAGGTTTGTTTTATTCTACCATGGCATGGAACAGATTCAAATGTTGCCATTCTCAGTTCTCTTCTTGCAGTTTTTGCATTTCTGAAGTCTTGAAAGTTTGTTGTTGGAATAATTTAACTTTCTGACTACTGAGTTCTACATGCAACTACATAAATAACCCTTAACTTTCAAGTGTCTGTCTGACTCTTCAATAAAACATACATTGTTTCATCAAGACTCTGTAAGTTTCATTCATTCACAGAATGTTACGAATGTTTCTCTACCTTTCACAGAAACGTTACATTCTGACTGGAAATCAGGCACTTGACATCATGGAACTGCACATAGGATTATGTTTTAGACGCCAGAGGGAGCTCAGAAATAGTTTTTTGTGTTGTTGGTTTTTGTTATTGAACTGGGTGTCTTCAGATTAATCCTGGTGTCTCAAAAATTAAATGTAGAAAAAGGATATTTGCTGATCACAAATATGAGACTGGTTGATTTTATCACATTGTTTTTCTGAACAGGAAGCAGTGCATCAGGGAATACTGGCTCAGCACAAACTAACCCAGGAGTGCTTGGAATGGGCGGAGGTGCAACTGTATTACCTGCCTTTGAGTACAGAGGCACTTGGATACCCATCCTGAATGTAACAGTACAAGGAAGTGCTAAAGCTACATAGTGAGTACCTCTATCTTTCTGAAAATGTTTGTAACTTTTTTTTTTTTTTTTCAATTCAGTGATTTAAGGTTTGGTTTTGTTTTTTTTTTTTACTAGTGGATATTGAGGTCTTGGTTTCACTGGCATTGAAGTATATTAAGAATTTTCTTGTTGGTACCATGAAATGTTCTGGTCTTTTTGCTTTTTTTTTCTGAATGGCCTGGATTCTGACTGGAATGTCCCCTATGGTTTTAGCGTCAGTTGGATTTTGGTTTCCTACCATACTATCTGTATTAACTCTTCAGTTTTAGGCCTCCTGTGGTATAAAACAATTTTGGAATACCTGTTGCTGCATTTTGTAATGGCAGACATGCAGGGCATTAAGCAAATAGGACATCAGTGGGAATGAAGAATAGCTTTCTTACACCAGCATTACTGTATTTAGAGTTTTTATTGAGCAGGATATTGCAGTAGATACTGGTCTGGTTGTCTTTTCGAACAATATATTGACATATATACCAAGGCTAGATTGTGAATGCTCCTTAGAATGGCCAGTTATTTTGTCATGACTTTGTACAATGGAGACAGTGTTCTCAATTTAAAGCTGTGAATACTATGTTACTTTTTAAATAGTGCAGTTTTCTTCATATCGGTCATGACCATTGAGGGACAAGCTCTTCCACACCTGTAGTTATTTGTACCACCATAAAATTGTGGCATAATAAAATTCAGTGAAATCTGCCTGGATCTCAGTATTTTTAGAGTAGGAACTCCTTTATCTGCCTTTGAGATGCAGAAGAAAAAAAAAATCATCCTCAGATTTCAATAGTTTATGTGTATGTGTTGACTTTTTGTTCCAGAAGTGGACATGAATGTTTTTTTAGTTTACCTGTCTGTTCTTGGTGAATGCAATTTTTTAATGTGGTCAGCTACTACAACCTCTACTTTTCTTCCTTTTCTTTTTTCTTACTTTCTGTTCTTAACTGGCTCAAGACCCTTGCAGTCACCATCATAGTCTCCTGTCCTGCTCTAAACTTGCTTATGTTTTACCTTTGGATACCTCAAGTGACTCTATGATTTTCTCTGCATAATTTTTGCATTTTTTCTTTTGTATAACGTACCAGAGTTGTCACAAGCATTTCACACCAGTTTTTTTCTCCTATCTTGTATTTTTTTCTGTAGTGTCTGTATGTAAGAAGATGACTTGCTGTAATGGGTCACATTATTCTCTTCTGCTGCAATTAGATTTTCATACAATGGCCACATCTCATACTTTTATACAAGCTTCTCCAGACCACTATGCCTTGTCTTCCCCTTTACATAAGGAACTAAGTGTTTTAAGAAGAATAGACAAACTATTCAAGACTTTTCACGGCCATTGCCATGTAACAGTAACAACTCATATGATTTATTCAGTAGTTAGTGTTTCCTGTCTTCGAAAATAAGACAACATGACCTCTACCTCACAAATATATTGTAACTATAAAACCCATTAATTTTAATTAGACCTATATATATATATTCACACTTACTTGTATACAGGGGGTGAAATACTGACCATTTGATTTAGCTGTAGTTCCTGTGCCCCCAGATATCTGAGGCAGCTGTCTTCAGGAAATTAGAGGTAATAACTGAAGTGTGGCATGTTTGGGAGAAAGAAAAATTTGTGCAGATGAGAGTGGTGACACTACAGTATAAACGTGTCTTTTATATATTTTAGCTGGAATATGTAGCTTTTTTAAGAGTAGCTTGTAGAGTAAAAAATGATAAATAATGATTGTTATGGTAGCAGGTAGTTTTTGCAACAGACTGTCTCTACTTGTATAGATGCTGTTGCTGTGTCAGCTACAATTTCTGTTGGATTTGTAACTCAGCAGTTCTTTATGTGCTTTTAAGGTAAAAGATGGAGAAAAATGGCAATGGGCCTGCTGTTCCAGCATAGTGATGTTTTCATTGCATGCTTTTCAGCAGCGAATCATGTAGACATATTTTCTTTGTACAAATAACTTCCATTGTTTACCTATGCATGTAGGTGATGAATATTTGGCCATGTGATATCTAGCTATGTACAGGCTTTTCTAGTCATGTGGACTCAAAGATAATGATAATAGAATGTCTGACTTGTTCTCAATTTGTTATAACTATGTTCACACTGTCACGACTTTCAGATGTATTTCCTCTCTTGTTCCTAGGTACTTGTATTCTGAATAAGTTCTGTTGCAGTGGCTCTAAGTAAAATAATAATGCAAGTAGAATTATTCATAGTGCTAGCTTAAATGTGTTAATTTTTTAAAATATTTTTTGCAGGTCTGTACTCAGGGTTTGTACCCTTTTGGTTACTGTCTTATTTAGTGACTCATTTACTCTTTTACTTAATGACTTAAAGGTGTTTTTCTTGAGTTGCAATAAATATTGAAGGATTGTATTTGGGGTCTGTTTGTACTTAACATTCATTTGGAATCTTATTATTGTTTTTAAAAACAGTGGTATTGCTACACACTTGTGATGTTTTCAATTTTTTAGTTTGGAAATGCTGGACAAAGTAGAGCCACCTACAATCCCTGAAGGCTATGCAATGTCAGTGGCATTTCACTGTTTGCTGGATCTTGTCCGTGGTATCACTACCATGATTGAAGGAGAGTTGGGAGAGGCAGAAACCGTCATTCAAACCACAACAGAGGCAACCTCGTTACCAGCACAGTCTTCAGAGCAAGAATTGCAGTGTGTTTCTGACCAATCAGAGAAAGAACTAGGTATCTGAAAATGCAAACACTATATGAAATACAATTTTATAGAAAGTAGATTTTAAAATTTCATGCTTTTTTGCTTAAATTTATTGATTCTTATTTATATATAAAAACTTTCAATGAAGTGTTGGGGTTTTTAAATGGAACAGCAGTTCCATTAAAAAAATACTTGACTTGATGTTCTGCTTTTGGCTTAACACTGAGATCTAAGGTCACAAGAGACAATCTGACTGACAAAAATGGAGTTATGACCACATTAAAGAAAAATCTATTTCTAGTAACAAGATAAAAATAATGTTTTAATGGAGAGATTTTAAGTAAAATTGCAGTATATAGAGGATTTCTTTAAAAGCAGAACTGATGTGAACTGAGGATTCTCTTTGTGGAACATACGACGAGTCTGTATAGCGGTGTGTATGTACAGAAAGACTTGTGTTTGAACAGTGAGTCGGGCTCGTCCCTCAGGAAGCCAAGACTCTGCAGCTGAAGTTTGAGCCGAGGCATCGGGACTGCCGAAAGGAGAGGAGGGGGAAGCAGAGGGCTTTGCCCCGGGCGCTGCCTTTGGAACCGGGAGCTCTCCGTGGTGCTGTGGAGCGCTGGCTCCACCCAGGGGCTTGGCATGGCCCGGTGGAGAAAGGGAGGCGTGCAAATGGGCTGGGCCGTTTGCTAGAATTAATTACAGAATTGTAATTAAATCTGTAATTATTAAATTACAGAAACAAAAAAGTTATGGAGAATTATAGATACCACGGGAGAGTATTTTTACTTCACTGCAAAATTTCAGTGAGTTTCTTGTCCCATGTTTTTGCATTTCTGAATGTTTATTTTTATAGACAAAGATGAAAAATGGCCATATATACGCCATGGTAAGATGGATTTTGGTGGGTTTTTTGGCGCTATTTAGAAAAAGCGTTGTACTAGTGACTTTTTTTTTACCTCAGAAAATGTTACTTTATAATGCAAGCTGTTTAAATAATACTGGTGTGAGTGTGTTTCTTTATGCACATATAGCTGGCTGTGTAAACATAAATACAAAAACACACTTTAAAAGATGCAGTAGCAAGCATTTTGCTTGTGATACTACTGTATTTCTGCTATAAAAAAGTTTATATATTTCTTTTAAGTTAGCAGAGCTGTCTGGGAAGAGATGGTGAACGCTTGTTGGTGTGGTCTTCTGGCTGCTCTATCCCTCCTACTTGATGCAAGGTATCTGATCTTTCATGTCTCTTGATTTTTCTAAGTTGATATCCAAGCTATATTTCAAACTGGCTTTTGATACCAGTCAAATTGACAATTGTCAGCGTAAGTGCTGTTCATGGCATCTGAGCAGTCAGGTTTGTGGCTTAGACTGAATGAGTAAATGACACAGAAGTCTCCAGAAGTCCAACATCATCAACCTTTAATGTATTTCAGTATAGAACAATTAATTGCATTTTCAAAGTGTTGCAGTGAAACGATTTAAATTATCTTTATTTCTTTTTACTTTGCCTGCATGTTTCAACATATTGAAGTGATTGCATGTCCTGATTACTGCAGATAAGAGACTAAGTAATGTCTTGGTACTTGTTAGTACTATCTAATCTTTAAAGTGGGAAAGCTTTTTACTATATAATGACCGTGGTAAATTAACTGTCTCCTTCAAAGAGCCTTTTGTTATCAAACACCATTTTCTGAAATTAATTTTAAATATCTTCTCATAGTCTCATTTACCAAGTCACTGAGAAGTAAAGTCCAATTTTGTAGGAAGTAGTTGTAGTTTGTAGTTTTGAAGAATTTGGTTATTCTTGTTCTTCAATATTTATAGTGTTAATGGGTTTAAAGTATACATTCTCATGGCTTCCAGTTTTGGATAGCTGCCTGCTTCTGTGCTCTGTATTAATTCTTGCTGAACAATGTGTACTCTTTCAGCACTGATGAAGCTGCCACTGAAAATATTCTAAAAGCAGAATTGACCATGGCTGCACTTTGTGGAAGACTGGGTCTTGTAACATCAAGAGATGCCTTTATCACAGCCATTTGCAAAGGTTCCTTGCCTCCTCACTATGCCCTTACTGTATTAAACAGCACAACTGCAGCTCTGTCCAGCAAATGTAAATATATAAATTTTTCTTAATTGTGTTTTTTTGTATCATCCTCTAAACACAATTTTTTTCAGGATGTGATTCCAAAGACTTGCAGCTGTAGTATTTGGCTATATTAAAGTAAGTTAGAATCCTCAGACAGCACCTACATCACCTGCTTTCCAGAACTGGTTAGTCTTGCAGCATTTGCTGAGTATCATTCTGATCAACCTAAAACTTCCTGAATGCTTAGCATATGTCAGAAATTCAAATTCTAAGGAGATCTGTCTACCATTGTAAAGATCTGTTAGGGTGTGTAATTAAGGCATTCAAAATCTGAAAAGGTCTCTGGGCAACTTGGATTCTAAAGCTTTGGCTAGAACATCCTGCATTTGTGATGTACTACAGTCTTTTCCACAATTGTCTAGTGATGGTAATACTTACTGCTTAAGCAGAAGATCTAAGTTCTGCGCTCTATTCAACCTACAAAAAGCTGAATTGATGTGTCCCACATCTTGAGAGAATGCTGTAATTCATAGTATTTCCCAGTTGAGGATGTACTCTGTTTCTAACTTTGAAAGTGAATTGCTACTTACTAAGAAGGGCAACTACCTGAAAAATAGACAGATGAATCTAACATTAAATCTCCTAATATAAAACAAAAATATCTTACTCTGGGAACAAGGACCAGCACCCTTAATTCAGTCCAGTGTACCAGCTAAGTGTATTATTAGATTGTAAGTCTGTGAAGGAGTGTGCACGACTGAGCTACACAAATATCTATAGAAACAAAGCAGGGAGCCTCAGTTATTTTATATCAGTTGCTCTTCTTTTTACAAGTGAGTTATAAAATTGGTGTCCTGAAGTCTCATATTGGAAAAATATCATGATACAGCATTGATGACACCTTCATTTTCTGAGTGCACTGTACAATGGTAGCACACAGTGATACCATTTACACGCAATTACTACCAAAATCTGAGTTGAGACACTCTTGTGCTCAGATCTTAAGCATAAATATTTCAGTCTTGTCATAAAATATATAATGTATTGCAAGCAATACCTAATAGAGTAATTGCTGGATCTTTTAACTCTCCAGGGCAATGGCATAGTAATCTAAATATGACTAAAGGTCTCAAAGTGGGGTATGTTAAAGCTAATACTGTAAAAAAAATTCTCTAGCGTGTATTTGCCAGAAGATGGTTCTTACAACAAGTAAATACCGGATTTTAAATTTAGATTTTTTTTTCTTTTCAATTTTCCTCCAGCATATTCCATTCAGGGACAGAATGTTCAAATGATTAGTCCTTCAAGCGAGTCTCACCAGCAGGTTGTAGCAGTGGGGCAACCCTTAGCTCTTCAGCCACAGGGAACAGTTATGGTAAGTACAGTTTGTAAGTGATCTTACTTTGCTTAACTACTTCTTCCTGCATCTCAATGTGTCTTAAAAACAGGCTACAGATAAACAGCATTCTTACAAATAATGGCCATCTTAACTAATTGTCCTAAGGTTTTAATTTGGAACAGCACCGGACAGTAAAGTTCTCTAATTGCAAAGAAGTCTTAGTCTTGTTTTTTTCTGGCTTTTAGCTCAGAAGTTCCCATCCATTCCATTTGGAAAACTCTAGATCTCAGCTGTGTTATGTGCTTGTGTGTGAAGGTTCACTTAAGATAAACTGATTTTGTGGAGATAATGCAATTAAGCTGGAGTACTTGAACTTGTGTTTTTGATAATAATGTGAAACTGAGAGGAGAGGGCAGTGATCAAATCATAGAATCATAGAATGGTTTGGGTTGGAAAAGGGACCTTAAAGATCATCTAGTTCCAAACCCCTAGTGATGTGCAGGCACCTTCCACTAGACTGGCTTGCTCAAAGCCCCATCCAGCCTGGCCTTGAACATTCCCAGGGATGGGGCATCTACAACTTCCCTGGGCAACCTGTTCCAGTGCCTCACCAGCCTCACAGTAAAGAATTCTTTCCTAATACGAAAACCTATTTTCTTTCACGTTGAACCCATTCCTTCTTGTCTTGTCACTATGTGCTCTTGTAAATAGTCTTGCCCCATTTGTCCTTGAAGTTCCCTTCAGGTACTGGAAGGCTGCAATTCAGTCATCCCTAAGCCTTTTCTTTTCCAGGCTGAACAATCCCAATTCTCTCAGCCTTTCCTTATAGGAGGGGTGTTCCACCCCTCTAAACATCCTGGTGGCCCTCCAACAGATCAATGTCCTTCCTGTGTTGGGGACCTCAGAGCTGGATGCAGCACTCAAGTACTCATCTACATCCCCACCAAGATAAGACTGAGAGAAGGAGGAGAGATACTGAACTACTTCTCTAAAAAAATATATTTCACTAGTGCAAACAAAGTGTAATCTTGAAGCACTTCAGTAAAAATTGGAAGTTTGCTAGAAACACTATCATTGTGGAATGATAAAAATTGTGTGGCTATTTGATTGTTGTTGGGTTTTTTTTCATAGTTGACGTCAAAAAATATCCAGTGTATGAGGACATTACTCAACTTAGCTCACTTCCATGGAGCTGTTCTTGGTACATCGTGGCAACTTGTCCTGGCTACTCTTCAGGTATCACAGGAAATATTTATGCCTTGCTGTTATGCCTTGGTGTTTTGCTGTGATTGGGTTTTCAGTTGCTCAGTAAGCAATAAAAGCAGCTTTGATTCTTCTCATGGTGTACTGTGAATTGCCTTGAATAAGTACTGTAGCGTTTCTCTTGAGTTCTGTTTGGCTGGAAGGTTGGTGGCTAGCTTGAGTATAATGCTAATTTCTTCTCTGCCTGAAGAGGTTTTTCTGCTGAAAATGGTCCTTTTGTATTTTTCAGCATCTTGTGTGGATTCTGGGACTGAAGCCTAGTGTTGGGGGTGCATTAAAACCTGGAAGAGCTGTGGAAGGGCCCAGCACAGTAAGCGTGATTGTTTGTTTTTCACTTAATGATTATGCAGTATTTTCTATTGCAATCTGTAAGACATATTTCTGTCTTTTTTTCAAGGTTCTGACTACAGCAGTTATGACTGATCTGCCATCTATATCCAGCATGATATCAAAGCTTTTTGAAAACTCACAGTAAGAAACCTTATCTTATAAGTAAAATAATGTGTGTATATCAAACTCAACAGTGTTTTGATAGCAGTTATTTTTCAGGTACCTTGATGATGTGTCTTTACATCACCTAATAAATGCCCTTTGCTCCTTGTCTCTGGAAGCCATGGATATGGCCTATGGAAACAATAAGGTATAAAAAGACTTGTTTATTTTCTTTTTAGATGTTTTTGTGAAACAGGCAGAAGACTTATACATTTATTCTTTAAGATAACTATTTCTAATACTAAAAACAGTAATACCTTTGATGCTCTAGATTAAAAAATTAATTATGAGCCAGAGAATGTCTTGTTTTCAATGGTTCATACAGCTACTAAATTCTCTGAACATCCTCATTGTGTTCCTGTGCTTTTTGTTAATTAAGGAATGTCATGTGTTTCCATTAATAAGATTGTGGGTGGATGAAACTTTTAAAAACCCTTATAATTTCAGAGGTTAGGGATGCTGAGTAGCACAGTATGTTCTGTGAGATGCTCATTTTCATTTCAATTTTCTCATACAATATACTTCAGAGAAAGCCTGAAAATTAGATATTAAAAAACCTGATAAGTCATATTTACTTGGGAAAACCATAATATTAATGTTAGCTTCAGTAAACAACCTTTAGCCCAGAAAGGTTAAAAACCCTGTGATTGGGTAAGATTGAATATATATTCTTCTAGTCATAATTAATCCCAGAGGAGAGTTTCTGAAAGTTTGTCCTTAATCTGTTACACTACAGATTAGAAAGGCAGAAAACACATTTTACAATATTTTACTATTACAGCAACAGATAATGAACTAAAAAAAACAGTTTGTGTTTAAAATCAGTTGAAAATTAGAAAAAGAAATCAGCAGAAATGGGAAGAGAGAGTCATTTCAGTGCAGCAGTCATTTTGACTATATGTTGATTTAAAAAAAACGTAAAATTGAAAGAAGCTTACCAGAAATATTTGAATATGTATTTGATGAATGAGAAATTTATCATATTCCTCCAGAGCATTTATGAAGCAAATGAAAGATGAAGAATTAGGGTATTATGAAATGAAATATTCCAGATTGTTTGTTCCCATATAATTTTAACTTGAAAAGTTGCAATGGGAGAAAAGGCTGTTCTGCTAGTTAAACATGTTATAACGGTGGTTGGAGGGAGGACTGTGCAAACGCGAGTTTTTCCAGGACCGTCAGTGCTCCGGTTTCTGTCAGGCTGCTGCCCCTGTGTGGCTTCTCCTGCGGCACTGCGCTTGCTGCGGGAGCGTCCCAGCCTTCGCGGCCTGTGGGACGAGCTGCACCTTAATTTAGAAATTATCCCCTAGCAAAATGCTCTCGCCTTGCCTCAGTTACCTCAAAGTCATGCCTTCAAATTCTATTTTATTAAGGAACCATCACTTTTTGCTGTTGCTAAATTACTGGAAACGGGACTAGTTAACATGCGCAGGATTGAGATTCTTTGGAGACCTCTGACCGGTCATCTTCTGGAGGTAACTAATGGCTTTTATCACTTGTACTAGAATTTGGTCTGTATTAATGAAGATCTTGTGGAAATATGTTTTCAACGTTTAATTTAAAATAAAAAATTCTAAGTTGTAATTATATATTTTTGGTTTAGGTGCTTTATTTTTGCAACTCGAATGCATTATGATTTGAATTTAAAAGTGAATTTAATATTTAGATTACAGTGTTTTAATATCTCTTGCTAACTTTGTCTTTATGGTGCCATCAGTCTTTATATGTTTTTGACACACCAATGTTTAAAAAGATCAAGTAATTATACTTCATATAATTGTTGTAATTAAGGTAGCACAAGCACATTTTACTGTTTCACCCAGTACAAATATTTAGGAAGATTCTGAGATAGATTGAAGCCAAGAGATTAACTGAGAAAGAGTTGGATTTTTTTTTTTTTTTAAATATTTAAGCTAACATTTGAATGCTTTCTTTAAGAGAATACTGTTCAGATATAAAAATATGTCATAATCCTATTTCAATTGCTTTAGTATTTTAACTTCAATGCAAAAAATATATTTCATCAAGGAAAAAATCATATGTTTTGAATTGAAAACTAAAACCAGGTGATTGAATGTAATTGTAGTTTTAATTCTCTACACAAGTATATAGGAGAGTAAAATGTAAGAACAGGGTTTAAGAGTGGGTAAAGGAAAAGGCTTTTCTTCCTCATATTTCAGAATGTATCAGACACTTCCTTAGCACCAGTGCATTATTTCAACTAGTATCAAGGGTTGGCCATCTCTTTATAGAAGCCACACATTGCTTTATCCAGGAGAAAAAATTTGGATATTTCTGGGTTTAAAGTTGTAAAGTACAGGCATCTCTTTCTCTTGTCTATTTTTTGCCCTACAAGACAATAAGGTTCACCATCCACATCTTGAGATATCTCGGGAGCAGTCTGTTTCAGTCTGTTACCTGGGCGTTGCAGATAATATGCCACTGTTTTGTAGGAAATACAGTGTCTTTCATTTTCTTTCAAAGTACTGCCTTATTTCCTTTTAAACCTAAGTTGCTGAGGTACAATAAGGAAGGAGGAAACATCAGCTATAATTCAATTAAACACAACCTGTGGAAATAACTCGTTCCCTGGTTCTGGAACTGGTTATCTAGACAGAATCAGAGCATGAAATACTTAAAATTCTTTATTTTATATAAAGTTTTAAAAATGTAAGTAAATCAGGAGAGTGGCTATTTACTGTCTGCATTTTAAAAAATTAAGCTAGCTCTTCTACATTGTCCTCCTTTTCAGTTTGGCTAGTGGTTGATAAGAGAAAGGTCCACCAGTAAAAGCCTTATGATCCTGCCTTGGACTTGACTCTGGGTTCTCACGCCATCAGAGCTAGGGCTGGAAGGGTGGGTGGGTGGGAATAACTGTGTGGAGGTCAATGAAACTGTACACTTCCCATATTAGTTTGAGGGGAATGTATTAGATACAGCACAGTTCATACTAGCTATCTATGAAATGAATATGCACAATGGTTGTAATTTTTATATTCTAAAGAAAAGCAATTAGCAAAAGTGTTAAGCTTAGAGAATTTAGAGACAAAGAGAAGTGAAGGTATGCATTTGAAACTCAAGTTTAAAGATGCTCCCTATTGCTTTGTCAAGTTTTAAAAATAATGGAGTGTAAGGCTTATTTTACTTTCAATATGTAGTTACTTTTTGTCTTGGAGAGTGTAGAAGACACTTTCTGGCTACTGCCATGTTCCTTACTTGATTATGTTAAGCAGTATGAGAAACTTCCAGTTTTGTAGTAGCTTTAGGTTAAGTTAAACCTGAGAGACTCAGGCATTTATTGAAGGGTTGTTTGGTGCTTTTTAATCAATCATTTTCAGAATTAGCAGTTAGTTTATTAATTTTGGAAAATTTATTGACTTGAATTATATATGTAACTTTCATTATGTTTCCTTCTGTGTCTTTCACTGCTTCCTATTGCTTCCTTATTCAGAAGGTATGTCTATCCAAATGATAAATTTCTTTTTTTATTATGAAACCAAATTTTATCATTAGAGTTCTATTGTATTATTCTTAGACTATTGTATGTACAGTCTAATATAATTACAATACCAATTTTTAATATCTTAGATATGTTGAAATCTTGGTTAAATAGAAGTGACTGTAAACAAAACATTGCTGTGTTTTCAGGTCTGTCAGCATCCCAACTCCAGAATGAGAGAATGGGGAGCAGAAGCTTTAACTTCTCTCATTAAAGCAGGACTGACATTCAGACATGATCCTCCATTATCTCAAAATCAGGTAAAGTAAGTTTAAGAGCAGATGCTTTTCTCCTTCATTGATAAAGCAACTTTAGTATTTGAGTTTATAAGGTCTATAGCTGTAACATTCAGATGTAACTATTGAGAAACACCACATGCATTCTAATAAAGTATCCTCCTTCATTTTTCAAATACCTAACAACGAGTGGTGCTTGCATATTATGTCCATTTCTTAGAAAAAATTATGGGTCACCCTTAAGAGTGCAAACCAGAATGTGTAGAAGTATATATGTGATGCTATGGCAGGTAAAAAATGTGTTGCCTAACCTTCTAAATTACAGCTGTTCAATTAATGATAAATAAAACACTTTAATATTTTTATTGAGGCTCATTGGATAGTTTTTCCAAGGTCTCTTGAGTAGGGAGCTGAGTGTAGCCCTGTTGAGTGAGCATAAAGTTGCATGACACTTTTTATGCAACTGTAACAGCATCTGTAGCTACTTCCTGAGGAACCTGGAGAGCAGGAGCCAGGAAAGTAGATTTTCTGCAGAGATCCTTTGTTTTCTGAATTTGAGCATTAGTGAGTGAACTACTGAATTAGTTCAATGAATCTTTAATTTGTACTGTATGTTTTCACTTCACATAAAAATACTTAAGAATCAGTTAAATGTTAGCATCCTTAATATGCTTTACTGTTTACTTTTAGAGACTGCAGTTGCTTTTATTGAATCCACTAAAGGAGCTGTCAAACATTAGTCATCCTGACATCAGGATCAAGCAGTTGGAGTGTGTGCTGCAGATTTTACAGAGTCAGGGTGACAGCTTAGGACCTGGTTGGCCATTGGTGCTTGGAGTCATGGGGGCAATCCAAAGTGATCAGGGGTAAGTGGTGGAAATAAAATTTTAAACTCATGTAAGATAACAGTAGAAACAATTCTGCTTATATTTTTGTACTTTAATAGCCACTTCAATAATCATAGTTTCATTGTAATTTTTGGCTTGTGAAAAATTTTACTCAACAAAAATACACTTTTTAATTCTTCCTGAAGCAACTTTATTTTACTGAATTAATCTTCCAAAAGACCAGAATATTATTCCACTCTATGTTCTCCTGTGGCCAGTATGCAGTATACACTGAGGAGTACTCAGTGTGCCATTTCATTTGAACTTGACCATCTGGTGGACATACTGGTGCTTGCCAATAATTCTGTGTGAATCAGCTGTTGCTCAGAGTATCTATTGTTTCTTTTTCTTCTTAAATCTTCCAGTAGTCTCTAGTGTGTATCTTCTGATTGCTCTCTTTCTTGAAGCCTTCCTACCTAAATGGTTGCTGTAGCAGAAGGATGGAAGATTATTTACTGGCTGTGGGTGAATCCCTTGACTAACAAAATTGACTCTGTTGCCAGCAGAGATGGACTTGTTCTCTGCCCACAAAGGAAAGTGGGAAATGAACTTGCAAGGAGTTTTTTTGAAATGAGCAGTGAATTGAACATCTGACTTTGCAACTGTAAGCACAAAGAATTATACCCACACACTCAAACCAGATTTATTATTTTTTTAGGCGCTAGTCAAGACTAGCAGCAGGATAGGTCATCATATAACTCTAGTGTCAGTAGAATTCTCCTTGGCATATCTCTCATTTTGTCCCACCTTAACTTTAGTCTTCTGGCCATATAAAAACCTCCTAAAGCCCCTTCAAATGCTTGAAGGATTTTGCTCTTGGACCAGCATTGTTTGCTCTGGTGGTAGTACATACCAAAATTCCCTAGGATTTTGGCACTTGGTTGTGAGCATCCTTTTTGGTAACTAAGCTTGCTTTATTTGTTGTTTCCACACTTGGTGCAATGTGTTCCTGCATGCCTTTTGATTTTGTTAGTAATGGATGAGAACCAGCACAAATTCCTTCCCAAGACAGTCTTCAGATCCCATTAAATCTCAAACCCATATCTCACTGGCTGATACCTCAAGCTGTTACTAACATCTTGTGTTATATCGTAGTCTCCTGCTACAAAGCATATGGCATAATCTACTTCAACTACATAGCACTGTTTGTCCACATCATATTAACTACAGTAGGAAAAAATTAAGCATGCTTCCTTTTCCTCAAGAAAGAACTTAATTTCTTACCGAAGTTACAGCTGTGAGCACAAGATGCAGATACTATTATCGTACTTTAAATATTAACTTACTGACCACAAGACTTCCTTCACGAGTGTCTTCCCTCTGCTCAGTGAACATCCTGGATTCCAGGACAGAAATCTATTTCCCTTCCTGGAGAACTACTTTCCAGGCTGTTACAAATACAGAAAATGCTGTTTTGAAAGCCATTGATACTTTGGTCACTTCTGGGTTGTACAGTACTAGCCTGCCAAACAAAAGGAAGCCTGTCTTTGAAGACTTTTTCAATGGAAAGCCTCTGTTTATTTTAAGCATGGATAAAGCCCTATACAATCTTAAGATTTTTCACTAAGCTTAAGTTTCTTCCGTTTATAGTTACCATTTGTGGTCACCTATAACACCAACAGCTCTACAATTTGAAGAGTTTTATTGCTGTTGCTACTTGCATGAGGGGCTTCAAAACCTTTCTTCAAACACATAGTAGTGTGGGACATTAGTTGGAAAAACTGTTTTGAATTTGTTCTTGTAACCTTGCATTTGAAGTTTAGAAAGAGAGGTTACTTTCCCATTAACTAAATACTTCGAAGTGAGTAGTGGAATTGTACTATGATTTCCTGCTTCTTTCCCTTTTCTCTTAGAGTCCTTGAAGTTACATACCTTTGAAACTTTGTAGTGGAGGCGGAACTGCAGCAGTTTTGGGTCTGTTTCACTTTGTAGACTCCTGTAATGAGTATGGGGGAAAGTATTGTGTGAGCAGATCCTGCATTGGTATAGTAATGATAAATACTTTGATCTTACATGGTAGGATGGATGTTTCTCTGCAGTATGCATCATATTAGAGAATTATTAGTTATACCATTACTGTCCATGTGAAGTTTCTTGTGTCTTCCTCTGGTTTCTGTATTATATTGGCTCTTATAATACAGTGGAAATGACCCACCTCTGATTTTGATCTTGAATTAATCAGAAAAAAACCCTGCATTTGTAATTCTGAAATAGGTAACTGACATATCTATAGTCTGAAATTCTCTTCTGGGATATATATCCTGAAGGACATCAAGTTTCTGTATTACAAAGATTTGAAATTATTTCTGTTATTTAAACACTGAAAAAACCCTGCAGTGAAATTTAAATGCAGCTTCCCTATTTTGTGTTATCTGCACTCCACCACTCCTTTTGATTCATTCATTTTGTCTATCACTAAACAAGATTTTAGTTGTAAATGGCCTTGCTGCTTCTGAGAACGCCTTTCAAACCTTTTGTGTACTATATTTTTATGTTTCTATTAAGAATCTAATTCTGAAGGCAAAGTAATGATTAAGGATCTATTTAATGGCAGATATTTTGAAAAGTTTTTGTCTGATCTAATGTAGTATTGAAGCAAGTAAGACTACCGTTATGTTAGCATGCACTTTCCTAATAAATAAAAACACATTTTGCCCACCTCTGTGGCATACTTGAAGTAATTTGTAACTGTTGATACAAGAAATTCTTCAGAACAGCTTGCTCTTTGGAAGATTATCATGCTTAAATTAAGCTTTATTTTGTCCATTGTGGCTTTTTTATAGTGTTCTGGCTAACACATTTGAACTAACAAGTTTTAGAACTCTTAAGACAGAGAAGCTGACTTCATTATATAAAATTAGCTAAGGACCACTGGAAAGTCTAAACTTCAAGTCCACTAGGTAGTTAACATGGAGTAAAATACTTCATTAGAATTTCAAGCTTCAACTTAAAGTTATATCCCAAAAAACCCATTTAAAATGGTGTAAATTGTTCTCAAAAACATTAATTTTTTTCTTTTTGTATTTAATAATGCTGTCTCCTGTATTGTATTCAAAACATTTCTGTGCTTTTGAAGAAATGTGAAATGAATGTGTGTGTCTGCTTTGTTGTTTTGTTTTTTTAAGAGAGTCCTTAATACGGACTGCATTCCAGTGTCTTCAGCTGGTTGTGACAGACTTCCTTCCTACAATGCCATGTACTTGTCTGCAGATAGTTGTTGAAGTTGCAGGAAGCTTTGGACTTCACAATCAAGAGCTAAATATTAGCTTAACTTCCATTGGTTTGCTGGTGAGTTTTTTATTAGCCTACAGTGATGCTGCTTCTGGCTTTCATTTTTTTCTTTTCTTTTTTTAATGAAAACTTATCTGTAGTCAGTTATACAAATGAAAGCCACAACCTAGCTTTTGGGTTCTTACTGAACTCCCATGCTGTCATTTGGAATCATAGGTAAATTGAGAGAGCACAACTTACTTTTAATCTGCATGATTCCAGGCTTAGTAAAAGAAATAGAATTGCACTGTAACCATATTCATCAGTATCTTATTTTTAATATGTGTTTTTTGTGCCCCCTATAACTGGGGCCTAAAATCTGAAAGAAGAGTAATTTTTGGGCCTCACAATATTTATGTGCTGATCTCACTTCAGTATAGGGAAATTAATATCTTGATGTACTTTGCAAAATGCTTTCTGAAAATGAGGCAATTTATTTCATGATCACTAAGAGCATTACCCTATTTTTATTGTACAACACCATATGTCTTATTTATTTTGTAGTGGAATATTTCAGATTATTTTTTCCAAAGAGGTGAAATAATTGAAAAGGAGCTAAACAAAGAAGAAGCAGTGTTGCAAAAACAGGCAGAAGAAAAGGGAGTGATGCTGAACAGACCTTTTCATCCTGCATCACCATTTGACTGTCTTTGGTTATGCCTGTATGCCAAACTTGGAGAACTGTGTGTGGATCCCCGACCTGCAGTTAGAAAGAGCGCTGGGCAGACGTTGTTTTCTACTATTGGTGCTCATGGAACTTTACTGCAGCATTCAACGTGGCACACAGTAATATGGAAGGTATGATGTGTAAGCTTCCATTGAAGGTTTTGTAAAGAGTATTCATGTTTTAATAACCATTGACCATTCACCATTTAATAACTATTATCACTTTTAAAATACAAGCCACTTTTAAAATATAATTTTAACATCCTAATTATTTATTTTTTACTCAGAAGTTTGATAAAAAGATGGTTTCCTTCCTACAAGAATGAATGACTTACATTTTTTGAGAGAAAATGGAGATGTTTGAGGGTCATGTGATTGGGCTGATAGGGCATTAGATGGAGCCTTGCTTTGCATTCTGTTTTGAATCTTTCAAGAGGGTCTGTCAAATGCTGTGTTCTAAGTCACAGTGATGTTTGTTGTGCTTTATGGAAACTTTAGGCTATATTTGAGCCTGCCTGTTGTAGCTGGGAAGTGTCTGAGTCCCACTGGCATTAGCGTTCTCTTGGTGCTGACGCTGTTCTCGGTGGGTTTGATTGTGCTATTTCCAGCCCTTCTCAAGTGATCATGGGTTGACTGATTGTTAATCTTGGCTGCTGCAGAGACTATTTTAGAGCAAGGGAATTTTCAGTGACACAGTGACTGAAAGGATAATGAAAGAATTACTATTTTTTGTTGGTTTTCTATGAATACAGCTATGTTATTTGAAAAGTTGCATTTTTCCTCTTTTTTCCTGGCTATTACAGGTTTTATTTCACCTGTTGGATAGGGTTCGAGAATCTTCTACGACAGCTGACAAAGAGAAGATTGAATCAGGAGGAGGCAACATTCTCATTCATCATTCAAGAGACACAGCTGAGAAACAGTGGGCCGAGACATGGGTATTAACACTCGCTGGAGTTGCAAGAATATTTAACACTAGGAGATACTTACTGCAGCCTCTAGGTAAAATTTATAGACACAATGATAAACTTTCTGCTTTTGTGTGTTTTTTTCAGTTAAAGTACTGGGCAAGAATCTTAATCTTAGCTCAAAAATGGTTTTTGTTGTCTCACCTCAAATGTTATGAAAATTATGGAGTTATTAATTCATGTTCCTTAGAGCCAAAAATTGTAACTACAGATTTCCTCTTCTGTATCACAGTACTTGAGATTAAATCTCAGTAGTCACAATTCAGTCCCAATTCTGGGTGCTAAATAGCTTTAAATTATAGTAGACTGATAACAATAATAATTTGTCTTTTCTTTGTTTTTGTCAGAACATGCTTTTCCTTTTGTCTTTCTAAGGGAATTCAACACTTGCCTGGAACTCTTCCATAGCATCAGTCAAATTTAACAGTACTCTTAGAATGTAAAGAGAACTGACCTGTAAAGTCAGTGGAGTATTGAACATTTACGTTGTTCAGCTGTATGTAGTAATATTTTACAATAGCTTAGTAATTTCTACAAGGAAAAAGTGTAAAAGGAATAGAGAATGTTTACAAAGAAAAGTCCTCATTAGATTAATGTAGCTTCGCCATCCCATAGTATACAATTAATATATATTAACTGGATATAAGTTGTGTTTTATTTAATTTTGGTCATTTGTGATGCAGGTATCAACATATTAACAACTAGTAAGTGTATTAGTCATTTGCAGAAATGTGGTAGAATTTAAGCTATATTAAACTTGAGTTAAAACTGAATAAAAAAATTAGAACTACTTTAATTATTCAAACCCTTGTAATTAGTAATATAGAAAATTGAAGGTTAAGGCTAAATTTAATGAAAAACTCAAACGCCTCAAATGAAATCTTTTCACAGTACAATTATCAGAGCGTTTTAAAACCAATTCTTTATTAAATACATTGCATGAGTATCGATTTGGCCCTTAATTCTTTTTGTGTGTTTAACCCTTCTTGAAATCAACAGACATCTGGTATGTAAAAGAACAAATCTGTTTCACTATACTGAATGAAGAAAACGTATTTTACTGGTGTGGGATGTGGTATGTGATTTTTTGCTAGCAAATTTAGCATGAACATAGGTATATTGTTTCATTCTTCATATTTATGTGTTTCTCTGTCACATTCATTTTTTCAGGTTATGGTTGAATTGATATAAAAGTCATTCAAATTGCCACCTAATCTCTTGAAATTTCTGTGTATTGAGTAACAAGTACATGAGCAGCCTTTTAGAGAGGCAGGGTGGGTGGGAATGGGAATAGGAAGCAAGTTCCAAATTGATGTTTCTTCCCTCCTCTCTCTTTTTTTTTAATAGGAGACTTTTCCCAAGCCTGGGATGTTCTTCTTGATCACATCCAATCAGCAGCACTTAGCAAAAATAATGAAGTTTCCTTGGCTGCTCTGAAAAGCTTCCAGGAGATCCTACAAATTGTTTCTCCTGTTCGAGACTCTGAGAAGCCTGAGACACCACCTGCCATCAATGTTTCTGTACCTTTGGTGGTAGGGACAACCACTGCCACTAGTCTTGGCCGATCGTTCATGAGAACTGACTCCATAGGAGAAAGAATAGGAAGATACAATGGATCTGAACCTCCTGTAGTAACAGATGAGATTGAAGATTTGAACCTTTGGTGGGCAGCCTGGAACAGCTGGTACAGGATTGGTTCAGAAAGTACAAGGCCTCCAATTACTTGTGATAAATTGACTTTCATTCCCAGCCAGCCTTTCCTTACAGCTTTAATTCAAATATTCCCAGCTCTTTACCAACACATCAAAACTGGTTTCAGCATGGATGATCTCCAAAAGCTGGGTGTCATATTGCATGGTGCTGTTTCAGTTCCAATCAGTTCAGATGCTTCCCCTTTCATCCTTCCATCTTACACTGAAGCAATTTTGACAAGTTTACAGGAAGCGGTGCTTACAGCTTTAGATGTTTTACAAAAGGTAATAATGCAACTTTTAGTGTGTGAAAGGTAAACTACAGTGTGTCCTACTTCTTCTCTATAGAGCTACAGTGTGGTGATTTAAACACGATGTTTTAACTTATTTATAACTGCACAGTGTATTGTGTTATAACAATCAGATCTCCATTCCTGTTGCAAAATAGATGCTCTGCATTGAAAGGAATGGTGTAATCTTTATGAAATGCATTTTTGCTTGATTGCAGAAATACCTTAAGTGTTGTGCTGTGTTTGTAGCCATTTACTTGTCCATCTAATATTGAAGTACTGTTGGTGTTGATATTGAAGATCTGTACATGGAGATGGGGGAACAGTCCCACAAAAAGTATTCCTATATGATGTCCAGGTGCTGCCATGAACAAAGTCTAAAAGAACAGTGATCATGAGAACTTCCAGTTTACACAAAGCATAAAATATAGAAGGTTCTCCAGCAGATTACCTACATTCTTGCCTCTTATTAATCAGTTATTTAAGGAAAATGCTGCATCTCTGCTTAAGAAAGTCTTACTATAGAACTCATCCTCAAAGAGCACCCTTCATGCAAATGAATCTACGAACAACAAATGAGGGTGCTCTTTTTCTGGAAAGCTGAAAAACAGAAAAGAGTACTGCTTGCTTCTTTCTTTTTGCCTTTGTGAAATCTCCTTGCAAAATTCAGTGCTCATTCACAAAACTTATTTGTTCAAAAGAAGCAGAGTTGATAATGAATGAGATCATGTATTTATATTAAGCACTACTTTTAAAAAAACAACCCCACAAAAAAAGTTACTTGGAAAGTGCCAGAATTAAAATATCCATGTGACCTGACTTCATTCCCTTTGGGCTTTCACGTTATGACTACTTTGCCTAGCTATGTGGTCATACTTCCCCGCTGCTGCTGTCAGTATCCTGCCCCATTTAGCTCATAGAACACATGGTGGCTACCAAATGAGCAGCAATTCAGTGTTTTGTTTTCTTTTTTTGCTTAGTATGGGCTGATTTATCTCGGGCAAGGCAGGATCATTATCTTGCAGCCATTAGTTTAGTTACTGGTTTTAAGAAATATTGATTCATGTATTTTGAAAATAGAGGTATAATAATAGCATCATAAAAAGGCTTGGGTTGGAAGGAACCTTAAAGATCGTCAAGTTCCAACCATCCCTGCCATGGAAATGCTATGGAGTAAATTATTTTATTTGAACTTCAATTTGGTTTGCTTGGATAGAAGCTGGTATTAAATCTCAGTTTTGTATGTGGGTATATAAATAACATGAAGTTTTAAAACCAGTCGTGTCTACTACATTTTCATCCTTTTCCAGTCAGACTTGACCCTTTTTTATCCTCCCTTTTCCAGCAGCTCAGTCCTGCCCAAATCCTGTTTTCCCCATTTGATCAGTCCATCTATTTGTTACGATCCGGGTTAAACCCAGAAAAGCCAAGCAAGCTAAGTCTCTGTGCATAAACGGGAAGGAACTCAGAAGGTTCAAAATATTCCGAGAAATGAGATTAAAACCAAACGAGGTTAGATGTTGATGCCAAAAAATTGATGTATTTTATTTAAGAGTAGAGAGGGAAAGAGAAGAATAGGAAAAGAAGTGTGCATGGGGGGCTGGGGGGAACAGGGAGAGGTGACAGGGGTTAGGTGGAAGCAGATCACCCTCCCGAGGGTCCTGATGACATCTCATTGCTCCCCTCCATCTGATCTGCTGGTGGTCAGGGTCCCCCATCGCCGCCATGGCCACACCACGGCACGCTGCCACATGCCACCACACCACATGCCAAAGAGTGCAGAATCCCGTGGATTAATGTACACTTTGGGCCAGGTGGGAAGACTCACGTGTCTCCCCTTGCCAGGGGCTAGCTTGACACACTGTCCCTTGCAACACTGAGGGTCTGTTGCATCATCTCTGGTGCTCTGGTGCAGGGTCTGGGGACCCCTTTGAGGGGGCCCATGTCACTCCTGCTGTGGATAAGCTCCCCCCCTTCCCCAGTGAGGACCCCTCAGCTGGGCTCCTCTGCACAGTGGAGGATGGGCAGTCACTGCACCTCTGACCAGAGGCTTTTCCAAGATACCCAAAGCCTCTCCTTCCTCCACCCTTTGCTTCCAGGGGTTTGTGTGAGCCTGGCAGCTGATAGCCCTGGGGCTGTGGTCTCCACCTTGGAGGTGTTAAGCCTGTGCTCCATGAATGTCCCCAGTCCTGAGTTGTTACTTTATCTTCATCAGCAAGCAGTGTAAGGCCTCCGTCAGGGCCCCATTCAGGGTGCAGTGGTCTTCTCTGCAGCTTCTGTAATACAGTTGTAAAAATCCTTTAAGAAAATATTTAAATAATAAACTATAATATTTCAGTCTCTGACACTGTTCATCTCAGATTTTTCTGTTTGTTAGTCTCCTTATCCAGATGATCTTAGTTTCTAAAGGCTGCAGGCATTAGGGCTTTTCAAAGAGGGGGTTACCAGAGTTTTTAACATGAGGAAAAACTGCGCATTATTATACTCTTGTTCTTGTCAAGATGTTAAACTGTTGTAGCTGAAGGTTTCTAAACAATAACAAACGCAGTAACTCCGCATGAGAAAGTATGACATCTCCCTTCCCCACTCCCAGTGTCAGCAGGTTACCATCGCAGTTACAAGCCTTTGCAAATACCAACTTCCATAAGATGGTACCTCAAACCTCCCGTCCCACCTATGCTTATGTTACTAACACAACAGCACTGAAGTTCCTAAAAACATTACTTAAAGTATTTTCGGACATGAGTAAGTTCTGTGAAGTTGCGTGATTGCTCCTCTTGGCTGTATAAACAGTACAGTTCACATGGCAAGGCAGCCAGCCAGCGCTGATGTGAAGCAAAGGCCATCTGTCAGATGGTTTTGCTTTAGGCCAGAGTACCTTCTTCCTCTCTTGAAATCAATTGATACTCTCAGGAGTACACACAGAAGCATTAAAGAAGAGTATGTAAATATTTGCAGTCTTTGAAATAAAACACGTCTCTGTGTTTGCGTGTAGGATCAGGTCCTTTGCTGATACAGGAAGACCTGAGTCAGTTCTGATTTTCTCAGAAGTTTTGGAACAACTTTGCATTTTGAATAGCATAAAAAAACCGTAACATTTTTCAGACTGACCCCTGACTAGTTGAATAAAGGTATTTTATAATGTGATTCCACTAACAAAGGACATTGCGACTCAAGAACATGGATACAGAAAGGAGCTTTGGGTCTCCTTTCAGGCTTCCATATGTTGAGCCCATTTTACAGCCTTTGTTTTATTCTTTGTTGTCTTTTTATTTTTCATTAGAGCTCGTCTTCTAGTCTTTTACTGCTGTAGTATACAGGGGTTTTGAGTTTTTTTGATAGTATAAGTACACTGTTCCTGAAATGTTTTCCATTTTAAAGCAAGATTATGAGTTTCAGCTATACCAAATCATATAATTCTCATTTTATTTACATTCCTTTCTATATGACATTCTTTTAACTACTTTTTGAAGCCTTCTATGATTTACTTCTGAGATTTAAATGTTTATTGAAGTAGAACTTAAAGATGATGTGGGTGAGATCTATATACAAGACTTATATAATGCATCTTATTTTACTGACATGTCAAAGCCGAGTTTGTGAAGAAAATATACCTTTTATTGGATGAGATAGCTGTATTTACTGAACTAGGTATCTTGCCACTTTATTTACTTCAATAAAGTAACAAAATTTAATTTTCTTAAACTGTTGGAACTGTACACTGTCTTTCATACAGCATGACTCTTGCATAGTCTTATATGGGGATTTTTCTGTAGGAATTCCTTGTACTGATGCAGGTGTTGAAAGCAAAAGCTCAAGAAATATATATTAAACTTCTGTATTTTCTTTTGATAAAGGCTATATGTGTGGGCTCAGAAGGTATGCAGATAATGTATCCTGCAATCTTTGACCAGCTGCTGGCCTTTGTAGAATTTTCCTGCAAGCCTCCACAGTATGGACAGCTTGAAACTAAGCACATTGCAAATGCAAAGTATAATCAGGTAATTAGTAAGAAATCTCACTTGTTTCACTTGGCTGGCTAATCCAATTCAGCTTAAGATATAGGTTGTTCAGCAAGATGCATTTGTTCAATCTGTAAAAACTTAACTGTGCATGTTGTGTAGTAAGTTTTTTCTACATGCTTTTGTTATCTTCTTTTACTCCCTTTGCATTCTTCTTTACTTTTATACTTTGTATTCCTTCGCGTAGGAAAGGTCTAGCTTGGACACCAGGCAAATGTGTCTGAATTTGTACATGAATTAATCTAAAATAATTTGTCCTACAAGAGGTACTAAATTTAACACAAAGACATTATAATTTTGAATGGACAAAATTACCTCAAGCTTCAGATTTTTGAATTGCACGTGCTGTAAAGAAATGGAACGTGTTCAGTAATTCTATTTGTGTACGCTGCTGTTCACTGAGCATGAGCATCTGATTCAGTGTAATCAAAGAGGTAACTATTATGTATGTATTAATTCTTCTTATTCTGTTTGTCCTGCAACACAATGGAATCACACTAGATACAACTATTTGCACCGGTGAGTTAAATTTCCTTAAAGATTGTCCTAATGTAGTTGTCTTGCTTAGACTGCAACATTTCTCCTACTTAAATGTACTTTACTTCAATGTAGAGTACATTTTCATAGCCAGACTACATTGTATTTGCAGTTTTGTTGCTTGGACCATATTCTTAGCAAACCTTGCATGCATTAAACCAAGAGTTCAATGCAAAACATACACTTTCTGTTCCTTAATTAGTATGTTTTCATGTATAATTTAGTAATTTACTGATTTCCTTTCCTAGGCGGAATGGGTGGCATTGAATTACGTACCATTTGCAGAGAGATCACTGGAAGTTGTGGTGGACTTATACCAAAAGACAGCTTGCCATAAAGCTGTGGTAACAGAGAAGGTTCTTCAGAACATTATTAAGGTAAAAGTTTGACCTGCATGTGCTCTGAATTTAATGAGCTTATATTGAAAAACATGAGTTTTATTTTCAGCTAGTGTTGACAAATGCTTTCTGGGAAGCTTAAAGCTGTAGTAAACAGATTGATATTTTATGAAGATGAGCAGTGGGGAATAATTTCTTTTGGAGCTGGAAGGCTGTTGATTAGACTTTGTGTATTGTTCTTAGCTGGGTAATGTCAGCATCAGTATTTCAGTGTTAAGATAAAAATCAATAAATGTGTTAGGCCACAAAATTTTCATCTTTGGAAGTGTTAGCACCTAAATGTGGTAAGTAGGCCTCTTAGTAAATACGGCACTGAAGGCCAAAGACCAGTTTCTGTACACTGGCATATATACTTCGGGGGCATGTGCTCTATTACTTTTGATTTGTTTTAAATTACTTCATGTGTCAATGCAGCTATGAAATGTTAAAGGTGAGCAAATATACCTTTAGGGTGAAATTGTCAAATTCTTCACTTTTTTGACTATTCCATTTCAGCAAAAAATTTTAGTAAATAGTAGAAGTAATAGTAAATGTTCGGAAAATAAAAATGTATATGACCTAGCTTGTTTGCAATGCCTTGGCTGCCATCAGGATTTTCCTGTATAGAAATTTAGAAACCTGAATGTTAAAGCAGATGAATTAAAGCAGGTGATACTATTTGAAATCTGTTAGGAATTAAATATTTGTATTTCAAAGTTAATGCAGTTGTTTTCCACTTCTGTTTTAATGGCATTGGTAAAACTGATAGAAATACCCCTTTTCTGTAACATTTGCAGTTATATAATATATATCATATAATCTATTGCAATGTATGAAAATGCTTTTAAATTTATTTTTCATGTCTCTAAAGCCCATGTTGATTTTGGAATTAGATTTGACACGTATGACCAATAGCAGCAGAAAAAAAATACTCTGTTTATCTCTAGGGTAAGATTCTACCTGTCATAATTTTTTGCCATAGAGTTAATTATAATTGACACCCTCATTAGAGTCAGAGTGAGTCTTTCCTCCCTTTGCTTTCCTCAAATCAGACACTGAACTAAAAGCATGGGGGACATACATATAGTACCTGAATTTAGTCACTATGTATTTGAAATGTCAAGTAAATAATTGGTTTTCCAAGATAAATTACTATCAGGTTCTAAGTAATTTTGACTAACAATACTAAAAGGAATGCATATATGTGTAAATAGTTCATATGCCTAATGTTTTCAAATATATAAATGACTTTATTTTATAGATACTGAAGATGACTTTCTATCTAAAAGGCTTAAAATTTGCTGTGTTTTCATCTGCTTTACATTTGATTTGTATTGAAGCCTTTATCTTAGAATTTCCCTAACTGTTCTTACTTTCAAATTTGATGTGGTTTAACAGTCAATAATGTCCAGATTTCTTCCAGTGTTTATGTATATAGTTCAACTTTACTAGGAAAAGTCTAAATTCAATGAGGCTTTTTTTCTTTACTGTGGAAGCCCTTGGAATGGCTTTATAGGAATGAGACTAAATTCTCCAGAATACACTGATGATAAACTGCCTGCAGTCTCTTAGATGTTAGGAAAGCCCATTTGTCAGACTTAGCAGAAATGGTGGATGGCAATACAGAAAAAGAAAATTAGTGTGTGATTTCATGGTGGAATTGATAATGAATCAATTTCTTCTTCTAACCTTGTACTTGGCTACAGACCTGTGCTTTAGCCAGCTGGTATATGATAAATCATCCTCAGAATTACATTTGTAGAAGGCCATCTCATATACTAGCTGAAAAGATAGGGATTTGTACTACCATCTGTGACAGTGTCTCCCAAGATCTTGTGCAGAAACTTGCTGTAATCTTAGATTTGTCTGTGCAACTATAAATTTTATTTTGACTTTCATTTTGCAGACACTAAGAATACCCCTCAGTCTGAAGTACTCCTGTCCTTCTGAAAGCACATGGAAGCTAGCTGTGTCCTCTCTTCTCAAAGTTCTCTCCATTGGACTACCTGTTGCAAGACAGCATGCATCGTCTGGAAAATTTGACAGTATGTGGCCAGAGCTAGCAAACACTTTTGAAGACTTTTTATTCACAAAAAGGTAAACACTATTTCCTTTTTATTATTATTTTTTAAAGGGAAATTCTTATAAGTAATTTGTTCACTATATGTGTCAGTAGAGCTATTTGATATCTGAAAATTATTTAATGAATGATGGAGAGAAGGTAACCAATCTGTCTACTTCAAAAAGCTATACTTTTAGAAAGTAATAGCAAAAGCTTCAATCAAAAGGTGAAGTGTAAGAGCAAGCAAGAGCTCAGCTGAACTCTCAATATAAGGCACAGTCTTTCTGAACAGGACTGGGAGTTCTGTATGGACTCCCAAGGACATTTATTGTAGATTTGATAAAGAGTTGCTGATATGTACTCAATTTGTTCCTTTCTTCACTTTGAACAGAATTGCAACAGTATTTTTCTAATTAAGGTGAACAGCATTAACTATATATATTTCTCCTGAGTTCCATCTTGAAATACTCCATTTACTATGAATTTTCGAAAATTATTTCATATACTGCTGTTCACTTAGAAGCCCATAGTTATGTTGCTTTTGTTTCTACCTAAGATAAATTGACTGCACCTTAATAATTAACCACACTTTATTTATGATACTTAATGAAAAAGGTAGCTAATAATCATATTTATGATGGACAGATTCCTCTCAAGAATGGAGCACATTCTCAATTTCCAAAGGGCAGGTTGAGAAAGTCCAGAATTGAAAAGTAGTAATAATCAGAGACAGACAATTTAATCGTTGAATCATAGAATGGTTTGAGTTGGAAGGAATGTTGAAGATCATCTAGTTCCAAACCCCCTGCCATGGGCAGGACACCCTCCACTAGACCAGCTTGCTCAGAGCCCCATCCAGCCTGGCCTTGGATCTATTTATTTGTTCAACCAAAGGCATGTATCATTAGCAAAACATTATCAATTTTCATAATATAGTAAAAGCTTGCTTCAGAGAAGAATTTTTTTTGTCCCTTGGCAATGGGTAAAAATCTATTTCAGTACAGCAAAAATTATCTAGGTTAGACACTAAGGAAACCTTTTACTCTAAGGAAGGTTAGGTATTTTAGATAACTGCTTAGGAGTGGCATGGAATTTCTATCTTCTGTAAACATCTGTGGGCAAGCATCTTTCAGGAGTACTTTAAGTATATCTAATAGTGTTTTAGAATAAAGAACACAGTGGAATATGAAAAATTTCAGTAACAAATGAATCTTTCTTTTTAACAGAGAACAGTAAAGCTCCTCAGTGCTTTACACTAATATGCTGTGTGTTTAGTTTTGAAACACACAAAAGTGAGCAACCAAACACAGCTGTATTTACTAATGATGGATAAATAGCAGCTTGCCCAAAACAAACAAAAAATAAATACCAATGAAAATTTATTTTAGAGACACATCCATTAGTGAAAATGTGTGTAATAATGAATGGGTTTGGAATAGCATCAATAGGATTATATGGCAATCAGGTGAAAAACCTTCCTATTGTTTTTTCATTTATTTGAAAGAAAATTCTATTAAATAGGAGGACCTTAAAGTAGAAAAGATCACCATGATGGATTAAAAGACACTTCAGTCATCCAAGTTTTTATTTTATGCTTCACTGTTTCTTTAATATAAAATAATCTTTGCAGTATCTTGCTTGGTTTTGTTTTTAGCTGCAGTTAGTATTCCTGCTTCCATTCTGAGACAGGCAGTCCACATCAGTTAATGCCCTATAATCTATATCATTGTTGGGTTTACAGAATTAAAATGAAGGTTTTTCAGGTTATTGTAGAAGAATATATGTTCCCTTAAAAGTTGCTTTGGGAATACATATTACTATTTGCTGTAATTTAATTATTCCTAAATATTTGCAAAGCAAATGAAACAGTTCCATTTTGCATGTTCTTAGCTGACCAAGGCTGGTACTGCTACAGTTTTTTGGTATTAATTGTTCATAAATCCAGGCAAGTAAAATTATCACAACTCTTTGGCGTAATTCAGGATAATCGCCTATCATCTTCATTACCTTTTTGGCCAAATATATTGTGGTTTTTTTTAATTTACAGTGAGTGATTTATGCTTTACTTGAATATTATTTCAACCATAGAAATTTCATCTTAATGTGTTGCTTGCTAGAAACTATTACTCTTTATGTTAATTCTAATACCTTTTGCCATTTGTCACACATGGGCAAATATTCTCTGGAGGTAGAAGAAAAATAGTACTTGTGTGAATATTTATGATGCCTGATGATGTCTGTCTTAAGTCTGGTTTTACCTCTTTAGCAACCAGAGTGTACACTATAACTTTACATACAAAACGTGTTTTAGAAAAAAATTTTTAATCATAATTAAAGGTGTCCTTAGAAAAGTGTAGAAAACTTTTCTTTCACCTAGAAACTTTAAGGTTCAAAATAATTAAAAACACTAAAAATAGGCTGGTATTTTATAGAACCACATGGCTACAACAAGAAAATTTGACCTGTTACTGTAATTAATGCCATTTATCATTACGCTTTCCAGGCTTGTTGTGAGTAGATGGATTTTGCTTACATAGTTGTATGTTGTGTGGCTACAGAATGTCTGGTTTGGGGTTGTTTTTTTTACCTGCCTTATGTTAATCTTTTTCTAAATAGCAGTTTGCCTTCCAAGAGTATGGTTCCCCTACATACAGTTAGAGCCCTGTCCCTTGGTAGCTTTAGGATAGATAGCCTTTCTGTTCTCTCTATCAGCCTGAGCCTTGTGCTCCTAAAAAAAATTAAAGCTGAAAAGGGAGTACATCTTCCTCATGCCAGTAGTCAGGACAATTGTAATAGCAGTCATTTCTCCTTTTCTTCATCCGCTTTGTTCTCCTCCTCCTCCCCATATTGCTACTGAAGCGTGTCTCTCTCGCTGTGATGCAAGGAGGGCTCTAGAGATAGCTGTGGAAGTTCCCCACGTTGAGGTAATTCTCTTCAGATTTTCTTTGCTTTAGTCTTTCCGCACTCTGTGCAAGATGCTATGAAACTACCCTTAGCAAGTAGGGCAACCTGCCCCTTTTGGTTTGAAATTTGCTAAATTGTGTCTTCTAGTGGTTTATAATTGCAGGTTACTCAGTCTCCTGAATTTGTAGTTGTTCCACTTGCAAGGAAATTGAATTCAGAATTTTCAAATTTAGTGTGTTCTTTCAATTTTTTTTGGTAATTCTCATAGAAAACATATATCAGTCATAGTGGTGCCTTATTCCAAGGCAATTTGAGAGAATTTATTCACTGTTTTGAAAGTAACAGCCAAAATTTATTGCTGAGTTGAGGTGCATGTCAACCTTCAGGTTGCAGGGGAAGGCGATGAGAATGTACTTTCCAACTATCCATGTTGGTCCTCTGTTTAAGGCCAGCCAGGTGGTATAGAACTGGTTTTTGGTGTGTTTCCTGACTTATTTATATTAACAATGAGTTGTGCTTTTTAAAACTTTTGGTACTGCTTGGACTTTTGTCCATATCACCAAAATCAATTAACCGAGCCACAGCTGAAGAGAATGCTCATAGTTAGATTCATGACTTGTAAACTTGAATTGGTTTTAGTAACCCTGCTGAACCTGACCAAGTGGCTTTACTGCAGCTGTGAGTCAGGTAATCTCTGGTGGCTTTCCAACTTGCAAATGTGTCATGCAGGACAGGGAGGTTATTAAGTTATGTGCAGGAGTGTACAAATTGACTGAAGCCAGCATGGAATGGAAAGGTTCTGAAGCACAAAGAATTTGGGAAATGCAGTTCAGTTGACTCCCCAAGAGGCTGACAGTGAGACAGAGTAACCCCATTACTGTGTTGTCTGGATTTTTAGCATTCTCTAACATGTCACCCCTTGTGACAGGAATAGTTAGATATATACAGTTAGACCTGAATATGGTTAGAACTGAAAATTTACTTTCTTATGCTGGCGTTCTGTAATTTTTCCTAAGCTCTTTGTTTCAAGTAAACCGGAACTTTATCTCACAAAAACCCCTTACTTTTCTTCCTTCGTTCTTGATACATTGTCATACTCCACACTTTCCACTATTAAATGTTTTAGATGTCCTGTGCTATTGTCTGTCCAGGCTTTATGCAAAGCTAGGTAAATTACTTCCTTTTGTACCTTCTCTTCAAATCTTTATTCTCCAAGCCTGACTTAGCACTGCTGGATGGTTCTAAATATGAAACATCTGCATCTCTGTAAGACTCACAAAAGCCTTAATGCAGTCAGTCCTTTGAGCAGCACTGCATAACAGATTTGATTAGTTTATCTCCTTTAGCTTTGTTCATTAAAATATGCCAGTGCACTTTGTCTTATTTTTGTATGCATGTTCTCCAAGTTTCCACCTGGCTGAGCATTGGGTAGAAAGATGAAACTATTTCACTGATGTTCTAAGTTTTTAACCAATATTTCAAACATGTTTCTAGTTTAACTCGTAACCCTTCTAGTCACTGTGGTCCTAGAAACCGTATGTGTAGATAGCCTAATATTGCTTCTGGCAGTGAAACTGAGTTGGCATTGATTAGACAAGAGGTCACTGTAATTTGAACCCTTAAATTAAAGCTCTGTGAATAACGGTATTTAAGATAGTGAACCTCTTCTGCATGGTGCCACCTCTATCTTTCGGATAGGAACAGTTTCAAGCCAGCTGTGGGGCTAAATGAGAGGGGATACTCGTTGTTTAAAATGTACAAAGCACAGCAGAAATGGTCTCTGCAGCTTTGTACAAGAAATTTCAAATACAGCCCAGAGAGCCCAGGTAAATGAAAAAGGAAAATACTGCTGTCATAGAGAATTAACAACTTCCAAGATAGAAGTTTCAGCTTTTTAAATTTTTTTTTAAAGCAAGCTACAGCTGAGGAGACTCAATAATCTTGATTTTTGTCATAAATCAAAATGACATTTAAAATTAATACATTTTATATAACTTAATTTGCACAAAATTGTCTTCTAGTAAGAAGTAAGAAGCTGGTCTGTTTATTATTTCATATTGTTCTTCTTTCCCAGAGGCTTTCATAGAAGCATGTCAAGCCATTATATACAATAAAATTCAACAAATGTGTGTGTGTAGATATACATATATATATACATATATATATATATATATAAAATTTATTAGAGCAGAAGTCTATGCTCACATGAGGGAAGTAAATCAATACTTTCCCAAAAGATGCTTCTGAACAGAGTGCTGTGCACAGCAGGACTCCGGGTGGTTGTTAGGTTTTTGCTCTTGGCTCTGAAGCCCTCGCTGTTCAGTGGGCAGGGGCTGGGAGCTCTGTACTGGGGAAAGTTGCTGCATCACACTCTTATCTTTCCTGGCTCTCGACCCTCCAGTATGGTTTGGATATGTTGTGCCAGAACACCAAAGTATTTTGCCCCTAGATAGATGTATCCATATAGGCACCTTACAAAAATCTATTTACTTGGGAATAATTTGCTACGTGAACAAATGCGTACCATAATCTGTAGTATATAAGATAGATCAGATATGGATGACTGGGCAGAAAGGTCTTAACATGTCTTTAAGTAAACCTCAGCTCAGCGAGTCATAAATTAGGAAGTGTCAGAGTGAAATCTTCCCTTGTATTTCAACATGACCTGCATTTCTATGTATCATACTAGCTTACATTACTGTTTAAAGGTTTTGCATAGTTAACAGCTCTGGGTGTTAGAAAAGGTACTGACTGAACAACTACTTAATATTTTATTTTATTCTATGTTTTCAACATAAAATTCCAAACTTCCTGACTGCTTAATACACAACCCAATAATAAATACAATATTTCATATTTTATTCTTTGTGGTTTTTTCTAGTCACACATGTAACACTTGTCCGTTTCAAAGATAAATTGATCTAGACTTCATCTACATGAAGTCTCTTTGAGGAGCAGAGATATATTTATTTTTCAAGCAGATACATTGGTACATACATAATACATTCATAATTGTCCGAACTGAAAATTAGCTGTAGGTGTGAAGACTGATCTTCTAGTGTGTTATGTTAAGCACTCAGAAGATGGGGAAGAAAAAAGCCCATCTCGGAAAAATCATATTTGTCTTGGTCAGCAACATACAGGAACACTGAAAGAAAAAATCATGTAAAATAAAACAAAACATCTGTCAGCTAAACTAACCAGATTTGAATGAGATTTCAAAACCTTCAGGGTCCTTAAACTTTCTTTAAAATTGGAAATGGGATGGGGAAGACAGGCCCAGATGAGTACCGTTACGAGGACAAGATTGGCACAAGTTCACAGTCCTATACTAGGCAGCTGCCTTGCCTGTGAGCATGTGCTTAGCTCTGATTCAACAGGGTCTGTTGAATCGCTTCTGGACATTTCACCTGAAAATAAATAAAGAACGCCAGAAAGTTCTAAATTTCTTCAAAACTATTGTTTATAAAATGGGTTTTTCTTTTAATAAAATTCATTAAGAATGAGAACATATACATAATTTCAGTTAGCAGGGGAAAAGGACATGGTAATGTCCCATTAATTAAAAGTTTTTCATTAATGTAGAGGAAAATGTAAAATTAAAAAAAATTTTTACAGATGAACTGCTGAAACTCGAAAGTATTTTTCTTGCGTAGTGAGTGAAAAAAATAGGTTGGTCAAAGCCCCCATCCAACCTGGCCTTGTGATCATTAATCATTACCATATAATAGTACCAACTTGATGCATGTAATAACTGTAATTGTAATGTGTTTTCCCATACTTACCTCCTTACACATGATGTAAATTTAAAGTATAATGCACTTTGTTTATTTTTAGTACACCTCCTGATAATCTCTCAATTCAAGAATTTCAGAAGAATGAGAGTATTGATGTTGAGGTAAGGAACTTTTAACAAATATACTATTGCAAGTAACAAATTAGTGACATTGACAAGTTGCATTTGGTTTTTAAATAATTTTTTGAAAAGTTACCCTTTCATTACTTTTTCTGTGATATTGTTTTCATTTTTGAAAACAAGACAGGAAATTCATAGGCCCAGAATTCAGCTGCTTCAGGGTGATGCAAAAAGTAGAAAGTGGGGTGCCACAAACTGCTTCTTTTCCTCTCATCTTCAAAACAGTGTAGAGTGGCTAAGCCAGAATGTTTCTGCCTCTAACTCATTATGTGATCCTTACTATTATGTTATTGCTGAGCATTTACACAGGTATTGTAGACCACAGAGAAAGCTGACAATTAAACATAAAAGGAGTGCTTTCTGCTTTGAGAGGGCGATTAGCAAAAATTCCTTTTTTCTTAGACATTGTTGCCCTTAAAATGTGTTCTCAATACTGAGAAGCTTTGGCATAAATGAAGAAATGATGTGTTGTTCATGCAGCACAAAGATCGCTGTAATTGTAAAGAGAAAATGTTTGGTTTCATAAGGCCGAAGAAAATGAAGAGAAGATGATACTTGAAGTGAGGAGCAACTTGTCCCCTTTAACTCCAGGGCAAAGAAATGTGGCAGAACAGAGATTAGGGATGCAAAACAAAAGGAGTTGCAGAGAAGACGTGGCAGTATCGGTGGTTTCATCACCGTCATCTTTCCAGAGGGGTGGCTGGAACACAAAGATATCCGGATGAAAAATGAGAGCAGTTCTGCCTGCAGTGAGCAGAATTCTCAAATCTAATGGATTAATTTATGGAGATGTAAACCCACTTTGTTCCTGAATGGGAGCATCAAGACAAGGATGGAGAGCATTTCTGTTAATGTGTATTGCCTTAAGCTTGTTTAGATAATTAACACACTTGTTCTGCTTTACAGATGTCACATTGTTAGGGATGTGGTATGTGTGTTAATGTCATAGTGAGGGTATTGAGTTGCGGTTAAGGGAGAGAGAGATTCCTCATGCTAGATTTTCTCTTTTCAAAACCATAAATTCAATTTGAAGACTACACTTCAAATGTCATTTGAAATCTCATCAGAAACTCTGGCAAAAGTGGTGGGGGGAAAGGTTTATTATTTCAAGTTAATTGTCCCATGCAAGACCACACTTTTGGACATATCTTCAAATTTCAAATGCTAGCAATAGAAGATTTTGTGAAGTCTAATTAGGCCTTTCTCTCTTGTTAAATGTTTCTTCATACTAGATTTACAATTTTATTATTTAGAAAACCAATATAAATATATGTAATTTATTTTAGGTGGTGCAGCTTATCAGCACAGAGATACTGCCATATGCTAATTTTATTCCTAAGGAATTTGTTGGTCAAATAATGACTATGCTCAATAAAGGCTCAATACATTCTCAGTCATCCTCCTTTACAGGTATGGTACCTGAATGACAAAAAAATACAGTGTTTAAATCTACTAGAAAATAATTAAAATGTTGAGAGTACTTATTATGATAAAGACTTGAAGTTCCCTGGCACAAATTCAATATAGACCATTTAATATCTAACATTTTTTATAAACTATATTTTGTGGAAGTTGCCAAGCTTTCCTTGCAATTTTTAAAAAATTACTTCCTTACTGCTTGGACCATATAATATATAATATTGTACTTGTGTTACTTTCTACATAGTTTATTTTCCTTTGTGCCAGTTCTAGCAATCATTTCAGACAATTGTAAGACAGACATAATATCCTGTTCTTAAAAACTAAATGACCTTAGTGTAACTATATGGTGTACCTAACCAGATACCTTCTCTGCCTTTAAGACAAAACATTTCTAGGGATTTTTGGAAAGATGAAAAAACTGGACATAAACCATTACATAGAAAAATACTTGAATTGTATGGTACCAAATATGAGTAGTACCTACAGTGTAGGACTGGGTTTGCTGTTTTTAGATTATTTCATGTATTTTATAGTTAAAGCAATGTCAGGTACATGACATGTTACTGAGAATGTGGCAGAATGAATTTCTTGTTTTTGGAACTATTGTGATTTTTGCACAGTCATTTTTTCTTAGAATGTATTCTTATTATTTGTTCTTATCACTGTTAATATTTTTTAATACTAGAGAAGTGATAACCTTTTCTCAACTTATAATAAACTGATTGAAATGCAGCATCATGCACACTGCACAATTAAATGCATTATTTTACTTCGACAGAAGCCGAAATAGATATTCGAATGAGAGAGGAGTTTTCTAAGGTGTGTTTTGAAACACTGCTCCAATTTTCATTCAGTAATAAAGTCACAACTCCTCAAGAAGGCTACATCTCTAGAATGGCACTTTCTGTGCTGTTGAAAAGGTCACAGGATGTATTGCATCGCTACATAGAAGATGAGAGATTGAGTGGCAAATGTCCTCTTCCACGGTATGTGCGTTGTCTTTAGAAAATAAAGGTATTACCAGGACTTTATGAGAAGAAGTTTGCATTCAAAATATCACTTAGTCATGAAAAAAATGAGGGGTGTGGGAGATAATAAAATTTAAAAGGCAGGGAAATCTTTATGGGGAAGATACTTCAAAGAAAATTGCTGGTACCAAATTTTTTTTTAAAAACCTTTAAGTAGCAATGGTCATAGTCTGTGCTGTTACATTTTCAGTTACTGAAACAATGTTTCTGATCTCTCTAGCATAATATTTCTGAAATCGGATTTCCTTTTATTCCCAGTAGAGCTATTTGTAGTTTCTAAATTGAGAGGTGGGTAGAATATCCTCAAAAATACGATAAAACATCCAAACAGCAATATTGTGAATCATTACTCAAGTAAGTGTTCTTGAAATGGAAAAATTGACTGAAATACTAAGAAATTCTTTCAAATGGGAACTTACTTGAAATTTGCTTAACTTTTGAAGGTTTTTGATCATGAATGTGGAAAATTATTATCTTTATGTTAGCCTTATCACTTACCCTGATATGAGTGTTTTCAGATTGAGATTTGTATGGTGTTACTGTTTCCAGTACCACAGCTAAAGCTGTCCTCTCTGAGATAACAGCAATAATGGTGGGAAAGTTTTTTCTATAAAACTTATATTATTGAAACAAAAATGAGTAGTTGACTGTTTGCATTTTTTCATTTGTAGGCAGCAAGTAACAGAAATAATATTTGTTTTAAAAGCTGTCAGTACTCTCATAGATTCACTTAAAAAGACTCAACCTGAAAATGGTAAGTTGATGGTTGTTAAGTAACATGGTTCTAAATAAGGTAACATTATATCTTCGCCAAAGATGCATTTATTATTTCCTTTAGTAGTCTTCCCAGAAATTTGAAAGAAAAGTGTAGTCTGTAAGAGTCAGTGTTCTGTAATTCTTTGTATATGTAGGTGGCAGGTAGACAGCAAGAAACCCCACAAAGTTCTTCCAGCATGCCTAAAAGTATAAGAACCTAAGATATGTTTAATAAAAGAGAAAACTTCAATTTATGGTGTCCTTTATTAGATAAAGCTTGGTGTCTTCTGAAAACAAAGAAAAAAAATGCCGTTCCAAAAATATTAATAGAATTCTTAAATATATGAAGCCTGGTTAGACACTTTTTTCCTTCTCATGATACCTTTGTAGGTTGCTATGGATCATGTTCACATAGGTGCAATCTGCAGTTCAAGGGGTGTACAAGTTAAATGCATGGACAGGCTGGTAGATACATACACTTGTGGTCTTGCTTTCCCTCTCTTCCTGCTCTATTATTTCCTGTCCCCTGGATTGAGCTTAGCTCATTGATGCCTGAGTAAATGGTTGACAGATGTATTTAAATGGCTGAATTAAATGAAAGACCTCAATTTCATTTATAATCGTGTATCCTGTTCCTCTTGTAAGCTGCACCTTCGGTATGTGTGGAGAGTTCTTGGAAGGAAACAATCATGAGTCTTGGTTAAGCCCACTGTATTGGGCTCTGAAGTTGTGACAGAACTGTGTATACATTTCCCCCTACTTCCCTGCTTTTGATATTAGAAGGAACAGGAAAAAACACCCTTTTCAATCCTGAAACAAACAAATGAAACACCCTTTCCAGAAAAACACAGGCAGGTGAGTTTCTGGAAAGAGGCAGTTCCTCATTTGCATCATCACTGAGCAGCCAGAGTTATGATGATACAGTTTCCAAGGTTCATGGCAAAAGGGTGCAAGTTTTATGCCGGGATGCTAACCCTGAAGGTAACTGAAGTGCTACTTTAGTGGGTCTTCCTCTTAGAGGGGTAGAGTAGCCAACTCAGCTGGACTGTTCCCCACATCCCTCTTCCTGCAATGAGAGACATATTTCCCCTGGTCCATATGCAGCAGTGCTTGCCAAACCTCCCACACACTTTCTTAGAAAGAGAACCACTGGAAAAATTACAGAATCATTTCACTCTCACTTCTTCTACCTTTTAATAATTTTATTTATTTAAGATAATTATTACTGTTGTCTGAAGCCAGGGGTTTGTTGAAAGCAGAGCTAACACAGAAATAAGCAAGGAAGTGACTTTATAATAAGATTCATGCTACAGTGTTTAATTTTACTTGTTGGAGTAACAAAACTTTACCATGGATATTTTTTGTCTTTGTCCAGTGTTTTCTACCTTTGCGTTCTATAGTTCTTGTAATCTGAAATGATCTAAAATCAATAGAAAGTCTCACTGCTGACAATTTTCCAAAAGTGAAATGTGCATCCAGTTCAATTTTCTGTCAACAGTTGAGAAAAGCAGGCAGAAAACACTTGCGTATTACAGATTGAATAGAAGTATTATGTTAAATTTGTCAGTTCTTTATCCCAAAACCACAGTGAATGACTTATATATAGAAACACAGGTGTGTAGCACCACTTTAAGGATATTATCCCATCTGGCCTCCAGTTGCAGTTGAAAAAACAAATGGTTCTCCTGCAGAAATCTTGGCCCATATCTGAGTGCCCTGCATGGATGCCACAGTGTCTGTATAGCACCAAGTACCTATGTTTAGGCACACTGTGAATGTGCCCTGACTTAGAGGTATTGAAAAAAATCTGTTGTTAGTATTTGGACAGTAGTAAGTGATTCAGTCTGTTCTTTTCTTCCCTGCAGTTGATTCTAGCACATGGGCACAAGTTATTGCCTTGTACCCGACTTTAGTAGAATGTATCACTTGTTCATCCTCAGAAGTGTGCTCTGCTTTGAAGGAGGCACTGGTTCCCTTTAAGGACTTCATGCATCCACCAGCATCCAAGGTACAGAATGGAGAGTCTTGACCCCATAAAACTTCTTTTTGATCCTTGAAGGGAATATCCAAAACTGTTTGCTCCCAGTTCAAGTTTCTCTGAGGAAATCTCTTGTGACTAGTACTTTGGCAACCAGTGCTGACTGCCTCTTAACTGTACTAACGAGAGCTCAGTAAGTCGTGAATACAGGCTTTATCTCAAAGGTTCCAGAGCGAGTAGCAGTGCAAACCTTTAATAAATTTAACTGACTAGTTGGAATCATTTATAATCTAATGTACTTGCTACAGTATCTTGAAGTGGTGATTGAAAAGTGGGCTTATGTACAGCTTGTTGTGTATGTGTTAATGATGTAATTAAAAATATTTCAATTCAGTCAGATTTATTAGGCTGGTGTTTTGCACCCTTTTTTGAAGTACGAATTGTACTAAAATTTTATGCAAGATGGTACTGTAACATTCCATATATCTGTAACCAGCCTTTGTAAACAAAGGGAACTGATATACTTGTGTGTATAATAAATGGTACAGTTATGTATAAAATAGTTGCATTTATTATTTAAATTCTTTTAAAAATATTGATAATGTCAAATGCCTGAAAATGTATTTATTATGAATAAGTTGTATGCTTGCATTTTTACTTACAGTTTGCCTTCTAAATTGCCAGATATGCTCATTCATATCTGATCATGTTAGTTTTTGCTTAATTGAATGTATCTTCTTTGTGGCCATTGGACATCTGCAAAGGGTCATACAACAAAAGATTGAAGTAAGCAGTCACAGTCTGCTGATCTCAAACTTCAGAGTAGTTGACCTGAAATAAGTTTGAATATGCAGAAATCCACTGTAGCACTTCAGCACTACCATACCTCACTTTATAATAAATTTGTTTCAAGATGTTTGTTCTACTTAACTCTATCCATTTTTGCAGTTGCAGCCTTGCTTTAAAAAGAAAACAAACATATTTGAGGGTTGTTAGCCTTTTTTGACCTTCTTGGCAAGTATCACAGTCTTTGAATCGACCCAAGAAAGGCAAGTTCAAATATCTAAAATACTTGGCTGTAATATTTTGTTAATAATTTTAAGTGTTTTGTTTTGTAATGTCTTTTCAACCCAAACAAATTGTTCTAATCTTTTAATTATAAATCGTGTCTGATAAAAACCATGAAAAGTGTATTTTTGAAGATAGTTACTCATTTAGAAATGCAGTAAAATTTGTCATAAAGTAAATGTGAATTTGTTTCACTGTCGCGTAATACACAATTGAAGCAAACCACTTTTAATAGTATTGTTTTTAAAGTTTGTGATCTAGCATTTAAAGTTATTTAATTAATCTTGATTTCAATAATGTTTCACCTGTATTCACATTTTTAATCTGTGATGTGAAAGCACAAAGGCCAAATGTAAAAAAAAAAAAGAAAAAGACAGGTGCCTTTCTATGGATTTCAGAATTTCAGAGCTTACCCTTAGGGTTTTATTTCTTCAAGTCTTTTGTAGATATTAAAAGATCGTCATGCATAAGAAATGGTATTACATCTGTTTGCTTTGCACTTTCCTTGCTAAAGGGACACTGATTGGTATATGTGAATAGGTGTAAAAGTTGTAGAAGCTTCAAGCTGAAGGTGTGATGAACTGGTCAGGGTTACCCTGCATGAATAATGTTCTCCAGGCAGTTCTTTGGACAGCTTGCTCCCACAAGTTTCCAGTTTATGGTCCTTTTTTAAAGCTTTCTGCTTCAAAGTACAGTAAATGTTAAAGAGGCTTCAAGACCTTGCACATTTCTGCGACCAAAGTTACATGGAACCTAATTGTCAAACCTGAATAGTTTTAAGAGAATACACACATTAAGGAAACAAATGCTTCTTGTTAATAGAATTTATGTCAAAATACCTTTTCTGGAGGAGCATTTCCAGTATACTGCAGAACCGGGTCTTGCATACACGTAACAACATTATCCATTCTCTGAAAGCGAAAGCCTGACAACTGCTCTCCTAATTAGTGGAAGATAAGTCAAGGTCATTAAAAAAACAAACTGTAGGGCAGGAAAGAAGGGAATTAATTTGTTTTAGAGTATATAGGTGTGCAGACCAAGCTATGGGTGAATTTGTTTCTAATTAGTTTCTAATGGATTTTTCAGTGATAATACAGATGCATTTGTTCATTGAGGCAAATCTTCATCTTTATCTGTAATTCAAAAAGGGATGCATGAGTCTTTCCTGACTCTAGAGCTTAGACTACTTTACACCTACGAATATTAATCTTCAAAAGGTTTTGAAATAAACTACCAATGAGCTAACTTACCATCCTTTTCTCTTAATTACAAAATGAATAATATCTGTGCTATTTGAGGCATGTTTTGGCCATGCAGTCTGAGGTTGACCACATTAAAACTGCTTTTTTGTATTTTGTATAAATAGTTTGAAAACTAAAAGCTACTTAGCTTAGAAAATGTTTTCATTGACTAATTTTGTGTGTGAACAAGAATTATTCCCTTTACTGTGCCTTCTTGTCCAACCCTCAAATATTTCCTCCAACTTGAAATATCAGTTTCTTTTTTCTATTTGTACTTTTTGCTAAGCATTCTTAGGGCATCTTTGATGCAGCAGCATTTTTGAATATTTAAATTTCACATTTTTACATGTTCCTAGCAAGGTAAATCTTGTTCAGAAGAAATTGAATTAATTCAGCATTACCTGTTGAGTAGACCCATGTCCAAGTTCTTTTCAAATCTGTAGGGTTGCTTAGTCATGAGAATTTAAAAATGTGGACATTTTCAGGATGGGGTCTGCAGTGTCGCTGAAGTCATCTATAAGTGTGGTACAGCTGACTGAATAGAAATGCATCTGCTGGAAGTTAGAAGATAAGCATTAATTGCTTATTAAAAGTAACCACAATCTTCACCTTTTTCCTTCTTGTCCACAACTTTAAAACTGACATGGATGGGAATCCAAGGAGGAAATTATTAGATTATTAGCATGTTCATATCAAGACTTCGGATTACTTGGGAAAACTTGTATGTCTCAGTGCCATGACCATTGCCTTAATGTACATGAGGATTTAAGATTGCATAGAACTGATTATGAAAAAAGAACAGATGTCTCAAGCTGGGAACTTTTTATAGAAAGTCTTATTCCTAGAACTAACCTACAGTAGTTATTTGCTTATCATCCGAGATGGTTATCTAACTGGACATCTGTTTTGCTCCCTTGTATATGAGCCTGCTTCTCCTCCTGCTTTATTGGTGAACTGTGAACTGTGGGTTACTGGACATTAAAAATACACATGAAACACATGCTCACCGTTAGTTATTTACAAGAGTAAGTAAGAGTATGTCTGTGAAACTTGAGTAGGTTATCACAGTATTCTGCAGATGGGGTTCTTTTTTTACGTAGGTCGTTTCTTCTTCCCAAAGAGCAAATCTTCTCATAGCTGGCCCTGAACTCTTCAGGCAAGATATTTTTAGTGAGGCTAATGCCTTTCTTTTCCTCAGCACATGGCAAACACAAGTACTAGTCATCAGTGTATTTTACAGAAATTCATTTAGAAGCTCAGGATAGGAGTGTTCTTGAGGGGAGGGAGGAGGAAAGCACATTTTCTACTCATCTGTTTCTGTACAGCTCAGTTATGTGTCTCTTCACTAGTCGTTCACTTCACATTTGTAGCTAGCTACTCATTTTGTGTATGGGCAGGCAACCTTCAGCTTGTGTCCTCCTGAATAAGGTGAGGCTCTGTAAGCATGAGAAGAAACTGCTGTGCACAGCTGCCTTGTGAGCAGTGCACATTCTGACTGTGATACTGCCACAGGCCCAGTAAGACTGTTTAGAGTGGGGTGTGTCAGAAAGTTCCAAATAAGGCAGCTCTAGTGTGTAGGTTTTGTTTGAATTGAAATCCAAAATCGTGCACAGACATTGTCTACATCTGTAGGTGGAAACCATTTAGCCATCAGCAAAATATTGATATTATATTTTTATTCCCCAAGAAAAGCCTATTTTCTCCCTGGGTTTTTCACCCCTACCTTCTCACAGTATCTTCTATATGTGCTTCTCTGTGTGTGCTTCAGTTGTAACTTTTGGATGCAGGGACTCTTTGTCTAGACAGCATTTTGTGTATCAGGGCAAGTACAAGTCAAATAAAAATAATCATCAGTGTAGAACACAGATTTCATTTGGAGAGTAGATGCTCTTTAGAGTTCATAGCTGAATTTTAGTGTTCAGATTAATGTCATACTCAAAGTACCTGACTGCTGTCTAATTTAGGACAGACAGCATTACACCCACTAGGAACCAATTGCTGGGATCAAGAATGACTACAGCAGCAGCAAGTGAGCAAAGTATTGGATGGGTGATTTAAGATAACTTGCGTAAGAAAGAAAGAAAGTGAAATTAAATATTCACAATTCTTGGGGGAGAGGGAGAACCTCAAAATAAAAATGACTGGACTTAAAGAAGTCAGACCACAGAAAATTGATAACATCTCACAGAATACAAGTCTGAAGTAAGAGAGGAACTGAGGAGATAGGACAGTTTCTTGGAGATGTGAAGGTCATGACTGAAAGTATGTGCCAGACAAGCTGTAATAAGAGACCAACTCAGGTTAAAGGAATTTCATCGACTTTAAACACAGTGAGGGGAGGCCTATGAAAGATGGAAATTTAGATACCACCAAAGATGAGTGTTAACAGATAGGGATGAAAGTAGATACACCTGTCAGCTGACAGAGAATAAATGCCTAAGTAGTAAAAGGTTTGTATTAACAAAAATGCTGACTACCTAAAGGAGTGTGGCTGTTTACACTGTTTTCAGAGCTGCAGTTTGTGTGTTGAATTTTTTGGTTTGTTATGGTGACGGCTAATCCAAAACATCAGAAATCTACTGCCAGTGTATTGCTTGTGCAACTGATATGAGTGGCAAAGATTGAAGAAGCTTGCCTAGAAAAAAGGGAAACAGGAGAGAAAATGGTTACATGTTGGCAAATTCACTGGGCCTGAAGAATTTCTTCCTGGTATTTAAAGAATTACTTTGAGTAACTTCAGTATTTTTAAGATCATCTTTGTGATGTCCTTGTGTCCTATCAGTTAGAGAGTAACATGCTAAAAACTGATCCTTTTCTTTCTAAGCTCCTTATTTAAGAATTTATGTCTTAATTATGAAACAACTTTGATAAAAAGGGTAACATTTACCTGTATGTTTACTGTGCTAACTACAGGATTTCACTAGCAAGAGATGAGACTATTCATTGCTTGAATGTACTTCATTAGCTGTGTTTAGAGGAATTCTCAGATAAGCTTACTTTTATAAGCAGTTTGATAAGCTTTTTTTTCTCTCCATGTCAACACATTTATTCCCACTTCCTGCCTTAAGAACTTCATAATCACATTTATCAGCAGTGTAGTCTTCTTTTCACCTAAAATTGTGTTCCTTATGGAAAGAATGAGTTAAGTACAGCTACCATATTTTTCTTCAATCAAAAATATTGTGATGTTGAAACATACTCATAGTCATCAGCCCCTTGGTCTGTTTTGTTTTCAGAAGAGATTAGCAATAACTAAATAAGAAACAAAAGCCCTTGGAAGTCAGGTATCTGGCATCTTCACAGTTTTGTTACTGAAGACCCTGATCTTCAAGCTGGAGTCATACCTGCTGCTCTCTGTGCACAGAATATCTGCCTTAGACTTGACACGAGTCTCCAGTGGTATCTCCAAAGCTGAAGCTGCTTCAAGATTGCAGAGGCTCATGCGGGTGTGACGCTTGGAAACTTGAAGCCTGATATCACTCAGTCTGATGTTTTTAATGTTAACAATTTCTTATTTAGAACAATTAAAGTTGCCAAGGAATTGCTTATGTTTCTGGCTTCCTTGCCAGAAGACTCACACTTCTGTCCCCCATCACATCACAGACCAATGCCTGGTACTGAGGGGAGGGGCTGAGAGGCTCCACAGAAAAGTGGGCAGCCAAAACTGGATTGCCACCAATTCAGAGAGTGCACAGAGAGCCGTCTGGTTTTGATCAGCCTCTGTCATGAGAAAACATGGAAGGGGACAGGAATATTAAGTGCATAGTACTGCTGGGATGTACATGTACAAAGAGCTGGTTTCTGGAGTACATCTTGGCTGTTACTTGCAGATCTACTTACGGAACATCTGTTCATGCCTCTGGGCTTCGCAAAGCATTGTATGGTACTACCTTACCACCGAAATGAGCTCCGGAGTTTACACAAAGTACTGCCCTAGAACAAATGAGGAAAGGTAAACATTTATCTTAGAACAGAGTTATTTAAAATAAATATTTTCTCTCAAAATACAAAATTAATAATGTCTGTTACAGCTGTATGCACTATACTGTCTTAAAACTTTAAGCAGTTTTGTTGCCAGAGTCTCAAAGAGAATGCACTGAACTGATGAATGGAATAGCACAAGCCCCTCCCTCTTTATTGAGTAAGAGTGGGAAGCAAGTTTTTGAAGTGCTATAGTCTGATAGTAGTAGCTCTTTCTTGCAGTTTAATACCACTTTAACCAATTCAATTCAAACAACTTTAAGGTCAAACTTGGAAATGGGTTAGGAATTGAAAAGGTTCTGCATTTTTTTTCCCTCTTCCATACACAGGATAGATCTCTGAAGGTAAAATCTGCTCTCTCTAAAAGCTGAAGGCAGTGGCAACCGTAAACAATTGGTTCTGTACTCTTTGTTAACAAAATGTATTTTGTGGATGTATCCAGTACATTTAAAAGAGATCAATCTAAGAATTATTTTGAATGCCATTTTTCATATTGTACTTTTCATCCAAACATAGCTCTTGTCAAACTAATGAAATATTAAATAACCAAAAAATGTATTTAGATGTTTTCAGATAAAATGTAACTATTTAGCATCTAACAAGCAATATAATCTTAGGTATGTAAAATTTATTCCCTAGTTTTAAATGGTCACCAGATTTAGTGGGACTATATTTAATTGCAAACAAACATTTAAATAATTGCTAATGAAATAATAATCTTTTAGAGGAGATGAATACAGATACAAAATCAAGCTTAAAATGTAGTTTCTTGTTTATTTAAGTCATTGTTAAATAGAAGTCACTTTTGACAGAAATCATTCTTCATATAATTAAACTTAGGAGAGGCTGTATGGAGTGTCTGCTTTGAGATGCACAAGTTGGGTTTTCTCTTCTGAGATTTAGGTAACTAAAATGTTGAGGTCTACCACAAGATTAACTAGCCTGGCTTTCATTTGCAGTCAGAGAAGATAAAATAGGCAGGCCTGGCAGGAGAGCCATTCCATCCTAAAAGGTCATGTGAGTTGCTATGTGGAAGTGACAGTTCTTGCTATCAGAGCACAGGACAACTTCCTTAGCCTTAGGCATCTCGTGTTTCCTGGTGTTTTTCTAGTATACTTCAGACATCTCAAAATGGAGAAGATGAGAGAGCCACAGAAAATGCAGTTGATTTTGCTATTGCAGTGTGTTGAGTTCACCTAAGAGCATCTTCTTTATGGCTTTTGTTTGTTTGCTTGCTTTTTGGGCTTTTACATATCCTTTGTAAGGGCCTGCTCTAAGGCTTGCCTGGTTTTTTCCTGGGTGGAGATCATGTTCAAATGTTTATCTGTTGTACCCTGTATCTGCAAGGGACAATATGCTGTGACTTCCTTGTAGTCATGGCATTGGTCTAAATAATTACATGAAGAGTTAAGAGATCTGCAGTTAGTGTACAAAGCTGAGCTCTTTTTGAGCCTTAAATTCTCCCTGCTAGTGATCCATCTTGGTTTTCCATTAGTTTCCCAGTCTGGATGAGAACATGATGTTACTGTCTTCATAAACTCAGTAAACCGAACTAAACATTTCTAGTACTGCTACACTTTTGTACACTCATCACAGAATTTTTCTGATTGTTTTATATATTACATTTAACTGCTGCTTTTTTCACAAGTGTTTCAGGTCAGCAAGGTTACAGTTACTTCTTAAACCTACAACTTCGGTGCCTGAATGCTTATTTTAGGCATTTGAATTTCTCATCTCTTAGGAAAATGAGAAAATATTTGCTAGTAAACATGAGTTCTTTGAAAGTCCGTGCACATTTACACTCTTGGTAAACAAAACTTGAATTACTGAAAGTAACTAAGAGCTCCCATCCTCAAAATCTTTCAGAGCTTTGCATTACAGCATGAATCGGCAAGGTGGGTGGCTCCAACAAACATTAGGGACTAAAAGCTTGCAGATTGGTGCCTGTATCCATCTGCAGCCTTGCCTATTTCCTAACCTTTTAGTTAATTTTTCATTGCTTTCCAGGATCTGCTGTAATAGATCTTGGACTTTATAGATAAATGCAAATCAAACAAGATGTGTAGGTCTTCTGATTTGCCATATAAGAAACTGTGATGTATGTGAGTATCTGCCAGTAGTGCACTGATACCTGATTACAATTTTAAAAGTAATTTCTGCTTAGACATGATAAATGACAAATATTTCAATTATTTAACTTACCAAACTCCAAAAAGAAACAGTATTCTACAGTTGTTTATCTCCCCTTCTTACAATAAATTTATCCAAATGATGTGGTTTGAATTTACATTTTACTTTCACCCAGAAGTGCTGATTTTCTTCAAATACAAATTGCTAACTCCTTGCCTAAGAAACTTTCTAAATGTTCTCATGATGTTAAGATGGATTTCAGTCTGTTAATTAACAAATATAAAAGAAATCTTAATTCAGGAAAACAAGTCATTGAGATGTGAAATACTGATAGTCTTGTGTAAAAGTTGCTTTACATTATAGTTGAGGTGGCCTTAGAACAGAAGGGAGCACATTAAAAAAAAAAAGGTAAAAATTAACCCAGAAGTAAATAAAACCTTTAATATTCTAAGTTTGGAGGATTTTTTTCCACTGCTAATATATTTTGTAATATAATTAAATCTGATTATTTAATAGGAAAAAAAGTATGAAAATATCTGGCTTTTGCTTTTTCTTTTTAATAAACACTTAAACTTCCCAATTTTAAATTGTGTTTCTTTTTCAAAACTGGGTTTTTATGTGTACACCGACTTATCTGAGTAGGAACACAGCATACACTTCTTGGTGCATCTGTATTTGTAATACTTTGCCTCTCCTTAGTTGGCCTCAAAAGCTACAACAATTAAGTCTCACTGTCCCTAGAGAACAGGAATTGAGAGAAAGTGGTCTGGAGGAGATAAACGGTCCCTTTCAGAACCAGCAGTAAAGGACTCTTGAGTTGCTCGATGCTTCCATTTCCTCAGCTATATAATGTTCTTTAATGTGCCGGGCACTATCAAAAATACACGAACTTCAGGATCACCTCATCATACACTGGCATGTTTTCTCCAACAGAATGTCACTGGTTTAAATGTCTTTTAAACAAGTGATCAGTGATCTGATTGTGCCCAATGCTTCATGTAGGTAGCAACTTCAGAAAGGGGGAACTACGTAATTGTAAAGCGGCAGTGTTTTGGCTCCTTTCCAGTGCGACTTTCTCAACTGCAAATTTGTTGCAAGTTGTCGTAAAAGGCATTGCATTTCCTTCTTAACCCTTGTTGTAGATACTTCTGCATTAGAAACTTCAAGTCTATTGTCTGTATTTCCATTTCCATATTCTGCACCACTGATGCTAATACAGTCTTTCTAAGCACAGTAACACATTTTAATTTTTTTTTTAACTTTTCAGTCTAATCCCTCTGGTGTGCCGGTAGCTGTTTTTTCAATAGATTTGTTCATATATGTGTTGGTGGTGAAGGGCAGAACAGTAAGAATGTTAGTATTTATAACTTTCGTGAATCTGTAATGAGGTTCACAGTCTGTTTCTTTGAGGTCAGTTTCTGTGGAATAATCGTCATGGAGTCTATTCACATTTAGAAAGAAAAGAGCTTCCAAATTAAAAGTCCAGAGCCAAGGCAGGTACTGTATGTACCCCGAAAGCCCGTGCCCGCTGTGCCTCTCGCGCTGAGGTAAAAGTTCCCGCCCCAAGCGGCCCATGCGGTTGACGGCCCGCTGGCACGTCTCCTGCCCCGCCGGCCGGTGCCGCGCCGCTCCCGGGGCTAGCCTGAGTCCGCTGCCTCCCGCTCGCCCCGCCAGCGCCTCCCGTGGGCCCCGCTCCGGCCGCGGCGTTTCGCGCGGTCGCCAAGGAGTGGCGGATGGGGAGCGGAAGCTGCGGCCCTGCCCGGCCCGGCGCCCCCGGGCGAGCGCAGCGCCCCCGTCTGTGAGGAGCGGCCCCGCGCCGCCCGCGCCATCTTGGGCACTCGCCGGGGGCAGCGCTCCCCCTCCCTCCGCAAGATGGCGGCGGCCGGGTGAGTGACATGCCCGGTCACGTGGCGCGGATCGCCCCGCGCTCCCCCCGCGCCGCGCGGTCTCTATGGCTCAGCCGGACACACGGGCGGCGGCGGCGAGGGACGGGCGGACGGACGGACGGACGGACGGAGCCGCGGCGGGAGTGGGGCCGCGGCGTCCGCACGGCGCCTCCTTTGTCTGCGGCCTCGGCAAGGCGAGCGCTTTCCCCTCCCCGGCCCTCCGGCGCCCTCGCCAGAGGGCTCGGCTTCCTCCTTCCCGCCGGCAGAGGCGACGGGGGCTCCCCGCTGGGGCGGCCGGGGCGGGGGTCCTTCTGCGGCCCCTCCGCCCCGGCCGGCGACACGGCGCGTCCTCGGGCGAGCGGGGCTGGGTCCGGAGCTTCTCGGCCCATCGCCGCCTCTCCGGGGAGCGGGCGGGCCGGCCCCGCGGGGGTGGCGGGAGGTCAGGGCGGGCTGGCGGCCGCCTCTCCGCCCCGCACCCCGTTCCTCGGCGGGCTGCCCGAGGCCGGCGGGCGGCCGCGCTGCCGGGAGGGGCGGCGAGCATGTTCCGTGCCGCCGCCGTTCCCGCGGGGAGGGGGGGGGGGAGGGCGAGGAGGGTGGCCGGAGGGTCGTGTGTGTGTGGTGGGGGGGTGTCTTTCTGCTGTGTTTCTCTCCCCCCTTTCTCCCCCCCGGTTCCTCTCCTTTCTTCCTTCCCTCCCTGCTTCCCCTCCCCGCCCCATCTGTTACAGGCTTGCGGAACTGTGGCTGTTTGAAATTAAACGTGATCTTTACTGTACCAGCTGGGGTCTGTAATGTATCTGATAAATGAAGCTCTTCCCGTCGGTTTCAGGTCATGCAAGGAAAAGGGCAAAACTGGGGAGGGAGCTGGGCGGGGTTTCCCTTTGCTTTTCACAGTCAGGCGAGAGGAGTCTGGTTGATGTCTGCAGCAGATAAAGGAGACGAGGATCATCAAAAGACCCCAGAGCCCTTTTATCTTTCTTCTGTTTTTCCCTTTAATTTTATTTGTCGCTGCTGTGTTGTCTGCCTGCTTGTTTCCCCCTTCAGAAGGGGTCGGGAGCACCAGGGCCCTGGCTGAGGTAGTAGTTTGTGCTGTTGGTCGGGTTGTGACATTGCCCGCTGTGGAGATAACTGCGCAAGCTACTGCCTTGCTAGTGCTGGTGATGATCAGCTGCAGATGAAGACAATGACAATGGGAATCCCCTTTGTTTTCTCGGGATTGCATGCTGCTGAGGTGGCAACAATTCCTTCTCCTCCTAGTTCTGCAGGAGGAATCTAGCCTTGGCCACCAAGACGAGTAGTGGGGTTCGACCCCATCAGTAGGATGCTCCTTCTTTTGCAGAGCTGGATGAAAAATCACTAGTTTCATGCTGTTTGGAGGGTACCTGAATTTGGGCTGAAGAGCAAGTGCCTGCACTTCTTCTTATGCTTAGACCTTTTTATTCACCTGGCGTCCTTGAAAGAGGTGGATTTTCTATTTTGTGAAGATGGAGATCAGTGACAGACTTGTATTTTCTGTGTTCTGAATATGCAAAACTTGTATGTGTGATATTAAGTGCTTTTGTCTGAATGGTAAAAAATCTTGAGTATTTCTCTAACAAAAGCAAAAATATGTAATTAACACTTTATATTGATAAGAGAGTCTTTTTACAGTATAGTTGACTAATTGTACTGCTTGGTGCTCACAATTTGCGATGAACTTCTGAGATATCTTTCCTGTATATTTTGACTTACTGTGAAAAGCAAAGTCATGATTTTGCTATTGTGAATTAATTAAAATTGCTGGTATATTTATAGTGATGGCTAAGGGTATCTTTTTGATACAAATTTTAGTGTGTTGATCGTTTATTGCAATGGTTTAAACTTGGAATATATTAAACCTGTACAATAAATGTGCATAACTGTCTCATGTTTTTAAAAACAAGAGTTAATTTTTCAGTCAGAATTTTATAAGACCTAACTATGAGCCTGTTAAGTTTATAGTGAAAATTAAAGCTGTAGCTAAGCATTTGGAATTAAGTCAGTGCCTTAGTAGTGCTTCTGACTTACAGTTCTAATGTATTTTTAATATGGGGAAGAAACTTTCAGGTATTTAACCCTACCTCTCTTTTTGAATTGTTTGAACTCATTATGTGTTTAGAAGACATGCAAAGGTTGCTCTTGTACCTCCTCTAATTGTAAAGTGTCTTCCAGAATATAGAGAAAAAGTTTAATCTGATGATACTTCATTTTTACCCTGTGCACAGCATTATTGTGGTAAATCAACCTTTGTCACGAACTGAACTTTTCAAAAGCTAGGTATTCTCATGCTCACTAATAAACTAACACATTAATTTTTGTTATTAGTAGGTTTTCTCTGAAGTAAAATAGCAGTCATAGCTGTTGACTGTTTCCAAATTTAAAACATCTTTGGGTTTTTTTCCTAACTTAATTGAAGGGTCAGAAAGGATGCTATAGCTGCCTGCTTTTCTTGTCCTAACAAACAGCACATATCAAGCAGAGCTTGTTTGATCTGGAAGTTAATAGGTGTTTTCACCATCTACCTTTAGGCATCTTATTTTAACTGGCTATTCACCAGTCCCTTTCCCTTCAGAAAGGAGATGGCAGAGATATATATCCCTGACACAAACCATGCTGGCAAGTGCCTTAGCATTATTTGATCTGAATTAGCCTTTCAAGGACCCGGTCTGTGTATGTTGATTGTGAAGGTGCTTCAGCTAAGCGCCTTGTAGGTGGGTTGTGTGACATTGTCCTCCCTGTTGCTTTGCCTTATGCTCAGGCAACTTGTGTAGGACTGATCTTGGCTCCTGTTGTAGCTTTTTGGGTTTGAGGGAAAGAATTAATGAGAGAAAATATGCTTGACCATGCTGCCATTAACCACTTAGTTGTTTTATCTCCTGTGTAAAGTATCTCCCTTAAACTTCACTTGCCATCTGAACAGTAGTGCTTTGTACTGTGGATGACTTAAGGAGAATGTTAAGAACCTGTACTAAAATGAGACAGTGGTACTGAAATAATGCATGTAGTGGACTGCTGAGATGCTGTATAATTCACGAAGTGGTTTGTCCTCATGTCCACATGGGTCTTGGTTGTGTATTACTCAGTAGGTTTTAGGTAAGTACATGTGAATTGTTTCTTTGAGGAGTTGCATACAAGATGCTTAGCTTTGCTCTAGGGCTATCCATACATTTCTTGGTTCAGAACACTACTCAATCTAGCATTCAAAATACAGAAGTTAATCCAGTCAAATTCCATCCTTAGTTTTGTCCTAGTCTCAGCCCTTACTGTTTAGCTGTCCACCTTCCCTAGTGTACTTGTATGATATATGAAGGCTGCAACATCAGGCTTGGAGGCAAAAAGATTAATTCTTCAGTGGAATGGAGAGCCTTACCTTAGAGATGTTGTAAAAGTCAAGGCTCTGAAAATACTGTGAAAACCTGAAATGGCAAGAGTAGCTCATATCTTGTAAATTTAGTCATTCTTTATTGTGATTTGATGAATTAGTTTGGAAAGAAAAATTGCATCATGCCAATTAAAAAGCAGTACTGCAGGCACGTTATTGTCTATGGCATCGTCGCTTTCTGAAATTTTTTTCTGCTTTATTCTTCAGGGGTTTCACTCACTCAAACTTTTTGTGTGAATTTTTTATAGAAACATTAAAATAGGCACATGGCTGAGTTGATGGAATTTCTCTGCAAAGTTATTTAGTTTATAGTGTCCCTATTGTGTATTGTTGGCTGTGCTGGGTGAGAAAGTACTGCAAGAAATGTTTGTCTGTAGCTTTTCTAAGCACTTCTTTTGACTCATGGAATAATAAAAATGCATTGAGATTCACGGCATAGTCGATTAAGCTTCAGATGCTCTTATTCCCTGGTTTGATGTGTTTTTGCGCTATTGTCTTACCTATTTTGTGAAGAGCAGTCACCAGCTGCTCACCCCTCCAGCTACTGTCTGTCAATGCTGCTTCTAAAGATACTGGCATGCATCAACCTAAAATCTTAGATCCAAGATAGTTGCTTCCCTGCAGGGTGCAGTTGCCCTCTCTGTCACCAAGGAGAGTGCTGTGTTCCCATGCTAGCAAAATTGATATTTGAGAACTTGGCTTCACTGGGGGCTGGCTTGGGCCATTTACTTTATTACTTCCTGGACCATGCACATAATAATGACTGGGACCTGCTTTACACTGGGAAGCAGCTTGAGACAGTAAGAGGAAATGCCAGTTTCTAGACAATTACATCTCTAAATACATAAGCACTTACTTAAAATGCCCCAGTGCATTAAATAAATTATGTGTGGCTTTTCATTTGATACTTTCTCCATAAGAATGAGTACTAAATTAACATAAGGAAATGTTTAGTAATTACAAATGAAAGTGGACCACATTCTTTATGTTTAAATAGTTTATGTGCATCTTCCACTATCCTGTGCTTAAGTGTTACTCAGAGAAATCAGAGAAATTAGTTCTAGAACATTGCTTCTGGAGGAAGTTTTATATCTGTTATATACACGCCTATATATATATGTACACACACACACACGGTATATGCCTCTAGAGAGTTTCTGTAGCAGAAATTGAAGTGTCACTCAAAACAAAAGTGTGAATGTTTGGGAAACTGGTCTTACACAGATTACAGTTGTCTAGAATGTTTTCAATGTAGTCTTGTAATATATTTTTGGGTCATAATTTTTACAAATGTATACATTTATTTTTAAGAAAGTAGTCAGTCTTTTCATCTGAGCAAGTTGAGCTTTTTAGCTAAGAGTCTTTTAGCTTCTTAGCTACAATACTGTATAGGCTTTGTGAACTTCTGTCCAAAATGAGCACGTCCTGCCACTGAAGGTGTTAGACATGAGGAGAAATACAACAGAAAAAGTTACCTGCATTGGGATTCTACTGGAATCCCTGAAGTGAAAGGCTTGCATTTAATGAAAAAGGCCAGGAGTGTTTCCGTGGAAAGTGCAACATCACAGTGAAAGCTGCCATGTTTGCTCTGGGATGCAAGCCTGAAGACTGGAAGTGAACTTCTGTTTCTTTTTCCTGTCCAAGACTTTACCAGCAAGAAAGGGCTCTCCTACCAGGTCTTACTGTTTCTCTTTCCAAGTTTTGTTACTTCTGCTGTTACTCTGTTTCCTTTGTACCTAAAGTTCTCGCCTTACTAGTTTGTGTAGCCTGCTTGCCTCTGCAGCACAAGCAAAACTGCCTGTATTTTGGGTGACAGCATTTGAAGTTTGCCTGCCTGTTTTAGGCTTCTGGTGAAGGGTTGCAGTGGCTGCAGCAAAGAACTGTGTTGGTGCATGGGATTAACTACATCCAGAACTTAGTGATCCCAGTGCGTCAGTACACACATGGAAAAGAAATCCAGTCTTGCACATTCTTTCCTAAGTGCTGGAAGTCTCTTATTCTAGGCCAGCTAAGAAAATAGCATCCATGACACCTAGTTATCAGATCCCTTCCTGGTCCCTGATCACTTTATTCTTATTTTCTACCCTCTCCGAGGTAACTTCAACTCTTTTCAGCCACTGGAAAGCAGGTTCATGTTTTAAAAGAAAATTATGTACTTCTGACTGCCCTGAAAATTGGTTTAAGTGATATATCCAAATTCCTCCATTCACATGAGAACTCAGAGTATGCCTCATCCCATTCTGAAGGATGCTTTGCTGTCCATTTCACCCTTTGCAAGAAGTGAGCATTTTGTCTCCAAATTAACCAGCCTTGTCCCACAAAAATGAGATGAAGAAATGGGTATGAAAATGCTGGCATTGAATGAGACAAGGTCCTGTTTATCCTATCTTCTCTGTGGAGGTTTGTGTGTATTGGAAGAGAAGAGGGGATAATTTTGCTGTTGGTTAACTTTTGAAGTACCACCTTAGGAGGAATACTCCAAGTGATAGCCTAGTGACCTCGTATTACCTGTGTTGTATGTTCCTAGAAGGAGCATTACTTTGGTGCCAAGGCTTTTGACCAGAAAGGCAAGAGCATCTGTTGTGTGCCACCTGCAAAGAAAAATAGTAGGTGTGAAGGCAAGTTTAAAAAAAAAAAAAAGGCAACAGATTTTCAGCTACTTTGAAATCTACTTTTTAAAAAATCTGGTTTCTAGTTTATCTGGTAAAAATCAGTGTGTTTTGTGTGTGTGGATTTTGCTGAGGTGTTGTGTTTCAGGCTGAAGCTTAGTTTTCAGTCTAAAAAGGGTCTTGTTCACTGCCAGAGTTTCTGCACCATGCTGTTAAACGGGAGATTGGTCCAGTTGAGCTTCCAGAATGAAGCTTCTGCAAGATTAAAATAAACCTAAAAATGCTGTTTTAGTTACTAGAAGCTTTGCTCATGATAGTGAATTACATTTCAGTATTTGAAATATGAAGTGGCGCCTTTTTTCCTTAAGTAGGTGTAAGTGAAAGCTGTATCAGTCTTGTCCAGAAAAATGATACCTGACATGCATTGTGGTTTTGTACAGTACCATGGGATTCATCAGGCAGCAAACAGTTTGTGCAGCTACTACAGACATGTTCATCTTTCATGCAGGGAGAAGTGTGGTGGTGCCTAACAAATAGCACAGAGGAGCCAAAAGTGGTCCCAAAACCTGGAACATTTCTGTGAGCCACTCTGGTGTTTCCACTCCTAGTATTGGAGCATGGGGCCTTCAGAACCTTCTGGAAAATGTATTCCTGTGTCAACAATCTATGTAATAGGTACTAATTCATGTAAGAAAGCCGTCACCTGGATCAGTTTTTCCATTCCCCCAGTGTTGAGGGGGTAGATTCTGCTATTGTGTGTTCCCTTGGATAATTTTTAGATGAGTTGTAGATGAACCCTGAGTTATGCCAGGAAGAAGATGAGGCTGTGGAGGTAGCTGTGTGTTCTTTTTGTTCTCTCTGTTTCTAATTAGAATATGTTTTAGAAGCTGAGGGAGATGTAGGGCCGAAGTACAGTCCTCTGTGAAATGGTTTGTCTGTACAATAGATGCACAGGCTAAATTGTGCAGTCTGACTCTTGTTCATGAAGCCCTGGGGTTCTTCTTGTCATGGTTTAACCCCAGCTGGCAACTATACACCAGCAACTGCTCACTGACTCTCCCCAGTGGGGTGGGGAGACAATCAGGAGAGTCAAAGTGTAAAAACTGTGGGTTGAGAGAAAAGACAGTTTCATAGGTAAAGCAAAAGCTCCATGTATAAACAAAGCAAAACAAGGAATTTATTCACCACTTCCTGCATGCAGGGAGGTGTTCAGCCATCCCCAGAGAAGCAGGGCTCCAACATGCCTAATGTTTGCTTGAGAAGGCAAACACCATTGCTCCATCCTCGTTCTTCCCCCAGCTTTATATACTGAGCATATATGCCATATGGAACAGAATATCCCTTAGGTCACTTGGGGTCATTTGTGCAGGCTGTACCTCCTCCTAAATTCTTGTGTACCCTCAGCTTCCTTGCTGTTTTGTAGGCCTGTTTTCAGGGTTGTAGGTGAAGAGCTGTCACTTTCCCAACTACATCAGTACATGTCAAGAGGACAACTACCCTCTATGGAGACTCCAGAGGAGGGCTAGAAAGATGGCGAAGTGTTGGGGTCTCTCCCCCCTGCCATGGAGCCCTGGGGAGGAGACACGGGGTCTCCCTGCCCCTGGTCAGCCTCGTTCCCATTGGTTGGTTTGTGTTCCCCGGGGTGGCCAAGGACCCTTGGGCCTCGTGATTGTAGAGTCCTTGAGAGAGCCCCGGCCATGCGGCTGGAGAAATAAACATCTCTGAAACATCTACCACGAATCTGCCCATATATACTTCCTTTCCACGGGACTCCTGGTTTGAAATATACTTGTTACAGTAATCCCCGCTGTAACAGCGAAGGGTCTAGAAGAGAAGCTGTAGGAGAAGTGGCCTGGAAGAGACTGAGGTGACACCTCATCACAGTCTACAACTTCCTTGTGAGGGGAAGGGTGGGCACTGATTTCTGTGGTGACCAGTGACAGGACCCAGGGAAATGGCCTGAAGTGGTATCATCATAGGAGGTTTAGGTTGGGTATTAGGAAATGGTTCTTCACCCAGAGGGTGGTTGGGCACTGGAACAGCTCCCCAGGGAAGTGATCACAGCACCAAGCCTGACAGAATTCAAGAAGCACTCAGACAGTGCTCTCAGACACATGGTGTGATCCTTGGGGTGTCCTGTGCAGGCTCCAGAATTGGGCTCAATGATCCTAATAGGTTCCTTCCAACTCAGGATATTCTATGATTCCATGAGCCTTGCTCCACCCAGTTCTGGTCAGCTGGTGGAGTGGACAATTACTTTATGATGGGTAAATCTGATGTCTGAATCTGTTACCGGGAGGGTTGCATCATGATGATGCAAAAACTGTGTGATGTTTTTTCTGCAGTTCTCAGGCTAACTAGAAAATAAATCACTTCCTTACCTCCACTTACCTACCTGCTTACCTCATTAGGAGCCAGTATCTACGTAGACAGTGGGCTGTACTGAATATGTGGAATCTGTGCTTTCTGAGGTCTTCTTTCCCAAGGTGATAATTTTAAGTGCTATCAGGATGCACACATGCATTGTCACAGTCCATATCTGTCTTGTGCTGCTCTGTGTCATGTAACCCTATCTGATTTACACAGTGTTTACAGTCGTGCTGAAATTTGGCAGCCTAGAGATACAGTGTGGGGGTGAAATAGTAATCATTTGAGCTAGGCTCATTGCTGGTGCCATCAGTATCATGGTGGCCTTTCATGCTGCAAAACCTGCATATGGACCCAAGAAATGCTTCTGTCAGCAAGGATGCAGTAGGTTACTTTTGTATAACCTCATGTAGGTTTGGCTAGAATGGCTAGAGGAAGGGAGGTCTGAACTGGTGTCAGGTGAGAGCTAGCACTGCTATACACATTAAATGTTTATAGGTGTGCCAGTCTACCAGCTAAGATGCCATTATTTTCCAGGTCCCTTGGGATTCTTCCCTCCCTTGTGACTGACTTTTCCACTGCTTCCCAGCCTCATGAATGTCTGTCTTCTTTCCAGCACCTGAAAGATTGCTTTCTTGTCGTGTTAGTGCCTGATGTCATACATGATCTGTCATGCATCCTGTACCCAGCTGCTGCCTTTGCAACATTAGTACGTAGTTATAGGCTAGAGTAGAAAATACGGGAGGATGGCAGAGGAAGCAAGTGCTTACGCTTACCAATCCCTTTTAATAGTTGAAAAGTAAAAATGGTCTAATAATGCAAGGAAGTGCAAGGCTTAAAGAAAGTAGATAAATAGTAGTGATGCTAATCAAAGCACAAAATTATCAGTGCCAAGTCTAGTGGGAGCAGAGGTGCTTAAATATTTATGTAATAAGTTCTCCCTTCCCTTTCCCAATCTTGTACTACCTGTGGCCCTGCTGTTGTAGCAGTGTGATAGTGGAGTTCTTAGGATATCTCATGACTCCTGACAACCTCCAGCAGCCACCACATGAGCTGCAGCTAGCTGAAGCTGAATCTGAAGGCGGTGCATGAACAGTTCAGGTGCCATTAGGACCTTCGGTGTCAGGAAGCCCTAATGCAGGTGGCTCAGCTGGTCATGATGATCATGTGTAATGCTGCCCAGATGGCTTTGGTCAGCTCATGCCAAGGATGGACTTGGCATTTGCCCAGAAAATCCTTTATGGTAATTCTGAGGTCTTTGTGGTACCCTCCACAGCCTCCTATTGACTGGAGTGGCAGGAGGGGTTTCAGGCAGCTGTGGAGCAGCAACTCCAGCAGCAACTGTCAACAACCGGCAGAGACTGAACCACTGGAACCGAGCTGTGCATGGGGCTGCTTCCCAAGGCCCATCTACTCTGGCAGTCTTATTCTGGCAGAGCTTACTCAATGCTAAAATTTGCAGTTCTGTATATGGATGCCAGTATTGTTCATTCCAGTTATCAATGCTCTGGAAGGCAAAATACCATCCATAATGACAGCTACAGATGACAGAATGATTGATGGGACATTACACGTGGAGCATTTACTGTTACAAAGCAATCCAGATTGTTTTCCTTAATCACAGTCCAACATATTTACCACTGTCAACCATGAAGTACCATATATACTAGCAAAAAAAGTAGGCTACATCTGCAGGATGTGTTGTATGGAGACCTAAAAGTAGTTTAAGGTAACAGATGGCAACTCTCAGTCTGTTATATAAAATTATTTGTAAACGTCAGGAAAAAGATAAAAATAGAATTAATTCAGTCAAAAATTCCTGCAGGTTTAAAGAACATATTGAGATTATATCTGATGGATAATAGGAGTGTTTGACAGGAAAATTATTGCAGTGGACCCAGTGTTTTGAAATAAGCCTAAATGGTAGAAGAGGAGGGCTTCCCCTCTCTTCGTCTCCTTTGGAATTTGTTGATTAAGTAAAAAGATTTGCAGATTTTACCTTCAAAGTCAACACCAGTGTGGGTTACCACACTTCATGGTTCAGTCATGATGCTTTGAAATCCCAAAGTTCTCAGACTAAGCCAAGGTTGCAAGGGCTGAGGTGATTTTGCCATTTTTACTGACTGAGCTAGTCCCAGCCATTATTCAAAATACCAGACTTCACTCCTTTTGTCCCTCTGGGCTTTTGTTTTTCTTTCTTTCTTTGCTAGTCTTCTGATTTTTTCCTTTATGCTAATCAAATTCTATTTAATTAGCCAAAAACTTGCCTTCTGCAACCTTCTGACCAGGTACAAAGCAGTGTCTTTGATGTTGCAATAGTTTTGGTAGAGCTTGAAGTGACTGAAAGATGACACCTTTTCATTAATAGTGGCTAGTATGGGATTACCTAGTAAGACCAAATGGCACTTTCTTACTTGTTTAGTATTCAGGTTTTTTTCCTCCCTCTCTCTCTTGTTATGTTTATACATCCCTTTTGGCTTCACACTGTGAATCTCTAAGCTGTTTCAAATTGGTTTCCCATCTCTAAAAATACCATTAACACTATTACCAACATTTTGGTTTGTCAAGACTGTGAAAACAGGAGTGTTATTTCTGTTCTATATTTTGTATATCTAATATAGTGAGAAAGGGATACAACTGAAGATTTAGGTTACCCTTCAAATGCTTTAACTGGGTAGGACTAGTACTGCCTCCCCCACATTCTTTATAAAGTGCTTGCATAGTCTTGCATGGTAGTCTGCAATGGAAGTAAGCAGGATGAAATTGCTAGGTGCATAACTTCAACATTTCATACAGTGCAAGGCAGCATCGTGTTAACTCCTTTGCATGGATTTTGGCAGTATACAAGGACCAAGGTAGTCACCACAGGGGCTATATCTCATTAAGCAAAGATTTAGAAAAGGGGCTGGCATAGTCCTCTTGAAGTGGGCTTATGTAACACAGCTTCACTGTACAGAAAGAAAGCTGTTAAGCTAAACAAAGTGGTCTTCCCGGTATGCAACACTTGATTACTGTATATTGATAAACTGATCATCTTAATTCAGAAAGAAAATGGGTCTATTGGAGAGAATTCAAAAAATGAAGTGTTTGGGGGAAAAAACTGTCAAGATACATGCCATATATGTAGTCAGCAGATCAAAGAACAGGATGAAAGATAATATAGCACTTACATATATCAAAGATTGTGGGCAGCTTTTAATAATATATAGAGTCACAGAAAATGCAGCTGCATCTTATGCCGTTAATTTCTACAGTCTGAGTTGTAGGAGTGATTAAACCTTTGAACAATTGACTGGGAGGAGTGATAGAATTGAAGCATGCTATAGCTCTTAACAGCTGTGTCATTAAACAATGACCCATGTTTGATGTTTGACATTTGAAAAAGTTACAAGGGTGTTGTATAGAGCAAGTGACAACAGCAGTACCACTAGGCCAAAACACTATCTGGGACTGTCTTCAGCATCGGATTCCATGACTACTTAATGGATAAGCTTCTGCCTGGTCTTCAAACAGTCAGCTCCTTCTACTTGGCAGTCTGGGCCCTGGACTTCTCTTTTTCAGGAGGCAGTAATCCTACCATCCTTACCGTACTTAAAGTCCTCAGCTCCATTGAGTCCAAAAGAGACAATGACTATGGTAATGGTTCTTCTCTTCTTCCTGTAGTATAAAAATTTGCAGAATGCCTATGGCTATTAATTGAATGTTCAAGTCAGTGATTTCCTTTCTCTTTTCCTCCTGGGGGGGGATGGGAAGTCATTAACAATGCACTCTTGCAGTATTATACAGCACTTTTTCCTCTATGAAATACAGTTATTCCATGCCTGTCACTAGTGTTTCCTTGGCTTCACATCCTGCTGCCTTCAGCATTCCTAGAAATCATGCTTAAACTTATGTTCCTGATAGTTCACAAGGCACCTCTAGCTTAGAGACATTCTTTCAGCCTTTAGAATGAGTTGCTTCTTTCTGTAATGACTTTGACTCATCTTTGGTGTTGGCCTTCTGGACGTAGCTCTCTCATGGTCATCTAAATGCATCTGACAGGTATGTTGGTCATGGAATGTGCTCAGAGCTGTCCAACCACCAAACCCACTTCTGGATCCTGTCTTCCTTCCCTGCATCTGGCCATCTTTCTGCCCTCCCACTGGGGACGGCACCCAGCCCATAGCTTTGTCAACAGAAGCCCAGGGTCCTCACGTCTTTTTTTCTCGTAGCTGTAACAGTGTCTGCCCATCCTAACCTGTACAAAGAGAGATGTTCTGTTCCTTCCTTGAGCAGGTACTGAATTCATTTTCCTCTTCCTGTTGCAAAAAGCCAGGCTTTGACGGTAGGGTGGTAGTGAGAGAAGCCCACTCCCTGCCATGCTTGGTCAGCTGCTGCAAACTTAGCCAAAAGGATACATAGCTACTGCTGTAGTGACCTGGGAAGAGTCAGGAGCAGTGGCTGATGCTGAAAGGCACTCTTCTTGTGCTTTTCTTCACAGCTCTGCAGTTCTTTTTGCCTGGTTTTATATGCTGGAATGTGAACAGACTCAGGAGCTGTTATGCTGTCACCTTAAAGGAAAAAGGCTACTCAGAAATCTCCACAAGTCAATCTGCACTGCTGATTGGACAGTAGGTGGAACTTGTTGATTTTGTTAGTTTGGTTGGTTGGTTTTGTTGTTGTTTGGGGGTTTTTGGTTTGTTGTTTGGGGGGGTGTTTAGCAATCAGTGGCAAATACCTAGTAAATGCTTGTTGGTGTTACAATTTAAAAATGCTGCTTAGAAATGGAGATTTCTATGCCATGAGATAAAGCTTGTCAGTGGGACTACGTTGGCAAGTAGGTTACAATCATTTTAGTGTCTTGGCATGGCTGTAACAGAATACTTCCTTTGCTTTCACTGAAGCTTTGCTTCCTTTGCTGTCATCACTGGCTCTGATTGTGAATAGCACATTGCTTCTCTTGGGGTGCTTATTCAAGTACAGGTGCAAAAAAAACCCCCTCAAACAAACTCGAGTTCTCTGCTTCATGAAGGTTAGTCTTCTCAAATACTTCCCTTTTCTTTGTTCTCACCTTAATTCCAGCAGGTTTTGTTTTCCATATTATTAAATATGGATCTTCATTCAGCAGTGGATTTTCCATGTATGTCTTTTTTGGCTATAGAAGGCAACTGCAGAATTGATGGATCCACTGCCAGTATGGTCAGTATTCCTTTGAAGTAATATAGGTCATATGCCCTATTTATGGAAGCATCTGAGCAGCTGTTGCAGCAAGAAACTATCATTTAACCTGGGCCATTAGATCAATCTCCATAATGGTCTGCTTTTCAATTAAAAAAAAAATCAGAAAAGCTGTGATAAATTTCCTTAGATTCCTCCTTCTTTTATACAGGAATGATACATTTAATTTTAAGTGTCTGTGTTTGTGCCAACAGATTTTTCTCTTAAGTTAGTGCTGAGAAATTGCTCTTCCTCTCCAAGGACACTCCTATGTGTTCTGTTACAGGATAACCAGTTAAACCTAACCTCAGCCTTTTCCAACATTTGAAAGGAGCCATTTACAGAATTTTTCAGGAAACATAGATTGAGATTTTTTCAGCTGCCCAAAGTGAACTTGGGGAAGCAGTGAGAGACCAGGGACTCAAACACGGTGGTACACAGATGGGTCTGGTGGTTTGGAAGTAGTCTGAAGCTATGCCAAAAATGACTAACCTTTTCTGTGAAACCTGGATGTACTCATATGAGGAGTCTGCAGCCACCCGGGGTGGTATTGTCACCTAAACCAGACAGGCACATTCACTGCATTGTTAGGCAGTATTCTGAAACCTGATATCAAACCTGACCCAGAACATGGTTTCCTGTTTGTAGTTCAGGTGTGTTGCTGTGTAATACAACTTGTTCAGCTGCCTTTGTATTTCGAGTAAGAGCCTGCAAAGCTCAGCTTGTCTTAAAAGCTACAGGAAAAAGGTGAAGGAGCAAACAATCTTCTCTATCTCACTGTCATGTCGAGGTTATCAGAAATGCCTGTTCTTGGTATCTACAAAAGAAAAGGAACTGTTTGAAAAGCAACACATGTATTTTTATTTTCTCCCACTCTCACCTCCTTTTTTTTTAATCTACTCTAACCTGAATTTGGCAAAATGCAGGATGGGTGAATTATTTTATTTCTGTTGATATTTGCAAATGATGGAAAGAAATTGGAGTTTTTACACTCTTTGACTTGATAGTGCCTGCTGCTTCATGTAAGAACATGCTATTTTATAACAAGAAATATGTAAATAAGCAGATCCTTAAGAACTGCACAAATTTAAGATGAAAGTATGATCATTTTCTCCAGCAATAATTCCACTTCTTTATTGAGTTTCCATTTTGGCCAGTTTTGCATTTAAAAAGTAACTTCCATTCTTCCTCAAGTGATTTAGCTGTTTGAAAAAAGGACAGATCTTTACATACATGTGGAAAATAATTTTCTTAAAATGAATGCATCTATTCAGGCACTTTTTCACACCTTTGCCTGACAGACTTTTTTTTCCTTTTATTTTTTTTTTAAAATTATTTTGACCATTCCCATGTGACCATTTTTATTAGCTTTTCCCAAAAATACACTGTACTAGAGAGAATCCTAGGCCTAGTGACTGAAATCAAACTAGTTTCAAACATAAACTAATGACCTCATTTGTCTTGCATAAAATATATGGGGTTTATTTTTGTTGGAACAGTATAATCTTACCATGTAATGAACATAAAATATATCTCCTGATTCGATGTTCTTATAATTTAACCCCTTCCTCCTTTTCTGAATTTGGTTACTTCTTCCTATCAGAAGAAGACTTCACATCCTCATGATGTTTTGTTTATTTAGGGTGACTTCTTTTGTTAAGATGACCCCCATGCAGTGCTACAGGCTGGGGAAGACATGCTGAAAGCTGCTCAGTGGAAAAGGACCTGGGAGTGCTGGTCAACAGGCAGCTGAACATGAGCCAGCATGTGCCCAGGTGGCAAAAAAGGCCAATGGCATCTTGGCCTGTATCAGCAATAGCATGGCCAGCTGGACCAGGGCAGTGACTGTCCCTCTGTACTCGGCACTGGTGAGGCCACACCTCAAGTACTGGGTCCAGTTCTGGCCCGTCACTACAAGAAGGACATTGAGGGGCTGGAGCGAGTCCAGAGAAGGGGAAGGGTCTGGAGCACAAGTCTGATGAGGAGCAGCTGACAGAACTGGGGGGTTTAGCCTGGAGAAAAGGAGGCTCAGGGGTGGCCTTATCACTCAACAACTGCCAGACAGGAGCCAGGTGGAGGTCAGCCTCTTCTCCCAGGCAACAAGTGACAGGAAGAGAGGACATAGCCTCAAGCTGTGCCAGGGGAGGTTCAGGTTGGACATTGGGAAGAATTTCTTCATAGAAAGGGTCATTAAGCATTGGAACAGAATGCTCAGGGAAGTGATTGAGTCACCATACCTGGAATTGTTCTAGAAATGACTAGACATGGCACTTAGTGCTACAGTTTAGTTGACAGGGTGCTGATCTGTCAAAGGTTGGACTTGATGATGTTATAGGTCTCATCCAATCTAGATAATTCTGTGATTGTTTATCAACGTGGTATTGAGTTTGTAGTGACTAGACTTTTACTCTTTTATATTTCAAATAATGCTGGTAAAAATCTCATCTTCCCTATACCAACCGCCAATTGTTAATGACTACATAGAGAAGTGTGTTGTAGGAATGTATTCTAGTAGAACACATTTCTAAATCTTCTTCCAGTTTATACTAATAGCAGTATTTTCTTCTCTCTCTCAAGTTTTTCCCCTTCAAAGAAAGAAAGTTTAGTTAGTTGCACTTAGGTTCTGATGACCAAGTTGATTATTACTTAATTATTGTCCTACTGGTGCTTGAAACTCTGGCAGTAACCTTAGTATTTCATAAGAAATGCTGAACTGTAAACACTTATACATGCATTTTGAAGTTGTTTATGTACTTGCCCTTTATCAAAACTCTCTGACCGTACCTAATCTGATTATGGAGAAAAGATACTGGGTAATTGCAGTTAAATATTGCTATTTTCTTTACTTCTCTGTGGTGGGTAAACCTTGGCTGGATGCCAGATGCTCACCAAGTCACTCTATCACTCCCCCTTCTCACCTGGACAGGGGAGAGAATAAGATGAAAAACAGCTTGTAGGTTGACAGTCTAATAAAGCAAAAGCAAAAGGTTGCGTGTACACAAGCAAAGAGGAAAAAATATATTTCTATTCTCTATTTCCCATCAGCAAGCAATGTCTGGCCCTTCCCAGGAACCGGGGCTTCAGCACACATAGAGGTTGCCCCGAAAGGTAAACATTGTGAATAATGAATGCCCCCCTTCCTGCTCGTTTTCTCAGTTTTTATAACTGAACTAACATAGGGTATGAAATATCTCTTTGGTCAATTTGCGTCAGCTAGCTTAGTTGTGTCTGTTCCCAAGACATGATGTAACTGGTGCTCCTTTCTGAAGAAAAATGGGTAGGCTGTCATGATAATGGATCTGGAAGCGTGTTTTCTAAGACAAAAATTAAAGATTTGGATCTGAAACTTACAATGATCCAGTGAACAGAAGTGTACAGATTTCCTAGAAACTTCCAGTGGAGTTTTCCCATTTCCTGAAGAAGGAAGGGTAAAAGTGTGATGATCAAGAGATGACTCAAGAGTTGGTGCTAAGATCAATGGATTATTGAGAACAGTACAGAAAAAGAATCTTCCATAACGGATATGCTAAGTATAGATACTTTCTGAGATTCAGTTTAGACCCATGCAGTGGGCAATAAAGTTGAGATAGAGCTACATTTGTGTATGAACCATGACTACATGAACACATGGAAGGGCATAGGACATGAAGGCTCATCACAGAGTAGGGCATGGAGAAAGAGACAGAGAGTGCTGTTATAGCAACAGTCATCCTAGGCAGACTGCTGAGGCAAAAAACCCCCACGCGAGAAGACTTATGTGAGACAGTTGTAAAACCATTGAGGAATAAAATATGGGTTTCCAAGAGCCCCTTCCTATTGTATGGTCTTAAATGTTTATCAAGATGGTCTCTAACTGTTTCTCTTGATTCTGTCTTATGACAACTTCTTTTTGTCAACTGCCATTTTGTAGTGTCGTGTCACTGTTACACACTTAACATTGCAGCTGGGTAGTTTTTAGCATTTCAGCCTTCCTCATGTCTCTTGAAACAGAAAGGTAAAGTAAATCCATAGTCACATGCTTCTTTGTTGTTCTTTCTTACTCAAAAGCTTGTTCTGCTTTATAACGTAATTTCACTTGCTTTTTTAACCAATTACTTTGCTATGGCTGAACACTTTTAACCTGACTTTTTAAGAAAAAAAGGTTCATGTGATTGTGCTAATATCTGCTAATCTTTCCTTGAATTCATTGGCATATTTCATCCAGATTTAACCAACAGGAAGAAAAATTAGAAATGTTAAGTTTCTGAAAAAATTATGCCTTTATCTAAAGAGCTCTGTAAAGAAGAGAGCCTGCTAGTGGAAGGGCTGTAAGAGCTCAATCTCATCGGTTACATTAAAATCCACAGGAGAAATCGTCCTATAGGCACAACTCCAGAGGAAATGGCAGTGTAAGAAAAACACAGGAGACTCTAGAACTTTGCCAAACTAATGGCATACACACATGAATCATTCTTGGTCCAGTTTTAAAGGACTACTGCTCATCCCCAGCTAAGTATCTATAGAAAGTGTGCTAAAAACTAGCATAGAGTTTCTCAGCAGTGGTGCATGATCAACATATATACAAATAGCCTATTTTAAAAATGAAAATTCTGCTGTTAGGAGGAAAGAGAATGTGTTGAGAACAAGACTGTTTCATGGAAGTTCTTTTATGAAGTGCAGTTTTTAAGAACACAGGGTAATTATTTTGACATTATGACTTCGCAAATTTTATTCTTCTGAGCAATTTCTTGAAAGCTCACTTGTCTATCTGTGCCCATCAGTGCAGATGACAGAAGGTGACCCAACACCAGCCACAAGAAATTACTATGAATGCAATGATGGTAGCAATAGTAACAGTACAGATGAAATATGTTTCCACTAAAGGCTGAAATTTAAGTTAAATAACTCTGACTGTATTTACCACTGATGAAAATAAGCAATTAGTTCCTTTCCATAGGAAGGAGGCTGAAAGCAGGCAATACAGTATTCAGCATTTTTCTGTTACACAAATACATTCCACTTCCTTCTTCTCATCTACAAGACTGTTTTTATGCATAACTCAAACATATATTCTGTACCACTTTTACACCTGTCAGTAATAGTTGTAATCCAGCATATAGTTCTTTGCATATGAGGTGGAGTCAGCATCTTTAACCTGAAGATAAGCAAGGTTGATCATACGTCTTTGACCTCACAAACCCTCACTTTTCCAATCCCCAGCCAGTTGTGTACTGCAGCATCGTGCATTTGCACACAAGCAACTGATGATTTATACTCTCTAGCAAACTTCTGCTAACCCCTCCTCTCATAGATCTATGGATGGCAATAAAGTTGCCAGTGTGGGAGCAAAATGGAACTTCGCAAAGGACTTTCCTTATGGTCTTTGCAGCTTTAAAACTACTTGGAAGCTTTCTCTTACCTCTGCATTTATAAGCAATTTGCTGTACACCTGACTGATAATAAACAGGTTTTTTTTGAAGACCAAGTCAGGATGGAAGTTACTGGGCCCAATCCTTTCTCCAGGAGATCTCAAGTAATGTTAAAACTTCTGCAAAGGTAAACAAACAACCCCCCACCCCACCGGTATCCTAATTCAGTTCCGTGAGCTTCTTTCCAGCAGTTTTCTTAGCACTGAAGCAAAGGTGAGCACAACATTCACTTCAGCTGCCAGAGTTAGCTGTAGACCTTTGTACGCAGAGCAGCGCACCCACAGCCTGCCGTCCCAGGCAGATTTGAGTTTCTGTGGCTCCTCTGCTGCCGGTGCTCTGCCCCCATGGTGGCGGCTGGTCTCCCACGGTGGCATTTGCCTGTGCCTCTGCCTGTGCCCTGCAGGGCTGGGTGGGCTCACGCTGGGACTCGTGTGCCCACAGTGGAGGGTGTCACCGAGCGCGCACGCTGCCGCCCCACTGCAAACGCTTCCTCGTGCCTGTGCTCCTCCACATGTCACTGCATGCAGTGCTTTTAGCTTGTGATTTTAATTCTCAGGTGTAGGTCATGCATTTCTGTGGGCAGGATACTTAGCAGTAAGATGTGTGGTGTTTTGACTGGAGGATTGAGGTGCTCCTGAAGCCCGTTCTGTTTATGCTGTGCACTCCTTAGGCAGAACCAGGCTTTTCCTGGTCATGCTACATAATCCAAGCCCAGCAAACCCCCAAGCAATGTCCTTTCCTAACCTGTGGGTACTTTTTAAGAGACTTGCAACACCAGTTTTTGTTGTGTTTTTTATGCAACTATATGAGTGGCTTTAATCGCAGCCTTGGGCAGTCAGTGATTTCCTTCTAGTGTTTTCCAAGAGAAGTCTGCTTCTGGTCTTTGTTGTTGGGACCATAAGCAGGAGTGGGAGTGGGTTGATCCAGAGCTGAGGAGGTCAAGTAGCATCAAAGAAAGGGAATATCTCTTTCCATGTCTTAATGGTAAACACATTGGCACTTGAGCATATTTGTCTGCAGATCACTCCTGCAGTAATTAAAGACACCTTTTCATGAAAATAGTTCTTAGGAGTTCAAAGAAATGAAGGAGGACGATGTGTAAAAGAGCACCTTGTAGAGCTCATCAGTTATTAACATTTTTTCCAAAGGTTCAGTCCTCTCACGTTGTCTGTTTCTTGTTAAGCAGGAATATTTTTGTGAATGCAGTAACCGAGATTTTTTTTATTAACAAAAAAACCCAAAAGAAAACAAACAAAAAAAAAAAACCAAAAAAACCCCCACCCCAACCAAGTGAATCTGTATATTCTAGATTTTTGTCCTGTACTGCTTGTGCTTCAGCAGTAAACAAGTCTCATCATAGTTTAGATCCTGCCAATTAAGCCTTCCTTAAGAATATTAAACAAGAGAAGTCTGAGATGAACAGTATTCCAAGATGTCATGTGAACTATAGCCCCTAAAAGAGAATGTCTTTTAAGTTGTTGTTTTTGAGATGAAAAATAACTGTGCTTTTAAACTAACCTGTAAGATTCATTTACATCTATGTGTGCCATCATGTCAAGGGTTAGGATAAGTCTGTGGCAATTAAGGGATAGGGAAAAAAAAATGCAAACCACTTGCTAAGAAGCAGTGATTTCTTCCAAAGTGTTTGTGATGCCTGTGCTGTTGAGGATGCTTATTTGTAATTTTCCAGAAGCACATTTGAACCCATCCAGAATGGGATTTAAGAGGGAAGAAATACCTAGCATTATTTTGTGATGAACAAAGATGCAGGTCAGTATTCTGAAGGTTTATTTTATTTTTTAGGACATCTTTGTCACAGGTAAAAATAGTGTGTGGAAATATTTTAGTGTGCTACTTATTGATTAATAAGTAGAAGAAGATGCTCAGGCTGGCATAAAACTTTCTGTATTCTTCAGGACGCTAACATGGGCTTCAGCTTTCTTTGTATGGGGTTTGAGGGTTGGTTTTATAGGTACCATTGGTCCCTCAAACCTTTCAGTGAGATTTATAGCTGTTTGTGAATTTATTCTTCAATCTCATGACAATGTGTATGAGATTTTTGTGGAAGCTTTACATACATCATAATTTATTCTATTGTCCAAGTCTTTTCACTTCTGAAAATTACTGTTATTATTTCACATTTCGAAGGGCTGAAATATTGTTTTCTGTTTTTCCCCCTGTTGTATGGAGATTAAGTGGACTATCTTAGTTTCCAGTCAGATAGCATGTCACCAGGACAGCAAAATGACTGCAAGCATTCATCCCCCATGGATGAAATCCCAACCTGCAGCATTTCTGTCTCCCACCTTGAAAAGACAATTACTGAGATCTTTGTAGATGGGCTTTAAAGCTGGGCATGATCCAGTGGTGAATGAAATGCAGAGCCATACAAATCAGTGCCATTTAACCCCACCACACATCAGTCCAGGTGGTCAGAGAAATTGGTAAGTACTGTTTCCAGCCCATTTTCCTGGTTAGCGCTCCTAATCACACACCTCCTGGCTGATTTTTGTGCAGGTGCACACACTTGTGCAAATACACTTTATTCTGTATTCAAATTTTCTAGTTCAGGTAAACTTTTAAAGCACTTGAATTTCATTTCACACTCCTCTTAAAAACAGTTGTTCTTTCTGGAGGGAGAGAGTAAGTCACCTTTCCCTTTGCCTTTCGTCCTTTCTGCTCTTATTTTTGTGAAGAAATTTTATCACTCAGTTGTGACATTTCAGTAGTGGATGCTACACCCCTTTTAACCAAAAGCATATTCTTCTGAAATGAAACCTAGATATATTTACTTGTCAACAAATAAGCTCTATAACTTCCATAAAGACTACTGAATGATAAAAATAGTAAAATACGTGTTTAGGTGTTTTTGAAATCTACCCTTAAAAAGAGCAAGAGCCAGCAATCCCTTGTGCCAACCTCTTTTATCTCTTGCAAAGCTATTTCTCATTTACTGTAATGCTTAACAATTCCATTTCACAGTGTGCTTTAGATTCCCAACAACAGTAAAAAAATTACTTAAGAAAAAACAACTTGCAAATCCAGGACCAGGTGTCTGTTTCTGTATAGTTCTAAATGAAGCCTTACCATTTCTTAACTAATGAGAATATTTTCCATGTGGAATAAATTCTTAGTTCTTAGCAGCATTAGTAATGCTTAAAAAAAAAAAGTATTTAAAATGGTTCAGTTGCCAACTGCCTTTGACTGTCTCAATAAGACATTGAAACAGACCTTCTGCTCTAAATTAATAAGGCCAATCACAGCCACACAAAGCCCAGGATGACCGATCGTTCTTCTGGTGTCCTCACTATCTTTACTGAGGTCAGATAAATCACTTTCGAGCTGTTAAATCAATGATCATAAATTAGGGCTCTGTTTTTACAGCACCTTGTGGGAAATTCTCATGGTTAAATTAACCTCACAGCTGCAGCAATGAGCACCTCCCACAAGATCATGTCAAAAGTTCTCCCCCCATACACCACCTTTTTTTAAAAAGGGGAAAAAGGACTGAATTATTTGTTTTTACCTAGCACACAAAATGGAATCCCTCCATCTATCCCTGCTAATTCGTGTTTCAATTGTACCCAGCTGTTTAAATTGCACTGTGCAGAGATTGCCTTGATCCCCAGGTGCTGGTACTCCATCTGTGCTGCTCTGAGAGACTATTTACAGCCGAGGTTAGGCCAGTGATTGCTGGGATGGAAAACTCATTTCTCAGCCTGGCTTTTATTTACACTCTTATTAAAGATCCTTTCACTCATGTTGGAATGGCAGCTAGTGGCTGCAGTAAGCGCTTGGCATTGAGCCAAGCAGCGAAATTACCATGTTGATGAAAGATAGCCTGCTTCCATTTTAACCTTTCACTGTTCCCCCCTTTCCATCTATATTTGCATGAAGAAGGATGATTATTGAAAGAGATAGGGGGACAAAGGGAGGAGAGAATCCTTGCAACTAAGCTTTTCAAGGGATAAACCAATGGTTTGTGACCAATTTTGAAAAATCTTTACTGCCTTATTAATTTCCTACTCCTTTTCCTGAATTGCTATTAGAGTTTATTTTCACATGACGCAAGAGAGCTGCTCATGCTCTGCTCACATCCTTCCCCCACTGCTACCCTTGTGAACATGACCCTGGGTATGTCTGCAATGTTGAGGTTTCTACTTCATCCCCAATGCAGGTCACACAGAGCCACAGCAACACCCTCAAAGCATTTTTCTCCTACAAATATGCCTCTTGGAAATGAATCACCTCCATTGGAGCAAGCAGCTCATTGCACACAGCATGTTATGTTACTGGGGAGGGCAAGGGGAGAGTGTGACCAGTGTCTGGGGGAGGCTGGCATGCAACCATCACACTATGGCCCTAGATGCATTTAAAAAATAACTATTTCTCTAGAAACCTCAGCACATTTGTTTTTAAGAGCAATACTGGATGGGTGAATAGCAACAAAATCCACCTCAGCTGTTGCAAGACAACAGCCAACATTGTTAAATGCCAACTATAGCCCAGTACAACAAGGAGGAGACCCCCAAAACCTCAAATCTCTCTACCAAGCTCTATTTGTGAGGCAGCCCATGACCTGAAGTGCAGCAACTGTGCTGGTTCTTGACTGTAGGCAAAACCATGCTTTTCTCTCTTTGCCTGTTTCCAGAGCAGAAAGAGAGATGAGTCATTTTATTTTCCATTTTCCTGAGGAGCAGTGACTCTACTGAGAGGTTTACAAGGGTTGGTGTTCATGCTCTTGAGCCCTGTTTTGGGTGTTGTGCAAATAAAAGCATTCATCCCCTAGTCCAACAAGAAAAGAAAGGAAAACAAAAAAAGAAAGGAGCCTATATCCTGAGGGATTTATCCCTTAGACGTTCATGTCATCTCTTTAGCCATTGCTTAACCTTGCAGGTCCTCACAAGGTGTAGGCTCAACTCATCACCAGGAGGCTGCTGGTTGTCAGGGGCAGGTGGCTTCACTGGCCCAGGTTGTCTGACAGCCATAGTTTGGTGCATTCCCAGTAGTTGTGGAGAGATGCAGCTTTTCAGTACAAAGGTAGCTGCTGAATCCTCCAAAGAATGAACAAAATCGAGTTGTTCCTAGCTCAGTGTTTAAAACTTGATTTTGTCTCCATTGAGTATGAGGTGCCTGGAGAAACAGGTATCTTCTTTGTTGCTGTTCAAAGTTAGTTATTAATTTTTCCTATACATACATATATGTATGTGTGTGTGTAACTACATATATATATAATTATGTATTTTCAGTTTTTATATTCTACAAAAGCTTATTTATTAGAACTCTGTGCAGTACAGCTAACCTCAAGACTCCAGGTTTGTTGGGTGTTTATTCCCATTTTCTAATTGACTGAGTACCCAAGACCCTGGCTACCGGCTTTCCTAATGAAGCCAGCACCAGGGAAACCTTGCAGGAGCAGTAGCAGAAAAGAATGACTGGGAAATTTTATATAACAGTAAATATTTTTCTTTTTTTCCCTCTTTTCTTTTTTTTTTTTGGCACTAAACAGACATTCCCTAAAACACCCCTCTTAAAAAAATGTAACCACAGCAAGATTTACCGTCTCAGCATTGTGTTTTATATTTTTCCCATTCACAGAATACTTATATGTCTGGACATGAAACTGAGTTTGAAACTTGTGTTTTGATTCTTGTCTGGTTCATTTAAACTGCTTCTATGCTGGTGTTCAAGCAGACAAGGAGTAAGAATGATGTTCCAGCTCTTTTAACATATTCTAAATTCCCAGATGTAAAATTCAATTGCATGAGTGCTGGTGAAAAACAAGCACTAAGAGGGGGGTGAAAAGACCAGCAAAGTAAATTTATTTTTTTAATTGGGAGCACAGTGAACACAATCCTCAGAAAACGCAGCATAAGAACTTTGTATTAGGAGCTTGTTCGTGGAGTACCTTGATCTCAGCTAGATGAGATGCAGTTGACATTTGGCAGACAAAGCTCTAGGGAAAGCTGGCGGATGGCAAGAAATAAGACATTTGGTGCAATTAGCTGTAGTACCAATCCAGGAATGAAAGTAAACAGGCACAACATGGGGACAAGAGGATTTTTCAGAATTAAGGCCTAAACTGCTCATGTCTGCAGGAATTCCCTGCTCTTTGTGCATTCTTTGGCAATTCCCTCTTTAAATAACTGGTTTGTCTGCTTCTAGATCCTGGATAACTGCAGCTGGGTTTGGCTTCTCCCTGTCTCCTCCTGCCCATCCCAGTATGTGCTGTGATACTGCACCATACCCTGAAACAGCTGCCTCAGCCCACATCTGCCACAAAGGGCTGCAGGATTAAAAATTAAACTAATACACATTTAAGAGATCTGGATGGGCAGGGTCAGTCTAAATTCTGAACAGACTGAAATGACTGCAGGGCTGTCAGCTGCTTTTACATCCTTGAGTTTTATTGAACATTATACTGGGCAGAGAAATGGTCTCCATTTAGGAACAATTTGTGCTGTTTCATGAGGTGACTGCCTAGTCGTTTGTCTTCCACAGTAGCTCTCATGGGAAAACAGAATCTTTTCTTGTAATTTTACTCATGGATATCTTGCAGAATTTCCATATCCTTAAGTTTTACCTTTCTAAAGCAAAAATAGCAAAATTTCAGGTTCTTTGCTTAGTCCCCCAAAAGTTGTAGCAATTACAGAAATACAAAATGACTACCATATGAGAAGCTAAATGCTATATTTGAGCTTGTGTGACAACCTTTGGATCTTCCAGACAGCTCTTAATTTGCCAAGAAGGAGTAGTTTTCCTGGAGAATTACTGAGCCAAAGAATTGGGGTAACAATGGCTCAAAAAGTTGAGCCTTCTAAAACCAACTTAAAAACCATGGAAGTTTCTCCTTTCAAACAGGAGAATTAAAATATTACAGGCATGTAAATTTCAATTTTGAAGTAATGAGCAATGTTAGGATAGTGAAGAAATCATTTCCCCTTCTATGAGTTTTCCTTTTAGCTACCAGCATTCCTGCGTTGCTGGTGATGCTGTCAGCACCTGCAGGAAGCAAGTGGTGGGAGGAGGTGGATTGCCAAGGACACAGTGGCACATCTCAAACAGCAGTTAACTACTCCAAAATGTTTTAAATCAGAGGGGCATAGTAAGGGGAGGAAAGGAAGGAAAAATACCACCGCATAGCATAAATAAGCCAGGAAGATGCTCTGTTGGAGTACAGTCTGTTGGGAAGTTCTTGACTTACCACAGACAAGAACACCCAACCAACAGACTTGTAAATCCAGGGATGACAGAAGCTCATGGAAAACACGAAACCATTACAGCTGGTTGTAGTGCCATCTTGACAGAGGAAAACATTGAGGGATTGATTTCTGTTGCTTAAGGGAATAAATGCTTGTGGTCAAGATGAGGGACACTATGACTCTTTAGAGGCCAAGAAATTACGGACTAAAACACATAAGAAAAACAATGTAATTCTAGTATTAGGTGATCACAAATTCATGAAGGTTCAGAGATCTTCTATGTCTATGCATCTAAATAATCAGTCTTAAGTTAGCTACAGTAAAGATCTAATTATTCCTTCTGCTGCAGCTACCTCCCTCTCCCCTTACTATTTTGTGGCAGAGTGCTGTGGACTATTGCTACAGCTTCAAATTTATGACTAATTGTTCTTAAATTATTGTCTCCAAATAGGGTGTCTTTATCTACCTGTAGACACATTCTGTCTACCTCCATCAAATTCCTTTTCAACAATCTCGCCCTCAAAGCACCATTTCCCCTGAAATAATTTTAACATCCCCAAAAGTCCCTTGTTTTGCAAAGTGGAGGATTTAAAAAAAACCCCTTCATCCTTCCTCCTAACTAGAACAGGATGTGCAAAAACTTTGATTTATATAAGCCTTCCTGGAAAGCATGAGAGAAACTCTGGAATCAGTAAAAACCACTGTGTAAAAGCATAAAGAAGTCAACTTTCTGTGAAAGTACATTGCTCTACCAGGATACATTAAGAAGACAAAATTTCAGGCCTCGGTTTTACAGAAACTGTACAAAATACAATAAATAACTGGGATTGTTCTCTTACGTCACTTTAGTTAACTGAGTACATTCAGTAGGATACATGCATGGATTATTTGGCAAAGCACTGATTTATTTCCTACATGAATTACAGAAACTGATGTCCAAATTTTAAGAGTTGTATGGATCACCTAAAAAAATTTAAAATAACAAGCCTTACTTGATCTACAAGCTTACAGAATTTAGGGCATAGGAAATGCAAAAGCAAGAGGATGATGTGGAACAAGGTCCTTTAGGTTCAGTTGGTGTGCAACAGTTCCCTATCACTGCATGCTACCAACACCTATTATTCAGCTGACACCAGCAAGCCAGGCAAAGCAGTACTGAAGTTTTATTTGCACAGCAATTTTAAATTTGACACTGAGGTTGGACTGCAGTAATAAACTGTAGGACTTAAGGGGAGAGTAGTGAAGCAAGAGTGAAAGTAACACACTACCTCTCTCTGCACCTTCCATTGTGCTCAGTGGATACAATGGGCACGTGCAGCACTTTAAAAACTGGAGTAGCACTAGAACAGATGTTTTCACTGCTCTTTTACCAAGCATGAGGTGAAATAGGAAGCAGGAGAACCACTTGTGCTGCAATGCAATATTTCAAAATATAATGAGTAGATAAGTGCCCAGTTTTCATTCTCTTGCTGGTAACCCAGGTGGCATTGTCTGTGGCTGTGCTGGTACAGGGCGAGGCTGGTGTTTGTTCCTGCATCTTCAGTACCTGCAAAAGCACTGTGGGTTACTAAATAACCATGAGACCTTGCTTCAGTGGAATCTATGAATTCACCCTTAAACATAAACTCAGAGCAGAATTTAAGACAGTGATTCCTAAGGAAGTGAGGATGAGGGAAAACTTACTCCAACTGTGTTGTCATTTCCAGAATTACACTCAATGCCTCAGAGAGCTGGTACTGGATCACTTTGCATAGCTCTTCACTGAGTCAGAACACGGCAACTGGCAGTCTGAGCAATGAATCATGATCTGATGGCAGCACAAAGCTCTCACAGCTATCCTACAGCTGAACTCTTCCACATCAACCCATACACTAATGCACCTCACAGGAATTTACTTCACTAACTCAACAGTGAGACCTTTTGTCAGTGAATCATCAATTCTCTTCCCTTGTAAAGCAGAGTGTGCTACTTGTCCACATTGCACAATTAGTAATACACATAAAGAGACTCAGGGAATGTTCATGACAAAGGCAGAATAATAACGATTATACATCTAGATGGATATATATAATATATAATTTAAAATTTTATTTTAAAATTTTGCACATACACTTCTTCAGTATCCTCCTCTTTTGTTCATTGCACTGAAAAGTTTCAAAAAACACAAAATATATCCCTTTACTAAACATTTTTTGTTCTTAGATTACAAAAAGATTAACATTTCACAGTCACAAAGCAGAAGTACATTGGTCCAAAATAATCTTCCTCCAGCAGGTCCTCCTTTCTTCAGGACATACAAACCCCAGACAGTTGTACAGATCTCAAATTAAGATATTAAGATGAAGTGCCCATTGAAGGAAAGAAAAATGTGGCAGCTATTAAAAAAAATCAAAATAAGATGCCTATGAAAGAGCACCAACAGCAATGGATTAAAAAGCAAAAAAAAGAAAACAGAATGAGCATGGAGGTGGAGAAGGGCATCCTCCTTCAAGTACATCACAGGTAGAAATACAGCAGCACAGTTACAGCATCATTTGGTCACTCTCTCTATGACAGCCACATCACTGAGTCTTCATCTAAGACACATGGAGGAAAACTATTTACATACCTAAAATGTCCGGGAGGAACAACAATTCCACACAGTTTGCCATTCATGTTTGATAGAAAAATGCTGAAAGTATTAGTACATAAAATGTAAAATAAGAGGAAAACACCCAGGCTGGAAGAAACACAGCAGATTTGCTCGAAGCATGTAGTGTTCTTTAAAAACCTAGCAGAAGTTCAGAGCCAAAATCTGCCCAAACATCAAGAGCAGTTCTTCAGAAACATCCTGGAGGAAACAGAGTTCACAGTACCTCACAAACCTCATCATATTTCAACATGGAAGTAATTGTAAATGGAAATCTACTATTAACAGCAGATTCTGCCCACTTCTCCTTTAGCCTGTTAGCCCTGTTGTTTTTTAGAATTTATTAAAAAAATTCTCTCTCCAATGTGAGGCCACTGAACAGCAGCCCTCTCAGACAATACACTTTTGTGTTCATGAAGGAAGCATTTTTGTCTTAATGCACCAAAAGATGGTTGTGTGCCTTACATAATCAGTTGTAAATTAAATTTCTAAACACCTTCTTCATCAAATTAAATAAATAAAATTTTAGGTTAGAAAATTGTAGGTAGTGCAAGAGAAAAATATCTGAAATGGCTGTTCTACTTTCTGCAACAGTACTTCTAGGAGAATGGTAAAAGCTTCTTGGTTTTGAGTTGCTAAAAATGGGACTGGACTAGGCAGGAGAAGACAGTGTTACACTGCAGGTAACTCCATTACTGCTGCCTTTCCTTGCCATTATCCAAGGAAGGACAAGAATTTGCCCAACTTTCTAAGCAGTGCCTATGCACAGGCAAGGCAGAGCATTGTGTGCAATAGCAGTATGAATGCAGATGTAACTCAGGACTGAGGTTCTCTGCTGCTGAGGCTGAAACAATTTTGGATACTAAGGGAACTTGACTGGCAAAACCCAGAGTACTGCTGGCATCAGGCAGTAACTAAGATGACATGCCAGGGATCTAAAATTTGGATTTGGTGCCTAACTTGCTCCAGTTTGAGGACACAAGCTGTCTGCTTCTAACTTGGGAGCTTCACTGAGCCCTAGAGCAGCTGCAAGTCTGAACATGGCAATACCCATCCTGCACCCATCCAAAAAATGGCATTGTGCACCAGGGATCCTCCCTGCCATCAGTGTTTTCTAATGCTGTGTAATGCAAAGTAATTCAGCCTTTAAAGAGAATTTGAAGTCCTTTTAATTATTCTTGCTTCTCACACAATACCTCCCCAAAAAATGACTCCTGCCTGCTATTTCTGTGAGCCTTAGGTGTGTATATGTATTTATACCATGCCTTGAAGCAGAGCACGACCCCAGCTCAGGGATGCAAGAAGCTCCTACTGAAAGCAGGTAAAAGTGAAAGCTCAAGTACTAATGCATGGATCAGAGATGTGCCAGACACTCCAGGGAGGAAAGCACCCAAATGTGTAATAGATACTTTGCAAAAAAGCAAAACAGAAAGCGTCACAGCATAGTTTCAGTCACATACATCTGAGGAGAAAACCTTTTATTAAAGTTCTCAGAATTCATTAATTGATGCTAATTGATGTTAATTGTTGATACTGTATTTCTGCCCTTTCTGGGAGAGGGGCTGACAGTGAACGTAACTCGTCCTTGGGCCAAGTCACTGCAGAGAAGCTCTGACTGATGGCAATATCTCAGATGAACAACAAACACTGTGCAGGCTGATTCACCAGCCCACCAGATCATGCTCTGAGAAGCCACCTGCCAGTTTGCTCCCACCAACTCATGCTAACCCACCCCTTCAGGGGTATGTTTAAAAACACCCCTGAATGAGAAGGTGCCTTTTCCATTGCCTTGAAGTTTCACTTTCAAATTTTGGCAAATGCTACACTGGAAATCTATTTCCACCACATTGCACTCAATGGTTTTATAGTGACTGCTATGTATGTTGACACCATGTTACCAAATGAAGACCAACAGTGCATGAGCACTGAAATACTTGACTTGGGCTTTTTGTTGGTACCAGCAAGCACCAGCATCTTTCCTGTTCAGATGATTTCACCAGATCTGCCAGCACTAATTTATTTGTGAAAGAGGATCTGAATTGCTAGAGGACTACACAACTGCATTTGCGAAGAGACAACAGGAGTTGCACAGAGCATGAAAAGCATGTTTACCAGTTTATTAGGCCAAAAAAAAAAAAAAAGTGCAAGAGAAGATCTCTTGCTTAAACTTTAAAACATATGAAGGGCCATGTGAAAAATATTCTAGACTCCAAGCCCCTCTTTTCACCCAGATGCACACAGAAAAAGAGGTAAAGAGAAAAAAAAGTATGGAAAGAAAGCATGAAAACACATAATCAGATATGCCATTGATTTATACTGAAGCTCTAGAATATAAACCATCCATTTTCTGTGCAGCTTTATCACATGAGGCACTGGGGAACCTATGGAACACTTTTCAGGTTAAAATCATGCAGCTTGCTGCAATGTTTGAGCTGTTCCACTCTCCACATTGTCTACTTTCATCCTGAAACTCTTCTGGGTCTAGAGATTTGTAGAAGAGTAGTTTAAATCCACCAAACTGTACTTCCAGATGCAGTCAAATACAGCATCTGGCAGCTGCACCGCACTCAGGCTGCGTCGCGTTTACACAGCACATCATGAATTACAGAACTGGCAAGCTCTCTGGGCCACACCTGCTCAGGAGAAAGTCTGCAAAGGGTACAGCATCTCTTTCTCTTTTGGGAAGGACATAACGTTTGCGAGCTCTCTAGTCAGTGCCCCACAATGACGTCAGCTCCTGGTCTTTTTTCTTATCAAAGAAGTACAAACCAGATGAACAGCTCCACACCAATGTGCTCTGGGCACAAATGACGTGGAAGTTGGCTCCCCAGCCAATACCTGCCTGTATGCTAGAACTTCCTGATTTTGTTTTCTCTTAAATTGCTGCCAGTGAAGTAAGAGAGCTGCCTGCCTGGACTAGGCAGCCAGGTTACACTGCAGACTTGCTCACTTGTTTCTCTCTGGACTACTGCTTTCACGTCAAGAATGTTTTACACAAATTTTCTTCACTGCAAAGAAAAGAGCTGCTGAATCAAGCCAAGGGCTTGTATCTTTCAAAGTCATCTTGTGATCTTTGACTACAGTTCTCAATGCCAAGACGACACAGTTTTAAGCTGTCCCTTTCTGATCACTAAAGTCGAGCAGGCAAAGGTATACTTGAATAATAAGTGAGGCAGGAAGAAGTGAAACACCTTTGAAATAGATCATGATCTGGGCTTCCAAATTGCTCATGAGAACAATACCACTACTTCAAGTAGGAGTCCAACTGAAAGCACACTCAGGAGCCCAAAAAAATTTACTAAATCTCAACTGATGCAAAAATTTTATGGTCAGGGATCCTTTCAACAGGATAAAGCAGGCAGAACCATTCAATGAATATAAATCTCTGATCCCAAAGAAACCACGGCCTCCAGGTAAACATCACATAAAGCTGAGTTTGCATGCTCTGTATAATCATGGTATACACACAACAAGAAATCTTGACAAGTAACTCCTCACACCAGAATAAATTCTGCCATACAGGACTGTGACCTATTTCTCCTGGACAATTTTGCAGGTGACTGTTTTAGCTGCAGTAAACAGGTATAGTCACACTGAAACCAATTTCAGTTTTCCTACTAAAATACAGGAGGTATAGTCTACTGAAGAAGAGACAGGAGAGGAAAATGGGGGCTCAGAGGATTACACGAGTTTGAAGTTGTCCATAGGTAAGCCATGAATACAACTTTTTGAAAGAAGAAAACTCTTGAGTGTCATATATGTATATATATATATTCTTAAATGAGATGTGACCCAAGCCCCCTTCTGAATATTTGGGGATGGATTTCAGGAGCCTCCTTGGCTTCTGATACCCCCTTCTACTTTCACAACTGAAATGGCTCTTTCAAGCTACATGGTAAACTGAGAAAAAAATTAATTCCCCACCCCACCTAGAGGGATGACAGAATCCACAATATGCTAGCAGCATTTAAATCCCATTCCTGTTAAGCACCAAAACCATTTCTGTAGGGAAATTGGAATCTTAAGGGTTATCTTTAATCATATACAGTATATGTGCAGAGCCCTACCTTTTGGGCAGAAAAATACCCCTCCAGCATTAGTTTTGACTAGATTACATCAATTGGAAGTGTCCTGGTCAGACCACCAAAAGCATATTGTCTCTTACAGGCCCTTCCCAAAAAGTTCCCCATCCTATAACCACTCTTGATGCTCCTCTCACGACTGTTTGTTCCCGTGTATCAAAGGGATGACGTAGACAGAGATGTCATCTCCAGAGCCCAGCCTGTCGTTGGATATCCGCCAGCCCCGGTCCTTCAGCACTCCCCTGGCTCGCATCACCAGGTCCTGCGCCGCCAGCGTGTACCTGTGGAAAAGGCACAATACAGCCAGGGAGGGTTGTCTCCATGAGGAAAGTGGGTTTTCACAGCCTGCTGCCTGCCAGATTTAATGCTGTGACCTACCAAGACATGCTTCCCAGTGTTTTAGAAACAGGCAGGAGAAACACAAGCCATGGCATATGCACAAAGCAACTCCTTCCAGCTCAGTGACAGTTCCTGAATAAGAATGTGAAAGTATTTGAAAGGCACCACTTGATCAAAAATCACTGGCCATTCTGAGTGCCTGACTTCACCAGTCTTCAGAAAAATATTAAACACACTTGCCTTAACAAATTGACTTTCTAGTAGTAGTCTGAAAACTTGAGGACCCCAAATAACACTACTTGTTGAAAACCACACACTTGTTCACTGACACATCTGAAGGTAAACATGGCTCAACTGTTTCAGAAATGAACTGGAACAAAGTAATTTGAAAGCAAGTAATAGAGCATGAAAAATAAAATCCAAATTTCTCTTTAAGCCAAAGTAGACTAACTTGTCTGTTTTTCTTGACCACAGAAATGATTTTTAAAGCTCTTTTATTCTGAAACTGGAAAGGAACAGTTAACATGGTCAGATTATCAGAGTCCCACAGTTCTTTCACTTTTATGAGTTCAGTGAAAACTGCATGAATGTGAGTGGTCAAGTGCTTAATTTAGTGAAATACCAAGTTTCATGTTACTTCAAAACTCCCAGCCTGTGCTGGGCTGAGTGGCATTGGATTTATGGGAGTTATTTTTCTGTCCTGAAAAAATACCACATGCTGCTTGGGGGCAGAAGGGTGTCAGAGTCCAAAAGGTGCTTAGACAGTGCTCTGTCATGTTGTCCCCTACTGCTTTACCTGCTGCTACTACATCAACACATCTGTGTACTCACTTAGAAGTTTCCTCTGAAAGGAACCTCATTATGGGTGAACAGCTACTGTCATGTGTTTTACTTCATCAGCCCAACACATAGGCAAGATATTTTGTATTTGATTGGTTGGAGGCAAGCTTTTCTATGATTTGATAATTAAAATTAACTGAATAGTTAAAGCTCTGACAAGAAAAAAAACCACCAGTCTGCATGTGTTCTATTAAAAGCGTAAGTATCAACCTCCAGCATGATGCAAGCGCTCTATGAAGCCACACACACAGGCCTCCAGAATTAAAGCACACCTCTGTAGTTTCCCAAACCAGAAAGGACAAGAAGGGTTTGCATTTCAATACCCCCTTTTCTAGGGAGGATCCTCGACCAGAAATTATCTGCCCAGATCTCACCTGTAGAAAGGGAAAGAACAGTATCTCTGTTGATCAGAAGCACTGTGTACATGTATAAGTTTGTCAATTATCCAGGAGTGTTCTAACCTCAGAACTTTTCACCACAGAATTCATTATTAAGTTTTAATTTCTATCACTGAGACTTCATTCAGTCTCTGGGGATAAAAGAAAAAAAAAACAACCCAATTATGTTCTGTGTCTAGAATCTTGATGCCTTGAACTCAGAGGACTCCTCTGAACCAAGAGCAGATGTATTTGCTCTACTGGATAGATTTCTTCAATGCAAATGAACCAACACTTAACTAGTCAAAAGGTTTGATGCCAAATTCAAGTAATGTTGTACAGCTGCAATGCACCCACTGTTCCTAATGGTACTGAGGGATAAAATCTCCAGGCCTCACTAGTTTTGACAAATTATTTCCTTTTAGCAGTAAGTGCAGGGCCCAAAGACATGAAATCTAACACACATGCTTGCATACATACATGCACTGTCCACATGTTCTGAGATCAGTCTGTGCCACAAACTCGAGCTAAAACATCAGGATGTAACAAGAACCACTGCCCTTACTGTCCTAATGCAACATGAAATCATGTTTTCTAGGGGGAAAAAAACCAAACATACACCCTTGCACTCCTCATTTTCCAAATCAGATGCAGGGCTAAGGAACAAAAGAACTCCACGTGGCAAGCAAGAAACTGAAATATTTATTCACAGCATGTCTGATGCTGAGTGAATTTTGGCAAGAACATATTTCCCAAGGATTTCTCAGCTATTGTCAGAATTTAAGAAAGAAACACCCATCATTCTGCAAGAAAACTTTGCCTCCCTGCTTTTTCTAATTAACAAGGACTCCCCACATCTAAGGAGTACAAAGGAATGAGTATTGCTTTTGATTGTATTTGGCTTTTGCTGCTGAATGTTTGGAGAGGGGAAGATAAAAAAAAAGGAATTTTAATAAACAAGAAATTCTCTTGTAGACAAATGGTGAAATACTCAAGAAAACCAGCACAATGAAGCAAAGGAAAAGGAACAGGTGAAGGTAGCAGTGAAGTAACATATTCCTCTCCTGTGTAGAACTGAATTGAAGCAATGCTGTTCAACTTGGCACTGGCAGAGCCAGGGTGAGTCTCTTGTACCTGGAGATGAATAGCAGCAGCAGTCCATTACCGCATGTTTTATTCTCCAGTGCTGTGGAATTGGGATTCAGCTGTCGAAACAGCATTAGAGAACTGCTGAAGTAGTTTTAAAGTATCCACTTCCTCCTAATGAATAGCCTTGCTGGAATACAGCTTTTGTCTTTTAAGAATAAACATACGGAGGTTTTTTTCTTATGCCAAAGCTTTCTGTATTGATCAGTGAAAGTACTGCAGGAAGTGGTGACAGTGGGGGAATCATGCTGATGTCTGAGCAGCTTCTTATCTCCTCACACTCAGCAGATGTGGAGGAGCTCCTCAGCATCCTCATAAATCTCTAGTGAGTGAGAGGGAAAGTGAGGGGACAAGAAATGACAAAGGGAAGGATGAGAAATAAAAGATTCCCAAGGTCGGGGGTAAACGTGCATAAATGCAGCTGAAGGAAGTTGGCAAACAGTCACAGTTCTCCATCTTCATACCTCTTCAGAGAGCTGATGTATGGACAGCAGCAGTGGTGCTGCCACCTGTTCTTCGCTCAGAGCCCCTGTAATGCTTGTCTGCCACAATACCCATAAGGAATGAGCTGGCTAAGAAATCCAGCTCCATCCCAGCCTCTTCACTCCATCACAGTCCTCACACAGGAACTGTTCTCTAAACAAGTCTGTGCCCAAATCTCCTGAGGCTGTGTCTGCATGGCTGGATGAAGAGAGACCTGGGGACTTTGCTCTCCTTGCTTGGAGACATCCAGGCACATGCTATGTTTGACAGAACTCAGAGATGTTTTTTATGTGGGCAACTAATACTCACAGTAAATATCAGCTGGAGAGAGTCCCAAGAGCACTGCTGAGGGCTCTAAGCTCTTACCCATCAGGCTATAAAGTGACTTCTAATTCAAATGGGAGGGATATTGTTCCCACAAGGAACGAATTATGTAACAGATAAGTACTCTGCAGCTCTAAAACCCTCTCTAGTTTTTTTTTTTTCTTTTCTTTTTTAATACACTGCTGTCAGGGAATAAGTAGGCTACTGGGTCAGGTGGATCCAGGGGCTGTTCCACAGGTTGGTTCTCCTGAGGACCACAGCACTACCAAACCCAGGGTGCAAGGCTCTTACATTCTAACAAGTTTTCTACATCCCTAGAGATACTACATTTTCAGCTGATCACCTCACCACAGATTATGTCACTACACCTATCACAGAACCTGACATTTTCTGGGATAACATTTCCTTTAAACATAACACTTGTAATATGGCAAAGGAGATTTTTCTGTCACTGACTAGTGAGAGGAATGAATGCAGCTCCACAGCTTGAGCTCGAATGCTACTGTAAATTCATTAGTTATACCTCATTTAGACCACTGTGAAATAATTATGTAAAACCTCTCACACAGTACTTAAAAACCTTTAAATATTCTTTACAACCAAGCAGCAAGAGCAATTTCACAAAGGTAATTTTCATAAATATCATTGTAAACTATATGAGGGACTGCTCTAATTACCTTTTGCATGCCAGCATGAGAAATGTCTTGCCACAACTATTTGTAAGCCTCTAAATGATCTGGCACAAACTTCCTTAAAAGAACAAATTTATTTTCAGTTCAGATGTCCATTCATAGACCAGTAGGTCAAACACCAATAAATGTGTTTGTTCAAACACCAATAAATGTGTCTGTTTATAAAAACAGCAGGCTCAGCTCTGGAATGTGTGGTACTCATGTTGGGACAAACAGTGACTAATTCCCCACAATTACCCAACCAGTACAAGAAAATCTAAATCAAAACGAAGAAAATATAATTTTCTTTGTGTCTCTCATTGCTCTGAGTGTTTTAAATGAATGAAAAATGACTCACCTAACAAGTCAAAAAGCTCAAAAAATCCTGCTTCCTACTGCAGCAATCATGGTGGCTATCACCATGAGCTTAGTAAAGACCAAAAGGAACAAGATAGACATAACACACCCTGACTGTATTCATAACAGATGGGACTGGTGAGGATGGTAGGCAGGGCCAACCTTTCCCAAATACTAGATGAGAATGGAGACAGGCCAGGACAGAGGTATTGTGTGTTACCAGGTGTCTTTGCAGGAAGAGGCTCAGTGGTGCGGGAACGAGAACAAAAGCACCATAGCATTTTTGAATGGTGTCAGCTAATAACTGAAAGTAGGTTGGATGGCTCATCTCCTCCTACCTTAAATTAATGGCATGTCTGCATAGCACACTGCCAGATGCCCTTGAAGTGCCCTTAACTGATCCTGTCTCATCTCCTCTCGGAGAAAGGGCAGACACAGCTGCATGTCTTGCTGAAGTAGAGATGGCCCAGGGCTGTCATTCATACCATATCTTATCTTTGGCATAAGGAGATGGGCAAAGTCAAAATATTGCAGTTGCAGCTTTATGATAATCATCAGTCCTCCATTCTCCTGACAATTGCAGCAAACCCTTTTTTTTGCATTCTGTATTTGCAAGTGTCAGTGCAAGAAAATACTGCTGTTATTTTGAAGGTGTTCTCACTTTAAAACCCAAGTCACTGTCAAGGTGTCCATACCCAGTTACCTTGTTTGTTGATGAAGAATAGGGCTGACCCTGTGAAGATGACCACTTAGAAATACAAGAAACAGCAAGCATTTTGAGATGGGTCTTAGCTATTTCTGAAACTCCACTTTCCACAGACCAACTGGGGATGTGTAAAATCTCTTTTCCCCACTCTCAGCCCAGGGTGAGGGCAGAACACAGTGGTAGACAGGCCTAAATTCAGTAGCAACACACACTTCCCTTCCTGAGCAGTCCCTAAGAATAAATCAAGCTCTTTCCACTTTCACAGTCCTGGTTACAAACGAGAGACTTCTGATCTCTGGCATAATGTTTTAATTCACAGTGACACTGAACTCAGTAGCAGACAAACCTATGGACTCACTCAAGGCAGATAGCCTCTAGATGGTTGTTTGGGAACTTGTTTGTTTGCATGATGGTTTAAGGACAGAAACTGATGATCTAAGAGGTGATAAAGATAGAAAAAATGAGGAGGACGAGGTAGATTAAAATAGTGAAATAAAGCATAATCTAATTAAAGGAAACACAGGTTGGACTTTCCACCTATTTTGTCACTACACCCATCCTGTAGCTGGTAGCACTGAGCATCCTCTAAGGAAGGTGGGTTTAAAGGTCACACTATGACTAGGAATGAGTGGGAACCACAGCGTGCAGTATTTATATACATACACAGTGGGAGAGAGAGGGAGATTATGAGGATGTCCTACAGAGAAACAATCTTTAGTGTTAAGGGACTGTCCAGAGGAGAGACTTGTTGCCATGGTCTTCCAAGACCCCAGCCTCCTACAGTTTTCACAGGATCTCATACAGCAAACAGAATCCCATGCCAAGATGCTGTGATCCCACACCTATTCCTTTCAAGGTGGACATTCCTGAGTTATAATAGAGCCCCTGCTCCAATTGCTCACGTTTGCTGTAGAGGCTCCATCCAACCTATAAAAATGTCTTCTTGTTGCATGTTTCCCAAATGTTATTTATATCATACTTTCTACAAAAATATGTTACCAGAAAGTGATCTTCTATAGAGAAGCTGGAAAATCAGGGATGAGCACGAACCTGTGGGGATCATCAGGGTCACAGTTTGGTAGAAAGTTAGTGACAGCTTCTGCCACTTCTTCATTTAACAGCACATCCCAGAGTCCATCAGTAGCAAGGATCAGAACATCATCTGGCCCATGCTCATACTGCAGGAGATCATAGACTCTCACCTAAAAGAAAAAAACCCAAGAGACATTCATGAAGGAGGCAATTGTCAGACCTGTTCATGAAACTGCTGAGTTTGGCTGTGAGTTTATCAGGTTTCAGCCAGGGCACTGAAATACCTCCCATGGCATTGCTGGAGTCTGTCTCCAATTCAGCCCTCCACAGAGCAATCCTTCCTGCTGCAGCTCAGCATGGCTCAGGTGCTAACTGCAGCCGGGATGGATGCAAGCATTCTGAAACCAGGCTCTAAAGCCCTGTGCTGCCTGATGCCAGAAGCACTTGAAGCCTCCCCCACCCGGCAGCCTGGCTTCAGTGCATGAGGCTCCTCCCTAGCATTGGCAGGACTAGCTGTATGGAAGCTGAATAATTTATTTGATGAATTTTTGATATTTTATAAAATATTCACAAATAATTGTTTTCACTATTTGTCCAGATCCATTTAAGTCTGCCAGATTGCATGTTCGGAAATGCCTGTGTGACAGCCAGCATTGCATTCACTTTTCTAAACCTGAGGCAGCTGCTGAACTCACGAGTTTTGCCTGAGCAAGTGAGTGGTTCCATGAAATGCAGAAAAACTGCTCAGTCTCATGTATCTGTTAGGATTTCAGTAGCTACAGACCGATTCAAGATCTGCACAAAAGTGAAGCTTTTTTGCACTATTAAAATACCCACTGGCTTCAACTCATCTGTCTGCAGCCCCAGTCAGGCTGACCACTGCTGGCACCTCTTAACATCCTGCCTTTAAAACAACTTCCACTGCCCTCTTCCCAGAGAAGCTGGGAGTAGCAGAGGCAGTCACGGTGGGGGTTGCTGCGAGGCCATCAGCTGAGCCAGAATACAAGCAAAGGCCATAGAAAGTGTTTTAAAACAAGCCTTTAGTTTGGTGTAACTCCCCTTCCAGCACACTCCAGTTGAGAAATGCCTGCAATTCCCAGGTTGTGATGGGGAGCCATTAGGAAGGACCCACAGAGAACTTCCATTACCACAGCAACAACCACAACTTGAAAGAACTGTAACAGCCATGGTAAGGCAGACAGGAGGAAAGCATCACCTATACTGAAATTCAGAAACGGTGCACCTCATCATGCACCCTGCTGCAGTCTTGGACTACACTAACAGCACAGTTAGTCAGGACAAGCACTTGGCATAACAAGAAAATATGAGCTGTTTTATTCTCCCTCATGGTGCACTCTTCCCTTAGGAGCCATGGAGCAGGCAGGCAATGCACATAAAATGCCTGGACCTTTTAATGTAATTATGCTTTTATGGGACTTCAACCAGTACCAGAGGAAAAAAAAGATTTAAAAAAATCACCTAGACCTGATGCTAATCCTTACCAGCTCGCCTTTCACTCAAAAGCACAAGAAGGTCATTTGTAAAATGTAACCTTCACTTCATTATCCAAGGTAGCAGCTGAATAAGGACTTTGGAGAGGATTAAATTCAAAGCAAGATACTCTCTTCATTAGAGTGTATCTGCTTATTTAGACTTGAGTGGGAATATAGAAAAGACCCCTATATGCAGCACACCTCTCATCTCAAGCTCATTGCACAGAAATCAGTAGCTGTCATAGTCCCTGTCTTCCAGAATTTAGTTCAGCCTTAACAGCCCACTGTTTTCTGAGCTGCAACTCAGAAGTCGCTGGGGTGTGGAGGGTAAGTTAGCCAATACAACCATCAATATGCAGCACATGTTCTGGTCAGATCTCTTGGGGACCAGCAAATACTTGAGAAAGCATCAGAGTTAATGCTCAAGGATGCACTCAGCACCAAGCCCCTGGTAGGGCTAACCAAGCTTCAAACATCTGTGCTGGGAAAAGCACATCCCAACCCAGGCAAAGGACATATTATACCACAGGAGCCTTTTTTGCAGCTTAGGTGGGGTAGAAGGTGGGAAAGCAAAACCATGCATCACTGATTGGAATCCTCCTGAAATGAACCATTTTGTCTGGTGCTCTGAGGAGCAGCACTGGGATGGATGAGAAACTTTTCAAAGCCACCTGCAGCCAGTCCGTGGGTCAAAATGCAAGAGCAACACCAAGAAGAGATCACTTTACCAAGAATATGTTTCGTTTTAGGGGAACAGAAAAAAAATGCAATTACTGGGGTTTTTTGTGTAATCCAGGAAGAAGGGTACTTCCTAAAAGGTCAAGCTTTGTGAACTGGGCACCTCCAGCAGAAAGGCATATGTTGAGAAGAAACTAGATGTCAGAAGAGATGCAGAGAACAGTGAGGTGTTAGGCCAGTCCCTAGACTAAGGAAAAGAGAGTGCCAAGGTTACAGGAGACAAGCTTGGGGCAATTCGAGGTAAGATTGTTGCATACAAGGACTAGTTGGACATGCAACAAAACGTTCACTGAAATGCAGTTTTGTCTGCCTCGCAGTTACCTTAAGTCCTTTCTTTGTGTCTTGCCTTGTATTTCTTAAATACAGCTGTAGGTACCCCTGATATGTTGCTGACAAAAATGAGTTAGAGCTGTCCAGTCTATTGGAGGGTGAAGTTAGGTTCACACACCACCTTGTCCAGGTGCAGAAAGTAACCAGCTCCTAACCCTTCGTTTTTCTGCCAGCAGCTTTCTTGTAGTTCTTACTTGGGTCAATGAGGGTCTCTTGCAGTAGCGCCCTGTGCCTTCAGCTGGACATGGAGCAGTGTGACAGCAGAGCTCCTGGAGGCACACAGGCTCGGCAGCACCACCAAAGCACGTGGAACAGCAGCTCAGCCCAGCAGGGCTCACGGAACACCCACCCCACACACATCTCACGCTGTGCAGCACCCACGGCACACTCCACACTGTACAGAAAAGGTGAGAGAGTATGATATGCCACAGTTTTGAAATATGAGGAGACAAGCAGGGAATTACCTAAGTGCCTGCAACAGCAATGAACCCTACAGCCCTGTAAATCTTATGCGACCAAAAGCAGCTCAATGATTGCAATGAAAATGACTATTTTGTTTTATTTTTTAAAATTCCAGAGTAAACCCTCTCAATGACTGCCTCTTTCCTGTAGCTGTATTTCAGGAAAGTAAACAGTGAGGTTTAAGGAACATTCTGTCTGTAACGCAAGTTTGTGCAAAGCTGCTCTGTAAAGCAGCACTGCAGAACCTTGCTCCTGCAGGTGACAGTTGGCCAGACAATGACCGGCAGTGCAGAGGTTTCCTCAACTAGTGCAGCACCCTCAACAAATTTCCTAACAACGCCATCTTGGATCTTCCGTCTTTCCCTTGTGAATCACTGCTTCTGCAGCCAGACATAAATCCTGAGAGTGCCCCACAGAACTTGTGTCCTCGGCCTCCCATGCTGTCCTGAGAGCCTTCTCAGCAACTCCCTCCAGCCTACCAGCCCCTTCTGTGCTGCCCAGGTAGTGTTTCTCACTCTTTAAATTAATCTCTCTGGAGTATCACAGCTGCCCTGAAAGGAGCCCAGTTTGGTCATCATGCTTCTTCCATCTGCTGATGTCTTATTGATGTAAAGCAGCTGACCTGTTAACTAGCTGAACTTGACATTAGCAACCAGAAAATCTAAAAACTGCAAGGAACCTCAGCAGCACAGCCAGCCATGAAGCCACGACAATAAGCACTTACATCCTATAGATAGGATAATACTAGTTAACCTGACTAGTACTTACAGATCTGCTGACAGGTAACAGGGCATACACACCACTAGAGCCCACAGTCACACATCTTTCTGAATGTGCATTATGCAGTTTGTCAATTAACGTCTTTCATCCAGGTATTTGTGTCTCATATTACATATTACCTACATGCAGTCAAGAGCATTGAGAAAACCACTCTGGGAAAGCAATGAACAAACAGGTGAGCTGGTTTTTATTTACATTTCAAAAAGATCTACCCACTGGACAAACCCTGCCTTTTGCTGCTGCAAAGGATGGCAGCCCTGTGAAGGCGCTGTGCCCTGTTCACCAGGTTTGTTTTTAATAGGCAGCCAACAAAAGTCCCTGTGGCTGGAAAGCCGCTCACAACAGAGTGACATGTGAGCCTGCAGCCACCTGAGGTGCTCCTCAGCAGCAGGCCTCAGGGGAATTCCAGCTAAACAACAGCCTGCATTCACTCGCCTGCACTACTGATCAACCCAGCTACTTCAATAAATAAAGCCCTTTCTTAATTGTATCATCCCTTTTATGTGCAGTGTTATCCAGTGCAGCTTTGCTGGCAAATGATGAGATCTTTCAATACCACCCTCCAAGTAATTTATATGTAAATAATAAAAAGTGGGTCCCAACACTGTTCCCTGCAGCATTCACCAATTAATCTCCTTTTAGCTTTTTACTGCCACCCTTTGTTTCCTGCCCATTAGCCAGTTTCCAGTAGACTGTGCCAACTTTCCACTTAGTCTGTAGCTTCATATCTTTTATATTAATAACCTGTGATGCAGAACGGTTTCTCAAATGTTTTCTGAGAAATCAAAGTGCTCATGCAAGAGCATCTGCTGCATTTATTATTATTTTTTAATTCTCTTGTAGACACAATCTCAAGGACCTGAAGCCACTAAGGTTTGATGTTTGCTTCCTAAAGGCACCTTGACTCCCTTTGATCGCACTGTACTTCTCTATGTATTTGCCTTACTCGTTCCTTTCGATGGCGTAATTCCTGAGGATTTCTTCAGAAGGCAGATGTGAATCTAAAGTGATCTCTTTGGACATATTTGTGGAGTTGTCAGAAAGATTTTACTAACACAATGGAACAAGAAAAATTCTTCTTCATTATCCTTCTTATCATTTGCTGTGGTGGCTGGCTTTTAGTTCACTGCTGGCAAAGGCCAATGCTGCCATCAGATCCACATCTTTCCCCACCAAATAGCTGAGCTGCCATTCAAAAAATTTCAGGATGAAATTCTGCTTTTCATCTGCAACAAGGTGGCTCTTGCTAAGCTTTGAAAAGCAGAATTTCCTGCTGAAAGCTTTCAAATTGACTGTTCCATTATGAAAAATAAATATTTAATTCCATGCCAGAGAGTCTCAGCCATGGCTTGCCTGCTTTGTGCTACTTCAGTTGATTATGAGAGGTTCAAATCTCTAGAGCTCACCAACCTGCAGAAGTCCTCCAAATCTGGTCTCATAACAGCTGAGCCACTGAATACTGATTACATTCGTCAGTCTTGGCTGCATGACTTCTCCTCCCATAGCCTGGCACTCTATCAAAGTATCATTTCACACCACCGTCAAATTACTATTATATGCCTATTTCTGGATGTAGTCTCAGGGATGTTTACCTTTCCTTGAGCTAAATTTTGGTGGATATGACATAGAAAAGCTTTGTCACACTGGAAGTAAATTGTTCTGAAAACTCACCACACTGCCCCTTACTTGAGAAAGGACACGGTAATTATGGCACAGAAACAGAAGCCAGAGGACTTGGATCCTCCCTCTGTCACAACCCACTCTGCACTTTAATTTCCTGAGCCTCCCCTTTTCCAGGTCTGGAAACCACACATTGTGCTTCTCTACCTCTATATAAACAATTCAAAATCCAGTGCTGCACAGGGACCAAATACGACTGCTGCTTGATGCCACTGCCTTTGCTTCCAAGTGCCAAGCCTCCCAGATGGCAGAATAAAGATGTTGTTTCTTCATACTGGTTTCTGTGCAAGGTGCGCTGCCGATGTTTGGACAGAACAAGTCAGGGAAAAACATGAGTTAAAGCACTGGGGCTCTCTCTAGGAAGAGAAGGAAGAGATGATTAAGAGGAGGAGGTGCAATGGAACGCAAGCTAGAGCATATGCTACTTCCTAATAATACTCAGGGGGTTTTTTGCCAGTATCTCTAAATTCAGGTGGCTGGTGCTCTGTCTTTCCTCCTCCTGCCCTCATATATTTCTGCCGAATTTAGCTGTGATGAAGATGTGGAAACAAAGCCAGTTTTGCTTCCCTTTTGCAAAGCAGTTAAGCGATCCCAAAACGTGGCTAGCATATGAACTGGATGTCATATTCCAGAATTTGAACACGTACAGACACATTCCCCACACATCAGAAAAGCCCATGAGAAGCTTTGGTTTATAGACACACACAAATACTGCAGCAGCAATTGGCAGAGATGATACTGCTGGGATGCTGTGCTGCAGCCATTACGTATCCCAGAAACACTGGGTCTCAGCATGCCAGAAAGAAAAATAAATAGGTAGAATTGCATCATTTTTCTGGCATTAAACAAATCCATCACAGTGATGAGGGCAGAGCTCCTGCCTGCCGGGCTGAGGAGAAAAAGAGCAGGTCTCAAGTGAGGGACACCACACATTCAAAGGGGGAGAGGGGGAAGTACACAATTGAGAGCAAGGAAACATGAAGAAGGGGCTGTCTGTAGAGCTCCCTCTTTTCTTCAGGGCTGGAATCTCTTAGCACTTCTTTAATTTTTGTTTTTCTAATTGGAATTTTAATACATAATTTTTATATAATAAATATATGTAAATTTTATATCTCTGTTTATAGGCACAGAGGCAAGGAGAGACCACACTGCCACTCTGTGGAGTAAGCCAGACTGCCTTTAGTCGTGGTGGTGCATCCTTCCTCCCTGCCCCTCCTCGGGCCACTATGATCTCAGAAATGCTGTTAGGCCTTGGCCTTGATGAACAGCACCTGGGCTGAGCTCCTCTTGAGCTTATCAGAAACACCGTCTGCTCCCAGGAACTTGTGCTGCCTAACGAGCTGTTTTTTCGAACAGCCTTGGAAATTTATTCTTACCTGAGTAACAACCCAAATGGAGCAACATTGTAACAAAGTTATCAAACTTTCAGAAAAAGTTACCAACCCAAATTGCAGCTAGAACAGTAAATTACTGTGACTGAAGCCAACTTTCTTACAACCCTATAAACAGTGGTTCCAAGTGAGACCCTTTGAGCTCTCCTGGACCACAGCAGCGTGTGTACATACTCTTTTAGGCCTGAGTATGTATGAGTGTGAATATGCTATAGCAAAGGTACTAGGAATGTTGCTCTCTTAGATTCTTAAATATGTTAGATTCGTAAGTAAGTTAAGCCTATAAGTTAGTTACTGCTGTGCTTATAGTAAATTCTATAGAATCTTTTGTTTAAACAATTTCGTTCAATTGTTTAAATTCAGCTATTAGTTAAGTGTTGTTAAAACCTTTAGTCAAGTAGTCAAGTCTGGGGATAAGTTTGACAAGGGGGTCTACTCTGAACCTTGTGACTCAACAGAAGGGTCTCCCTTACTCCTTTTTATCCTTACCCTTTCCCTTATCCTTAACCATTTTTGTCCCCAGCCCCCACATAGATAATTTTTGGTTGACTTTAGTTTTAGATTGATTTACTTTAGATTTCAGTCCAATTTTTTCTCTGTGTGCTTCAACCATCTAGTAAGTAGTAGAGTGAACCCTGCCAACAAACTGTTGTGCTTTCATTTTAATATTAAACCTGCTTTTGCTGATACCTTTGCTGATGATTCTTTGAGAAACCTGAAACACTCACTCATGACAAATTGGCCTTAGAGATGTTCCATGCAAGGTTAATTTAATAATTTGGTTCCTTCCTAGCAGTATGATGTTATTTGTGTGTTTTCTCTCATACTGCCAGGGCAAGTGATAAATTCAAGGTCAAATACTGGGTATGGTTAAAACTTTGGCAATCCAGTTGACAATGGACAGTTTTCAGCATTTGGGCCATGGAAGCAAAGCTGCCGCTTTTTGTGCTGTCATCAGATGGTTTGCCCTTGCTTAATATTTTATGGAAAATATGTGACATCTGTTCCTTGACATAGTAACAGAAATGCAGTTACAGTGGGAGAAAAAAAAGCAAGGCTTGCATGTTCCTTGTTAACAAATACATTCAAATCCCTTTGGAAGGCTTGATATCCTTCACTCCAAGGTCTCCAGTGGTCAAAAACTGGGTGGAATTGCTTGTGATGAGGCAATTCAAAATGAAGGAGGCATTTAAAACTACCCTTAACCCAAATACCCCATAATCTCCTCATTACACCATCATTTGGGAATGCACATTCTCATTATTTGGTGTTTAAACAAAACTATCAAAAGAGTTAAGAACTGAAGGTTAAGGGGCAGACAGATGGAAGCATAAAGTACCCTTCCTATGGCTCTTGGCATTTTCCTGCTTAAGAGTTGATCTGGTATCCTCTGTATAATGCAGGGCATTACACTGCTGTGGAAGACATCCCTTCTGCAGTACACAGATTTACGTCTTCTGTGAAGGCAGCATGATCTAGGCCTTGACAGGAGTTGGAGCATGTGAAGGTGGGAGGAGAGATGGGCGTCTGTCTCACTGAATTGCAAGGCTACAGGATAACCATAGAACAGGGAGTGAGAAGGAATCAGTGCTCTGCAGGGATGTGGAGCAATCAGAGCAAGGGCATGCACTTAGGGAATTTAGAATCTACTGTGAACTTAGTTCCTACTATGTGGATGTTACTATTGTGCTGCACCTTTGGAAACAGCAGCATGTTACCTGGACTGGACCACAATCAGAATGGATGATTTGAGAAGAACAAATAAACACACTAAGTAAATTTATTTCCCTCCCACAAATCAGACAGTTGAACCTTGGCTGTTTTACCTCAGGAGATGAGGACAGGAAAGGTTTGATGTATATATTGGAGTCGTGCACTTTCAGGTCATGATCTCCCAGTCCTCGGGTCACTCCAATTGTTGCCATAACCCGAGCCTGCAAAAAAAGAAAAGCAATGGGATAAAATCTTGTTACATGGACTGTGTCAATAGGGAATGAGATAACATTCTTAATCTGTAACTGCTGCAGTTAGGGATTTCTCTCCCAGAAACTCTAGATTTAACATAGCTAATCAACGTCAAAGCTTTTCACACTCGTTCCATCTCCATTTTTTTCCTTATTTTAAGCTTTGTTTTCATCCACATCTTACTCAGTCACCATCTCTAAGGTACTGGGACTATGGAAACCTAACTCAGTCACCTCACTGTCCACACCAGTCTATGAGAGCATTCCTTCAGCAAATTATACTGTTAGTAGAGGATAAGGAGCTTAATTACTCACATAAGGAATCTGTGGCACCTTCCTATTGGCATATTGTTGTGTATTCCCTTCACCAGGGAAAAGTGCCAAAGGCCACCCTAAATTGCTGAACACACAGGTGACAGCAGCACTGACCACAGTGCTCTCTTCTAGGGAGAGTCACTCTACAGCAGGTCTGCAGTTCCCTCATGTCTACCCCTTCCTTCCCCCAGCACCTTCTTCTGTGGCATGAGTGGGGTCCCAAGAGGTTCTGGGCTCTCCTTCATTAAAGCTTCTCTAAGACTGACCAGGCATTCAGCCTCCCAGGGACACCTGCTCTCTGTGCTGGGCAGATCACTTTCCCCAAACTCGAGCTTAACCACAGCAGCTTCTGAGCAAGGGAGCTCAGCAACAAAAACAGTGAGCAACTGACTCAGAATCATTTTGCCTCAGTAACTCCTGGCTTCATAGGGCCATAAGAAAGTAAATGAAAAAGATGTTCATGAAACATTTTGCAAATAATTATAAACCTAACCAAATTCACAAATAAGCTGCAGGTCTGAACATTCAAAACACAGACTAATTTTGAAGAGTGTCTATTTTTGCATTGAGGTAAGAACCTAATGCAGCAGGAAAGCACTATTTAGAAAACAGCAAGCACACCAATATCAGCAAACTGACACCACTGCATCCTTATATTGATCCTACTGCTGCATCCAGCTAAGCTTGCTGGGACCAACACTAATGATCTCACTGTTCTTAATCACAGAGCTGAAAACAAAGTATACCAAACAGAACAGTGTTTCTCCCTTTCAACTATCAGCCATCACACATCAGCAAAATTCAACAGGGAGTTCACATACACTAACTGAAGAAGATAACGTCAAGGGGTGTTACACCTGACAAATCCTTCCCTGATCCCCCCCTTTCCTAAATTAGAGTTTTGCATCTCAGAGCACTATTAAATATCTTCCTGCTTTGTTCTAGTTATATTTTACAATGAAACAGGAACATTTAAAGTAAATTACTTCAGACAGTCTCATCGTAGCCTATTTACAATGAAAGAAAAACAAAAGCGAACTAAACAACAAATGACTGTGTTTGCTGTAAAATGCTTTCTAGTATGTTGAGCTCCCCCCACCACCCCCCAGACATGAGAGTGATTTATGACAGAACCAAGATATTCTTTCAAGCTGTCAAAACGATAAAATAAAGAGATACTGAGTGGAAAACACTGGACTGCCACGGGCTAAACTGAATGGTAAACAGCACAGAATTCCTTCTTCCTTTGGTCTGAGGAAAGCAAACATGCCCACCTTCTTGCCTTCTCCATATATAAGGGGAAACTTCAAGTCATCTTCCTCAATGGTTTTGTATGCCCTGTGGGGGGAGGACAAACAACATTTATGAAGCTTGCACTCAATTAGTGACCCAGTGCCCTGAAACAAGCAGCTGTGATTTCAAAAAAGGGGGAAAAAAAGATTATTTTTCCTAGGGACTCTGTCTTTGAACCAAGATGGAAATTTCTTTTCCTGCAGGAAGGTTTTCTGTAAATAATTATCCATTTCACCAAAAGGAAAAGTGAAGATGAGAAAATATCTAACATGACAGGCTGCTCCTGTAATATCTAACATGACTGATTGCAGAGAAAGAGGTGAGCTGGAATAACATCCTAATCAGTTAAGATATTGTTGGGTATGACCAGCTATACCATAATACAGTGTCATAAAAAAACGCAAATTCAACCAAATAAAAAAGACTCAAACAAAACAACCCCAAACCCACCAAGAAACTAACCAATGCCTAGATTCACACTGTTAATGTGAAACGTGAGCAACAACAGGACATGTATAGATGGAGTAAAACAGCTTTCTGATCCTGTTCTCACCCTCCAGGACCACAGAAACCAAGACAAGCTTCACATGCTGAAGTCTTAGGCTATTTAGTGCTCACTTGACGTTGGCTGCAACAGTCAAGGTTGTCAGAGGTTTCACATTTCACAGCAGCTTTCTCATGGACAAGAGACAAGAGAAGTAAATGCTCATGCTCTGATTCTGTTTACCGCATGCCTGCGTACTCTACCTTTTACACATCCAGCTGTTGACACTGATGAGGCAAGAAGGTTAGCAATTTTGCCAGTGAGAAATAAAAAAAAAACAACAGAAGACGACAGTCATTCTCATAAGCTGTAGAGTCCTGTGGTTTGTATAATACATGCTTGAGCTCAGGTGCTGGGGTACCTTTTTGGCTAAGGTACGTTGCCCCAGAGGGGCATGCTTCCTGTCATACAAAATCATCCTTCCTCAGCCTTTCCCGGCATGTTGTGCTTCCCTCCTGGCCCATCCATGCCCTAAGCCCTCGGGCTGATACCAAAAGCACCCCGAGTGCACAAACGGGAGGGGGAGGGAAGGTGCTGGGCAGGTCCCCTGCCATCCACTGCCAACCCCTGCTGTGTAGCTCTCCACCTCTCTGGGATGGCTGCCTGAGCTCCAGGGAGTCACATGGGATGAAGTTTAAGCAGTGTTAAGGCTGTGACCTAAACCAGCAGGATATTAAAAATTACGGGTGAAATCCTATATTGTAATCAAACTGCCCCCTGCTTCACCAAAATACGGCACAGGCCTGGGATCAATAAATGGTGCTGTGTATGTTGCATCACCCAGGCAAGCCTTGGACTTACTGAGAGTTGCATAGACATTTAAGCCCTGCCTTTACATTTCCCAGTAATCACAGGGAGGGATCATATTACGGTTTTGGAGGTAAGGGAAGGACCAACAAAAAAGAGAAAAGCAACCAAAATGCATAGAAGAAACAGTAGTGGAGGACTCCTCTCCCATACTACAAAACATTACTATGTATGACATCCCAAAATGAAACTAGGTGAGGTTTGCAAATTACAGAGGGTCCTTCATGTAGCCAAGAATATCTTAGAATATATAACCATAATATTTGGCCATCTCTCTAAGAGACAATACAGTGAAGGCATTCAAATGGCATTCTGTACTGGGGAGGGCAAATAAATTAGCTCTTAACCCAGACAAAAAGACACAAATTACTACAAGTCGCCAGCATGATAATAATGCCCTGATGTTTAAATCCTGAAATAGCATTTAGTTGGGAAGGAGGAGTCAGTCATGCACTTTGCTCTTGTTCCTTCCTTTATTTCCAACAAATACCTCTGCCTCACTCACTAACTTGGATATCCTGGTTTGAATGTAGAGCAAAAATTGTACCGTTTCCTGAGGAGTCCAAGCTATGCCTTGCACAGAGCCAGTTGTGCTCTGACACCAAGAAAATGGGTATCAGCTGAGTCCATTGTGGGCATCAGTCAAATGACTAATCAAGCCACAAGCCTAAGAAGACAACCATTAGTACTGGCTGTTCACACTGTTGTACATATTTGTTAAAATAGCAAACAAAACTAAGATGATGTGACTTAACTACTTGCAGCCCCATTTTTAAAGGAAAAAACAAGCCCATTCTTTACACACAGACTATATTATCTGCAAGGTAACTGCAAATATTTAAGACCAAAGCCCTCCCTTTACACTACACTGTAAGTTGACAAAAACAGGGACCAAGCTTTTTTCCCTCTCTCCTCTTCCTCCTTATATTCTCCTGCACAACACCTCACACTGACTGTGCTTTAGGAAGAAGGGAAAAAAGTATAATTTAGGCCAGTGTCCTTCCAAAGAATGGTCCCCACTGCTGAATCCAGCTTCTTTTATGGAACCATTACAAAAACCACTGTCCCTCAGGCCTTTAACTGTGACACCACGGTATAAGAACATTGGGGGAGGCCATGTTCCAAGGGCTACAGCTAACTTGTTCCATCAGCAGATTATGGAGAGCAGCTGGCTAGCCTGTGACCTCCTGAAGCCGTGCAACTAAGTGAGGGAGCCCCAGAGAGCTACAGTGATTTATTCTGTGGTTTCTCAAAGCCTGTCACCTCTTGGGCTTAGAACTTGGGTGTCAAACTCATCTCAAATGTGCTTTTACTGTTGATGTAGCTATTGCCTGAAAAATTATCAGCACTTAAAAGACAATGCTCAGAACTGCAACCACAGCAGCGGAGGTAGCACAGACACACTGAAAAGCAACCTGAGACACTTTAGAAAAGTACCTATGTCCTGCGTTACTAGAGAAACAGAATTAATAATATACTAGTGTGTGGTTTGCTGCAAGAGAAGCATGAAGCACAGCTTTTCAGCTAACAACTCAGCAACTGCACTGGGCAGACGGAAAGAAGATATGAAGTTCATTTTAATTTATGCCCTGTGAAACCTCCCGTATTTTGTATGTGGGTTTATTTCACACAGACTACAACCTTTTGGACTATTTATCTTGATTTTATGTAATAAAGTTGCATTTATACTTCTGTCTACTGTATATAAAGATATAATATGGCAGTAGGTATATCAAACACAGACATACAGAGAACTTGAGGGGGTGGTTTGGCTCTCTTAATGCCAGCACGGCCTTATTCAGCCCTCTGTGTAATTCAGCCCAGCTCACTGTTTTAACAACACAGCATTGCAACCCTCCCCTCTTCCTGTCTTCCTTGTCCACATCCCAGGAGGTTTTGGTGGCCACTAGGGCATGACAAGAAAGGTTATAAAGACAAGGCAATGCTATTGCTTCCAGAGCTGAATGAGCCTAAAGCCTGTTAAGTGCTTTTGCCACGTAAGCCTCTATTTTTCCAAATGGAAAAACAGGGGGAGCAGAGGGAAGTAGAAAAGGCAAGCTCATGCCCAGCTAGATCTAGCTGCATTTTTTTCAGTTAACTTCGTTTCTTCTTTTCATTTCAAAAGAATTATGAAATGCTACTGCTGTCCAAAAATACTGAACTAGGCCTTGACATATGTACCACCCACAAAGTTACATTTGGACTCAGGATCAACATTTTGGAAAACTGGGCCAAATCGCACCAGGAGCCAAAAGAGATGTCAGAACAAAAGAACTAGGACTGACATGATGTTACTCATATGCTAACTGGAATCTGCTCTAAATTCATGGTGAAAAAATAACCAAGAGCTACTAAATGCACAACACAATCTACAGAAGAAGTTTCTTACAGTGCTGAGGTCATTAGCAGTGCTTTAGCGCTCTTTAAATAAAAGATTATCAAAGTTACCTACATATTGCTGGGTCAGAACTTGAAAAACCAGTCAGCTCCCATATGCAAATTTAAGAGCCAAAATCCTAGATAATGTCTTACATGTGTTATGAGTTCTCCTGCCATATAAGTTGTTCTTAAAATTGGCCTTCTGAAAGCACATTCAAATTCACATAAGAGCAAAAGTTCATGACTAAAACCAAAATCCACATTCCAGTTCATTTCATGGCAAACTGTGTAAGGTTACTGGTCATGAAAAGCATTGTGTTGGCATCCCCAGGCACAACAGATGGTGTTGAAAACACAATCTATCTCTACCCTGACCTGGAAGGTTCAGTTTTGTGCATGACAGGGGAATCCAGACTCTGTGTTCTGCTTTTTCATGGCACTTGGCTTTAGAAAGTTTGTCTGTGTTTCACATCTCTGCTTGTGACACCTAATAGTAAACTGAGAATTAAACCTAAGGAAGAGCAAAGAAAATCATCATCAAAGGGCTTTAGCTTGAAGCATAGAATAAACCTACTTCTGGCAAGCAACCAAGAGAAAGCACTACTGCTTCACAGAAGTCCTAGTTCATACTGAGTACAAGGCTAAAGGCATCTCGGAGACAGGTCTGTAGATTGTGTGTATTTCTAGCACTGCTTTGCTACCACTCTAAAAAACCCCAAACCTAGGGTATCCCCATACACCCTCCACCTGCCCCTACTCTCGTCCCCACCCAAAATAACCCAACTCACAACAAAACTACCCCAGATATCCAAACAACCTCCTTCTCAAGGTCAACTTTCTTTGGTCATACCAACAGAAAATCACATATTAATATCTGAGCAACACAAAACTTTCTTTTTTTTTCCCTCCCACACAAGTAATCAGTGGAATGGAGCTCACCCTTTGGGTAACAGCTTAAATCACCAGTCCAAAAGGAACTGTTCATCTGTACTGTCTGTTGAACTACAGGTATCTAACCAGTGTAAAGAGCATGCTTACTATCAAGAAGATGTGCAGTGCAGGTTAGGCACAGAGCCACTGAAAATTATACAACTTATGTCTCAACTCAGCCATAATCTTAAAAATGTCCTTACACTTGTGCTTCTGCAGAGTCAGGATCTTTAAATCCAGACAGCACTGTCTGATACTAAGTACCCTCTAGATAGGTTAGCTCTGAAGTTCAGTGTTTTGGTATCTTTCCCCTATTGCTCATCTGACACACAGTTTAATGAAACAAAATTACAATAAACAAAGATAATTAAAGCACACAAACTATAGCAGTGTTTGTTAAGAGAAAAGATGATGGCAAAGCCAAATCAATTAAAGACTGATGTACAAGCACATGTGCACAAAACTGTTTTTAGGGGAAGATCTACCCTAACCAAGATAATCTCACAGGCCTTCTTTCAAGTAAAGAGGAAAACACACAAGTTTTAAAACACTCATTATTACCAGAAAATTCAGAAACACCTTTTTATGAACCTGAAAGTATATAATGCTTCATTTTGTAAATCCCAGTTCTGTCTACCAATCTACAAATCAAAAAAATATAAAGTATCTCAGCTTGACTTGTACACATATATGATCTCTGGTTTGGTCAAATCAGACTAGTTTGTGAGCCTTGGACTTCCAGGGAGCCTTCACTGCTGTGTACAGTCCTAAGACGGAGTCTGGACTTCGGAGAGCACCAGCACCATATATTCCTGTGGAAGTAATTCCTAAGCAAAATGAACTATCCATCTTGGCCAGCCTAGTTTAAAGACTCAAGCACCAGAATCTTTTCAGGCATTTCCTGGAATGTGGCTGACTTTTTAGTCTATTCACCTCTAATGGAGCATTAAAAGAAAGTGGTAGAAGAAAAGTTAGGGACAGGATTGTCAAGCATCTCAAGTATTTAGAGAAGTCCTTGACCAAAAAAGGATAAATCAGGGAAAAAAATTATGAAGATATTTAAAAGCAATCTCCCTTACTGCTTTTGTGCTCAGGAGGCTGGGAGGGACAGAGCAAGAGTATTGCAAGTGCTCTCATTCACAGCTTGTGAGCTGTTGAGCTTCCACTAGTGAGTGACAGAACCTGTGTGCAGATACTGCAGCTGCACATCAAGCAGGTTCACCTTCTACAACAGACTCAGCAGGCTGAGTCTTTCTTTTTTTCCCCCAGTGAACTTGCTGCCTTAAACACTTCTTAAAATTTCATTTCTTCTACTCTTAAAAGACAAACAGGAAGGTTTGTCAGCAGTTTACTCTGGAGATAGAGGGGTAAGGGAAGTGGGCTGTTAACACTCTATGGGCTGAGTGCACTGGAGCGCACTCTGATGGACAGAAACACCATTTGTAAATTTGTATTTTGCCGTATTTCTTGTTAAAAGGATGTTTTGAGGCAGATGGGAGAAAGGCTGCGTGTTAAATTCACAGTGCCTGCTCCACACTTGCTAGCTGGGATCCTCTGGAAGCAAAGGAAAGTGGTATTAAGACAGATTGACAAAGCAAATTCTTCTGGGAAAGATCTCTGCAGTGCAGGATGGAGGAGGCAGTGAGACAGCAAACAGAGACCTCACCAATCCACAGCAGTGCTCAAACTCCTCCAAGGAGCAAGAGGCCTTCTCTCAGCCAGAAGCAGAGCCATAAATCAATCTTGGGTAACAAGGGAAAGAAAGAGAACTTCTACGGACCCAGCTGAAGTTATGTCAAATTTGTGCAGATGGGGAAGCCAGAGAAAGCATGAGTGTGGAAAGAGACTTCACCTTATCAGAAAGAAGGGCTGTTTTTGCTTGGGTATTCAGATTGAAGATTATCTCATTCCAGTTTAGTTTCCTTCTGATGAAACAGAGTGGGACCCTTTTGTTTGCCCTTGCATTTGTGGCCCCTGATTCCACACCAAGGCAAAGCCCAAGTGGAGAGGCACAGCCATGTAGGGACAGCTCTTAGATGCACTGCTTCCAGAAGGAGATGCTCTTGTAGGACTTGACTCAGACCAACCTCACGCTTATCATTCTCATTTGGCCCCATAGAGGTTGTCTACAAAGAGCTTTACTCCAGACTTAACCTTTCTCTTTTGTTGCAGCAGTATTATTTTCCTGTTTCTGCTTTCTCCTGCCCCAAAGACACTGGCTCAGCTCCTATGGCATGTGCACACTTGGGGGAAAGAGCCATTCATCACTGTCAGGAGACGTGCTGTACACAGCCGGTCAGCTCTCACCTCCCGCTGCTCCTGCAGCGAGGGCTGCAAATCTTGAAAAGATGCATAACATGCACATTGCAAACAGCCATTCATCATCACAGAGCTGTGCCCCCCGACACCCAGGCACAGCCCAGCAAGCTGCTCTAGCTGTGTGCACCTCCCGCTCCCTGCCACCTTGCAGCGAGACACAAGAGCACAGACACAGAAAGCAAGGCAAGTGACTGCGGATGATGGTTTCTGCTGCAAAAATTATATCCTCTCTCTCCTCCAGAAAGGCCCAGTGCTGCAAAGGTGCCCCATAATCATTAAATTATGAAAATGTAAGTTGCTGGAAGGAAATTAATATCAGGCATGACTGGGGAAAAGGTTGCTTTCTCATGAAGTAATTATGAAATTAAAATTTGATCTCTCCCTGGCGATTGTACAAAGGATACGGCTGAGGTCTCAAACACAACAATACAGCCAGGATTTCAGCAGAAGAAGCACACAATGTTTCACTAGACAAAAAAGCTCAATTAAAAAGAATGGGGGAAGGATAATTTTTTGTAAATTACATGATTTTGGCTAAAAGGCACAATCAAGCAGGTTAGAGCACAGGGTTTGCAGACTTCCAATTACTTTTTACAAGTTGGAATCAAGCTGTTAGGAAATGCAGCTTATCTGAATAAGACTAATAATGCTAAGCTAATTAGACCCTCAGGCATTAGCCAGCAGATAAATTCAGGCCAAAAAGAGGGACACTGTCACTTTAAATACTGCCTTGGGATCGGTGGAAAAGCTAATGAGGAGTGTCAGTTGGGGCTGTTTTATTAGGTGGTTCTCTAGAGACTATAGCCTGAGGTTTCTGTAGCAGGGCTTCGGCGCTTGATTCAATAAATCAATTTATATTAAAGGAGGGTGCAACACAGGCGCCAGCTCCATAAAGCATTTCTGTGGCATTTCTCAATCTGCTCAGGCACTCCTTGGGCAGGCTACCTGAATGTGCTGTCAAAGGACATTGAGCCCAGCAATAAAGAATAAGATAGCGGCTGCACTGGCAATATTTGTTCAAATCAGCTCACACATTACCAAGCAAAACATGTACATTGGCTCTCACTGGGGTATTCTGGATCCCCAATAAGTGATTAATGAGAGCCTGGTTTTTGTGAGCTGGAGTCTGAACCGCAGACGGCAAGGCAGGCTGCACAATGAAAGCAAAAGGCATCCATCCCAAACAAAATAAAACGGCTTGAAAAGTGAAGTTGCTTTTTTAATCAGATGCTTAGAGGCTGAAAGACATTCCCTGTTGGAAAGAAAAGGGCGAACGCAGAGTAGGCTGGCAGCTTTCCAGGCAGTGGGCAATATTGACTCTAGAATAAAATGGGTTTTGCTTAGCGCTTGCCTCAGGGCACCAGCCTCCCAGCTTTGGAATAAATCATGAGGGCGGGCGATTCCCCAGCACGGGCTGACCCTCGGGAGCTGACCCTGTGTGCCACAGCACCCCCTCACCAGACATATGGACACGGAGCTGGCAAGGGCTCCACTGCTGCTGCAAAGATGGTGCACTCAGAGTCAGTGCCCAATTCCCCTGTTCACTGCCTCCTTGGGCTGCAGCCCATGGTGTATGGTGGGTACCACACTGCCTCAGACCATTTCTGATGGGGTGCAGTTCAGCTCTGCTGTTTGGCTCTGCCTCTCCTGGAGGGCAAAGGAAGCAACCAACAAATAGGTCAAAAAATATACTTGTTATCTAGATCTCTTTTGCCATGCTAAAATCAAGTCAAAAAGCTTAAGTTGAGAGCTGGAAACAAGCCTTTAAAGAACTCCACTTCAATGCAAGCAGTAGAAAAGCCACTGTTTTTGTTCCAAGGACGAGCAGAAAATTAATTTTGAAACCACCAAAGTTGATGGCAATTGGTAGTGCCTTCTGGATGTCTTTGGTTAAGCACAGCGCTGTACTGCTACTCCAGCCCCATGGAAGGCTGAGGGGGGAACTCTGGAAGGAGCCACAGTGAAGGACACAGCCAGTCAGAAATGCAAGTTTGGAAAGGTTATCGGATATAGTCAAAGTAAAGTCCTTCAAAATTGTTCACAGTGGATGTACAAGTGAGGGAAATCTGACCAACTGTGTCTTAACTTTAAAAGGCAGAGACAGAGAACACTAATTCTGTGCAGTCCTTTAAAGGAGCAGCTATCACCAGGCCTGCTGTTTACCCCCACTATATTGTCATTTCAGGTAACTTGCCCCCCTTTTTAGCACTGACCACTCTCTGCTTACATGGCCCCTGAGTCTTTCCTGATGCTTCTGTTGCCAGAACTTGCCAAAGTCACCAGGACACCTCTCTCCGATACAAGTTTAACCTCTACAAGCCATGGGCTTGAAAACCCCAGCCCAGAGACCCAGCTGTGAAAGACTGTCAGTAACACAAATATCTGCCAGCAAATTATGGCTGGAGACAGCTTGAAAGCTTGTTCAGCAGGACACACTGCTCTTAAGATGCCTCGCCAGCTACAGTACATGTTTTGCAATAGTTGTTCAACCACAACACACATGGGGCAAGGGTGCAGGAAGGGCAGCTCATGGTCAGCTCTCACCAGTGTGGGATTTATTTTAGGTATATTTAATACAGCATTATTTCTCATTGCAATTGCCACTGCAAAGAAAGGAGAAAGGGTAGGAGTGCTGGAGCGAGAAGGGAAAGGCTGGTCTCAAAGCAGTAACAGGCAGCTTGGACTAGTGATGCGGTACACATTGCTGGATCAGTGGCTGTCCTAATGCTGTGGGGAAACTTGGCAGCTGTGCTACCACTGTGGGCTGTGGAGACAAAGCCAGTGTGGAAACTTCACATTAAAAAAAAAAAAAAAAAAGAAAGAAAAAGCAGAAAGAAAAAATAAAGGGCCAAATGCATTATAACAGACCCAAAGACAATAATCTTTTGTAATCTAAACAAGCTGGGCAAGCCAAGCCATTGTTGAGAATCTGAAAAGCTCCGGAGCAAGGGAGGAGGATAAAAATGAAGAAAAAAAAAAAGTCATACAGCTTCTAATAGAAAACACAAAAAGTATGCTGAATTGTAAAATAAAACAGTTTGTGTTCCTGAAGAAACATCAAAGCAGAGAGTGTTCTACATTCTCTCACTAAAGGATTCAGTAATTATGTATAAGAGTGGCTATTTCTTCCTACTATCACCTGCACCTCTCTACGTGTATGTGCAAATGTCAACACACAGTGAGGTTAGTGACCAAAAAACAACTCAGACAATTGATCATCTGCATTGTATGTGATAAAAGTTCAGCAGCATTTTAGTGTATCAAGCTCTGGCTGGCCAAAGCACCATATGACATTTTCAAGAAAAGGAATATATATGCTAATTTATTCTCCATGATAGATAGTGTCCTTAGAAACAAATGCAAAACAGACATGTCCTCAGCCACTGTGTCCTGATGCATCAGTTGAATCCAGGAATTAGAAAGAAAATAGAAGCAAAATCCTTGAAGTGGAAAACAACCACTAAGAAACCTCTGCAGCCTCAAACCGTCACCTCTGAGGGGCCACCAAACTGGAAATTGAATGTCTTGTCCACAATCTCAACCATTAAAATTGACCCAGACTCTTAGATAAACAGAAACTGATTGCTTCTCCTCTGCCTAGGAGATCACTGCACACAATTCAATGGATAAGAAACACCTTGGGCAAAACCTTGCGAAAAGAAATGGATCCTTATTTAGAAGGGCTCTGTTTTACACAAATGTATGGCAATAGAGCAATTTCCTCATCATTTTATTGTCCCGAGGCAACCAAAGAGGTAACTGATGCACTAGTTGTGCAATATGGAGCAGATAAAAGACTCCAATTCTTTTATTAGGACAAAAATGTAGGCCCCATTTTTCACTTCCATCCAGAAGTCAAAAGGAACAGCAGGGAGAGGCAGCCTCATCACAGTCTCCACATGCTTCTGCTTGGCACAGGTCATCTTTTTCTGGGACAATACTGTGATGAATTCAGACCTGAATTTTCAAGTCATAGTTCAAGCATTTATTCCAGAACAACTGCTTACAGCTAAGTCTATTTGTACTGAACTGGTGACAATTTTTGCACTGACCATATTAGAATCTCTAACTGGATCAACATGTGTTCTAGACTTGAGGAAATTCAGAAAATCAACTGGAAAACAACTGTCTTCTCCTCTCTGCTATATGCTAGAGCTAAGAGAGTTCACAAACCAGTACTGAAAAGCAACACATTGAATCAAATCTGCCAATTTGAATTATCAAAGCTCTTCTACCTTACTCATTATTCTACATTTAGAATTTCTGTTCCTTTTTCTAATGCCAAACATTATTAGCTATGTAATAACCATTTTGGATAAGGTAAAGTGCTATGCACACATTCACAAGTGAGGTAGAAACTAATATACAGAATTATCTCTTCACTTAACTTTTAAACTTTCCAATGCTGTACAAATCTCAACATTCTGCTGGTGATTTGGACTGGAAAAATTATTGTAGTAAGCAAAACTTCCACTAAGTTTTTTTGACGTTTCATTTGGAACTTCTAGTGTGCATAAATAGTTATTTTTTCCTCTTCATGCTTTACTTTGTATTTATCAAAACCAAATTTGATCACTGTGATGTCCATTTGCATTAATCACCTAATTCTTTTGCAGTACTTCATGGTCATTCTTGTTTAACAAGAAAAGAGCTGTGGTGTCAAGTGCCAATGCTACAACTTCAACCATTCCAACCTCATTTCCTTTCCAGACCACTAACCAACCAGGGAAATGCAAAACAGCTCCCATGAACCTGAAGAAACTCTCTCTGCCTTCCAACCATGATGACAGAAATCTGTTCTTGCCCTCCTCTCAGGAAGTTCCTATGATACTTCTGTAGCTCTTCCCCACATGTTTGTCCTCCCAATTGGCATGTCACATCTTGAAAAAGAGCTTTTGGAAGTCTACACGAAACCATTCTTTACTGATGCCTCCAGAGACATCTGGGAGTTTAACAAAAAAATCTTTCTTTTGCAGAAACTTGGAGAGTGTCTCATGATCTTCCAAATGTTTTGCTGTCTAAGTCCTCGGATGATCCAATGTTCTCATTCTGTTCCTATTCTTTTGCTCATGCCTGTAGCCTTTTTAAAATGTGAAGTCATCATTCTCAGGGTGAAACTGCATATTCTACTAGCAGCTGTTCAAGATGACAGACAATGATGGTTATTCTCAGATTTACATGTTCTGCACAAACACTTCAGATTATACTAAACTTAGATCATTATTCTGCCATTAAAACATCGTTATGTTTATGGTCCATAAAGCATGGAACAAATCAAAAGTTATGTAGAGCTGTAGCTGTATGTGAGCATCCAGGCTTCCCAACCTAAAACAGGCTTTATTTTTTAACCCTTCTGTTCATTCTCTTCCTGAAAGGACATTTACTACAGACACTAAAACATAAATGTCATGGAAATGAAGACCATTTGCATATATTGGGCTTTTGACTTTATAGGTCACGCACAAAACTCACAACAGCAAAGATTAGGGCTTCTCCAAGGAGCCTCTTGAACCAACAAAAAACAATGAAGACATTTAGCCAGAAACAAAAAATCCACATAATTCTTTCTGTCTTTGCTTCTTTAAGTCCATGCTGTTCATTCAAGCCTTTTCATTTTAGGCTGGTTCAGATAGGCCCATGTCTAAAACAATTCCTCAAGGGATATCCAAATCAAGAGCCAGCTGCACTGGAGTAGGGAGGCAGCTCTTCCCTTCTGCAAGCTTTCCTCGGCATGTGAAGGTATGATGGCCCAATGTCTTGGTTTAAAAGACAAATGTCTGACCCACTGATCCAGAATTCATAAAAAGCTACTTCCAAGATAGGAAAATTGTTTACCTTTCAGGAAGATCCCCTGGCACATCTTCCCCTTTATATGCTTGCTCTGCTTTGAGTGCTCACACGTTAAAATGAAACAAGGTCCTGGCTCTGGAGGGAGGTTAACTAATTTAAAAGATTGTCTTCTAGAAGAAAGATACATCTGAAAGAAGGAAATGCCTTTTCTCATAGTACACAGGGGTACACCTCCATGTTTGATGCAGCTTACACTAATCTAAGACAGGTACGAAGCAGGCATTGCTGGGGAGAAGGCTGACCCCATGCTGAGAAGGACACATTCTTACCAGCCAGTCATGTTGAAGTCACGGTACAGCATCCTCTTCCCAACTTCCTTGCGCTGCACCCTCCGTGGAAACTCTAAATGTGTGAATTCATTTCCCAGCAAGTGGGGCTGCATGTAAGCCTGCGGGCAGAAATCAAACCACAGATACCACATAAAACAAGACATCATCTATTTTTAATGAGACAGTATTACCATCCCTTCCTGGTCCCTTCCCACACAAATTCCACCCCCTCCTCTACCCTTCTTTTTAAATAAGGAAGATTATGTGCTCCATTTCAACAAACAATGCACATACACCATTTTTGACCGTGCCTGATATCCAGCAGCAGCCTTTTAGGGAGCAGGCCTCTTGCCCTCAAAATTCTTCATTTCTTCTCCCTGCTCCTCAAGATTTGGGATCTCTAAACCACACTTCATCCATTGACCCTGAAAGAGTCTGCAGAGCTTTGTAAAACAGAACACATGCCCTTTTGTAAGTCAGCAAGAGGGAAAGGAATGATCAAATACAAAACCATGGAGAGACTTGGAGGGATGAGTGTGCAGTGAAGCTCAAGCTTTTTGATTCCTAGTTCAGCTATGCCAACAACACAGAAAACCTAACATTGCTACCACACTTTGTCACCACCTCAAGACAAATGCACCCCATCACACAACACTGCAAATAAACACAAGCTACAGAGCCATTTATTTTCTTGTTTTTGAAAAACTACTTCCTTCATGCAAAACAGACTTCTATAAAAGCAGCAGCAGTTTTGTGTCATTACTGCAACTAAGGTCTTTGATGGTTGTACTGCTCAAATGCTGCTCATGTCCTTTCTGGTGCACTGCTCTGCAGATGCTGAGAGGCCTCTTTGCCAGAGCTGTCCCTCTGGCTCACGTTCTCCAAAGCTGACCATAGTTGAGAGCATCACGAGGCTCTTCATCCACGGTATAAATTTTTGGGCTGAATTTATACATGAGCACTTGACATGATAGGTTAATCCTAAACATACTCTGTTTCTTCTTTTTGAAATAAATCTCACTCCTTTTTCTTTAGTACTCAAATAAACAAGCCTTTCTCCCTCTGTCTGCAAAGCTGCGTTGTGAACGAGCTCTTATGAAAGACAGTCAAATTGGCTAGGGAACCGAAAAAAGTTGCAATTCTTAACCTTTTGCAGATAACTCTTTTTCCTTATCCAGCCAGTTGAGGCAATAAAGTCTGCCTTATCTTCAGCAGCAGCTGCCATCAAGGAAGACGAAATGAGCTGGGGTTTAGTTTGTGTGTATGTCATAAATCTAGTGCTCATCAATGGTAAGCAGGAAGCACTGGAAGCCCTCATTGATCTACCTGGCATCTGTCATGCAGATAGTTCACAATAAAATATTTCCTGCATTTAAGAGTTGAGCCTGCTCCCGCTCAATTTAATAGGAGCTCTATCAGGCTCAGCACATCACAATGCTAACTTGCTATCGGCTTGTCCCTGTTCCCATCGCCAGACATCCTTCCAGAAAACACCTCAAGCTTGGTTGAAACAGGACTGAGGAAGGTTGCTGTGTGTAGCAAACAAGATTGGATTCTGCTTTCAAGAGATGGTTTTCAAGCATCCAAGCGTGATCTTGACATCGTGATCCTTTCCTGGAATAGGAACTCCATCAAATTCTCTCTGTGTACAGTTAAGGCAATTACATTTTTTTTCCTGCAGTCTACAGTCAGCCAAGGTCCCCTTCTCCACCCAACTACTGTTCTCAAGGACCCTCTAATTGGATCCCTCTCCTCATTACAGAAATGGTTGAGAAGCAGTAGTGACTTTTGAGAGGTTCAGCAGTATTAGTCCACATGAAGTTTTTCATACTTACAGAACTTCTTCATTCAAAGGTACACGTAAGCTTTTTATTTTATTTATTTTCATTGCAGTTGCAAAAAGGATGGAAAATTCCTAATGATTTGATGTATCACAACATATGAACGACACTTGTTTATATGACAACAAACAGCTGGATTTTTTTGGTATTTTTAAAATTTTTTCTAGTCTATGACATTGTAAACAATTAAGTCAGTCTGCTTTGAAAGTGCAGTTCAGTTCACTTTTAAAAATGCACAGCCTACCTTGATTAAAACATTACAAACCAGTACCAGCTAAAGACTGTTGCCTGCCTACAAAACAAGGTCATACTTAAAGAAAAAAACCATCACACCTGATACCAACATGAAGTTACCTAACCTTCAGATTGTGAGATTATTCACCAGTCTGGATCAGAGGTCCAGAAGAAAAACATTATAGAGGTTTTTAGCATTTTTAACTTAAAAACAAGAATTTCCTTTATTGTAAAGGTAGCGATCAGGAGAGACTGCACTGCATAAAGATGTACTCAGATGGAAAGTCTGAGGTCACAACTGAAATAAGATTAATAAAGCTGGCACCGTTACCAGTGGACTGCTAATGTTCAAATAAGACTTCTCTTCCGCAGCCAAGCCTCAATGCTTGATTTATAATCCAGGGATCTTAACTTGATTCTAATATTTTTGGCATCAGTAAAACAGAGGGAAAAGAGCAATTTGGAAGCTTCTGGTGTTCTGTGATCTGAATTCTTATGTGAAGAAATGGGGATTTTTGTTGTGCTTTGCTTTGCTTTTTAATTTTCCATATTTTTTACCATTTTTTAAAAAGTTATTTTTGATGCTTCACGGGTAATTCTACACAGAGAAGAATGTTCCACTATAAAATTCAGCTGCAACATCCAGTTGGGTTTGTTGAGAACTGTTCTTCATTTACAAGGTGGGGCTCTCCTCCCCAGCTCAAAAAAACCATGCTGGGCAGCAGAACCAGAAAGTAAATACAAAGCAACACTTTGAAAATCTACAGATCTTTCAAATAGATATACAAGCAGACACCATAAAATGATGAATCCCCTCAAGTGATCAAACAAGAAACAAAAATGGTAAGTGAACCGACCACCAAAATTTCACCTGTGATGATGCAACATATTTTCCATTTTTTAATTTGTTTAGTCTCGATTTGCAAGAACCTCAGATCAGAAACACCACTCAGAGAACCTGAAATTTAACAAATAGTGTAACTATCAAACAATTTCTATATCCTTAAAAGGTATGTTCAGACAACATTGTTATTCTGTGTTATGGAACTGGAACATTTTTTGTGTTTTCTGCTTCAGAAGCTATTTGAGCTTTTTGGCATAAACCTGGCATAGTCCGCATCGTGTGTTTTTGGTACTCTGCCATTCTATGGTGTATTTTGTGGCTGAATGCATTGCATTCAAAATTAGTTATTTAAAATGGACTCCACTCAAGGAAATATTAGTCATGGTTCTTTAAAAAGGCCATTTATTTCCTGCTATGTTTCCTGATGATTAGAAGAGCAAACATGAAATTAAGATAAACCTAGACTTACACATTAGCACGCTAGTTAATTAGGTGGCAGGAAACACTGCATGTATCTCATCTGTACCTCAGTAAGGCCTGCCAATGCCTTTTCCAGCTCCTTCAGTAGGCACTGCACTGGAATGTTGCTGGCACTAGTGGTTTCACTGTGTTCTGTGTTATTTTCAGAACTGCTGCTTTCCCCTACACGAACTACATCTTACAACTTCATACTTTTATCATATCATGCCCTTTTCTCCAAAAGGATATTCTACTACAAGGGACTACTGCTCTCAACAGCATGCGCAGCCCAACGCACCCGGAAGTTTTGCAGATGACTCAGCCATTTTCATAGGACACATTTAAACCAAAGAGAGATTAAAACTAAAGGATGTGGTGGTAAAAGGAAGGAAAAGAATAGAAGCCAAATCCGTCCCTTGATTGGTCTCTTATCTTGTGAAAGGCCCAGACCCTTTCCATAGAACCACACATCTCTTTTACCACAGCATCATGCACTCTGTCAGATGGTTGAAGCAATCCTACTCTGGGTGATACAGGGAGCCACAAACAGTAAGAGAATTACATCTTGACTGACTTGTAATTGAAGTGCTGACTGGACATTTAGGAGATCTAGGTGCATTTCCTCTTCAGGCTCAGGTTTTGCAGGCATCCTTCAGCAGGTGAGTTAGTATCACTTTTATCCTCACCTGAGCAACAAAGTAAGAATAGATCCCCTTTGAGCCCATGACTATCTGGGCTCATGAACCGTTGTCTGAATGGTTACAAACACAAAGATAATCTGTGGTCACTGTCACTGGTGGCCACCTAGTCTCTACTAGCAGTGACACCTGCACTGGCAGCAGTGGTGCACCATTTCTGGTGAACTTTTGAGGGGCTGTTTGGCTGCAGTCATGAAGATGCTACAAACACCACACTGACCTCACGTGACATCTCAGAAGTGCAACTTCAGTAACTAGTAGAAATACACCCACCTGCAGTATGCTCAATTCACCATTCATTTTAAACACATTTTCCAAGAGAATAAGTAACAACATCGATCCTATTTACTGTTGCAATTTAGACTATCATGACTGAATTAATAGTCTCCTCAGAAGATGAAAGGAAAATTGCTTCTGGCTGTCATTGCCTGCACAACTGCTGAATGTACCAGAGCAGTTCCCAGGCAATACTGGATTGTTTTTCCCTTCAAGATACACTGATATGGTAAGCCAGGACTTTTCCCAAGTGCTGTGTGGAGCTCTCCTGCTACAGTGCTAAAAGCAAAAGAGAGACAGAAATTCAAAAAAAAGGAGGCTTTTGAATGCCCACCAGTGGAAGGGAAGCGCCATGGTGCACTGAACCTCTACAGAAGCCGAAGGACCAAGGGAATACTGGTGCAAAGCTTTCACACTTTACATCTTAAGAAGTGCTCTCTGACTGAAGGATTGATTGCCTTCTGCAATACTCTCAACAAGCTGCCTGACACAGAAGTCTGTCTCTGCCATACAGCCTGCCTGAAGTCTGCAGCTGTATGCTGCCTGCCCTCCTATGGAGTGATGACCATGCTCAGAGCTGCTTCAAAGTCAGAACAACTGGATAGTCAACTTTTTCTTTTCAGGTTTCCATGCCAGAGGCCTACTGCCAAGGCCATTCTTGGATGCATGTCAATAAACCTGCCAGGACAGGAAAAACATTGGCTTCCCTCCCCTCTCAGTTACTCTATCAGTACTAGCTGAAGCACAGTTTTGTCTAAGACTAGATTGGAGGACTTCATATAAAGAAACTCACATGACCTGAACAACTCATTATCCCATGGATTTCTTTCCACACAGAAATTAAGGCTCAGAAAAGAGGGCCTAAAAGAACATCCTGTGTGACTGAAGCAATCAACAGGCACTAAAGGCAGAGGAAAGCTCCTTCATCCTGACTGCACCAACAGCGTCTGCTGCACAGGGAACAGCCTGCAGGCTGTAAATCCATACCGTCCCTTTGCTTGTGCAGTAACTTCCTCATAGCGAGCAGTATCTTTGCATTTACCAAGTAGAATATTAATGCTAAAGTGATTAAATTATTTTCTTCCTATTGTGCAGGAACAGCAGCGCACCATGTTTGAAACAAAGAAACTCAGCTTTAACTGCAAATAAGAAGATACACTCAAAGTAAATAACTTTCAGACAGGAACAACAGACGAGAGATGTTGATGGTAGAATAATAGACTGATAGCAGAACCTGGGGACCGACAAGCGAGTAAGAGGAATTATTTGGGATCTAATCAGCAAGACAGATGCAAACTTTGGAGTGTAATGCTTATGCCAACCTTGCAAGAAATTTGGGGTAATCTTCTTTTTTTTAAACACTAAAAATCTTGCTTAGGGAGTGTTATGTTTGAAATGATCTGTAATTTTGTTTCATGCTCTTGCTGTCTTGCATGTATTCTCTTCGAACGTGATACCCATAGACCTGGCATATTTGTTACATACAGAATTAAAATAGACAAACAAAGGTAAAGGAATTTTCCACAGGAAACAGCAGAAATGTTTTTCAGATCAGCTACTGGTTTCAAATATAAGCCAGAAAGCACATCAAAAGAGAAAAAAAACCCCTTGTAGGCAATGTTTTATCTCGTATTTCCTACAGAAGTAGCGGACTCCCTAGATGCTAAAGACACCTTTTATTTTAGAGGCAAACAAATTATTTTAAATGTAACTGAAATGTAAATATTTATTAGGCCTCTTTTCCATTTGGTTCTTTGAATATGAATAGTCCCAAAGCAGTACTTCCTCTGAAATTTTCAGCTTCAAGCCGATGAACCTGACTGAAAAAAAATCAAACGTGACAATTGAGGAAACACAATTTTTTCTTTAAAACCTTACACCACCACCTTCCAAACACTGGCGTTTTGTTTAGTTTCAAACCACAGTGCTTGGTCCAGGCTGAAAATAGAAGATACCTTAGACCTGGGAACACCACTGGCCTTGGCTTGTCCACCTTGAGTCAGGCAAGGCTGAGAGTGAAGCCTGCCTTGGATGAAGCTTAAATTTCTAAAAGGAAAAAGCAGGAGACCAGAAGAAGCACAAAGGAAATCTCTCAGCCATGTTAGGAATGGCATTTTGACAAACAACTAATTGACTTCAACCATCTGACCTGTCCATCAATGAAAACCTTAAAAAGTAACAGGATGGTTTGTATGAAAAATAACACCATACATTTTGACTTATATTACTCAGGCAGCTTATCAGCCAACACAGCTTGGTCTATAAAGCATCCCACATGTTCCCAGCTAGTCACCCTGTCCCAGCTTTATGGGTGCTGCTACACTAAATAAAACTAGTCTTTGATCACCCATCCTATCCTGCAGCTACTAATGTTCACTGAGATCCCTTCTAAGTTGGCTATCTTTCCCCTGATGGAGATACAACCAGCACACCGTTAAGAGTAAATTAATCAAACTCTGCAGTACCATTCACATACAAAGAGCAGTCTGTGGTACTTTATACTGTCACACAGCAAGCACTGGGATGCTCATTAGCTCTGTGTCTGAGCTCTCAAAATCCAACACCAATGAGCTGCTGAAGGGTATGCAGCTGAACAAGGTACACAAGCACAGCCATGCTAGTCGATGGCCATCGCCAAAGAGGTAATAGTCCTTTTATTGAGATTTGCACCACCAGGGTTTTCTCCACATTTGTTGATGGCTTAAAGACATACGTGATCAGTCACTGGTGTTCAGTGGACACATCATCCTTCACTGAGTCACAGTAACTCAGCATCATTTCTCTGAGCCTTAGATATTATCAGGCAATGCTTGTCATCAGCAGCACCTTATTTGCTCCTCAGGTCTCTTACCAGATACTGAAGTCGCTGGCGTTCAGTCTCTGGAGTGAATTCTGAAGACATTGGAATGACTTCACCATTTCGGATTATTATAGCCCTGTAAAAGTAATAAAACATCATCAGCATAGAAAAAGAAGGTAAAAAAACCCAGAAAACCATGGGGTACAGTTGCAGTCTCGTTCTCTTCAGAATCACGACAAATAAAGACATTTCTTTTCCACTGAGGTTGTCAGCAGAACAGGGTAATTCCTGCCCTGCGTCCTTCAGGCTGGGTAACAAAGTATACTTGTATAAACCAAGTTCATTTTAGAGCTCACAAAAACATCCAAGCAATAAAGGCAAGAGTTACTTCAATTGATGTCTACAGGGTATCCTTATTAAGTGAAATGCAGACACCCAGAGGAGATGCTGCAGAATCAGTGATTGTAGAACAACTCTTTGCAGGTTTTAATACCAGTTGTGGCTGACACTGTCTAAACTACTGGCTTCAAATGACTCATGCAAGCACTTTCCAATTATTGACTGGTCATATGTCATGTCAGAACATCTCTACTCCAACAGCAAATGGAAATAGCAAAGCAAATCCTATTTAACACAAATTTAACTAGTTACCTGCTGAAAGATGGCAGGTAATGGAATGATTGTAGATTAGCCAGGACACGCTTCTGCAAATGGCAGAGAGAAAATTTTCTCAAACACCTGCCTGTTGCGTCTTAACAATCTGCTATGCTGCACACAAAATATGGTCCAATCTTTCCCTGGTGTAATGCCACTGGCTGGAACACAAGTCACAGGAAGGGAGAATTCACCCAATATTTCTGCATTCTACATTCATGTATTCACTCACAGAACTACGTTCCTTTATCTTTCCATTATTTAGGCAGTTCTGTAAGCAGAGCAATGCCTGGCACTTTTGAAGAGCTTGGTAAACTATGTATCATCCCAAAGACTTCAACGTCTGTTGTGGAACTGCCTCAGCCACCAGTAGATTAATTCAGTGTTTGGATAGCAGCAGTGTACCAGCTCCCCTCTTGAATTTAGACAGAATTTGGTATAGCTAAAAAAGTATTTGCCACTTGGATTTTAGTTTCTCTATGTTTTAAATGGTCCCATTTCTGTGATCTTTTCACCCCACTGACGTCCTATTTATGAGTTAGCTTACTTCCCTTGATAATTTGATTGATTTGCTATCATTACTTCTATGCCAGGTATTCTGATGGCACTGCAAAGCAACCAACAAATATAGTAGGCACACAAAGACTGAAAACTTAAACCTCTAAATTCAAAACACAGGCATCCTGAGAAAACCAACTCAGGTACAAACCTGAATTTCTAAAATTAGTGGCACTGGATAGATTTCCAAGTCTTGTGGTTAGGTCAGTGGACTAAAACTCTCTCCAGACTGTCACCTACTATTGCTAGTATGCAAAAGGCAGCAGCATTATCTATGACTAAATGAACTGTTCACATTTCTGAGATTCACGTTGCAAAAAGCAGATAGGTTCAGGATGGTACTACAATGGGAGATGTGGGAAGAAGCTCAGGCAATGAGGGGAAAACTGATTTGCTTTGAAAGGTAATAAAATTCATGCTCTTGGACTTCCAGCACTTCCTTGCAAATAATCCCGTGTAGAAATTAGAGGTGGCAAGAGTGCAGCCTATATACTGAAGGTTCCCACTGGCCCTTAATTAAAACCAGTACTATGTACTTGAGACAGACATGGTAGCTGCAACTCTTTAATTTCCTAAAACAAATTTGTGCATAATTTTGGACAGATTTTTTTTCTACTTTAGGGAATCCAACTACATTACAGGCTTACAAAAATGCCTATCCAATTAAAAATAATAAAAGTTTGCTGAAAATCTTTTGCATTTCTGAGACAGTCATTTAAATACAGACTAAGAACTCTACCACCTCTCTTCTGCAACAACACATTTGTTTTTATTTTTGCAGTTCCTGAGGTATTCAGCTTTGAACCAGATTTATTTACGCAGACAGTGAACATTTTATATAACTTTTTTATATGTTATTTGATTCACTTGAGTAGGCCTCCACTTAAGGGGTCTGTGGGTTTACTACAGAATATATACTCTGGCAACAGTCTAGACCAGACTGATCAAAGGAGCTATCAGACACTAACCAAATTTTACACACTAGTTTAAGTGAGTCATAAGGGATTTTCTGATCTTTTGCTTGTCTGCAAGAGCTAATATAAAACCACACGTTGATATAACCGTTAGCACATCAGGCTAATTTTCTAATTATTCTTTGCTTCCCCTTTAATCACCACTTCACAGGAAATCCATATTTTAAAGACCATTGAGACCAGTCTGGGGTTCACCTTTTTCTTTGTGCACATTGACATACTTTCTATATATGTTGATACCTGTCATTCTCACTTCTGTGGGTAGAATTTGGCCCTGAGGGACTCACATCAAATAAAAAGCAATTCAGAGGCGAGTGGGTCAACCTTTCATGGCTCAATTTATTTTCACCAGAATTGGCAGCCACCTGGGATGAAAAGCACAACCCAGCACACACACACATACACAAAAAAAAATCTTCAGAGGAGGAGGAATTAAAGTAATACTGTTGATACCTGGTAAAATAGAGTTTTATGTTTTTCATTAATGTTTTCACCAGTTGGACTTTATTCAACTTGCAAGTTACAGCTGCTCATAAAGTCAAATGATTTGATCTGAGGAATGAGACAGCTCTAGATATGAGTAACGGGAGGGACACAGACATACACGTACAAGGCACTGGTCCAAATTCAACTGTGGTGAGCTTATAAGCCCATACTGGGACCTTTCTGCACTAACTGCTTAGCTGTTTCATGACAGCAAAGGGTATTTCTGATGGCCCAAATGACAAGAATGGGCACATTTGTTGGCTATCTCACTGAGGAAGCTGGGTGCAAAAGCCTGGCCTGGGAGCCACCCTGCTCGGTGGGATTTTCCCCTGTGATTGAAAAGGTGCCGAATAAGGCCCTAATTGGGTTTGGAGACTGAAGTGCCCTTTCTGTGACCTTGCAGTGACAGAGCTGCCAACCAGCGACTGAAGGCTTTTTCCACCGAGCAGCCTCCAGAGCCCAGAATTCAACAGCCCAGAGTCAATAACTGCTCACGAGGAGGGAGCCTGGCTGATGCAGCAGCTGCAAACAGCTCCAGCAACTGCTTTTAGAGACCCACTAGATACGGTCCTGCAGGACAATTAATTTTGACTTTGCACTTCCTAATGGACTAAGCAGCAACATGGCAACTAAGCAGCAGTTACATGAGCATTACTGCTTCTGCCATGCATGAAACACACGTATGCAAGGAAGTAGTGTTCTGAAAGCATTTAAACTCCCCATGTATTGAGGATATATGAATGTATATTTTATGCCAGAATACAGCTGTCCTATTAAACTGTCAGAAATAACTACATAGGAAGCAAGAATTCCTTGAATAGATGCAGCGCCCAGAGAGCATTTGATTCTGCCATGTTTAATAGTGACATTTTAATTTCCACCACACTGGTGAAACACATTATAGCAGAGCCACAGGGTGAGCCTGCCAAAGGCAGATGGATGATTCATGTTTGCCGAGAACAAGTATGTCAACACTAACCAAATATTCTCTGATGACAAGGTTGCTTCAGACCCACACCAATCATTAATTTATATCACCAATGAAGTAGTAATTAAAAAGAAAAGCTTTTTTTTGGCAGGATTGGAAATTGGGAGTCACAGATCTGCAGACTCCTCAGTGCATTGCCCTCCATGCTCTGATGCCCTCTCCACACACCATTGTCTACAGCGAGAAACTGCTCTGAAGTCTTGAAGCCACAGAGGCCAGTAAGTCACTTATTCTGATCTCTTCTAAAAACAAACTAGATTTCCCTGAGTCCTTTCCTCTCTTTTGAACCCTAACTCTCTACCCACAGGAACTACAGGATTGTACTTGCCATTGCATTTCATATCCTCTGCATGACAATGAAAGTATGTTCACTAATCCAGAGCTGGGATACTCACAGTAAACTGGAATATATTGAGGAAAAAATTTCCCAAAACACAGCTGAAGTAGCCTAAAATGGAAGAAACAAGAATCTGATTTTGTATCTCTTTTGGCCTCTCCAGCTCTTCTGATCCAGCGAAACCACACCCTGAATAACTAAATTGGGAGCAAGAGATGTGCCAGTGGCTCAATGCACAAGTCAGGACTGGCAGTCATGGCAAATCCTACAGCCGGCTATGTCTGCTCAGTCACATGCAAATGAAAAGAAACACCAGGAGCTTAAAAGGCTGCATGTGCATCTACAGAAAACAGTGCATTTATCTTTTGGATTCACATGAGAGTATAGTCCAGAATGATCAGCTAAATTCACACAGAATATTAAGTATACAGTTATTTTCTATATTCAGATTCAATACTTAGAAATCATATTTAGTGCCTTAGTATACATCTGCTTTTAAAATACATGGAGATTGAAGCAACAAAAGGACAAAAATCTGCCACTGTGCTATACTGCTGCTGTGATGCTCAAGATGTAGCAACAACACAGGCTTAAGGAAAATATTGATATATCAACTGCTTTTGCATTTTTAATATGGCTAACAACTACCACCTCTCCTCAAATCAAGCAGGGTTTAGGGTTTTTTTTGTTTGTTTGTTTTATCTTTTGTGGAAAACATAATCAGCTGAAAATTGCACAGCATCCTTTCTATGTTTCTTATGAGAAACAAATACAGGAAATTCATACATTTTAGAGGAACCTCTTGTTGGTTACTCTCATTTAATCATACAGAGAAAGCAACACTTTAGTGAACAAGGTCAAAAGTGTAATTCCACTGCTGTCACAGGTCTATTGGGATTCTGGTGTTCAAAACAAAGGGACATCTCCAACTCTTAGGAGTGTTCAGGGGACAGCCTGATTCCGTTACACACTTTTTCAGCCAAAAATTATTTGAAACGCAACATTAAACTGCACATTTCTACAACACAGGATAAAAATCTGGTAAAGGTGACAGAGAAAGACCATTCAGAAAACCCTTTTTGACAGTGTATATCAATTCCAAGCCAGAGGGAGGATGTATCCATTTTGTCAAAAGGTGTTAAGCATGTGGATTCAGTACAGATGAAGCAGAAGTGCCTGGCCTGTCTGCAAAGGTATTAGAAATGTGTCAATGAAAAAGAAAGAGGGATTAAACTGACAGAAAGAATAAGGCAGGGTTTTATTACATTCAAGGGGGAACTAAGCAGTAGATTTTAATTAGGTGTGTCACAAGATCGTTGTGGAAAAAAGAATGGAAATCCTAGAACTACTATAGAATCAGTCTATATGGGTACTTGTTTACATTGGTAACTAAATGCATATATTTTAACAATCCAGGAAAGATCAATGTTAATGTTTGATAAGCTTCAAACCAGCTGTGCTTTTTTTTATTTATTTCTTTACCTTTTCTTAATTGCTAAGAAGTGAAAGACAATGACTATAAAATTATTAAAATGAGAAATGTTTTTCTCTTCTGTAAATGAAGTACTGGAACTTACAGCCATTATGATTACTGATAACTTTTAATACATGCAGCATTGGCAACTTGGTTTTACTTACTTAAAACTGAATTACTCCCACTTTGTCCCACACAGACCCATTTCTCAATGTTTCTTTAAAAACCAGGTGAACAAACACCTCACTGTGCTGGCAGTAACTGTGGAACTGATCTCATATTCCATCCCATGTATTCACTAACAACATGATTCTATAGTGCAAAGCCTTTAAATGATTTCCTTAATTTTATGAATTAAGGTAGGCTGGAGATAGTGAAACAAACCATTATGTAACATCTACCTGGCATTAAAACAGGTTCCAATGATGATATATCCATCACCATAAAACTCAGGTGGAAGCAGCAACCCTCAGCAACACCAACGGAAAAAACACTCTGGCTGCCTCCCACCCATAATATCTAAGATAATGCCCCAACTCTTGGCATCACTATCAAGAAGAAAACAAGCAACAAACCAGGGAAGGAGTAGAGCTAGTGAAAATTGTCTCTGTCCTCACTTTCCATTTACTGTCACTCAACAGTCCTGCCACTCTGATTTCTTTGTATTCTTCAGCACAAACATAAGCCCGTTCACAGAAACCTTGTGACAGGATAGAAACACTGGATCATTTTTCTTTCAGCGGAACAAAGCCAAGGTTAAGTGGGAGCAGACTCTCCCTACTTGTGGCTCTTCTGGGACAATGTAGTTTCATGTTACGTTGTGGGTTATAGCAGGCTGCTCAGACACTTTCATTCATCGCTTGGGGGAACTTCAGCTCCCTCAAGCCAATAAAAGGTGTGAGAACTTGCCTTGGTGAAGTATTGCAAAAGTAATTTCCTACAGGAGCGTGCTCTGGCATTTTCTGCCAGAACAATGAAGATCACTTCTAAACTTCTGCTAAGGCTTTTTGCAGACTGCCAGCCACCCTGGCTGCTCCAAGGGTTAGTATCTCAGCAGCACAACTGCCAAGTGCAGCCCTTGCTCCACTAGGACACTGACTGGGCATTCCCAAGTATTTCATTCAAGGTCCTTTCTTCAAGTCTTTGCCGCAGCATGGAGCCAAGCATGCTATACCTCTCCTGTGGCAAGACAAGAACCTCCTCCTGCCTTTGAAAAGAAGCAGAGAAAGAAATTATGAAATCTAGACCCTGCAAACCTCCCTGAAAGTTGTCTTTCAGAGGCACCTGCAAGCACATGAGCTGTTCCTGCACACACGTATAGAGCTTTACACTGTTTCCAATTACCTGACTCACTCATATTTCTATTTCTAGTGCTTATTTAGTGATTCCTTTGGAGAAGACTTCTGGGCACAATGAGGCTGCTGAAATACTCTAAAGCCACTGTTCTGGTGGTCTGATTTAATTGTATTATTTTTAATAAAGGATCACAAATAGGCAAACAGAAGCTGTTTCTCTAAGCAGAATAACACAGATTTCCATGGAAGGGCTTACTTCTCATCTACAGTAGCACCTGACCAGTCAGGATCTTTCTTACTGCCATCAAAAAATAACAGAAATCAGAATTTTTAGAACTGATCTGGTATTCCATCTCATGTATTCACTAACAACTCAGTAAGCAGCAGTTAAAGGGATTTTCTACCACTGGCAGCCTCCCTCTGCCCTATATATTGCATCTAACCATGAAAAGCACCTGGTTGTCACAAAAAATGGAACTAAATGACTTCAGTTGTTTCTGCATCACTACTGTACAGTTTTAAGTTAAATGTAATGCTGAGCTTGCAGGCTGTCCACAGAGGAAGTAACTTGGAGAAGACACGTTGCCCCATCATTTTTGACCCCTGGAGTGGTATGCTTCTAGTTGTCAGTGCCTCTTTAGTAGGCTGCAGCTCCATTCCCATGGGACTCTACTGTGAATTCCCTGCCCTAGTTTACGTCCTCAAGTGTATTGCCTGGCTGATGAAATCTTAAGTATGGAGTTATTATTAGCACTTGGCTTTATCAATGGTGTTTCATTTTAGGGCTAATTATATATTTTCTTTTATGCCCACCCCATCACTAATGCAATGGCAGTACCTATCTGAATGCAATGTTCTTGTCTGCTTAATTGGGAAAGTAACTTTTGCTATTGAATCAATAGTGACTTTATAAGTTTACCTTTACACTCCTAGTATCGTCTACTCCAGCTCCAGTAGTACTAACCCAAATGTGAATAAACTAAACTAAAATGCTCTGTAATTAATTGTGTGTACTCTCCTGGTAGTTTACATCTCAACGCATCAATCTTTCAGAAAGGGCTTCAGCTGGCAGCTAGAAAACTATTACAAGCCAGTTTATAGTGACACTACTAGCACACAAAAACTGCCCACCATTGGCTCCAACAGCCTTAGGCTGGAGATTTACTGCCCTCTTAGGATTCATTTTGCTCCAATGATTTCAGTGTATTCTTCATCTGAACACAGCTAAGTACAAGGCTGCAATGATGACAGACCACCATGTTTCTGTATCATGGCTGAACACCAGGCCACCAATTACTCAGGCCGTGCCAGGGAAATGAACAAAGAAGTGCAGTCACATCTCTGTGGCCAGCTCTGAGCCCCAGGACTGGTATCTGTGGAATCAGTCTTTTTCCCTGCTGTCCAGGATATCACATTCATCTCCAAGACAAGTTACTATGGCAACTAAACCTAGGCTTAGTGGATGAAGGCATTGCTGTGCAAGCCAGTGTTTATTTTGTCAGTGATATGGCTGGGATATGGCTGTCCATGTAAGATGGAAGAAGTAAGGATTTTTTACCTCTCTGCTCTTCGCTGTCTCACCATTGACAAAGAAAGAATGAATTCTAGCACCTAAAGTCATATCTACTTTGACCTCAGCTTTTCTGCTTAACTCAGCACCAGTGGCAGGATATTGGAACAAGCTGGATCAAGATGCAAAAGCAGACTGCAAGTCACGCTCTCTGCTTGCTCTTCATCCGTGAATTTTTACCCAAGTCCTGCTTCATTCACCCACACAGAAGTGACCAGGGCCATTACTTAAAGTCTCAGGAGCAGGGCTCAAGCAGCATTGCACAGCTGCTTCTGAGACTGAACAGCCTGGGCTGCCTTGAGTTTGCTGAATTCAGGTGACTTGAAAAGCTTTTCAACATAGTAAGGACCACAGCAGACTTTGAAACATTCACCAAGCAAGCCTGGGGTGCTCCCTCTGGCCCCCCTCCCAAAGTACAGATCGGAGCTAGAGAACCAAGTGCCCAGGCTGCTTTGCATGCATTGACCCTGGCCCTGCAACACTGCAATGAAGAACTTGCACGTCTCTGTGCTCAGCTACAAAGGCACAGATTAAAAAGATAGTTTGTTTGGAGTTCGTTGGCTTTTTTTTTTTTTGCCTTCCTTTTTTTTTTTAAAGGCTGAAACTCCATGAGAATTAAAGTTAATAGAATTCTTTATTCCTGGAAACCAATACCAATGAACTGTGGCTTTACAGTTTACTGATATTACTCGAATAGCCAAAATTTTTCTCCTTCCTCATTATCTGTAGCATAAGATAATGTCTCTGTGGTAAGGACCAGTGATTTAACTGAATGTATTCCTCACTGAAAATGTTTACAATGACTTCAGTACCTGCTAATTGCCACAGGTATTGCTAAGGCATATGCTCTCCCAGGAAAAACAAGAGTTTGAAAAAGAAGTAGGACATTTTGTTTTCAAAGCCTACAAACATTTACTACCAAATGAATAATTTCTACCAAGTCAGTGCTGGATATGACATGCCAGTAACCTGAACTTGTCATCCACTGGATAACTAGAAAATGCTCTTCCTTAGCACTGCCCTTTGAGTGAAATGACTTCTTTCTGATCCAACACCTTTTCTTCACACCTTGCCTTCAGTGTTTCTTGAAGTGCCTTCAAAAGCTTTATCCAGCATGAAATCCTGCAGTATCTGATGTTGCTGTCATTCCAATGAATCTTGTGCTCTTGCTTCTCCCTGGAAGGAGGCCAGGCAGGAAAAAGGGAGAAGGGCTTTCTGCAGGCCTGAAAATCGTGCTTCTAAGGAAAAGAGACAGAGGGAACAGAAAGAGAGGACATGGCCATGTCTCCTGAACGTGGCTAATCTTTTCCAACATTTTGGGCTAGTCAGGATCAGACTTCTCCACCTATCAAACTGCAGTGAAGGAGAATGTACATGGCAGAGACTTGCTTTGCTTTGAATTCAGTCTTTCCTCACTACACAGACCTGTGAGCAAACCAGACTTAGGTTATCTGTTGCCCTGAAATGATCTAACATTTTTTATTTTCAAGTGATTCTGTCACAGAATTAATAATAACCTAAAAAGGGGATGTACCATAGATCAGCCAACATACAATCTGTAAGTGTTGCTCTTGCCTCAGGGGAGTCATCTTTTGAGAATTTGGAGGAATGAGAACTTCAGGGGACAAAGAGAAATCCCTACCAATTGCATGGCCTTTGTGTGTTGCTCAGTTTTGAAACTTTCTTTGCCCCATCCTTAGGAGAAGACATGAAAAAGAATGCTTTTCCAAATACTGCAGACTGGAGAAGCTTAGTAACTGAGTTAGTCTTTCCCCTAGAGACCTCTAAGTCTCTAGTATAAAGCACAGTTACTGTTGTTTACGTAGACACAGATGTAAGAAGACAGAGAGGGCTTAGGCAGACCACTCGCAGAAAACAGGGGAAAAACACACCATTTAGAAGATGAGTAGTTATGAAAAACAGAAAATTAAAGCTTCCTAGAAAAACAGTAAACCAAAGACTAAATTAAACTAGTTCTACAATAGCAATATATAAGAACACTTTTTAGTTTCCATCCTTACACAGTGTTAGCGCCTCTGGCAAAAACAACCCTGCTGGACTGCCTCAAGGAAGAGGTCAGATACCATGAACCACAAAAATGGCTCAGAATCATCAATACTGACTTCTCAGAAATTCTATTTAAGCTACACTGCCAGTCAGCAGACACATAGCTGTTTCCATGCCCCTCTCATTTACTTCATAAAAACAAATTAAGCCCCCAAATCTGACTTCCTATAACAAGAACTAACCATGAGGGAAGCAGCTGACAAGCACCATGACAAAGAAGAGGAACTATAAATGTAGTAAGCTTCAACACAAGCAGCAAATCCAGAAAGAACTGAAAAGGTAAACAAATTCAATTTTCAATTCACTATTTTATTACACTGGGAGAAGACTGTGTTATAAACACACTCTCCCACACCTGGTCGCTTGAAGTACCAATGAAGTTACTTTACCTGCACCCACACAAAACCATCACAAAAATATTCACTCAACAAGCTCCTACCATTTAATAAGCCCAAATGCCTTAGCATTAATTTTACACTTGCAAAAAGGAGGAGAAAATCTATTCTGGACATGAGGATGTACGTTCAAGGAGAGTGTGAACATGCCCTGAAAACATAAGTACTGGGGAGCAAAAGCAAGGAGGCAAAAAGATGATAAAAAAGAGCTGATGAAGCAAAGCAAAAAATTCAGTGACCCTGCAAGTCCGTGAAGCCTTCGAAATATCAGGCTCTTTGCTTTGATGCTATGTTCTGCCAATAAATCAAAAAAAGCCCAAGAACCCATTTGCAGATTTAGTGAGGGTTTCAGGGTGTATGGAAAAGTCAAATCAACTTGTGATATTCTGCTTCTTGTATAATGATAAAGGCACAGCTACCCTACATGGCTCCAAGCACAGCACAAAATGGAAGTGCCTGCAGGCTCCGAGCAGCTCCCTAACCAGACAACACAAAAGCCAGAACAGTGCCCGTGCCAAAGATGGTTAATATGATCATATTGCATTACAGTCATTGTAGTGATATTGGACAAATGTTATGTTGCATGAGGCTATACAATAATTGGGCAGTAATCAGTAAAAACATTAAGTCCCTGTTTTACAACTGCTTCATCAGTAGCTATAAAACAACATCCTAATAAAGAGCATAAAACTAAAAAGAACTGAGATTAACAAGGCGTGTTATGGCAGTTTAGAAGTAAAAGTCACTTTAGCAATATAGAATTGAACGACACTATTTAAAACAATGACCAGAGAAGATTTACTATTCCATATTAAAAAAAGAAAAGAAAAAAATAGCAGCTATTCCAATGGCCTAGTTTTCATAGTAAATATGTCATGCTGGTAAGCAAAAAACAGCGCCTCAATGTTCACCAAAAAAAGCACTATATATTGGATAGCTGACTATAGCACTATCAGTTCCTAATCAGATAACCTTGCATGGACAATGCTAATCACTGAAAAAAAGAGAGACAAAGAAACATTAGAAAAAGCTGTGGCTGATATTCAGATATTAATTTTGACTGTACAAGTATTTATATATATATTTATGGCAGAGTCCAAGAATGATCAGATAAGCCATTAGAGAATGAAAGCAGTTCCTTCCAAGTTGTTTTTATCAGGCTCTGAATACATCACCTCATTTTTAGTAGGGTTCTGGTATCATGTGCAGTTAACATGTAATTATTACAGAACTGTGATTGCATCGTTAGCAGAAGTTTAATTATATCATTGACATTAGTGATGCCATAACATCAAGCTCAATAATAGTTCATAACAAAACCTACAATTAGCACAGTTTTTCCTCCCTTTTACACCAACCAAAAGTGTTCAGCTTGGAGAAGCCTAATAGTCCATACAGAAGTGAGCTAGGGCTGAACCTGAAAGGATTGCTGGCTGGTAATTTAGTAATATGGTAATTAAAGTCTTTTCATGATGTAATTACACATCAACTACAAAAGGACAGCTGCTATACAACACTGCCAGGGTACATGGCATGAAATGATTAGATTTGAGAAGCTTTGGTGGATAAACTGAATACCACAGACATAAGTCTGAGGTATAGCTGGCACCACACAGTACATTATTATTCAAGTCTCACACTTAACGTTGCCTTAGTCTCATTGTGATAGGAACAGTTTGTTGCACATACCTTGGTCCTCCAACAGCAGAAGCTCTTCAAAATCCACCTTTAAAAGCCTCTGCTGTTTTGAAGTTCTCTGAAATTATAAAACCTAACCTTCACCTGGGGAGAGGCAGTGTAACTGAGGTTTACATGAACCCAAAATGTTTATTTCCCATACGAAATCTTCTCTCACTGACTCCTATCTGTGGGAAATTAAACTTGATTTATTTGCCGGCTTTTTCCAGTGGGGTAGCAGAGACAGAAGGAGGAGAACGAGGAGAGGAGAAAGGTGCAAATGAGGAGGGGAACTAAGAACTAAGGGTTTTGGCATCTAGTTCCAACAGCAACAAGAAGTCATCCCCTATTTAAGTGAAAGAACAAACCGACCCTTCTTCTAAAAAGCAGATAAACATTTCTTGAAGTAGTTTCTTTATTGTATTTCTCACTGCGCTCCCTTTTATCTGTACAAACCACAAAGTTGACCACAAGGGATGAGACAGCAAAAAGCAACATATTTTTCCAACTAACACAAGTAAAATTTCTTGACTACATAACTGGGCTCTTCAAAATACAGGAATGCACTGTGCACCCTGGCAGTGGGCAGACAACCTCAGTGGCTTGTTTAGTCCTAAAACGTCCTTTTTGTCATGACAGCAAGTCGGATGTTTTGCAATAGCTGGTTTTTTCCCTGTAAGTGGGAAAGGGGATTTGGTGGGAGAAAGACCCAGACCAACTGATCTACACTTTAAAGCTTTAAAATTTCTTTTGAGCTAGGAAAGTCTAGGAATGGACTTACCTGAAAATGAAAGATTTTGGGATAATTCTCCTCAGCATAAGAGAGATCTTCAGTGAAGTCCATTTGGAAAGTGCAAAACCAAACTGTTTTGAATCTGAAGGGACTTTATTACAAATTATTAGGAATGAGAATTTGAATCCTGGTTCAAATAACACCCAGTCTTGCTGATGGTTTCCTTTCTGATTCCTGCTCTCCCTCTTTTTCTGAGGAGATGTTTTGGGTGGACTTAATGAACATGCAAAACTCCTTGAAGACTTAGTATGTTTAACTACAGTTACACCAATACTCTGGCACCCACTGCAGATCACTGCCAACAGGACTGTCTTGCCCTTGGGTATCAGAGGCTGCAATTGAGCTGAGGCTGCTCTCAGGGAGCACAGGAGGAATCCTGAGGGAACTGGAAGCAGCCAGTTCCAGTCATTTAGGAACAAAGATCTTAGAAGTACTAGGCTACTCAGAAGTAAGTCCCGCATGGTCAGTTTTACACAGCGCACTTTTAAGAGGCAATAAAGCAAATTAGCCAACTCAGACTCAACTGTACTTCAAGCACAATAGCACAAGAAAACATGATTATTTCTAATTTAATGGCAGAAGAGATAGAAGATCATTCAGCTAGTGGTTCTGTTGACGAGACAGGTGATCACTTCAAACATGGTTGCAGCTACCATGTGAGGGCTCACTTGACACGATGCAGAAAGGAGTTTCAAATAGGTCACTTGTCAATAGAAACTGGGTGCACAACTTGCAACCTATACAGCAAATTTAGCATCTTAAAAACAATCACCAAGGTAAAAAGCAAAGGAATTTTACACACAAAGGATTTATCTGACTTCCTACACAGTTTAAATCAGTAAGAGGCAATAAAAATCTTAGGTTTAAACTACAAAATGCTTCACTTTTGAGTGTTGTCTCTGTAAGTACGTGGGTGTACACACTACAAACATGAACTGTGTGTGCACAAACCTTAAACACAAACACATAACCACATCAGTCTTCACCTAAAGACAACATGGTTCAATACTTTTGCAGATATTAATTACTTGGCTGTTAATGAACAGAATACAACAGCAGTTCATATCACAAGGGAACTATTCTCTCTGTCCTGTTTATACAGTGCACTGCCAAAAGAAACATGTGAAGTCTGAAGTCTTGCAGGAAGACCCTCACTATCTCTCTCCAATGATGGTAAGGGCAGAGTTAGAGATGGGGAAAGAATGCAAGTGAGAGATTTCCAGTATGCTCCTATCATCAGCAGCATCAGAAGACAAAAAAAAAGCTTATAATGAGTCTTCAAGCACCCAACTTCAAAATAAAACAAAGCAACAGCTCCTGAGCAACAGCATTCAGTTATGAGAAATGTACAAGTACATGAGCTAGAAGAGGAAAAGCAAAAAACCTATACTGTGATAGTCTGTCTCCCTCTCCTCTGCCCCCGATGCAAGAGTAGCAGCTATTTGCTTACTGATCACTACCTTCAATTACATGAAAATCTGAAAGCCAAAAGGCCTATCAAGACTAAGCCTGGCAACAAGAGACACAGGACTTCCTACAGAACAAATACAGCCCTACCAGCTGCTCTGGGTGCAGTCACCTTGTCAGTGTTCAACACAATTCTACTACACGCCCAACACCTCTTCTGTTTCAATGGCTTTTTAGCACCTTTCCACTTCTCTGCAACCATCAAGTCTTTCAGAAACTGCTACAGGACCAGAAGTTTCCCTGACTGCAACCACTGCTCAAGATACTGGAACTCTATCCTTGGCACTTGCATGCATTTCTGCGAGAAGTGCTAAGTGTCCAGCCAAGAAACAGAATCTTGTGATAGTGGCTGCTTTTAAGGAACTCGGTAACACCAGGCCTGGGGAGTTTGGGGTAAAGGATTAGACGGAGAGACAACACACTTACCTGCTATCACCAGCATTTGCCACATAAAGCTTCCCCAATAAATACACAACCACTAGGGCTGTGCAGCCACCAGAAATGTTATACACGGTCCTCTCTCGCTCTATTTGCAAATCCTGTGGGAAAAGAGAACAAGATCTATAAAGACAGCATTGCAATTAATGTTTGAGAAAATGAAATAATAAAAATACAATAAGAATAAAAACACAATAGTCTTTATTAAATTGTATGTCCCACTGGCTGTCTTTTCTTGCAGCTATGGTCACACGAGCTGGGAGAAGAACAGAGTGTTGAGGAGTACCTATTACTTTTTGTAAAGATGTTTGGGAAAATCAGGTCAGGAGACTGTAAAACATCAGGTACTAGGGAATAAACAGCATCTCTCAGCGATGCAAGAGAATTTGCAACAGCAAAAGCACAATGAAGGCAAAGATAAATGAAGCTTAACAACAGGTACCTGGTGGTATAATTGGAGAGTGCTTTACATAGACAGCAAATAATTAATGAGACCAGCTACAACATGAATAAATACCTGGTCCCCTAGAGGAATGCTAGGATTGTGGGGCATACGCCTTTAGGAACAACAGCAAGATACACTCATGCCACAAGGCTACCCTTCAGAAACATGGGGAATGAGTGGATGCTAAACTGAATCTGAGTGCAAGAAATATTAAAAAGTCCTCCACAGAAGTGGAGGACACAAATTATACTTATCACCAACAATCAATAAAGTCCTGGAAAGAAAAAATTATATAAATAAACACACACACATATACACATACACATACAGTGCCTCAAGAAAGCTTGGAGAACATAGAGTAAAAAAGTAAATAAGCTACTTTCATGCATACATTTGAAACAAACGTTGAAGTGTATGCCAATGAATAAATTCTGCTGTCTGTAGTTTAGTTTCAGGTAATAACATGCTACAAATTACCCTTCTTTCCTGTGTCCAGAGCCAAATCCAATTTCCAACTGGTCCGTCCTTGTAACACTGGATTCAAACAGGGAGCATCATTTAACGTCACCATTGCAAGTACTGGCAGATCTTTTCCAGCTAAACCTTGGCTACTTTTATGTGGTTTTTATTATGAATATATGTTTGCCTCTGTGTGTGTGCATATGCACAGACCTACACTTCAGCCATTTTCATATTTGCACTGAGCAAGAAACAGCTCAAATTGTTCATGCCTTGAGGTATGGAATTTAGAGCTTTATTTCAGAGCTAAATTTATCTGAAGAAAAGCACTACAACAAATGCAAACCGTGACAGCTGCAATTTGATAGAAAATCTGAAGAGGTCCCTGTCCCACGCTTTGTCTCCTGCAAATTTCAGGGGAGGAAGGTGACCTGGAGCAGCAGTAGGGATGCTCAGCAGCGCTCAGGCGCTGTCCTGAGCGGGTGGGCTGAAGTGTTGGTCCCAAATAATGTGACTCCTCGCTGGCCAATGCACACACATCCCATTTGTGCCACAAACACAGTGCCAAGGTGCTGTCCCAGAGGGCCATCCTCAGCTGTGTGTGGAAACTGCACGTGGCTGCCACAGGAACACGGGTTCTACTGCACTCACCCACTTTTTGGTGGGGAAGTGGGGGTGGTGGTGGTGGTGGTGAGGACCAGGAGGAAAACACTCCCAAGATATAAATCATATCTTGCGGAACCTTCGGTCACACACATGGGCCTGTTATAAAGGCCTTTTTATCTAATCTTGCCATGGAGCTGTATTCTCCTCCCCATGGTTTCTATATATTTTTAAATTAAGCTGAAGAGTTCAAAGGAAGCCGATATTTCTAACCATCAAAATAATTTAAACTTACAAATGCTACAGTGGATTTTCCAAGCACTGGCAGGAATTTTAAGAACACTTCAGTTCCACAGTTCATAATATCCTCCAAGACCTTCAAACAATGTGCAATTCCTCATCTGGTTTCAGCACTGTCATACATACACTTTGCAAGTGCTGGAGTGCCTAAACCAAAATTTATTTCTTGCAATAACCAGAATTCAGAAGCATCTATTATAGGAGGGAAGATGGATAATCCTTAGGGGCCCTTTTTCAGAATTTCTTTGATTTAAACTAGATCTGTGTACTGTGTTTTCTCGAATCATTGCTGTCGTTGGGCTCTCCCATCTAGAACTTCAATTTACTACCATGACTTGTCAGAGTACATTCAGTGCCGTGTATAATTTGATATTACATACTTTGCTTGACATTTTCAGCGGCAAGGAGAGAGGGCAAGGCTTTCTGACAACTCAACAAGATTTGAGGGGGAGAAATAAAGCAAAATAAAATGAAGCTCACCAATGCTACCAATTCGTTCTGATGTACAGACACCGGCTTTTAATGAAATACTTCACAACAGCAGTGCTGGGAAAGTAGTACAGACATGGGCAGAAGCCCCAGAATGCCTCTAAAGCCTTTATGGGTGTAAAGGGGCTCCTTCTAGACAGAGTGTATACAAAGCTTTCCTCATTTTCCATTATTTCAGAGCAAGCTCCTTTTTTTTTTTGCCGAAGAAGCAGCCAATTTAGTTGAAGCTCAACCCTCCGCGCCGGGACATGTGGTGGCAGATGCTCCCAAGGGTTGCCCCAGGCGTGGTCCCCGTTCCCTGGTGCTGGATGCGGGAGGGCGGAGCACAGCCTGCAGAGGACACCGCGACGGACCGAGCAGGTGAGGGCGAGCAGGGCGGCTTTCTGCACCGAGCCCGGCAGCGGCGGGGCGGCAGGACCGCGGGGCGGGCCGAGGCTCGGGCCGGGCTCCCGGAGCACACGCTTGGGGTCCCCACAAGACGTGACCGTCTCTCGGAGCCACGGCGGGGCCGGCCCGGCCCCAGCCCCAGCCCCAGCCCCGGCCCCGGCCCCAGCCCCGGCCCCGGCCCCAGCCCCGGCCCCGGCCCCGGCCCCAGCCCCAGCCCCGGCCCCGGCCCCGGCCCGGCACGGGCGGCTCCTGCCACCTGGCGGACGCTGCGCGCAGCGGCCGCCGCTCCCCGCCGCCGGACACCGCTGGAGATCATCTATCTACTCGAGCCCCTGCCAAAGCAGCGTCACCTAGAGGAACCAGGTGGGTTTGGAATGTCTCTAGAGAGGGAGACTCCATGACCTCCATGGGCAGTCTGTTCCAGGGCTCTGCCACCCTCCGTGTGAAGTAGTTCTTCCTCGGGTTGAGGGGAAGCTTACTGTGGTTTAGTTTATGGCCGCTGCTCCTCATCCTGTTGCTGGGCAGCACTGAAAAGAGTCTGGCACCATCGTCTTGACACCCGCCTTTGAGATGCTTATGTGCAGTAATGAGATCCCCTCTCAGTCTTCTCCAGACTAAACAGGCCCAGCTCCCTCAGCCTCTCCTCATAAGAGAGATGCTCCAGCCCCTCAATCATCTTTGCTGCCCTCCGCTGGACCCTCTCCAGTAACTCCTTCTCTTTCTTCTACTGAGGAGCCCAGAACTGGACACAGCACTTCAGATGTGGCCTCACTAGGGCCGAGTAGAGGGGGAGGATCACCTCCCTCAACCTGCTGGCCACACTCTTCCCCCACTCTTTTCATCTGTATTTATCCTCAGAGCAGGGGCTTTTCCTCCAGGATCTCAATCTTGCTATGACAGAAAGCAGCGTTAACAGTATTAGGTATCTGCTTAAAAAAAAAAAACCTTTCAGAAGGCATACACACAAAATTAACTCCCTGGCATGCTTTATATCAAATGCTTGTAATTCTGTTTAAACTCTCACTTCTACTGGTTATATGAGTAGAAACTTTTAAAAAGAGAATCGTTACGACACATGCCGCTCTCTCAAGACCGTTCAATTGATTAAAATGGCACCAATCTAGAAAAAGCATCTGTCTAGATTTTGTCTCAGTCAAAAAATCTCAATAAAGAAGAAAATAATCATACAACGAATGCAAATTTATACCTTCCAATAAATCACACAGACTAGCTCTGTGCCATTTTTTCCCATCTAAAATTAAATGGGGTTCAGTGTACAACAGGTGCTCTCTCCCCTTAAACTTTCTTGCAAATACATACATCACACATGTATACAAGGTTAAATACAGGGAAACTACTATAATTTGATGTTCCTGTCCAGTATGGAACTACACTTGGAAGCATTCCTCCTGGCTCCTTTGAACTGAATCTATAAATGCACATTTTAAAACTCAACAGATGAAAATGAGAGGATTTGACTTATGACACCTTCAGAACTTGAGCTTAGTTATTTCTTTTTAACTGGAACAATTGTGATACTGGCAATTACTGACATTTACTGTTTTTTAGACAGGGCACTAAATTATCTGAAAACACAGCACAAACTTGCTAATCCCAGTTTCAACACAGAAAACACCATATAGATGTACTTCAAAATGGGGACAGTTTGATTGTTAAACATCTAAGTTAGGCACTGACTTGATCTGTATCAGCTTTCCACAGGGTTTTCCTGCATGTAGCTGTTAGACAAGAACTGTCCAAAGAAAACCACACCAAAAAAAGGTAAAATAATTTTTAAAAGCCTTTTGAAAGCCATGAATTGCATTTTATTTGAGACTTGAGGCAAAACCAGGGAGATCTTAACTAGAATTCAAAAGAAAGTTGGGGAAAAAAATAAGGGTATACTAAATGCTCCCAGGAAAAGGGGACACAGCCATCATCAGATAAACCTGTCAGGTTGGACTCTTTAAAAAAGGTATCTTCATCTACTCATTATTTTCACTTGGTTCATAAGACTCCTTTGCAGCAATGGGTATTTCAGGAAAAAACACCAAGAAGTTTGCCAATGTGTCCAGGAAGCTTGAGCTTTCACCACGTGCCAGGTAAACCGATACACTCTGCTGGCACAAAACCCTTATACACACTGCACATCTCAACTGCACTGACCTAACTCAACAACATCCAGTTCCAGTACAAACAAGGGCTGATTAAACAATGTGCTGTGGAAGAGGCCCAAAGTCTTCATGCAAAGACTAAAAGGAGTATAAGCTATCAGGAAGTTAAACAGAGGCAGGAGGAAGATGAAATATTGCAAGCACAGATGAGACACAGAAGTGTTGATTTTATGAATTGCTCCCTTACACAGATGAAAGAAAACACTCTTTCGCCTAAACCAATTAAAAGGGCAAGATTCACCCCAGAGCTTAAAGTAGATACAATTCAATTCTCTATTGCTTTCCTTAATTGGACCATTTTTGTAAGATTTCTTGTAAAATTTAATGCTGAAATTACATTGCATTGTGGTGGTCATTTGTTTATCAAAAACAGATGATGAACTTCAACCCTCTAATATAAAGCAAGTGGGAATGAAGATATTGGATCTGTAGCAAATGAACAAATACACATGGAGGAAGATGTTCTGTTTAGTTCAGTTTAGAAACAGAGAGAACAGATTAGTATGAGCTATACAAGGAATACCTAAACACTGTAACTGGAGTGAGTTACCCAGGGTTTCTGCATGTGTCATACTCTAGCCACAAAAGCCCTCACAACCAGTCAGATCTCTGAACATAAGCTGAGATGGTTGTCTGTGTGAATACCTACCAGAGATGTGAAGTCAAAACAAAGCAGGGCAATAACAGCCCTAATCACTCAGACACATGCAGGAAGGCAGCAACAGGTACCACACACACTGCTCTCACAGGAGAGGTAGAGTACTTGATACAGACCTTCTATGCTCTGTTACCTTCACTGCCCAGTCTCATGAAACTCCACTTCTCATCTCTCCTGCACCTGGAGACAGTTTCAACAGGAGAGAATCATGTCATGCTCTCAGAGCCTGGCACTCTTCTGGCCTCAAAATTACACCAACTGAAGCATGAAATTGGTGTTCCTCTTAAGCATGCTTTGAACCCACTAGGGTGCAGTGGATGGGCATGGTCATCTCCTCCCTCATTTCTCAACAAAGAAGGGAACAATCTAGTCCTCTCTTTCTGAAAAGGTGTGCTAAACTGATGGATTTTCCTACATCCTCCTCTTTCTTTTCATCTAGCAGAAATTGAGCCTACTACCCATAATGAATAAATCTGCCCGCACACCCCCTACTGAAGTATGCCTAAGCCATGGCCATGAATGCTGCTCCTGCACCTACCCACTTGCAAGTCCAAACCCAGTTGGTGGATCTGCTTGCCTGCACATCCTTGGGAGGAAAGAACAATCCAGCAAAAGATAATTGTTATTCAGAACTCAAAGTGAAGTACTACTTGTAACAACAATTGCAGTCTGTAATTAAATGCATGTACTGAACAAAATTCACATACATCAGGAAAAACAATGATCAGATACTTCTTTTCAGACAACAAATAAAACCACTGGGAAATACTGAATAGTTCACAGTCCTTCTTTTCAAATAAGAGGCTTTTCTGAAAACTACAGCAACAAAATTTTAAAAAAGAAAACAATAACAGTATCAGACCTCCCAAGACCTGATCCACACGTACTCGCTGGCAGGCCAAACCTTTGCTCTGCCTGAAAAGAATGACTTTTAATAACGTGGAGAAGTGAAGGGGGAAGATGTGGAGGAGCTACATCAATTACAGAAGAGAAAAAAATCAGCTTCCATAGGGAAATAGATGGATATTCTGTTTCCATAGGGTTGTGATTTCCTGACAGTTGCTCATGCTGTACACAAGTGGGTGGTAGGAATGTACTTCATGCCCCACGCACCCACAAAACCTGCCTCACTGAAGAGCTGCAGACACTCTACAGTGACTACTCCAACACCAATGTGAACTACGGGTCATTGGACAGGGAGCCTTTGCTGCTGCTCTGGTAGGGCAGCGAGGCTTTGTAAAGCGCATGCCCATATATTCAGCCTGATAATAACTGCCCATGCTGAAATCTGCACTGTAAGGCAATACTGATCTTTATCTCATTAAAGAAGGGGGAGAAGAAAATTAAAAATAAGAGTGTCATACTAAATGCCAAGTAATTAATAAACATTGCCACAATGCTGCCTGGGAGTTAAGATGCAGCTCCTGCCTCACAGGGTACCTGGTAAGCTGTGAAGGCTCTTAAACAGTTCTGTTCACACTCACATGGTGTTAAAGCAATGAAAGGAAAAAAAAAGAAAAGAAAAAAATCGAAATCTTCATCTTCTCCAGGTCATGTGACTCAATGTAAACAACAAGGACTTCATAGCCCTGAGACATACATACCATTTCTTTGAATGCACTTTCTATGGCCCCAATAACCAGGCACTCATGTGGGATCTTCTTCTCAGTGAAGAAACGTGTTGGAGGGGTGCTGGGTGAGCCTGGGGCTCCCACACCACCGCGCAGAGAGGCCGCCCGTGTCAGTGTCCTGCTGTTGGTGGATGGGTTGTCAGGCTCCTCTCCCAGGCAGGTGGGCGGGAGGACGGCTGTGTTCCTCAGGATGTCCACAATCTCCTGCAGCTGCCCCAAGATATGGTGCTGCAGCAGTTTGGAAGCGACCACAGCTGCCCCTGACCCAGCGTGTCCATCAAACAGGGACCAGTAGTACAGGTTGATCCCATCTGTGTCCTGGAGAAGCAAGAGGGGAGAAAAGGAAGGAAAAGAAATAGTCACTGTCACACAGTTGTGAGCAGGGTGACTGGTGGCACAGAGGCAGCAGGTGAAACACAGATAACTTTCCCAGAGGCTACATTCTTTCTGAAATGCAGAAATACCCAGTGTCAGTACAACTCCGGTAGAAAGAAGAAATGCGTATTTTTACCACACATCCCCACCATGTTTTTTTCTTTTCCTTAACCTCTTAAAAAAAAAGTCCAAGAAAAAAAAAGGTTGAACTTAAAATCTTTCTTATCTTACAGCCATCACAGGTTGTAGAATAGCATCTGAATATATGATAGACCTACCACCACAAAAGACCAGAATTCTACACAAAACAGCACCTGATACTTTTGTGACAGACCTTCTTTTTTTTTACTAGGCATGAGACAAAGGACCTCAGTTTGACATCCAGCAACAAGATGTGAACCCTACTTCCACAACTGGTGGATAAGGTCCATCCATGCTGGCAGATGGGACGACTCAGGCTTTCCCTGCCCGTGCCAGCCCAGGAAACAGCACCTGCACAGAGGTCCTCGAGGATGACAGACGCAGGTGGGATCAGCTGCATTTCATTTTGTTCTAGCCTCTATGTTGACTGCCTAGTTCTTCACACTCCCCTAAAAAGTTTCCTGCATAGTACTGGAGATGGTGGGGTACCTATCACTTAGACAGGGCATTAAACCAGGGCTGGAAGCAAAGTAGCTCTGGGCATCACAAGCTCCAATATGCCTGGAAGATACCAAGGAGCCATAATCTTAATAACCTCAACTTTTTTGGGGAAGAGAAGTTCACCTAGCAATCCTCGGGTAAGCATTTAAGGCGTGATGATACCCATCTTTGCATGACAGCATATCAGGCAGCAGCATGGGGAAAGGGTCTTTCCTGTCTCTTGTTTCCCCTCCGTTTCTTTTAAACCTGCACCTTCTCCCAGCTATGGAGAAACAGCTGTTAGTGGGGCTGCCTTGCAAGTCAGATCTGGGTGGACTAATACAGATTTAGAAAGAAACAATTTTGCAAGGGACAGGAACGAGGCTACAATACCGTAAAACACCTCGTAATAAGAAAGCATAACCTAGATCTCACTGCAGTCAAAGAACCTCAAAATTACATATGCATGTCACACTGACTGTGGTCTAATTTAGGATGACAGACATGATTTGTTTTGTTCCCCTGAACACTGCTCCTTTACACTACAGATCAGCATAAAGTCTAGGTACCACGTACATCTCAGCACCTCATGGCCAAAGAACTGCCTATTCCAAATTTATGGACAGGGCTGTGAACTGCAACTCCTTTTACTCAGAATCTCAGGGCTGCTGTTCCAGCTGCTCCACTGGGCTCAGAATCTCTTCTTTCTGTTGTTCCATCTGCTCCACTAAGGTGCCATGATCATAAAACTGGATAAAAGTCATTGCTGATGTGGTAAAGTTCAAACATATTCTTAACCAATGCATCAACAGCATAGTCATCCATACAGCAGAGAGCTCCTCCAAGAGGAGGAATTCATCAGTCTCTCACGCATTCTTCACTTCATTACTGAAATGCTGTGATAAGGGAGTATTGTCCTAAAGTACTGTTTACTTACCACAGTAAGGATCACACAGGATACATCCTAGTGGTTCCTGGAAAAACCAACAAGTGTCCATATTTCTGAACACAGCTCCTTAGCCAGACACCCCCTCCCCCCCCCCCCCCGCCCCATTCCTCTCTTCCCCCCACTTATCCAGCCTGGTAAATTCATAAAAAACCCTGTTGTGAAATTTCCCCCTGTACTACTACCTTGCTCTGGGCTCAGAATCTCTCCAAGTTCTTACAACAGTTGGCTGTAAAATTCTGCATAAGTAATTTTTAATGGCTAACAGGATTAGCAATTTAAAAACCTGCTTGTATAAATAGATTGCTATTCATGTAAAATGTAAAGTATTTTGCCAACAGAAGCAAGTTTTCCAAAGTGAAAGTATTTCAGCTGAAAACTGAAACTATTCAAAATGACAACACTGTGCCTCCTGGGAATTGTGTATCAAACCACTTCTGCTCCCATTCTTTTCTTAAGAGTTTGTCTCCCTGGCCAAACTCCATGTTATGATGCACCATGTATAATGCTTCCACAGTTTTTGTCCTCATGTCCTTTAAAGTTGCTACTCCTTTGGAAATGTGCTGTCTTTGGGGGGAAAAAACCCCAAGGCATTTCAACTCTGATTGAGACTGAAATATTTTACCTTCCACCAAAAGGAAGAAGATACTCTGTCATTGTTCTCACCCTGCCCCCAAAGTGGAACAGAAACTTACAATTGAGAACAAGCTTGACCCACAGTCCATTTTCTTAAGTTCTCCAAAGCAAACCCCCGGAAAAGTCTGTGTTACAGCTTTTCAGAAGATAAAGGAGAACAGTTATTAACACAATTTACTCTCATAATTATGATCTCAACTCTGGATATGTCCTACACTGAACAAGCCTCATGTAAGTCTGGGAGTTAAATAAAGAGGAGACTGGGACACTTTAAAGCAATAAATGAACAATAGCCCATGACAAAACCTGAAATTGAAATGTTACCACTTATTTCCTCTAAGCCAATGGGTGGCACAAATTTGGACAAAGAAGTTCACATGGGCCAGAGCTGTATTCTCAGACTGTCACTGACACATGTCACTGTGGCATGGTCACATCAGCTGTGGTGGTTCACTAATCTTGTGCTTTTTGGACTTGTAATTCTTGTACAAAGAGGACGTTGCTACCAGTTCAGCTAAGTTCAGACATCTACACTGCCCACCTCCAGGATAGTTCTCTAAACTGTCCTTATGTTGGGCAGACAGAAAAACTCCTGCATTTTCAGACTATGCTCATCTCATTCCAAAGTAGATTTATTTCTCCCTAGCAACAGCAGAAGCACCCTAGATAACTGGAAAGTCTGTATTCTAAGCACTCAGGGGAGATGACTACCATAATGCTGCTCTCATACACACATTCTGAGTGAGATGCTCTAGGGCCTTGACTTCAGCTGGGATCTGCAGGCATTACTGTTACCTAAATATTAGTCTTGAAAAACTCCTGTGTATTCCTACAAAGCTTCATTTACTTTTCACCTAGCAAAGAGGAAAACCACAGACAACCTATTAGCTGTCTAAAAAAACCGAAGAAAAAAACAAAATCGTTTTCCCCACCCTAAGAATAAAACCAGCTCCTCTATTTGAAAGAAATTAATTCCCCAAAACCACACCAATTCAATGAGAATTAAAAATACGATGTAATTAAAGCAATGACTCAGAGAACAAACAAGGGCCAGCAGTCAGGGCATGCAGATGAGGCAAAATGCACAGAAAGGTCCTTGCTTTTCCTCTCACAGCTGAGACGACCTCTGCAGCCACCAACCAATTACCTATTTTGGTGTGCATATGCATTGCTGTTCTCTCTCTTTTACATTTGGGAGCTTGAACTTCTTCCTGAAAAGAACTGACATACTGCAAACTCTGAGAACAAGACATCTATTTTTACTAGCACTGGCAGTATTCTGCCAAAAGTTGTCTTTCAAATACCAATCTTCATTTCTTCTTTTAACTGGGGAGAGTCCTCAAATAGGACTGTGGTCAATCACCACAGTGATTTATTTTAGATTTTCATTCAAAAGATTCCAACCTAACAACAGGCTGAATAGCTAACAGAAACATGAAGAGAAAACAAATCCTTCACTGCACTGACCTTACAATTAATTCCCAGAATGTACTAGGAAATTTAATAAGCTTCAGGCTCCTCAACTGCTGACCTAGCTTTCAGGAAGGTTCAGCAGTCTCCTGGGTTTTGCAATTGTAAAATATAATTAAGACATGCAAAGTTTTGGGTCAAGCAACCGACGAGAAATCATGAGAGAAATTGCATATATATACACACATAGTTTGAGCTCAATGATATGAAGGGAAAAAAAAAAAGGGAAAAACCTTAGCAATACCTAGTGATCAATTTGGGACATGCTCTTCAGGTAAGCTAGACAGTAGTCTTACATTGCAAACCTTCAGATGTTGTTATGGAGCTACTTCCAAACAGGCAAATAAATCATGTTGCCACTAAAGATTTATTCTGGAAACTACAACCTACCCTGACTATTATTGTTCCAGATATGAACTACACTCTCGAAACACATAAGAGAGCAACTTGAGTTCTCCTAAAATCTGAACTGGGCCAGCAATTGCCACCCTAATCCTCAGAGAAAAGCCTCCTCATGTTACCAGTGATATGTTCAGCTGCCTGTGGTAGGCTACCAGCCTTGTGTCACACAAAACATATAGACCATCCCAGATTTGTGGCACAGGAAACTACAGAATTAGTAATTATATATCCTCACATTACAATGACAATTAATAATGCATCACATTAAGTCCTTTAGCCTGATCGTCACTATGACAATATCCTGGCACAGGATTTCCGTTTTGTTTGCTGATGGTTTTTGGCATTCATCATGAAGGTACACCATAGTTAAAGGCATTTAAAAACAGTGAAAAAGATGTGCAATTTAACATGAATATTCTTGAATGGGGACCGACAGCAGATACGATTAATCAAGCAGCAGTGGAGTGGGGTGGGGGAGAAGGGGAGAGAATTACTTAATTAGGGTTGAATTTAAAGATTCTTTCCTTTCACTGCTCTGCTGATTTTATTACCCACCCTTTCAAGAAGAAAACAATGTTTATGCTATTTAATAGAGTTCCTGGGATTTGTTTGTGTGTCGGCGTTAAAGAAACGTTCGCTTCTGCATTTCTGGCCTACCACCCCCTCCTTTCCAACTCTGGAAGCTCTGGAGAGTCCATGATAGTGGCACTCAACTTGTGTGGACAACACATGGATCTCCAACTCCCCTATGCTACTTTGTCAAAGCACAGGGCTGGATTGATGGTTAGCATTAAACAAAAATAATCACACAGTCTCAGATGTAGCTGATGTTTCATAAACTTCCCAAAAAGCAGGATAAAACAAAGATGGTATGTGGCACTCTCAAAGGTTCTGTGGAAAAAAAGAAAAATCTGAGGATGATGAAAAGGACTCTTAAATGAAGAGACAGTTTCAGTACCTATTTCCCTTGTGCTCCACACTTTGAAAAACAGAACAAGAACAGAACTCTTTCTTTCCATAAACTTCCCTCATTTCTTTTTCCTTCAGTATTTCTGCAAAAGTGTTTCACCACATAGAGACAATTTCAGATTGTGTGTTACAGTGGGATTTCCCTATGAGGCATTTACAGTATTTAATCTCTGGCTTTCTTACTAAGTATTTCCTGGGATGATAGTCTATCGTTCACTGTAGTGTCTAAAGTCAGTATTTCTAAATTTTATTCACACAAATTAAGTTGCACCCTCATCACATTTAACAAAAAATTCATACACTCCTTAAAAAATATTTGCCAACAGTGTTATTTGAGGGGTATTATACCTCACAGTATAAAAATATGAAAACAAAATATGACACATCATAGAAATGAGCTTCCCCCCCCTGCCTTTTTAGATATATTCAACCAACAAAAGGTGTAGCAAGGAAAAAAATCCTACTAACTGCTAGTGTAAGACTGCCCTCTAGTAGAAAACTTTCTCCAGGATGCCTGTTTTGGGAAAATATACTACAAATTTAAATACACAAGCTGTGGTCTAATAACATAGGTTTTCCACAACTAAATAATGAGTGTGACAGCACTTATGCCAGTGCCATGTAGAAAACAGAAGTAAATCTGTAGATAAGAAGAGAACATATAAAGAACAAGACAACAAATAACTAGAAAACAGTATACTCTATTATATGGAACAGCTGGCTCCTGACTTTAGATGTTATCCTCCTTTCTGGTCAAAATATGTCAGAAATAGAATCAAGAACAGAAGATTTGAAACAAGATTGTTTCTCTCAAGAAACTTGAAAGGGAGTGGCTGTTTCAAAATCAAGATGAAAGATACAGAATCAAACTAGGAAATACACTAGTGAAGAGAGAAAGGAAAATTAGAACATTCTATGAGATACTTCTCATAAACACTGTGTAAGTAGATATTTACTGAGGAGATATTTACCGACAATCATGAAATTTCAAATGGATAAAAAGAACCGCTTTTAAAAACAACTCTAAACAATTAACTCTACCACTACATTGCTATAACAGTACTACAACTGTAACAATGGATAACATCAAGGTTAGGTAAGATGCCTTTCCAGTAACAAAACTATTTTAGATCCCTGTATTTTAATGCAATCTAATCTTATTAACTATGCAAGAGTTGGAAAAAAGTTCCTTCTGAGGAAGTTGATTAACCATGCAGTGCATGGCTTTTGCTCCTGAGAAGCTTTTGATACTGGAAGTTAATTGGGCTTTGTGAAACAATGCTACAAAGATTTTTATGTCCCATGCAAGCCCCCAAAATACACAAAAGCAGGCAAATTCAGCCCAGTTACATTCACCCACATCCCAGACACAGAGGCACTTGACCACGTATCTCACACAGTAAGTCTGGAACTTAACCGTGGCATGAGACCAAACCTCGTATCTCTGCACGGCATCAAGATGTGTGTACCCAGGCTGGTGTGTGCACGAAGGTCTTTGCAGTGTGCCTGTGTGCATGGCACAGTGATAGTGTCAAACCAACCCATCACCTGGACCAAGGACACTGGTGCTTATCTTGTTGTGTTTTCTATATACAAACAAGTACTGTGGCCAAATGTGGCTTCATTAAACATAATTAATACATACAAAAGTTAAATACACTCCTGAAACCAAGCACCTTCCTGAACCAACAGCAGGTAGTTGCATGGACTTCGTAGAAAAGACTTTTAAAACCACAGCTTATTAAAACAAATTCTGTTTTGCCTTGCATGACTGTATGCAGAACGCTTAGTCCCAGCAAGTTTGGGGCATTATTCTTTATCCAGGAGTTTGCAAAAATGTACTTGAAAAAAGAAATCATGACTGTCTGAATACAATGAGAAATACCAGCACACAGAAACTGAAATGTGATTTAAAAAAAGGTTTTGAAGAGGAAAGAACAGGGAAATTTCCAAACCCTGAGAATCTGTCAGTTTGAAAATGTTGCAACAATAATGAAGTATGAAACAGAACTGGAGGAACAAGAGGTGGGGAGGGACACAGTACAAGAGGAATGCTTGTTCCTCAGGACCCCAATGAGCCCTGCAGCCATCAGGTGTACTAAGCCATGGAATTCTGGGAGAGAGACCAAAGCAGGCTGCTAATCACCATGCGATTTAAAACAGACATACACACCAACCAACAAAAAAACCTCAAACCACCAAGAAAGGCTACTTACAGTCCACTGAAAAATTAATTATTGCTTAGGGACAATGTATCTTCTCCAGCAGCAGGAATGCAGCATGTCCACATTGTCTGACTCAAATATTCAGACAGGGCATTTAGTATTACATGGTGAAATGCTGGAATTGAACATACACTACCAATCACTGCTGGAGGCTGAGCTCATGCTTAAAGAGCAGATGAAGTAATTAGCCAGTCAGGAAACAAGACAGATGAAGAATAGCAGATGATTGCCAGTAACAAGTGTATGACATACGTCAGACTTCACACAAATGAGAGAAGCTATAGTCTGCAAAAATCACTGAATTCTGTGTGCTGGATGACCTTGCCCTACCTCCATAAACCAAAAGATTCTCCTGCTTTAGTAGTTCATTAAATTAGAGAACACAGGTATCTTTCCAACACTGGCTGAAGATGTGGTTTAGTGGCTTAGATATAAGACCCATTTTAACAGACTATATGGTTCATATAGGTCTTTATCTGAGCCCTGTGTAGGCACAGGGGAAAAAAGCTCCTAACGCAGTGTCCACAGAGCTCCATGTAGCAGAAGTGTGCCTACAAGACAGTGCAGAAACTTAGAAAGAGCAGATGGAGGTTGACCTGTGTTTCTGTGGCACCATGAGGCATCTGTGTAAATTATAAAACCATAGAATGGTTTGGGATCAAAGAGACCTTAAAGATGATCTAGTTCCAACCCCTTTGCCATTGGCAGGAACACCTTGCACTAGGTGTAAGATGCTCAAAGCCTCATCCAACCTGGCCAAACTTCTCTGGGCAAACGGTTTAAATGCCTCACCACCGTCACAGCGAAGAATTTCTGCCTAATATCTAATCTAAATCCTCTATTAGTCTGAAGTCCTTACTCCTTGTCCTGTCACTACAGGCCCTTGAAAAAAGTCCCTCTCCAACTCCCTTTAGGTACTGGATCACTAGTCTAAGGGCTCCTTGGAGGCCTCTCTTCTTCAGGCTGAACAACCCCAACTTACAGCCTGTCTTCATAGGCTGTGCTGTGCTCCAGCCCTTTCATCATCTTCAAATTTCTCAACATTATATTTCAGAAATGAAACAAAAAGAAAAATCCAGGAGCATCCCCTTGCCCATCTTTAAACTAAAATATCTTAGATGCAAGGAGCATTTTTCAATGCAAAAAATTAAATATCAGAGCTAAGAAAAATACAGTGAAGTGTTCTGCATTTAAACAGGGATAATTAGTAAGAGGTAAAGAAAATATATGAAATATTCAGAAAACACCCTTTAGTGCCATATTCTCACAATCCTTTTGTATTTATTTTGTATTTCTCCACTGACAAGATACAGAAATTTGCTTACTGAATTGTCTTTCAGCTGGAGACCTTCTCCATTGGGCAGTGATGACCTCCGTTTTGTTGAAGAGTTCTTGTTTGGTGTAGAATTACTGCCTCCAGCTTTTTTCTTGACAAAGAGGACTTCACAGCTGGCTTGATCTTCATTGTGCGTGCTCTTCCCTGCATTTATTACCCTAAGAAAAAAGCAAAACAAAACAAAGAAACGAAGACCAGATTAGCAAAGCACAGAAGCCCCCATCTGTATCTCATAATGTGACTCGAGATGTAGGGAACCAGAGACCAGCAGTGTTGCAAGTACTGACTGAATTAAAATACCTGACTGCCTTACACAGATACAAACATACACACAGGCATACTTGCTTATTTCCGTACACACACACGACATAACAAGCATTTTCTGCAGAACTATGTGAATAAGAACCAAGGGTGCCATGAGCATATTTCACCCCTAGGCATACCATACCTTTTCTTACAAGAGACTACTTTATGGATGAAGTTGATAACACGTATGCCTCCCAGCTGAAACATGAGACCCCCATTTGCTTTTCTACTTGTCACCCTCTGCTATAAATAATGAATCTGCTGGCTAAGAGTGTGCATTCTGTCAAGTTCCAAGTCTTTGCACAAACAAAATACCTGCTATAAAACTACAAAGCCGTTACTGCTAAAGGCAGTCTGTTCAAATGGCATATATTAGAAATGCTATGACACAAATATGAAGGAAAGACTTTGTCTCTGACAGGCAAGTCAAGCTTGCTTGTACCACAGTGATACAGCGATGCATACTAAATACATCCCTCTAGTACCGCACAGCGTAACCCCCTGCCCCCAGAAGCCTACCTCAAACCATCTGTCCCACCTGCCCTGTAGAAAACAGAAGATTTGCACTGAGCTGCAGGCATGCAAAAACCAGCACTAAGAGCTCAGTACAAGCTTTAAACAGCCAAAGGTATCCTGAGACTTGTACCACAGCTTCCTTCCTTTGATCAGTGATGAGGCTGAAATAACAGCTATTCCACCAACAAGCTTTTAAAATCTTAATCAGAAGTCTGTGTTATCCAAAATACTGTGGTTACTATCATCAGTCTCAGAACAGTCAAGCTCAAACACATTTTCCACCTTCTACATGAGAATCTTATCACAAACTGACCAATTTTGCATCAACCGACAGTCCTGGGTTCACATGGGGAAAACCTGTGCAAGCTGGGATGATGTCTTGTTCCAACCAAGCAAAGACACCATAACTTGGATGCAAGCATGCGTTCTTGCACAAACACTATCCACCCACTCCTTTCTACTGCAAGGTTTGGGTCAACAAGTTGACTGATACTCAGAGACAGTATTTCCACTACTGGACAAACACCGAGTTTCACATCAGGCACACAATGTCTTTAGAAATAACTGCTGCCTCCCCAGAAACTAAAACAGCTTGAAGGCACATCATAGTCCTGATGGCAAGTTCAAGACATACCTGACTTCTTGATCTCTAATGTTTTCATTACAGTAAAACTTTACACAATAGGAAAATACTTGCTAAAGGTTGTTGAAATGAAAACAAAAACAAAAGGAAGGCTTGAAGGGGACCCCAGCTTGCCTGCTCTTGCTGAAATGTCAAGTCTGTATCAGATGATACTTGCTTGAAGATAATACATTCTTTTGACTTTCAAGGAGCAATATGATGCTGTGACACGCAAATGAGTATTCCTGCCTTTGAACAGAAAAAACAGTCTTTTTTAAAAAGAAAATGTACATCCCCTGCAATTATCTGCTTTCAGAAATGGGAAGCTTCCTTACAGTGCTAAATGCCACACATTGCAGTCTATCTGTATGCACAATACCACTATTTGTTTGCAAGTATGTCTTGTAACTAAACACTAATTGTGGATAAAATTATTTTGCAACACACACAGAGCAGAGATGAGAGAGGAATTAGTTGCAAGGCCCTTGTGAGCAGTTTAAGCACTCATCCCCTGTAGTGCTTAACCTTTGGGCAATTGCAGATGAAATACTGAGATGCAGAGTCTGAAAACTCTCATTTTCTTGACATTAGAAAAACTAGAAGCATATATTCAGAAATGGGGGGGAAGAACACACAACACACATGACAAAACCAGAAATACCAAAGCAATTAAATCAGCTTTCAGTTTGAAATGCCACAAACATGATTAAAATACTGCAGCAGCAGAGAAAGTGTAGTTTTAACATACCAGGAACTAATCAATATTTAGCCAACCAGTCTCCTTACTGATGCTGCTGTTTTCAATCCCATTTTAAAAAAGACAAGTGAGAGACAAAAGTTACTCCTTACAAAAATCACTACTTTCCTGCCACTTACTGTTCCTTATGAAAGTCACTGAACTCTTGGAGTAGCTCCGGTTTCTGAGCTTAGTGATGGACTTCAGGACTTGTGTGGTGGAAGATGTTCTGATGTTTAATGACACGTCAAGTTATGTACAATATTACCATTTTATAAAGCTCTTACCAAGAAAATTTGTCAAGTCATGAATACATTAGAAAGACTGTGAGAACAAAGTGACCCAACAGGTTGACTTGACATTCAGCTATCACATAACACCTGGAGCTGAAATTGCGTATCAAGCACCTTGCTAGAAGAGGATGTGATCAAAAGGAACCTGGCAAGACTGAATACTGAGTAGACATGGGAGTTGGGATGTCAGTGTATTGAGGAGGGAGGAGTGGGGCTCTGAACAATGCATTTCATCCGAGAAATCAACTGTCTCTCCCAGAATTCCAGTTTTTCTTTCTTCATCAGAGGATTAAGCATATTTTATTCTCTGTGAAGGCCTGGATTTGTCAAAATGTAAAAATGGTGCTTATGAATCCTACCAGGCAATACAGGGTCTAGATACCAAAAGCTGCCCCCTAGCCTGACACAGGCACTCTTCTACTCTCACATCCCATCTCATAGGCAAACCCTGGAAAATGGCTGCAGTGAAGCTCGTGATTTTTAATCTCAAAGCCTGAACTATGCGTTGGTGCCTGATGCCAAGCACAGAAGCTGGTAACATCTACTCAGCTTCAAACAGCTCTGTCTTTGCTGACTTTTGAGATGCTTTTCTTTCTGCAATTTCCCAAATCCCTCCTCCAGGCAATTCTTTCAACCAGCTTTCCAATGCTGATTTCACTGCTGTCTTTCCTCCTTGTTCTCCCAGACTGCAACTCATCAGAACAAAAATCACATCTAAGGTGCTTATACAAATAACAAAGCAGAACTAACAAGATATGAATATCTCTAAAAGGTAACTCTTAATTAGACCTCTGGAATTTTTATGGAAAAATCTGCCCTTACTTCCACAGATGAAGTGCCTCAGCTTCCAAAGATTGCCCCTTCATATCTTTTTCTGTCTAATTTAAGTTATAAGTTATCCACCAGTAAAGTGACCAAAATGAGATAAAACACCTCTGATCATTTCAATTCCATTTTACCATTAATACTAATAATAATGCAGAGAAGAAAATAGTTTAAAATTAATTAAAAGACAACTGAGGCCTACATAATTCTCTAGCTTACTTAGACACACATTTTCAAGTGAATTCCTCCTTTTGTTCTCCCCAAATTTTTCAAGACACTGATTAAACCTATTGATGATCAACTGCTTTCCATCCTTTCCCTCCTCTCCTCCAATACCCATATATCTCCTATCCAATCTTTTGCAAGGCTCAACCTAAATAATGTACCTAATTTGGATCAGAAGCCCCTCTTTCTACAGAATTCATTGTCTCTACTGTGTCAAATGCATTTCTCAGTAATAAGTAATCCTAAGGTTTAGTTTGAGGTATAGTGGTGCTAATAAAAACCCATCCCACTTTCCAAACAGGAGCTTCCTGAAGCCTGCACAGTCAGATGGTGGGGGTTTGGTCACAGTTGAAGTATCTGCATCAACATTTATGGACACTTCCGTATTTTATGGGGCTTAATCTGAAACATGTCCTCAGCTAAAAGCAAATCCACCAGATAGGAGACAGCTAGTTTGTCTAGCTCACAGTTAGCATTCTGCTGGTATCTCATGAGACCCCAAAGCCCATCTGACTGAATGGAAATGCAGGTCACACTGTTCTTGTATTCTTCATTCCACAAGCAGAGCTTAAAGTCCTGTGACAAGATCACTGATTGCAAAATCCTAAGTTTATCTTAAGAGAACCAGAACAGGCCTGGTGAACAAATCCAAAACAGGCTTTGATAGTAGTTTCAAAAAAAATCCCAAAACATCCCAAACCAAACCACAGGCAAACAAAAACCCACAAACAAAAAAGATGGCTTCAATCTTTTGAAGTATTTCTATTTATCCCTCTAGTTTTTTTGCATCAATACCAATACATATACTCTTTGGGTGTTTTAGTCCTTCCTATACCACGCTCTTTGATATTACATTAAGTTGTAATCAGCCAAAACTCCAAGCTGTGTTGTAGCAGGAAAGTTTTACCCACCAAAAAAAAACCTCAATGAAGTTGCCTTACCTGCCTGGAGCAAAATATAGCCCACAACAAAAGCTTCAGTCTACAAGCTGCAGTAAAGGAACATTGCTTGTAAAGTGCCCTACATTATGTCTTTACTTGGGGAACCTGTGCTCATTTGCTCCACAAATATTAATCCCATACAAATGCAAAAGATCTGTGTCCCCTCCCTACAGGTTAGAAAGAAAAAAGGAGCTAGAAAAAAAGAGGCTATATCCATAGGCAGCTTGTTGTACACTGCGATTTTCAATTCTACCCTCCTCTGGGGTTTCAGACTAGCAGTGGACACCTGTAGTTGTTTTGACTCTGAATGAATCAATTCATCAGGAAGCACAAAGCCCTTCTCTCCCCTGATCACAGGAGCTACAGCCAGCCTCTCCTCTTTCCAGCTGTGGCGCACACACGCCTCTCCACAACTGCATGGCAAGAGCTTGCATCCAACCCAAATAACACAGAAGTAACCCAGACAAATGAATACCATACCTATAGACAACATGTTCCTAACAGTTTTGTGTTATAATTTCAACAGTCTTAGAATGACGATTAAAGATCCCATAAAAAACCAACTTTCACATAAGTGTTGCTGGCTTTACTTTCCCCTCCCACTTCCCCCCCCCGCCCTTAATGGATTAGCATGTGAGTAGATGCCACTGCTTTTTTCTGTGACATCTCACTTACAGTCTTAGATTTCCAGGTAGGTGTCTGTTTCCTCCCATTCACCCACATAAGATTTATTTCTGCACTGGGAATCAACTTGAAAGAGATTTCCTTCTAGCTGTTCACCTCCTCCCTCAGATGAAAGGCAGCTTTTCAAGCAGCCTAAACAGTTCCATTCATTCATTATTGTAACTGTCACATTGTGCACGTCAAAACCAAAGCACTCACTAGTATTGTCCACTGTGGGCAGAAATTGAAGCCAGCCCTGAATCAGTTCTCTGAATCTATGGGGCTAAATAAAACTTTCATTTTATTAACCAAGGAAGAAGTGAATATTTAGCCATAAAATCTTGCAATGATGTCCTGTGAAAATATGGTTTCTCCTACCAGCAATTACACTGGTATACTAGGCCAAGTTCACTTTAAGGCCCAGCTAGAAGCTGTGACACTCATCAAGATAATAAGGACTAAATATGGGATGAAAATAGGCAAAGTATAAAAGGAGAATACCACTTATGCCGGAAATTTACCACAAGGGCAGTGCAAATGATCATAACCTGGTAACACAGCTTGTCTTTGGACTGAAGTCAATGACATCTTGGAAGGGTCTATTCTGATGTTATTTGTATGGACTTCCCAAAATGCTACAGTGCAGCACATCATCCAGCTTTCTTTCCAAAAAAAGATTAAATACTAAGTGACTACAAGGAACAAAATAGTTGTAGGTTACTGCAGGAATGAGAAAGCTCTATGACCACCACACAGGGAGAAGCAGCTCTTTTTGATAATTAGCATGCAGGTACTGCAGAAGAAAACCAAGGGACAGTGATCCCCGAGCAGATGCTGAGCCAGACCAGTGGGATACAAAGGTGGTTAAGCATGATCTCACTTCAGAGCTGAGCAACCTCAGCCACAGCTGGCAATACTACTTGCCAGATTCTTCTTCCTCACTCCTTCTGTACTAGCTATCAGAATGGGGTAAGAAGAGGTTGCAAAAGCAAAGATTAATTTGACACTGTAAGAGAACCACCATTTACTTCCCACAAAGCACAGTGAAATTGCAGAGAATGCCAGGTCAGACTGTTCACCATGTATATTTAGATTAACTTTGAGTAACTCTAACTAGAGTAACAGCCTGGCTGTTCAACACTTGCTGAAGTATAAGCAAGAGATCCAAAAGACAATACGAATAAACAACTTTGTGTTGGCCAATGTCCTTCTAGTCCAGTTTTCACTAACTTAGACCTTTTTCTTCTTTTCTCCAACAGTTAAGTTCTCAAACCCTGCTAATCTGCAGAAAATGGGCCTGAACTTTTTTCCACAGTATTCAGGAAGAAGTTGCCTTGAAAGTTCTTCAAATTATGCTTCTTATGTGAATAGGGCACATTCAATCTGGTGAAGTCAGCCTGCAGATGAGTATATTCACACAAAAACATTGAGATTTTTATGCATTATTAGATTTTTCTAGATTTTTGTTGTTGATAAACCTTATGTTATTATGTTATAGTATGTTCCCTCATTACGTTATGTTATAACATTATTATGTTGTTGATAATGCTTAGTAGTTTTGGCTGGTGTGATAAGTTTTCAGCTTCAAATTGAAGCAGAAAGCATTAAGAAAACCCTAAACTGTAGTGAAAAGAAATGGACCCTTTCTACAGGAATATCCTTTACCATGTCTCATTAGCCATGTGTGAATAGTGCCTGTGACTTTGCACATTAGGACTGGCAACTCTTGAAATTGAGGCACCTGGTTCAGTCTAAAGAAATCACATCCTGACAGTAACTTCTTTATTTTGTTCACAGTCATTTTATCACATGTGATTTCACTGTCATAACCTTTAAGGGTGATCCTGAAAGTTCAGATGAGCAATACTTGATTTTTGACTGCACACCAAGAAACACATCACTGGACAGTAGTTATGAGCTGCTTTTTGATGAAAAACATCTCTGGATCTCTCCTAAAACTCACATTCAAGATGGGAACCAAAGTTCTGCCACTCCTTTCCCTCTAACGCAAAGGAAAAGTAGCCACTTGTTTGTTCCCATGAGCTGTACACCACCTTCTGCCTGTGTGGCTGAATATAGTCTTGACCATGAGCTTCCCTCATAAGGAGGGTACCACAGTTGAGACACAGTCTGTTAAAATGGTTGCCTATGAGGTTCAGTTGTCCCCACAGAGTTATGTGACAGAAATACAGAAATCACTCTAGTTAAAATGATGAAAAAGCAGGGAAAAGCAACCTGCCCCTAATCACTACAGCAAGGGGCATCTGGGCCTCAGAAATATTCACTCTGTCTACAAGCTCAACACTACCATTACTACTACACCACCAACTACTACTACTATGCAAAACCCCAACCAAAAGCTTAATTTGAATTAAAATATTTTTGTTTTCTTCTAGACTTTTAAATGAGTGTCTGCACATGACAAGGATGCATGAAGAAAACAAAAGACTACTTCCCCCTCCTCCCCAGTTTCCTTCCCAAAGTTCTACTTTTGAAAGCACATCTAAAATAAACCCTTTCTTCCTTACAGAAATGCCAATTATATGCAAATAAAAGTTCTCCTTATGCTTACAGTGAAGCAAGTTGTGTGTTTAAAGTAATGCAGTAAATCCCACATCTTTAGATTATGATGCTGTAGACCGCAGTCTCAGCTTCACGGTTAAGAGAAATCAAGATAAATGGCTTATGCAAAACTGGTCCAAGCTTTCAACAACAACAAAAAATGATCTCTCATATTTAGCATGTGTGAAAGTTAACCCCAAGAGGTGAGTGGTGACAGTACTAATCCCTTTTATACAGCTGTCAACTGAAATTAGCCCCAAGATAATCTCTGACAGAGAAGGTACACATATCCACAGATATGCACTAATGCTTTATTCACAATATCCCTCTACTGCAGCAGGTACTTGAAGCCCCCACAACCAGAAAGAAGTCAATCTGCTAATTTATTTTTAAAAGTCATTATAGAAACTGTATATGTATGGAAGCACACATATGCAAGGCAAGGGGGAGGAAAAAGAAAACAGAGAAAACATTATACGTATCGCTTTATTACCAAAAATCCACAAGTAGGAAATTAATTCAAAGCCACTCATATGCTGGTAATTTTTAATAATTAAAGAAAAACTACACCCTAGTGCTGGAGTTTTACATCCATCACTTTTCCTCTGGGAGGACATTAGCTGGCAGGTCTGCAGGAAGGGGCCATGTGCAAAAAAACACTCCAGTGACTCTTTGCCATAGAAACATGCCTCAAAACCCAGTCTGTTACTTCTGTTACCAAAATTGCATTCCTAGACCTCATCTTTGAAGCTGCTAAAATAGAAGCTAAATGCAAACCAATGAAATATCAGCAATCCTGAGCCTGGAAAAAAAAAAAAAGATTACAGAAAAATGGCAGCTCCCTTAATCTTCAGAGATCGTGATTCATCAAAACATTTGCAGCAATCATTCATTTATTCCTCTTGGGGCTAACAATCAATTCTGAAATTAGCTTTCCTAAATTCAAAGTATAAAAAAAGTCACCATAATTAATGCAAAAGAGCATTAAGAAAATTTTTCAGTACTTTTACATATATTTTATATACACATGCATAAACACACACCCCCTCCCCTAAACAAAAACCTGTGATGTTTCTCATGCAAGTCATACAAAATTCAGTTAAATGTCATTGAAAACACTTATCTTTCATGTAATATAGGTCAAAGTGCTTAACATATTTGCTCAGTTGTTCAGCCATCACAGATGAAAATTTTCAAGTGCAATGATAATTTAGAGTGAAAGTCAACATAGAAACCCTGGTAAAACCAGTGCCAGTAAAAGAAGAATGACAGACAAATGCAGAATTTCTACCCAAGAGCAGGCAAATAGCAGTGAGCAAATGAGAGTCTCTGTGTGTGCACACAGCTTGGAGACAAGGGTATCCTTTCCAGCCCCATCTGCTATCTTTATCAAGAGGGAAGGTACCGAAGCTCTGGGGTCTGCACAACACCTATTAATATGGTTTGCCACAACCTCAGGGTAAATTACCCCCACAGGGTCCTGCTTGTCCTTGCAGGGGGTAGGATGAAAAGGTATGTTCCCACCCAAGAGCAGAGGAGGCTCAACAAAGTTATGCAGTTTTCAAAGGTTCAAAACCAGAGAATCACAGAACAGCTGAGCTTGGAAGTGTCCTTTGGAGGTCATCTGGTCCAAACCCCCTGCTCAAGCAGGGTCACCTACAACAGGTTGCTCAGGACCTTGTCCATATGGGAATGCAGAGGGAGGAAAGCACAAAGCAAGAGACATGTCTTACCTGATGTGTGCACAGGAACTGGCCCTGAGCAGGAGCAGCTCACAGACACCCTGTGAAGTCTGAAAGGTCACACCTCCCAAGCACTACCATCTCCTCTACTTGTGCATGCATCTGCCTCCACCATGAACCTTACCCCTTCCAAAGTCAATAGCACAAGCACCCAAAAAACCTCAATCCAAGTTTTCATTTGTACATGCAACAGGCACATTCGGAAAGCCTACAGAGTGGCAAATACTTAGCACAAACACAGTAAGTAGGGCCAACACTGAATATTTAAGAAAGCACTATAACTAAGGAGAATCACTTGTGTCCAAAGAGGCCTAGAGGAGATGGCATAGCCTGGTACAAACTTAAGCAGCCCCTATGGGGTAGATCCTGCACAGTGTGACCAAAGGCACACGCAATGCCAGAGAGGCCTCAACAAGAACAAAGTCAACACCAGAACCAATTGACTACTGTAACTTCCATGTAAACCTCTCCACGCCTCTCAGACCACTGGGAAATTAAAACTGTGTCAAGATCTGTAAAAATACGTATTCCGGAAATAATAAAGTATTAGAGTGTCCCTGCATCCTGCTACACCAAGGAACAACTCACTTCCAGACATTATAAGTTGCAAAAATGCACAAAGAGTGAAACTGGAAGTTTGAATTTATAAACCCCTTGACAAGATTCTAAATAAATATTAAACAATGTATTCAGACTGAAAAGAAAACCCCACAGAATTCAGCAGCTGAACAATCTGTAAAATTAGCAAGAGAGGCAAATACTCAGGCAAAGGATGAAAGGCAAACTTCAAGTAAAGTCCTTCAAGCCCTCTCTTGGCTTTCCCAATATAAGCAACCTCCACCTTCATATGCCAGTGTGCTACCCCACAGGGACACCCGTGCAATGATACGATTTTTTTTTTAATCCAAATCAATATATTTCCACAACAAGACTGAAGAGACAATATGGAGGAAGAAATAGCAGATGATAGGGAGAAGTCCTGTCTAACATTTCTGAAAAAGCAAGCTATGAAATTGTATCTTAGGAGTCTAGGAAGCTAGTAATGAGAAAGAAATGGTGCACCCCAGTTTAGCAGTATGTAACTGTGAACATCAAATACTGATATGTCTCTTTTCTGGGAAAATCCACTCAGGTTTGTCCTTGGTTTCAAGAAGATGATCCCAGAGCACCTTCACCTTGGCACTGGCAGTGGTTTTGCCTCAAGAAGCCAAGTACTTTTAATCTTCTTACGTGTCTACGTGTGTCTAGTCACCCACATGTGATTGCTGCTACAAGTATGGTCCCCAGAGGTGAGATCTAGTCAGATGTCTACTGTGCAGACAGCTAAGTCTGCTTATAAAGTCTGGGTGATTAGCTCAAAGAGAAAGAAGACATCTGGGGGCATGATTCATCTGACCTATTTTAGTTGTTTACATAGCATGAAACGTGTCTTCCTCTTCGTGGGTGATAAAGCTGAGCCTAGACACTGACACAGCAGGTTGTCAGCATGTGGTCAGATGATTCCCACTTACATGCCTGAGCTTATGAGGGTGGAGGGAGCAAACAAACAAAAAACAACAACAAAAAAGCCCATCAACTTGTTTCTGGTTTTTTGCTATTTGAAATGCATTTTCCTCAAAATGCATATTTGATATGTATGGTATGACTAATAATGCCACTCAGGGCAGAGAATTAGGGTTTAAAGGGAAGCAGAAGAAACAGAAATAAATGCAGCAAAAATTATTTTAAAATAAAGGCCAGGGACATATTGGCATTATAGCTCCTGATGCAATATGCGAGTTTAACGTGGTGTAACTATTTAAATGCATACAAAACAGCTGGTGGGATTTTTAGACACAAAAGGAGATAATTGCCAATCTCATTCACAGCAATTAAATCTGTATAAGCTAAAATAGGATCTATTGTTCCCCACAAATACTGGGACTGGAGCCAGAAGTAACTTCAGTGGAACAGAAAGTTGGTAGCTCGGAAGGGGGCTGAGAACTGCGTATTCTCCAGCATAATAGGGAAAAAGCCCAACCCACAACCAGGAACCAAAGACAAGTTCAGGCACTTTTTCATAAAAACAATTTCTCGTCTTCTAAAAGTACCAACGAGATGTCAGAATTAATATCGAAACAGACGTCAACATAGCCTTATCTCAGTCCGTATTCCACACACATGGAAATGGATCCAGCAATTTCTTCTGGTGACTGAAAAGAAGAAAGCTAGAGATTATTACTGCTATATTTAGACATTTGCACAGTACCCAGATACATACCTTTGGAGTCATTGAGCACAGGATATTTAGACAGGCACAGAAAGCTGGATAGCTGTTATTAAAAGGCCAACACTGCCGGTAGAGAAACAATCATTAATCTGCTCTCGATTCAAAATAATCAACAAGTGGCAGCAAAGGATTTGCAAATCATTTGCCAAGGACAAAAACCTCCAGCAGCTTTAAGTCATGGCTGTTAGACTGGGAAAAGCCACAGAGCTGGTGCATGATCTTCAAAGCAGTGCACAGGCTGCCCCACATTCATAAAGTGTCCCAAGGAGACTTGAGTTCATCTAGCTGGGATGGGGCACTAAAGGCAGCATACAAGAAATCTGGTTTCAAGATAGCAGGAAAAAAATCCTTCTAACCCATCTGAGAAAATGCCTGTCTCCTGACTAAAAAACTTCAAAACCCAGACTGAGGCTGGGACACAATGTGGGGTTATGACCAAAAGTCTCTTGCTTGGCAAGTCTGAGTGCAGCCTTCAGCCCCTCCTTTAGGGACAGCATTTAAAAAAAAATTTAAAAGTTTAATCTGGACTTTAAAGAATAAAAATCTGTTTAGGTCTCTAACAGAACAGCCTGCTGGAAATGCAGACTTCCCCTACCTATAGGCTGAAAGGTGGATCAAAGCTCCCTCTCCATCTAGCAATGCTGCAAAAGACTCCATGGGCAGCTTGTTGGCATGTTTGGTCCCATCCTCTGCCTAAAGGTTTTCCCCTTCTCCCTGCCTCAAGGCTTTTCCCTTCTCCCTGCATCAGGCCCATTACCTTCATTTTTTGCACTTTCACCCACCAGACAAATACTACCCCTTCTCCCCCCAAACATAATTAAAATTTTCAGATCCATTTCCTGATGGTTTCACAAGCTGTCAGGCCAGCAGAAGGCTGGAGACCTTGAGCCTGCTGAAAGGGAAGCACCATGGCTGCCCCAGACAGGCAGGAGCAAACTCTGCAACCTGCTCCACTGCGCAAGCCTGCTCCTGGCTACATCTTTATTACCACATACAACTGGCCCTTATCCAGTCCAGGAGCCAAGGGCATGGGCTACTCTTCATCTTCTCCCAGAGCTGAGTGTCTGCATCCAAACTGCCCAACGCTGCCCAGGCTGATCCTGGGTACCATCTGAAAAACTGCCAGATTGCACAGGCTACAGCTGTGCTGGGCACACACTAGAAATACACCCATAAACGTATGACAAACACTGAAGCCAACACTTGCTTCAGCAGTATTTCCTAGTATGAATGTTGCTCTGGCAGTCAGAACAGGACCTACAATGAAGGGCAGTTTATCCCAGCCTGCAGGCTCAGGAATTCCCACACAGTCCTATAAGGTCTCCAGCACTGGACACTGTCAGATGGTTACGCCTTTCTACTTGACAATTTCTCAGGAACCTCAGAGAAACAAAAACAAATTATTTTTTTTCTACACACTGTCTCTTGAAAAGGAAAACAAACCCCTCTTATTTTACCATATGATGCCCCTGAAATATAATTCTGCCATAAAAAATGAGTACAGATAGCTGCTGTTTTGCACCATGAACACCATAATTAAAAATAATTCATCTTCAAAAGACCTTTCTCCGAACCTTCAAGTGTGTTACATTATTCACGGAAAAGACTTCTTATGCACTCAAGGAAAAATGAGGTTAGCCACTCTTCTGCAGCAAGAAAATTTACAATACCAAAGAGGGTTCTGCAGAAAAGCCCACATAGTTTTTGAACTAACTGGGATGTTGGTAAAGATGAGTGCCAGGAACTTAAAAAGGATGGTCATTTGGCAAATCCCAACTCTGTGTTGAGAAAACAAGCACAGCATCAGCATTGCAGTGTTGTGGCAACAGCAGGGTGAGAGCCATTCCTGTCTGAGCACCACCCTTTTGGATCACAAAGACACTGGAAAGGATGCTTGAACGACCTTTTGATCCTGGACATCTCTGAGTCATGGTTGTTGCCAACTCAGCACTGGCAGGTGTTTTCCTAGCTGCTGCTCAGCTCAGCATGAACATGCTCCCAGCACTGTGCCCAAGTTCCTCTTCAGGAGCATGCGGCACTAAGGTATCCACAGAACTAGCGATGCAGCCTAAAGGCCAAACCTGATAAAGCCTAACCTTGCCTCCTATCACAATCTCCAGTCCCCTGGCAAGTTTCTCAGAGTTCAAGCACATTCTTCCTAAGCTCTCCTCACCACTAAATACAACTGCAATATTATATGAAGTATTTTTTGGGTTTTTTCCTCTTTTTTTTTTTTCTTTAAATTTACTCTGTCTCAGGTTCCTCCTGCCAGACCCCTTGGTTAAAGGGATATGCTATAGTGAGGCTACATCTCTTCCCCCAATCCTCAGGATGGTATCAAGCTTTCTGACCCAGTTCTTCAACCTTCTCTAGCTGGTTCTTGTCCCACCACCAAAAGACTTGTTTCTTTTTTCTCATTGCTAGGAACTCCATAGTCCTGCACCACCCTCCTTGAAAGCAAGCTGAAGGAAGTTATTTCTGACTATAAGTCAGCACGGCCCAAAGATACTGCCACTAAAAGAAAGAAAAATGAAAACTCCCAATCATCTAATTTTTATAACCAGCAACAAACAGAAACTTCATAGCAAACCAATATACACATAACTGATTTTCAAGATTATCCTCCAGCTCTACAAGACTGTCTCCTAATATAAGGCAATAAATACAGCAGCTTAATATATATTATGTCTTGCCTTCAAATTCCTTAATGCATTGCACAATACAGTAGAATAACATGAAGTAGCTTTTACATACAGAGCAAAAAGCCCTTGGAAGCACCTACAAAGTAAGAGAATAAAAATAAAGAAAATACTTTAAGCGTGAGAAACAACAGCTTAATCACAAATAGCGTCTATATAATACTGCATGTATGTACAACCAGTAAGTTGTATTTTATTTTATACACAAATCCATACAGATACACACACACAAAAAAATATTTTTGAAATAGCTAATGAAACATCTGGACTCTTCCAGCTTTACACTGGATTTCTCACTTTTAACTGACATCAACATAATTTTCCTTCCTTTTACCCATCAACCAGCTCAGAATACCCACCTTTTCTCATGAGAGTGCATGTTTCAAGGGTAGGGGCAATTCTTCAATTGGGAAGGAGATTCTTTATTTCACACACTCAAATAGTCACAAAATATGATCACACCACCTAGAAAATAAGTGTTTCCTGAACCAGTTCAATCACCGTACTTCCTTTATGCTTTGGAGACACACACACACATATATATATATTTTTATATATATATATATCTCCCACGTGTACATTTTAAAGAGGGATAAACTTATTTGATTAGGACATATTTTATTTACTATGCAAAGATTAAGAAATACTATCTCAGAGTGTTGAAATAAAATGCTCCACAGAATACAGGAGTAATCAGCCCAGCAATTAGAAAAGAAATTTGAAACACAGAGAAGTCTTCCCCTACTGGGAAGAGAAAGGAAAAAAGATAAAAAAGCAAGCAAAAAAATTCCAATTCCTCTGAAATATTGACTATATCAGTACGCACAAAATTCAGTCTTACAAAGAAATTATTTGGATTTCTGAACAGAAGAAATAGGTTCTTCCACAGAATGAAGAGTGGTTGCAGCAGGGGCAAAGGTGTCTCCTGCCACACTTCCTGGTGTTACACACCTCTCTCCTTTAACACATAAATTACAAACTGTGTGGCCTCACAGGATCAAACAAGAGAAAGAAGGGCACCTGAGTGAAGGCACACTGACTGAGATCCTCCAGAGCAGGATTACACACTCAGGGGTGAGCAAGTTGCCCCTTTAGGTCTGTGGAGAAACCAGCCTGCAGCAGACAATGGCAGCAACTATGTCTTTCTGCTTCCCTACCCACTGGGGGATGGTGGTGCCAACAGAAAAGAAAGAAGCCAGCCTTCCAACCTGCCAATCTGACAGTCCATAGTCCTCATAATCTGCTTCCATTCATAAACTGGAACAAAAAGAAATAATTTCCTGAGGCATCTTCAGAACAGCCTTAGCACAGCTGTACAGTCCCTGACATGTCAGAACTCCAAGGTAGCATTCTAGAGTAGACAGCAGGCAGCAAACAGAGCTATTTACATACTTTACTGAGCATTTTTCAAAGGAATGTTACTCTCCTGCCATACTACTGGGAGCAGACACCTTCAAGTAAATGCCAAAAGAATGGTCCACTTCCTGCTTGATGGTCTTCTAGTGTACGTGGTGGCTGTTCCAACCTCAATGGTTGCTCCAATCTCAGTTAATCACATTTTATCACTTGAGCTTAGACAAATATGTCTCTCCACGTGTGATTCCTTCCCTTCTTGTGAAAGTTACTCTGGCAGGTGCTTCTTTTCCCTTTTTTGAAAAAAAGAGGCTTTTCCAGGAGGTTGGATGCTGAAGGAAAATTGCATGTCTTTTGTTTTGTTTTGCAAGCAGTATGTCTGCTTAAGAAGGCACGTTTCTTTTAATTACCACAAAAAAATTACTAAAATTGCTTAATCCTCTTACTTTCACATGCATGAAACTTTGCCCAGTCTTCTGGATTTACTCTACTTTCTAGACCATAACTAGCCATTGAATATAAAATGAATTTCTGCCATAAAGACATCAATGGGAGGCCAGAGGACTATGCAATAAGTATCCCATCTTTCCCATTTATATATGCAGACAAAAACTTCACTGCACTCAATTTTGTTACCTCTATGACAACAGTACTTCTTCCACCCGGATTTATCTCCTGCCTACCAGCACAAACAACTACACAGAAAGAAAAAAAAAAAATCTAAATGCCTACTTATGATGGTTTTGAGGGGGAAAGAGATAATTTGCTTCCCATAGCCCCTAGTATGGGGCTATGTTTTGGATTTGTGCTGAATACAGTGATGATAATAGAGATTTTTTTGTTGTTATTGCTGAGAGGTGTTTACATGGAGCCAAGGCCTTTTCTGCTTTTTGTACTGCCACGCTGGGGAAGAGACTGGTGGTGCCTGGGAGGAGACGCAACCGGGACAGATGACCCAAACTGGCCAAAGGGATGTTCCAGATCGTATGATATCATGCTCAGTATATAAATTGAGAAAAAGAAGGTGTGGGATGTCTGAAGTGGTGTCATTTGTCTTCCCCAGTAAGCATTACATGTGATGGGGCCCTGCTCTCCTGGAGATGGCTGAGCACCAGCCTGCCCCATGGCAAGCAGTCCTTTAATTCTGTGTTTTGCTTTGCCTGCATGCACAGCTTTTGCTCTTCTTGTTAAACTGTCTTTGTCTCAGCCTGTGGCTTTTCTCACTTTTACTCATCTGATTTTCTAGTTGGTAGCTGGCAACACTGTATACCTTCTTTTTTTTTGCCATTTCCTTCATCAGCTAACAGATAATGGTACAATGTGCTGTGAAGTATACCAACTAATACTCTCTTAGGATATGGTATATTTTGCACATGACCCAAACATCTAGTAGATTTTTTTTTTCTCTAGAGATGGAACTTTGTGTCCAATTACATTTTGAATAGCCTCAGTAAATAGTGCGAAGAGTGCTACAATGATAATCTTATCCATTAGACTTCTGTGCTTCCAGCATCTTTATCTGCCTATGACTCCACAGTGGCCTTCAACTGGGCTTTAAATATCACAATAAAGAAGTTAAACAAAAACACTGTTATAGTTAGTTCTCAACAGTACACAGACTTTCAAAATTGTCTTGATTAAGGTAAGACTGATCATTTTTACTACTTATTAACAAAGAAATCCATTGTTTGGACATGGGAACAATACTCCCCACTGTTTAAATCATCTCAGGCTTTGTCCTTTACAAAGTGTCTTCAAAAGAAGAGAGTTATCTTCTGTAACAAAGGCAGCATCACTTCATTAACAGCCCAAGAAAGCAGTGAAAGAAGGGGATCAGCTTGTTTGCTCCAAGAATATTCCTTGCATCACCACCACTCTGTAGGCATTTATAAGACTCAAAGGATAATACAGTCAAATTAATATTCAGATTGTGGGGCTGTTTTGCATATCATTTAGGTGCATGCCACAAGCTGAACACTCCTCAACCCCATCTATATTGGGTCTCCAAAAAACACTGGAACTCTACTAACTTTATCTACCTGAAGAATTGCTCTTTCAAAAATAAGGAGACCACCTTTGCTTTCAATATATTTGATAATGGCTGTTTAATCAGAGAAAGTACTATTTTTGTCACCACATGAGGAATGAGACTATCCAGACTATCCATCTTGTCAAGTAAAGAGGCGGGCATGCTTTTAAGCACTATCACTTCGGTCAGAAGTTAATGGAAACAAGCAACAGCTCAAAGATATGAACAGAGCTTGAGACATCTCTATCTTGCACTTATTCTTCACCTTTCAGGCAGTCTGATACTCATAGCTTTTTGTATCTTTAAAAGCAAGTCAAAAACTGCACAGAAGCCTGAAACAGCCTAATGGAACAAGCAGCTTTTCTTTCCAGCTTTGGCAGATTACAAGAAAAATGAAGTTTCCAAGCCTTTGGGAGCTAAATAAAAATAACAAAAATCCATAAACTAGCATGGGCAATTCTGTAAATGAGCAGATGCACAGAATACTATGTAAACAAAACCAGAAATGAAATGTTTCCCTTCTCCTACTGTAGCTTATTTGTATCTACCTCCAAGTCATGCAGGCCTATAGTCTATAATATATTCCTGGTGCTTTGACGAATGCAAGATGCAGTGCCACAGGCAGAACTGCTGCTCATTAGAATACACCAATTTATTCCTGATTTCAGAATATATTTCAACTACCTCTCACATATAAAATCAGCTTTGTGCAGCTTTGTTTTATATTCGCTGCTGAGAGAAGGTGGTGAACACCAGAGGACACAGCTGGCATGCACAGACAATTCCAAGACTATTTGTGACTGTGTGAGGCTCCTGTAGGAGCTCATATTGCAGCCTGGGGTCAGGCCCCCACCAGCTTTGTTCCTGCACCTCAGATGAGCTTTACTGAAGACACATCTACAGGGATTTCCACTGGGAAGTGCAGTAGTGCTTGGTAACATGCACGGTAACAAGATCTTCCCAGTCAGATAAAATGCAGCACAGCATACGCAAACCCATTTTGCTGTAGTAAAATCGACCTTTAAATCAAGCTTTCTGACATAATCCTTGCACAGTAAGGACAAAAAACAGCATGAGGAATGCTAGTCTGGGGAGAGGAAAGTGACAGATGAATGGATCTGATATTACATTAAGTGTAAGGAGAGGAAGTTACATTACTTTTTTCCCCTGCGTGTTCAACAGTTGTCTTTGAAGTGAAAAGTAAGTTCTATAGACTGGAGCCATCTATCAGCACCCCAGCAATTAATAAGTATAGTCCTTCAAGTGTTTAATCACAGTTTGTGATTTAGAAGTACATCTCTAAATCTGAATTTTGTATTTGACAACAGGTATGTCTGTTACTTTTCAAATACGTATCATTAATCAGAATGTAATTCCTTTCTTCACATCTCTTGGATAAGACAGAACAGTAAAAAAAACATTTTTTTCAAACTAAGAAACAGCCTTGTTCACCTACACCAAGGTTACATAGCCCAGGTCAAGAGACAGAAAAGTATGCCTTTATTCTAAATCCAACCACTCCACTTCTTCTCCCTTCTGACCTCGTACAAAGCTAGCAAGGCTGCTTTATAGTCCATGGAGGTTCTTTCACCTGTTCCAAGACCTCCAGACAGGCAGTTTAGCAAATATATTCTTCTGTATAGATGTATCTTCTGAGCTAGATGACCACTGGCTGCTCCTATTCCCAGTGGGTTTGTTGATGAAGTCAAGTTGGGAGAAGAGTTAGAGGGCGTAATTGGGAGGTTTGCTTCCCAGCGGCTTAGGCACCCACACCCTCTGGTGTCATAAATTGGTGTCCCCAGGCTGAGCAATGACATTTCTCAGCCAGTGACAAGGTGCTGATACTCATTCAACAGCAGTTTCCCAAATACCAAACACAGGGTTTGCTACTTTCAAGACCAGGAAAATCAGTTCCACAACTGAGCATTAAGGGTGATTCTGCAGCTGAAACTACTGAGGACTGTGGGTTAAATCTTCAGCAGTCTCAAAAGCAGCAAAGAAGGGGACATGGGATACTTAGGCCTACATTCAAAGTATTTTTCCTACAAGTAACCAAGAAAAATAATTTTTGTTCCTTCATGTACAGTTACTTAGCCACTTACAAGTTTCCTTTCTCCCAGCCGTAACTAAAAATAATTACAACATCAAACATAAACAGCAGGTTCAAACAATCCCATTTTATAGGGACAGTTCATCACCTCAAAAAAGATCACCCCTAGGCAAAGGACTGACAGAATCAACTGGCCTCCCAAGATTCCCTAGTGCCCAACTGAACTTATTTTTGCAAGAAACTGAAAGACCAGCTTAGAGTAACCCTGGAAAAGCAAGTGCTTTTCCTGGCTACAGTTCCACATCCCCAAGACGTTAACTGAGTTAACTGTTTCCCCCATCTCTCCAAACAGGGAATTCACACTCTGCACCCCAAGAATTACACATGGTTAATTTTATACAGTGCTTCTTCTTAACCCCCTCACCCTCTTCACCTCTGGGTAAGCCAAGGGAAGAAAGGATTACAGTAAATTTTTTCATCATCCAGCTCTATCTGCGTACTCAGGACAGATCCTAATGCACTTAACACCAATATCAGCACTGTTTTTAAAAAAGCAAAAGCTGGCTCCTACCTGGTATCTCATTTATTAGATGACAGATGTTCCTAACAAACATTGCTAACAAAGGATAAAATCAGCAAAATTAATATGTATTTGCAACCAACACTGCACTGAAAAAAGGCAACACCATTTTTTTTTATGTTATCAGTCAGGCCCACAGAGGTTTACCAATCACAACCTAAAATCACACCGAACATATTGGTTGCCTTGGGCAACTGCGTTTTTTGCCTCAGCAGAAGAAATAACTCAGGTATTGAATCAGATAACTATAATTTTTTGGCCAATAAAAGCCCATATGTCACTCTTTTATCTTTCTAGCAAATCAAGAAAAAGCTATGTCAAAATCAAAGGCTCAGGATTCATCTTGGGCAATAAGCCCTCATAAAGACTCTTGTGAACCTGACACATCAGCCAAGCAAACAGGCAGCTGAGGCTTGATCACCCTCCAGGTGTCTTAGCCATCTTCCCCAATAGAATTTACTGTGCCTGTTGACTCTCCACAAGCTGCCTCCAGCCCCCCACCTACCCATTCACAGCCAAACCAACCTCCAGTGACCAACACCAAATCAACAGCTGACAGGGCCGAGCTACAGACACCACACTATCCTGATGGATGTTACAAAAGAGTTCATCTGGCGGAGAACACAGGCAGGCAGCTGAAAACAGGCTGTCTTAAAACAACATTACCTGGATAACACCAGTTTTTCTAGGGGGGATACTTGAAAACTTCTCCCTCTCTCATCAAGGCACAAAGCATCAATGCAAGTATGATGCTACACTGGGCTGTATCTGTTCCTAAATCCCTCATACATTGGTTGTGAGGTTCTGAGAAAGTTACTTCCAGTTATGACAAATGTCTAGTTTATAATCTTGGCAAAAACGGGCAAAAACTGCATCAGGAGCCTCCAGATTAGCCAGTCACAAGACAAGTCCTGCTCCCAGTAAGGATTCTTAAGACCTTTAAGCAAAAGTGTCATCAGACCAAATACAAAAGCCTCCTTTCCATTGCCTGAAAATTCATGCTAGGATAACATAACAGCTTGCCAGTTTGCTTTCTTTCTCTTTTTGTACAGTAGTGTTTTCGTGTACCACAGGAAGAGGGAATTAAGGAAGAAGTGGTTTAAAACTGTTGTTCTCCTTGGAGTACTGCCCTAACCTGGTTTGGGGAGGTGAAACTACAACTTCCGTGTATTGTCTCTAAAGTTCCTTCTCTACAGCTGCATTCAGTAACAGAAAACACCTGTGGTGTTCTGGTGAGATCTCAGGATGAGAGAAGGTGAACTAGACTATCGATAACGTGAACTCAGTACTGATCAAAGACTCCAAGAGCAGAGAAAAGTGCATGAAGAAACAGAAATTAAAGATGATACAAAAGAAAAGAAAGCTCCAGATTTGGGTTGTGGGTTTTTTTGTTGTTTATTTTTTAGGCTGAAACTTAAGGCTCAGATTTATTATGCCCTTGTCCCAAATGCTATCCCATGTCCCAGTTTACAGTCCACAAAATATGTTGCACATGCTAGTACCTCAGCTCAGTGTAGATGGTTCGTTCAAGTCAACAGCTTTGTCCTGGCTTTGCAGGCAGGTTTTTCAGCTTGCACTAAAGCTTCACGCTGCCCAGGCCACAAAGCATTTACCAGGTTAGCTTTCTGCAATCCACACTCTCCACGTGATTGACACGTACCTTGAAGTAGTGGCTTCTCCACTCAGCAAAACACAGGTTGAAAGTTGAACTCTGCAGCAATAGTGAAAGCAGACATGGTTATAAAAAAGCTGTCCTATGCCATACAAGATTTCTTGTGTGCAATTTTCATATCAATCAATTCTCAAGTTATTTTAAGGGAAAACTTTTCAATACCTGTAGGAAGAAGCAAATTGGAGAGAGAAGACACTGAAGTGATTAGAGAGTCTTTTTAGCTTCCTGGTCCTCACTTTAAGCAGCAGCTTATTTCAGAGGGTACTTTACAATTTCCAGGAGAGGTGACTGAGGCAAGGGGACATGGCTAGCGGCTTTGCCATTTTACAAGCTAATGAATTTGAACAATTCATCAAACTAAACCTGGAGCTGTGTTTCATCAACAGAGCCCAAGTAACAGTCTCTCCCCCAAAAGGCTGTACTGATGAAACCCCAAAACCTCAAGAGCCCTGAAAAGCCCAGAATTGAAAGATGCGACATCTCCAGCATTTAATACCTGCTGAGTATTAGACCAATAACCACTCCCTACAGTCAATATTTCCACAAAAAATGTAATAAATGTAAAACTTAGTTTGAAACCTATTGACTATTTTCAGCCAAGTAAGGAGGTGTGCACAGAACATATGCACAGATCTTGTCTCCACAGAAAACAGAGTAAATAATTGACCAGAATAATGAAAAAGATTCAATAAAAGAAGAAGTGCAGTTATTACAGACCAGACTACAGAGCTCAACAGGAATGACAAGTTGGTTTCTTTGTGGTGAGTTTTAGGGAGTTCTGTTTGTTTGCTTTTAAGAACTAGGGGAAACCTTGAGGTTTTACCCAGTAGATAACTACAGAATGAAGAATCATGTAAAACTGCACCCTAATTCCAATGCAGCATAACAGACATAATGCCCAAAACACAAGGTTTCCATGCTTTACTTTCAGCTTTACTGGAAGCTTAAAAAGGTTTTAATCAGAAATCTGATGTCCACACGACCACTGCTACAACAAATTCAGCATGATGTGACACACTTCTAAACAAGTACAAACTTTATCTTGTACCTCAATTAAATAGACTGCCCAACTGAAAACACATTTGCCCAAGTCATTAATAAAAATTGCCTGAGAGTTCCACACTTCTTTCACACCATCAATTTTTTAAAATACTCTTAAGAGAGTATCTTAGAATATCCTCTTCCTCTTTTCAAAACTAAGACTGCACATGACAGGAAGATGAAATTACTCAATGCTCAGTCTCAAATTCAGCTCTACAGTGACATGTTTGGTTTTATACGATAAAAGAAAAGAGCTACAGGCATAGTAAACTGAATTTCATATATTCAGTTTAGATTAAATACATAATCTTTCTCCACCTCTACTATACTGTTTTTCATTCCATACTATTAAAATTAAAGTGATGACAACATTAAATGCACAATGTGCCTTGTAAGCATCTGAGGGCCACAATGGGACATAGGCGAGGTGAGATACTCAACAGAAACTTTAATCAAGAGTCTGAGGACACAGAAAAATTGCTTCATCTCCCACAAGATAATAGGCCAGTGTCTAGTGGAAGAAATGAGGCTCGAAAAGTCAGGACACTCCTCATGTTTTAGGCAGGGAGAGGAAAATAACTCAGAGCAGCTGTTCTGAGCAGCTCCAGCAAAACTGCCTTCAGAAGGACATGTTACCTGAAAGGATACAGAAGGAACACGTAGCTTTAGTGACTCTTTGGGACATGTCGGCCCAGCTATGGGGCTCACTAGCCATTATCACAAGCTATTTAACCTGATAAAGTAGGTAAGAAAGAATCTTAGGACAAAAAACCCAAAAATACAACAAAGAGAAAACCCAACTAAGCATAACTCTAAAAATACATTTTGATGTGTCATCTTTTTACAACTTTGAAAAGAAACTGTATTTTTAGCCCTAAACCTTTACTTTGAACCAACCTGGCCTCAGGACATCTGGTACACAAAAGGTACTGCACCACCAAGGACATAAAGTGTTCTTGTGATGCTCAACTCCCAGTTGAATTCAAGGGTTTTTAGAGGATAACAGCACAATCATTTACTAAACTGTATGGGTCATGCAGGAATTGCATGGGTCATTGCAGGGCTCCAGGTGAAGAAGGTGCTTGTGTGACAAACCTTGGGCAGGCTACCTCCTTGGTACTCAGCAGTTTATTCTAAGCATGCCCAAACTTTAAGAGTCCTCAAGGAATTCTGCAGTGAACATGAAGATGGCATATGAGTCATCAAAACACAGGGCAGAAGCAGCTTTTAAATTCAGCTACAGACTGATTTGAGCTGTCAGAGATGCCATTTTATTTTGGCTACCATAGAAAGTCATACTGTACTTTTGACCAAGATTTACATATTTTTTACCATGAAGAGCTTTATGTTTCCAGTGGGTTACTGCCACAGTCCAGAAATGATGGTCAATTTAGAAAAAAAATTAAAAGCAAAAAGGGAAAATTTTTCTTTAAAGGTAACATTTGGATTGTAGCAAAAAAATTATCCCAGAAACATGAATTTAGTGTACATCAGTGTACGCTGATGAGATAAATGCAGATATGTCTTTCTCCAGTCATATTTAATCTTGTTTAACATTGCTTCCTGAGGGGAATGACACAGCAATTGCAACAGCAGAAAAAAATCAAAGGGAAGATTTCCTACCCCTGCCTCCAAGTAGTTTTTTTACTGATCATTTGGATCAACGTTTGTCTTTAGCACCAAGTTCCTTTCTAGGGTACATAAATAAGGACATACAATTTTCCTCCCTGTAACACTTAATACACTTTCTAGAGGAATTTAACAGGTGTTGGCATCAAATGTTCAAGGACTCTGTGTAGACTGGTGGAGCACAGTGTACTGTTTAATCTGCCAGAAGAGGAAAATATCCAAATTATCCTGTTCTTGGTATTCATATCACATGCCTGGCAAAAAGCAAACCCGTTAACACACTCACTACCCATGAGCAGTGCTTAGTTTCCAACAACAGATTCACATCCCAGCTGGTCAGGAGTTACTACCCCTCCCCTAGATGATTCCCCCACTGCTAGTCAAAACTCTTCCCCTTGATGCGGGGAAAGACTTGTCCCAATGACCTTGAAAACTATTATAATTTGAAATTATAAAACCTGGAGTTAGAACAATACATGTTGGATAAAGAGCAAAGATCAAAAAAGAACACACTGCTCATCAAAAGAGACGAATGAGAAGTTGACCATTTGCCATTCCTCAGGAAAAAAACACCCCACAACAAAAGCAAACAAAATCAATAGGGTCATCATTGAATCAAGTCCTGGGCAAAGATAAAAGCAGTCTTCAAGATTTTTGCAGTGTGTAGAAGCATAGGAAGAACCCAGCATAATAACCAGCGCAAAGAAAAATCCCTGAGACAACTGAAGTACCTGACTGCTACAAATTCCCATAGAGATAACACCATAAAGTTGTAGTTTAATTCTTATCAAAGGCCTGGTCTACAGAGTCCCACATGCAATACCAAGGTACCTGAGAACAGACAGGTCATGCACCATTAAGGAAAACAGTCATAAGAGAAGGCACAGAAAACCCAGGGAAAAAGAACAAATAAAACTTGGGATTTTTTTGAGTACCTAATTCTTCTACATTGGTGATTTTCTTATGTTGTGACTGGAAAACTTTTTATGCAAGTGTACAATCTTGCTGTCAGTTTTCCCTGTTTCTTGGCTTCATTGCTCTGTTCAACAGAATTATTAATACACAAATTATGCATAGTAACATACATAAATGGAGTAACACTTAAAATTAGGGAGTAATCATAAAGCAAGATATGTATCTTTTAAACCAAGGTTTTGTTTGGACAGTGACAGAACTTGCCATAATGCTTCAGTCACCTATATCTGAAATCTGTCCTGTAAAAATAAGATGCCTCAAATCATTAAAACACTGCATGGTGCAGAATATAAACTAAAATTATTTTCACTCGCCATCTGAGAAGCATTTGCTATTTATACTGCATCATAATTCTAATGCATACTCTCCACCTTAAAAACACATAAATATATTTGGCATTGGAATAAAAGGGAAGAAAGGTTGCAGTGTTCCAACTCCTTTAATAATACTGATGAGATCACATTAAAACAAACAACCCCCTGCCAGACAGACAGGGGAAATTATTAGCACTGTTAAGTGAAGCCTTGATGGAGTAGTTTTTTGAGAAGCTAAAAATCTCAGGACTTTTGAAGGTGATACATAGTCATCTACCCGCCAAATGTTCAGAACCGCATCCTCCCAGGCAAGCATTCACAGCACTGAACTGACAGTGTTGAAGCATGCTGCTATCCTGGATGCTATGTTTGCTTTTTCCTCACCTACAGTGAAGAACACAAGAGGCAAAACTATCACTGTGATCCAAACATGAGAAAAACTTACTTTAAACACAACTTTTTTCTAACATGAGCTTTTGGAAACTGATTGCAACTAAGCCCAAATCCACAAGGGTGCCACTTTAATTTACAACTGCTCCTTTACCTTTCTCCTCCTCCTGTTCCCTATTTAAATCAAATAAAGCAAACTGCCAGGGCCAGAAAAAAACAAAGACATCAATTTGCCCAAAAACATCTCACTGCTAGCACCAAGTACAGCAGGCATCTTTCACTGCGTCCCACCTCAGACCCAGCCCGGTAGGACTGGCAGCAGATGCTAGCAGAGGAAACATAGGAACCAGCATGGAGACAAAAGCTCCTCTGAACTTCTGATAAGTTCAAATTTTAGGACTTTGGTTTGCATCACCTCTGTTCTCCATTGCAAGCTGTTTTAAAATAAATATACTTAATTTGTTATTTGGCAGACTCGGACCATTAGAGGGTTAATGTTGTCTGTAGTTGGATGCACCTCTTCCTGAAGAAATACAGAAGAGCCATCTCCACTTCCAGAATGAGAAGACAGCCTTTTCCAGAGGATGAAGATGAGACATATGCAAGCAGATTTATCATGAGTCACAGCCCAAATCTGGTGTTTCAAGAAGTACAGTGCAGCTCCAAAATGTATAAGACTGGTAAAACAGAGAGTAAATCAAATGTGAATTTAATGATAAGTGGAAGTATTAAATGACACTGTTGTTAGTAGGATGCATCTACTTAAAAACAGTAAACAAATTGGATCAATATTCAATGCTCCCAGAAAGCAGGATCTGCTCCTACAACATGCAGCAAAAATAATTTGACAAGCTTCCATGAAATCCAGTATAAGACAACATATGACACTTCTGTCAGCAAAAAGGCCTTTTCATGGTAAAATATTAAAAGACAACCAAGTACAGCCCCACTGACACTCCAGTCTCAGGCCTGCAGATGACCAATACACAATACCTGAGGTCATGCAAGAAAACTTTTAAGTCTTGCATGAAATGGGAAGTCCTTTCCCCAATTTTATCTGCCCTTCGATTTTTTTTTTTTTTTTTTTTAGGGAAGAAGTATGTTTAGTACCCACTGCTTGAAAATGCAATGAAAGAGAGCAGAGCAACAAGCAAATGGCTTTGCAAAATCATCTCAGAGGGTCTGGCTGTAAAGCAAGAAAATTTGAGTTCAAGAGATTGGGGTTAGCTCTGTTGATAGCAGAAAAGTGAAATTAAGAAATTCACCTTCTTTTGGAGGTCACTTTCCATACCTTTAGATTATGTTTCTGTTTTAAACATTCAGCCCAGATCTATGCTGAACCAAAGACCCAAATGTAAGCATCCTACACCTGAAACAGTAAGAAGCCTCCACTCCTGTTACCATACTTCAGCAGGTGAAGGAGCCTGCTCTAATCACCTAGATTAACTTTTTAAAGTTGTAAAGTACCAAATGAGCATACTTCATGATTCAATGGTTATCATTTTTACTTTCTTTGTCTTAACTGCTGAGTTGTCTGATTATATACATTTGATTTTAAAGATTGAAAGTTATTGAAGCAATTATTTTAAAAGTTATCAACCCCTCCTGCTTTCCATCACTCAACTACATACCATGTCTCAATTACAATTTTTCTCCTCTCTTTACATTCAAAGAGCGAATAAAATTCAAAACAAAGCTCTCTGACTTTAAATCCAGATTTGTTAAAATCATGAAAATAATCTTAACAATTACGGAAATCTACAGAGAAGGTGAAAGGCCTCATCTTAAAGTTACAAACAAGCACAAAATTCAAACCATTCTTTGCTGGCACTAAGTAACCATGTAAGAAATTAGGAAGGAATAGAAATCCAACAACATTGAACACTGGATTATGCAACATATGTTAGTTATTAGCTTAAGGATATTGCTGCATATAAAACATTCAGTAGAGATTTGACACGTCCTGGCAGTTAAACTCCAGTGTTCATGTCCAAGATCCAGCATCATTATCCTGCAGCTGGCTCTATTTCTTTGCACTGTCCCATAGAATTTGGGTTTCACAGTCCCAGGGTTACTTCTGGAAAAATATTAGAGGGCTAGAAAGCAAACTGAGGTTATACCATCAAAGCTTCACCTAACAGAACACTTATTTCACAAAGCCATCTAGCTAATCAGTCCAGTCAAAAACTAAAATATTTTTTCCCTGAAAAATTACAGCTTTACAAATATTTGAAGTACAGGCATATCATTTTACACTGCTGCATTGTATCTGGTATGATATAAAGCCCTTTCCAATTTTTAAACACATCTGATGATGAAGGTGTCCCAGGTGTATGCAGTGTGAGAGTGAAAACCAGGCCTCCTACTACTGATTTTTTAAAGTCATCAAACATCAGGACATGTGTTCCTCGGAAAAGTCCCACAAGATTCGGCTGCTATTTAAATGTGACAAATTTTTTCCCATGTGAATTACTGTTTTATAATTTGTCTTAAAAAAAAAAAAAAATCAAAAGCCTGGAAGCCATTTGAGCTGTTAAAAATTAATGAACAGAGGCCTTTTAGCTCTTACTTTATACTCAAATATCAATAGGCCCTCTGTGAAGGATTTGATTAATTTGAGCAGAATTGATGGAAGCTGCCCACACAGCCCCTTCTTACTGAGTGTAAGTGTACCTCAGTAATTGTAGGAACACCCGCTCCCTTCCACATGCACAAGCAATGCTTTCACTGTGATTCTCTGAGCTCTGGTGGAGAAGCACTTGCAGGCATATCCTTGTCAGGGAAGCAGGCAAGGTTCTTCTCCCCTAACCCTCAACACACACACGCCACACACTTACGTGTAAATGCTTAGGCAGTAAGTCATGAATAAGGACTTGAACTGGGAACTTTATCTTTCATATTGCTCAAATAACAATGCTAGGCAAGATGTTTCAAGAATTAAATTATGTATGATAGACAAAGCAATCAGGGTAGAAATGCTACACTGGAAAAAAAAAAAAATCACATATACTCATATCTGTCCTCCAAACCAGGCAAATAATACACACCACTTTTAATTTTAAAAAATGGGGATCATTTCTCAGCCCCTTGTTTCCATCTCTCCCAGCAACACCCACACAGTAGTTACATATAGCAAAGCAAAAAAATTTTAGGACTGTTTCCACCTTCAAGGGGAGCAGGCAAATCAGAAGTAAAAACAAAGCACGAAAATAAATCAAATTTAATTAGAGCAGCATTCCTTCTTTCCTTCCAAGCCAAGAACTGCAGAGCTAGGTTTTAGGACCCCTTCTGTATCTGCTGGGGAAGAAGAACAGAGTAGCTACAAGCTCCTAGGCCAGTCCACGAGTTGTGCGTGCAAAGATGTGACACCGCCACGGCATTGCCTCTCCATCCCAAGCACAGACCTGGGAGCAATGCAAGTGCAGCACTGCCAAAAGCTTCCTTCATCATGATTACTTCTTCCTGCTGGGATACATTCCAACTCTGAATGTGTAAAATTGGTTGAAAAATGCCCTTTGCAAATGTATCAACTGCAGTGTAACAATTCTTGCTTGTGACACAGACGCACACTAGAGTAGCCAGCAGCTGACACTCAAGTACTTCACCCATCACCATCAGCATTCCTGCAGAGGCATACAACAAAATCTGAGTCCTAGTGTAAAAATACCAAATCCTACACATTCCCAGCTGCAGGTGAGCATGACCAGTAAGGGAGCCAACAGCATTAGCCACGTAAAAATGGATACATGGAACTTAAAAGAGTAAGTTTGTTCTACACAGAACTTCTGTCCTCTCCATGCCCAGCCGAACAACTGAATCAACTTATTTTATTCACTCAGTGGAGATGCCCAGTCACAAGATGTTAGTTCTGCCAACTGGGCTCAAATACAGACTCAGGAGGACACGTCTCCAGGGCTGACATGATCTGGATCTGTCATTATGCCTCCTAATTCCCTTTGAATTTCACTCCAGCTCAGGAAGCCTGGAGCTGGCTATAAGCAGGACCTCATGCCAAACTGAAAAGGCAACATCCATGCTTTGCAGGAGATGGCTCCTACATTAGGGAAGAGCTGTCCCGGAGAATAGCTACAAATTTCCTCCTGAAAATGAAGGTTTCTCTTTTTCTCTCTTTCTTTCTTTCTCTCTTTTTTAATTTAGTATCATTGCTAGTGATCAACAAAGAAAACAGCAACAATGAAGACTACTACACATCAGTTAGTCAAGAAGAGCACTAACAGTCAAACAAGCAGCAGCAAAATTCTGATTCCTGCAGAAAAGCTGGTCAACAACTCTAGGTATAAGTGGCCCATGTTTCAGTCCGGCTGGTCCCAGCTCAGCATATTCCATCCGTCAGAGACACTCAGAACAAAGCTTTCAGATTCCTCAGGTGGGTGCCTTACCATGCAGTTAAACAGGTTCAAGCCAGTAAAAGATATAAGTGAAAGATGCATTTGTATTAAAAATCCCCAAACCTGACCTGCCAGTGCCACCCCATAAAAACACTACCATTGGTAGCTGTGCAGTTTAAACTCAGTCTTTACCATTACCCCATTTTTTTGAGCTGGTACCTGTCCATTAACTCCAGTGCGCTGTGGTAGTACAAGACAATCATGTCCAGGGTAAAGCCTGCAAAATTATTTCAGCAAGGTCAGTGACAGCCACAACTGGAATTTACAGCCTACTTTTTTTCCAGAGATGACTTATCTAGACTTCACAACAAATAAGAGCAAAAGAGGAATGTCATTAGTGAAGTCAGCAGAGAGTTGGCAGGGATGCAACTTTGTAGAATTAAACAAAACAAAATACTAAATAATCAGGTCAAACATCCAGTACAAAAGCTGGGTTACAGTGTACGTACTCAGTCAGCCAGCTATTAAGAAAAGTTCCTTAGATAAAAATGTGAAGTTTCCTTTCATAATTCCTGGGTTTTTATTGGCTTTTAAAATAAGTATTTCAAAAGTAGGCATACGTTTGTTTGTAGCAATTCCTTTTTTGTTGTTTTCTTAAATGACCTAGGGGATCTTGGTGATGGCAACAGAATTCTCCCTAGGAAATGTAATAATTTCTGAAATAATCCTACATGACGCGGTATTCCCCAGAAAACACAGAAAAGAAAGATCTACTGCCACAGTCCTGTGGTCAGTATTAACATCTGCTAGCATACAAATTCCAGATAAAAATACACCTTTCTAATCGTTTCAGAACCCCCAGATCAAGATTTCTATAATCAGCATCAAACACTAATTGAGCAGGGAGGCCTACAAACAGTGCTATTAAAATCACTCTCCAGAATATGGAGAAAAGTAATATACAGTCTAGAGATCTGAAAAAGCAGTGTAATTAAATATTATTATAAACTCCTAAGCAAAAGAGACCAAACATTACACTACCAAGAATGATATCTTGAGTATCACAAACACAGCCCAGGACAGTGCAGCAGAGCTCACGGCCTGTGACTTCCCATACCAGCAGGGATGGAGGCTGGCTGCAACCATTGGGTGCGTGAGGCTGTGGGCAAGGAGAGATGGAGCAGCATCAAAGAAAAAAAGTGCATTACATAAAGTAAGCATCTATCCTGAGAAAGGGCTATGAAACTGGATGATTCTCACACCCCTAAAAAATATTCAGAAGCAAAAAGATGCACCCGCTTTGAAGTAATGTCCTTCTCAGTGATGCACTCAAATTCTTTGCACAAAACCTAGATCATGAACTCTTTACTCTGAAAGTAATAATTTTGTAAAGGAGATAACACTATAAATAACAAAAAGCAAGAAATAGGACTTTTCATTAAATACCAGCACTCAAAACCAAGCAAATTTCAGTTGTATCTGGATTGCCAACTGTGATCAGAACATTTACAACATTCCCTCACATCACAAAGGAACTTTAGAAGAGAAAGGATTTGGTTCATCCACCTGCTTTTCCAAAGGACAATGGGTGAATGAGAAAGTGCTTTCAATCCTGGGCTCCTTCTCTCCACATCTGCCATTCCTGAGAAGAGGAAGGTCCAGGCTGGAGCAAATAGGAAAAAGAATGGCCCTAATGTGAAGACAGCCTTAATTGGTACAACAGAAAGGTAGTCAGGATGATTCATCCTTGACAGAGAAAGCATCACTTCATTTTTTTGTTAACAGCACGTCAAAACATAACGTAAGGCTTTACTAAGGTCTTGGGTTGGAACGTAAATGTGTGTAGAAGTGACAGCCACCTGAAGCAGTTGAGATACTCTGTCCATGCAAGGAAGACTGCCTGCACAGGCAGCACACCCTGAGGGATAGAAGGGAAGAAGAGACCCTGTCAGGACAAGGAAATAAAAAGAAAAATATTTTTAAATGAAACAAACTCTTTAACAGGACTTGAGTTTTGTAATTTCTGTGGTTTTATTTGAGGCAATACATTAGTGTCCCATGCAGTGACTCCACCTCATTATGCATCCCATCAATAAAATTGAAATTTGACCATGTACCCACAACATATGTATATTTATTCATAAAATATTTATAATTCTTAATTAAAAATTTATTTTTATATTATATTCATTTTCTACTCTTTTCCTTCCTGTACCCCAAGGGATCATCTTGCACACCCCATTTTGGAAACCACTGGTCCAACAGAAGGAGCTTTACAAAAAAACATTTACTGAAGAGATTCCAAAAGACATCACATCTTAAGGTGAAAATGTATCTAACAAGGCACCTATTTCCTAGAAACATATCAGTTTTTCCACAATTTCTGCACAGAAACACTGATCCCACAAAGATTTTCCCAGGACGTACCCATAGGCAAAGCCAATGTTCTCCAGATCACCGAAACAAGAGAACATTCATGTATCTCCTCTTCAATACTGTCTAAACAGCTGGAAAACAGAGTTCCTGTAAGGCCCTATACCCAGGCTCCCAAACCACAGGTTTCTGGGATTTGACTCCCTGCAATGCTACACTCAAAATGAAATACTGGACCAGAATTTGTCCTGCAAAGGGACAGCACCCACAAGCCAGCCACTTCTATTTAGGGGAAAAAAACCCACAACAACCAACAAAAAAACTAACAAAAAATCCCCACTGACTAAAAACCCCACAACATGTATGCATAGACCATGTTTGAAGTGCTGTATCATTGTATTCATGTTTTTCCAGAAAACCAAAATCCTCACTTAGCCCCTTTTTCTCTGGGTTTACAGATGATGATTCTGTTTTAAAATTGTATGTTCCTTTCACACTGGATTTCACTAGCTACAGCTGTACTACACAGTCTCTCACTGAACCATATAATTAAGTTATATTTTCATCTGACTACATAAATTGATCTTCAGATGCAGTAACTGCATGTGCAGACTGACATTCTGGACATGCACAGCTAGTCTTGGCTGTACCCTGCTTCCACTGAAACAAATGGCAAAGCTTCCTTTAACTCCACAACTGAAAAACTCTTTTTGTCGAGAAAAGCACAGAAACCCTAGTCAAAAAAACAAACTACCAGTACTAATTAAATACCTTCAGGAAACAGAAGTAAATTCAGTGAAAGCTGCTGGTGAACAGCAATTGATGATCCTGGGACAAGTCCCTGACTGTTGCAGAGAGCTGTGTCTACATGGTTAATGCAAAGGGAAGTCATGAGCCCTGCAATGCATTAGACAGACCCAAGAAGGGGGTTCACCCAAGATTTCGATGTCTTTAGCAGTGTTTAAAACTTATTTTCATAATTATTTTGCTTCATGACACTAAAAGGCTGTTTTAGTTCTTTGTTTCATACTATTTACACGAACAACAATTTGAAGAAATTAACAAGAAATTAACAACATTTTGAAGACATAAGGATGCCTTCTAAATTCTTCAGTTGGAGAACAGACAAATAACCCTTTTGGACAAATTGAACTCTCAGATAAGGATTCAGTCTCAACTATAAGAATCTTCACGTTTAAGCAGAACGTTTTTCTTTTAAATAGTTATTACAGATATTTGCAAGTCATGTAATCTAATAGAAGCCTCTCCATAATAAGCAGTCCTGACTCATGAATTTACTTCCTGTGGCATACTGTAAGTCTAGTCCTGCTTTCACAGACCAGGTACATTTTTGAGTTCTAGGAACAGCCAGAAAAGTGTTCAGGTCACTTCACTGAAATATTTATCAAACTTACACAAAAAACAATGAAGTCATATCTTGATGAATGTTTCTCTGTGGCATGTATTTTTCTTAAAAAGAATTTGAAAATATTATTCCCAGTATCTTGAATGAGCAAAGACATCTTTTTAAAATAATTTCTAAACCAGGCTGAGATCAAGTGGCTGTACACACTACATGAATCTGAAAATCCTGTCCCAGGTCTCTGCAATATCAAAATGATAAATCCTAATGGGTTCTGGACTTCTAAGGTATGAAAGATACATTTCACCCCCACCTCATGAGAGACCAGAATAGACTTTTGAGTCTATTAACCAATTTGCCAGCACTACCCCAGTCATCTAGGAATGGTATTATAGCAGTTGTTCCGAGCTCAAAGCTTTCAGGGTTTCTTGGGATCTCAAGGCAAGAACGAGGCATCACGAGGAGGATATGGCCTTTCTAAACTAAACCCAGAAAAAGGCAAGTCTCAAAGCACGGCAGGATCGGCAGCTCTTGTAGTGATGTTCTTTAACAGCCTTGAAGAGACTTGGAGAACTGCACCAGAGCATTGCCTGAGAGCACCAAACACCACGGCCCAAACCCCTCAGTCAGTCCAAACAACTGTGGCATTTGGCTTGAAGCCCGTGCCAAGGCACCACTTGGCAGCACAAACTGCCTACAGCAAGAGCCTTGTGCCTGCAAGTCACCGGGCTGCCTTCCTGTTTGGGTGCATCACCTTAAAGTTATTTTAATGCATGCCACATGGCCACTCATTCTTTCCCTGTTCTGCATCCACTTGCTTCCTCTTCTCTCCTGTGTTTAATGACAGCAACTCCAGTCTCCTCCTCCACCCAGCCTGCCTCACAGGCTTGCAATAGCATTAACAGAACACAGTTTTTAGCACTTCATCTCAGCTCATTTCTAATTTTGCTCCTATAGCTCTGCATTGTACTGTTCCTGTGTGTCTTTCTGCTTTTGCTATCTCATCACATGTCTGTTGCCAGGCAAAGTGCTTAACTTGTGCATTGCAGTTTGAGGGACAAGCCCTCCACCCTTAAAAGTGAGGTGGGATAAACAGATGCAACTTCTTTGCAGCAAAACATCTCCTTTCAGCTGGTGCAGCACCTGAAAGGTACTGCTGAGGACGCCTTAAGAGACAAACCAGTTCATTTGCCTTTAAAAATGACAGGTTGCAACAGCTCTGGAAGAGTCTTCCTGCATGAACTGAACCAAACCAGAGATTAGCAAATCAATCCAGCGATCACCAGCTATCAACCCAGCTTGTGGATGACCCCCACATAACAGCTGCTTGCCACACTTGCACCCATCTGTCAGCAGCCACAGCGTTAGTCTCACCCATGGGCCTTTCCTGGCCGCTGGTGCCAACAGTTTTTTCCTCTCATCAGTTCTTCAATTGAGCATAAGCAGGGCACAACTCTTGGGCTGGGCAGGGCCTTCTACCTTCTCCAATCCCCAAGATAAACACTGATATCAGGGTAGCATTCATTCCAGTGTTAAGGACAAAGCAGTGAGAGGGAAAACATCTGTACACAACACATGCAGTTACTGAGATGGTTTCCAGCCACCGATGACCACAAGTCAAGTCCTCAGCCACCAATGTCACCCCCACCCTCCTAAACACCTCCCAGCACCACTTTCCTTACACTGTCCTTGTCAAGTCAGTTGTGGCTCTTTTGGTCACAACTCAAGAGATTCTTCCAATCACTTTTACTAAAACAAGAGATCCAATGACAAAACAAAAAAAGGGGCGGCTTTTGAGTTTTTAAAGACAATTGTGATTAGTCCTCCAGCACTGCAACACACCCCATGTTCACACAATGTAACACTGTGCTACCACACTATGATTTAGTATGCCCAGCCCACAAGTTTCAAGTCCACACTGGAAGATTCAGCACCCCAAGAACAGGGAAGGTCCCTAAAGAACATGAGCTGCCTCACATGAGCCACACCAGCGAGAGCAGACAGAACACCACTTAGGGAACAATCAACATCACACTCCTGTATAGCTTTGGGACTTTAACATGAGGTCACATACATCCTCCAAACTCATGATTAAACACTACATAATAGCAATACATTAGGAAGAAAAATAAAACCAACAAAACCCCCCCACTGAGGTTTAATGTACAGTGCCTAGAACAGATGGTACCACATGTGCAAAAAATTCCTTTTTTCTAAGCTGATTTTCCAGGTAATTCAGGTATAAAATAATTATTTCCCAGGTTTCCCCATCTTAGTAAAATTTTTACTTGCACAGGTCAAAGTGATAAATACATATCTGGAGAATTATTTTCTCCTATTTGAAAGTCAAACCACCTTTGTACAAGACTAATGATATGCACATAGAAGAGATTTATTTTTTCAGAACCTCTAGCTCCAAGTCATATGTATTTCCAAAGACTCACATTTTCAAACAATTAAATCCGAAGAGAAGCCACTTAACTGACTTCAGCAGATGTAGAATTAAACCCTAAGGTAATAATTCATATGAACAATTAATTTTTCACACGGAGTGCAAGCTGAGATACCTCAATAGTTTACCACAAAAAAAAGGCTAGTCCTCCAACCCCCATAAAGTCACATCCCAGCTCTTTTGTGTGGAGGCAAAGAATAGCGAGACAGCATAGAAAAGTACAGCAATATCTGTGTCTTAGATTGTATACACCAACTTAACTATACTGGTGTAACCAAATTTTTAAAAGGCAAGGTTAGACTTGTAGCTTTTCTGGAATTTAGTGGTCCCATGAATGTCAAATCCTCCTGACAAAGATCAGATTTCAATATCCCTGATGTCCAGACTTCAAAGGATGTTTGGCAGAATTAAACTTTCAGATCCTTGCTACTACGTTGTATTAGATGATGGATGTCATCACCTCTGGTTAATTTTGATAAAAGCACATACAGTATGGATTTTATTGTATATTTTGTCAGGTTATTTTTAAAATCTAACGGTTCTGAGTGCTCCATGGAACATTTGCTTTTGAAACCAACTGAAACATCAGTGTTGTAATTCTTCTACATGCTCCACAAGAAATGAGTATAACAACTAAAAAGAAAAAACACTCTTAGCAAAATTGTTTAGGCTTCTAGTTAGCTGATGCCTGAGTTCAGAAGTAAATGGTCCAAATTGCATTCTGGAACATAAAGTACTTTAACAGAAATAATTACAAAAAATTATCGCTAACTTTTTATTTCTGTGCATTACAGGGTTTTTTGGCTTTTCTTGCACTTTTATAACTTCATTTCTAATTTTTTACCCTGAAGAGGAGGGAGACAGCAATCTCTGCATTTCCTTAACACCATAAACTAGGACCCAAACTGAGCTCTCTTCCCCCCTTATGTTGTGGCATGTAAAGCATGTTTTCACTTAAAACCACTAGTCCTATAATCAATATTTTTAAATGCCCAGTCTAAGAAGTTATAAAAAGATTTCCATTAAGAATTGATTATACTTCAACACAATGCTAAAAAAATCCCACTTATTTCTGGTAAGTTTTATTTTTGCTCTGCAGTACCAACTGGCCCTTGCTTTAGCACATTAATAATTAGGAACCAGGCCACTGATGCCCTCATGAAGGTCAATAGAGAGCTTCATTGTCTCCTCTTCATTTCAGAAGACTGGAATGATAGCAGCAGAGATGATGAAACTCGGTTTCTCTCATCTTTGTGCCCCTTGAAGCATCACAACACCATGCTTGTCTCTGTCCCTGATACCGCCATAGTTCCTGTGTTCTCCCCTTTTCTTATTAAACAAATCTTCTAAGATTATTTCCAGCTGCTCCTGCACATCCTTCCTTTCAGGAGAAGAGTCAGCTTGTGTAATGCCCAATCCCCAGCTAAGAATCTGCTAACCCACTGGCCAATACACCCACTCTGACTGACAACCAGGCCTGGCCAAAGAGAACAGATAAATCAAGATATTTTCAAGAAGTCTGAAAGTATTCACCTTGGAGCCTTACTCCTTGGATAAGTTTGGCTTGGAAATTTTCCTCTGCAAACTTCAAGCTATGGATCTACCCCTGAGAGATGTGATAAACAAGTGTGCATCTGTCCTTCAATTTTGACTTACTTTGTCCATAGAGTTATGTGGGGGTTTCCGTTTGTTCTGTAAAATCAGTTTCCCTTTAATACATATTTTGAATCAGGCAAAGGATAATACACTGATCTTTTTACCCCAATTATGGTATTTCCAACTCCAGTAATCTAGAATAAGATAATGAAAAGAGAGAGACTCGTAATGAAAATACTACTTTTTACAATTACAGCACAAAGGTAAGATAAGACCAAGCAGAGCAGGCAAGTTAAAATGCGAACCCTGCCTTGAACCAGCTATCCTGAAAGATTTCTGCACATGTGAGGTCTTAAAGAGTTGATTCACATGGCCTGTCATATATTGTTGGAAGCTTGTTCTAAAACATACACCCATATAAAAATATTTACAAACACAGATATATTTTATATATCTATAAATATATTCTAATACTTACATTTATATTTAGAGAGAAGGAGACAGACACACAGAAATCCCTATACTGTTTCTGACAAGGAGTCATTACTTTCTGTATACGTGAAATTTAGCAGGCTTCTCTTTTCATTGCTTGTGTTATGAAATGGCATGTAAACATTAAACTCAAATAAGGAACAATAAATTCTATTAATACAGTCACCTCACAATTAAGTATTTATGTAGATACTGCAGAAAGCTCATAGATATTTTATAACTCCTTGGGGGCTGAATAAAATTAAATCAAAGGGAAAAGGAAATGTGGTGACGTAAATGCTCGCCTTTAATTAAACAGAATTAATCAAAATAAAAGTAAGTCATCTTCTAGTAGTCAAAGCAGCACTAGGGTAAATATGACAATATAGTAAATAGCCCAGCAGAAATACAAATGCTCGAAGTACAGGCACCCCCTAAAGAAAATGAGGTTTTCCCAAGACTGTAAACTGCCAAAGATGGGCTTTCGCAGAATCCTTTTTGGGTATTTTATAGAGCAGCTGTGAAAAACTATCTTCAAGATCCACTTTTAAATTTCAGCCTTGTTAGTTTGAAGCCGTGGGCTGCTGCTCCTCGGAAGTGAGAAGGCTGTCCCTTTGCAAGGGGCAGCACTGCAAACATCACTGTCACCACATCACTCCCCGCTGCTCCCCGGGCTGTCCTACCGCCGGCTTTTGCAGCTCCGTCACCAGGTACGAGCACTGCCTAGCACACCTATTTTGTATGCACACACGTGGCATCTGGGAGTTCAGCCACTGCTCAGCTAATTGGCTACCTGCTTAATTACAACCCCAGCCAAGATAATGTTTTCTAAATGGGTGAAAATGCAGAGCATCTCCACAGCTACTAATAAGGCTGTCACAGTCTGATTAGGTGGTGTAAGCACCATCAAGTAGTTAAACGTGGAAGACTGCAGGCAAGTGCTATAACCAATATAGCCAACAGCTATGACAGTGCAAGTATTCTAAAATGTATACTTATACGTTCTGGAGCCAGAAAAGTTAATTATCTGCTCAGACCTCTGAGGTACCACAGATCCTGATGTGTGACTGAAATATCTCAATATCAACAGCACTCATTTGTGTTTCTACAGTATTTGGTGTCTCTGGAGTGTTCAAATGAAAGTTAGGAGCACAAGACAGGAGCTTCAATCATTTCCCTGATGGAGCGCTGAACTACCCACCATGCCATGGAAGATTTGTGCTTCATTTTTCATTTGAATTAACCAGGCCTCAGTTATTTTTCTGCTTTTCTTCACTAGATACAAGAGTTCCTTTTTTCCATGAATATTTTCATAAATCTAATCAGTTCATTTCTCAACCTTTTCTTTTTTCAACCAGGTAGGTTACATCCAAGTCTCCTGCTCTAAAGTGCTTTTTAAGTCTAACTTCCACAGCCCCCTTCCTCACCCTGCAGCTTTTCTAACATTCTTTAAAGAATACTGACACCAAAACATCACCCAGTGCCCATGCAATGTGATATGCAGAGGTAAAATCTTATTCATCCTGCAGTTCTGGGGCATGTTAGAGATACATCAGAGAGATATGGCCACATTACCTGGAAAGCACAGTGTGTCTTTTCATAGACAGCTTAAAAGCAAGGCTCAAGCTATCAAAACCCCAAAGGCTTCAGCTCTGCCCACTTATGCCAAGGAGTGATTAACCGCTAAAACCTTCTGCATTCTCTCTTCTTCTGCTCTCTCCTCTTTCAAAGCACACCCGCTTGTTAACCTCATGCTTTGAGAGAGTGGAAAGTCTCCACTGGAAGTGACTTGCCTTGTCCTGCATCTACTCCCATTGGGTGTGTCCCTGTAGCTTTCCCTTCTCATGCCAAGTGTGAAAGCCACCTCAAATTTTGTCAAGGTGACTTCAAAATACAGTACTAAGTTGTAAGCACTGTGTCTGTACTCTGCAGCACGGAAATTTCAAAACTGTAGACAAACCCGGTAAATCAAGTCTGTGTTATTTTTAAAGACTTCCCGTGCTAGCTGCAGTCTCTGCAGATTTATAAAACCATTTGGCAGCATGCTACACACCAGTAATTACCAGAGCAGGAAACGCTCAATAATACAGAAATACTTCATTGTCATTACAGATACACAGTATGATGTGAAGATAGAGAGATTTCTTTTAACCCTTTCCTTTATGTACCAGAGAAACAAGAAGCCTTTACCCCAAACAAAAGAACTGCATGAAACTCTCTCCACTGCACTCCCCCCTGCTAAAAAATGCCACCAGGCTATCAGGGAGCCTCCAAAGCACCCTTTTGGGGCAGCTATCAGATTTGTCCAAGCTTTCAGTCCTGGAATAATGGGCAATTATGCAAAACAGATACCTTGCCAATGTGGACCAAAGAGACAAAAGGGCCAAATTCGGCCCTGTAACAAAGCAGCAGCAACGCTCTTGGCCTTCTGCAAGGGTTTATATTTAGTTTTTAAACAAAGCATTAGATACATTGTAACCTTCATATAAAATGATCACTCAACCACTCAATTATCACATCCACTCAGTTATCACAACCACTTAAGGGAATTCTGTAGTTTATACAGCATTTTTAATTACTCAGAACAAAAAAGGCCCAATTTTGATCTAAGAAGTGACAGTTTGAGAAAATCTCCTAAGAAACAAGACTTCTCAAGCACTGAATCTTTATCAAGGTTTTCCCATCTGCAAGAACAGTGAAGAAGTGAAAATACGTAATAAGGAATTTTACCAGGCTGAAACCACGGAGGCTGTGGAAGATGATATACTGTTTGTAGCAAGAAAATCGTAATGTATCTCTATTTAGCACATTCATGTGTGCCTATTTGCTCTAGATGCATGTATAATCAGCCCTAGTATAAATTAGAAATCATATGAAGGATTAAACATCAATTGCCTGTCCTCCTACACTTCCCATCCCTCTGCCAGGTCCTGATTAAAACAGAAGGCACAGTAGCAATGGTTGGAAACAGACTCTGAAATTGAAATAAGAGAGGAAAATAGCCATTTTCTTTTTGTAGCAGAACCTATAAAAGCCACATTAGTATTTCACTGTCAACAAATACCACCATATTCTGAAATTAGGAAATCTTGATGGTTTTAATAGGATCTAAAAGGTGCAGAAAAATGAGGATTATTAAAACTTTAAGATGTGACAATTACATTTGACGATGGAAGTCAGTGTTATACAAATAATTGTTTTAATATTTTTCAGGCATCCCACATAGTATAACTATTTCTCAGTGACTAAGAGGGTTTCACACAATCTTTAAGTGTAATCTTTTGCTAGCTTCACCATCTGGGAGTTCACAGACAGCAATTAATCTTACTGGCTTTTTTCCAAGAGACTTACTGTAAGTCTGTGGCATGTCTTTCTTTTAAAAATCAAATTTGGGGGTTATTTTGTTTTTGACTGTGGCTTAAAATAGCCCACTATCAAAATAATATTAGGGAGATCAGGTCTCCAGAGAGCAACAGCATCTTTTATGAGAATAGCTGACAGAGCTCAAACTTTGCCTGATACTTGCCCTGAAGTATGCAGAAACTTTTTCAGAAATGAACAAATGGAGAAAACTTCTAACTACATACAGATAAATCATAAAGAAACAAACTGCTGGTAGAACATAGGGCACCTCATCAGACAAGATGAGCACTAGTTGGTGAGATGATGCAAGAAAGGGCAGACTAGGAATGAAGGGAGGCAAAAAAGGAGAGCAGAGGACAAGTCAGGCCATAAAGACCTTACACACATCTAGGGATATCCCTACCATTATGCATATGTATAGCTTTTTCCATTATGCATATTCAGGAGAGTTACAGTACATTTGATTTCTCAGGCCCATTTTAAAAAAGATTTTTCTTTGTTTTGTTCTGGATTTTTGGGGGGTTTGTTTTAAAATATCTCAGAAAAATCATGGCCAGGAAGATGATGGGAAAATATGAAAGACAAAAAATAGTGTTCCAATCCTTCACCAACTGTCTGGAGCAAAGTGTCTGGGTGTAGAGTCACCCACACAATTCCTACTGTTCTGGACAGAGTCTACTGTATTCAAAGCATATGTAAATTTCAAAGTTCCTATAGCTCTGCCCTCCAAAGCATTTATTAGAAACAGTGTTGTCCCTGCACAAGGCAGGGGGTTGAAACTGGATGATATTTAAGGTCTCTTCCAACACAAACCATTCCATGATTCTCTGGTTCTATTCTGGCATAGCTCAGTTTCAGACTTCTTTTTTGTTTTGTTTGGTTGTTGGGGGGGGGGGGGGGTTCTTCTTTTGTTGGTTTTGGTTTTGTTTTAGTGCATTGCGAGTTTGTTCCTTCCAAAGATTTTGGTAAGACTGATGGTTATTCTGAAGGCTCAAGAAGTAAGGGCAGAAGAGGAATGTGAGTTAAGGTAAGTGCAACACATGAGTTTCATATAACACTGCCACTATTTCAGATGCCTGCTAGTGTTGGGGATCAGGGTTTCTCGGTCTGTGGTCAAACCTCAGCAGTTTGACAAGGTCTAAGAAATCAAAGCATGACAACAAGTTTCTTGTCCCCTAACACTCCACAGGTCAAATGGACAGCACAGCCACACTGGACATCACAGCCTACAAGCTAGTTGAGGAAAATACTGGCTCTCTTTAGACAGAACTCTTCTGTTTCATGTTGATTTGCCACACAATTAAAAGGAATAATGATCAACATAATTCACAAAATATATCTGTCACACTGCAAGATTAGACCAGCTGAAAGATAGAGCAACATGGCTTTTTTATCTCAAACTGTACTCAAGTCAAGTGGCAGCACTCTCAGATATAATTATAAGTTTTCCATTTTATTCAGCTGTTACAAACAAACAGCGGGGAACTTCACAGGAGCAATTTCATGGGAAGGGCCAAAGGAAAGTAATAAGCTAAAGAAAACAAAACACTTTAAAGAACACAACTACCTCCCAGTATGGCAGCCTGCTGGGCACACTGAATACGGAAAGACTTTACTTCAGAGAAAGGTCATGGGTTTCTTTTCTCTAAAAACCCGTCTAAAATGGCTTTTTTCAAAACATCATCTAATAAGTCATTACCAACACATACAGATGAAATTTGTACTCTCAGCTGTGGTTCACGTTCCTCAGCTGCTCACACCAGCTGAGGCAGCTGCTCACACAGGAAGCCCCTATTTGCAACAAGGCAACACTATTAACAGTCCTAGACTTCAATAAATGGTCAGATTCTTGTGTTCAGATTTCTAGACCAAATTCCTATTCACAGCTGGTTAAGTGGAAACATTTCCTTAACTACGTTGTCAGACTACTCTGCCATTCAATGGACATATTTCACTCTTTTGTAATAGGAACTGCATGCATGAAATATGGAGGACAAGAGGGATAGAAATCAGCTTTGCAGTCACACCACCCCCTTCACCACCTTCAGAAGGAGATCTGCAGACCTGCTACACAGCACACGGAGAGACTGTGACAAGTCAATGCTTCCTATAGCGTCCTTCCTATCAGCTGCTGACCACCACAGACAGATCTAGTCCCACTCCATAGCCATGCTACCACTGGCTTCCTTGTCCACAAAAAGCAACATAACCATTGCAAAATGAAAGCTTTTATAGCTCTGCATCTCTGGGCAGCAGAGCATAAGGTGAACAGACAGGCAACAGGGAGGACCTTTCCTACTACCCACCCAAAGTTGATCAAGGGTATACACAGCTTACACAGTGTCTCGGTTTTGAAAGACAGGTGTCTGCTAAGGAAGGCAGAAGCCCCCCTTGAAGTGGCAGATATAACCCTTTTTCCCTCCAAGTTATTATATTTTGAAATCAAGGGCCTTTAGGCAGAGATGTGGGAAATAGGAATAACAGTTCTTTACTATATATATATATATATATATATATGTATATGTATATAACCAGTCAAACAAAACAACAACAACTATGACAGTAACAGCACACACAAACCCAGTGCCAGCCTTCTCGGCTGTCAGGCTATTTCCCCTCGGGTGCAGTTCCGCTCGCAGCCGGCAGGGGCGCTGGCGGCTCCCGGTGAGCAGGGCAGGTGCGATGGTTCCCCCGCGGCTGCAGGGGGCGCTCCGGAGCGAGCTCGGGAAACACGCGGGCAATGGCGGCCTGGGATCCCGGGAAGGGATGGGACAAAGGCTTCACAAACCGCTGGGCAGCCGATCCCGGACTCTCAGGAGCAGCAGGCTGGGAACGGCAGGCAGGAGCGGCAGGCTAGAGCGGCAGGGACGAACGCAAATCCCGGGTGGCAGGCGAGATGTATCCAGATGGGAGAACCCCACGGATGCCCAGGCAGGCAGGGCGAGCAGGGCTACAGCGTAGCAAAAGCTCGAAGCAGCAGCAGCGGGGCAGGGCAGCCACAGCTCGGCCTCCAGCAGGGCAGGGAAAGCGGCTTTTGGGGTCCCGGCGTTGTTTCCAGCAGGAAGAGAAGAACGGCCAAAAAAGAAAGACGCAGCAGCTCCTTTCTCTGCAGCTTCTCTCCCCGGACGCTCAGAGCGAACTGCCCCCACACCCAGGTGTAGACAAGAAAGTAGCCAGGCCCGCCCCACTCCCTTTTTGTCTTTCTTAAGTACAGCTATTTGTCCCCTAGCAACATGCATATGGGAGAAAATTCCTTTAACAGAAAAAAAACCCCCTAAGACTAAACTAAAACCCCAACATTATCCACCCCGAATTTTTTCCCATACTAACATGTTACATGAAACTTAACTTTTTTTTCTTAACCATATAAATCTATGCATTACCCAAATTATATACAAATATACATGCTGATAGTGATACAAGTACAGAGCCATGGGTAGTTCACCCTAAAACAAGGTCCCCTTGAGGTAAGCATCGTGTCTCTCCATCCTTTTGCATCACCCACCAGGTGCAACCTGGTCCCTGAGCAAAAACGACCCCACGGATGGGTTTGTCTTTGCTCAAGGCAGACTTTACCCAAACAGTTTTTCCAAGCATACCTCTCATGTGCACCACTGGAACCTTATCCCCATCTGTTGTTTGTAGGGGTTCGGATTGGGCAGGGCCTGCTCGGCTGGTGGAGCCTCGGGTGTTAACTAACCAGGTGGCTCTTGCTAAATGCATCTCCCAGTTTTTTAAAGTCCCCCCACCCAGTGCCTTCAAAGTGGTTTTAAGCAATCCATTACACCTCTCAACCTTCCCAGCTGCTGGTGCATGGTAAGGGATGTGGTACACCCACTCTATGCCATGTTCTCTAGCCCAGGTGTTTATAAGGCTGTTCTTGAAATGAGTCCCATTGTCAGACTCGATTCTCTCAGGGGTGCCATGCCTCCAAAGGACTTGCTTTTCCAGGCCCAGGATGGTGTTCCGGGCAGTAGCGTGAGGCACAGGGTAGGTCTCCAGCCATCCAGTGGTGGCTTCTACCATTGTGAGCACATAGCGCTTGCCTTGGCGGGTTTGAGGCAGTGTGATGTAATCAATCTGCCAGGCCTCCCCATACTTGTATTTGGACCACCGCCCACCGTACCACAGAGGCTTCACCCGCTTGGCCTGCTTGATCGCAGCGCATGTCTCACAATCATGGATAACCTGGGAGATACTGTCCATGGTTAGATCCACCCCTCGGTCTCGTGCCCACTTATAGGTGGCATCTCTGCCCTGATGACCTGAGGCATCATGGGCCCATCGAGCTAGGAACAGTTCTCCTTTATGTTGCCAATCTAAGTCTATCTGGGACACCTCTATTTTCGCAGCCTGATCTACCTGTTTGTTGTTACGATGTTCTTCATTAGCCCGGCTCTTGGGGATGTGAGCATCTACATGACGGACCTTCACGGATAGCTTCTCTACCCGAGTGGCAATGTCTTTCCACTCTTCAGCAGCCCAGATTGGTTTTCCTCTGCGCTGCCAGTTTGCCTTATTCCACCTTTCCAGCCAACCCCACAGAGCATTGGCTACCATCCATGAATCAGTGTAGAGGTAGAGCTTTGGCCACTTCTCTCTTTCAGCTATGTCCAGAGCTAATTGGACAGCTTTGAGCTCAGCAAATTGGCTCGATCCACCTTCTCCTTCAGTAGCCTGTGCAACTTGTCGTGTGGGGCTCCATACAGCGGCTTTCCATTTCCGGCTAGCGCCTACAATTCGGCAGGAACCATCAGTGAAGAGGGCGTATTGTCTTTCACTCTCTGGTAGCTCGTTATATGGTGGGGCTTCTTCAGCACGTGTCACCTGCTCCTCTTCTTCTTCAGAAGATAACCCAAAAGTCTCACCTTCCGGCCAGTTCGTAATTATTTCCAAGATCCCAGGGCGACTTGGGTTTCCAATTCGGGCGCGCTGCGTGATGAGGGCAATCCATTTGCTCCAAGTAGCGTCGGTGGCGTGATGCGTGGAGGGAACCTTTCCTTTGAACATCCACCCCAGCACCGGTAGTCGGGGTGCCAGGAGGAGTTGTGCCTCTGTGCCAATTACTTCTGAGGCAGCCTGGACTCCTTCATAAGCTGCCAGGATTTCCTTCTCTGTGGGAGTGTAGTTGGCTTCAGACCCTCTGTAGCTTCGGCTCCAGAATCCCAGTGGTCGGCCCCGAGTCTCACCAGGCACCTTCTGCCAGAGGCTCCAGGACAGACCATTGTTCCCGGCTGCAGAGTAGAGCACGTTCTTCACCTCTGGTCCTGTCCTGACTGGGCCAAGGGCTACGGCGTGAGCAATTTCCTGCTTGATCTGGGCGAAGGCTTGCTGCTGTTCAGGGCCCCAGTGGAAATCGTTCTTCTTGCGGGTAACCAGGTAGAGAGGACTCACGATCTGGCTGTACTCGGGAATGTGCATCCTCCAGAAACCTATAGCGCCTAGGAAAGCTTGTGTTTCCTTCTTGTTGGTCGGTGGAGACATTGCTGTGATCTTATTGATGACCTCAGTGGGAATCTGACGCCGTCCATCTTGCCACTTTACTCCCAGGAACTGGATCTCTCGGGCAGGTCCCTTGACCTTGCTCTTCTTGATGGCAAAACCAGCTTGCAGGAGAATTTGAATTATTCTCTCTCCTTTCTCAAACACTTCGGTCGCGGTGTTCCCCCACACAATGATGTCATCAATGTACTGCAGATGTTCTGGAGCCCCACCCTTTTCTAGTGCAGTCTGGATCAGTCCATGACAGATGGTGGGACTGTGCTTCCACCCCTGGGGCAGTCGGTTCCAGGTGTACTGCACGCCCCTCCATGTGAAGGCAAACTGAGGCCTGCACTCTGCTGCCAGAGGAATGGAGAAAAATGCATTGGCAATGTCAATAGTGGCGTACCACTTTGCTGCTTTGGACTCCAGCTCGTACTGGAGCTCCAACATGTCCGGCACGGCAGCGCTCAGCGGTGGAGTCACTTCATTCAGGGCACGATAGTCCACAGTCAGTCTCCATTCCCCATCAGACTTGCGCACAGGCCAGATGGGGCTGTTGAAGGGTGAGTGGGTCTTGCTGACCACCCCTTGGCTCTCCAGCTCGCGGATCATCTTGTGGATGGGGATCACAGCATCTCGATTTGTCCGATACTGCCGGCGGTGCACTGTCGAGGTGGCAATTGGCACTCGTTGCTCTTCCACTTTCAGGAGCCCAACTGCAGAAGGATTCTCAGATAGTCCAGACAGGGTGTTCAATTGCCTAATGCCCTCTGCCTCCACAGCAGCAATACCAAATGCCCACCTGAGTCCTTTTGGGTCTTTGTAATAGCCATTCCGGAGGAAGTCTATGCCCAGAATACACGGGGCCTCTGGGCCGGTCACAATCGGATGCTTTTGCCACTCCTTCCCAGTCAGGCTCACCTCAGCTTCCAAAAGGGTCAACTGCTGTGATCCCCCGGTCACCCCAGCGATGGATACAGGTTCTGTCCCCACATGTCCCGATGGCATTAAAGTACACTGTGCCCCAGTATCAACCAATGCATCATATTTTTGTGGCTCTGATGTGCCAGGCCATCGGATCCACACCGTCCAGAAAACTCGGTTCTCCCGTGCCTCTTCCTGGCTAGAGGCAGGGCCCCTCTAGCCCTGGTTATCATTCTTTCCCTGGGTGTACATGCTCGAGGTACCTTCAAGGGGATCCGACATATCATCCTCCCTTCTGAAATACCTGGCAGCTCGATCGCGGGAGGCTGAGGCTACCTTCACCTTAGCGGAACCCCCTCGGTTAGTGCCTCCCTCCTTGAGTTCACGCACCCGCGCTGCCAGGACAGAGGTGGGTTTCCCATCCCACCTCCTCATGTCTTCCCCATGCTCACACAGGAAAAACCACAGCTCAGCTCGTGGGGTGTACCCTCTCTCTCTAGCAGGGGGACGACGGGCTCTGACTTGGGGGCCTGTGACTCGCACTGGTGCCACACTGACCCTCCTCATCTCCTCCCTCATCTCCTCCCTCATCTCCTTCCTCATCTCCTTCATCTCCTCTTTGAGGTCCTGGACCACAGCAGAGACATGAGCTTTCAGCGGGCCATTGATCATGCTGTCATAATGCCTGAGCTTGCTGGCAACAGAGCCCACGGTTTCTCGGGTATTGTCAGCATCAATCGTCGCAATGAAGGTGGTGTATTGCGATGGCCCTAGCCTTGCCAGGTTCCACATCATCTGTCCTGTGCACCTGACCTTATCGGGGTCATTATCATGCTGTCCATCCCTCCCAAAGAGTACCTCTAATATTGCCACCTCTCTTAGCTGTTGAATCCCTTGCTCGAGTGTCTTCCACTGCATTCTATGATGGTACTCCTGCATTCTTTCTTTGTGAATGAACCTTTCTCTCACACTCATTAAGAGCCGCTCCCAGAGAGAAAGGGGCCCTGGCTCCCTCACAAATACCTGGTCCACACCTGGGTCCTGGGTCAATGATCCCAGATACCTTGCCTCACCACTATCCAGTTGCACACTTGTGCCCATAAGGTCCCAAACCCGAAGCAGCCAGGTGGTATAAGGCTCACGCCCCCTTCGCGCAATGTCGTTTCGCATAGTGCGGAGACTGTCGTACGACAGGGACTCAGTGATGATTTCTGGCTCTGGCTCTCCTGCTGGTTGTGAGGGCCCTGGTTGCCCATCATCATTAACTGGTCGTACTGATTTGGTCTTACACTTCCTCCTTTGCACAGGGGCGACTGCTGCTGGCTGTGGTTGTCCTTGTGGTTCAGCTGAAGCCTGGACGGTTGTAACATCCGTGGGTTCTACTGCTGCACCATCGGACTCACCCTCTTTGGGGCAGGGAGAGGGCTTTTCACTAGCTGAGGAGGTGTATTCCCTTAGCAATTGGCATATCTCCTGGCGCACCTGGCCCATCTCCTGGCACATCTCCTTGCGCACCTGGCCCATCTCCTGGCACACCTGGCCCATCTCCTGGCACATCTCCTTGCGCACCTGGCCCATCTCCTGGCATATCCCCTGGCGCACCTGACCCATCTCTTGGCACATCTCTTGCATCCCTTTTGCCAGTACCCCCACCCAGTTTGGGTAGTCCATTTCTGAGGTGGACTGTTGGGCGGTATCAGTCTGTGGGGCGGGGTCTCTAGTGTCTGGGGCTATGTCAGGTTCTGGGGCAGGATAGGGCTCTGGGGTAGGATCTCTTGTGTCTGGGGCCATGTCAGGTTCTGGGGCAGGATCAGGCTCTGGGGTAGGAACTCTACTCTCTGGGGCCATGTCAGGTTCTGGGGCAGGATCTATAGTCTCTGGGGCTGGTGTCCGGGTAGATATCCAAGCCAATCTCAACTTATCCTTGAGTGCTAAATAGAGTAGGCCTATCAGCAGCAGATGGTTAATATTCAGAGGGAATTTAAACCCTTCGAAAATTGATGGGGTGGGCCCGAAGAACTGGTTGAGGGGTTGGGGGAAAACTTCCCCTGGTGTCATTTCCTCACAGAAGGTACCATTGTTAACATAACCCCAAAAACATGTGCTCAGTGTGTGATAGCCGTTTATCCATGTGCCCACATTCCGGAGGAAGCTAAAAACCCATGAATTCCTCACCTTCTCAACCCATAACGCAAGCTGGATAACAGCAATGGTAGCCTTAGTCAGAGGACCCATATTCAAGTAAGGAGCTGCAAAGGGGAAGAATATAGCTACGGCCACATGCCACCCGAACCAGGGTAAACTAGACCACATAGTGCAGCCTAACAAGGTTCCTATATCTGGCACACAAAATAAAGTTCCAAGAACTGTTATTCCTTTTTTTCAGCTCTCTCTCTTAATGCCCTCAGGCCCCACGTTGGGCGCCAAGATCTGTCTCGGTTTTGAAAGACAGGTGTCTGCTAAGGAAGGCAGAAGCCCCCCTTGAAGTGGCAGATATAACCCTTTTTCCCTCCAAGTTATTATATTTTGAAATCAAGGGCCTTTAGGCAGAGATGTGGGAAATAGGAATAACAGTTCTTTACTATATATATATATATATATATGTATATGTATATGTATATAACCAGTCAAACAAAACAACAACAACTATGACAGTAACAGCACACACAAACCCAGTGCCAGCCTTCTCGGCTGTCAGGCTATTTCCCCTCGGGTGCAGTTCCGCTCGCAGCCGGCAGGGGCGCTGGCGGCTCCCGGTGAGCAGGGCAGGTGCGATGGTTCCCCCGCGGCTGCAGGGGGCGCTCCGGAGCGAGCTCGGGAAACACGCGGGCAATGGCGGCCTGGGATCCCGGGAAGGGATGGGACAAAGGCTCCACAAACCCCTGGGCAGCCGATCCCGGACTCTCAGGAGCAGCAGGCTGGGAACGGCAGGCAGGAGCGGCAGGCTAGAGCGGCAGGGACGAACGCAAATCCCGGGTGGCAGGCGAGATGTATCCAGATGGGAGAACCCCACGGGTGCCCAGGCAGGCAGGGCGAGCAGGGCTACAGCGTAGCAAAAGCTCGAAGCAGCAGCAGCGGGGCAGGGCAGCCACAGCTCGGCCTCCAGCAGGGCAGGGAAAGCGGCTTTTGGGGTCCCGGCGTTGTTTCCAGCAGGAAGAGAAGAACGGCCAAAAAAGAAAGACGCAGCAGCTCCTTTCTCTGCAGCTTCTCTCCCCGGACGCTCAGAGCGAACTGCCCCCACACCCAGGTGTAGACAAGAAAGTAGCCAGGCCCGCCCCACTCCCTTTTTGTCTTTCTTAAGTACAGCTATTTGTCCCCTAGCAACATGCATATGGGAGAAAATTCCTTTAACAGAAAAAAAACCCCCTAAGACTAAACTAAAACCCCAACACACAGCTACCTGGAAGTATATTATTTCTAACACTTCAAATTATAATTCAGATTTCATGTTGTTTCCTAAAACAACAAGTTGTAACTCTTTCCTCTTTCACCTTCATTTTTGAGCCTCCAATCACACTTCCTCCCACAGCCCCACAATAGCTAAATTTGCACAGCTTACCAGGTTTACTTTGCTGACAAATACTGGATGAGCGCTTATCTGCAGATATGCATAATGAGTTTTTCATTGTTTCAGATACAGGAGAATAGCAGCTTAGGAAGATGTTCTAGCAGGAGCATTCCCAAACAAGCTTACTTTGTGCTTCATATACGAAAACCCTCATCTCTTTCTAAAAATTCCAAACATGCTTTTGCCTTTGGTCAAGATAAGCTCTCCAGCAAAATGCTACAATAGCTCCACATTTGACTTGGGTCCCACTGCGCTGCAGCATGCTACTGCGAGCGCCAAGTGCTTTTGTACTGCAAGTGCCTTTCTCTGCATAGAAAACAAACCCACCTGTTCTAATTCCTTGAGAGTATGACTACTTCCCTGTCAATACTTTAGTTCCTCCAGGTCTTGTTAAAGTCCTCACATGGGAAAGAGTTTACAGATTTCATTCTTATTTTCAAAGTCAACACCACCTTGCTGTTCGCCCAGACTGAGCTATTTGTTCAATGATTCTTTATGACTAATCCATTCACTAGTCACAGATCTTTCATGCCTTCTAACCTGCCTGTAATGATGTTGGCTTTTACTGTAGTAGGATGTTTACTGTAGTAGGATGCTCACTTGACTTTGTGAAGTCTTTTTCAAACAGTAATTTTGCAACGCTGGGGAAAGCTGTATAAGAGCCCCACAGGTCTGTGATGCTTCTGAGGAGCTGTGGCTCTCAACAAGAGAAGAGGAAAAAAAAATAGGTATCTGGACAAATTTCTTCTGCCTTTTTGCTTGTGAAACATGAGTTAAAATATTACACAAGAACTGAAGGACAAAGAATAAGATGTTACATGATGGCAATACCCAGCAGTAATTATTTTTCTTCTTGGTGAGGTAGTCTTCCTCAATTCTTTTCTGGGGAAAAACTCTTACTCTGGAATATCATGAAATAAGCACATTCATCTTTGAACAAAAAAATTTGCCTTCTGCAATGTCTAAATATACACTCCTAAAATGAAAATACTACCCACCATTAAAAGAGGTTTTTTCTTTTTTAAAGGAATTTCTCTCCATGCAGAAAAACTACACACCACTTTTTGGTAGTTTGTGCTGCCACTTCCGTTTTCTATTGCAGTATCCTGCAATAGAAAGGAGGGGCCTTCTCCTGCCTTTTGGTATTTCCTCTCTGTACTGGGATAGAGTTAGATTTCTTCCTACTAGCTTGTGTTGGGCTCTGTTTTGGATCTGTGCTGGAAACAGGGTCAGAAATACAGAGATGCTTTCATTATTGCAGAGTAGGCCTTACAAAGCATCAAAGGAACCTTTTTGCTTTCTCACCCCATTCCACAAGTGAATGGGCTGGGGGTGCACAAGGAATTGGAAAGGAGGAGAACCAGGACAGCTGACTCCAACTGACCAAAGGGATATTCCATACCATATAGCATCATGCTGGCAATAAAAATTGGGTGTAAGAAGAAGGAAGGGGAGGGGGGTTTGCACTGCTTTCTGCTGCACAGGTGGAAGTGGGAGAAATAACAGGTTAATTCAGGAATTAACCCAACCATGGCAGCACAATCCCCTTAATGCTCAGTAGACACCTGTCATGCAGCAAACATGAAAACTTCTCTCTTTCAAAGAAAAAAGGGGAGTGGGGGAAGATTTTAGGTTTTCAAGATACCTGTCTTTAACTTTAAATACCTTTAAATCCACAGTCTCATGGCTTCCTGAAACAGGAGACTCTGACCTACATCTGTAACAGACTTCTTTGGTATGTTCTCATGCAAAGAATTCTGCCTATATACTCTAAAGTTACACAGGGAAGCATTATCTCTATTGCTGTTTACAGCCCTTCATTTTTTGTCATAGGGGCTTCTATTCCCGTCAAACCTTTCCACCAGTATAAAAATATTTACCCTGCCTTCAGTGTGCTCTCTCCTGCCTTTTCACGCTTCATTTTTGTTGCCCTCTTTCAACTCCTCTATGTTTCCTACTAGTTTTTTTTCCATAGTCATTACTCCTCTTTAGCACTGCCCATAATTAAGGGTGAACACAGTCTTAACAGTGCTTTAAAAGTAGACTTTTCAGAGGCAACCCATTTTCCACTATCACATCCTACTTCGATCGTACACGTGCTCTCTGAAACGATACTAGAGGGGTAACTATATTTTCAAAACAGGTACCTGTGTAACACTACTTCAGATTATCCTTGCCAAACACCACTACATTTCTCCAAGATGAAATTCATCTACTCTTCGAGTGGTTTCATGTTCTCCAGGGAGTATGAAGCAGTTTCAAAGGGAAAAGAACAGAAATTCGCCCTTTATTTGATAGTGGGAGGAGCTTTGAGGCTTTTTTTGCTGCTGTTGTGTGAAAGGCACTCAGTTATTGATAACTAAAAGAGGTTTTCTGGCCTTAGAGAAAGCTGTGAGAAAGCACAGCAGTTAAACCACAAATACCAAACCACCAAGATTGTAAGTGCAAGAGAGGCAGTGTACCTTACACCACTTTCGAAGTGATAGTTTTTGCTTGTAAACAAGGCAGTTCCACACAACCTCTCAAAACACCAGCCTGACTAAGCCTATAAATTTATAGGATTAGTATTGCAACATTTTATTGCTACAGCATCATCTCTTCCAAGCATTTGAACTATTGTAACAGGACCAACACTTAAGGCAACTCAACACAGGAGACAGAAGTAAATAATACTCCTTTTCACTGAATTTGCTCCTACCTTGCGATCGTTTAGAAACTGAACCAAGCAGCTGTGTTACTGCTTGGCCAGACACCCTTCCAGCAGTGCCTGCACACTCCCTCTCTTCCCTGGGACTCTGGGGGCAGCCACCACCAGGACCCCCCTGCCCCAGTGTCACTGCCACCACATTGGCAAGAAAGGATATGAGAGGAGGGAGAAGTTGTCAGGAAGTCAAGGAAAAACCTCAATTAATCCAATTTCTCCAAATTGAAGTATCTCAAATTTGCTGCTTGAACAAAAAACGCAACAAGTTCAGTCCTTTGACCTCATCCTCTCCAGAGCTTTTCACTGCAGAGGGTTCAGGCAGTGTTTGACTCCAAGACTAGGCACACTCATTTCCAATTTCTCCAACAGACCAGACATGAACAAGGTATTTCCCTGCCTTCTCCCTCCTTTCTCATGCAAAAAGAAAACAGGCTGAGCTGGTGAGGGCAACACTTTCTTCTCCCCATATGATGACCACAGGGAGCATGGAACCTTTGAGCACAACTAATCTGGTCAGGTTGCATTCTGCCTTTCACACAAGGGGACGCTGCCCTGTGTCCCCACAGCAGAGTGCTGTCCATGCTCACACAGGCCACAGCGTGCTCCACTCTTGTCACGGGGGCTCCTGCCTCTGCCCCTCTCCAGGGCCCAGCAGCGTTTCTAATGCTTCACACCAGTGCTCACACAGAAGTCCATCCTCTCATTCCCTCAGCACTAAAAAGAAAAACACGTGCCTCAAGGGGGAAAAAAGGTCTCCAGATCATTCACTTCAGGTAGAAGCCACAGCTTTTATTAGAGACAGCTCTATCCCTGGTCTGCGTTAAACCAGCCACACCACCAGTGCCAGCAGCAGCAGCCGTCACGTATCAGCCGATAACACAATCCCAAGGTAAACCTCTGGGCCTGCAAAGCCCTGAAGAGTGATCTGCAGTGTGCTAAGCTGTTCCATGCCCATGTTTATACACACCCCCCCCCCCCGCCAGACACCTGAAAGGATTATGTTCTGTTTCCATTTACATGCTCTTAGTTTCAAATTTCTAAATTATGCTGTGCAGCAAGAACTAGAAACTTACTGCTGGCAATGAGAGTTTCTTCTCTTGATTCCAGTGCTTTTTCAAAGACAGATGAGCCAAGTTACCAAAATAGTTCCCTCTCCCCTCTATGAAAGCACTTCACCGAACTAGCTTGTGATTTAGAATCAGACACTTTTCTAAAACCAAGCAAGAATGGAATTACAGCTAATCACATTAGCCTATAACTTTTTTCCCCTCTAAAAGCAGGATTAAAGGCAGAGATGGGGAACTTCCCACATTCCCACACACCAGCTGCATTCTTCCAGACTCAGCTTGCTGAACAGCTAATAGAATTACCATCCACAGACCTAGGATTTTCAGGGATTACTCTGCAGAGATTGCCAAAGGAACTAACTGGACTGTAATTCCTAGCTTTGCACTACCAGGAAGGGATAAAGAGACCTTAAAATGACATTGAGAAGTACCCCAGAGGGAGCCCCAGCCTGAAGAAGTTGCAATCTAGGTTTTGTAACGCTATGGAGATGCTGATCTTGAACTATATTGAGAAGAAAAACAAAATGAACTGAAAGCCCAGGTCTGGAGATGTGATTAATGAGAGGAGTGACAAGGTAAGGGACAAGGAATTGCCCTCCAGGAGTGATGCTGATGCACCTTTGTTTAAAGAGATCAGTGTACATTTTAATACCTTATCAATTCCTGCATTATGGTTGAGAGCATGTATGGCCAAGTTCTAATCGTCAAATGACACATGAAAATAGCTGAAAAACTATTAATTTTTCTGTTCAAACAGGAAGATGAAGAAGGGGAGAAAAATTTCTGTTTACATCCTGCAAAATGTAAGCCACTCATATCAAACCAACCATACATAAAACTTTGACCTTTGTCATGACACAAGCAGCAATAATCACTGAGGATACCTTTATGATTACTATTTTCCATTTCCAAATACCAAAATCTAAAGGCATACTCCACCCCCCATGGCACCACAAATACAATGTAGGTTTCACTGTACAACTTTTAGACTTTCTAAAGGATAAACATTGCAAATTTGAGCCTAGGAAATTAGAAGTTTCCTTTTTTCCCCATTTCTTTTCAAGGATTTGATCTTTCTCAGTCAAGACACCTAAAAATAAGCTCAGCAAAGAGAAACAAAAACTAGTTCAGATAGATCTAGTTTCAATTCCAAACTTCAGCATTCATTCATGAAACAAAGATTCTTAATACAAATTCAGAAGAAAAGGCACTTTCTTCAAAATGCTGTTTTAAAAAACACAACCAGCAATTTAAAGACGCTTAAAGCACAGGCTTCTGCAAAACATCACGTACTGCTGAACAAATAAAAAATCCAAGACCCTCACTCAGTCTGCCAAGCCACCTGCACAGACATGGAGCCAATGGAATTAACAGTGGGAGAGATGCAAGGGGACAGAGGAAGAGGCACTAAGCTCCCTCCCGCGGCCACTGGAGCCAAGGGAGGTGCAACCCTTTGCGCCCCAGGGTAGGAGCAGAGCTGCTCAGCTGCTTCATGAGCCTGGTCAGCAAGGCACGGACAGGAGTTTAACAAAGGGGTTCTTGCCTTTGAAACTGATCATCCAATGCAGCCCTGAACCTGCTGAAGAGGACCCTGCTCTCAGTTACAATGCTTGGGCCTGAAGCAATTTAAGGAGTGCTCTTCACAACCAAAAAGAAAAGGTTGCTGCCCTTTATTAAGTTTCACAGCTTCTTGCTCTCTCCTCCCCAGACAGGCAGCAGAGATAATGAATCAAAAAGGAAAAAGGTCCACAACCAACAATAAAATAACAACTCCCCTCAAGAGAGAAGAGAAAAAAAATTTTTTTTTTAAATATTAGTGGCACTTAGTTGGAGGGGTGGGGGGAAATGTTGCCCAAATCCATCTTTCACTCAAACTGTTTCAAAACCTAACAAACCCCATGGGTTCACATGGTGACCTGCCTCAGCTGGAAAACACAGGGATCTCTGATGAACAGCAAGGTTACTTATTTTGTCTCTTTGCAAGCCTTCTGCACAAAATGGAGCACTGCTCAAGTTATAAGAGCTGGAGACATGTCCTCAGTCCCACCTTCAGTGTCAAACTCCACCAAGGACCAGATTGTTAGTTATGACTGACAGGTATTTTACAGCACTACAAACATGCACTACGCATCATCTGTTTCTGAGGAGGTCTCTAACACATACCTAAAGATAGAAAAATCATACTTGGCCTGAATGAATCAATGTTGGCAGGAAAAAAAAAAAAAGGATCTGCTGCAGAACTTGGCTGAAGCTGGATCTTTTTTGCTCCTTGCAGGGAGTTTGGAAAGCAGAAATTATCATAACAGGACACTAAGGACAGAGAAATAAATCAGGGAAACCCAGAAGGGCTCACAGTGGGAGAGAGGAGCAGAGAGGAGGAAAGAACTCACCTCTTGTCTGTACCTTTACGCAACGGGGTAGATAGACAGGACAGCACAAAAGGCACTTAGATATGGGACCAGCAGATTAAATAAAAGAAATTAACTGCAAAGACTTTGGAAACAGAGCTATGCCTATAAAGGGACAATCTCACAGACCTCTAATGCCAGTCCAAGGACACTCTGCCGCAGGATTTCTGGAGCAGTGGTATGCAGGATATCAGATGCAATCAAAGCTCAGTGTATTTCTTCCCTTATTGTAGCAGAATACCACCATGGAAAGCATAAAGGCCATGGCACATAGTCTCCTAATCTCCCCCCCCCCCCTTTCTCCCTGAAATCACGTGAAGCTGGCTGCCTCAAATCACAGTTTCAGTGTCATTATTTTTGCTTGCAAAAGAGCCTGAACAGCATCAAAAACAATCAGTCAAGATTGACTACACCTTAGGGTAGCACTTTAAAAAGAAGAAAGAGGAAGGGGAAAAAAAAGATACTGGAAATGGTTATTCACCTTTAAGCCACAGTCACCACCAAGACCTCAGATCTGCTTTCATAAGAGGGAAAGGTACAGAGCCTACAGGGTCTGACATCGTTCATTAGAGTTGAAAACAAGCTGGTATTATGACACGTGACCGCAATGGACAGACAGATCTCCCCATACCAGAGGAGGGAGAGGCTGACATGATCTTGGGGGACCAGACCCACTCAACTCCTGCTTCTCTTGGAGAAGGTGCATTTAGGTCCCCATGTAGGCCACATGAGATTTTCAGTTCTGTCAAGCCAGAGGCTCTCTGCAGACACAGCACTGCCCATATCCCTGTACCTCAAGCAGCTCTAGACTCCCTCAGCAGATTCTCTTCCCCTTAAGCCTCACTGTGTTGAATATAGATCCCAAACGATGGGCAAAGCTCTAGATTTGCCACTCTACTTTGTGTCAGAAAGTTGCCTGCTGGCTACAACCCACTAAAACCTCTTCTTATCTGAATTTCTTTCTTAAATCAGTGTGATTGCTAAGTTATGTACAGGGTCCATATTTTGGCATTCCCCAACTACACATTGCCCACATCCCCTCCTGCACTACCCACTGCACTTGGTAATGCTGACTGCCTCAGCTTGGTGTTACATATCTCCTTCCCCCACTCAGACTTCAGCAATTAAACCATGCTGTGATCAAGATCCACAGACATCCCTTTGGCTGGCTTTACCCTAGCACTGCTTCCCCCTGATGAAATACTGTGTGCAGTATTTACTTGGAGAACGTTAAACTCTTCAGACAAACACTTGCCTTACATACAGTATTGGGAGGAGGAATCACACCTGCCTCCAGCCATTTTATGAGCTTCACCTACTGAACAGCTCATGCAGCATCAACCACTTAGCACCCTGCCACTTACAGCCCGAAGTACAGCTGGCAGCATCTACTAGACAGCAAGTGTGCTGCTGGATTGGGGAGATAGCAGTGGGGAAGCCAGATGGCTTCAGCGGACCTGCTGGCCATCTCCTGCGTGCTGGACCCTCTGTAATTACCATGCAATAAAACTTCCATCCCACATCTGTTGGATTTCAGGAGCAGACTGGCTTGACACAAGCTGGGATTTCTCTCACCAGCCCTGCTCACTGTTTTGTGCCCCAAGCACTTGAAACTGTGACCCACTCCACCTGACCTCTGATCACAAAACCACTCTGGATAATACATGTATTGTAGCTGGCCATCCCAAATATACCCTACCAAGTATTTACCAAGTATTGTGCCTGACCCAATGGGAACCAATTCTGAGAAGTCACCTTTCTCTTTCTGTTTAACAAGAAGGAAGAAAAAAATCGTTAGACAGAGACAACAAAAGGCACAGTTAATACAAAGGTGCTGCTGTCCAACAGGACCTCACGCATTTTAGAACTGCAAATTCAATCAGAACAGAAATCCAAGGGGAAGTGGATAAAGATCCAGGTTAGATGTGATTCAGGAGTCTGTATCTTCCTTGCAAATGCTGCTCCATCACAGATACAGCACCTACTGCAGCCCCATGCCACAGCAAAGTAGCTATGTCTTCCCTGCCTAAATTATCTCCCTGCACTCATTAACAGCGCTCCCCCACTCCAAGTCTTATTTGGGATTCAGCTCACGAAGCTGACTTAACCCATCCTTAAACCCACAAGTCATATTTCTTTCTCAAGCGGCACATAGATCCCATCACAGGAATGACCTGTGCTTTGCAGCACTGCTTCCTTTCAAGGTCATATTGAGCATGTTTCATTTGATCACATTCACAGGCTCAAAGCCATTCACCCCGAGGGCCACAGCCCTGTCAGTTTACTTTATGTCGTGATGATAACTGTGCCAAGCCATTCCCACTTACACCTACCCCAAGTGATGCAGCTGCAACAGAGACAAATGAACAAAGCTGGAGTGTTTGCCAGTAACATCTGCTGACTGCCACCTATGCCAAGGCAGAAGGGTCCAAAGGAAGGCTACCTGGGAGGACACTGACCCTCTGGTGTCAGAAGCTAGGACCATGCTCAAGGAAGCCTTTCAAAAACATGTGAGACAGTACTAGTCTTAAGCCTCTGAGGGAGTAGCAACAGAGGGACTAGCTTAGAGGCATGAATTTCATACTTGTCTCATTAGAAATCATGCTTGTGCAACTTAGACAGTATTAAAAATACCTGAGCATGGTTTACCTTTTTTTATCCTTTTTCTATTTTTCTCCTTTTATCCCTGTAAGTTCTAAGAAATCAGAGGCCACATAGGAAAAGCCAAGTACACAACAGCAGGAAAAATAACTGTGTCACCAAAACACAGAACCTAAAACTTGAGATTCATTCCCCACATTCATATCAAATCTCTTGCCAAAACTTATCCTCACTGCTGCAATTTTTCACTTGGAAGAACCAGTCCATTTACACATGTACATTTTTCTCCAAGTTTATTCTGAAATTATTATTTGCAATGCACTTGGCAGATTAGGGCATTACATAAATATTAGATGCTATAGCATAAGCTCTTGCACAAGGAAAGGGATTTCTGAAGCTCTTAAAATTATCATGAGATTTCTGTAGGCTGAACCCAGGCTTAAACAAGAGCCAGGCAATATACATTAAAGTTAACATTATAATGTGCACAGAAGAATAATTCATACAGAGGAAGACTGCTCAGTTGTCTTTAGCTACATGTATGGGACTTGAGTTTTTAGTTCATTCTTCAGGTCCTACTCAGTCTTATATTCTGAACTACAAAAAGAATAAAAATATTTTCATCTAGACAAAGAGAATTGCAAACAATTTTTTTAAAAGTTTAAAAAGGAAAGTAATTCATTTTTTCTGTGTACACAACCTGAAAAGACAGCCAAACAGAACAAGATAAAAAAAAGTATTCTTTTCCCCAGGAGTATGATCCTCCTGAAATTTGTACCAAACAGAACACACACAAGAAATGTGTTTACCGATGGGGTATGAGTCATGCTCCCAGGTGAGGGTTAGAAAGACTATCACTTCCAATTCACAGGAGCAGGACTGTGGTGTTGTTATCTTCTGTTAATAAGAAGCAATGGGGATTAGAATAAGCAATCAGTAGCTGCAAGCCCTATGCTATCCTCCAACCTCATAATATTCAACTCGGGAATATTTTCTCATTTGCTGTGTTTTGCCTTACCTCAGCTCACAGACATGTTAAGCTTTCACCTGCTTCATATTGTTATTAAAATGCTTAGCATTTGTATAAGTAGTTTGGTCTAGACAGAACACAAAAGGTAGACAAATATTTCTGTGTTATCTTAACTCCCCAAAATATTTACAATCACTGAGAAATGCTGGAAAATATTTTAATAAAAACCTCCAGTCAATTCTCACGTACATTCATTACAAGCTAAGTAACACAGCATGAGAAAACATGATGCAATATCATCAGCCTTAAAAAAATCCAGTACACTGAGAAGGGAAAAAAAAAAAAATCCATTAACTGCTCCCCCTCTTCATTTTGAACTGTAACAACTTGCCACTGTAATAATGCTGTAGAAGGAGATGGTCATCATGCTTCACCTACAACGCTGCATTCATTATGGGTCACTAGCCACCAACACCACAGAGAAAATGTAATTTCTACTGCAGGCCTGCAGAGCAGAGAAACCACAGTATCTCTGAAATGTAACAGTACGGAAAAACAGCCCGGACTTTGTCCCATCAAACAAAAGTCACTGCTGGGATAATAAATTGACTTTTTAAGCCAAGAAACACACATACCAGTAAAGTCAAGTTTCTGGAAACCTATTGTAACTCGGAACTGCAAAGGTATCTGAAGTGTCATTTAGAATTTTTCAAAAAGTAAATTAAAAAGGCGGGCAAAATTCTCTTTTGCATGAGGACAGAGACAACATGCAATTGAATCTTTCCCCCTGTCCCTTAAGTGTATTTAACAGTACCTTCTGAAGTTCTCCAAAGAGATGGCAGAAAAGCAAGAGCAAAGAGAGGAACACAGAGGACACAGAAACAACCAGCTACAGTCCCATCCCCAGGATTCATACAGTTTAGAAGAGCAATTACAGTACTGCAGTCTGGTCTGTAGCAATATACATTTTAAATGGATGGAAAATGACTAATCTTCTTTTTCTATCACAAAACGCTACTCAGTTGCAGTTTCTCTGCAACTCCACCAGCACGAGCAGCAGGCTAGTTCTTCGTCATTTGCAAATGTAGCATTTATTTTATCCTGACATATGTAGTCAAGGAAATTCAACCAGGAGAGAAGGGCTCTGTTCCATCCAGTTCATCCTCTACCTTCACAGAGGGAAGAACATAAAGCAGAAGAAGAAACAGTGAAAAATAATGTTCTGGGTAGAGTTCAGATGCAGTGAATATCATCTGAATCATTTCATATTTACATACTCTATGCTACTGCCTTCACTTTGCCAGTTACTTTCAGAGTTGAACACTGGGGCTGCTTATCAGCAGCACTGCAGGGAAGAGGACACAACTGAAAACAGCACAGGAAGGGACCAAAGAAGAAACTTCCCTCCCAGGAACAGGGCAATCCAAGCAGAAGCTCAGAAGCCAGCTCGTGGCTCAGACAAGGAAAACTCTAGAAGAGATCCCCATGGCCTTGGAAGTGCAGCTGCTTGCAGAGGAGAGGGAGGGCAGTGAGTAAATAAAGTGTGAGGCAGGATCCCTCCCACCCTCCCTTATTCAAATAAATCACTTAACTTTTCAGAGAGCAGCAAATCTCCTTACTCCTCTGGATTAAAGGCAGACTTAAAAGAACGTTTGTTAGCAGACTACCCTCTCCCAGGGACATTCCTGATGCATGCTGGCTAACCGCATGCAGAAGACTATGTTAAAGACACCCTTGATTAAAAAATGAAGAGTTTATTTCTAAATAAAATGATACCTTTAAAGACAATTAAAAAGCTTACTGGATGTGGGATACAATTTTAATTTTGCTTCTATGGAGCCTGATGACCATTAGACAAGTGTCTCTAGTATAAGAGTATCTCTTTGAAACATCAGCTGGCCTTTTGCCATCCTGTACTACGAAATTCAAGGTCTCAGGTCTCCCATGCAAGGAAGGGACATGTGCACGCCAGTCACTTCAGAAGACAACTTTTAGGCTGCTTACTAAGGGAAGCTGAGTCCCTATGGGATTCCCACCAAAATTTCAGGAAGCAATGATATTTTATCCCAGCACCAAATAGGTTTCTGAAGATTTCATTTGCCTGCCTACAGGCAAATGTTTTTCATAACGATCACAGCATTAAAAGAGGGAGAGTTAATAATAAAAATATAAAGGCTAATTTACATTTCACTACATAATATCACAGAACTAAGTAGGTAATTTAAAAAATATGTTAAAATATATGACATGAATGAGCAATATTGCAAAAATACCTGTTGCAAAAAATGTTCATTACAAGAGGAGCAAGAAAGTGGAGCGGAGGAGAAGTGCTTGTTCCAGGGGAATAAGTCAGATGAACAGGCACATACCACACAGATACTAGGGAAAAGAAATAGTCAACAGGGTGAGATACTTTGTCAATATGTTGTTTAGTAAGAAACAATATTCCTCAGGGATCAAAGAAACAAGAGGAATCCCCTACAAAAAAAATGCTTATTTTGTACATACAAACTGCCTCAGTCCTGCATGGGAACCAGGTCTAACCCCAAAATGCGTTCTCCAGCTTGGATGAAATACCAACATGACGACATCAAGGAACTCCAGTATCATCTGTAAACTGACATGTTTTACAACTAAAGAACACAAACACTACAAATGCTTTCCTGAAACTAAGCCTCCATGTGACCTATTCTCAGAGCCAAATTTTCTTCCTGAAGATAGTGAGACAGATGCTGGTGCTGGGTGTGGAACATAAATCCACTGACTCAAACCCCGCTGTGCAATGGCTCACAACATCAGGGCAGACAAAGTATAGGTGACACACACTCTCCTTACACCTTCTGGGCCAAATCCCCACCTACTAAGTCTACAACAAACCTCTCGTTAGCTTCAGGAAGTAAAACTCCCTGTGTCCACAGGCATCCCAACCAACAGAACACTGAAATCACTTTTGCTGGTTTGCTAAAACATGAAAACGCAGAAAAGGCAATAAATAGCTCAGGGAAGCTGACCTCAGCACACTGCAGGTATGGCCTGTCTTCTCTCACATCTTCATACCAAAGCAAACTAGCAAAATGTGAGTTAAATAGCTGACCTTTGTGTTACATCACAAGCTGCTTGTGAGGACACCAAACTTCCTCCTAACATTCTTGTAAGAGCTCGCTTGTATTGTAACAAAAGGCAAACATTGTTCTGACGGTTTCCTTAATATCGACACTAACAAAATGCTAAATAATAGCATAAAAGTACTTTATCCCCTGCTTTCCCCAAACCAACAAACTTCAGAATATGTATAATAGTAATTTCATCTTCCTGGTACTTTTTCCATTTCTTTTCTCTATATAACTCAAACCTGTTTCAAAAGAAAAACATAGTTTCAACACATCTCCCAGCAAGTCTTGCAATTATTTTCAGAAAGCCTAGTAGTAGCTCAGTATGAGTAAAACAAACAAAAAAAAAGTTCATATTTAGTATATCTGAGTTTGTCCATATTTTCTTCTTCTTCTTCTTCTTTATTAATGCTTTGCCTTTGGAAAACAATGCAGTTTTGGTGGCACTGCTTTCCTGTCAGCTTCTCCACAGCGAGCATTTTGGTATCTTCTGGTTACAATGAACCCAAATTTTGGAACATCATATACATGCTTCTGGGAAGAGGGTAGAGACACATTCACTAGTTCTCTCTAAAAAGTACCACCTTCCCCTTAGATCTGCTCCACCAGTACTAGAGCCAGTAACTGCAAGGGAAGGGGATGAGACAAAAAACCAAAAACAAACAAAACAACAACAAAAAAAAAACACCAGAGAAAAAACAAAAAGGCAACCTCTTTTCACAAAGATAACAACGGGAACTGAGAAAGCTAGTGACTTTTTTACACCTCCCAATTAACCAAGCTGCTCAAAGCTCAAGAAGGAAGAGCAACAAGCATATGAAAACAATCCTGGTATGTTCTGCTTTCATGACCACCAGAGCCATTTACTTTATCTCCAAACACTCTCTCACATCAGGTTTTATCAACAGGGTTGACCTGAACCTTCACTTTCCAGCACGCACATTTTTCTGCCCCAGCAGTCTCAGGTGACGCTCATCGGATGCACACACCTGGGATCCAGAGAACCTCCCTTCCACTTTGCCACCAACTTGCAATTACAGTTACTTGCTGAAAGCCTCAGAACATCACCTAAGATTAAGATAGCAGCATGTACTTATTTTGGTAAAGAACTGCTTTTCAAGGGACTATTATAGTGGCAGAACAATTAGAGCTTACTTTTAAATATTTAAACTTACAGTTCATGGGGAATTTGATCAGTAATCTATTCAATTCTTTAATAATCTAAGGAGAACAATCCAATTTAAAATTCTTTAAATCTGTCATTAAAATCTCTCTTTAAATCTCCCATTTCAGCATCCCCAATGATGTAACAACCTTTTAAATAAAGCTAGTGATTGCTCATTAACATTATGAAGTCTTCACTGTAGTTTTTGCAACAGTTTTTTGGGGAATTCATGTATGTCTGAAGAGACTATAGCAAAACAACTTGTAGTCTGGAAGGGCTATCTTAGCAACTTCTGTAATCTCTGAGCTGGTAGCAACATGGATCGCCAGACATGCTCAAGACTTAGAAGCAGTAACAGAAAGAAACCAAATACTGAATCCTGCACCCAGAATCCTCAAGGAAAACGATGTGCCTACCGATAAAGGAATCAAGTGCAAGGACATGCCTTGCCTCCGCAGCTACTCCCACTGCCAGCTGGATGCATCCAAAGGCACACTGCCTTTTATCTGGCTGGCAAGGCTACAACCAGGTCCTGATCAGACACCCTCTAAAGTAAATACCATTATATGAGTGAGTCAGGGCAACAAACCATTTGGAAAGCCCAGTTTAAGGGCTAGCCAACGGATTTTTTTTCTTTCAGTTTGGAGCCTGTGGTCCTCAAGCGTCCCCCCAAACTAGAAAGACTTTGGGAGATAAGTGACCAGTCACCACCAGCGAGCACAACGGCTGTCAGGTCCACAGGAAGGTGTCCCAAACCCCACACGTTTCACTATTCCTGGGCAGCGGGAAGTATTTACACACGCACAAACCAAACTGGGTTCCCTACCAAAAGCCCTTCTTATTCCAGGGTCAAGGACCGAGACTGCTGCTCACAGGCGGGTACCCCATCCTTGGCCCCTGCGGCCCCGGAGCCGTCACTACGGGTAGGGGAGCCCGGTGCTGCCCCTTGCCATCCTTCGCCGATCCGGGTACCGGCCACTCCCACGGGGACTTTCAAGGGCAGCTGGCCGTTTGCATCCTCGGGCTCCCGGGAAGGAGCCACCCAGGTACAGAGCCACGGCCACGGCCGGACACACGGCGCCGGGGATGCCGCTGCCCCCCTCTGCATCTTCCCCCCGCCGCTCCCGCTGCCCGCGGCGCCGCGCAGGCCCGTGGCTGCGCTCCCCCCGCCTCCGGCAGCGCCGGCCCCCGCCGGGGGCTCCCTCGGCATCGCCGCCTTTCGCCGCCGGTGCGCCCGGGAGCGCGGGCAGCGGCTCGGCCGCGCTCCACCTGCTCGCCGCGGCGGCCGTGCTCCGTACTCACTCCGCGTAGCCCGTGGTCCAGGGCAGGCGCCGGGTGTCCTTGCTGAGGATGAGGATGGGGCGGGCGATGTGGTCGGCGGAGCACTCCACCTCGTCCGGGGACAGTCCCAGGAACTCGGGTCTCCCGTAGGGGAAGCGGAGGGGCAAGTCCGCGCCGCTGCCGTGGTCGGCGCCCGCGCTACCAGCCATGATGCCGCCCATGAAATTGGCCACGGCGGACTTCACCCGCGTGAGCATAGTACCCCCGCCGGCGGCGGCGGCAGCGCCGGGGCCGCCGCGCAGGGCGGGGAGCGGGGCGCGCCGGCGGGCAGCGCTGCGGAGGCGGCTCCGGCACCTCCGCCGCGTTCCCGCAATGGGGGCGCCGGGCCGCGCGGAGCCGGGCGAGAGGACGGTGGGCTCAGGGGCAGCCGCGGGGCCGAGGCCTCATTGCAGGTTTCCCCCTCCCGGCGCGGCGCTGGGTGAACTCAGCCCGGCGGCAGCGGCTGCTGAGTCATGTGATAGCGCGGCTGGATTCGCCCGGGAGCTTCCTGCTCCTCCTGCGGCACCGGCGGGCTCCTGGCACACGCCGGGCACGGGCGGCCCCGGCCCCCGCCCCCGCCCGCCTACCCGCGCCGGGGGGCGGCCCGCGGCAGGTGCGCGGCGGGCGGAGCCGGGGCCCGGCGGGGCCGCCCCCGGCTGCCCGCAGCGGTGCGGCCGCCTCCGGGATGAGCTGCCCGGGAGGCGTCTCCCGCCTAGTCGCTCGGGGTTCCATTAGCGGGGGCTGGACATCGCCGCCCGCAGTGCGCTGTCCCTGCTACCCCTGGGCTGAGCCAGCGCCGTCCCAGCCCCGGCAGAGCCCGCTGATCCTGCGGGACAAGACTCGCGCTTGGAGGGTTTACTTGCCTTCTCCTGCTTAAACACACCAAGGATATTTTCCCCACAGAGCCGTTTGTTAGAAAAGAGAACTGGGGACCGTGGCCGAAAGCGAGCCCTGCTGCCGGCCTGCCGTGGGTTCTTCCTGCCTGCCGGGGGAGGCCGGGGACGTGCCCTCCCGCCGGTCAGCGGTGACGGAGTGGCAGCCCCAGGGCTCCTCCGCGCACCGCCGGACGTTTAGAATGCTGTCATGGAGCAAAAGTGAAAGAACGGGGCCAAACATCTTCAAATTTGAGGACATAGATGTTTTAACCCCTTCTTCTCTTCTTGTGTAATTTTGACCATGTCATATTCTTCTACAATTAAAAAAAAAAGAAAAAGAAATAAACAAACTGGGAGGTCTGTTCCAAGTAGTGGTCACCCAAATCTGTGGAACGGTTGCAGATTTGGGTGTGCCAAGCTTTGAGAAAATGTAGGAAAGGAGCAGGAGCATGTAGGAAGTCTGTCCTCTGAAGCAAGGCTCTGTCGGTGCCCTGTGATTCTGCAGCACTCCTGAGAGCTGTAAGTCTCACTGAAAGGCAATGCGAAATGGAGCAGGTAGGTACGGCAAACCATGAGAGTAGTGCAGTACTGGAACTTAGCAGGAGAAAGCTGGTTAGTCGTCATACATGGCATCCATATAGTGGGGAAGATTTGCCATCATCTTGCTGGCTCATACTAGAAACCAGCTGGCATAAAACTCAACACACAGTTACAAAGGTTTGAAGAATGAGTCCTGTGAGCTTGTTCAGTTTCTTATTATTAAATAACATCCTGAGAACTGAGTTCAAACAATGCCTGTGTTTGCTACAGGTTCCTTACATACAGACATAAGAAATGTAAAGCTGTTGTTACACTTACCAGTTTTTATGATAAAGCTGTCTATTAATAAAGTCTAGAGAACCAAAAGTATATTGGAGAACAGAGGTGCTTAGAGCATGTTAAGTGCCTTCTAAAGTAGAATTGGAAATGTATCTACTCCTAATTAAGCATTACAGATACACTTCCTTTAGGACGAGGTGTTTATTTTTCCTATCTCTTGTTTACTTATTTCCAGGGTTGATATTACAAGTATTTTGAGGAACAGTAAACCTCTCTTAGCTAATTCCCAGTTTCTTCCACCCAAGACAATCTCTTTATACTATCTGTTGTCTGCTGGACGGCCTCTGTTTTTTCATCCGACAGGTAGTCCAGCACTCATTTCCCTCACTAATGCTTATAGGACCTGCCACTGAGACAAGACAGTAGTGAGAAGAGGGACATGAGCAGAAGTTGACATGTATCCCTCTATCCCTCACAGGTTATCAACTGTACTTCTGGAGAAGCTGTGCCAATGTACTAGACTTTGCAGTTTGTTGGACCCAAAGGCTTTGAAAAATATCATTGACTAAAACTCAGAGAGAATTCAGTGTTTGTTCTCTGGCCCCATGCTGCAGTCACTATTCTGCACAAAACATGAGGGAGAAATATGAAGGAATATGTGTGGGCTTGTTAGAGTTTAAATTATTATCTCTGCTAGATGACAAGGAAAAGCTCAGATCAGACATATGGGGAGAGAGCTTAGCAGCTCACCACTCAAAACAGATCTGTGCACTGTTTCAGATTCTGTGGATGCTTACCTCTGGTACAAGAATGCTACAATGATACAACAGTATAACAGGTGTGATATGGCCTCTTCATACTGAAAAGTACAGAGATGCCTTGATTTCAGTTCTCTGGGAAAGAGGATCATGTTCCCTTTTGACTCAGAAGTGAAGCCTCACTTCTCAAAGGAAGTAATAGTCAGTCCCTGCAGGGCTCAGCAAGTTCCCCATATCTCCTAGCCTATGGTCTGCCTGGTCCAAGCCAGACATTTTTCTTTGGTGGTGGATAGAACTTTAAATGTTTGGATATTGAGTTCAAATAAAATTTTGAGGCTGAATTCTCTATGCAAATATTTGAAAATTGACTCTCTGTCCTTCTGCAATCCCATGACTAATGCAAAGGAAAGATGACAGGTTTTTTAAAATGTTAACTTATTTGAGACATTGGGGTAAATCTACTTTTCTCTCTGAATGGCTAACCATGCCAGGGAGTGAAGCTACATGTGGGCCAGAAACACATTCATATGAGCTCTTTGAAGCATCTGAATTATGCCACCTTGTCATGCATTGTATTCAGCATTCAACAAATTAAATAATTTTAATCATAATGAAAACAGATTCACACAAAGAACACTCTAAACTTTCATGCATAAAATAATTCTGATTGGAGATGACTTCTGAAGATCATGTCCTCCAGCTCCTTTTCAAAGCAGGGCCAACTTTAAAGTTTTGTTATATTGTCCAGAAACTTGTCCAGTCAAGTTTTCAGTATTTCCAAGGATAGATTTTCCACAATGGAGATACCACAGCCTCTCTGGGCACCAGTTCCAGTATTCCACCATCCATTCTTTTTTTTTTTTCCCTGACATCTATTTGGGATTTCTGTTGTTGCAGTTTTTGTCTGTTGCCTCTTATCACCATTCACCTTTGAAAATACGATTCTTTCTTCTCTATACTCTCTTATTAGGTAGTTGAAGGCAGCAGTAAAGTTTCTTCCTCTTAGCCTTGCCTTCTAAAAGCTGAACAAATCCATTTATCTCAGCATCTTCTTGCAGAACCTTGGTGGCCCACTGCTGGCCTCACTGCAGTAGGTCATCTGGGGAGCCCCAAACTGGACAGAATCCTCTCACAAGTGCCATTCAAAGGGGCATGATCACTTCCCATGACACTTGCTAATACACCCCAATATGTGTTTACCCTTCATCACTGCAAAGGCACACTGGTGATTGATACTCACTTTATTGCCTGCCAGGATCCTCAGGCCTTTTCCTGTGAAGATGCCTTCTTTACCATCAGTCCTCTGCATGGGTTTTCCTCATCCCAGTTGCAGGACTTTGCACATGTTCTTGGTGAACTCCAGAAAGTTCCTGTCAGCCCATTTCTCCAGGCTGCTGAGATGCCTCTGAGTTGTAGCCCTGCCCTCCAGCTATCAACTTATTCCACACAACCAGGGGGAAATGAGACAAATACAGATGGCAAAAAAATTCATAGGGCTGTCATAACATCTCTGTAGGTATTATTTTTATATAGAACCACAGAATATCTCAAAATTGGAAAGGACCCATAAGGATCATGGGATCTAACTGCCTGCTCCTTGCAGTACTACCTAAAGCTAAACCACGTGGCTAAGAGCATTGTCCAGATGCTCCTTGACCTCTTACATGCTTGATGCCATGACCAATTCCCTGGAGAGCCTATCGCAGTGACCAGACACACTCTCAGTGAGAACTTGTCCTAATGTCCAATCTGACCTTACCTTGATGCAGCTTCATTCCATTTCCTTGTGTCTTATTTTTGCCTTTGTAGCTACTTTTTAGAGAACTGTAAGAAAATTCACGTTAAATAAAGGAAAAGCTTGTAAAATGAAATATCCGCTTGGCTGTAAGGATTCTGGTTCTAGCTTGTGAGTACTTGAGCAGAAAATATATTATGTGGACTAGCTGGAAGTGTATCCAGTGAAAGTGCATTGACTTGACATGTTTAAATTTTTTCTGATAATAAAAATTATTTCTGGTGCAGGCCCTTTTTTGTTTCTCTTGCATAATATGGCAATACTTGGGGCTCTGCCTCATAGGAATGTGGAATTTATTTCAACAGTGTAACTCCCACTAGCTTTTGTACTTTGTTTATACCTTATGTGGCTTGCTTACCGGAAGGTTTTTTTCCTGTGCTTTTCATGCTCTGAATAAAAGCAATGGAGTAACTCCCTAAGACTTTGGTGAGAGAAGAAGTAGGTCCAATGTGAGATGAATGCACCATTTCTGCAGGTTTGAACTTCTGGGTCATGTTATCACAGATGTAGTCAATATCCACAGGTGTGAACTGAGCTGCTGAACGAATTCGGAGAGCGTGTCAGAATAGGTGCCTGACATTGTGGGATGAATCTGTATATGCAGGGGGGAAAAAGCTGTGACAGAAGAATTGGTTGCACTTCTCTGTTAATTCCCCATACAAAAAACACTTAAAGCCTTATTTTTGCATATGATTCTACTTAGGAAGATTACCACGTCATGTGGTGATCAATGAAGTTATTCTTACCTTTTCAAAAGGACTGTGCAACCTTTAATTAGCATGAGGAAGCTCTTTATCTCCAGAGAAAGGCCCTTCAGAAGCACAGTGCCTGAAGCATCATAGTGATGTGCAGACAAAATGCCTCTTATTAAGACATCAATCCTACTTCCCGCAATACCCTATCTCTGTCTGCCTGCAGCAACCCCCAGCATTTCTAGGCTTATAAGAGCTGATGAGATGGAAGCTGTTGGTGCTCTTGCCAGTTTGCATGCAGAAGCACCAATTAAACTTAAAAATAAATAAATGTTAGCAATACTTGAAGTGGTATCTTTCCTCTGCTATACCTGATTTCTACTGCACGATCCTCTAGTCAATATTAATTTCACACGCGGATTTCCTTTTGAGAGACTTCCGCAACTGAAGCTCAGAGAGAGCATCTCCATTAGAACATGGTTAGTGTGATGGTCCCAAGGCTTTGTGGTCCAATCCAGTCCCCCACAGAGAATGAGCTGGATAGTCCCAATGAAGGCTGCTACCCAAAGTGTCAGTCCACAAAATGGTATCAGGGCCAAGCCCTCATATATTTTATTCTCCAGACTGAAATTTAAGATGAAATGTTCTTTTTCTACCGCTGTCCTAACCACAAGGTGACCAAAACCTGGAAGTATTTTTTCTTTATTAGGCTACAGTGGCTATACCTTTCATGGCCCAATGCTTTTCATCTGCAGGTCCTCCTCTGAGTATTGCATATATCAGACACCTGCTGAAGCGCAGTGTGAGTTGGGGGCATGGGAAGGGCAAGCAAATATACAAAGTTTCTTTTAGGCTAGTGTGAAACTAGTTGTACACGTGGGTTTCATGCTAATATACAACATGGACTCATCAGGAGACCTAGGATGGCAGGCAGGAACAGGAGCCCAAAGTTGTCTGCTCCACTCCTAACTCCATGCATGTGGAGAATTACCTTTGTTCTTGGTCATGCTGAATGGCTAAAACCCTGCACTTTTAGGAATTAAAAAAATTCTCTCACCAGCAGGGCTCAGCTGAGAAGGTATTTCAGAGCAGTGTTGTACTGAATCAGGATGGCTTTAACAAAGCAGGGGCTGGAGCCCTGGTGTCCCATTTCCCAAGAGAGCCTCCCCCTCCTGCTTTTGCAGACGCATTCTTTCTGCACCTTCCCAGAAATATTTCGGAGGCGATACAAAGCGAAGCCCTGTCGCAGCCCTGTCCTTACTCAAAAATTCGCTGTACAGCTGAGTGGTGAAAGTATTCATGCCAGAAAAGTGGGTTCATATCCCTTCTCACAGTGAAGGACTAATAAATGCAACGTTATGAGCGGCATGAAAGCAGCCTTCAGTTACATACCTAGGCAGAAAAAAGGCTCTGAGGAGGGATCTTAATTGACTAGCAATCACAGCAAAAGATGTTACAAAATCATAACACTTCTTCCAATCCATATAAATAAAAATAAATACTTCAACATAAGCTGCCCATAAGCCTGCCAGAGTGTCACATTTGCCAAAGGCTACAGAATGACTTTTTCTACAAGAATCTATCTGCAAATATCCTGAAAATAATTTTCTAATTTCACAATAAGCATCATCATTATGATTTTGCTTCTACAGTCTCTTCTTACTTCCCATTATCTGCTCCTTTTGAATGCCTGTAGCTAAATCTGCTAATAATGGGATGGAGTAGGGATTAGTTTGTTTATGTGCTTCTGTTGGCAGCTTTTCATAGGGGAGGTGGAGCAAAATGATTATATTCTCTCTGGGGCTCCTTTGCCCTGGCTCTTGTGAAAGAACATCTTGCCTTGATGATGTTGTGAGAGGCTTCAAAATGTCAGCAGTGGCAACACTTTTGCTGACAGTCTCAGCAAAAAAAGATGAAACTAGTCAAATAGTTTGCAATGCAGAGACAACAGGAAAATAAGCAGGTTAAAGGACATGTAGGTATTTGTAGGGGTGAGGGACAGTATTAAAAGCTTGACTGAGTACAGGTACATGTGTTTCAACTACCTCAACATTTCCAATTGAGTAGGAGCATGTTTCAAAATACAAGATAGTCTTGACTGGTGCCTGGGTTAAACACGGGTTAAACACGCAGGGAAGTGATTTGTATGTACCACATGGAGGGGAATTTTTGAGTAACCTGCCAGCTGCCTTCACTGCAGACACCCCTTACATGGGGCTGTCTCAAGATTAAGCAGGGTGGGTGGGAGAGGGGCTTCTTGTCTGCTGATGGTGGCTTAGGAGCAGATGGTGAACATGAATAAAGATTCTGCCCCTACCTTTGGGCTGCGGCTTCTGCTGCACAAGCTTTCCTGCAGTTCAGGCCAGCCAGGCACTGGCTTTCAAATGCATGTCAGCCATGGTCTTGTTGACAGCCTTAACCATCATGCTTAGAGTTAGGCAATGCTTTCAAAAATATTTATTTTTTAATTAAATGAACAGTTCTGGCTGAACGTCAAGATTTGAATATCAGCTTGGACATATGAAATCCCAGGTGCCTTATGTGGTCCTCATTCTCATAGTTTTGCCAAGGAAGGAGGTAGGATATTTGAGCAAGTTGTCAAAACTCCAGGGTCCTAGAGTTCAGGCTGAATTTACCAGATGTTTTATGTTTTCATAAATCACAGTCACAGCTATAGTGAATGATGGCAGAGAAAGTTAAAGAAATTATATTACTTTTGCATTTAGCTCTTAGATTTATGCACATCTTCTGTAAGCAGGAATATGGAAACTGTTTTCCTCATTCCTTTTTTATTTTCTGTCCAGCATTGCTCCTGATGTGTCTGTGTCCCTGTATAGTCAGTCTGATTATCTACTTTCACAAATACATGACATTCTGATATTAATATGCTGTCATTCAGACCGGTACAACTAATATATGGAATCTTGTCAACAGACAATAAAAAGGAAAAAAAAAAGACAAAAGCAAGTATTTAGAGTTTGTTGTTACTTCCAAAAGTTTGATGAAGAGGTAAAAGTGAGTATATAAATATTTATTGAGTTGTGTTAGAGTAAAAAAAAAAAAGCTCTTCTGGTTTAGTTGTGAAAAAAGATACTATAAATTTTATCTATTCTTCTACAGCATCCTTCAAAGTTCTCTTATTATACTATCTGCTTCTTTTTCTGCAAAACCCTGTGTCACTAGTGTGGGACCTAAAGCATTTAAGCCTGGGCACGCACATCTGTCTCTTTCTACCTTGCTCTTGTTTTATAACTTGAGTGGTCTCTCTTATTAATGCTCATGACAGTTTTATTTAAATTAATTATTCCTCACCGTATTTTATTTATTGAGGGGTTTGGGGCTTGATTTCTTTTTTCTTGACTTCTTTTTTAATGGATTAGAAGCTATATCTTTTGAAAATCTCCTGCAGAGTGAGTTTTAAAAAAAGTAGCAGCAGTAGTAGTTGTTGTAGTAGTAGTAGTAGTGGTAGTAGTAGTAATTGTAATAATAGTAATGGAATGATTCCCTTCATGATTCTTCCTAAAGGCACAAAAATGTAACTGTTACATCTGCTTAATTTCTCCCAATTGGGACTGATTTAGTGGTGAAAACCCAGGATTTAATTCAGTAGTACAGTGCTGCCAGTCAAGGGAGAGACATGTGAGAGCATTAACAATGTGCTGGTAGTGGCCATCCTGAGTATAGCAACACTCAGGAGCTTCACTGGTTGAGAACTGGACCCATTTCAGTTGTGCTGTAATGCAGGAATCAGGCTAACTTAAAGGATCTTCCAAGATCACAGAAACCAGGCTTCTTCAGATGGTCTCAAAAAAAAAAAAAAAAGAAAAAAAAAACGGCACTGGAAAGGTTGCATCAGAGGAAGTCAATTCAGTTCTGGAATGAGCTGATGGGGAAAAAGTTCAAACAGGACTGTCTGAACATCTCTGCTTCCGCGGCCAAGGCAGCCATGGGAAATGTCCTAAGCAAACACAATGCCACAACAATAGGCAATCTGCACGACCTTCTGCTTACTCCAGCTGACATATCTGAAAATCACATTAACCTCTGGCTTTTATGGGTCATGGTCTTTCAACTATTGTGTGTAACAACCTAAGAAACCCAATAGAAAAGATGCTTTTTAACAGATTTAAAGCAATAAAGCAAGAATCATGGTCTTCCACAAGATAGCTGACATAGAATAAACATGCTGACCTTCTGGAAAAATAATTATTTGTGATTGCACATCTGTGTCTACAGTGGGGTTTTTTTCTAATTTAAAGTATTTTTTAAAAATATTTAATTATTTCTATGGAACTGGAGCTTCTTTTGATAGTGATACATGCACCTCAAATACATTCAAGTAATGAGAGTGAATAATTAGCATGCCATCAGCAACAATACTGGTTGTTGCCAATTGTTTTTCAGCTTAGCCACTGAAAACAGTTCTCACTGTGCTGCAGGGCAGTTCCTTTTGTCCTGTGTTTTCACACTCCTTTACCCTCCACTTGAGTTCTTTTCTAAAGCCCTGCCTGAAGCAGGGAGATGCCAAGGGCTCGCTGCCCATGGCTGCCACAATGCCTCAGCCTCCGAGGATGCGGTGCAGTCATGGTACCCCATGGCTAGTCCAAAACTTGTCAGCAGCCTCAGCAAAACTGACTCTGGTCTCCCTGAAGACATGAGTAAAGTAACTACTGCTGCTTGCTGCCTTCTTCTGCCCAGTACAGTGTGGGGCTGGCAGTGGACGTGATGGGGAAATTTTGGGGACTGCTCAGCCCAGGTTTACAAGCTCCAGCTCTCACAAATCCATCCCAAGCCAAAAAATAGGAACCATGGTCACAGCTACACTCTTGTCCTTGGTCCTTTGTGCCTGTCCTTTGCTATCCCAAACCAAAAGGGTATTTCATCAATGGATTTCATTTAATCTCCATTTGCAATTTTACTAAAGGACTTAACTGAACTACAGGAATCTACAGTTCCATAAAAGACCCATGATTAAGAAAAATCTGCAAATGTATTGTCTATATTTATGCATTATTTATTTAATAATAAAGGGTTTATGTTGGTGAGGGGCACTGTGAGATACTTCCCTTAAAAGTGCTCAAAATAGCCCTGCTGGGCAGAGCTCTGTTTCAGCTGCAGTTAGGGGGAGATGCGGGCCTGAAAGTCAGGGTGAAAGAGTTCCCTGTCATGATAGCAGGGACAGAGTCTGCAGCTCAAGAGCAGACCACAGAAAAGTGTTGACACCACAAAGACAGCCACGATGTTCTGTTAAATCTGATGAAGGCTGAAATTCAAAGCTGGTCGAAAGACTGGTATAAAGTGCATAGGAAGCACTTTAAAATGCTGATAAGCAGGTATCACTCCGGCCCTGTTGGCAGATACACTAATGTAGCAGGTTTTCAAGGATGAGGTTCTTTGAGAGAAGTTTCTCAGGAAAGTTTGATCTGTTAGTGCTTTCAGTCAAACCCCGTCACGCCCTGAGTTTAAACAAGCATGTTTAAGGAAAACAGTGACAACACTGTTCTGTTTCCCATGTTTCCCATGTTGTTCTCATATGCTCCTCACAAGGGATGTTGTGACACAGGATTGTAGGTCATACTTACAATTATTGTTTTATTCTAGATGCCCTAAAGCCATCCAGTGAGAGTCCACATCCAGATATTTTTTTTAACAAGGGATTGAAACTGGCATTTGGCACTGCAGTGTGCTGAGCTTGCTGTCCCTCTCTATGAGTGCAGAGGGGGCTCACCCAAGCAGAGCAGTGACCATGCCCCAGCATTTTTATGTGATACGTCTGCCCAGAGGGGCTTGTCTCAATGCAGAGTCTCTTCCCTGAGCACAAACTTGCAAAAGACCAGAAATCCTCCCAAGGATGGAAACAGAAAACAGGTCTCTGCTTCTCCTGGGAAAGAAATTAGATGCTCAAGACATGGTGAGAAGTGGTTTGTGGGGGATAGCAGCTACCACACAGGGAAAAATGATAGAGATTTTAAGATGGCTCAGCAGAAGGTTGAAGTGGAAAAGGCATCCAGCAATTATAAAGGTATTAATTCAGTAATACAGATTGTGATCATTTTAGACTATTATCATAATAATGCCCTTATTTGTTTCATAATAAGGTTTCAGCAAGGACTGCAGTTCTTGGTGAAAAAGAAGTTTGGGAACTACTGATTTGATGAATAAAGGGTGATTTGGTAGGTTTCAGTAAATACTAATGATTTAAACAACATTGCCTGTAATTTTAGAGCCATATATCAAACACTATTATGAAGATCTTGATGTAGGAAATTCATAGCCATTTAAGCCACCTTGATGCTGTTATTCTGCAAAACACAGCCATAAGAGCTCCACAGATACTAAAGGGTTAGAATTTGTTTCCAACTGCTTCTGAAGCTGCCAATGAAAGTAAACCTGATTTTTAGAAAGTTCTTCCACTTGGCTTCAGCCAACTTTTAGCTTCAGCAAAAATGTGTGCTTAGCAGCTCTTGAAAAACAGTGCATTTCTATCAGCTACCCATGGCTGTATTTTGGATCTGGATTTAAGCACTTGACTCTGAATTTCTGATAAAATAGTATTTTTTTTATAAGTCCTGGTGATTAAAATTCATCAAAACTAGGGGCTCATATTGCTGCCTTCAACACTCATCTTTTCCTCTTGTTTCCTAACATACATGTAAACAATTGTATCTTGAACACAGATTCAGAAAAATAAACTTACTCTATCATAATAGTATTACTGCAAGAATTCATAAGCCTAAATAAATTTTTATATGATAACTTTACAGAATTGCTCACCCATGCAAAATTAGTGATGTGCCAACTTTGGCAGATTAGCACATAACCATATTGTGCCAACACTGGCAGGATTAGCACATAACCATATTTTCTGTCTTTTTTTTGGCAATAATCATTATACCACAGATAGCAGTAAAGGGGAGCTGCCATGCTTGTGGTTTTAGTTCTGATGGCTTGGGCAATAGCCACGGTCACAGTGAAATGAAATAACGCAGGTGTTAGCACAACAGAGTTTCTAGAGGAAGAATCCAGTGTTATTTTTTATAATCTCCTTACAATCTGCTCTGAAGCCCATTGCTTCTCCCCAGTTAAACTCAGCCAGGGCTACTTCAATGAAGTCACAAAATCACAGAAAGTGCAAAGTTGGAAGGGACCACAGTGGATCATCTGGCCCAACCTCCATGCTCAAGCAGGGTAATCCCAGAGCACATTGCACAGGATTGCATTCAGACAGTTCTTGAGTATCTCCAGCGAGGGAGATTCCACAAGCTCTCTGGACAACCTGTTCCAGTGCATGGTCACCCACACAGTAAAGAAGTTCTTCCTCGTGTTCAGGTGGAACTTCTATGCGTCAGTCTCTGCCCATTGCCTCTTGTCCTGTTGCTGGGTACCACCAGGAAGAGCCCGGCTCCATCATCTTGACATCCTCCCTTCAGATAATTACAGACATTGATGAGGTCCCCTCTCAGTTGTCTCTTCTCAAGGCTGAACAGGCCCAGTTCCCCGAGCCTGTCCTCATAAGAGAGATGCTCCAGTCCCTTAATCGCCTTTGTAGCCCTCCACTTGACCTGCTCCAGGAGCTCCATGTCTCACTTGTACTGAGGAGCGCAAAACTGGACAGAATACTCCAGATGTGGCCTCACTAGGCCTGGCAGCTGCTGTTCAGCGAGTTCTCAGTCCACCTCACTGTCCGCTCATCCAGTCCACACTTCCTGAGTTTGCCTATAAGGATATTTTGAGAGACACTGTCAAAAGCCTTGCTGAAGTTGTGGTGGGCAATACTCACTGCTCTCCCCTCATCCATTCAGGTAGTTGTTTCATCGTAGAAGGTCATCGGGCTGGTCAAGCATGATTTACCTTGAGTAAATCCATGCTGACTACTCCTGATCACTTTCTTGTCATTCCTGTGGATACAGATGGCCTTCAGAATAAGGCACTCCATAACCTTTCCAGGGACTGAGGTGAGGCTGACTGGCCAGTAGTTCCCTGGGTCCTCCTTCTTGCCCTTTTTGTAGACCAGGGTGACCTTTGCTTTCTTCCACACCACGCAGATGCAAAGCCAGCATGGGGTCTCTATGAAAGAGAACATGAGATCACAGCAGCTTGTGCTTCTCAGGCTTGTAAACAGTTATCTTTTGTAGAAACACAATGCTCAATACATTTTTGTATGAGTCATATGTGTCCTTCCTCTTCAGTCTCTTCCCAAACAAGTTCTCAGTGTTTGTGCATATCACTTCTAGCCATTATCAGAGTAGCTGCACATCTTGTATAATAAAAAGTGCATATAAGCTCAGAATGCTCTCAATAAAATAGAGATTAATTCCATAACAACAACAACGACGATGACAACAACAACATCATCTATGCAGGAAACTGTTGCCTTTATAACACAGAGAAACTTTATGGGAGAATTTCCTCAAGGGTGGTGGATCTTTTGATATTTTTTATGTAAATCTCTTCAGACTGCTTTTTCTTTTCCTTTTGCAGAATTAAAATAAATATTTTAAAAATAGCTAGAAGGTAATATAAGACCATATTTTAAATTTGAACAAGTTCTTCTGATTTCTTTCATAAATGCCATTAAAGCCAAAAGGGAGTTCTGCACTTATATTCTGAAGCAGCGACATGATAGTGTGATTCACACTAAAAGTCAATCTGAATATCAATGTTTCAATGTATAAGGGAAAACAAAGCTGCCCCAAGGTTTCTGCTTATCCTGTACAAGGAAAGAATTATCTCTATAGGAAACTTAGAAGAGCTGTATTATGCACATCCATTTATGTGCCTGCATACACAGTTAATACAAAACACCTCATGCTTTTGTGGGTGGTATATGACACTATAATACACCTGAACTCAAGTGAGAGAGGTTTCCGGTCTGGGCAGGATGACTGAGTCTCTCCTGGTGTGCAGGGGTGATCCTGTGCACACACACCCTGCCCCTGCACATCCACACTGCCCACCAGGCTGCCTGTGGCCCCTGTGGCTCCGGGCAGGGACAGGGCTGCACCCCTGTGCAGCCTCTTGCCACATGGCACCAAGATGCCAGTTCAGTGTCCAAGGAATTGAAGCAGCCCAGGCACTGTTCTGGTGCACACGTTGTCTGGGGGAGAGCTTGCTCCTCAATAAGCGCCCCAGTTCACCTCTAACTGGAAGTGGTTTACATCCACCAGTGCATATAGGTTGCTGTGTGGGTGCACAAGTATAAGCAGGTCAGATTCAGGAACACTTTTCTGATTTCCCCTGGTGTTGTTGCCAGCGAGGCAGTGTGATTTCACAGGGGAAATTACCACAAGTGTGGCTCTCACAAAAATCAGCTGCTGCATTGTGGAAAAGACCAGTTCCACTCCCAGTTCCTTGTAGTCCCTATCCATCTTCTTCCTTTGCAATTCAAAGTTACAGATATGCTTGCATCCCCCCAGAATGGAAAGGAGACAACTTAGCTGTGATTACAAAGAAGACTTTTGAGATCAAAAGGTGTCAACAGTGTCTTGCAACTGTGTTTAGACTTCAAACTAAGTCAGCCAACTGAATGCTAAACCACGTCCTGCTGAGATGCAAATAACTTGAAAGGTGAAGAGCAGAGGTCAGAGTACTGTCTAGGGAGTTCTGGCCAAAATACAGTGAGCCGTATCTCTCCTTCCTTGTCCCTGGTGGGATGGGAATGAGAATCAGAAGAAGGTAAAATCCATTAGTGGAAATAAGAGCAGTTTAATAATTTAAGTAAAGTATAATAACAATAATTCCAATAACAACAGCAATAAAAAAGCAGATAAGAAAAAGAGAATAATAAAAGCCAAGAGAAACAAGGGATGCACAATCCAATTGCTCACCACCATTGACTGATGGTCATTGACAGCCCATTCCTGTACAGTGTTTAGCCTTCCCAGCCGATTCCTCTCACATACTGGTCTTGATGTTCTGTGGTATGGAATTACCCTTTGGCCAGTCCAGGTTGTCCATCCTGGCCATGCTCCCTCACAGTTTCATGTGCACCTCTTTGTTGGCAGAGCATGGAAAGCTGAAAAGTGCTGGACTTAAGTAAGCACTACTTAGCAAAAAAGTGTGTTATCAACATTATTCTCATACTACATCCAAAACACGGCAGTGTACCAGCTACTAGGAAAAAAACTAACCCAGTCCCAGGCAAAACCAAGACAGCAGGGCAAAGCAGCTGCTGTTTCCCATTCTAGAAGCCTGAGCTGTAGATCCATTCCCTGCAGGGCTCGCTAAAGGCTTTCCCATGTGTGAGAATGCCAGCCCCCTCTGCTGAGTTTTTAAAGAGCATTGTTAACTCCATATGTGGTTTTTGGCTCTCTGCTTTTTATTTCTGTGTTTTATCTGCTGGCATCCTTAGAGTGTTAAAAGTTGCATTTAACCTTGTCAAAGGAGGACTGTTTCTATTTTAAATTGAAGCATTTTTGTACACAAATCATATTTTGCTTGTAACATTTCCTTATGGTTAAATATTTATGTTGGAATTCCTAAATTATAGTACAAAAACAGTCAAATGAGCTGAAGAAGAGCAACTTCTGTTCTGAAAGGAAGTATAATGATATCGTTGATGTCTCATAAATGAAACTATTTAATTTCCAAGGCAATAGAAGGAATAGCAGCTATGTGATAAAGCCTTTCTCTTCCCCCATGAGCATATCATGATTTCGTCAAATCCGTTTAGTGAAGCGTCTTGGATTGTTTTATTTAGCAATTTGCCTTCTCCTATATGTTGACTGACAAGAGTTCTCAGGTTGAAGCTTTATTTTCTCACACATGCAGCTGATATTGCTGGGGCAAGTCACAGTTACTAGTCCTTTCCTGGACAAGTGTGTACTTAACCTGCTTGGGTTTATTTAAAACTTAATTTTCCTTGAATGTGCCAATGTGTGACTTTAAGATTCAGTTTCTTTTGGACCCAATTAGGCATTTTCCCAGAAAAGTAGGATTTTAACCATTAATCCTGCAAGATGACAAAACCTCACAAAAAAATATTAAATTTACAGACTTGTTGCACTACGGAAGGAAATAGGTTGGCTTGGCTTTGCTTAATCTCAACTACAACCTCAGTGCTTCAAACCCTTGGAATAAATTTCCTTGTTACCATGCCCCAGGGCATTCCTCCTCCAGTATCCTATAACAAATCCTGATTGTTACATGACTGCGCGCTCAGCAAACATTTCTGCATTTCTCAACCGATTTTTTTTGTGTTTTATTCCCATAAAAATTGGTCCCAACCTGATTTAGTACAAATATGAAAATATCTGAAACACCCCATAGTGCAAATGTTGTTTTCTAAGATCTCCTTCCTGCAAATAACTATAGAACGAAACTGTAAACAAAATTAGGAGAAAGAGAAATAGCAGCAGGACAACCATGACTTAGCCAGTTGAAGGAAACATCAGTGTCTATTTACAATGTTGTTTAAATTTTTTCCTAAATCCATTTTAATTTCTGTTGGAAAATGCTATATTTATACAAAAGGACTATAAAAATGACCTGAACTGATCTTTATCTTCAACTGAACTGAAGGTAGCCTGGTAAAATCTGACCATCACCTTTCAGTGATTATTTGGAAATAAAATACATTTTCTTCAAGTACTTAAAATTCTTTTTGGTCACTATGGTATGTTAGTAAATGCTACTTTCAAATGTACATTTCACACCAAAATAGACATTTTTCCAATGTTAACTATAAAAACTACTAGAAACTATTGCGTCTGCCTAAGTAACATGATAACAAAGGAAACAAGAAGCATCTTTGATGCAAACTCTTTTTTATCCCTTTGAAATAAATAACAACATCTCCCTTTTGAATAGAGGTACTGAATGCACCCTCATTTTCTGTTCTTTCAGTATATATTCCAAGAGGGAAAATGCATGGCAGGTAATTAAAATACACGGGAGACAAATATTATTGCATGATTGCAGTCCAGTACACTGAGGTCCTTACTTCATCTGGGACTTGATAATGGAGATACAATAAATGATAAGGAACACTATTTTTTCTTTAATCTCTCCATGAAAATATACTTCATATTGACACAGGGATAGCAATAGAGCTGCATTATTTTGTTTCTGAAGAAAAACTCTAGGTGAACAGTAGCCATTAATAAACCAGACAATTTTCTCCAATACTGGAAAAGATATTATGAGACCAAGATTGTTCAGCTGATGAGCCTGCTTCTGTAATCTGTTTTGGATAACAGCATTATAACAGCACAGAGAGTGTGCCTATATGAAAGATATTAATGATTTCTTCTGAAGCAAAATATAAAGTAAAAAACCAGCTGTCTGAAATAGTGTAGTTAAAGGCTTATTTCAAATTTATTGTAATTCTGATTGCTGTGTAGATGTGTGCATGCTATTGTAATCCATGACTATAATCAAACTATTAGAAACACTGAGACTGAGAACTAGAACAATGAACCAGCTAATGGCTGTCTGGATCACACTAACAGCACATCATGCCATGCTTATAATTTTTATCATCCTAGTAACACTAAAATAATGATAATTGCAGGATCAAAATGGTGATGCCATTGATTAAGACATGCAAATCCTTTCAAACTCAAGTTTGAAAGAATCTGCATCTCTTATGTCACAACAAATGTGTGATTTTTGGAGTGTGCCATTTAACCAGCTTGTTTCTCTTTCCGGGTTTTAGTGAATTCCTAAACAGTTCTGCAAAAATTTTTGGACTGAACCTCCCCAAAAATCATGAATCCAAGATGCAAGTCTTGCAGGTAAAATGTATGAAAAGACCAAAATTAAGATAATGACTTTCTCTGCTACCTCAGTTATTAGTTTTTCTCAGTTGTGTCTCCAAACAGCATCTTGGCTGGAAATCCAAGTTCCAAAGATGCCTATTTAGGATGGCTGAAGAATATTCCTGGTTATAGTGTGGCACTGGGATCAAGCCCTGCTCTCACAGCCTGGGTTGGCAGCCCCAGTGAGATGTGAGCCAGAGGTTACACAGTTCTGCTGCTGCACCTGCCATAAGTCACACTATGTCTTGCTCAAAGGACCAACCACCAGATGTTGAACTGATCCTACCGGCTTCTCGTAAAGCTTCATGAAATTTGTTGTGTTTTCTCATTGGCTATGTGTTATGAGCTCATAAGATTGCTCATGCTGGTGAGCAGTAGGTCAGCTGCAGAGTAGGATTTCTCAGCCTACCTCTTCAGAGGTGGGAGTAATCACTACCTTGAGTTAAGAAGCAGAGGTTCCTCTCAGATCACATCCAGATGTTCATTGCAGGCAAGGAAATACAGACTACATGTTGGTGGCTCTTCCAACTATCACTCTAGACCTTGCTCAAGTGTTACATGAAATGTTTGAATGGGAAGCAGTGGCCACAACCTCTCCCAGCTCACTGCATATGGGCTTTTAAGGAGACATGACGCAGGCACTTCCATCCACTGGCAAGCCAGCACAGCCAGAGCTCTGAGCTCCCGTGGTGACTGTGCTTGCCTCACACGTACATCACTTTGAAGCCTGTAATTGTGTTTCTAGTCCAGGATGCCAGATGTGGTCTGGATCAGGATGAGGACAGGACTATGGTTTGAGAACTAGCAGCCTGCCTTGCATGAATGAAAGGGGCAGGGTCCTGGTAGGTGGAAGCATAGCTAAAGGAGGAGGAATGAAAAAATACAGAGTTTAGGTGGGGGCATTGAGGTGCAAGAGATTGGGAAGAGTGGGTGAAGTAGATAGTGATGTGGGGTTGAGTCCTGACAAGACCGAATAAAATGCCATATAAGTAGTTGGGGAACCTGACATTGACAAATTTAGTTCGGGAAGCTTTCGTAGGCACTTGCAATAGAAGGATGCCTTGCAGGGTGATGAGCATACTTGGAAGATGTGTTGCAGAAAACTCAGGCTACTTCACTGTCCTGTCAGTGATGTATTTGAACAAAAATACATGCATATGACAGCATAAGGAAGTTGGAGATTTTGTTCATTCCTTTTAAATCAGGTGATAACCACAGGTCAAGTTTTTCTGGCAATAGAAGGACTGTCATGGACAGAATAAAACTTGCTGCTAAAAAAAGTTCACATAAAGAAGGCAGAGAAGAGGGAAAGGGAAAGAGCCTGTTTTCCTGCTGCCCCAAGGTACACTTCAGATGTGACTGGCTGTTAAGGATCAGTGTGACACTTCCAAGAAAATACCTGAGCTCTAGAAGTAGGGATGCCTACTTCCAAACCAGGATGATCTGCTCTAACATCATGGGCTTTACAAGCAGAAGGCTGTCCTGTAGGGCTTCCCAGTCTCCTCGGGCCTTGCAGACAGAACATGACCTTCATACAATGACCCCAGTACAGTTTATTTTTTGCAGAAAGGAGAGCTAAGAGAAGGGACTGTCTGTTTATTCCAACACAGTCTCTGACATCCTGAATCACTGGTCTCTTGTTGCTACCTTAGCACAAATAATGAGAATAACTTCGGGCGATGATACTTCCAGTTAACCTGGAGTTCTCCCAGAACACCTATTGGATACTTTTATCTAAGAACAATTAGAAATGTGTCTACTACATTTGGAATAAACCTAAATATTGCTGCACCTCATTCTTTCAATGCCTTACCTCACAGCTGCTGGAGGCATGATGCTAAATGCCTCCCCAGGAGCCTGCACATACTGGGGAGTCATGGATGGAGATGAGGCTCCCAGTGGCAATATGGGGAAAAGTATATGCATGTGCCCTGGTATTCTCAATGACATCTATTGGACAACTCTGTTGGATTGGTTCCCAGCATTAATTTGCAATAATCACAATAATTTACATTCAAATCCTAATTAATGATGTTCTGGTGTTTATGGGATGCGAGATCTTGAAAGGATAGGGTGTACTTTCTGTTCTATTTCTGCCATTTTTCATTCCAGTGAAACTCTGCTCATGACTCACTGCTCATTAGCATCTCCTGGCAATGTATGAAGAAAGAGATGTACAGCAGAAAAAAAAGTTTCTTACCCTGATTATTTGCTTGTTTTCAACAGGCCAATACCTCCTTTACCACAAACTGGTAAACGGCTTCCTTATAAATTCAAATCCACAAAAGTATTTATGTGAGGAAACACTTGACAACCTCAAGGTTATTTGTACTTATCATCTCTGTGCTAAATGGTTGGGGTGAGTGGAGAGTGGAAAATCCCTTTCAGTGAGAAGTGCAGACAGGAAGCATTTAGGCTTGGAGCCTCCAGCAACAGCAATGGGCTGTCTCTGGGCCATGGAGGCACCAACTATCTGCTGATGACAGGTGCTGAGGAAAGCTACTAACATAAAGAATGCTATGAGGTAAAGATTCCTTTATATGGATAGCCACAGAATCGTGGAATTACAGAATGGTTTGGGTAGGAAGGGACATCCTTCATCTAGTTTCACCCTGCTGCCATGGGCAGGGACACCTTCCACTAGACTATGTTGTTCAAAGCCCCATCCAACCACACCCAAAGAGTTCCAGGTATGGGACATCCACAGCTTCTCTGGGCAACCCGTGCCAGTGTCTCAGCATCCTCACAGTCAAGAATTCCTTCCTTATGTCTAATCTAAACCTACTCTTATGCAGTTTGAAGCCACTGCCCCTTGTCCTATCACTACAGGCCCTTGTAATAAGTCCCTCTCCATCTGCCTTGCAGGGCCCCTTAAGGTACTGGAAGGCTGCTATAATGTCTGCCTGCATCCTTCCCTTCTCCAGGCTGAAAACACCAACTCCCTCAGCCTTCATTCAGATAATTAGTAAGGTAATTCTTAAATTCAGGTAATATTAACTTAATTAATTTATTAACTAGGGCCCATGTTAAAGCACTGCTGGGTTTGTGGTACTTTCTTCAGTGCCCAACCTGGTTGCTGGAGCTCTTTGAATCTTTGACTTGGTAACTTCTAAAGTACACCTTTATCTCTCTGTGCTTTCTTATATGACTGCTGCTTCCAGGTGAAGGACAGGTACATTGGGTTTGTCCCTCTTGCTGCACCGTGTGATCCTCAGTAATCTGCTGAGGTGCACGTATGGACAACATCTGGCCTGTAGGGTGGCATCCTGCATTGGTGTGCACCATCCCTTTGTGCCCAGTGGTTGCTTTTGGAAAGAAATCTGGTTGCACAAGCATGGAGACAGCCATGATGTGTGGCAGCAGATCCTCTGCAGCAGGTCCACATAGTGCAGACATGGCTATTAGGAATGAAGATCACCAAGATGTGACTTAAGTTTCCATTCACCTGGAGGCATAACACTTGCAAGCTCTCTTCCCTTGGAAGAATCAACCATTTATCTTACAACTATGCAAAAATTTATAAAATCATTAACTACTGATATTTGATGGGAAAAAAGCCAGGGATCTTTCTTGGATTTTCTGCATTTGATGCTGTTCTGGTGAAATAACTTTAGGTGGAATCTTATTAGTAAAGGGTAAAGTCCACTACAAAAATGATTTTGTATGTTTTGGGAATGAGAAGTAGATGTCAATTTACTTTATTTAAAGATTTGGAAGCAGAACCAGAGTCCTAAGAACTTCTCCTAACTCTGTTCTGTGAGCTTGTCAAACAGCACAGAGCCCTGATGACTTCTCAGCAAAACAGGCACAATAGAGGAGTGGTGATCTGAGTGTGGGCCAGGACATTTCCCAGTGGAGAAGGATTGTCAAGTCTCAGGATAAACTTCACATGGAAAGTGAACCAGATTAGGGGGAACGGCCTTTGGGAGATGTGTTTGCTGCCGCTGAAGAGATGTAAGGAACGGGGGCGGCAGCCACTTCAACACCTCTCTACCCCATCCACCCCTCTCTAAGCTGTAGAAGCCAGATGAGCTTTACAGAGATGTAGCTTCACAAGGCAGTGAAGAGATGACAAGGCTCTTTGGCCAGCCCAAACACACCGATCCCCTCTGCAAATACCTACTTTTCTGATGCATAAAGCCAGTTCAGGGATGATAGCTAGGTACATCTGGAATCTGGAATCTAAATCTGAATTACAGAAATGATGTAGAAATCTGAAAAATAGGAACACACTGAAATTGTTCCAGGGCATATTCGGTTACTCATTTACAGATTGCACACATTTAATATCTGACAGTAGGACAAAGCACTGTAAAAATACCCTTAAGAATGTGGATCTCTGCTCTGATTTATACTTAAAAGGCAACATCTGATTAGTGTCTGTGTTTTATTAACAAAAGACCAAGAGGATGAAAGCTTCTCAGATATTACCTTTATTTCACCAGATATTTTTTATAGTATATTGTGGAAGAAAATGCCACATTTCATTAAAGCCTATCATTCATACACAAGAAAGGATTTGGCAGCAGTTTATAAACCTGCAATTTTTATAGCAATTTTAAACTCTGCCCATTTTTCAGTCTCTGAAGGTTCTTTAAAAAAATGTCTTTGATGACCTCTGAATCAACTGGTGTCCACTGGTCTGTGCAGGGATGTGTGCTGTTGTACACCAGCTGTGGGGCTGCCTTTGGTATAAGCAGCTCAGTTGTTGTGTCAGCAGTTTTCACACTGTTTAATTTTCATAGACTTGGTTACACAACACATTCTCAGACCTTCCAGCTGTGCCTAATGAAAATTCATACTGACACTCACTCAGGTCTCAGCATCCCTCTTGCTCTGGTGTTACCTTATTTTATTATTTTTTTGTTATTCTACTTCGAAAGAACTGCAGCACTCCCAATATAGGAAATGTGATATATGTTGAGGACAATCTCCTGTCACTGCAAGGTTTCTCCTTTGTTAGTTCTCTCTGTGTGCTTCATTTCACCCGTTTGCCACCCATTAGGAAGGGTAGTGAAACATTTGGTTCTTAAAGGGTTGACTGCTTCATTTTATGTAATGTAACTGCATCAGCAGAGCATTAATTTATGAAGAATAACTTGTTTGGCAGTCTTAGGCTTTTTTCATGGATTGTCTTTGAACAGATTGTAATTTTCTTGAATTTATTAATTATTCAAAATGTTAATGATTCTGGGAGAATGATTATGAGCAATTTCATGTGAGCATTTGGTATGCAGTACTGCACTTCTATGGTCATTACTTTTTTGTGTAGGTAGATGAAGGCACATCATATTTTCTCTATTTTGTTGTCAGAAGATGCTAACAATTATCAATGCAGTTTTGCTCATAGTATAAGAGTTTAGTGAGACACAAAAAAATTTAGAATATTTTCCCTTAAGTCCTGACTAGATGAAAGAGTCTTTCTAAGACTAACTTATGAAATAAAGAAGATAGCTGTCAGATTTCTTTTATTTACTTATCAGATTTTAATTTCTTGTAGCAACTTACACAAAAAGGTAATAGTGTATTTACTCATAGTCTCAGTGGGGGTGTCCTACAGCTTAGGTTGTGATTGCCTTGTGCTTTGGTGAAAGGTCAATTTCTCTGTATAAAATATTCTGAAAATACAGTTATCATCAGCTTGAAAATTTCTCTCAAGGTTGTTGTGAAGGTGAAAGTGACTGTAGGCAGTTTCCAGTCCAGAATAATGGAGTCAGAAACTTGTGAAGTTTGCTGGTCTCCTAACATTTGCTTTCTGTTTCTATTGAAGCATGAAAACTTTCAATTGACCTTAAATTAGCATTTTGTGGGATAAAACCCTGGGTTCTTGAACAGCAAGTGGCTTAAAATAGGTGTTAACTTTTGAAGTAATTTGAATGCTTGGGTACTTGAATAGGAAATATTTTGTCTACTTTTGCTTTAAGAAGGAGACGACAGAGGAAAGTTGCTGTGAGGAAGAAGTAAATATTCCTTGGGTCAAATTATGAGTATGACAAAGTTGAAAATTCACGTTTTAGTTACAATACTCTTGTGATTTTGACAAACATGAGAAATGTTCTGTGACTGGCTGCTGCTGGCTGAAGCCTTCTGCTGTGTATCTGAATTGAACCTCTATGGGTTCTGTACCTCCACAATGTACTTTGTTCGTGGCTTTGAAGAGGAGGTCTATTTATGGAGTTCTTTAAAAAACTAACTGCTACCCAGACCTTAGAGTAACATGCTGCATGATGAGTCCCCCTCTAGCTGTTCAGGTGAATAAAGAGCACTTTCCTCCTATGGCTCTGTGCATGTTAAATTGTATGTAATGAATGTTGCAGACACTGCAGAGGATTGTTGGCTCAGGACAGGAATGGATTGAACTGCAGCCTGCACGAGCTTGTGAGAGCTCCTGTCTGTAGTTCTGCAGTCACTTTCATGATTTTTTTCCACTAAAGGTCCAGCTTTTGCTTTACTTCTTTTCCCACAACTTTCCACCACCTGACTTGTGTTTAAAAGACAGATAGATCTACACAGTGGATTGCAACAATGCAGGCTGCAACTAGCTTCTGCTCTCCAGGAACTGGTAGCACATTATGTGTCAGCTTTTAGACAAAAATAAGGGTTTGTTGGGTAGAAAATGAAGCAAAAGCTATACATCTTAAGGTTCCCACAAGCAATGGAAATTAATATATTTTAAACTCCTTATATCAGTTAAGCTTCTTGGGGCAGGGATTTGTCTCTAAGTCAAGGTAAAATATCATGTCATATCCATTCTACTCTATAAAATGAGTAAAAAACATTATCTACAAAGCTCAGCAGTCATGCCAGAAATTCGTGTGGCACCTACATCTGGTTAGCATTGAAACCTCAGTACCTAGCTCTGCACTGAAAAGAAAACTCATCATCAGTTAACAGCACTCTGGCACTTCCCTAGGCACAATTGAGGCAAAGTTAGGTAAGTCTGTTCCAACAGAACATGGAATTCATCTAACTCTCTTTAAACTTCCAAATGTAAGCATCTGAATGTGAGCTAAGGGCATGATACAGTCACTTGCCTATGTGTTTCTGGAGCAACCAGAGCGGTTCCTCTGCTGAGCTGTGGTTATGTGAACAACCCGCCCAAGCAGGCTGGGCAGCTGTGACCAGCGGAAGGCTCATGTCCACCTGGAGCAGCAGGGATAAGCTAGTGCATCTTACATGAGTTGCATTGTATGCCTCTGTTTATCAACTGAATCAATCTGTGGGTATGTAAATTTCCATTGAAGTCAGTGAATATTTACTAGTGCAGAGGAGAGAGGGCACGGAGCAATTCAGTCACCCTAAACTGGACACCTATGTGCTTGAATCATGTTTTCTCATTTCACTGTCAGACTCTTTAAAAGCTGTGTAGAACCTCTCCCTCAAACATCAGAGCTAGGCTGCATCTGGCCAGAGGGTAGGAAGTCAGTGTGGAAGATGCAGAACCCATGTCCCATCTCCCTTAAGTCTTCTAGATTCACCAAGACTGTCTGACTCACAGCTTTCCAACCACATGCCACAGAGTGGTTACTAGACCACAGATTTTAGCCCTTCACACAATGCTATTGCAGTGCACAGTTGCAGTGTGGGTTGTTCTCTTTCCACACAAAGAATAAGAGAAGTGAGTAAGAAGTGGGATTATACAAATATAAGCACGTACATGTGATTATGCCATACAAAGATTGTTGTCTTTAAAGCGGTCTAATAATTTCCATTTCCTTTCTACAAATGCCACTAGAACTGAATTTTATATGAGTTAAATCTTTGTTTTCTAATTCTGAAACAGGGTCTCGATTTGACTTCTTGCACTGTGAAACTCTGCTTCTTCTGTGCACATATGCTGGGTCTACTGGAGTTCAACACGTATTTACTATGAAAGAACTAGATGGATTTTCTTCCCTTGAAATACATGGAGGAGTTATCACTCTGAACCTTACAGAAAAGTAGAGTGATAGGAAAGTAACAGGGAGAATTGACCTATAAATTTAAAGCTTAAATTCAAGAACAGTGTCTGATTTTGGTATGGGGAAAACACAACTCACCGACAGGCTGAGTTTATGGAATGCACTGAAGTATCAGCAGAGGCTTATTCTTTGTTGACCACTTTTAACTTGATAAGATCCTCAAATGTATTTTTATAGTTTCCTTCCTGTTATGCTCCCAGAGATAATACTTGAAGTAAATGTCAGATGAGAACTAGCTGGAATAAAGCTTCTACTTACATTGTGTGAAAGGAGCCTCTGAATTTGTTCCTGATTCCTTTGTTGAGCTACCACAGCTCACAAAAAGAAAAAGGATTACAGATTTTTATTTTTTTAACTTATTAACTCCTGGTTATTCTGAAAATAGTATGAAGAAATGTAAAAGCTGATGCACAGAGCAATACTCAGTCCTGCACTTGATAAAGGACTTCAGTAAAAAGAGAAGGATTATAAACTCTGAAAGAATTCTTCTTTGTTTCATATGGGAAAATATTTCCTGTTTCACTCATTATACTGGGTTTTCCAGCATGACTATTCCCAGTACAAGTCTGCTCTGTTCCCGAGTTCTCATTCACATGCACATCATTAAAAATATTGATTCTTTTGTCTGTCCAAACACTTCTGATACATTTTAAAAATTATTCTTGCAACAGCAATATTCAGTGTAACTACTTTTTAAAGTGGTTTGCCATTTTATTTATCTTTGGGAATGGAGACTAACACATAACAAGTAGTGTTTCAGAACCAGAAGATAAGAGTAGATCCTGTACCTCTGCAGCTGCATTTGATGCTCGTACACCTTTGAGTGCAGTTCTGCTTCTCCTTCCACTAAACACACACCGTACAGTGTGTGAATGACATCAAAGATCAATAGCAAAGTCTGTGGCTTTGGTGGGGCAAATGTACCTCAGGAAAGTAAGTCCTGCTGGAGCTGAAGAGAGAGCAGTGGCAAGGGACTGCTCCTGTTGCAAAGCAGGCAGACTCCAGCAGCCCGATGGGATGCTTCTGCACCACCCCAGGCTCTCTAAGTCTTTGATGCTGTAACAAGCAAATGATAGGCATGTCATGCTGATACAAACTCAATTATTTCACAGCTTTTTAGGTACTAAGTGACTGAGTCACTAGCTGACAGGGAGAAAGTCCACTGACATTGATGGGAAGACACTGACTTCAGCATTTTGGATAATGTTCCAAGAGATGTGGGATTACTTATAATTAAGGGAAAGTAAGACAGAAACTGCTCTAAAGGAAACCTTGTTTGTAGCTTACATCTCTACTAGCTACATCTTTACTGAAGAAAGTTATCATCAGCTGGAAGTTAGCATGAAGACCCTTTCCAATGGAGTTATACAGTAATGTTTGCTTAGGAAAATAAGAGGCTGGAAAAAATACCCCATCTGGAATTAGAGGAAGGTAATTGGAGTAAATCCCTGCAAACAAGAAAGTTTAGAACATTCTGGTTACAGTGAAAGCAAACACCACACAGCTTCCCATTTCTTAGGAGAGGCACTACATACGTCTTTGGAAACATCCAGTAGCACAATCCACCTCCTTAGAAACAACTGAACTAAATCAATACAGAACTATTTCACCTTTCCTTGCGTCACCTTCAATGTCACCTAATAGAGCATAATTAAGTGCAAATGAAATTGTTGTTAAAGAGAACAACCTGTTGTTTCTGGTAATGATCAGTTAGAAGCTGTGCATGGAGAAGCCAGAAGGTTGTTAATTACATCTCTATATGAATGAAATGCACCTTCTGAGAGTAAAGGGACCCCAAAGATGAGCAGATTCCTGCTGTTTGCCTTGTCAAGACTGCAGCTGTGGAATATATAATTAGGGAGAAAGTAATCAGAAATCAATTTGAAAAATGCTAAGATATTAAGAACCTTCTGAAATCTGTAGAAGTGCCTTTAAAAAAAGATCTGAAAAGCTTCTACAGAAGATGTTGAACAGTTTCAACACAGGAAGTGAATATCTTTATATATAAGGACACATAAGGCCTTGGGGTTTAGAAACTGAGAGGAACTGACTTCTATTCTTAGACTTTCTTTGTATTTTGCAATGACCTTAAAATTTAGTATGTTGAACCTAAATTAGTCAGTGAAAGTCAAAAGGCCAGATCAGGAGCTTTGCACATTTGAAGTGCTCCTTAAATGTTATATAACTAGCAAGAGTGGAAATTAAGGCGTCTATAGACCCTATATTGCACCTTTGCACAAAATTAATTTTGCCCTGAAGCCTGTAAAGAACTTTGCTATTGCCAGGCAGAAATCACTGTTTACCAGCCAGGGGAGCCCATTCATTACATGGGTTAGGTTATAATTTTAATTATCATCTCCCCCTCTGAAAAAGCCATGAGGTTTGTTACAGTGCATGTGGCACAGTGATGAAAATGAAGCATTTGGAAAAGCTCTGGATTGAGGGAGATCCCAGCCAGCTCCTCCAGAGAGAAGTGCTTGCTACAGAAATAACTTACTGGAAGCTTTGCACATTGTGTTGTATCAGCATGAGGCTGTTTGTTTGGAGACATTAGTAGTCAGGGCAATGAAGAAATCTTCAAGTAGGATCTGAGCCCTGCCATGGTAGGGTTTTGACCACCACACAGATTCTATCAAGCCAAATCTGCCAGGGAAAACCAAGGAGGGCAAATTAGCTGCATGTCACCTTCTGAGCAAATACGCTTATTTCAAATATGCTAAGCAATAGCTTATTTCAGCAACTGCATGGGAAGATCCTCTAAAGCTACCACTTCTGTAGAGGAACATCATTATAGCAGGAAGAGATTAAATCCAGCTCTCCTGACTTCAGTCCTCTAAAAACCAGGCACTGGGTATACAAGAGGTCGACAAGCATTCTCTAAAATCAAAGCAGAGAGCTATAAGCTCTCCCATGACAGAGGGATTCATTGCGATCTGAAGAAGGCATCTGAGATAAATCAAATGAGTTGCCCCTGGGAGAGGCCTCTCTGCTGATAATGGAGGGAACACAGACACCAGGCAGGATACTGAAATCTGTGAGTCTAAAGCTAAGTCACAGGCATCCTACCTTTCATGAGCAAAGGTTGTGGTTTAGTGGGAATAATTTAAGACGTAACACAGATATACAGGAAAAATTAAATGTAAAATATAAATGAGGAGAAATAAAGGATCTTTCCCCTGAGAAACAAACATTAAGAACTAATATACTTAAAAGTCTGTTTAGAAAATCTTGAGCATACAGCTCATTAAATAAATAAAGAGTAAAGCATGCAAATAAGGAGTAAAGCATACATATATCTACATTACTCATATACAGTTGTTTAGTATGGCAGAAAACCATCTTACTTCTACTGCATTATGCTTTCTTGGTTTGCTTAGTCACTGACTGGAAGCTGCCCATCCAGGGTATCACTGTGGAGGAGGTGTGGCGTTCCTGCTCTGCAGCACCTCTCTGGCCTCCCTGCCTCAGCTCACACACTAGTTTACCTGGATTGTTAATTTTTGATATGGCTACTTCTAGGCTTTGTGGAGGAAAGCTATTTCATACCTATTGTCTCTGACATTACTTGCCACTTAGAGTTTTCATTTATTCAAGTTTCTACTAGCACAAGTTACATCAGTCTAGGCAGTTAAGTCACATAACCTTAATGTAACCATCTCTATGGAGACCTATATAGTTCAATCTAGAGGCTATCAGCTATGCACCAACTAAATAAATGTTTATTGTGTTTATATCAACTATGTGTAGCTCTCTTGAATAATTAATTTTAAATATTGTATGCAAATTTGCAAATAAAGCTACAGGTACTGCATTAGAACTTCATTACAATTACTTTTTTCTCTTGAGTAGGGAAACCCGTTAGAAAAAAGGGGCGAGACATTCAAATGTTCATTCAGAGGAAGAATTTCAGATGATACATAGGTGATTAGCTGTTGAATACTTGTTATTGTTAATGTGAATAGCTGGTTTAATTCGCTTGCTATTGCACTACAAAATTATCTTTGACATGATCTTCGCTAATGTGATGACCATTATTGTATAGACTGAATTTCTAATAGTCTAATTAATTTTGTTTGGTGAGACAGACTGTGAAAAGGAAAAAAGTAAGCACCTCTTTGCCATGCATGATTTCTTCAGTGTTTGCTTCTTGAGGTAATGTCTGGATTGTGATTTCTTTGTTGGTAGTTCAGTACATTAAAAATAAGCTAATGCAGCATTAACTAAGCACTAATAGGCCATTAAAGACAAACTTTTATACTGGAGCAAAGAAAAACATTTCAAATGTAAATATAAGTCAATTTTATATGCATGAATTTTTGCTATCTGATGCCATTTGTATTAATAATTAATACTCGTGTTTCATCAGGATTTTATCAGGCTTAAAAGATAGCCAAACTTTCTTGGCTGAATATTACTCCTTTTCTTTGCAAATGGTTCAAGAGGCCAAGATAACACTGTGCGTTTCTTTATCCTCTCCTGCTGACTACCTGGCAAGAGGTTGGACCCCACCGAGCAATGATGCTGGCAGCACCACAAGCAGTCCAACAGCAAACAATCATTGAAATGTGTCCTGCTGTCCAAAGCTCTTAGGATCTGCACAACAATCAGCAAATGTTTTCTCCTAGTTCAGGGAATAGACTAATAGTCCCAGGGCATTTATTCAAAGTGCAGATACATGCACCGTCATCCTGGGAAGTTCATAACCTTGTTAAGAGGCCCTACACACAAACCTTTAGCAAGTACAAAAGCTAATTCTTTCGTGGATCTGATTCAAACTAACTTTCTTGCTCCAGCGTTCATCACAAGATGACAGAAATGTATGCTGGAAGGGCCCTGGGTGTCACAGAGTTTCCTGCCCCCCTGAGGCAGGACCCCCCACACCAAGGTGATCAGGTCTTTGCCACGCGTGTCTCAGCTCCTTGAGCAGCTGGCCCCATATTACATATTACACATCCTCCACATCTGAGAAATGAAGGTTATCCTGAGGTTGCTCCTAGCCAAGCATCAAGGCAAGAGTCTGTTTTAGAAGGAAGTATGCCCTTTTTCCGCGTTTGTCGCGGGTTCGGTTTGTAACTTCCTGATAAGAATTAGGAGAAATGCAAAGCAGGCACCAAACTTGAAAGAATATAAAGAAGTTTATTAACAGACCTAAAAGATGGAAAAAAAAAATTTTACCACCCCTTCAGAACTCTCCTCCTCCCCCCACCTTCCTCCCTTCTCCCACTGACAATGTAAAAAGACAACCCTTAAGATGTTCAGTCTGTTTACCACTTCCATAATAACCTTGTTCAGTCCATTTAGAAAGAGAAGTCTCTTCTTGCTCATGCTATGAAAACATTATCACAACGAGACAGCCGCCCACTTCCAAATATTGCTCAGTCCATTTAGGAAGAGGAGTCTCTCTGCCTGCGTGTGAGTCCCTTCCCCCGACTTGCAGCTTTTCCCGCAACTGCTTTCGAGGGTCCACTCTTGAAGTTTTTTGGGGTACAATTTTAAGGTTGAGCCATTCAGAAACAAAAACAGAGGCCCTTCTCCTTCCCTGGGAGCAAAGGGTCTTCCTCATCTTCATCGTTAGGACTATCTCTGGGAGCATCTCTAGGGACTGAGGTTTCTCCTTTCCTGTTTGGAGCAAAAGTCCTCATCTGGTTCATCTCTCCCTGTCCAAACTTCTCATGAAATTACAGCTGCGTCAGCATCTGCCTATCTCAGCGCAGGTGCTTTTGCTTACGAGTTGAACACTCCACCCCCCATATCTTCATGAAATTACAACGGGATACTCTGATATATCATAGCTTCACAACAGAATTTCAGCTTTAAGCATCCCCTCTCTCTCTTCCCTCAGGTTTTCAGCTCTTCACAGCAGTAAAAGGGTTAATCTCACCTCGGCCTTGCAGCTTTGCAGCTGGAATGTTGAATTTTTCTTATCACAGTGGAGAGGGGGGAGAGCCGAGCCGCTCCGGCTGCCCACGGCAAGGCAGTGGGGGGGGTTCCACGGCTGGAACAGGTCCATGGCTCCAGGATGGCCGTGGCCCGGCCCGGCCTGGCCCAAGCAGGGCCTGGCCGGGCCCGCTGGCCCCCACACGGGGCCTGCAGCCACCTGTGCCAGCGCCGGAAACGAGAGAGAGCTTGGGGGGGAGTTTGCCTATTCTTAAATGTGGATCACAGAGGTGGTCACAACTTTAAGTGGCTTAAAGAATTGTCCATATTCAAACTGGCCAGCTGATAGGCTCTATCAGTTCCCAGAGGAAGCTGTAAGCACCCCTTACGAAGGACATCCCTTCCGGGACTATGCTTGCTAACTTATGACAGCGTTGAAGAGCTATTTGATGGGAATGATTTCCCAACCAGAGTTTCAGTAAAAAACAGTGATTCTCCTCTTAGTGTGTTGGGGGGATTTCTTGTTAGGTTACTCACATTGTACCTTGTAAATAATGTGCATGGCTATAGCTAGTGATCCTGGCCCTCTGCTAGCCTTTGATCATCTTTTTTGCCAGGGAATATACAAGGTAATAAAAGGCTAGCTTGTTGTTTACGATCAGTGATAAATCTTTCTTTGGGAAGAAAAGGCTTTATTCTCCATTCCAGTAAAGACGAGGACCTAACTGTACCAGGAGTTGTATTACACTTATCCTTATATACCAGGCAGTCTGCTGAAATCAAAGGGAATACTTGCTGTGCCTAAACTTACAAATGCACCCTGCTTTTATCAGATCTGGGCTTGTAGCAGATAGAGTTTAACAGATTATCTTTGAATTTATCCATCTACACAGCTGACAAGAGGAAAAGAGAATGTGAATAGGTGGTGAATACAATGGTTTTCATTTCCTAAACCAACTCTCCAGATAATTTCCTAATGAGAGAATCTGTCTGAGTTGTTGCAACTACGTAAGCTATTGCGTTTGGCTTTGGTATAGATAATCGTGATAATAATATTTCCCTGTAGTAAAATCCTGCAGTAAGGCAGGGGCGTCATTTCTGTCTGTCTCAGCTTGGGGGTTTTTTGTTTGTTTTTTAAATCCATTCTTTCAGATAGGAGCTGCTCACATAATCAAAGTCCAACATGTATTTTCAGCTTTAGTCTACTGATTTGTCAATTTGGTTGCCTGCCTTCTCCACACTCAGGGGGATCTTTATTACAGAGAGTTATCAAAATGTTTTGTGTTAGCATTTAAGTGCCACTATGTTCATATGTACCACATAACTGCAAAGGGGCAGAGGGGTTATTTTTCTCACATAGAGAGTAAACAGGACATCAGAACAAATTTCTTGCTTAAATCAAGTTTTCGTGTGAGAATCAAATAAGATTTTGGTCTAAATCAAAGCACAAAACCAACTAGCTCATTATCGGTACTTGCCCACCACCATTCCACCTAGTCCTAAATGGGAGACAGGCCTGTCTCAGAGCTTGGAGGCAGCTCTGTTTTGAGGTGGGTTTGGTGCAGCAGAATCAGGATCCCCACTTTTAGATCATTACAGATCTAAAAGCCACATAGAGTAGATACTTAGACTATAGTATTTTTTAATTATTACCTGTATTTAACTGGAATGATCCCTGATAATCCAATACTTTCAATTCAGAATGATAAATATTTTCTCATCTTTGAAATATCAGTGTAAGAGAAATATTGTTTGTGTCTGAAATGTACCATTTTAACATGTGGCACATTTGGAAATTAAATCTGTTCCCGTGTCCCCTCAAGACTGAAGCAGATGATGTTAAGTGCTCTCATTTTTCAGCTCCTTAAGATATTTTTGTCTGGATGAGTCATTAGGTATTCTGGTCACTCCTGTTACCAATGCAGTTATGAATTTCATGGGGAAAATGTCAATCATGAAATTTCTCTGTGACAACCATTTTCATTGCAGGGAATGTTTAAATCATTGTAGAAATATGGAAACCAGCACTGGCAGGGTATTTGAGGGGTCATGTAGTCCACCCCATGCCCCAGGGCAGGCTCAGCTCTGCCAAGTTATCCGTGGCAGAGGTTGGTCTAATCTGCCTCTGAGATACCCCCCTGTCTGTGCCTGCCATCCCCACAGCTTACAGCTTCCCTGGAACACAGACAGCCATGGTGTTAGGTTATTTGAAATCTATTGTTTAACATAAGCACTCCATCTGGCACTTTTTTGAGACCACTTCTTCTCATCCTGTGATCCATGGTCTGCAGAACAGTTCTACAAATGCCGAAGCTTTTATCACACTTCTCCTCAGATTTCTCTTGCCTCAGAGCTCCAGTGTTCTCTGTCTTGCCCCTGAGACTGTGGACCCTTGACCTTTATCTTTCTGCGTCTGCCCTAGTCCCATCTTTCTTAAAGCACAGCTGAGATGTTACCAGTCACAGCAAAGGCAGAATGTGTCTTCCATACAACTCCTTTGTGCATCCTGCTGTGAAGATACATTGTCATGGCAGTGCAACAGCATAGACCCAGGTCATCCACACCCAGAGCCTTTAACAAAAAGCAGTTGTCTGCTCCACAATTTCCCATCTTGTATTTTTGATACCTAAATTATCTATTTCAGACTACTTCAGTTTTTCAAAATAATTTAGAATTCCTGTTGCATCCTCCAGCTTGTGTCCTGTACAAGAGAGCTCCATTGTCTAATGTCCAAACCATTAAATATTGAATAATACCAGACTCAGGAGAAACTCTAGCACAGATTTACTCATCCTTTTCTCTAGAAATGTAGTTTTCCAGTCACTTGTACAACAATTTCATAGTGTTTTCAGTAAAACTTTTTCCTTAATGTGCTTATAAGACTCCCTTGGGAAGCAAAGACAAAAGCAGTGGTACAGCCAATATACAGAAAGCTACTACTATTGCTCACAGCAGTGTACTGTGTTTTTCTTTGTCTTCATGTTCTAGCAAATGTTCTTTCCAAATATTTTTTCTGTTCTTTTTTGTGTTACCTTCTGTGTTAATTCTATCGTATTCTATGCCTTGGCCTTTCTGATTTTGTCCTTGTAGGTTTGTGCTACTCTTACATATATCTTCCTAGTAACTTGACCTACTTTCGATGTCAAATAATTTTCAGGTCACTGAAAAACTCCTGAGTTAGCAGAAGAGGCTTCTTACTACTACACCTCCTCTATCTCCTTTGTAGGAAATAATCTGTGCTTGTCTTTTTGAAGCTACCTTTTCAAGAGCTTCCTTTAAACTTCCTTTTTCCTCCTGTGTTTCTTCTCTCTCAAGTCTCAAGTTGACTGATGCTCTATTTCCTCAAATCCTTTATTTTTATTTTACTGTTTTTCATTTATTCTCATGCTCAGTGTCAGGAGTACTATTCTTTATGATCCCTGTCACAGGGCTTGCCTTCTCCCTTCAGCCTCTGGACCAACCCCTCTTCTCTCGTCAGAAAAAAGATCCAAAGGAGCCTTTCATTTTTGGAGAAACAGATAACAATCTCCATTGCAGCAGGGCTGTTTCCCCTCCTTTTTACGCTCAAAGACTAATGGTGCTCATAGCAGACAGACGCAACCACATACACACCTCAGAAACGTGCCTCTCTCTCTCCACTTACCCAGAATAAATCATGAATGTATCATGTCTTTTCACTTATCAAATCAGCTAAGAAATAATTCTGATTGTGAATTAAATTTTTCTTCAATTAGTTTTTCATGTTTCTTATATTAGCATACAGACCTGCAAGGTAGTCATCCCACTCTTTTCTTTCTTGTCCCTTTTCATTCCCAGGGGGGTTTAGTGCTCTGTTTTCAGAACATGCAGTATTCACCTCTTTACTAGTTGGCTCAGGCTGTGCCTGATAACATTCTCACTTCTCTGTGTGAGATGTACTCTTTTTCTTCAAGTATTACTGCCTCCTCAGTGGGAAGCTGCAGTCATTGCCAAGTCCTGTCTCCTGGCCACCCCATCCTCTCCAGATACTGATTTCTGCCCCAACCTTTGCCCTCGGATGGAGGTGCTGGGGAGAGCAAACCTTACCCCTCCTTCCCAATACCCACAGCAAAGAGCTCACTCGCAGCTTTCCCAGGGGCTCGTTTAATGGGAGAGGTTTTCTACTGGGTCTGATCCAGGCTCTCAACATACACTGTCCCTTCTGGGATGTCAGGTTAGATCTGCAAGCAGACATCTCCATCACCTTCATCCTCCTTCCTTGGCAGGCTCCCAGTTTTGCACATCTTAGACTAACAAAGGAGATTCTCCTCAATTGTTACTAGTGGTGATTATTCACTTGGTAGCAAGGCTGAGTCTGGATAACTACATGCATAGTGCTGAAGTATCTTATTAAAATACAGCACAATAACACCATAACTGCACTGTACCCTCCCAGCTTTCATCAACACAAGAGTGGTTTCTTGCCAATGGTCATGTCACTTTACTATTTTTATAACAGGGGACACTTCCGTGTCCCTGATTCAGCAGAATGTCTAAACACAAATTATCCAAAGCCAAAAATTAATGCTGAAATGATGCCTACTTCTTGCCTGAGTCTAGACAAATGGCAATGTGTAGAATTACTTTTACTAAAAAATAATCTACTAAATACCCTGAAAGTCATAGGTGAGAACAAAGCTGTTCTTATTATCAACTCTGAATTTCATTCCAACTTGCAAAGTATTGAACACTTTTTCTCTTTGACCCTGTTTCTGAAAATCTCAAATTATGTGAGATTCCAAAATTTTATTAAAAACCAAGCAATTATTTCAGCAACAAAACAGCAAACTGTAAGAGCTTTGATTTGTCTGTTTTTTTTATCCTGTTATTTGAAAGTGAATTTTGTGACTAATAATTCTGAACTGTTTGGACTTGCCACAGTGCCAAGTAAGTGTGGCAAATGTTTGCAGGATTGAGGCCATTAGCTCAAGGCTCTGAATAGCTGATTAGCATTGGGAAATAGGTAAAATCAACTCAGATTTGGAATCTTGTTCCTAAAGATTGTTAAAGTACAACATTAAGAAGCAAGGAATCATTTAATACAGAGACCAGCAAATTCCTGCTGGGTGAGAATTTGGTATTTAACCTTCTAAACAGTTCCACTTAGTACAGAAAAGCAGCTGGAGAGATTTTCTTACACAGGGGAAGACGCTTCTTCCATATTTTAATGAGAAAATAGGATTTTCACTATGATATTGCTATTGCCTCAACATGCCATAGTTAAACTCTCATGCTCAAGGCTACAAGAATTAAGTAATTTCTTTGGTCCACTGAAGTTAAAGCTAAAACAGGACCACCTTTCTTCATCCTCATTTACAGCAACAGCAGGGATATCAGAGTGACCATGGCAAGGAGCAGATGGCAGAACACCACTTGCTGCAGGCACAGCTGATGCAGGTGAGCACCACCTGTAATTTAGCACCACTGCCATCCTTGTCTTACCTCCCAGCAGCACCTGCGGAGGCAGAGAGTTAAAGCTGCTGTCTCCAGACGCAAACAAGCACAAAAATCTGTGTGAAAAAATACAAATCCTTTCTGGATCCCAAATCCAATATTTCTAGATAAAAAGGATTTATACCACAGTGTTTTTTCTTCTCTAAGATGTAGCTCTTAATAGATGGGAATGATCAGTTTGAAATCAAACTGTATCCTGCTGAATTTCTAGATGCCTTTTTACACCACTGTGTTTTGGGCCACATCCTCGCCATTCACACTTTTTGGGAAGTAGTTCTTCGCTGCTCAAATAATTTTTGCTAAAATGTGATTTCTGCTATTGATGCTGTTTTTCCAAGCTGTCAGATGTCAGCATTTCCACGAACTGCCCACTGGCGAGAAGTACATGACTAGAACTCAGAGGTGTCATGCCAGGCTCAAGTTTGTGGTTAGTCTCTGAAGAGTGAAAATGTGTTTCAAGAGTGGCAAGTCTGTCAAACATTTCATTGTCAGAATGGATAAAACATTTGAGAAGTAATTGCAGTGAGTAAAATGCCTACAAGTGGTAAACCGCTCCTCAGGCCCGTTGTGATCTTTTGTCATGAGATAGGAGGCCAAACTTTGCCTTCCCATGAGTGGTTGTTGTCATCAGAAGGACACAGATGTCACCCAAACAGGAATCATTTAGGAGCATCTTCCATTTGCTCCTTGTGCCATCTTATTAGTTTAAGTAAGCAGGCTAATAAGATTCTTCCTTTTGATTGCAAAAATGAGAAATTGTCAGTGCTTGGTTGCTCCTTAAATGGCACCTTTCATTCTGATGGCACATTAACTCAGAGGTCATGTTCCGGTGTAAGGATGCTTTCACTACACGTTTAGCATGATTGGACTTTTCTATTCACTCAGTGGTTCCTGATAATTTTCTATAGTATTTTAGGTAGCCATTTTGTCATGGGAATTTGCTGATGGGTGTCAGAGGTGAGTGGTACCATGCAGAGAGAAAGCATTCCCTTCATTAGGCTGCAGAGGCAAGTGCTTTTGGAGGGAGAGCATGCGCACTCCTGCTTACCATTGCTGTGAGCTGTGTGACAACCAGTTTTCACCCTGGGGCTAAAGATTTGTTCATTAGATAGCTTTCAAATAGCTCTCATTGGCCATAATGCCCTAAACAGCTCAAGATCTGACAGGGAACCAGCTAAGGGGTTTGCTATGAGGCACAGCCATGTCCACCTAAGCTGCAGCTCCCATGAGGCTGAGCCTGACCCGCTCCTCACTCACATCCTTTGTGTGCATCCATGCACTTAAGGGCATGCTGCAGCTGGGCTGGGGACGTTCTTCATGGGGAGAATAGATGAGAGTTTGGTACTGCTAAACAGAGCCAGGTCTGTCTGGTGCCCTGTGTTCCCTCTGGAGCTGGGAAGAAACATTTCCACGTCTGGCAGACAGTGTCAGATCAGGTCTCCTAGAGCACGGACAGGAGGTTTTGGCCCCAACCTTCAGCTGTAGCACTGGATGCTGCAACAGTCACATAACAAATTTTAATGCACATGGCCTTGCTTTCAAACCTGCCCTGATTTTGCTGATAAGTTTTGCTCCCTGACCTGGCCTGTTCCTGGACAATGCAGCTAGGCCCTCACCATGCCTTGGGTGAGCTGAAAAGCTCAAAATTTGCCTTTAATGCTTTACACTGAGATGAACTGTGTTTTCTACGATAGTCCTCAAAAAAATGAGGAGAAAGGACTTGGGTGTTTCTTCTAGCAAAAACTGCTTCTGGTAAGTGATAGATTTTGCTTAATAGCCAAAGGAGAAATGATAATGATTCTGTATGTCAAGTGAAGTGGAAAAAATCAGGGAGGTTTGGGAGAGATAGCAATTCTTCTAGGGAAGAAAAGGCAACCAAAAGTATCCAATTTAGGGAAGCAAAGAGAATACAGAAAAGCAAATTCAATCTCTCCTTCATATGAAAGCCCTGGAGTTAGAGAAGAAATTTCTGCCTGATATATATAACAGGATCTGTGCAGCTCTGTAATTTTCAGGTTCTTTACACAAAATATTTCCCTTTTGTGTCTTTATTTATAACTAGACTCAGGCACATCAAATAACACTAAAGATATATTCCCTTTGTTTTTTATTCTTTTCTACATTGCTTGATGATAGTGATGGATGAATAATGAGGCAGCTTATTGTGGGCCAACAATTAAACAAATACAAGTTGCATTTTCAAGAGAAGAGAAGATGGGTGATAAGAGGTGAATCAGATGGAGCACTCCAGAAAAAGAAACCAACCAAGAACCAGAGCAAATGAGTGATAGCCCCTGTTAACTGCAGAGAGATACATCAAGAAAAAACTAAAGATCAAAAGAAATACCATTCATAAGAAAAATATATGTCTTATCAGGATGGATCAGCAGCTTTTAAATGATCGGTTAGCATTTGAAATTTCAGATTGTAAAATGTTGACAATTAAAGCTATGTTTTGCCTGCCAGGATGTCAAATGCTGCTCCTCGGAGGCCTGACTCATTAGGCAATTATTTGAGCCACTCCATTTCAGTGAAACTGCAAGCACAAAATAGGCTTGGAGCTCAGCAGAGACATTAGCTATTATTGGAGTCTGACTTTCAGTGTAATTTCTCTGTAACTCACTGAATGCAATAAGAAATTGGTGGGCTCCTTCTTTGCATCTTTTATTATGCTCCCAGTTGGCACTAGGAAGAAAGTGATTATGAATATGCCTTCTGATATCTTACAACTCCCTTTATGGGTTATAAACATGCTGGGAGCCTGTCTGTGGGCAACCCAAACTGGCAGCAAGGAATTCAAGTGGTGACAGGCTACCAGCTCTAACATGCTCTCATTACTCATAGTATTTTTGGGTTATTATCCTTTGGGTGCATGAAATAAAAAGTAATCATAGAACCACAGACTCATTCAGGCTGGAAAAGAGCTTTAAGGACATCAAGTCCAGCCATTAACCCAGCAGTGCCAAGTCTACCTAACACTAAACCATGTCCCCAAGTGTCACATCTACACATCTTTTAAATACCTGCAGGGATGGTGACTCAACCTGGGAACAGGCCCTGGAAAGCCTGTTCCAACCCCTTCAGTGAAGAAGTTTTTTCCTAATACCCAAACTGAACTTCCTCTGGTGCAACTTGAGGTCATTTCCTCTCACCCAATCTCTTGTTACCTGGGAAAATAGGTGCATTTCATTAGCACCTTGTTAATGGAATGTACATATTAAGGGACTACAAAAGAGAAAACTTCTATGACAAAAGGAGGAAGAGTTGACCATCTCAGCTGTCTTGCCAACCCTTATTTTGTCGGTGCTGGTTTATTAGTTACCTTCTACACCAGGCCTTGGTGTAGCATTTGCGATGCTGCATGTAGACATTGCATCATAGGGGACTTGCACTTTTACAAAGGTGTAGCGACACTCTAAAAAAATCTCCAACAAATACTCCAAATCCGCCAATTCAAAAGATAGCAGCTTCAACACTGGGCATTTCTACTAAACCAGATTCCTTAGTTTCTGAATGGCTGTATTTTATATGTATATGTTTAGGGATGGGTGGTGAAGGCTAACCAGGGTAAGGATTTAGCTCAGATATCACCTGACCTTTGAAGCACTGGGCCTGCAAATGCCTAATGGCACACACAACTTCTATTTGAGCAGTTTAGGTACCTGCAAACACAAATACAAATAATTGTAGAGACCGAGGCTATAAACTGGTTAGAAGTTTCAGGCTATTTATAGAAATAACTTGCAAAGGTCTGTCTGTCTCAGCCGTGTAGGTAGCACATGATGCTCTCATAAAACTGTTGGCAAACTCTGCTGTCTAATGGCTCAGTTCACAGATCACCTCATCCCACTTGGAAGGCATGCTGGCTGCATCAGTCTGTGCTCTCATCTTCTGGACCCACTCAGTATATGTGGATGGGCTAAATGTGCCATTTTCCCACAAATGAATTACCTCTGAATAGTCTGGACACCCTGTAATGTTGAGAAAACACAGCAGACACCCTTCCTCTTCGACCTGGCCTGCAGGAACATACTGCATTGCTCTGAAAACAAGACCCAGCTATGGATGTTTATTCAGCTCCCTCTTCCTTCCCTTCCTCGAAAGCACGTTGAAAGAAGGACATTCAAAAGTAAGAGTCAAAGGAAATTTTAAAATGTTAAACTTTTAAATTAATATTTAAGAAACTGGAAATAGCAAAAAGATAACCACACAGAGACACAGGCACACCCAGACACACCCATATACATGTAAATTATTTTAAAATTCAGTAAGGCCCTTCCCCAGTGTTATCCTACAGCTGAAAACATTGCAATGTTACTGATGCTTAGAAGCTCAAGAGCGGGCAGATTGTCTTCCTCTCAGTGCCAGTTACACCAGCTGTGCAAGTGGACTTTCTGTAATCCCGCATCAAGATAATGCACTTCTAATCTTACCCTTTAAATGTGACTCCTGAAAAGGGACCCTGCATCCCCTCCCTGTCACTGCATTTTCACAAAAAACCATATTCTTCATTTCATGCTTCAAAATTACTGTGCTGTCCTGAAAGAGCCTTGCATTCAGATGATCTTAATTTTCTAATAAAAACTATCATTACTTTACAACAGGAGAGTCGAAGATGCAATTGCTTTTCATATATAATAGAATTACCTAAACAAGAAAATATCCCTCAAAACTAACTAATTATGATTTCTTCTTCCACATGCTTTAAACATCAGGTCTCACAGACTAATCCTAGGATCATTTTACTCCTGTTAAATTGGGATTTTCTTGGAAGAGATTAAGCCCCAAACCTTGTGTGCAGTCCTTAATCACAGGATTAGTCACACTGTTTTAATGAATTTCTTACCTATGTAATGACAGCAAGATCAAGTTACTAATTTGTTTTTTTATTCTGGAGGGATAGCAGCAATATCGTGGATATTCCAAAACCCCATTTACCTTCCTATTTATGCAACTACCCATACATGTAACCCTTGAATGTGTGTGTTGGAGGTACACACATCCTTGCTGAACTGTACTCACGGGGAACACTTACAGGCAAGATCAAGTTACTGTCATAAGCCTTGGGAGCATTAGTAACTTGGCCCTCCCTGATGCCCTGGATTATGCCTATCCAACTTGATCCCTGTTGAAAAATAGAGTCCCCTCAACATCTCTGATGGTCTAAGCCTCCAAGCAATATGTTAGTGGGAAAGTGGAGTGAAGAGTGGGAAATAATTTTCAGCCTCAAAAGCCCTTTGAGACTTGTGAGGCAAGCAGCCAAACAACCTTGTTTCAGTTTTAGAAATGAAAGTGTGAAAAGAGATTTTTGCTAAAATTTACAGAAGTCCAGTCAGGCTTGGAAAGGAAAGTTCCTCATCCCACTCTTGTGACAGATTGTATCTGAAACATTATTTTCCTTTGCCACAATTTGTAGTTCAGTTAAATTAAGAAAAAGTGTGTAGTATGAAAACATGATGTATAGAACTCCGAAGGTAAACACCAGCCCAACCAAACAGGTTCAGGATTATGTTATCTTAACATTTTTTACTGTCAAAATAGGCAAACAAGGCAGCTGTTTGAACGGCCTGGGATATTGGGCCCAATATAAGGGCACCATGGCTATGTTCAGCTGTTTTCCCATGCTGGGGACTTCCCAAAGCACCTTTTAAAATGTGAGGTAATAGTGATTCTATCCACATAAGAACCCAGGTACCAGGGCCACCACCAGCAGTGCCAGCAGAAAATGCTATTAAAGCATATAGACTTTCACCTAGAGAGGCTTAAAATTAGTCTCAGCCTTTTCGAGGGATGCAAATTCTTTACATACAACTAAGCATAAAAAGATCCTGTATGCACAAGGCACAGATGCTCCCCAACGATTATGTATGAATGATTGAAACCCCTGGCCCTACTGGCACTTTTTCCTGGGCAGCAGAGAGATTTGCCCAGACCAAGGGCAGCACAGGGAGCACAGCAGTCTGATGCAGCCAACTGCTGCCTTGCCGAGGGTCCAGGGAGAAGAAGCTGCAGCTTCTACACTCATAAAACCCAGTTAATTTCCTTGAACCGATTTATTTACACAACCTCCAGATGGGTACACATAACATTGCCTTTGGAAATGATCCAGCTCCTTGCTTGGAGCTGAAGGAGAAGCACAAGTCTCCTTTCAGAGGCCATTGCCGCCTGTTAATTTGCTGCCAGGTCTGCAGGGAGCCATGGGGACCATGGCCTCGTCACAGCCAGGGGCTGCCCTGGCACAGCCTGCCATGCCAACCCATGCTCAGTGGTGGCTGCCCAGTTCTGAGCAGGAGCAGTGGTGCCTCGAGTCTCCCGCTGACTCGGGTGCTCCTGGCTGAGTGGCTCTGCAGAGGAGACCTCCGTGTTTTCTGTGTGGTTTGTTGAGTCCACCCGGGCGTGAATGGGCCATTCACTAAGTGCTATTCTTCCCCCCGAATTGGTGAGGAAACATGGAGGCATGCCGGAGGAGACTTAAGTGAGTTCCAGCCGGATGTGCAGGAGCCAGAGGCCCCTTCAGGGTAGCAGGGAAATGGCAATTTAGCAATAAAAAGGATGCAGGAGCCTGCACAAGGAGCTGGGGCTGCCGCTGGGTAGTAATGGACGTGTGCTCACAGACACGCAGGCACACTGCTCCTCCAGTCCCCAGGCTTTCCTCAGGGGAATGCTTCAATCCAGCTGGAGCAACCAGAACAAGCATTGCCAGTGAGCCCACGGGCTGGGCTGGGCTGGCCAAAGGCCAACAGCAATAAACAGAAGCCAGTGGGGTCCCCACTGAGCAGACCTGGGACACTGGGGCTTTTTGCAGGTCCTTCGCTGGGGACATAACTATAGCCACTGTCTTCCCAGGCCTTGAGCATATTCAGAAGAACTGGGGAAGCCAAAGGGATTAAAAGTGCTGGCAGTGGGAGAGTTTCTTTCCATGCTTGTGGGAGAAAGTAAGTGCTAAGGGAGAGAGCAGGAGAGAAGAGGTATAATGGGGACTGAAACAGATCAAAGCAGAGACATATCAACTGAGCAGAGGTCAAACACAATAAAGAAGACAAAAAAGACTGTAAAGGCCTCAAAGAAAGGGGATAATGAGAAATAAGAGGGAAGTACAGGGAGCCCTAATTAAAGCAATCTCTGGCTGCTTCCCTGTATTTTACAGTGCAGTGAGTCCAGGGTCATCTGTGAAGTTCTAAAAGAGGGGCAGCAGAGGAAAATGCATTCCTCTTTCATCACACAGAATTGTTCTAGAGAAGGAGGACCACAGAAACTACAGCCCTGTCAGTCTTACTTTAGTGCAAAGTAAAGTCATGGAAAAGACTTCTCTGGTAAGTATTGAAAAACACCTGGAGAACAACACAGTCATTGGTCACAGCCAGCACAGCTTCATGAGGAGAAAATCCTGCTTGTTGAACCTGATTTCCTAGTTCATCTAGGAAAGCCAGTAGATGTAATCTTTTTGCATTTCAGCAAAGCTTTCGCTGCTGTCTCTCACAGTATCCTTCTGGACTAAATGTCCAGCATAGAGCTAAATAACCGTGTTATGCCATGAGTGAGCATGGCTCACAGGTTGGGCACAAAGAATTATAAAGAATGAGGTGACATCAGGCTGGCGACCTGTGACTGGTGGGGTTCTGCAGGGGTCCATCCTCAGCCCAGTGCTCTTCCACATCTTCATTAATGAGTTGGACACAGGACTGGAAGGAATACTAAGTAAATTTGCTGATGACACAAAACTTTTGGGAGCTGTTGACTCCCGCAGGGGCAGAGTGGCCTTGCAGAGAGTCCTTGAAAAGTTAAAGGGCTGGGCAATCACCAACCATACAAAATATGACAAGGGCAAGAGATAGATTCTGCACCTGGGACAGGGCAACCATGGTTGTATGCACAGACTGGGAAATAAGAGGCTGGAGAGCAGCACTGCAGAAAGGGACATGTGGGTCCTGCTTGAGGGAAAGTTGAACGTGAGTCAGCAGTGCCCTGGCAGCCAGGAGGGCCACCTGTGTCCTGGGGTGCATCAGGCACAGCATCACCAGCCAGATACAACCGGTGTCCTGCTCTGCTCCACACTGGTGTGGCCTCACCTTGAGTGCTGTGTGCAGTTTTGAGAGCCACAAAATAAAAAAGACATTAAATTATTGGACAGTGTCCAAAGGAGGGCCACGAGGACGCTGAAGGGTCTGGAAGAGAAGCTGTATGAGAAGGAGCTGAGGTTACTTATCATGTTAGCCTGGAGAAGACTGAGGGGAGACCTCACTGTGGTCTTCAACATCCTCACGAGGGAAAGCAGAGGGGCAAGTACTGATCTCTTTGCTCTTGTGCCAGTGATAAGACTCAAGGAAAAGGTGTGAAGCTGAGTCAGGAGAGGTTTAGGTTGAATATCAGGGAAAAGTTTTCCCACAGAGGGTGATTGAGTACTGGAACAGGCACCCTAGAGAAGCGGTCACAGCAACAAGCCTGACAGAGTTCGAGAAGTGGTTGGACAATGCTCTGAGGTACATGTGGGATTCTTGGGATGTTCTGCACAGGGCCAGGAGTTGGACTTGGTGATCATGATGGGTCCGTTCCAACTTAGCATATTCTATGATTCTACTCTATGATCTTATGAGGTCAAAAAGGAAAAATAAAATGAGAGAAAAGCTGTATCAACAGCTGTGATAAAGAGATGTGATAAAAGCTGGTATTTTGAATGTTGCTTGAAATTGTTTCCAAGTCTTTCATGACAGAAAAATTGTGGGAGTGAAAAAGGGAAGGATCTAAATAAATGGGGTGGGGGGGACATTACACAAAGGCAAGTATTTTAAAGTTAAGACATTTTATTACTTATGTATATAAGCAAGGGTCATTCCCAAATCCTGCTGTATTTCCAAGTCAGAGTGGGACAGCTGTAGACCTGGAGGAGCAGGAACACTTGTGAGTCAGCTGTAACACTTACACATCAGGAGAAAATGCATCATTTTTTCCATCCCGGTATGAATCTCAGCAGAAGAATAAGACAGAATTAAATGTCTTACACCTCAATGTCTATTAAAATAAGATAAATCAAGGGATTAAATGGATGATGAGGACCTGAAATATGTGTGCCAGATTCTAGGTACAAGGGCCTCATAAATAAGTATGATGGGCATCAGGGCTCAGAAACTTTGACTTTCTCAGCCAGCCATACCTGTGAACTTCTTTAGGCCTCCTGGACGGGATTTTCAACATCCTAAATGCAAAAACATAAGGAAATGGCAGGTGACAGCTGTTCCTTCAGAAAGAAAAAACGTGGTCTGTGAGTGAGGTTTTCTGCAGCCCTGCATGTGTGAGCTTCCCTCTGCCAGTAAGGGTCAGGTCTATTGCAGCAGGTTCTCCTCACCACACAGACTGGGCACAGACTACCACTTCCATGGAAGAATAGTGAGTCTGATCTATCAGTTTCCTCTCAGGGGACCTGGGGGGGCCAGTGGCATATGACGGTGGCTGCAAAATCTCTATCGCAGCAGAAAAAATTGCGCTGTGTTGGTAGAATTTACAAAATGATCACACAGTATACTGGGGCTACTTTGGTCAAGAGTCTTTCCAGTGCTAGGAGGGACAACATTGGGGTTTGTGAGGTTGGACAGCCTCTTGGCTGCAAGCAATTTCTTCCAGAGAGCAGAGTGAGAGAGCACGGATCACTGCTATGAAACTTGTTCTGACAAAAGAATTTTGTTCCAGTGAAATTAGTTCAGACTTCTAAATTTCTGTTTTGGGAAAACAAATCTAAATTTACAATGGAAGGGTGGAGAATCTTTATTTATGGAGATTTTTATGAACAGATAGGACATATGTTTGTCAGCAGTTACCTAAAAGACCTGATTTTCCTTTGGGTTGGTCTCACTAGAAGACCACTCAAGGTCCCTTCCTAAATCAAAAATCATATTGCATACTTAATTTTCACTTAATAGTAGGAATTGTATTTCTTTTTTCCCCAACATTTCAAATAGAGTACAAGAACCTTATGATTAAAGATTATTTGGTTTTTTATGATCTGCAGTGGTAGGACTGCAATTAGCTGTGAGAATAGCTAGTGTTGTCCTTGCCTCAGCCACAAACACCTTATCTCCACCCAGTTCATCCTTAGCAAAAAACCCATGCATTTTAATGAAATGAATGTATTATGGGCATCTCAAATGCATCCAATGGTGCAAATAGCTCCTAAGTGATTTTGTCATTATTTCTCTGCCATTCTCCTACTGTCAAGGCAATTTTTTCTGTCCTCTTTCAATGAAAATCAGCATCTCCATTTCAACAGCTGGAAAACAAGGTGCTGGAGGACCACATGACCCTTGTCTTTCTAGGTATCACCTAAGACACTAATCCTGCAAAATTTTCCATCATGCTCCTTGAGAACCAACATACTCTAAAAACAAATGGCAAAGCTCAAGCATATACATTCTTCATATTTCAGTGCTAGTTAGGTGATGAACAGTAGCTGGGGAAACTCTGAACACTTTCATTACTGACCGAACGTACTCATAGTATTATAAAGGTTAATGACACCCAATACAGCAAAGTACATGAATGAAAAGGAAAATATGGCAACATGAGAATGAGTCTTCATGATTTCAGCATATAGACCTGTACCCCTTGAAAGAGACAGGAAAAAAGCAAATCGGGTCATGCTTGACTCATGTCATCTGCAAGCTCTTGCAGAAGATTTGTGCTACTGATGGCCACAAATTCTTAAGATACAGGATAGGTTATTTAATATGTGTGAAGCAAAAGACTGATTTTGGTGATCCACTTGAGGACAAAGTACAAAGAGAAGATTTACCTATGTTTATAGATGTGCCAATGTCTGTAATACTCGTATTACTAAGGGTTTGTCATCACCACCATTTAAGTCTCTAAGGTAATATAACTGATATAACACAAGTGATGCTCAGCAGTTATATGACCTTTATAGTTTTGAATATCAGAGTATGCCCTGAACTGTGGGTCCTACCACTGTACCATTACACATAAAGAAGAGTGGAAAGAGTAAATGGCTGACCAGAAGTTATGTACTAAACTAGAAGCTGAGTAGAATTAAATTTTGCCTGCACAATCTCAGTCCACTGAGTTGCTCAACCTCTCTACAGCTGTAAATATTTAGGAATCATATGCTGGAAATTGCTTCTCAAGACTTTACCTCCTAGATTAAAGACTGATTTTTGCTTGTAACAAAATGTTTACTGTTGCTCTTTCCCGTCTGTAGACTATAAGGATGGACAAACCGATGGCCAGTTACAGTTCAGATACAGCACATTCAGTTTAAATTATGCCCAGAGCTGAGCAGGTTGCAATTTGGATGTCTGTTTGACAAGGCTGCTGTGGTTACCGCCAGTGCTTGGGCTGCCTCTTTAGCCACCTCTCTCCCAGTTTATCAAAGCTGATGGCATCTCCTCCATGTCTACCTTCAGGCAGTCCTAGTACATTGTGCAGCCCATACAGCCCAGAAATGGGGAGTCTTCTCAGCTCATTATCCTCTTCTAGCACTCTGGAAAAGGGCTGGTTTGTCTTCAGGGAACAGCAGCCAAGCTGGACACAGACCTCTCCTCTTATCAGCCCCTCACAAGTCCAAGCTAGATTTATGAAACCATGTCAAGGGCTAGCTAGTAGCAAAGAACCTTGGCAGGGCTATTTACTTCAAGACCATCTAGAAAGCTTGCCAAACTTAGTGACATCCCAAATCTTTCTGAAAGACACCAAGGAATCAATTCCTTGGCTACATACAATAACTCTAAAACAGGAGGGCAGAGAAGACTTGGTTAAACTCTCAGGACTGTAAGAACCTCATGAAAATAGAGCACAGGACTCACAACACATCTGTGACTGATAGGAGCTTTTAAAAGTCTCTGCCATGACTTTGTAACCCCTTTCTCAGTTGAGCAGGGCTTGCTCAGGCAAATAATTGCTTTCAAATCAATAGGAAGGCTGGTATGAATAGTAGCTTTCAGCTCTTGCTGCTATGATCTGGTCTCATAATTTTACATGGTACTATGGGACCTCTTATGTCCCAGCATAGTGAGAGTTGGACATAAGCAGTGCCCAGGGAATCACATTTGCTGCACACCGGAAGAAAGTTTCTTCCTGCAGGACCCCCAGCTTGCCTCACACCCCAGCACTGAGAGAGGGACAGGGCAGTTTGCAGAGAGATGTCAGAAATGGTTTGCCTTGTGCTCAGAGGTGCACAGCCTCAGTGCATGGTGCAGGGACCAAATCGTTATTCTGCTTCTGCAATGTTTCTCTTACATAGGCTCAGGTCAATATGCTTTGTTTCCAATATGACCTTCATGGTGAATACTGCAGCATGGAGAACACATGATAGCTCTTACATGGATAAAAAAAATGTTTAAATAGCAGCTTTTAGCTGTAGTCATCAGTTTATATCATGGGATTTTTCCTGAGGCTATTTGTGTTTTTATTGCATCCAATCTTCCTTATTAGCCACATGGCAACTTCCTGCTTAGTTTATGAAGTTTCTTAAAATATCTCCTCTAAGTGATGAAAACAGAGCTGATGATGTGTTTATCTTCTAGCCTTTTAATGTGATGTGCTCTCTTCTAAACTGAAACAGATTAAATTTTTGCTTCTGTCTCTGGTTATTTTTTTGTCCTTTTCCCCCAGTCTCCACTCCTCCTTTTTTTATCCACAGTTTGACCCAGATAGCACATTGTTCAAAAGTGACATTTGACTTGAGTTCTGAATCTGTATTATTCAAGTAACTTTGCTGCTCCCATTAAGTAAAATTATTTAGTTCCAGAGTTCTTGATTAGACAAAGTAAAAGATAAAATAATTTATCACTGAGTTAGGATGATGACAAGGGCCATGATACTTAAGGAAGAGAATTATTAAAATGTCACATACACCTAGCTGTTTATTATTTTGACAGTCTTGCAGCATTCTTCTCTATTAACACAGAATGATACATCATTTACAGAAAGACCTAGACCAGTGACATTAACAAGAATTATTGAACACACAAGATGTGCATAAATTGGACTGTTCCTGAACCTGGACAGAAGAACATGAAGTTCATCTTCTACTTTTGCAGAACAAAATCTGCTGGTGTGTTGTCTTTGACAGACATTATAATGCTGCTATTGCAGCATAATGGAAGCCCCTCCCTACCTGCTTTTGGCTTCCCTGGGAGTGATGGCAAACTCTTTCCTTGTCCCACCACTGCTGCAGTCACCAACGCAGTGCAGTGGCCTTGCCTCTCCTCAGAAGGAAGACCCTGTTGCTGACACACATTTTGTTTTTAAGCAGAAAACTATTTCTGGATGCCACAGGGCTGACTCACCAGCCTGAGTTCAAATCCCCAACCACAGGATTCATTTCCGTTTGTTTTATTGCTTCAGTTTTATTTCTTCAGAATAAAAGAAGAAGCTTCTGAGCACATGCTGAAACATATTCTCAATGTCTTTCCCTTCTGTGCTGAGCACAGGCTTGGCAGAAACCTTGTTCTATGCCTGTCTGCTTTTGGAGTTTAGAGAAGATGTCATTTTTTTATTCCTTCATCCCAGGACCACGTTTCAACACAAATATCAAATAGCCATAAATTCTTCACCCATCCAAGTTTGGTGTTCCGTGCTGACACAAAGCTCACATGACCTACAAGTTGTCATCTCATACTGTCTTGTACACAGGCCTTGGCAATCACTTGTCAATGAGCAGCTGGAAGCTTTAATTTCATCACTGTGAGGGATTCTCTTAACAGAACTAGACCCTATGGAGCCATTATTTGAGACCTATTTATAAAGAGCTTTTAAAGGGGTCTGGCTAGCAAACAAACCTACAGGCCTGCTGGATCACCCATTCCAGTCCCCTTCTCTCATGGGCAATCATGTCTTGTCATTTTTTAAATTATCAAAGATCTAAATTTAAATTAATCTTTTGTTGCCCAAGAGAAATAGAGGCATTAGAGAAATCTTTAAATCTTTTCCTGAGTTCCGGCCTAAATTTTATTTACAGGCAATTTATACCCATCTGTTTCTGTGCCAGGTATGTTCTTCATCCTGAATAGCTTGTCTCCCTCCTCAACACTCTCCTATCAGTGTGTTTATAGTCAACTGTCACAACTATCCCCAGCCTTTATTTTGCTGGGCTAGACAAGTGTTTTGCTTTAGCTTCTTTGTTTTTCTTTTGATCGTTGCTTTTGCTCTGTGTCTATTCATCTATTCATCGAGTGGCCTACCTCACCTGGACATCAGACTGTCTGACACGGGACTGCAGGCAACTCTAGAGAAGCTTCACCTTGGCCTTAATACTGTGTTAAAAACACTTTTTCACCAAGAATATTCTGTTCAGGTTAGCTTTTGTCTTGTTGACAGGATAACATTGGCAGCCTAATAGTCTCCCTGTAAGTGATTAAAAGTCCCTTGTCGGTCTCCTCTCCTGGCATGTGCCCACAACGAGAGTGAATGCACATCAAGAGACGCACTTCATCAGACCACTGCTTGCATTCCCTCTCTTTAAAATACTTGAGGAGTTAGGCATCAAGATTCATATCAGGTAACATAGCAATCTGTCATGGTGAGACGTATGGTCCAGAGGGATGTGCTTGCACAGAGCAGGGAGATGCTTCCAAACTGCAGGTTAGCACTTGGTCACCCAGGAACGTTAAAATGTGAAGAGTTGTTTACCAAATTTGAGGAATCATCAGAGGTAGCGTACATCAAATTAGCTTCAGACAGGCTAATAGAAAATCAGATACCAAAAACCCTTTGGAGGAAGCAGGTTCAGGTTAGAAATGAACCCAATTTTTTCTCTAGTGGGAGATCAGAAAGAAAACTTAGTTTTAGCTGGTCAATAGATATGTTATTTAAGTTCCATTTATTAGGATCAGACATTATTAAATCTTGTGCAGTTTCTCTATTTAGATTAGGACAATTTCCTGTTAGTGGCAGTAATATTAGAAGAACAGTATAACTTTCCTGTTGATCAGTATGTGTGCAGAAGTCATTATTTCCTTGCACCTTTCTCACTGCAGCTGAGCTGCTGCACAGCAGGAAGGACAATTCCCTGGGCTGAGAGGGCAGCAGCATGCAAGAATGTAATTGTGCAGCACAGTGTGGTAGTTACACGTCCATGTGTGAGAAAAGTGTTCTCTAGCTCCAGCCCTCTGATCCCTGAATTTACTCCATGTCTTATATTGGACAGTCATTTGCTTTAATCTTTGTTGAAGTTATTGAAATAAGGCTTACAAAGAGAACACAGACAAATTCTGAAGGATGGGGACTATTTTTCATCTGTGCTCATATTCAGCTGAAAACTGCAATTTTACATTTGAAATTTCTATTCCAAGTCTCTATTTCAACCAGCATTTCCCCCAAGTGCCCAGAGATGCTGTAATTTTTCTTACCTTGTTTCTATTTTTTTTCAAAAATTTAGTTCAACAAACCGATGAATAACCTGGGATTTACTGACCTCTAATGGTTAAATTAAGATCTGCCACCTTGGTTTAAATTCCACTGAAATGAGAAAGTATATTCAGAATCTGCAGGTTTTTTGAGCCAGAACACTCTGTCTTCAAAAACGTCTCCTCCTTTTGATGGTAGAGAATAATTTACTATTTTAACTGGGACAAGTAATTTTTTTGGCTTATGTGAGTACATTATCAGTCACTTTCCCATTCCACGTAATTAGAATAGTAAGGGGAACACAGGAAGCCGGGATGGTTGGTTAGTGGTTTTTAAACAGCTCTGCATGCTCTGCTAATGCAAAGGAATCAGTCCCCTCAGCAATTTTAAACTATTTACCTATGGACAAATGAGGTTTACTTATGAGAACATTACCTGGACCACTTCACAAAAATGTATGGAAAAAAAATATGGAAAATCAGAACTGGAAGATGTGAGTATTGCATTGTGAGCAGGGTTTATGAGGTCTTTGGCTTATTCTGACCTCTGGTGACCAAAGATGTAAAACTAAACCCTAGGGAACTCAGTAGTGTGCCTTGTCAGACCCTGTGTCCTGGCAATCCCTGGCTGCAGACAGAGGAGGAGGCTAGAGGAACACTGGAGGCATTTTAACCTGCTTGGATTTAAAAAGATTAAAAATAAGTCAATATCATGATAGTATCTAGCTAGCTGGGAGTTTTTGAATGCAAGGCGCCTTTTTCCCATCAAGGACAAGCAAAGGACAGTTCTGCTCTTGCATACAGCTTCCACCCTCTGCTAAAAACCAGCCTGATAGGACCACCATTCATCTGCTGTCTAATGCCCCTTAGCCCAAAGAATCAGAAGTTATAATTTCTGTTTATAGTCTTGGCTCATAAGATATTATCCTGTTGCCAAGGAAGCAGGCAGAAAAGATAAAATAGATGGACAAATATTATTGAAAGTGGCATAACAAGCTATGCACCATAGCTGGATGCTGCCTGATGTGCACCATAATTTTCCAAGAAAAGTGTTGTGTTTCCTCTTGAAAGGTTAACTGCATAGTCAGAATGAGCCGATCAATCACAGGTTATCCTCAACTATCAATATGCTCCTACTGCTTTTATGACAAAGTCCTTCAAAGTATTAACAACGTTCTCTTTTTCCATGTTTTCTATGTAATATATGGGTGCATCCTGTCTATGTGATATACTGAGCACGATGCCATATGGTATGGAATATCCCTTTGGTCAGTGTCCACTTCCAGCTCCTTGCACAACCCCAGACTCCTCTCTGGTGGGATGGGTTAGAGATAGAGTGGCAAAAACTGTTATCATATATGTATTAAAATACCTACTTTTATCAAGCTATCATTTATTGTACTTTGAAGTTATAAGTTATTTTATTTACAACTGCTCTCTAGAACCAGCAGTATGTTGTTAACCTTGTAGTTCTGGAGATCTTCTGTAACCTCACAGAAAGGGGGGGAGTGAAACATCACAGATTTTGAATTTTGCCCATGTCTGAGCATCAGATTTTCACAGAAGAGTGATTTCACACAGCTCTGTTTACTCACATCAGATCCCACAGGTAAACTAGTACTTGTTCATTAGCAAGGGCTCTCAAGGCTGTTCATTGAACTATAATTTCCTTGTGGACATATGGTGATGGTCTTACAGAATTTGTAGAAATCTACAGCACAGACTCCTGCAACTAAGCATTTCCTTAGGATTTTTTTGTAGCCAACAAAAGGTGTTTTTAGGATGCAGGTTTCTCACTTGTTTGAGATATCTGATTTTGGATGCACAGTCTATGTGAGCTCCTCCTCTGAGAAGGGCAGTTCTGCTTTGTAAACATCTACTTTTAATCTCCAAAATTTGGAGGGACCGAGGGACCAGCTACGCATGCTGTGAGCTCTGAACTTTTGCTACATCCACAATGGTGTGTGATATTGGCAACAGTGAAAGGCCTGTCTCCATGCCCACATGCCATGTGGGGAAAAACTGAATGTCATTTTGGTATTTGGGATGGCTGGGGTGGGGTTAACTTTATTTACAGTAGCTAGTATAGGACTATATTTTGGATTTGTGCTGAAAACCGGGTTGATAATATGGAAATGTTTTTGTTACTGCTGAGCAGTGCTTGCACAGCATCAAGGCCTTTTATGTTTCTCACACCACCTCACTAGTGAGGACACTGAGGGGGCACAGGAATTTGAGAAGGGATACAGCTGGCCAGCTTACCCCAACTGACCAAAGGATAATCTATGCCATATGGTGTTATGCATAGCAATAAAACCTGGGGGAAGGGGAAGGAAAGGGGGCATGTTTGGAGTGATGGTGTTTATTTTCCCAAGCAGCTGTCAAATAAGATGGAGCCCTGCCTTCCTGGAGATGGCTGAACACCTGCCTGTCCATGGGAAGTGATGAACTAATTCCTTGTTTTGCTTTGCTTGCATGTGTGGCATTTGCTTTACCTGTTAAACTGTCTTTATCTCAATCCAAGAGTTTTCTTACTTTTACTCTTCTGGTTCTCTCCCCATTCCCCCATTCCCGTGGGGGTTGGGGGGGGGAGAGGTGGGCGGTGGTGAGTGAGAAGCTGTCGGTACTTGGTTGTCAGCCAGAGTTAAAGCATGACAATAGTTGCAATGAATTCTCAAGATCCAGACGGGTCACTGCCTGTTTAAACTGTGCTAAAGCAGAGCTTGGTGCTAAGGCAGAGCTTGGTGCAAAACCATGTTACCACAGGGAGTGGCATCAGCTCAGCCAACACTCAAGGTCTGAAGACTGAGGTGAGAGAGATTTCCTTGTCTGGCAAGACAGTAGCTGATTTTCTTGACTTTTCTTACTTGTCATCAGCAGGGTAGAAGTTTGTCTGTGATTTTTTAAAGTGCTCTTTGAAATGCTGAACAGAAAGAGCTTCTCCTGGGGTTGCCCATTTCAGTGTTTCATGCTTTTAGTATCAACAATTTTTGTTATATGTTATTGTCAATATTGTCAATGACCAGAGTCACAGAAGTAAAGCTTATGGAGGCATCGGCTGCCACCTATGCTCTGTTTCTCTCTTCTTTTAGTTACCATTCTGGGAATGCAGTCCTGGATGGAGCAAAATTATAAGGTGATCATAAAATGTGCAGCAGCATGAGTTTGCAAGAACAGCAAAACCTACTGCACTTCCTCACTCTGCTCTTTTCTCCTCAGTTTGGTCTCAGTCTTCTTCACGAGGAAAAGCAAAAGAAAATCAGAACCTGAAGAACAGCACCAGTACCAAAGTACAGAAACAATGTTTTTGTATAGCTCTTTGTATAGTTTTAATACTTCTAAAGAGTGACCAACTCTGGTTACTTGTAATCATGCTGTCTTCACTAAGCCTCTGCATGTTGGACACTGCCTATTGCAGACTATCCACTGATAGTAACTGATTTAAAAGCCGAGTCTGAAGAATTCACCTTGTGTTCCAGTGAGAATTCACTTTGTGCTCCTTGCTTTCAAAAAAACATATACCTGAAGTGGTACTGGTTAAAATCAAAGAGTAGATTCATTATACCAGTCAAATAAACAAAAAAGTCAGGCCAGGTGGTCTCTTCTGCCATAGTTAATCATGTGTTACTGCCTATATCACCAAGAACAAAATGTTTGGGTTGTTTTGCTTATGATTTTCAGATTTTTGATGCATAGGTCCATTTCTAAAAAGTGCCTTCTTTTACTGCCTACAAAACCACACAGTGCTGAGATAATTTCCCAAAAAAGAGCAATAACCCTATAAAGAACTCCTTCAGGGTTTGTGGTACAGGTAATGCTTATTTATAATATTTCTGCTTTGCAGTGTGTCTTAGATGCATCTTCAGTCAAAATACAACAGTTCCTCTTTTACCAGATTTGTACCATTAGTCCTGCTGTTTTTTCATTGGTTTGCCATCAGATTACATACTGATTTCACAGTTTGCTTCATTCACATTTAACATCCTGAGCCATGTCTGCAGTCTCCACTAACCTGCTCTTCGGTTATGTTCCTGAGGGCAGTGCATTAAGGTCTGAAGCAGCAGGGTGCTGTGTTTGCTTTGCCTCAGTTATTAACTCAGGTCAGTTGGAGACGGGGGCATGTGGCAACCCTGTGCTGTGAATTAAGATACGAAATTCACTCCTCAGTCTGTATCTTGGCACTTAAGAGAAGAGTAAAGAAATACTGATTCCCTAAAGAATAAGCACTGATAATTTAATTTTGTAGTTATTGGTTCAGCACTCTGAGACCAGGCTGTGAAGGATATTACACAATGTAAATAGCTGGAGTACCTTCCTTCAAGCATTGTCTGGTCTTATTTAAAATACTTTGAATTATAAAATTTGCACTGCTTCCTTTGGGAGGCTGCATCACAGTCAAATGTATCTCTGTGCCAGGAGTTTCTGAGGTAGTCAGGCACATTTTCATATTTTCATATGTGAACTTTGCCCTGTGGCTCCAGCTGTTTGTCACTCACCTTGAAGTTCAGGACCTACAAATACTATACACTTCAGAGATGCAGCAAAGCAAAAAAAAAAAAAAAAAAAAAAAAAAAAAAAAAAAAAAAAACCCAACAACAAAACAACAATCAAAAAAACTCAAACAAAAACAAACCCCCAAAACACCCAAACAAACAAAAAACCCAACCCAAACTAAACCAAAAAAAACCCAACCAAAAACAAAACCAAGAAGAACCCCACAAAACAAACCAAAAAAAGCCCAAAAAACCCCACCAAAACTGATGGGAGGATCACATACAGGTTACAGATTATGGCAAGAGAAGTGGCTTTCCCTGGGTGACTACAGGGTGGTGATGTAGAGAACTTCCACAGAGGATGAAACCAAGTCTATGAAGTGCAATGCTTTAAAAATAGTCCTTTGCAAATTAATCTCTGCAGCCCCTTAATCCCTGTTGCTCTTTCCATTACTTTCTGGGTACTTACATCTTTCTTCTACTTAAGTGGTTAGGACTATAAGCAGCTTTTAAGGGCAATCTCAAGAGGGAAGAGCGGAAGGAGTCTATTCCCTGCTGACTGATGCAATGATTCCAGGCCACAGTCTTAGAATCTGTTTGCTCTTCTTTAAGCAGCAAAACATTTTTGGCCTGAGGATTGTTTGTGTAAAGAAGAGGGGAGAATTTACAAACAAAAACACCAAATAATTTTATTCCAAATATTGCTAAATTGGGGTCATGTAGTTGTTAAGAAATGGTAGGGAAAGTCTTTTTTTTCTTTTTGCCAAGCCAGATATGTGCCTTCCACTATTTAGCCATGGGCTCCCTACCATGTCTTGCCAAAATTACAACGTAAGAGCAATAGTTACTGTAATCGGCAATAGCTGTTTCATGATCTTTAAAAAACTCAGTGAAAAGGAATACATGTAAGCAGAAAAGATCTGCTATTTCAGTTTCTTGTTGAGACCACTCTTGGATTTAGGTATAGCATCTGCAAATCAACTGTGAGCCTTATCTCAGTGTGCATCATGGACAAATAAAGCAGTCTATAAATTAACAAAGAAATATCACTTAAAACATCATTCCTCTTGCTTGTGTTTATATAATTATTTTATAAGCAGACAGAAATAAAAGATTATTACTAATCCATATGAAAGAAAGTATATTTTTAGTTGAAAAGAAGCATGTCAGTAAGTAGTCTAGAGACAGGCAAACTATAACTCTTTAACTAAATACCACTATTTCTTTCTGTTCATCATAGTTTGCACATAATTCTTCTCTATAGCCCCCTCCAAAAATTTTTTAGCATTTTGCTTCAGTAATAATTATTTTGATGATTTGGAAGTGGAACAAGAACATGAAGATGAATCAGTGCATTTTTCCCTGTAATTCATCACAAGACTCCTTTGGGAGCAGGATTTTGGTGGAACAGCTTTCTATCAGTATCATTGTAATGAGCTTTAATATTTAAATCCTGTGTCAGGGCCTCTGAATGAACAATTATGAGTTGAGAACTTTTCCTCATTATGTTATGCAGCCTTTTCCTCCTTCCCCTTCCTCCTTGTCCTCTTCCTGCTACTGTTTGTTTATTAGGCTGTGCGAGTGTCACCTGGCAGGGGTAGCAAGCTGAAATGAGCCAGGTGCATTGATGAACATGACCACGTTAGCAGGAAACAAAAGGTGTAGACAAGAGGTTAAATCATTGTAATGAGACCAAGTGAAGAGGCCTGTGAGCTACAGATCAGTGGAAGCAATGTGGGACCACATTGGGAAGAGATCAATACATACATGTTTGCCTGCCCTTCTGCTTATTTTAGTCACCTGCCTTTGCTACTGACCAGAACAGGATGCTGAAGTAGCTGGAACCTGTATCTGTCTAATGTTCTGCTCCTATGACATGGCTGAGCAAGGGAGTGCTCAAGGGGGCAGCAAGTTTCACTTGGTGTGGTTTAACCCACTTTCTAAACCTACTGATTTCAACATCATTAGCTTTTGGTTTTAAAGCAGCCCAGACACGTTCAGTGTCCATGTAAAAAAAAAATCTTCAGCTGTTGAAAAAATCTCTCTGACTCACCCACATCTGCAAAGACAGCCTCTTAAGATAAGGAATCAAGAAAGGAAAAGCAGCACCCTAGGAAATTTCTGCATGTTCTCTTTGAACTTGATCAGTAATTGCTCAAATATAAAGAATTCATTCCTCAGTTTATGCTTCATAAATTGATAAAATAATTAGTTATTTGGCAATGCTCACACATTTATCAGCATACACTGAGATGTCCTTTTGTGTTAGTTGCATTTCTCTCTCCCCAGCTGTAAAATGCAGAGATATCTAATTGATTGGTGAATCAGATGTTCCCAGCCTCGGGGCTATTGTTGTACTTATTGCAGCGCATTATTTAAATCAATATTTGGATAATATCAAGAGTAAATGGGAACTACGGGAAATAAGATCTCAGACGTATAGAACATATATCAATCAATAAAACATCTATTCCACCAGAAAGTAGTATTTGACATACCTGCAGTTCCACAGAAAGGCTGGTGCAGCATTTGGCAAGACCAGCCACTTGAAACGGTGTAAAAAAGCCCCTGTGAATCAGTTAGTTACAATATATATTCTGAAACAGGTACCATTTTTCTAAATTCTAAGCAGCCAGCTGGTGTTTAGTTGCAATAGATCGATAATTCTTAAACTTTCAAGAGCTTTCAGTGATCAGTAACCAATTTTGATAAATTTTAATGAAATAAGAAAATACTTTGATCTTAAAGGATCAGGCTTTGACATTAGGGAGCCTATAATTCTCTCTTGTAAAGATAGTGCCAATAATAGAAATCTAAGGAAGACAAGCCTTAGACAGAAAGGTAATTCATAAATGGCTCATGCTGGATAGATTTCTTGTTGGGTGGTAGTGGGTAGGATGAGATCAGTATGTTATTTACATGTGCTGTTTGTGAGATACATAAAGACTACAGGGAGTGGACAGTTACTCTACGGATATCCAAAGTCATGGTTCCATGCACATCTGAATATGGTAGAGTGAGCATGTGCCATGTGACATAAACATTAGGGATCATTGTGATTTCAGCTGTGCCTGGAAAATGCTATGGATGAAGAGTAGCTTTCTTAGTTTATTAGGAAGATCTTTGTTTGGAAAGCCAGCCCCCCACAGTGTTTTTGAATAACACCCCTGGAAACTAATGGCTCTGTTTTTGCTCCAGTGTGGGATGGCTGCCACTGCTGCTTCTGAGGCCCGTCATAGTGTGAGGCCTCGCTCCTGGGATATTGCTGGCCCAAGCTCCGTGACTGGGGAGAGAAGGAGCTGCTTAATTTTCCTTGGAGCTTTCTCCCCCCTCAGCATCCCTTGCCTCCTCGGTCAGCTGTGTGGAGGGCCGTCGATGGCAGGTGTCACCTGCCTCCTACCCCTCACAAGATCCATGCCTGAAAAGCTACCAACCCGCTGCCTGTCACAGGCAAGTCAGGTGGCAACTGGCATTTCCAAAACCCTGGATTATTTTATCCTATAGGATAAATATGTTTTTAAAAATAATTTTACCCCAAAGGATAAAATATATTTCAGAAGCACAAGAGCTTTGCAGTGGTAGCACGTGTCCACAGTGTGGTGCCAGTGTAATGACAAGCTGGGCCTTCTGGAGGCAAGGGAGGCAGTTTCTGAGAAAACACAGTATCTCTTGCTTTATTCTGTGATTTGTTTGGTTTGATTTGGTTTGGTGAATTTTTTGTGGGGTTTTTGTTTTGTTTTTTTCCTTTTGAGCACTGAGACAAACACAAGTCTTCTTCATAGTGTCCAAATACTGACATAGATCAAGGTGTTCCTTCAGGGCCACTTTGTTCTTCCAGTCTTCTTGTCTTTGTTCTTCCAGAGTTATTTGGCCCCAAACCAACCACCTCAGCTGGGTAGCAGTCCTATACCAGGGTCATAATCAGTGCAAAGACTGAGTCCAAGAAACATGCATGATGATGGATACATGGGCCTTCCCTAGCACCGTCACCACTTCTCAGAACTCCTGCTCCTACCAGTGACTGTGGGAGACCCAGAGAGAATGGGTGTGAGTTTTCAGACTATTCCTGGTGGCAAAATGGGGTTTTAATTATCTTCACCCCAAGATTCATCTTTCTGTGTAAAACCACAATTTTGTCCGGAAACAAAGTCTGTATGTTTTCATTTATATGGACCCCATGGGGTAGACAGGCAGGTAAACTAAACTCGGATAAAACTCAGCTCGATTCCTAAACTCATACTTGAGGAACATCCTATGTGTGACCTAAGGATGCTTCAGCCTCAGATCTAAAGGGGAAAGCAGGTGCCAAGGTGCCTGTGAGCCCCAGAACCTCTTAATTTTTTGCTGAGGAAAACGGTCCCTACTGGTACAGAAAACTGTCTGCAGAACCAAAATCACGACAATGGATTCTGGATGGACTGACACAGCCAGCTGAAGTATTCTGCAAGAAACAGGCAGCTGTGTTGAGGACTAGAACAAACTACAAATAAAGTAATTACTGATATTTCTAGTTCAATACGTCTTCAAATTTGAATGAGTGTTTTTGGAGGCTCCTTGGCAGTGAATTACACAGACAAAGAGAGTTAAACCTGTGGATGCTGAAAGCTTGATCGCAGAGAAATTTTCCAGCTTTCTGCCAGCATCCATGTGAAAGTCTTGCTTTCACATGCACGCTGGCTGGGAACAGTAAACCAATACTTTCATCTTGCAGCTGCAGTTTGTTATGCAGTTTGTTATGTCACTGACTGGAGAAATATTTTGAAATGGGTGTTTTAGGGTTTAACCAATCATTCTAAGAGGTGGATGGTCAAAGGTCAAATGCCCTTATGCCATTCAAGTGAACCAGGTTATATAAATGAGTTTGGAAATTAATAAAAAAAGCCCCTTCCTCTCGACTGGAGTCTATGCCGCTTTTCTCGCTGTCCCTGGTACAACAGCAACATAAACCCTTGACAGTGAGTTTAATAGACATAGAGGACAGAGTGCCAGCTTGTTTTTCCAGAGCTAATATAATGCTCTGTAGGCAGTATCTTAATGATAATAAATGTTATTTGTCTTTAGGAGCTTATTGCCTTTGTAACCAGCAAAGGCTGACTTACACTTCTGTCTCCCAGACATTCAGTGTTAATCATTGCAAGAGAGACTGTAACAGTTGTAGCGGGGGTGTTCCTACCCAAGGGTTACGTATCTTTGAGTCAGAACCAGTACGAACCATAATGGTCTCCACCTCACACAAAAATGCCTACTTGAACAGCCCATTTGTTATTACTGCAGTTGTCAGTTGCACTACACCCTGTCTGCTTGGCCCCAAAATGTCTAGTGTATGGCATTTCTCTATCAAATATAGTGTAAGAGTCTATAAAATTCTCATGGTTTTTAATGTGTGTAACCCAGAAGGCTGATAACCCCTCAGTACAGTGCGAAGAATGAATGCTTTGTGACATAGATGGAAGCACATTTCTAAATCAAAGAGCTGTTTATGAAAATTAAAAATTGGCAGGTAGTGAGGAATTCATGTAACATAATAAAGAATGTCCACAATAATACATCATCACTTGGAAACATCTACTGTATGGCTATTTATATTTTTGTTACTGGGGTAGCTGCATGAAGGTTTTCTGTAGGTTTAATAAATGTCTGAGAATTTAAAGTCTGACAGAAATTATTCTATATAATTTGTGTCAACTCAACTCTGATAATATATTTTAAATCAAGGCCCTTATATATGTGAAGAATATAGGTAGAATATTGAAACATTGTATAAGTTCTTAAGGCACATGGCGAACACAAAATTGTGCATGCAGCCTTAATAAAATGTGTGGATGGATGTTGAAAAGGAGTAACTTACCAATGAAGAGGTGTGCATAACATGAAGGAATTTCAGTGCAGAAAGGACTTTTCAGAAGTAAGAACTGAAATGTTTGTAGGAGAACTCTGATAAAAATTAAAATTCTGTTTGGAAATAAAAGCTGAAAACTGTAAGCATGTGAGAAACAGGGGACTCAAATTAATGCTTGTGACAATTTAAAGAGATCTCATCAATAGTGTCATAGGTTAGCCAGCATAGTCCTGGAAGGGATGTCCTTGCTAAGGGGTGCTTACAGCTTCCTCTGGGACCTGATAGAACCTATCAGCTGGCCAGTTTGAATATGGACAATTCTCTAAGCCACTTAAAGTTGTGACCACCTCTGTGATCCACACTTAAGAATAGACAAACCCTCACAGCTCTCTCTCTCGTTTCCGGCGCTGGCACAGGTGGCTGCGGGCCCCGTGTGGGGGCCAGCGGGCCCAGCCAGGCCCTGCTTGGGCCAGGCCGGGCCGGGCCACGGCCATCCTGGAGCCATGGACCTGTTCCAGCCATGGAACCCCCCCCACTGCCTTGCTGTGGGCAGCCAGAGCGGCTCGGCTCTCCCCCCTCTCCCCCCTCTCCACTGCGATAAGTGACATTCCAGCTGCAAGGCCAAGGTGAGATTAAACCTTTTATTGCTATGAAGAGCTGAAAACCTGAGGGAAGAGAAAGAGGAGATGCTTAAAGCTGAAATTCTGTTGTGAAGCTATGATATATCAGAGCATCCCGTTGTAATTTCATGAAGATATGGGGGGTGGAGTGTTCAACTCGTAAGCAAAAGCACCTGTGCTGAGATAGGCAGATGCTGACACAGCTGTAATTTCATGAGAAGTTTGAACAGGGAGAGATGGAAGCGATGAGGACTTTTGCTCCAAACAGGAAAGGAGAAAACCTCAGTTCCTAGAGAAGCTCCCAGAGATAGTCCTAAAGATGAAGATGAGGAAGACCCTTTGCTCCCAGGGAAGGAGGAGGGCCTCTGTTCTTAGAGATGAAATGCTCCCAGAGATGGGTGAAGGGAACTTTTGTTTCTGAACGGCTCAACCTTAACATTGTACCCCAAAAAACTTCAAGAGTGGACTCTCGAAAGCAGTTGTGGGAAAAGCTGCAAGTCGGGGGAAGGGACTCACATGCAGGCAGAGAGACTCCTCTTCCTAAATGGACTGAGCAATATTTGGAAGTGGGTGGCTGTCTCGTTGTGATAATGTTTTCATAGCATGAGCAAGAAGAGACTTCTCTTTCTAAATGGACTGAACAAGGTTATTATGGAAGTGGTAAACAGACTGAACATCTCAAGGGTTGTCTTTTTACATTGTCAGTGGGAGAAGGGAGGAAGGTGGGGGGAGGAGGAGAGTTCTGAAGGGGTGGTAAAATTTTTTTTTTCCATCTTTTAGGTGTGTTAATAAACTTCTTTATATTCCTTCTAGTTTGGTGCCTGCTTTGCATTTCTCCTATTTCTTATCTCACAGAAGGTAAACAGTAATAAGTATCTTGGACCAAACCACTACAAATAGCCAATCTAAATTGTCATTTTTAATTCATCTGAAAATGCTTTGAATCCGCTTTCAGGGCTAATGGGAAAGTGTCTTGTACTGTTATGGAAACCAAGCAGGGGTATTTTTCAGTTTGTCTGCTGCTTATTGGAAATGTAAAGCCAGTTCTAAGAGCCACTGCATGTTAGGATGCTCATGTGAGCTTTGTGGTGTGGTTCCAAAGCACACAGCAATCCCCCCAGGTAACTAGCAGGGGTGATTAGGAAACAGCTGCAGTACTGCCAGCTGCACCACTTAACAACTACGTTTTTAACATAGAGTGTGTTGTTGCCATCAATTGCTGATTTTCTTTGCCAGATGTTCAGGACACCTGTGATTCCAAGCACCTCAATTTTCCTTCCTTAAATAAAGATTCAAGCTCCTATGATGACAGTGAAAATCCTGTCTCACAACTGAATAGTTCATACAGCTGAATAGAACGTGAGGCTCATTTCCAAAAACTGTATTTTCATGTTTTCTGTTAGAAAGTGTAGAAATGGAAACATAAGGTTTGAAAGAAAAAGGAAAAAATTCAGTTGACTGCTAGTGTAAGAGTGTTTTTGGAGGAAGGTTCATTACATTATCATAGGTTCATTACATTGCAAAATGGTTCTTTTTCAAGTTGCATTTGGTGGAAAGGATAATGTGATCTATAAAGTTAAGGTTTAATTTCATTTCAATGAAATAAAAACATAAAAATATCCTAATTAAACTTTTTTTTTAATCTAAAAAGCCCTTGGCTTCTTGGACTGGGTGGCAATTACGAACATGAGGTAAATACAGATTATTGTGTACCTGTAAATATGCCTTCTAGTAACTGGGGTTTGTGTCTTGTGTATAGAATTGTCTGCATAATGGTGAAAGCCAGTGATCTTTTGTAAATCATGCAGGACAGCTAAATTTCTCCATAATAGACTTCACAGGAAACACCATTTTGCTATTATGTTTTAAACTATCAAGCATTTTCATGCATCTTCAAGCTACCTGAAAAATTACAATAAATTGAACTGATATGGGTAATATTTAATCAGTTTATTAACTGATGGTACATTTTGTTCAAAGGTTTTACATTCCCATTTTTGTTGAAGACTGGGTGATGAATAATATAAAGAGTTGAGAACATTTTCTTTACAGTGGGAAGGTTTGTAATATTCTATTTGATATGTTTTGTTATTTGTGGGCCACTTCTGTGAAGTGTGATAATCGCTGCAGTTCTGGCAACACTGGAGTCCATGGAGCTTTACTACACTGATAAGCTTCACATGTCTCTGTATACACACCTACATCCTGCACTCACACCACACACACGCGCGTGCCCAAGAACATGCCAGAGAATAAAAACCACTGCTACATCTTTTAATTCTGCTGCTGAACAATATCTGGAACTTCTGCTGTAAGCATTCAGAGACACTCCAGTCCACAGTCACACCAACAGGCAAAGGGATCAGGAAGACAGCAGTCAGCTAAGAGAGCATCCACAGCCTGATTTCAGAGGCTCATAAGCTGTAGGAAAGGACATTATGTGCTGCATGCTAGAAGGTGCAGATATGCCTTGCTTTTACTTTTGCAAAACATGAAAACTGTCATCCAGAGTTGCCAAATGCTGTCCTAAATGCGTCACCACTTCTGCACCCCACAAGACACTTTTTTACACTGGCCAAAAGAAATGCACATGAAAATGGAAAATGTTTTTCTTCTCCAACAGGGGAAAAACTCTGAAGTAGACTTGCTTGCTTGACAGGTGGGATGTGCAAATAATTCAGGGTTTGAGAGAGAACAACTTTTGCAAAGAAAATGAGAAGTTTTCTGAGAACTCCAAGTAAAAGCTGTTGACTGAGAGTCTTGAAAAGCAAATGATTTGTAGGTTAAAAAGACAAAAGTACAGAATAGGCTATTGGTGGCAATGGCTCTACTATGTGATGTGAGAGTGTCACTCAGCTCCCATGTGTGGGTACTCAACCTGGCTGTGTCCCAATGGCTCCCTGGGGAAATGAACATCACCCTTTCTCACTCCTTCACATTTCTTTTAGAAACTGCTGAAGAAGAAAATCTGGTTGCATAAGAAATTGGGATGATCAGACCAAGAGAAGATGCTCTGGATTTGTTGTACCAGTATTTACAGATGGATCTGAAAACATCATATATCCCAAACTTTTTTAATACTCTGCACAGTGAACAGCATTATGTAGCTCCGTATCAAAAAAAAATGTTCCTTGGAGAGAGAACTTTGCATTTATTCAGACATGATAGAGAAGTAATCTGTTTACAAATTCAAGTCCTATTTCTGTTTGCATGCCAGGTGGACTAACTTGAACAGCTGCAGGAAGGTCCTACTCATAGACTATATTGTTGATCCACAGATATATAAGTGCAGCTCAGACAACTGATGAACTTGAGTTAAAAAACTCTTGCATGGTCAAAAATACAAAACATGAAAGAAACTGCTAAAATAGTGTTAAGCTTTTCTTGCTGTACCACCACTCTTATTTTATGTTCTAAATTAAAGATCCTAAAGCACTGAGTTACAATATTTACCATTATGTGAAGCAATAAGAACATGACCATCTTATTTATTGTTTTGCCATGAGGCTAAAACACAACAAAATAATAACAAGAAAAAATCCTGGTAATTTCAGGGGAGAGAGTATCTGTTCAGTTTTGTTAAGACATCTAGGAACAGAGTTCTGGCATATAATTCCCATGATTCTCTGTGATTCTGTGATTGCCACAGTGTACAATTTTAGATACTATTGGCTGTTTGGAGTTGACTGCCTTTTGATGAAAAAGAAGAATTCAGTATTTGTTAAGAAGATAAAAAAGGATAAAAGTGATGATTTCTTTTCATCTTTGAAGCGCTTCTTTGAATAGTGTCAATCTGCTTTGTATTAAAAACTGAAACCTGGTGAAGAAACTTGTTACTGCAACATTACACAACCATATATTTTGTAAACAAAACCAAGAAATACAGTATTAGACCAAGAAATCTGTGTCCCTCCCAGTTAACTTTGGAGTTCTGAGCAAAGCCATGCTTCTGATGGGGCCCTTTTCTTCCCATGTAATTGGCACTTTGAATGGAAACCTATTTTTTCACTTCACCACAGTGTGGGAAAACAGGACAGAAGAAGATGTGTAACTATACAATCACAGAAAAGCAGTCCAGGAATTTGGATCAGCACAGCTTATGGTTGTAGATTGTTTAAAATCTACAACCAATGGCATTTATAATAGAAAATGTAAAAATACACTTTTCAGAAAACAAGATTTTGCATCTCTACCAGCTGGATGCAGCTTGAAGATACATATTTCCCAAAAAAAAGGAAAATATAGGACCTTCTGCCAGGAAGAAAGTGCATTTCCATGGCTGTGAGAGCAGGGTAAATTCACAAAGTGTTGAATTGCTAAGATATTTTCCCATTCTTTGAGAGGTAAGTTAGAATAAAGTACAAGCTTTATTAATATGAGAATGGAGAGGAACATATAGCAACTCTTTCAAGACTCAATTTCCAAGGACAAAAGATCTGGGAAAGACATGTCAGGGAGATCACAGCACTGCACATACATTACCCCTTCCACACCTTTCTAATCTGGGCCACCCATTGTGCTGGGGACATCAGCCTCAGGTCCTAAGGTTGGTTCATTTTATGCTTAGGGTTCCTTGGACCACAAAGCCTACAGCTCCAGGGACACTAAGGTTGGAAAAGTCATGCTGAGAAAAGCAAGTACCAACATCACTCCTTTCACATATTTTAAACCTGGGCCATTCATGATCCTGTGGACCACATCCTCAGCCCTTGCTGTTGTGGTTAGGGTTAATGTCCAGAGAACCACAAAGCTGACAACTCCAGGGACTCTGGCTTGCAAAAGTCATACCAATGTGTGCATGGCCCTGCAGCCACCCTTCTAATCTGGGTCACCTATTGTTTTGGTGACCTCTGCCTCACCTCCTCACAGCCATTAGGGTTAAGATAATGATTTGGGTTTAGAGAACTACAAAGTCTACAGCTTCAGGGACACTGGTTTAAACTGGGATTTGACTGGCCTGTCACTAGCTCCTTTCAATGCATGTTCCATACTACAGGCCAAAAGTTTTCTCCATGCAAGGAATATTTTATCTGCATCTGGCTGTACAGCTCATAACTCATGGCTCAAAACTTTCAGCATGTCTCTAGATGCTCAGAATTACCTCATCTACTCTGCTCTGTCTTGGTGCTCAGACCCACCTCTTTAAGTTGATCATCTGAATCTGCAGACTGGTTCATATCTATGGTTGTCTGTGATTTACTTCTGTCATCTCCAGTGGCTGGGCAAAAGCTGTCTTCCACAACATTTCCCTAAAGAAGTACATTTGTTTGCAACGTATCCTAGAAAGTGAATCAAGCATCCAGGATCTTGGCAGTATAGTGCAGAAATCTGCTCCCCCCTGTTCATGTTGCCCACTTCTCAGAAACATACAACAGGGGCTTGGCACTTTTCAGAGTAGTGCTGAAACCTGAGCCATCATTAAGCCATTTTCTGGGCAAAGTCTGTTCGCAATCAGGCTAAAGGTCCCACCCCATCACTTCCTGGGAAGATCTAGAGTTCTGCAATCACTCTTTTGTACTGGGAGGTCTGAATCTGTGTCTAACGCTCCTCATGGGTGAGAAACACAGTGCTGGGTGTGGGGTCCACTACAGTAGTTGCTAGGTACTAGGTTAAACCTCTTAGGTTACAATACAGATAATAATAAGTATGTGGTGATTCACCGTCTTCCATGGAGTATTTTTTCTACCTTTAGTGAATATTTGCCAAAATAGCATTAGAAAAATATGACCTTTTTTTTTTTTTTACATAGACTTTTCTATGAATTGAACTCATTTAGTAGTATGGTTGTCTGTCAATAGTACAGCGTAGCAATAGGCCTAAAACATAAAATCAGAAAAGTTCTCTGTATGAGAAAATCAGCTCATCTAGTTCAGCAGACTCAATCTTATATCAAATATTACATCAATAATGTAACGGTCTGATCATATTGTATTCAGGGGAATATATATGGTCATGGAAACCACTGTAGTTGGTGAGGGGGGTGGAAACAGTTCACAGAATGTGCACCTTACATCTAGTACCTCTGAACCTTCCTAGAAACTGTGGGGTGCCTACAGCCTTGAAAGCCAAATAGCTGGTGGAGTGCCAAGAATGACTTGAAGGGGATTATCTGACATGCTTCACCTACAAGGGGCTCCACTGCCTCATTTTGTAGTACTTGGGTAGGTGGCAGAATGTGAGGATGAATTCCAGGTTCCAGATCAAAATAGAATTTACAAGTCCTTGTAGCTAGTGAGGACTTCAGAGCAGGAGATTGGTTACTGTAGTAAATGATAAAATAATTATTCTACTGCCAGTCATTCAGTGGGAGTAAATCAGAGATTTTATTTATGAGAAAAGTACTACTCATGCACCTTTTTCTTGCTCCTTTCTAACATTCCCACTGACTAGAATAGATATAAATGCAGTCCTAAGCTGTAACTCTCCTGGAGTCTCAAACAGCAAATTTAACTCTTTCATTCTCCTTCATGGGAAAGAGGAAAGGTGCATGGCCTTTCCTTGAAACAGCTGATGATTTGCAGAGGTGTCCTCATGAGATCATAAAAGAAAACCAACCCATATGCCAAATGTTGTCTGTTTGCTTCTGCTTAGGATTGGAACACTGATTTAATAGATTGTAAATTTATTTGGGTTTTTTTTCCCAAGGGAATAGAAATCAGTTTGTTTATAGAACAGATTAGCTGTCTGCTGAGAACCATGCTTGTAGGTCAGAGATGAACTGTCCCTAGGGTGAAGAGTAGAGGGAAAACTAATGGTAAGAGTTTGCAAAGTTCATGTTTGTGCTGCAGTCTTCTTCCTATTACCAGTCATGACCCAAGAAATCAGGGAGAGTCAGTTAATCTAATATTTATCAAAAAGAACAAATTCAGCTAAAAAAACCCCAACCAAAACCAATAAACACAGTAGTGAGCTAAAAAGAGCAGGGCTTTTAGGTTTGCTTAGATCTTCAGCTTCAAAAGCAGATTAATTCCTCTTGAAGTCTCATACTGATTTGGATGGTTTCCCTCAAGGCTCTTCACTCTAGTGAGGACCCTGAGAAGAATATCATCTCATAGCCCAAAGGCTGCTTCTGTTAACCAGGGGCCATGTAAGCTTCACTTACCTCTGCAGTGAGCCACCAGCCACACAACCTGCTGTTGCAAAGCATTGGCATGTGGGATTTTTTCCCTTCTTCCACATCTGTGCAGATCTCCCGCTCTTAACCACTTGATTCACTCACAGTTGGTGTGCCAATAGTCAACAGAGCAGGTAATTCTTAGGTCTTCACTTGCTTCCCAGTGACTTGCTTCATGATACCTCTATCCTGAGTAATTTGCTGGTGGGTGCCCAAAAGACCCAGTTTTGCACAAAAGACCCAGTTTTACTGAGGAAAACCCAAGAAGGACATAACCATCTTGCTCCCACTAGCCCCTGCCTCAAATGTTTTGGTACTGCACCAGGACCCAGCTTCAGTTGGGTAGTAGAAGGCAGAAGATGGTCTCAGACTGGAACTAGGACTCCCCGGACTGTGAGATCCTCCAGAGGCAGCAGGTCAGCCCCTACCAATTCAGCTGGGCACAGCACTGCCCACCAGGGTCTCCTCAGGTCAGTGCTATACAGTACCAGGAAATTGCACTGATTTAAGGTAACAGGACCTTAAAACACACATAACAGACTATGCATATCCACTTCACCCCAAAATTTGGCACACTTGACACAGGGGAAGTCAGTGCCCTTTCAAGGCTGCATCCTTCTACTGCTTCTCTTCCCTTTGCCTGTACTGCTGTGGCAACGAGAGTCCCTCCTTCCCTTCCTTCTGCTTTCCATTTCCATGTCACTAATTGCAGAAGACAGGAGACAACCTGGCATTGAGCTTTTCTTTCCTGCTGCGCTACCTTTCTTACAGAAGGGAAAGGATCTCTGAATCAAGCACTTAGCTATTAAATATTTAAATCTTTGTAAGTCTCAAGCTTGTACATGCACTAAGTATTGCAGTTTTCCCATGTACACAAATGTCTATCTCTGAGCCTTCCCAGGGTCTGAGACTTGTCAGATGCTGCAAGACCAATGGATCCCTGGTTCATATTGCCACTCTACACTGCAAACAACATAAGGAGTATCTATTTATTCCTGTTAACAAAAGCAGCACAAGAGCATAGAGGCCTCCAAATTCAAGGTTTTAGTGTTTTTGTACCAGCAGTGAAGTGACTTGCAGCCTGTTTCCCACTTACATCCCTCCCAGGCAGATATCTGTAGGCTGTAAATTTCTACCGTACCCCATGACTGACATATTTTAACTAAGAGATATTAATTCTTAATAGAAAAACTCCCTAAAAGTTCACACACATTCCTTCCCAGTTTTTGACACATGCAATAAAAGTGCTTGCCTCATTCTTTATTTTGTCTTACCTTGGTCAAGTCATAAAGTAGACAGAGTGTTCTTTTAAAGAATGGGAAATCATTTGGGGTCATCTAAAAATTTCTACTGACTTTCAACTCTTGAGCACTTGTTTATCATTCGCCATTTATATCTTCTTTTTGTGCATGCATTTTTTATTTCTAGCTATAAATATCCTTACAGCAGGGAGTAGAGGGGAGTTCTGTAGTGTCTTACGACTTGCTTTCAAGGCATTTGTAATTTGTCAAACAGTGCTTGTTCAACTAGGACTGCCAGATTACTATTTCTAAAGGAAACTCATTTTGAAAAATGTAAGATAAGTAAATATACCCTTAGATTTATACATAAAAAAACTGATTAAATTCAGCAATTTCTACCCCAAGTTTTACATCTTAAACTAAAGAGAAAAATGAAAGTGAAGAGACCACTGACTTTAATGATATTGCAAAGATATAGTATAAATGGGAGTCATAATTTGGCCTAGAGGCAGAAGGACTGAGAAGTTTTAGGAAAACTATATTAAAATACTCTTTTCTCTCTAGTTGATCCACACTGAAAAGGTTATAAAGGAGCCCCATCTGGAAGGTAACAGCCCCTATGCCTTGCACTGGCAGATCTTTATAATACTCCCTGAGATTAGGAGAACACATAGGAACTGAAAAACTCCTAGCACTTTGGGACATGATGTTTATTGCATTGTTTGGTAAGAATGAAAAATTACATACTACATAGCCTGAAAGGGACATAAGCCTCTTTTATAGTCCTTGAAGAGAAAAACATGTTATTTGAATCTCTCTTGTTTTGAAATGTGTAGGATCAGGCTTTCAAAGCTCGGTCTCTTCACCTAAGGTATACTGCAGTGAACTACACGCAATGAGCTGTGCTAAGGCTGCTATCAAAATTATGCAGCACTCCATCTCTTTTGTCAATTTAAAAGAAATACCTGGAAATAAGGGTTTGACTGTAATCCAGCAGATTTTTGACAGAAGTATTGCCTTTAGTGTACTCATGAGAGGGAATTTTCACAGCAACCAAGAAAATTTAGGAAGGAGGAATCTCCAAATACACAGCACCAGGTTTTCCCAGGAGCCCAAACATTAAATGTCATTAATTTGAAAAGAGACGCTCTAAATATTTTACTGCAGTATAATAATAGTAATACTAATACTACAACTAATAACAACTATTGTAAATGTTGTTGGTGTTATACTTCAAAGAAATATTACAATGGCAAAAATATCCATTCAAAAGTCATACCATATGCATTAGCAAGCACTTGATGATTTCTCAGACTTGGCCCATGCACAGAGGTTATTGAGAAAAAGGAGGATGCAGGACTGCATTCACAGAAGAGTTACTGCAGCTTTGGCAAGATAATACTTCTCACTTTCTCAGAGATCAGCAGCATCCTCAGGGCAGCCCAGTACTGAAAGAAGACAGGAATAGCCTGTCAGAGTCCAATACTCCCTGACTGGCTTCTTTTAGATATTCCACACATGGAAGGTGAAGTTTTTAATGTCAAATGTACTTATTTAAAGATAATTGATGTTATGAGGGATTTCTGATTTAGCAGAGTAATAGAAAATATGGTGAATTCACAACACTGCTGTAAGTTAGACTTAGCAAAATATACATAGCAATTGCAGTAAAGAGTTTAATTGTGTGGCTCCCATTATCCATCTCTTTAATATACTCATTGTCATGATGCTGTGCATCCCCAGTTTTTGGAAAGGAACTTACGGGCTGAAGGCAGCTCAAGCCTGTTCTCTTCACAACACTTTTGCTAGTTGTCTAATTTTTATACTCTGTGTCAGGCTGAACGACATAATCACTCCCCCATGCTCTTCTGGCTAACTCAGGGAGACACTTACACTCTTTTAATGAATTCAGTGAGAAACATTTACACTACCAGTTGAGCCACTCAACTGCTTTTAGCTGTTTAGGTAAAACAAAGGTCACCTTCCTTTGCCAAGGACTCCTGTTGCAAAAGTTTTCTTTGCAACAGCTGTGGTCAGTCACATCCTACATTATTCCGTGAGCTTCAAGATTACATCACCCTTGACCATTTCCTCTGAGGCTTCTTCCCTTGTAGGGATTTATTGGTCAGTCACATGGCCCAAAATTTTCCTGCCCCATCTCTTCTTCATCTCCAGATTCTTCCCTTTTCAGTAATTTTAATTCTGCAGTTGATGTAATTTAAAAGACTGCTTGCTAACATTTCCAGTTTGATTATACAACAAAGGAAGACTAAAATTTGGAGTTATGGGACCAAAATGGTTCCAGCTTTCAACAAAATTAGAACATATATAGCCAAAATCAAAATTTGGCTTGTGTCTCAGCTGGATTGAACTAAATTTGACACAGAACAGCTGCAGGTTACTGGAAAGGCTGATGACAATGTGTCTTTGTTATTTCTGAAGTCTTAAATGGTTTTAATCCTATTTTTACATAAGATTGGGTACGGTGCATCTGTTGCTGTTTTGACATTAGTTACGCTTTCATTACCTTTAATATTCAGTAGGCCAGCACAAAACTCAGATACTGTTCAAAAGTCTCCTACACTTTATTTCAAATATTTCAGATTTCAGGTAGCAAACTCAGTGGGATATGGTGTCCAGCCCCTTGAAGTGACACCTGTCAACTTGCTACGCCTTCACATGTGACCTATGCCCAGAGAGAGATCCTCCTGAAAGCAGAATTGCTACATCACTGAGTGCTCTGTTCTGCTTTTTTCTCCTGCATCTCCACAAGGCCAATCTGTAGTAAATTACTATGATGCTAATTGACTGTGAGGTCTTGTGGAAGGGAAAGGTGATTTCAATTTGCAAAATCTCTACACTGATTTTTACTCATTCACACATATGCTCAGCAGCACTAAGATGTATGTCAGGGCTTGCTGTGAAGATTTGATGCCGGTTTGCCTTCATGTCCTTCGGAAGTGGGTGTTGTTTGAGATCTTTCACATTAGTATGTCAACTGAGCCATCATAATTCTTGCTTTACTCATCTGGTTATTTTATGGCTCCAGTCCTGTTCTTCATCTTCTTGTCACCTTATCTTTACGTCAGTCTGTTCCTCCTCTTGCTTTGAGTGAAGTCACACACATAGAGTATTAATCTGACCTGTCCTTCTAAACTTTGTTCTGCTGTTTCATTCTCAACTTTCACACAAATATTTCAATCATAATTAACTCATATAAATCTTCATATTTCTGTTACAAATCTCTACAAATTGCACTAATGCTGCCATGTCCTGTCTGGGACTGTGGTGAGCTGCCAGTTGCAGTGTGTCACCTCATCACCTCATGCCAATGTGACCTGGTAGATCCTGGCTGGTAGAGGGACTATGCAATACAGCTCTGCATGGCCATAAATTTCACTCCAAAAGCGACATCCTCAGCAAACTTCCAGACAGTCATCAGTAGGAAGCAAGGAGAATTTCCATGGTCCTTGAATGTCTACTGTAATCTCTTTTCTTTAATACCCAATTGATTTAATACAGAAGATTGTGTGAGATTGGTTTAGTTAGGGAATTGAACCCCCCACTAAACATAAGGTAAACAAAATGTCTTATAAGATCCCACCTGGATTCAGATGGATGAGAAAAGCACTGAATTCAGTGATTAATTCCCAGCTGCAGCTGAGCAAAGACTCATAAAAATGAATCATGTTGAAGCCAGTAAGTGAAATGCTGCATTTGTACAAACACATGAACTCATTCAGCTCTTAGGCCAGGCATGGCTAAAAGAATAAATACAACAAAAAGTAACATAGCAAATAGCATTCTTTAAAAGATTCTTTAAAGCAACTTTAAAAGATTGCCCTGAGGCAGTCAAATTGGAAATGGAGAAGTCCCTAAAGGGAAGACTGCTCTTTGTACCAATGACACAGTTTTATCATGAGTGTCAGGGTTCAGTGCGTAAGAATCAATTTTCCTGCTGTCATCCCTGTAGCTACACAAGAGACTGGCCTACTGGTTATATATTTACCTACTGCATCCTTCAGATGACACTCATTCAAGCCCAGCTCCAAGAACAACTGAAAATTACACATATCACATCCCTATAATTCTTTGTCAGGTTGTCAAAACTGGAGTTTTACTTTTGCTTGAGAGTGCACACCACAAAGTAAAGATAATTTTGTCCTTGAAGTGCCAGCATTTTATAAAAAATAAATTTACCAACCTCTGGGGAAAAACATTTTGAACATAGAGAAGCCAGGGATGCTAGAGCTGCCTCTGCAGATACAGCCTGCTGTGGGCAGAAATTGTGTGCTGGCCTTCTCTAGTCCTTGGGGTCATACAGAAGTGTCACAGCTAGTGTTATAGAAATAACACATTTCTTCTCCCACTTTCTTCACACATTCCTTCTGCCACTATTAAAGTGACAGAATTGCAGCCATTTCCTTTTGTGACAGAGTGTGATTTCTCATCCCATTGCTGCTGTGGCCTCATTATACATAACAGGGCTTCCTGTCTTGTGAGCAAGCGTCCTTCTTTGTACAAATGCTTTCACTGAAAAGTGCTGAAATTAAGAAATGAGTCCTTTCTGACGGCAAACATAGTTACACAAAAGATCAAAGGTAAATTAACTGCAGGTGTGTTTGCATGGCTTAATTCTTGAAGTCAATATCTCCAATATGCATATTATTCTGTAATTTATGGGCCAGATAAGCATAATAATCATATGCTTGGAAAATATTTCTGTAGTATGGAAGTATTCTGTTTTGCTTTGTACATGATTGCAAGACAGAAAAGAACTTCAAGTTAAGAAGATTAATAAAAAGACTAGGAATGAACAGTTTCAAATGCTCTTCATTTCAAATTAATTGAATTTTGAAAACTGAGTACCCTCTTTCTGTCATGTAATACCTATAAATCAGAGTCTCACAAAAGTGCATTTTAAAATATTTATGCTTTAATAACTGATTAATGCAAATGTTTGGCATATGTTGTGAGTGTTTCTGCTAATTAGCAATATGTTGGCTTGCTCTGGCTTTTTCACTGAAATGAAAGCTTGAGGATTTGGATCTTTATTTCCCAACTCCTGCTAACAAGCTCACAGAGAGTAATCTCAGCTACTACATGTGCTCCTCACTCCTCAAACAAACAAAAAACCCAAACAAAACAGAAAAAAACCCAGAAAAAACTATTTAGTTCTCATCTCATCTACAAGACATTTTTATAGACCTATCTCTCCATGATCTGGCTTTTCATTGTTGAAGAGGTTCAGCCCCTATTTTTGGAGATGTTCCCATCCCAGCTAGCAGCATGTGGAAAAGGATTTTAACCACTTGTCTCCTAAAAGAGACCCTGTTTATCTCCAGCCTCCCACAGAGGCAAGGGCAAGTGAGTACCCACATTGCTGGTCTGGAGGACCTCATTGAGGGTACTCCAACGTACTCCCAGGGTGGGAGTAAGTTGTTTCCCAGTTCCTGAGCCTGGCTGTTTCATCAGAGCTTGCTAGCCTGAGGCAGGAGTTCCAGGAGTGTGAGTTCTCTGCCCTGCTGCCAGCCCAGCAGCAGTGCAGGTAACCCTGCCTGTACCCTCCTCCTGGGTTCATGAAGAAGGACACAGGTGCAAGTGTCCATTGAGTTTCTTCACTCCCTTGTGTCCTTGCCTTCAGCAGGATTTAAAAACTCTAATGGAAAGATACACACAGGAACTCAGTCATGTTGGTACATGCAGAGTTACTCTGGCCAAACCCAGTGGGAGCTGAGGTGGTTTCTGGGGTGTCTGGTTCATGCTCTCTGTGTTCCCTACACTCAAGGAAAACCTGGCCAAACCAAGCCAAAAGGTACAGGATTTTGAGGCACTTAGAATTAGTTTCTTTTTTATTGCATGAACCTGACATCTCTGGTGGAAAAAGGACGTTTTTCATCAAAGAGGTCAAATCTGGGGTTTTTCCACTAAGCCGTTACATTGTTTTAACTTTCCATTTAAGGAAATATGACCAGCATCACTGTGTCATTTTTTGTGATCATGCTGAAAACAGTCATTGATGACATCCAGTGCAAATAATTTTACACTGATTATATTCTGAAAGTTTTTGTAATTGAGTAGTTTCTCAGGGAAAACAGGACTTGCAGTATGTGGCAGACATATCTGACATGCCACTCTCCTTTTCCTTATTATTCCTTTTTACTCCACACAGTATTACCAAGAATTTTAGGTATTATCCTGACTTTTTTCCTCCCTCATCCTACCTCTTTGTGTAATACGATATATCTTTCTATGTCGTTCATTGTCCTTAGGATTGTATTATCCGAGTATCTTGAGAGTTCTGCCTAATTAGGGATTTTCTCACAAATCTACCTTTAAGGACAAAGGAGATGGAAAGGTTCAGCATGCACAGATGGGACACACAGAGAGATTAGATGCAGACATTTTTCCCTCTTTGTAAGGCCAGAGGTATCATCCAGGTGTGAAGAGGTAAATTGATCTCTAGGCTCATTTTGGTTTTGGCCTTTCTTGTGACATGACTAACAAAGACACCCAGCTGGCAGAACCTCAGAAATATGAGCCCCCTTGGCTAGCAACAGCATCATCAACTCCATCCAAATCAATATGATGCTATTAGATGGTGATATTTTGTAGTTGCCCTTAAAGAAAGTAAAATCCTGAACTAGTAACGTGGAGGTGTCTACTGAGATCTTTCAGTATAACCTATAGTACTTGTAGACTGCTATCTGCAGCACATGTGCAGCAATTTGAGCTAGCTAACTACCTGCCATTAAAAACAATTAATAAATTGTTTTCTGGTATATATATATCAATGGAGATAAGGGCAGTGTTCTTGGTATCCTCTATATGATGACTCCCTGGTCTCCAGAAACTAGTTTTGTATTGGCCACAAAAATAATCGCTCTTGCTCAGATGGACACACACGCACTGTAGGTACGTCCATGCAGATGAATTCTACCTCTGTGTCCTCCAGCTTAAAATGCCATTATTGAGGCACTTGGGTCATAAATTTGGGTCATAAATTTGTGAGACAGAAGAGCAAGCGCTAATGATGTATCTTAAGTTGAAAGAGAGAGTCAAGATGGGATTATTCATGGTGCTTTGGATCATCTCATCTCATCTCAGTACAGCTTATTTAAATTATAGCTTTTCAAGGGAATTGTCATAATAAAGAAACATAACCAACCCCCAAACAATGAAACAACACAAAACCAGAACACTCTCCTCATTTTCCATATTCAATTCAATTTAATAACATGTTACTGACAGATAACCTCCAAACCTCTCCCTTTAATAATGAACATTTGTATATCATTGTTTAGGATTATTGATCATCTGCTTCATGGTGTACTAGGTTATCAGAGGTATGTAACTAAAACCCTGCTCTTTCCTGTTGAAAAAGACAAGTGCAATTTGGTTTGAGAAATGAGATTATATACAGTCACACAAATGTATCTTTTGCTTTTGTTTATTATTTACTGCATATAATTCCTTGTTGCCCTGACTGCCCTCACAGTGTTTGGATTATTGGAGATGATGGGACCACATAATGAATGAAACCCACATGAATGCCAAAGTGTCTTACTGAACTCAATCGTCAGCTCTATGGCTCTACATGTAACACTTGGAGGCCGCTCCTTTGCTCCAATGGAAACCCTGAAATGTCTCACATTTAGAAAATATTATGGTGGCTATTTAATAATGTTTGCTTCTTCTCTGGAAGAGGATTATTCAGTTTAATTGTGTAGCAAATTAGTACAATGATTTGATTTCCTTTTTTTTCCAGATTAAATAAAGAGAGTTGTTATCTGTGGTTTCCTCTGAGGTGACTGACACCTACAGTATTCCAGAGGGTGCATTTGTCTGTACCTACCCCAGTTTGCAGATTTCTTACTCTGCAAAGCTCTGCCTGCTTTACAGTGAGCCAGGACAGAGCATTTGCTATCCTATTTTTTGGGTTTGCTACACTATTTTGTACAGTTATTACTCTTATTTAGAAAAACATTTGAGCAGCACCTAAGCAAGTTTCTCCTTTTGATAATAATGCTACAAACTTACACACCTCCTAATCCTCTGGGTTCTTCATCTACTGCTTCTCACTTCCACATAATCTTCAACCAAAAGCTTTCTAAAATACTAGGAAGGTTGTTGCCTTTTAGCTTGAAGATTTAGTCAACTATTATGATATTTACCCTGACTATCAGATCTTTCCAAGAAGGGGAATGATATTTACACTCCTTCGTTTCTCCTCCCTGAAAACTCTGTGTCTGTTCATATTTCCCACAGGACACATTTGTTTTGGGGTGGCCAAGGCCCTACAAGTCACATGTTGAATTCTTAACTTGGAGAGACCTTTGTTCTTTTTTTAGACATAGCCTTGTAGTCATCTCAGCAGAGATAGTTAGTAGATTTGTAAGGAGCTTCATGTGGTTACAGTTCCAGGAGACAAGGGGCTCCTTTTCTAAATACATAAAACACATCTGAAAATTGCAAAATGGAAAGTATTTTGATACTTTCAAATAACTTTTGAGATCAGATGTTTTATTTGCTCTCTGAGTCACCAGTTCATCTCTCTCCCAATATTCACTGTGGGGTTTTTATTTGATAAGATCCACATTCCTCCCTTCAAAAGGAATTTTAAATTAATGTGCTTTAATGACAACCCTGTCTGCTGCTGCCGCCCCTGTGGTGCCTGTCCCCATTCTTGCTGCCATCATTACCAGGGTCAGGAGAGACTATGGCAGGGGCAATCACAGCAGTAACAGTGGAAGAGGCTGGGGCAGTCACTGCCACTCTCTGGTTACCTCTTCCACATCTCTCAGAATGGGCTTTATTCCCTGGAGAGCCAATGCATTTTGTGCCTCCTCTTCCATCCACCCCCCTGGAAAAATGAATGTTGGAAATGGGAAGAATATTGGGATTGTGTGAAAGATTCTTCCCTTATTGGAAGAAAGTTCACCCACATCCAACATCTTGGTCCACCTAGAACTAGAGAGACTTGCCAGTCTTCTCACCATAGAGCTGAAGAGAGAGCTTTGCAGTCCTGATGATGCCTCACAGCCTTGCTGTTCAGAAATTAAGGAACCCAATGGACTGTATCAAGAATTCAGCTGAAAGTGTCCTTATGGAGAACCAAGGCTAATTTGCATGTAAACTGTTACTCTAAGCAAGTTTATACTAAGGCATGGCAAATTACTGGGCAGTTGTACTAAAACAGTGATACAATGTCACTTAACACCGAACTGGATCCAGGGCTTTCTGCAGGACAGTCCTGGGACAGGCAGACCTGTGCTGGCTGGCTCTAACGAAGCTCAGCAGGGACTAGTTGTGATTGTTGTTTGCTTGCTTTTTGCATAGCTGCACAAACCATTCTGCATGACTTACTTGTGGCAGTCCCCTGCCTTTTTAAAGATTAGCTGGACCTACTCTTGTGAGAGGGACTGTTACCTCAACCAGTCAGGACTGCTCGCTGTGGAGCAGCTGTGATCGAGTCCTGGACCTTGAAACTTGTCCATTTATTTATCCTGTAATTCCTTTACCCAAGTAGCAACTGATACATTTTCCAGTAGAGCCCATTCGTAAAGAAAAATATAGAAAATTAGCTTGTAGGAGTAACTACAGCTCCAACTAATGTTTAGCATAAAAATTCCTCTCCGCCTCCCCAGTCTTTCATGTACAGAAGGGACTGTACAACTGAAACTTGTGTAGACCCTTTTCTAGAAGAGAACACTGTATTTAATTAGTCCTTTTTGTAGGTGGGGAGCTCAGCCTGGGAGAACTCTGTAAGTTTTTTATGCAACAAGTAACTGTATTTCAGCAGTACCTCTACTGTAAGATCTGTGTTCACTTCCCAAAGCTGGGTCACCAGTATCTGCCCTAAGACAACATCCAGCTCTGCTGAGTCTTTCCTTCTTCTGCCCTGGTTTCCATACGCATGACTTGGAAAAGAGTCATGGAAAAGTCATGCACTTTAGCAAGGTCCTTCAATCGGGACAATTTGGAACTGGCTATAGGATTTTCTGCAGACAAAACCTTTGTCTTTGAAGAATTTGTGTCTTCTTGTAGATTTTGGTCTTGATGTGGTGATATAGGGGAAAAAAAAACCCCAACCTTTTTTGTTTCTGTTTTTTCCCTGAGCCAACAATATGTTTGCCTACAAATTTAAAAATAAATTAATGAAAAGAAGCTTTTTGGCAACTTATGGTTCTTATGCAAATGAACAAAATCCTTTCCATCTTCTGTATCATCTCCACTTTTGCCACGGAATTGAATTTAAAATGCTTGCATTCTAGTAATATTGGTACAAACAACAGACTACAGACTCATCCATTCAATCATGTTTTACATTAGAAGGTAAATATTTAAAACAAAAATATCAAAATAATCCCTCTAGAACACAAATAATTGCTAAGTTACATGTTCTAACAATGCTAGCAGCATATAGTGGAAACCTGACTGCATGTTCCTTCTTTGCTTGTGTCCTTCATACACTACATATAATAGAAAAAACATTTTAGTTTTGTTCACTCCCTAAAGCTTTTCATGGAAACAACTTATTAAAATTAATGAAGACATTTTGAATTTTGTAAAATATATTTAGTATTACCAAATACATTTCTGGCCCTCCAAAATCTAGACAAGCAAAAAACCCAAAATGCTTCTGATCAAACAAATGCGCAGGTTTATTAGAGCATGTTTCCATGTTTTAAACTTGCAGTGGTTTCACAATTTTTTGTTTCCTTCTGTTTCCATTAGAGCACCCTCATGATAATCCAAAGCAGCTTTAAAAAAAATACCTCCACAGATGAACAATTCAAAATACTGCTGTATCTTCCAACATTACAATTATGTGAAAAATTGTACAAAATATGTCTGGGAACCAAATATTGATAAATTGTGTTGTCAGTTTAATTATAGAAACTATAGAACCCTCTCAGGGCAAATTTATGCTGACAAGTCCCAAGTGTAAGCCTAGATTTTGTAACATATTTGAAAAAACCTCTTGAATTTATACTTTGGGTCTGCTCGCTTTAATATATATATTGGTCATTTCCCAGCTCATTTTTATTCTCAACATTATTCTACACACGTTTTTTCATTATCTTTTCTGTTTGAATGTAAAGTGTAATAGAAAAATAATTCAATTATGCAAACATGAAAATTCTGTTAGTACAGCTAATTGCTTTTCAATACAGATTTCATGTACAAAGAAAGTTGTAGTACAAACAGAAAACTTGGCAAAGTATAGTGTACTTAATTTGAAACACTTGCAATTTCAGTAACTGTGAATTATCTACTTGCAAAATATACACAGTACATATAATGTGAACAAACACATACACACACCACTGCATGCATTTTTTTGGACTAAAATATAACTTCAGGTTCGCAAACCTTCGTCCAAGAGCTGGTGAGAGCTGTAGCCATACTTTTACATTAAAGGTTATCAAAAAGATAGTCTGTTAAATATAAGCCATTCCACCATGCTATCCTCTGGGTTCTAGTGCTTTGAGCAACAGCAAACATGAGGAAAGATGAGAGAAGAGCAAAGATTTTCTTTAGTGACAAAAACCCCCCAGTTAAAAAAAAATTATTTTAGGTATAATATGCCATATTCTTTGCCCAAAATAGTCACTGGGGAGCTTCTGGAGTGGTTTAATATGATCTTATTCTCCATTTAACTCTATTAATTTCTGCTACCGTTATTGGGGCAGGCATGGGCACCATACTCAGTGAAAGCCACATGCAATCTCCTCAAGCAATTAGAAAAGCGATCTTGTTTGTTAGGTTTTGGTGGGAAACAAAGAAACCTGCTGGTGAGCTTCCTCCTTGCATGCACGTTATGCAGCCATGCTCGTGTCCCACTGCTCCAGCAGACAGTTGGGGTTGTGTCAGCACTCCTGCAGGGGGCCAGGGGAACACCTGTATTTCAGGATCTGGCAAGCTCAGGATAACAGAGTAGACAGGGAGCTGTACTTCTCAAAGAGATTCTGAAGACTTAAAAACTCAGCAAAACTTACTCAAGGAGCTTTAAAACCCAACCTCAAAATAAGAGATGGGCTCCAAGGAAAGATGTGATAGGATTATTTACCATATAAACAAACTACAGTCAACTCAGCATGCATTGTATTGAAAACAAACACACCTTGAGTGCTTTGTAACTAGCAAATATGTTGTGATGAATTTTTATTGCAGTTCACTGACAATTTTTAGGACTATATTGGCATGAGCTGGCAATAAAACTAATAATAAAAAAAAGACAAACCAACAATAGTTTTTATATGTTCCCAGAAGACTTTAAGTTTGATTCTCGGATCTGTGTCTTGAAATATACTGGTTCTACAGCTCTTACCAAATGACTACACTCTCCTGAACTCATGAGGCTATTTGCTTGACAACCAAGCAATGTGGCTTGATCCTAGATGTCTTAGTAAATCAAAAAAGAAAACATGGAATTCCTGCCCATAAAACAAGTGGTTCTGGTATTCATTGTGAGTTTTCTTGGTGCTCAGCTAGTCATGGTATATCATACTTATCAATATATTTTTTTTAATTAGTTTAAAAAATGAAGGTAGGTGCAACAACACACACACAAATATGCTGTATAACTTCCATCAACTTGAAGGGAATGAAGGGAAGAGGAAATGTCACCCTAAAAATGAAACCCCACAATACACATACAGACATTGACATCACTAAAAGATTTGCCTTCACAAGGGCTGTTAAATTTCAGTGTCTGAGAACTACTAGACCTTTACAAGATGGAGTAGCACGAACAACTGAATTCCAACAACTCAGAGTCTATATAACCACATTCCTTATCTGGAGAGGCAAGACTTTTTCCCTACTCCTTTCTTTTTATGTTTAAAACTAAACTGTAGTCTTACTCACATTGTCTTCTTTCCCCATGACTTCATCAGACAATCACGAGAAGTTTTAGGCATTAACACTAGAGAGTGGAGTTACCCCAACACACGACAACTCCATTATTTTTACAGTTTTAAACAGCAAGCAAACAATGCACTTAGTATTTTAGACAAAAAAATTAAAATATATTCTATTTAAAAAAATAATTGCTTTATTGTTGCCACACTATCCTGATCAGTTGCCCAAGTCCTAAATAACTTTCAGAAAATAATAAACATGCTGCAGCATAGCTTATCTAGCAAGGTGGCACTTTTGTCTCATGACCATCTTAGTCATTCCTTGGTACCATGATGCCTTGGACTGGCATAAAATACCATACTATAACCTTCCCAAACACTGTGATGGGACTGCAAGCCCTGCCTGCCCTGAGGCCAATCTCATGTCGGAATGGGGATGAAGCTGGTTGCTTTGGAGTGGGACATCTCTCTCCAGGTGTTTAAGCTGTGGGTTGGGCTTCTGTTGTTGGTGAAAGAAGTCTGTCGCCTGCTATTGCTGTTTGAATCTTCTTTACTCAGCGTTTGCTTTATTTGTTGGCAGCAAGGGAAGCTCTGTATGCAGTCTTGGAGGAGGTGCCCACTGAAGAACATGTAGATCCACGGGTTACAGCAACTGTTCAGGCTGGCCAGCAGAGCCGTAACAGTAGTCGCAGTGTTTTCAGAATCTGGGGAGTGGGAGAGAAAGCTGTTTAATCATCAAAAGAACATTTGCACCATTCAGTCAATTGCTTCATTAACCATTGGATTTATTTTCCTGAATATTCTAGTTCTAAAAGTTGAGCTGCAGCATTTGAAATGAATAATGAGAACATAATCAGTAAAGGTCTTATTTATGTAAGGCTGCCATTGAAGTCAATGGGACTTTCTCTGAACAGACTTCAAAAAGCTGTGACAGAATAAGTTATGGGGTAATCCATCCAAAATAATGATTTAGTCACATTTCCACTGATGTGTATCCATGTGTTGATAAGCTCCTGCTTTAAATACTGAAAAGTTTTTATCCAGACCCTGGGAGACAATGGCAAAATTCCCACTGCTTTCAATAACACTGAATTTTGCTGTATATATCTACAAGCTGAAAAGTATTGAATGCTCAATTAACTACTGGATCGTCCATCAAGTCTGGGTTTCGGAGGTTGAACAAATTTTACTTAAGGGAAAAATGGGAATTAACACTATGGCATGAAAAAACTATGTTGTTCTACCTTCAATAACTAGTCAATAGATCAAATACTCTAAATATGTATTTAGTCTAATCAATTATTAGGGACTTTTCTTTGTAAATATTGACTCTTCAAAGAAGTATAATTACTGTGTTATGCAGTGCCACAGACTTAAAGAATCTCTTCAAACAAACCTATCAAATACCCATCTGTTCACTTAGATTTAATTTCCTTTGAAGTAAAAAAAAAATCTATTTGTTTACTGCAAGTCTTTATTTCTTTCTAGAGACCTGCATTATAGGCTTGACTTTAGTCCCATATTAGAGGCAATCAGCACTCTCACTACAGTAAGTGATAATTTGGGGATTTTTAAAAAATCAAGAAATTATGGATTCCAACATCTTGATTTGCTGCTCTCTCATTATGAGGAAACAGAATATATGTTACTATGCTGCCTGTTATTATCTATGTGATTAAACTCACCAATTTTTTTCAGCCATCTATAACAGCAGGACAGATATCTCCAAAATCTAAATTGCCACTGATTCATGAAAACCGGTGACTTGACTAAAGGAGCTACTCAGAGGTGGCTGCCTTGCTGAGAGGAAGGGTTCAGGGCGTGCTCAACCCTATCATTAGACAACAGATATAGGAACGAAGAAGTAATAAGTTCTCTGCTCATGTAACTGCACCGACATGTACGTGTGTATGCTTCACAACAATACTAAACATTTCTGAAAGTTTTCTTATCGGCAGCTTCAAACGGACGAAAATGTTGCTGATTCAAATTACGGCAGCAAAAATTCCGGTTTCCATCTACTCGTTTTGCTCGGGATGAGAAGGCTGCGGCTGCTGCTTCTCTCCGGAGGCGCAGCTGCCCCCAGCAGCCGCTCGGGCTGCTCCCGGGACAGGCCGACCCGAGCGCCGCGGCCGCCGCCGCTCCCGGGGCCACCAGGTCCGGGACCGCGAGCGGTGCCGGCGGGACGGCCCCGAGGGCGGCGGCGGCCCAGGGCTGTCTCTCCTCCCCGCGCAAGGCCGCTCACCGCTATTACCCGGCGGGAGAGGGACCCGTCCGGGGCCGGGAGGGCGCGCCTCGGTCCCTTCTCCGCTTCCGCGGCCCGTGTCCCCCACGGTCAGCTCAGGGCTGGGCAGCGCCCCGGGACAGCCGGCTGCGCCCCCGACGCGTGCGGGGCGGCCGCTGGGGACAAGCGGCGGCGTCACCTACCGACCCAGGGGAAGCGCTGGTCCCAGACGGACCACATCTGGATGGTGAAGAAGGGCGCCCAGCAAACGACGTACACCGAGACGATGACGAAGGTCATCTTGACGGTGCGGATCTTGGCGCGGGAGATGGTTTTGACGTTGCTGACACAGGGGGCGAGCAGCAGCCCCCGTCGCGGGCTACCACCACCACCTGCCCGCCGCCCGCCACCCGCTGCTGCCGCCTCCCCCGGGCGCGTCTTGCCCCGGGCGTTGCGCCAGATGTGGTAGCAGATGAAGCCGTAGCAGATGATGAGAATGAGGACAGGCGCGATGAAGATGCCGCCGGTGATCCAAGTGATGTAGGCGCGGGGCCCCCAGGGCATGATGAAATGCGCCCAGCAGTCGTAGACCTGCGAGCCGCGCTCCACTTCGCTGAGGGAGAAGATGAAGTACTGCGGGGTGCTGAGCAGCAGGCTGAGCGCCCAGGCCGCCGCGATCATCCCGTACGAGCGCTTGGTGGGCTGCTGCAGCGTCTTCAGCGGATGGCAGACGGCGATGTAGCGGTCGGCGGTCATGGCCACCAGCATGTACGCCGAGGCGAACATGCCGAAGACCTGCAGGTGCTTGACGACGCGGCAGAGCCCGTCGGGGCCGTGGAAGCGGTGTGTCACCTCCCAGCAGAGCTGGGGCAGCACCTGGAAGAAGGCCACCACCAGGTCGGCCAGGCTGAGGTGGCGGATGAAGAGGTGCATACGGGACGCCTTGCGCGGCGTGCGCCGCAGGGCCAGCAGCACGCTGCCGTTCCCCACCACCGCCACCGCGAAGGTGACGGCCAGCACCGCGATCTCCAGCTTCGCCAGCTCCTCGTCCCGCCCGAAAGGGTCCCAGCCTCCCAGGCTGCCGTTCGGCGACCCCGACCACGCCTCGGGACTGGGGCTGCTGCCGCCGCCGGGCTCCGCCGCCCGCCACCGGCTGCCGTTCCCGGGCGAGGGCAAAGCCCGGGGGGAGCCGGCGCCGCCGGCGAGGCGCATGGAGGGGGCTGCGCGGTGGGGCCCGGCCCGACCCTGGCACGTCCGCTCGCCCGCCGCCTCCCCGCTCCGGTGGCCCGGAACGCCGGGCCAGGTGCCTTTATCCCCCGGCCTCGGGAGGCGAGGCGAGGGGGAGCTCCCGCGCCAGTGGCTGCCCAGCGCCTGACGCCAGCCCCCTCCTTCCCCCGGCAGCCGCCGCCGCCCGCTCGCCCCGCTACGGGACCGGGGCCGCTCCGCCCAGACAGCGCTGCGCCGGGGGGAGCAGGGACCGACACCCTCCCGGCCCGGGGCAGGGGGAAGGGCTTCTCGGGGCCGAACGGTGCTCCCGGAGAGCTCCCTCACGGTCAGGTAAAGCAGCGCTTATAACTGAGAATAAAATTGCCGTAATCACGCAGAGCAAATGCAGGTCTGTCAGCATCAGCCTGCAAACCCCGATCTGGCGTCTAGCCAAGGCAAAGTGACTCGTCGGTAAGAGGTGCCGGTTTGGTCCTGAGAGATCCCGTCTGGGCCTTTGGCATTTCACTGTCGTGCTGGGATCAGCCCCGGCAAAGTAAATTATTAGAAAAAGTAGTGCAGAGTTTGAAAACAACATAATGTTTCTGAAGGTTCCAGGACTTCATCTCGGACAATAAATGTCATCCAGGCCTTAGCAAAGGTCTAAACGACACGTTTCTGCAAGTACAAGCAAAATCTCCACACTTACTGGAGTTTCTGGCAGTGGGTCATTGAAATTCTGGTTTTAAACATGGTTTAGCTGAAGAGCTTTCCTGCTCTTGGTAGAGTGAATGGACGTGGTAAAATTTTTGATCCCATTGCCATGAGTGTGGATTATATCCTGATTTCACTGGAACCTGAATTTCACTCTTCATTTAGAAACTCCTTCCTTCAGCCACAAAAAAGTGCATAAGATCACAACAAAGAAATACTGTGTTAGATGCCAGCCTTACTTTGTTTTTAATAAAACTCCCTAGGTCTCCTCATGGATGATTACAGTTAAATTCAGTTACAAAAATATGTGGTTTTACAGGGAGAAGAAAAAACGGGGAAGAATGAAAGATTAAACTTATTTGATTAAAAAGATATTTCCAAAAATTTTGGCTCCAGAAGAGTTTTAAAGTTTAAAATACAAGATTGATAGGCTTCTGAACATGTTAGCATTGTGCAAGGCTTTATCCCAAGCTTTTTGCCAGTTTCTGGGCTTGTTAGTCTCTGAGAGGGTATGTGCACCCACCCCAGTCTGTCACTACCCTTCCTTTGACTGGGGATCGGTGGCAGGAGTTTAGGAGGACACTTGATCTTACAGTGGAAATAGTTGTCATGAGCTTTCCATCTAAAAGCTCCAAACCCTCCCGAAACCTGGATATACAGACAATAAATGTGGCTATCCTAAGTTCCTAGAAAACTTATTTCTTTAAATATGCCATTGGTTCAAAACCTGATTTTTACGAACAGTCCAGTGCACTGTTCACAGCTTAGTGCCTATTTATTGTATTAGACCTGGGAAACTGGTGAGTGTGACTACATGTTTCAGGTCAAATAGAGAGGGGAAATTAAAGCTGCATATCACAGATCTCACAACACCACTACCAAGGCTTCTTTCACATTCTTTGCCTGTCTCTCTGACACGCTTTACAGGAGTTGAACATTACATAAATGGACACTGTTACTCAGGAAACTCTGCTAACAGATTTTCTGCTGTGCAAACTATGAGAGGATCATAAAGCTCTATTCACTGCCGGGTATGTCATCCATTAACAGAAGAGATGATATTTAGGTTTGACAGAGACAGAGCCAGCCAATAAGATAAACGTGGTTGTATTAGTTCAGGGTACTGAGAATTTGTCAAGCCCACATCAGCTCAGAAATACTCCTTTTCCAACCCGTATTTCATTCCTCTGAATGGCATTTATAAGAATATTTCCAGAGCACTGTGCTGGAGATTTGCCTGAATGTCATTGCACAAGGCTGTACCTAGTGATTACATGCAATGTTAAGCATGATACTGACAGTAATTTTTACTGTGTTTTACTCCATCAGACAGAAGCAATCTAGGGCTAGTCTTGATGTATTTTTTTGTTTCACTCCCCAATTTAGTCAATATCGATGTTTTTATAGATAACATACCTAACGAGGCTGTTGCAAATTCCTTTGTTTCAACAAACCTAGCTAAGTAGTAGAGAGTTTTATTTATATCTAGTAGTTAAAAAATACCCTCCAGACAAATTCAGGACTCCTAAGGTTTCTATACAAGTTTAATCAGTATCTAGTCTGATCTTGTTTTCTTAATTCTAACAGTATTGGTGTTCTTCAAATTAATCAATACTTGTAAAATATCCTTCCAAGGAGAAAAATTGCCACTGAGAAGGCTGATAGAGGAAACTAACATTTTTGCCCTGTGATTCACCTGGAGTTCAGCTTGGAGCTGAACTCTCAGTAAAGAAAATTGAGATCGCTGTTACAATAAAGCTTTATTTGTTCTCACTAAGCCCACAGCTTTCTAGAAAACTAAGAAAGACAAGGGTTTCTAGCATGTTCTCTGCTGCCATACAAGTTTCTGTAAAAGTGCTTGAAGGCTGACCAATGTTTTTCTGAATGTTGAATTCGTTGAAGACTGAATGGCTTCTGTAAGGTACTCAAAAACCCAACTGGAACATGATCCAGCATGTTGCCAAATGCAGCTGTTTTCCGTTCATTCCTTGCTGTCGTGGTGGTAACTTTACCTGCAGACTTAGCCTCTTTCTCCATGGCAAAAGAAATGCTCTGAGTAAGTCAAAGTCTCAAGATTTTAATCCTGGGAAATTGATGATTATTTGTATTCTGCAAGATAACTTTTAAACAAAACCAGGGGGTCTTTCAGCATAATCTTCATCGGGAAAACTGATGGTTTGGAATTGCAGCTACTCATAGTCAAACTGTGGTTTTCTGCCAGGTTTTGTGAAGAGTTGCTCTAGCCATTAGAGTTGCAAAAATCAATGTAAGCAAAAAAAAATCAAGCTTTTAAAATAAATTCCTCATGCAGGATAAGGGTTAAAGCACTGCTAAAAAAAGAGGTCTGTTTATTTGTAGAGAATTCAGCTGCCTTGTTAAAAAGCACATAAAACATCTACATAGATATGAACAGCTGTCTCCTGCAATCTGTCTCCAAGTTCAAAGTATCTGCAATGCTCCATTTGACTGACACTATTTAGTAAATAAGGATGAGTTTCATAGGCTTTCCCAGAGAGCCACAAGACTTAGATGCTGCAGATCCCAACCTTTAAATTCACAGCTATGGGAAGCTATTGGAATTCAAGCATAGGAAAAAGCCCATGTGTTGAGTGAGGGACTACTAAAAGCTGGGGTCACCAGGGAGGCAAACAGACACATCACTCATTTACCATCCCTGTGAAGGAAATGTCACCTGGAGGCAGGTGGGAGCACACAAAGCCCACAAAGCAGACTCCTGAAAAAATGCCTTGTTGGCCCTCTGTTGCTCTAGCTTTTGGGCTACCAGAGCAAAACCAAGTGAAGAACTGCCCCAGACTGCCTTCAAAACAGATTACAAGTCTGAATTTAGGATTCTGAAAAGGCTGTAGTACAAGACCAAGAGATAAGTGATCCTAAGGGCAAGCTCCTGCTCCGGAAAACACAAAATTAGGAAAGCATCCATAAGAGACAGAAATTCAATGTTAGCCCTCAATATTCAGTTTGCAAAAGCCCGGTTCCGTGTCTGGAAATGTCTGTAAGTGGCTAGGAAACAAAGAGCTTTAAGGTTATGCCCCAAGTTTTCCTTTGCTTGTTAACTGAAAGCATAATTAGATTCTGGTATTTGTATACACAGGAAGTCATGTCTGGCCGTCCCTGTCATACTGCATTTCTTTTCGTGATGGCGTGTCGTGGTTTAAACATAGTCAGCAACTGAGCACCAACAGCTGCTTGCTCAGTCCTCCCCAGTGGGATGGGGGAGAGAATCAGAAGGGTAAAAGTGAGAAAGCACATGGGTTGCAATAAAGACATTTTTATAGGTAAAGCAAAAGCTTTATACACAAGCAAAGCAAAAGAAGAAATTCAGTCACCACCTCCCACAGGCAGGCATGTGTTCAGCCATCTCCAGGAAAGCAGGGCTCCATCACGCATAGCGGTGACTTGGGAAGACAAATGCCATCACTCTGAACATCCTGCCCTTCCTCCTTCTTTCCCCAGCCTTATATGCTGAGCATGAAATCACATGGGTGGGATATCCCTGGGGTCAGCTGGGGCCACCTGTCCCGCCTGTATCCCCACCCAACTCCTTATGCACCCCCAGTCCGCTCACTGGTGGGGTGTCCTGAGAAGCAGAAAAGACCTCAACTCTGTGTAAGCACTGCTCAGCAGTAATAAAAGCATCCCTGTTATCAACAATGTTTCCAGCATAAATCCAAAACATAGCCACATACAAGCTACTGTGGAGAAAATTAACTCTACTCCAGCCAGAATCCGCACATGGGGGCTGACTGGGGTATTCGGGTAGTACTGGAGGGGAACCTGTGCAGTTAAATGTCACCAGAAGAAGAATGCTGACCTTTTCCTTTTGCCTCTTTCCTTGCATCCTTTGTTGATCTGGTTGACAGCAGTGAGGGCCTTCAGGACGCGGAGTTCAACCATTCCCCTGAAAAAATGTTAACACAGCAGCTTGTCTGGATTTCAAGGCAGTGAAGGAAATGGGCATTTGAAGGCTTGATTGGCCTTTGCGTGTTTATAGCCTTGTGGAAGGAACATAACAAAACAACATGGTGAAAGCTCCTACCTTTCCCCATTGAATACGTTGATCAGACTTTCAACACATCCAAGGCACAATAAAAATCTGTGTGAGACAGTTTAACTAGAGCCTCAGCCAGCAGATCTCTCACTAAATCTGAAGGGTTAAAGTCATTAGAACATAAATCCATAGAATCATTCAATGCTGTCATTAGCAGAATAAGAAAAACTTAGAACTGAGTTTCTTCACATTATACCTACCTGGTATAGTGTGAAATTGTAGTAATCTCAGACTTTCCAGACCTGAAAAAGACTTAATATCCATTTTGCAGTTCTACAGATATTGCTTCAGCGTTTTTGCTTTAAGCATATAATCAGAGTTTTACCTCTCAGTTCTCTTATTTCAGAGATGTAAAATGTTCTTTGTTCCTTGAACCAGTTTCTAAATTACTCCTATCTAGAATTTCATTCCATCTGCAACCTGCTGTGGTGGGCTGATGCTGGCTGGATGTCAGGTGTCCACCAAAGCCATTCTATCACTCCCATCCTCAGCCAGACAACAGACAGAAAAATATAAGGAAAAGTGGTGGGTCAGGATAAGGACAGGGAGAGATCACTCACCTGTTACCATCACAGGCAACACAGACTCAACTAGAGGAAATTTAGTTTAATTTATTACCAATCAGATCACAGTAGGATAAGGAGAAACAAAACCAAATCTTAAAAACACCTTCCCCCCCACCCTTCTTCTCAGGTTTAACTTCACTATAGAATTCTCTACCTCCTCCCCACCCGAGGCACAGGGGGATGGGGGAAGGGGGCTGCAGTCCATCGCACACCTCTGCTGCTCCTTCCTCCTTGGGGGCAGGACTCCTCACACTCTTCCCCTGCTCCAGTGTAGGATCACTCCCATGGGAGACAGTTCTCCATAAGCTCCTCCAATATGAGTCCTTCTCAGTTCAGGAATTACTCCAGTGTAGGTCCCTTTACGCAGTATGCAGTTCTTCAAGAACAGAGTGCTCCAGGATGGGTCCTCCTTGGGGTCACAAGTCCTGCCAGTAAACCTGCTTCAGCATGGGCTTCCCGTGGATTCACCAGCCATTCACTGCTCTGGAGTGGGGTCTTCCACAGGCTGCAGGTGGCTCTCTGCTCCATCATGGACCTCCATGGGCAGCAGTGGGACAGCCTGTCTCACCATAGCCTTCACCACAGGCTGCAGGGAAATTTCAGCTCCAGCACCTGGAGCACCTCCTTCTCCACTGACCTTGGTGTCTGCAGATTTGTTCGTCACATATTCTTATTCCCATCTCTAGCTGCTGTTCCAGTGGGGCTTTTCCCCACTTCTTAACACATTATCCCAGAGGCACTACCAACAGTTGCTGATTGGCTTGGCCTTGGCCAGCAGCAGGTCTGTTTTGGAACCACCTGGCACCGGCTCTGTGGGACACAGGGAAGTTTCTGGAAGCTTCTCACAGAGGCTGTACTTCCCATCCCCCCTTACCAAAACTTTGTCGCACAAAGCCAATACACCTGCTGTTTCTATCACTGTGTTAACACCTATCTTCCTTATGCCTTTTACGAGTTTTGATTTATCTAAGGGCAATTTAATAATGACTCTTGCATTCTCTCCTAGTTAACATACACTATGCCAAGCCAAAGGAAAATATTTCATAAAATTTGGTGGCAAAAGTAATCAGTATAAACAAACTGAAACAAAGTTTAAGGATTATTTCTGTGATACCTTCTCAGAAAGTACTTGACATAGTGAGATGCAACTCTCTTAAAAAAATTATAGTACTAATAAAGGTTGTGTTCAGGCATTTAAAGTAGTAGGAAGGTATACAGAAAATTTATGCATAATGATTTTTCTGAGGGATTTAGCTGCAACTGACAGTGGCACTATCAACTGATTCTAGAAAATGGTGAATTTGTGTAAAAGCTCATCATTGTACAAAATTGCTTTATTTATCCCAGAACTATGCCAAGAACCAAAAGCGTATTGTGTTCGAGAATACACAGCTTCATAATTCTAATTGAAAGACAAAGCCACTTAACATTTATGGAACAAAAGTAATAATGCTTCTGTTTATGACAAAATTTATCTTAGTAGCTATCATTAGGAAATATGTTCCAAAGCAGCTTAAAATTAATTAGGTTTGAAACTGTATGCATGTCATTTTTCTCATGTGATCATTTTGAAGAGCCTGCAGATATGCAATATTGGTGGTTGATGCAAAATACTGATGCAACCATTATGTAAAGAAAACACCTCTCAGATGTTTTGTACTGAAAATACTGTGGCAGCTGAATTCTCACTACCTTGGTAGTTCAGGGTGCTATCATCACAGTTATTTTCCCACAGCATTCCTGAGAATCAGGATCCAGTTTTTATCAGGCTGGAGAAGGTGCAAGTGCCAGCAAGTCTTATGGATGCTTATACACATTCATTTCTCCAGTTTCTACAGGACTATCCTTTGTGAGACTGTTCTCTCCATATAAAACCCAATCCTAATTGGAAGAAAACTGGCTAAAAATATTTTAACCAAAATGCTTCTTCATTAGAATGCCAATTTAAGAATATTGAAGGCTGCAGGTGTATTGCTCTCTTTTACCTGAGCTGTGGCCTGCAACATGTTCAACATGAAGAAGAAATAAAGAGCATATTCCCCACCTATTTCCAGTGTGTCTTCTCTTACCATGTCTCCTGTCCCTATCTGAGCCAGCAACAAGCTGGAAATGCTGATAGAACAGGCTCTTTTCTGTTTAGGCCTCTCCAGAGAGAAAGCAAAATAAAGAGTGATATTGAGGAAGGCTGAGAAGAATCAGACATGGACAGTCAGAAAAAAGAAAGCTGAAACACAGGTTAGGAAGGTAGGCTGATTTTGGAGCTGTCTGCAGGGTAATGTGTGAGCATGTGAAAGGAGAATCCAGGCAGTGTGAGGAGAAGCAAGTCTGTGTCTGAGGCATGGCCAAGAGATGCTCTGGTGCCCCAACCTTAGTTTCACACACTGATGAGGTAGATTTAGGGAGTTGAAGAAGACCAATAGAATAAAGGGAAAAAGAGTGAATGATCGATGGTATTTAGATGGTGCACTGAGTATCTTGGCTGCTGATTTCATTGTGGGTTTGTTTGGTTTTTTAAACACATGTGGGTACAGATTGATAGTTAGCAGTCCTAGATCAAATATGGCCTGACTTTTGTGTAGGTATCCAAGTTGCTGTTGCATAAATTGTATCGTGGCAAGTACTTAGACAGGGAGAACTTAGTGATATTAATTACTGCAGCCTCAGGGCCCCTTGAGGTATTCTTGCTTTATACATTAATCTAATTTGGTTTATAATTTTTACTCCAAACAAGTTCTCTACCTGGCAGTTTTAAGCAGACTCTCTTTGCACTTCCCTTATCATCGTATTTAGCAGCTTTATATCATATAACATTTCACTCGTTCCTTTTATGACCAAAGGAAAATTTTTATGCTTCTAAGATAAAGAAGGATAATAAAGCAATAAATTTTAGGGGATAGGAGGTACTAACAAGCTGGCTAGCATGACATGAGAGGAAAAGCATTTCCATGAGATATAGCCAAGGTATAAGCCAAAGTATATAATTTTATGTCTAATGAATAAACATTTTTAATGGTTTCTGGGTAAGTTTTGCCATTACATTGCTTATGCTTGACTTGCCAATAGCAGGATTAGTAAACCATGTGAAATGGCTTTTTTGGACTAGAGAAAACAGGTTTTATATTTTAATTTTCTGTCAGCTATACAGGGAAGAACAGAGATGTTTGCAGTAGGGTAGCTAGATCGAGATCACACTCACAGCAGAGGAGTAAAGAAAATTTGGAAGGGAATTCTACAGCTAGAATCCAATACATGGAGTTTTTCTGAAGCTTTCTTAGACTCCTAAGGGTGTTTATATATAAACCTTTTCAAAAGGAAAGAAGAAGAAGCTTTTCTTTATATTTCTCCAGAACTAAAAATGAAATAATCATAGAACTGATTGTTATGGAAGGCTTCCATTAGTGTTTGCTTCCAGTGGTCTTTCCTGAATGCCTGTATCATTTACGGAAAAGTAAATGGCACCATTTCATACTGGTTGTGATTTTCTTTAAATCTTTTCTAACTGGTATGGAAAACACTGTGTTACATATTTCATCTAGGGAAGCCATGGGAATTACCAGGAGAGCATGTGTAAGGAAGGATGTAGTACACATTCAAATACAACAACGTCCAGAACAAGCCTTCAAGCATTGCACTAGTTAACTTAATGATATTGCAAACACAGGAACAGCAGTACAACACGTGATCCAAAGCCACATTTGTGCTTAAATTCTTACGTAGTTTAGAGCTTGAATAAATTTGGTATGCTGTATGAAAGTAAGTTCTTCAACATTACGGACTTTGTGTTTAAATTGGCTGCTGTTGCTGTATTTCAGTCCTTCCCGTCCCCTGTCTACAATGTAGGAACAAAGTCTTATAATACATTTGTAACACCTATGCCTCTACTTGTAAGAATCGTGATTTTCTCTAAATTCTTTCACCTTCAACAGTATGGGTCTTAATTATCTTATTATCTCAAGGGAGTTCTAGGAAATGCTTGTCCCTGTTTTGAACAAGGGACTGTAGATGTACTGTAGACAGCCAAAATAGTATTGACTTGTAGATTAATTAAGCAATACAGGCTTCCACAGCTTCATTATGTGCTTTTATGTTCACATCTTTTAGTTCATCTATATGCAAGAACTTTGATTTTAAAGTGCATGTTGCAAAAATGTTGCCTGATTGCTCTGCATGAAGAGGAAAATTCTCTCTCCCATTACCAGGTTTACTTAGCAGCAAAAGCTTTTTTCTGAAAGGATTTAGTTAATCTGCAGAATGAGACATTTCTTCCATAGTAGGAGGAAACAGATAAAATTATGTTGGACTATACAGATCTCTTTAAGCTTTCTGGAACCAAATGATAAGACATTCGCCAAGGAGCTGTTGTGCATAATGCAGAGTACTGTGAAACAAGCAGGTACACAGGGCAATAGGAAGGAACAGAATGGGATTTAATACAAGCTGAAGTCTTAGTGGCTTTGTTTCACTTCCAAGAAGTGAATCGAATTTTTCCCCAAATGCATTGGGATGTATGGATACAGAAAGAACCTTGGCATAACAGGCGATTGCACAGGATACAAAGCTAGGCAGACTGAGCCTCCCCATGTATGTTCTGTCTAACATCTGCTAAGGAACATTGCAGATTTCCTTATGACACTGTGATCATATCCAAAGGTTTTTTATGAGAACTCGAGAAAATTAATTTCCTCAAAATTAATAAATGTTTACAACCATTAAAATAAATGCATGCAGCATTTCCTCTTTGCTTATTTTTCATTGATTCCTTATCTTTCTGGGTTTTTAACAAAAAACAAACCCAAAAAAAGCACTATACAAGGACTTGGAGCAACTTGTATGTGCCTTGAAGATGCCACAGGAGAGGCCTCCTGCACTTTGCAGAAGAATATGTAGAATAGACCGAGAGTTTTGAATTGCTATCTCTTACTTATCATCTGTGCACTGAATCAAGACAGCAGTGGGGCAGGTGTCTAAATGCTCCTGTAGAACAGAGATGCTTTCCCACATTAGGAGCTCTGGTACCCAGGCCCTACATAAATGCTGTTTATTTTTTTAAAGCAACACCATACAGTAGCTAAGAAGCACTGTAGGGATAAAACACTTTTTTAGAGATGAAATCGTTTAGAGATGTGAACTATTTGCCAGAATGACACATGCCTAACATTCTGGGGACTGAGACAAATTTAGAAGTATAGCATCCCAATTATTTTCTTGTGTCTAATTCATATAAGTGACGTTTGAGTTAATAAGTAAGTGAAGTCTGTCCTGCTTGTACTGTGCATTTTGCAGAATTCAAGTTTTGTTTTAAAAATAAAAACCACATAGATTTTGTAGGTATGAGAACATATGCTATTCAGGCATGGGATCTGCATTATTAACTGAATCTGGAGATATAACAGTGTAACAGTGGATCTGAGAGAAAAGAGTTTCTCTTTAAAGACTCCAAATCTGGAACCCATTTGTGACTTCAAGGGGCAATATACTCGCATATAACTCTTTTACTAAGGGATAACAAGCTGTTTCTGTTGAAATCCATTTTCAGGAGGGAATAAACTGTGCTGCAGCAGAGGAAATGCAGGGGTGACAGGAGGAGAAACAAGAAACAGGAAAGAGGGAACAGAAGAAATGAGGAAAGATCAAACTCCATTAAGACAATATTGCCCATAATGATGAAATATCTGGTGTTTTGGCTGCAATCATCAAAGGATAGAGGAGAGGTAAGATTTGTAGGTGATATCACTACTAATGATTTGTATCAGTTGCTTTAATGAATCTTACTACCTTTGCCTTCTAATGTGGCCTCTGGTACTGACAACCACCAAAGTTTTCTGTCAGAAAGTTTGGTTGTCTTGGGTTTTTGCTTATTGGCTTTTGTTTGTTGGAAGTCCATTAAGGAAATGTTCACTCCTAATTTTTCAGGGTTTCATGGAAAATCCTTTAATCTAAATCCCTCAAACTTTTCATTTTTCTGTGAAAAACCTAACACTGCTTGCAGGAGAAAACATCACTAACAATTAATGGGTTTTTTGCTGAGTGATTTTAGTACATATAATACTACATTGAACATGACCATATTTTTCAAGCAAAAATATTAAAATATGAACTACTAACTTCACTGAATAAATGGAATTATTTTCTACCCTAAAGAACTGCCCTGGCTGACAACAACTTCTCTTCTTATTACCTAACTGCTGAACTAATTTGTAATGATTTCCTGCCACTGCCTCAGAAGAGAAAAAGTTATGGAGTAAGGGGAATCACACTAAATGTACCCTGAGTCCTGTGATAGGGATCCCACTGGTGGGAGCTGCACTGCAGCTTTACGAAGTCTCCTACAGTAAGTACAACAGATGAAGTAAAACATGCTGAAGAGTATTTCAAAGAATGACCAGATATGCCTCCAAGGTGCTGTCCCCACTGAGCACAGGGAACAAACTCAGATGGATGCTTTGATCCCCCAAACAAGACTGAATCCATCAGGCACCTCTACTTTGCTCAGGGTTACCCCAAAGGCAGGAAGTTACTTGGCATCTCTTCTCCAGTCAAGGCAGGTGATATTCTAAGCCCCAGCCATCCTCCAAAGATACTGAGGGTCAGAACCAGCTTTATCTGGACTTTGTGGAAGTTCTGAAGCCCTGGCATACCAGAGAGGGAATGTCTACCTGCCATTCATTATCCAGAAGCAAGATGTGGTACCCTCTGGTTCATAGTCTAGGGAAGACAAGACTCAGAAGTGGGTTTCCCTGAACTACTCAGCTGAAACTTTTATGCAGAGGCCACACAAAATTGTTGGTTGCTGTGGCAGAGCTTTTGAGGCAGGAAAAGCTGCAGAGGAGGCTGCAATAGTAATCAGAGAGCACAATGAAGCAATGTCAGAGGTGCAGAACTCAAAGGATCCTGGAGTACATCTAGGCACAAAGTAACTCAAAAAGCTAACAATAGCCCACACAAATCTTGTCTTACACAGAGGGGACAGGAAATATTTTTTGAATTTGCTTTTATTATGTAGTTCAGACAGGCATTGCAGAAAGTGTGAAGAGAGCAAATAGTAGCAGGCAGGAATTTCTGGAAGCAGGTGGGGAATGAAAAGTGAAGAGTCTAATGGAAAAGCGGGGATGGAGGTGGGCAGCAAGAAAATGCTTGTCAAAACTACAGCAGAAGTAGGACACAGCAAGGTAAGGAGAGGTTAAGATTGTGCATGTCAGGAACATGGACGGGAGAGAAAACAGATCTATTTCCTGACTCTTCTTAGGGTAAGGCATGATGATATCATGGCTTCTGTTGCAGTGTTTTCTAGGGCTGTGATGGCAACAGATGGCTTCATGTACTTCTAGATGGTGTCTGTTGCTGAGATGAGGGGGGAAAGTGAGGTCAGAGTAGGTGCACAGGGCCTGGAAGACATTAGTGATGCTTCTGCTATGAGGTGCTTCCACAGATTGTTAGGGCATTAGCAGAGACCACAACATGTCTGTATCCCAGGGTCTATGTCCAGCTGCCCAAAGCTCTGTTCCACTGAGATCATGAAGGATGCAGGATCAATTTCAATGTGTGAGTGGCCTGGGTTCAGAAGTGTTTAGGACTCTTGCCAGGGTCACTGTCAAGTAGACACGTAGTTTGGATGCAGCTACCTCAATTTGGAGGCAGCAATTTTCAGTATACAGACAAAGCTTGCCTTTTGGCCATATGGTCAGAAATCATTGTCAGGCTCCCTCTGGTTATGAATCTGGTTATAGACATGGTCTTCTTGCAGGCAACTGAGTTTATCTGGGAAAGAATCAACCTCTACTCCACCACCTGGATGGTTTGATCTCCTCTCTGCAGTTCCCTGCATTGATCACCTGTATATGGGCCTCCACATTCATTCTGCTGGCTCTAACTGAGTTCTGTCATCACCTATGAAAAAGCATTACCTTGAATTTCTCATCACCTTTGTCCCTTTAGAAGTTGCAAAGGGGTTAAAACAGCTTAGTGACTGTAAGCTCTGCTCTGTAACTCATTGATATTACTGGTAGAGCCTGGAGAGAAAGTGACAGCAATGTGTGTACATACGGTGGGGCACTACAGCAGCAATGGCAGTGGAAAGCATTGCCTTACTTGAGAACATCCTTTCAGACCCTATGAAAACACAAGCAAGAAGGGAAAGAAAGAATACTTTGTGAATGGCAGGTGAAGGTCAGGTGCACATGCCTACAACACACACCCACACTTACTCTCTCTTCTGTTCTGTTTGACACATTGATCGTGGAAATGTGTGCAGGACTCCACTCACAGGGAGAAAGTCTGCCGGACCAGAGGGAAAATACTTATTCCAAGAAGACAACGTTTCATGTCCTTCCCTTGCTTTTTATGTAGGATTATGATAGCCTCTCAGCATTAAAATAAACTGAAATGCTTCAAGGCAGTGCTATTTAAATTAAAGTTAATTTTATCTTCCTGTGCTGTGGAATAAGCAAGTATTTACCAGTACTCTAGGTAGAAAAGAGCTAAGATGAAATATGTTCTTTGTGTGTAGAAACCTCTTTCTGCATCAATAAATATAGCAAAGCCAATGCCTGCCATGTCCTAAATTCTTACACAGGTTTCTGCTTTCCATCAATTTCAACAGATTCACTGACACCCAAAGGCTTTGTTATAAGGGTTGTTAACTGCCACAGTAATGGGAGGCAGAACCATCCATTATCCAAATGACTTTGCAGAAAAGCACTAACTGATATTTTAATTCCCCTACCTTTATTCCTGGCCATCTTCCAGTTCTGCATGAGCACCTTCAACCCAGGTTCCTGGAGCTGGAAATGCACCTGCAGTTTCAACACTATTCTAGACTATTAACACTTATGACTTGGAAGATTTTAATTAAAATTTCATATTAATAATACAAAACACAAAATGGTTTGTTACTGAAGATAATTTCACACAAATGTAGACAGTTTCACACAAAAATTCTTACATTTTCTTCCACTAGTCTTCACTTCTCCACCACCACCAGAAATGATGTAACGTTCAGTTTTATGCTATATAGTAGATACGGGAAACATGAATGTCTCCCTCCTTATCATTCCTTGGCCTGTAGCTCCTGGCTAAATCACCCATTTCCCTCTTCTGCCCTCAGGCAGTATAAACAATTTCCCTGCACTCTTTGCTGGGATCCAAGAAACAAATGATCAACAGAAGCTTAAATCTATCACTAGCATATTTGGAGATAGAATGCACAAGATATGGCCTGCATACTTGTCCCAAAGAAAAATGGGGCTTAAGTTGTGACTAGCACCATTGCTGGAAGAAGAAATTTCCCACCTTCAGATCTTAGGCATGGAACATGTTTAAATCACAAAATACAGAGAATTTACTGGAGATCTCAGTAAAGAGCATCTCGCAAAACATCAGGGCTCCTATGCACCTGGAGAAGGAAACTTTCACCCAAAAGTCCATCCGAAGGCAGAAAGACTCTGCATTGTGTTGAGGGGGAGGAGCTGGGTGATCCTTCTCCCCAGACAGCATACAGCACCAGGAGATCTATCAGAGAAACTGCTCATGAGGTGGAAGGAGAATCGTAAAAAGAGCAATAAACCCACATGTTCTTTCAAATGTTCCTGAAGTCTTGCAGAAGCACTTGGGACCTGGCTGCAGTGACACTTCTTTATGTCACCTGGGGTTCTGCCTGTGTCCAGCCAAGGATGCAGCAAATGTTACCCATTCGCCATCAGGACTGGCGTGCAAGAGATCTTTTCAGCTGATTTGGTTGGAGCTGTGGGTTTTACTCTTCCTGATGCCTCTCATGCTTACTTCCTTTGGTGAAATTAAGGCTTCACATGCAGAGTGTATCACCTGTACCTCCAGAATCAACCTAGTCCAGTGAACAGGACTGTGTTCTCCCCTTCCCCCTTGCACACCTCTTCATCTGCTTTGGGGGGATCCTGCACTAAAGTTTGTGATCAGAGATGACAGAATTAAATTCCACAAGCTTTAAAAGAAACTTTAGAAATGCTGGACCATTCCTATCCTCATTTGTCCATGACTGTGTTAAAATATTCAGTTTACACAGTGTTCAGCATTGGTGCCTGTCAGACCTGAAGGTTCTGCTTGCTTATCCAGATATCAAAAGCAAAAGGTAGAACACCCTGGGCACTTGTACTATACTGCTGCCTTGCAGTATATCTAGTTGTCTTTCATTTATGTAGGAAACCTATTTAAATTTGATGCACCCTTTCTATTTTGTGACACCACAAACAAGCAAAGAGCTCTTGTACCTTTCAGTAAACCTGCAACGGCCTTTCAAACCCTGCAGTAGATTGCAATTCAATTTCCTATTTGCATAAGAATATTTGAGAACAGGGTACTTGCACCTTTTGAGAAATATGTGAGGCACTAAACCCACTGTGCTTCCACATGACCTTCAAACTGAAGGTCAATCCATATTCTCAATACTCTCAGCACAGATGGTAAATTTGATACCACACTTCTGGCATGAAGGACCATTTTTGTATCTAAAATAAAATATAGCTAAGTGCTCTATATTTTGCCAGTACAGAATGATTCAAGAAAAAAGCACATTGTTCCAAGACCAATGGTGCTGGTGGGGGAGTTCAGAAAGATGGCTGAGAGAATTATGGGACCCAGTCATTGGAAGAAATAATTATTACTTTACTTCTGAGAGACTTGCCTGCTTGAATTTGACCTGGCTTTTCATAGAAATGGAGCTCCCTGGCTACCTGCCTGCCCTGAGCAGACGGTGTCAGAAACAGAACCAGCACACCACAGCTGAATTTCTCAAGCCAACACAGAAGACCAAGTAAGAAGGATAAGCACTTTTATCACTACTCAATTCTGAAACGGCCATCACTTCTCTATACATTATTTTCAAAAGCGAGTGAAACTAAAACTAAGCATGATTTACTAACTTGAAACTTTAAAGGGGGAAAAGAAACTTAGAATTGAGAAGATCATATATATATATTATCAATCTCCAGGCAAATGAGTGATAGAAATTTGGAAATTAGGTGGTAAGTTACCTACTGCACACAAAAACTCAGAACCTTTTCTCCTACTATCTGTTTCCTGTCCTGTCTGCTAGCAGAACAGTTACCTGATGACTTACAACAGGAAGACACATGCAAAAGCTAAATATAGCTCAGTCATAAGTGTTTATATTTGAAACATCTGTACAACTAGATACAAAACAAATGCACTGCAGCAAAACACACACAAAACACAGAAAAACCCATCACATGACACCAGGATCTGCAATCTGTGCACGTTCTGAACAAAAAACCCCACTTTTTGCTGTGAGCATGATCAAACAGGTTACCCAAAGAGGTTGTGGAGTTGTCATCCTTGAAGAGGTTTAAATTGTGACTGGACACAGTTTCTGGCAACATGCTCTAGGTGACCCTGCCTGACCAGGTGAGTTGGATCACATATCTCCAGCTCTCTCTTTCCGCCTAAGGACTTCTGATTAATTTGTGTAAGTACTAACACATGCAGTTCATTTAGAAGTAGTAGGCTCACATGTCATGTTACACACATACCACTTCCACTCTCCTGTGTGAAAGCACAACAGGAGTTCATGCAGATCAACAGTTTGTGAGGCCCTGGTAACCACCTAAACAGATTATAAGGTATGTTATGGAAATAGATTAAAATAATTTGTTCTTCTGCCTTGGTCTGCCCATTTGTCTTAGTAATTTTTGCCCCAGTTGCTTTCATTGACTGCAAAAATCCCAGTTATTAAAGACAACACAATATTGTTGTTTCCTTACTGCAAGTAGCTTATCTGGGGAGTGTGTGCAGGATAGGAGGGAGCTTTCTTACGTATGCTGTGGGCCCTTTTCACATCACTTGTAACAAAAAATGGGCTAATATTCACAAAACACTTTGCTCTTTGTACAAGCACTTATGAAGTGGACACTTCTATTGTGCTACCCTGACAGGAATCCTTTTTGTATCTTTTGTATACTCTCATAAAGAGAATGAAGAGTCTAGTTAAAGGGGATATTTTGTGGCAGCTTGCTTTATTTTACTTTTATTTTTAATGTGTCATTATTGTATGGAAAAATGGAATCTGTCTTGCCATTTTCATTCCCAATTAATCTTTCCTACACTGGATGTCCAAAGGGCTTCGGGTGATTCCTCAAAGAGGTCATTTCTCCAAGCCAGGAGGACAGTTTCCATTTTGGTGACTTGTACTGCAAGGTCCTCTCTGTTCTCTTTTCACAAGCCCATATTTGTAAAAAGCTTGTGTCAGGATGGCTCTATTGGTCAGAAAGAGGGGCTCTCTGAATCTGTACCCTATCACAGTTGCTAGTTGCCAACACCCAAAGAGAAAAACGTGTATCATTGTACATTACAAATATTTTCCCTCCAGCAGTTTGAAGAATAAGGATTTTACTGACCCAGAGAGGATTAATGTGTTTAAAGACTGTCATGGGTTCTTCTGGGAGTTTTGTTCAGTTGCCATTCGAACTCCTTGAAGTTCCAAGGTGGCCACATGTCTGCCACCTGTGTATGTGTGAAGAACCAGAATAAGGACTCTCTTTTATATTGAGCATACACCAACTAGTTTCTCTCAGTGTCTTTCATTTTTGTACTAAACAGACACTGAAGGACTATTTCTTCAATGCTAGTCATGATTTCAGAGACTTTTGTAGTATCTCATCCCTCAAGATAGTTCTTTTCCAGTCAATTTGGGCATTCCTTGCACAGAATATATTCCATACTTTGATCACCCTTGTGGTCTACCTTTAAACTTTTCCATTGGTACCACCTATTCTGAAATGGAAGAAAGGAGACATGGCATTTCAGATACGAGCAAACCATCAATTTACACAGTGGCGTAACTGGTTTGCTATGTTCCTTTCTAATCCCCTCTAATATACAAGTGGGTTTTTCACTGCTCCTGACTGTTAACCTAGTAGTTTTCTAGAAACACTTGTAAGACTAAAACCTTGCTTGAGAGGCAGGGCATGCTCCTCCCTGGAACAGGAATGACTGGACAGTAGTAGCCCTTCTTCTTAAGTTCCCATCACAGTCCAAATTCCAGTTAGTAGGCATATTTGCTGAGGGGTGGGCTTCAGTGGTCAAAGATGACCCCCTGTTTCTTTGCAGTTTGCTACAGTGGGCAAAAGTCCTTCGATGATTTTAAGAATGTTTAAGCCATTAACCATTTCAGTCCCTCACACCTGCCCCTATAATCATGGATTCCCCTGTTCTGATATAAATTTAAACCAAGGTCCAGCACAAGAAGGGAATTTTAAAGTGAATTCTTGAGCCATGGTGTATCACATGAATTCTTGTCCACATGTTCTGGTCAGGGATATAGCATGGCACAGCTCTGTAAAGGATGGAGCTTTGAGCTTCCCCTGCATTAGTGTGAACAGAAAGCTGACCACACATCCCCTTCCCAGCACATTTGGTACCTCATGCACAAGTCAGTTTTCGGAGAGCTGTATCTTTTCCTTGCAACAAGGCAGAACCACATCAGATATCCCTGAGGCCTCTGTGGCAAGACGACAGGCACAGTACATGCGTGAGTCTTAAGCAAAAATCAACAAGCATCTTTCACTTTTAATGATGCCTGATGCCTCAAAGCTCTTACTACCCTGCCCATTTATTTTTCCCTTTTATCTGTATGCAGTGACAATGTTCAACTTTGCAACAGATGAACTGGTGAATGCTACAGCTTCTGAAGAGTCAGTAGATGGTTATCATAAAAAGTAATTTATATCAAACCACACTCCCCAATAAGGCATAAGAAAAAGCCAGTCAGTTCCATGGCCCATCTTTAAAAACATTTCCGGTGCTTTCCTTAGCCATTCTTGGAATTGTGGTGTCTGTCTGCTGAGTTTTTCCTCTTCTGGAGTTTGACTTTCACCAGTACTCCCTGTATTAAATTTGACATTTCCCTGCATCAGCTTTGACATTACCCTGCTTTTGTATTCTGGAATTACTTTTCCTTCAAGGGTAAGCATGTACTTTTTCCTCACCAAGTTTAAAGTAGGTAAAGCATCCATAGTAATCTCCCAGTGCTCAGGTAATTCAGTCACTGTGTCTTTACCCAGGTGGTGTTGACTTAAGTTCTACTCCAGGCTCAGTCATTTGCCTCCAGATCTGAGATCCAAATAAATCCTAGTCCATGTGGGTTGCTCCAGAGCCTATGTTTCTCAGACTTCAATATGTCATCAGAAAGGATCATCAAGACTAAGTATATTAATGATAAAAGGGCAACTATTCAGGAGGGAACCAGCCAACCTGAAAGAGAAAAGTCAAGTTATCAAAAAACTCCCAAATGTACAAATATTTTCCTTGGTGTTCAAGTGACATGTACAAGACATTCTTTGGCCTCATCTGACAATGAACCTCTTTGTCTGTCCATGCATTTCTCTGCCTACTTTCTTTTGGGGAAAGAATGTTGCCAGGACAGAGCAGGTCACAGTGATAATGACTGCAGACGTAGTCTGACTGCTGAAGGTGGATACTCCTGAAAATCTGTTGGCTGGTTCATGGAGAGAGGAGAAGGCTGGGACAGTGCAAGGGATGCTTCACCAGGAGGAGGAGTCCTACAAGGACAAGGCAGTACTATTACAGAACAGTGGAGTGAGTACAGTGGCGTTTTCCCTTTCCCACCTTGCTGAAAGCAACTGTTCAAGACTGGTTTAGGGTAAATTCAGGATGTGCTCAGGGAGAGGAAACTAGGAGGATCCAGAGGAAAATGCTCCAAGCTCTCTGGAGGAAGTTAACTGTGGCTGTTGCAGGAGCCTCTCAAAACTGGAACAGCAACAGAAGATGAAAAATACAACAATGTTCACATTGCATGTTAGACAAATAGGCATACCATGGACACTGTGCATGTATTTTTTATGCAAGAGAAAGAAGATGCATAGGACTGAGAAAGAGAGACGGTTCATCATCCCAACAGTCTGTAATTCAGGCAAAATGCATAGTGTCAGGAGCATATGTCTCAGTATTTTTGGACAGCTTAGTCGTAGAACCCCATCCATATAACAGAAAGTTTATAAGCTAGGATGGCTATCAGAAGATGCACAAACCCATATTTTGGAAGTTAAGAATGGTACCCAGAGTGGGACTGACTGAACTTGCACACATCTAGGTTGCCTTTCAGGCTGAATAGACAAGATATTCCTTCTGGTTCATAACTTTCATACTGATTTCCCTGTCTACTCCAGTGTCTGCAAATAATTCCTACCCATTGGCAATGCAGATAAGAACTACTTCTCCAGTCACCACCACACAGAACTAACAGCCAAGGGTTCCCAGAGTTTAAGTAGTTTATTATGGCCCAGAATTTAAGGCTTCCAGACAACTGTGACAGTCTATGGAGGAAAAAAACTTTGGGACATTGGAAATAACCTTGGTTGTTTAACTGTGTTCACCACTGTGAATATCCTTAACAAGGTTTACAAACAACCTTGCAATCTCTAAATTAGGGCATGACTGGAAACAGAACACAGTCATTCCCCGTTTTCATTGTTTGTTAGTTTCTTGGAGTTGCTGTGAGTAATCAGACTTACAGGCTGAAAAATGAGATGTGCAGAAACCCCGTAGTTCTTCATTAGCAGGAAAATACTAAATTAGTAGGAAAATGGTCTTCACCTAGAGGGGAATTTTAGGAGTATTTATCGTCCCTTTGTGTATACCTGAAGTACTCTTCCTTGATAATAAGCTTGGAGCCAAGAATTTCTCTTAATTCTTGTTCTGTTGATGTGCTTGGAATTCCACGAAATTCCACAAAAAAAAAAAAAAAAAAGAAAGTTAATTCTTCTTCCTAAACCTAACAATTTATTAAAATACGGAACTTACTTACAATTGGGTTTTTCTCTCTTAATAAGGCTTTAGCTTGGGTTTGGGACAATGCAATGAAGCTTGTCTCTGTTTAACACAAAAGGTATTCTGCAGTGGCACAGTAGGATGGTTCCAGCTGACCTCTATCACATCTGTTAGAGATGCTATTTTATCCTGTAAGAAGACTGAAGGCATTCGGCCAGACTTCTCATCAGTCTGGTTAAAAAGCTCCAGACTGAAAATTAATCACAAGAAATTTAATCATGCCTTATAAAATAGAAACATTTTTCCTCTTCAAATAAAGTATTTTGTGATGGCTAATATATCACTTGTCTCTCCTCTTCTGCTTTAGCTGTGGCTCTAGGCATTTTTTTCAGGAAAATAGTGAGAAATCAACACAGTTTGGGGAAAAATGAAGGGTATACAAACCAAATATATGAAATGCATTTACAAGAATAACTTTTTAAAAAAAGTTTAAAAAAAGGCAATCATGTAAGCCTTCATCTGAAAGAAATACAGACAAGTATTAAGTATTTTTGCATCTGTTAGTCCAAAAATAGACATTTGCAAGCAGGAAGTTTTGGCTGTGCTATTTTACCATTTAGTTACAGTATCAGAATTTCAAATTCTGAAGAGTAGAATATTAATGTATTTTAGAAAAAGGACTATATTTCTCACATAAAATATAACAAAGTCCGTATGATCACAGTCTGTTCTCATCACATAGCCATAATACTTACCATAGGATTTTTTATGCACAAGATACAAGTAAAAGTTGCTCTTAGAGGAGAAAAAAAAGAATGGTTGAAGTCTATTAAGTGGCATAACTAGTGCACCTAACTAAACAGGAAGTCCATCGTGTGTGATAAATAACACAGATAAAAGAATGCTTATATTGTACAGAATTTTGATCAGAAAACAACCCTTGAGACACAGACCAGGGCAGAAAACTATCAAGATATTACAACTAGTGTCATGTCTATAATAAAATGAAATTCTACCTGAAGTTCCAGAAGAAAAAAAATAACAAAGAGTAGTTGTGCACATTATTTTTATGTCTATAGAGCACGATGCTGAAGAAATCCCATCATGCTTTGACTGTGAGTGCTGGGATAAACCAGGCCAAAGAAGGTAAGTCTGCTCTTCTCATCTGTACTTTTAAGTTTAGAGAAATTATGAAACTGTCTTTGATCTGCCATCAAAAGGGGTAGCTTCACCTTCCCCAACCCTTCTAGCCAAGGATCTCCCACTTACAGTACCAAGAGCAGTCTTAGATTGTTAGGTCAGTTGTAAAACTGCATCCTCCAAACAGCCTTCTTAAATGTTTTCCCTTTGGACAAATCCAGTAACTTGACAAACTGTGTCTAAATCACCTACATAACAGGAATCACCAAAGCTTGCAACACCAAAGTGTGTCTGAATGGGACAGAGGATGGTGGAATGCTGCTTTCCTGTAAAATATGTGACAAATGCAGTTTAAAAGCAGATGCCATTTCAGAAAAGTCTCATAATATTAGAAGTTCACACAACCATTGGAGCACTGATCACCTCCTTAAATCATCGAAGAAATATTAACTTGATTTGAGGGAGAAGGGAGCTTTCTCATAAAGCTGCCAGTATTGGAACTGGGGCATGAAGTTTTACTAAGATGTTTCTGAGTTCAGTATTGCAATACAGAGTAGAAGCTCTCATTTTGAAGGCTGCATACACACTCCCTTCTTTTAGTGCTCACCACAGTTGACCATCTCCTCACTTGCTTTCCAATTAGCCACCTCAACCATCGGAACACCAAACATCAGCCAAATACCTTCTCAGAGGTCATCCTTCTCAAATAGTGCCTCCTGCATTCCCAACTACCTCTAGGAGTAATGGGCCTACTCAGATTCCAAGGTGAGCATCTTTCATGCAAGTTTTGCTTGGATGGTTAAGAGTCTACTGACTGTACTACTTCAGTGACATTGGGGACTTCCCTACAGAGGTCTACAAACTGGGCAAGGTTGTGGCGAGTGCCCTGAGGGCATGACCAAGAGCAGTAGGGTGTTCTGTGGCTGCCAAGACATGGGCATGCAACAAACAACAGACACTCTGTGAGCCTCTGGGAAATGCCTCTGTCCATGGACAATACCAAGGAACAGAAGGAAAATGAGAATGGAGTCCACTAGAGGAGAGGTGTGCTCCTGAGAATCAGATTCTCTGAATGGGAAAAGTACCCTAAGAAGATACCCAGGGTCACAAAAGCAAACAAGGTGCCACCATGCAAGGGAAGAGGATCAGTTTTCAATTTGCAGTTTTACAGCAGCATCTGCAAGAAGGCAAGTGTAGACACAAACAAAGAACCAGTCATGTTATATTCTGATAAGAGTTTCTTCCAGTGAATTGGATCCAGACAGAGCCCATGTCTTTCACCTCAGCTACTCCTGTGTCCAACCTCAATTACACAGCAAGAGCTATACTGTTGAATTGCAGTCTGAGACAGTGAAGAAATATCTCTTCTAGCTGTCCTCTCTGAGAATTCATCACCTCCCTGGTTTAGATGTGAAGGGACTATCTTTGGTCTGAGTGAAGTGTAACTTTTGTTGACCCACACTTTCGTGAATTGTGTGCAATATCCCTTTGCTGGTATAAGAGGTTGTAGGCCCAGAAAAGACAGGGATGAGGGACTAGGACAGGCCCTGGTGAACAAGTAAAGGAATTGATGCTGATCTCAGAGGACACAGAACAATAATGCAGAGGACCAGTTTAAGGGGTCCATCTCTGGCTGCCAAAGTTAGGGCAGATGAGTCTCATTCAGAAACCTCTGATAAGTCCTATGGGTTAGTTATTATGTTTGTCAAGACTCAGGACTTGGACTGCGCTTGTGTGGCTGGAGTGATAATCCCTCTGCCATCTGTTTCCTGGGAATCACCAAGAAGTCACCCACTGCAAGATGCTGTGATGATCTCATCTGTTGGAGCTAGCAAAAACTGTCTTGCCTCCACTGAATTTGGGTTTTGGCCATGGAGGCAAGTGCACCAGCCTGTACACTCCTCCAGGGCTGCCACAACCAGCAGAAAATAGCATGATGTAAAGACAATTCAGGCAGCACATGCTGTGTTCAAGTGGAAGAAACAAACTATTTTTGCTTCTGTCATCTTCTTTGTCCAGCAAACTCCCAACTGACGTTTGATACGTGGGAGACAAGCAGAACATTGAAATCTGAAATGCTGACGGATGCTCCAAGGAAGTGACATGGGCGATTTACCTGGTCCTCCTCATCCTTTTCCCCAAGTCCTACAAGCTGCACCACACCAGTTACCATCCTGTTAACCCATACTTTGGGAAGAGCTGGTCCCATGGTCTTTTTTCCTCCTGGTCGTGCTGCACCATGCTAGATACCTGAGCCAGCCCAGGCCTCCCTTCACCTACTTCAGGACTCCAGAATTATTCAGGCTCCAAGACTTCCTCAGCATTCCCTGAGGTATCTTTCTCTCCTTAGCCAAGACAGAAACATCTAGTCACCTAGAAACATAAAAAGTGGAATTTAAAGGTTTTATTAGAAGCAATAAAAAATTATTATATTTATCTTACAAAGAAGATACCAGATAAGCAAATACAACTGAGTGATGACAGGCTACAATTTGCTTAAATTTAATACAGTATAAACATCAAATTTCAGCCAAAGAAAGTTAATCAGATCATAAAAATTTGTCTAGACATTGTCAGATGTCAGACTATGGAGACACAAATCTATCTTTTTAGTAGAAACACAGAAGATATTAATATTGAATCAGATTTCTGTAATAAACCACAAACCATGTTAAAAGCCAAAATCTTAATTTCGCAGGTAAACTCTGCCTCCCATCTCTATGGGATTGTGTGTTACAGACTCCTGAAAGGTTTTAAAAAATCTCTAACATATGGCAGATAAGATTGTTACAGTTCCATTCTGAATATATGCACAGGAATCATCTGCTCTGCATAACACTGATGTTCTTCAGGGTGCCACCATGTTCTCTATTTAAAAAGCAAAAGGAGCATTCCCTTCCATTCTTTCCCTGAATATTCATGCCAAAAATTCTTTCCATCCCTGATTACAGAAGATTTAGGTTGTTGTTATCTTTATTATTAGAGAATAAAATATAACAGCAACAGTAATAAGATTGATACTGTTCATTATAATTATCAATATTGATTATAAACTGTTGTGGGGAAACAGAAACAAACAACTTTTATAAGTTACTGAATTCTACAGAAAGTCACACAGCATAAAAAACCATTTCCTAATTGCAAGAACAGGGAAGACTTTTTATCTACCATGGCACTAACAGTGATCAACGTCTTTCCATACCATTACTTGCAACTTTTGAATCTCAGGCACTTCAGCCAGCCACTTCTTGATGTCTAAAATCTTGTAAAGCACCGGTTAGTTTGAGATATATAACTAGTAGGCAGCGTGTTGCAATTAAGGTGTTAAAGTGTGTAATTTCCTGTTGGTGTTGCTATCCAACTTGTTTTGGATTTCAAATGCATTTCAGCCACCAACTGATAATGTTCCATCCTTATTAAAAATATTTTTGTATATTCGATGATAGACACTCTTTTTCTGTTCCTAGGCAAAAGTTGTGCTGAAATCTGGAGTATTTAATCTGTTTTTATTACTATTATCTTTTATTACTGTTGGTCATTAAGTGTAATTTTAGTAATCCATTTGGCAAGATGTATGATGAAAGATCTTAAATTTGCTAAACCAGAGTTGACCCTCTCTTCTGCATTTCAGACAAGAGATGCAAGTGTCAATGGACCATCTACACTCATTTCACACTCTTTTGAATGAAGAATAGGAAATTTTATGTATCATGGCTCATTGCAGAGAGACTTTGGATCCCTTTCTAGTCAATAAAGCAAAATAAGCCTTTCGTAGTGTGATCCATCTTATTGAAGATTTAGGAATCAGCTCTATAGATCCTCCTTTCATGCATACTTCTGTGCTTGGGAGGGTCTTAGCTGGAAATTTTCCCTAGAGTCCTAAATGAAAATGTGTGCATTGAGGATTTATCTTTTTCTTAAAGCACTCGATTTGGTTTTGGCAGGACTGAACTTGGTTTTTTGCTTTTTTGGGGGGGCTTTTTTTTTTTTTTTGTTTGCACATGCTCACTACCGAGATTCACTAGTATTTCCAGATTTTGGGAAGGAAAACCAGGAGATTTGGGTGATGAGAGAGAAAAGAACCAAGGCAAGAGCTCAGAAAAGAAGCAGCAGTATTGAGATATCATACATATATGGACAAAACATATGGATGCACATCACACATCTGTCCCCCTTCTCATTACAAAATTCAGCATTGCCACAATAAGAGTCCACATGTGGCCAGGCATTCCTGTACTTTCTGAATCTCATCTTCTTTTCTCTCTCTTTGATAAACATAGAAGATCCTGAGTTTCCTGTGACAGTGCTTATCAAACAGTCCCGTCTAAATCTGACAGTTTAGATCCCATCTCTTGGATGGGATCCTGAGCATCAGGCAGGTGAATGCAGGACATCATCAGGAGCCCAGTGCACACAAGGGGTGTAGTATCATACTGTAGGTATCTTATTCAGAAGCAACTAATTCCAAAACACTGGTAAGAAGACACCCATGCAAGCACAACTGTATTCCACTGACAGAGCAGTGCAAAACAGCTTCCAGCCAAACAGGCAAACATGGAGAGAGGGGAAGCTAAAGAAGGGGCAGATGAGCAGCCAGGGCACACTATCCCCTGAGAACAGCACTGCCAAGGGGCACTATGGGGCTGGGGAAGGATGCAACAGGGAGAGGAAGAGCAGAATGCTGACTCTTATGGAGTCAGCAATAAATCCACTGAGAAATTACCAAATTCAAATATGAGAGCAATCTTTAACAGGCTTTCAGGACCTCTATGAAAACTCTCTGGACTGAGCTTTTTGAAAACATCTGCTATGGACCAATCCTATCTAAAAATCTCTTAGAAAATATTGTTTTCTTTATTTTTTCACTAAATTAGACTTGCCATTCAAAAATCCATTCTTCCTATGGTAAATGGCTATATTTCTTAAGTAAATTTTTTATTATCTGGACCAGTAATTTAATTCCAGTAATTTTCAACTGAAGGAGCTATAGTCATAACTTTTAACACAGAAATGCTGTCTGCAAAAGACCTCTAGACTGTGAGCAGTCTTGTCTGTATAATTTAACCATTCACAGCTAAGTAAGACCGACTATACACCACAGAGCTGAGTTTTTTAAATTCCTTTGCAATAATAAATAATAAAGTGATTGACCAAACCATTTTTGTTGAAAAAATTACATAGCATATTACAGTAGAACTGAAATATAAATGTAAGACTAAGAAATCTTTACATGGTTTGCTACTTGGCTTTACAGTTTGTAAAGTACAGCAATTATTTAATTGCTAGTAGAGTCAATATATAATATTTCTCGACAGTCCTTATCCTACTATTGCAGTAATTGCAGTGTTCTCTAGATCAAGATGAATTTCTTTCTATGGTTATAGAAGCTTTAGTTTTCAAGTTTCTATAAAATAGTGGCGATATTTTTGGTGACAGGAATGGGCTGATCTATTACAGTAGCTTCAGAAAAGATCCTAAACTGTAGTTCTCCATACAGAAGTTTTGGACCCACTGTGAATGATCTCTTCTACATACGGTGGTATTAGTTCTCTTGTTCACATCCAAAACTTCCCCATGGAGGGACCTGTAATGATGGTGACTATCATCAACACAAAGTCTTTGGACCAGCCAACATTCACCCTACTGGTCACCTCATTCCTGACAGCCCCTTAGCCCTATGATCTCTATCACCAGAGTGTCCTGACCCTGGCAGAGGGTGTTTTTTGGGGGGGATTGGCTAGAGCTTCCTACAGAGTGCCTCTGCCGGCAGGACAGCCAGCCTAGTACAGCAAAATGAAAGTGCAGCACATCTCATTGTCCACAACCAGCTTTGCAGAGAGAAATGTTGGGCCAGAAAAGTACCAGAGCAGGAGTCTGCCAGCTGACAGTGACAACCAAATTGCTACTCGACATCTGTTTCGCAGTACTGTCAAGTGAAGACAGCCTCTCTAGGGAGAAACAGAAAGCAAACAGCACAAAGGGTCACGTTGAATCATTTGCCTTACTCCAAAAACCAGAGATGGTTCTCAACATAATTAAACAAATGCAATTTTTTCCATCACCAAAAATCAATTCAGCCAGCAGAAAATTGTCACGGTCCTAAATATACATATGGAGGAAACAAGAGTAAAGTAATTTAATATATGATGTTTCAGTTCACACATAATTTAATTTAAAATTGTTTTTAATTTTGCATATTAAATTTTATGCTTTGCTTCAGTAGAGTACCTCAACAAAGTAATTTCTATAGAGATGAAAACCAGTGCTGCTGGGATTTTGGATTTAGTAGCTTTCTGTACATAGTTGCAGGAGTCTTGACACTTCGATACAGAACTAATTTATAAACATATTTTGAATGCATATATTGTGATTGAAATACATTATTAATGTCCTTTGCAAGTTGATGGAGAAACCTTACCTTGTCAGACTAACTGTTGCAAGCAGAAAGTTCGATCAGTAGAGAAATAAATTGGTGTACAATCAAGGCGTAGGAATATCTCTTGCTTCTTTTACCTTGCCTGGATATTTCATAATGATAGCCAAAAACATAAAATGCTTTGAAGGAATTGTGATCCTCCATTTTTAAGCCATTAACTTTTGAAACATGTTGCTTCAGATATACCCTTTCCTGTATTATTCTGAGAGGGTGCAAGTCATCTGTAAAAGCAAAAATGTAACAACCCTTTTAAGAATATATTTGAAGGCAACCACTATTAATGCCTGTATAGTGGCCAAAACATAGCCTATACATCCTGAGCAGAAACTGACTTAAATTCCAGTAAATCCTATTTTAGGTAGAAGACCATTAACATTATTAAATCAGTAGGCCATTAGGGGAAACAGCAGTAGCCCAGTGATGGTAGTGACATTTTTCCTTAGTTGGTCCCAAAACACAGTCATGATGTCTCTGTTCCCTGGTCTCCCATACTGCTTAATGGGGTGCCATCAAGGTCCAGGAATTGATTTTCAAGTAGGAGTAGCTCTCCTGCTCAGCTCTGAGACAAACAATGGCATTTACTGCAGCAACTTGCTTCGGAGAGCAGGATGGGTCCCTGGGAAGTCTACCTCAATGTCTCTCCTTGATTTGCCAGCTCTACTCCTTTCCACTTGGGAAGATGTCTCCTCAAGGAATAACACCTAAAAGCAGACAACTCACCTTGCTAAGGAGTCCAGGGCTGCAGCCAGGTCTCTGCAGAATGAAGTGAAATGCAGTCTGACTGGCACAGGGAGCTGGCGAGCTTTGGAGCTGAGCCAGGGCCTTGCTCCTCGGGGGAGTGAACGTACCAAGCATTCCACCACCTGGGCGACAGCAGTCTCCTCCACATTAAAGATAGTCTTGAAACTGTTAAACTGAAATAAAATATTCTTTTCTTGCAAGACCATTTCACAAAATCTCAAGTGGGAGCACATGAGAGGAGAGTAAGGTTATAGGGAGAGAGAGGTTCTTGACATATTGAAGTGTATTTATGGGTGTTTTGACAAGCAAAATTTTCCTACTTGATACTTGAGAACAAGCCAGGCCACCACCTACAGTATGAGTTTTAGAAGAAACATACCATGACACCTACTTACCTAATCTTGGGGAAAATCTCTGCTCATACCCCAAACCTACCAATTGATTTAAACAAAAAGCTTGCAGCTAAAACATATGAACTGACATTTTTAAGAATCCAGGAATCTTGCTCCTGTGTACTTGTTCTTGCAGTTTTTTGCTTCCCCCAAAGAAGAAAAGAAAAAAAAATCCTAACTTCTAAGCAGCAGGACAGTTCTTTACCAGCTGTATATATATATATACTATACTATATATGGTATATATACTATATACTGCATCTCCCAGTTTCTACACAAGCACTAGGCATTCCCAGCTGATCTCAGCTGTTACTTTCTCTGCAAACACATTCCAATTTGCTTTCTCTCTCTCTGTGTCCACCAAAATTGAAATGGGAAGTCTCTCCTGAAAGCTCCTGCTTTCTCTACCTCCTAACTGAAGCTCTTTATATGGCTTCTCAGACCTAACTCCAGGACAATTCTCCTCCACAAGGAAATCTTCCAGCATAAATGAAACATCACTGGTCAGGAGCCTTTTACTTCTAATTGTACACTAAAGTCATTATACCTATCCAAGAGGGAAGGATTTAGGGTCTGACAAGGAAAATCTCTCAGATAGAGGGTTGTGCATTGAGCTGGATGTGTTAGAATGATGGACTTCTGTTGCACAGCTTTGGCAGCAGATTTGGTCAGTTCTGCACTATAGTTACTGAATTAATGAGTCATCATTCTGCAGCATTTTACAGCAAAAAATTCACTGAGTATTTTTAAATGTGAGGCTTGTGCAATTGCATTTTTAAGTTTCCTCTCTTCTGTCTTGCTCCAATGCCTCTGGTCACTATGCCTCTGGTCTGGTATGTGATGGTCACCATACCCCATGTTTCTGGTGCTTTGCCAAGGGAGGCAAAGGAAGGACAGAGAGATGGTGTTTGGAAAAAGACAAGAAATTCTTATGGCAAAGTCTGCACAAATTAAATAATCCCAAGAGATATTTCCATTAGCTCTTTCAGAGGAGCAAGAGCTCTTCTGAACTCTGGAAAACATTTCTACAGCAGTCCTTGGACAAACATCTTTGTTCTCACCCTACTATTTAATCAATGAGAGGCTCTGCTAGGCACCAGAGTATTTTCATTCACTGCTTTTTTCCATGTGTCACCTACTCATAGCCCCGCTGTGAAGGTACACTGCTATCCCTGAGAGATCCTTCTTTGCTTTTTGCTCCTATGGAAAAGCCATTTCACTGTGTAAATACAAGGCTGCGATTCCCAACACAGACAGCAGCTTTCAAAATGGGAAAAAATAGGGCATGCCAGGTCAAGCCCTTTCTGCAATTCTACTGCATCTAATTGCAGCCTCCAGTATCCACAGCACTTGTACCCTGGTGTCGGAGTCGTGCAGACCTGAAGGGAGGCTGCTTTAGAAGTCGGGGTGTTCCAAGTCAGAGAGTACCTACAGCTACTCCCAAGGCCATACCTTGTCACCCTACAACATAAAACAGATGTAATGCATGGCCATTCATAAGCTCTACAGACAGGTAAGAATATGAAAAGTTCTCTTGGGATTTTTAAGGTAAATCCAAAACACCTCACCACAGCACCCTGTGTCAGGTTAAAAGGAATAATTCAAATATTAACGTATGTGACTTGCAGTAACGGACTACACCATCCAAGCTAGCTTGTACACTACCAGAAACCTGTTTATATTACCCTAAAGTCACCTCTGAAATGAGTCCAGGCCTTGTGATTAGGATGAAGGTTAGTTTATCTAGCTATTCTGGTCCTGTGAAGTGATACATTTTCCAGAGGTTCATGCTAAGCATTCTTCCTTTTTTTTCCACACAGCATCAAACACCCTCCCATCTTTGTCTTTAGACCTTACCCAGCTCCCCAGTGCTCTGTACATCAAATTCAGAACCCCTGCTTTGAAAGCTTGCAGCATGTGTCTGTGGCAGGGAATTTACCCTCTTTCACAAACTTATTTTCTATATTACTCTCTTCACCTCCCACACAGAAGATACGCAGGTCCTTTCATACTACTTTACAATTCTGGAATGTCCACCCTAAATCTGTCCTAGCTGTAAGGGTCTGCAGCTGTTCCTAATCTTTCACAGTTTCATTAAATTAAGTGATTAGGTTGGTTTCAATGCAATCAAAAGCTTGTAAAGACTTTGCTGTGTATCACCCTCTTCTCTGGTTCTGCAGACACATTTTGATACAAATCAAATCAGAAATCTTTATGGTATAAAATCGTCTTTTATACAGTAACAAGGCCCTTACTGCTGCTCCAAAACTTACACTGACAGTAAGGTATATAGTGCAAACAGCTGTGATTTCTTTAATTCTTGAAAAGGGAGTTAAAGCCTTATCTTGCTCTCCCTTAGCTGAAGTGGAAGAAAAAAAAGTCTGTATGTAGTCTATAAAAATAACATTGATAAAGCTAAAGGTGAGACATAGGCAAGGAATGTCAGGTAAGTGAAGTTGGAACCATTAATTAACCCCAGTGAGTTTTCATCTTCTTAATTAGAAACTGAAGACTCTTCTTTCAGATACTTAATTAAAAATGATACAGACATTCTGTTTTTTTCATAAAACTACACTTTGAGTATCTCATAACAGTGTATACATTAGATAAACAAAGAAATACATGCAATATGCATATTATTGCCTATAAATAATGCATATAAATAATGTGTATGTGCATAAACACTATGCAATTAATTACAGCTAAAACGAAAAAGCATCCACTATGCATTTTGTGAAGATCTAGAGGCCTCTGAATCCTGGAAAATTCTGCTTCTTTGTCTGGGATACTCTAGTGGCTCAGACCAAGGGTGAGCATAAACAGGAAGTCCTGGATTGTTTTGAAATTCTATCTCCACATACAGGATCTCAATTATTTTTGCAGGATCCGGGAAAGGATGCCCTGTTTCACACCAGCTCCCAAACCAGCATGGACATCCCTCCCAATCTGGATCAATGGATCATGTGCCAGGGAGGTCCCCTGTGTGATCTGGTGAACAGATGTTGCTGCATGTGCAGCCAGCCTAGAAGCATGGAACTCTCAAGATTCCCTGCAGAGTTGGCAGCCAGGTTTGCAGTCCTGAAGGACCCTGAGGGGGAAAAGAAGAAAAGTTTCAATGTTACGTTGTCTTAGTAACAATAGTCAAGTCTGGGATTTTGCTGAGTTTCACAAGCTCTTCAGAAACTCCAAAGACAGCCCCCAAGGAATCAGGTTTGCGTGAACCAAGATATCTGAAAGAAAGAGCACAGAATGATGTTCATTTCTCTCCTCACACAAAATCTGGACCTGGTGAAGGTGCACATAACTCAGGATAGAAACAAAATTGTTACACTTTTCTATTTTTTATTGCTCCTTATAATTCATTCCTTTGTTTCCCCATTATACTAATTGAAGATATATAAGCATGTCCTTTTTGAAAGCTCTATCTTTAACTTGTGCTTCTGGGCTAATAATTCAGGTGACTTATGTCTCAAAGCAAGGGTTTTGAAGAGTGAATCTGTTATGAATATTCAGACAGATTCCCTCAAGTTAACTCAGGCAGGCACTGCAAGGAAAACAGTAAGGAAGGGTGAAACACAGTAAGGAAGAGCAAAACATTCCTTTACAGTCAACAACTGGGGACCAAATAGTCATATCAGTATTTGCAACAGACCAAAAACTGCCTTGTATATTGAATATCTCTTTTCTTTTGAAGGGATAAAGGTCATCTCGTCTAAGAATTTAAGTACCAGCACATTCACATGTGCCAGTATTCACCAACATATAACCCTCCTTGCTGACTAACAGCGTTGAATTCTACCCAGAGAGCAGAAAACCTAGTAAAAACCAGTGCAGTGAGTCAGTCAACATACATTTATTTCTATAAACATTAAAGGACTAAGGGACCCTGACAGAGAGAAAGAGGATTTAAAAATGAAAACAGTAATAAATAAGAACAAAGATAAATAGAGCAGTATTCTATTACAATAAACCAATTTTTAGACCAGTGATGCAAAACAACCAAAGATGACACATGCACAACCCTTACAATTATTCTGAGGCCTGTCAGTAAGAAAGGGGAAAAATTTTCATTCTTTGTCATTTGCCCTTTTTTGTAAAAGATGAGCAGGTGTATTTGTACCAAAAGTACCCTGAAGAGAACATTAACAATAACCTCCATATGCACCCATGTACAAGGACAAACCCTTTAACGTTTTTGGGCAGCCATAGCAAATGCTGAAAAAAGAAATTGAAGAGAATTTGAATGAAGCATAAAGGCAGACTTCAATAGCCATCAGATTTTGAACATAAGGACTGTGTTTGCTAGCCTAGATGACTCACATACCAGGATCAATACACCCCACTTCTCCAGCACCTTGGAAAATCAAATGCAACCTCAAAGACTCAAGAGAGCGTCTAAATAATCATCACTATATCCAGCATTATTCATCTGGGAATTAACCTACACATGGCAACTTCTTCAGTTACTTAGGGTATTTATAGACATCTAAAAGTCCAGGAGGAAATAGTAAAGACACAAGAGATAAGAAAAAGCAAGGCAATAATGCAAAGCATTATTACTAAAGCTTTCATCTTGGTGAATGAAACAGAAATAAGGTACCTTCAGTTTTGCAATTCAGCATCAAAACACACATTCCCAAACTTCATGAGAAAATAATGGAAGATGAGGAAAATGGAATCACCCATGAAATCATGACAAGGTAAAGAAGGCAGATAAGAGGTTAGAGAAAACAAAAAGCAGACTAGAGAAAATCTCATAGGATGATGAGCTCATAAGGATGAGGGAGAGCTGGTAACTAGCACAAACAAGGTAGAGAAAGCAGTTGAAATAAATAGTTGAAAATATTTATAAAAACCTGTGTATTGTAGAGTAATATTCAAGTTAATAATAGAATAGTGAAGAAAATAACTACCTCAAAGACCCACCTTTATTTAGGAACAGAATAGAGATAAATTTGCATTACTGGTACCGCAGAAGAGAAAAGTGAGGCTTTTACGAGGTTTTTAATGTACACATTTATTACAGCTGGTGATGGGGTCCGTGGCTGCGACCCAGGAAGATATGACCGGTCCGGGGAGATGGTCCCGAAAGGAATCGCCTGCCCGAAGTCTGGTATCTTCCTCTCAGCTGCTGGCAGAGGAGCCCTTGCAGAAGCTGTCAGCTCTTTAGTGATTATCAGCTCGTGATTTCAGCTCAGCTCTGCAGGGCTGCCTCTAAGGCCAAACCAGACCAGAGAGAGAGACGAGAAGACCCGTATGGCTGGTTCCGCACGAAGGGAGCTTTATTGGTGGTTCCCTCCGGCGAAGGGAAGGCCAGTGACGAGCTCTCCCCTACAGAGGTGAACTTGTCTTCTTTTATAGGGATACAGGGGATCAGCAAGGGGACCAATGGGTTACAGAGGGTCTGGGACAGACCAATGGGTTACAGAATGATCTGCATAGGGTCTCCCAAAGGATTGTGGGTCTACTTTTCCTCACCATGACTCAAAAGTCCTTTCCTTTCCAGGGAGTCCTGCTGGGCGATTGCAAAATCTCTTATCTCAGCAGACATCCCTCCAGGGCAGTGGCTGGGCATATCCCACACACATTCATTTATTTATTTAATGAAATCAAACAATGAGGAGTAGCTCAAGTCTTCTTTAATAGCAGCTTGGATGATTCAGATGCCTAAAGAGGAGGGAAACTGGACCAGCTGTTCTCCACAGGAGCTGATTTTATTAATAAATATTGACACAGATATTCTTGCCAATATGTTTGACAAATAAAGACAAGTGAGTATATCAGTGTTATGTGCAGCCAGATAAGGATTTGAAGTTTGCTGACTTCCTGTGGAGTACAGTAAGAAGACCTTTTTGCAACACACAATTTTCAGGGGAAAAAAAGGCTTTTGGGTTATTTTAGGCTCTGTCTACAACTCCTGCACTGAGAAGATGATGATAAGCTGGTTTTTATTCAAAAGCGTATTGGTATACATATATGTGTAGTAAACACAAATGCCCTCTTGCCAAAACAGAAAAAAAATCTCTTGACTAAGCAGAATGGGAAGGGTAATATGTGGACTGCAGAAAATAGTATCACTGAGGATTTTCATTTCTGCCTTGCTTAAGTCTTGCAGAATTTATCTTTTAAAGAGCGAAATGATCTTAAATAGATTTAAGTTAATAATAAGTACCTGGCAGAATGCTCTGTGTTCCCATTCAGGGCATGTATCTGAACCATGACAACTCTTACTGAAGTAAAATCCTAGATCTTACCACACGAGGAACAAATGTTGGATCAGACCAAGAACACAGTTTTAGGCAAACAGTTGCTAGTTTTTGTACAATATCTCTGTTCTTGAAAGCAGTAACATCTGTGTTAGATCTTAGTTCTGATTCAATTCCCATTTACTGCAGGTCTCCTTGTCACTCATGCTGCCACAGTGATAGGTCACCCAAATCTGCCTGTAAACCCGACAGTACCCAAACCCAAAACCTGGTATTCAGGAGTAAATCACATCATGTTTCACTCCTGCCACCTGAGACTGCCCTCCAGCAACACCCCAGGAAGTCCTCTGTCCCACTGAATTCCTAGCTGTTAGCCAGTTAGCACGACAGGATTTTTCAGAAGGGAAACAAGAATTGTTACTGGTTCAATTTTGAAATCCAAATGACTTACCAATCAAAATATTTATACCACAGAACACCAGTAAACTGTTCTTTTTAAAGTCATGTTAGGTAGTAATCCAAAGAATGTGAAACCCTTCTATGTCTCTGGATAATTAATGTGGCTGATATTTTGAGAATGAATAATATGATGTTTTGGAAAAAAGTTATTTCAACAATAAATAAGGATGTTCTTTCTTAATTTTCCCATGCATGAGAAAGAAGCACAAAAACTATTCATTTGCTTTATTGTTTCTGACTAATAACCCTATGCCCCTACCAGCAAAACGACAGAAGTACAATCTATTAACTTACTGAATTGTTAGCAAAAATTAAGGGTTTATTTTATTTTTTTAATAATTTATTCTGTGACAAAGATGTTCATTTCTATAATCTTCTGACAACTGAGAGTTACAAGCACAAGAGTTGATTTAATTATCTGACCTTTTGCTGTGAATATTCCAGTCATTTTAGCTGGAGCTAGCAAGTATTTTTGACAAATTCAGCATAGCCACAAACAACTTACTAAATTCTGCTAAAATGACACTTGAGGTTATCAAAATGTGTTGCTCTCCTTTAAACAGTTCTGCATGTCAGGTTCTTTGAGAGCAGAGCTCTGCTACTGCACATCTCTTACTCAAACATCTCTCTGCATGAGCCTGGAGACTCTGCTGTGCATGCAGTGCACAAAAATTCCCCTCTAGCTGAAGGGTAAGGCATGTCTACTGAGTTAGAACAGAGAAACATGATCTGGTACAATAGGATCACCCCACTGAGATGCCAGAGCTCTGTCCAGATTTAGTGCTTGGCTGTGGGAGCAGCACCCTGGTGGTCCCAGGAGTGAGACAGCCAAGAAGTGTGACCTAAATACAGTACTGCAGGAGCTTGGGTGAGCAAGAGCCCCTTGCATGCTGTGTATGCACTGTGCAGTGCTGTGATTCACCAAAGTCCATGCTGGAAACAGAGCATGGAGAACAAAGCTGAAGCAGATAACTGTTGAAAAAATCCAGTAGCCTGTACTTCCTGTTTCAAAGGAGAATCCCAGATTTAATGTGTCACAAACCTTTTATCAAGAAAGTTGGCAGGTAGTGCAGGACCTTATAAAGAAAGTATTGTTATCTTTCTAGGGCTAGGCTGTCCAAAGTTGCTCTATGGGTCTTTAATTCAGTGGGAGAACCCAGAAAATGCAGAAGTATGATCAGACCAATGCTGAGAATTTACAGAAATTTCACTGAGTTTTTAAAGCAAAGCTTTATAGCCATGAGTTCATTCACAGTCAAGGGTATTTAGAAAAATAAAGGTCTTTGCAAAGTGAGGCCTTTTCTGTCACAGACCAACCCAAGCCTCCTGGACTGAGGTCTTGCTTCCAGTTGCACAAAGGTGCTCTGGCTGCTGCACTAGTTCACCACAAGTTTCTATATGCTTCAACCATACTTTCAAGTTGAAGTTTAATGTCAACTTGAAATGAAAACACAGATTTGACAAACAACTGATTAGGTCACTGTACCAAGTGAAGCCAGTTAAGCTTTCAACCAGGTATTTTCTAGAAATTCTGGAGCCTGTTTTCTGTTACACACGTAAGCACAGAAATTTCACAACTGTGTCTGGAGAACATTTAGTTCTTTTATGAGATTCTGGTCTTCCATTTAGTTTATCCAGCTCTATCTATCCTTTTTTACTGCTGTATTCTGAGGCATTACAAATGCCTCAGGAGATGGGCCTAGCAAAGGCACTACCATCTTTAGCAATAGAATAGCAGATATAAGTTTCTGTAATTTTATCTTTTTTTTTTTCAGTGAGTAAATGTGTGTGATTCTTTGCTTTTCAGTGAAGAATTCTTTCATCTTTCATTTTAGGACTGTTCCCTTACTTAGTTTTAAATCATATTCACAGCCCTAAAAGCTTCAGTTAAAATAGTTGTGCTCATCTGAAGCATTTTCTTTGATCAATGGCAATAACGAAATTACAGAAAACTCTTTATAAATTGGCATTGCTTGTGAAATCATGATTCCTACAATATCAATGCAGAGCAGCAGATACCCCTGCTTCCCTCCCTTGCTCAAAAATGTTGTTCGTGAAGCATTTTTTTTACTATTCTTTCCAGTTACATTAAAAGGAGGTTATAAAAAATAAATGGCACTTTCATGATCTTGTTTCACATTCCAAGAAAGAAAGTTAGAAAATTCCTCAGCCTAGGCTATATATGAATAAATAATATACACAAGATATATGAGAAACACCAGAAACAAGCCCGACCTGCATTATCTCAGAACATTTTTATTAACGTAATGTACAAACATTGCTCTTCCCATCATGATCTCACATCATTCCAGTATTATAAAGCAACACATTAAAATGACTATCAGAAAGAAACATTGGGGTGAATAAAACCTTTTTGGAATGACATCCTACCTACTCCACCAACCTCCTTTCTCCAGGTTTGGTGTGATATGTGTGGCATGTGAGCAAAGGAATCTCTTTTTTCAGTGCTATTCTGGGAGGGGTGTCAGAAGGTGATAAATCTGCGCAGGGTCAGAGCAGGAGGCCCATCTCTGGTACACATCAAGGCAGGGAGGGGGGGCACAGCTGGTTCTGGGAGCAACCAGCTTCCTCCTCCAGACAGTGTCGTGTGTCTGCACCTACAGCTCCCACTGCTTGGAGTGGGTCAAAAAAGGAGAGGGAAGACATCACCCAGTTTTGTGATGGTGGCTTTTTCATCATCCTGCAGGGCTGTTATGCCTTCCCCCAGGAATGTGCACAGACAGAAGGGATGACTAGCACCACCCAGATGTCACCTTAACACATCCCTGTTCTCTGCTGAGGAGGGCATCCCTTGGAATAAAACCCACTGCATCTGGAAGGACTCCAGTGTTTGAGCATGATAATTACACGTGAAGTCTGGGTGAACACTTCCATTACATGTGCAGAACAGGATCAACAGATACCGGCATCACCTCTGTAATTGCTCAAAACAAAGTAATTTCTTGGTCCGGTTATTGCTGAGGTTTAGGAGAAAGACTTCTCATAATGCATTTAATCAATTTCATCCACCATCTGCATTCATAGGCAGGTGAAACAACAGAATTAGCTGACCAAACATCAGAAGGACACAGTTTTTCCTCAACAGAAATAGATAGTCATCACTCATACAAATGTTACATTTAAGAACTAGCCCAATCCAGGATTTACAATGTTAGTCTGTCTAACTGTGTGTACACTGGAATTCACTGCTGTTTGTTTTAGTTTTAATATACACAATAAAAAAAATTAACCCACTGTGCAGGAAATAAAAGAATTACATCTCAAGACATTGCCATTTCTAGGAAGATGCTAATAAAATAGAAGACCTCTGTACTGTGTTGCACATTTGTCTTTGATATGGCACAGTGACCTGTTCAGATTTTTAAAAAATCATGGATAGTTTTGTATGGAATGTTATAAAATGCCAAGAATTATTTATGATCAATCTTTCCAGAGCAGCTCCAGTAATTTCAACAGTTTGCTGAAAACATGATCTACCCATGTAATGAATGGGACTATATGTGTATGGAGACTATGATTTGGTTTCAAAAGTGGTCCTGAGCTATGAACAAACTGTTTCAATTACAATTTCCAAACAGCTTTGAGAAAGAAAGGGACCAGATGATAAATCTAAAGTAAAAACTGTGGTACATATAACACAATATTAAGCTGTGGGACTACAGAACAAATATTTATAAAATGTTTTCTGAAATATTTTCATTGGGATGATGTTACACTAAGGATTAAAAATATCCTTACAATTTCACCATAGAAAAGTTTATGGAGTCATCTGTCTGAAAAGCTGTGCAAGAGTCAATAATGGTCACCAATTGGGAAACAGATGCAGATAATTAATGAAAATAAGTCCTTGAGTTTTATGTTGTCATTCCTTAGAAACTAAGTCTACTTAAGGTGATTAAACTAGAAAATAATTTTCAGCAGTAGAGCATCTTGTACATTGTAGTGATACAATGACTATACCCTGATTTTGAGTAGGTCTGAAATTTTTTCCTGGGCAAGAAATCCCCAAACCTTTCAATAGAGAATGTAGAGGAGAGGGCTGTTCAGCCAAATATGGTGAACAAACACTAAGTAAGAGAAGCTTATTTAATATGGAAAAGAAGGTGTAACTATTAGGTCAGCAAGAAGATAATATAAAGATTACACTGCCTTTATATTGTTTAGCTAGACACTCACCATAAAAGGAATTGATCTAGCAAGTACCTAATACAGATCCAGTTTTGATTCCAGTTCAGCAAAGCATCAAATTCATTCTTATATTTAAACACATGCTTAAATACTTTGCTGTGCTTTGGCTATTTGGATTTGTATTTTGTCCTGCCACATCTAGTTTTGCATATGTGCTAATGCCTATGCCACATCATTTCCAAACTAAGCCAAAGATAGATTTGAAATAACCAGTTTTGGTTTTATGTGTAATAGCCACAGAGGTAGTTTTGTAGTCAGGTCTGTGTTTGGATATAAGTATCACCAACAGGCAGAAAAACACGTATATTTTGAGAAACCATAGATGGCATGGAAAAAGGCAAAAATTAGAGTTTCTTTTTCAGAAGAAAATGTAAATAAGTGTTTAGTTTTGTGGGCTTAAATTGGGTGATACAAGTAAATTAAATTTAAGCGCAGTCTCTAATGTATTTCTGGGTGGAAATTTTCTATATGAAAGTTAAATTTCAGACACTTACGTAAAAATATTTTCACCCATAATCTGCTAGATACTGGCACTTAATGTTTTCTCTTTCTTTGAAATACAGCTAATGGGTCTCATGTCTAGACACTTTGTGCAGAATCCACCCATTTGATAAGGATCCTGTGCTGTAATTCACATTCCCAGAACCAAGCTCAATGCTGCCACAAAAGTGAACTGTGCCTGGTGGAGCCTCTGTGCACAGTTAAAATCCAGATGTTTATTTCAAAATTAAATTTTACAGCACTGACATTTTCATTCTGATTTATAGCAAAGTAGTTCTTGTTAGAATCAAATCAGTAATTCACCAGGTAGTACAGATACCTCTTTGTTTTATGCTACAGTTTTCATTGAATTATTCATTACACCATTTCAGGAGCTATTCTGTAAAACTTTTTGAAGCTTCTGCTTATATATGAAAGTATCACTTAAGATTATTTTGACTACCCACTCTAAGAATTGTCTTCATGTAAAAGAATATTAGGATCTTAGTATAGTTAGCAGCAAGGACTAGAAGACACACTGCATTTATCTGAGCCATAAAATCACAGAATAGTTTGAACTGGAAGGCACCTTAAAGATCATCTAGTTCCAACCCCCCGTGCTGTGAGCAGGGACACCTCCCACTAAATCAGGTTGCTCAAAATCCTGTCTAAACTGGCCTTGCAATCATTGTAGAAAATCTAATTAAAAAAACAAGTGTAATAACCAAAAAGTATCATCTCTGCATTCATTTTGACAGGTGACTTTATGAATCATAATATAGCAGACTGATCTGATTAATGTATTATATATTGTGGGAATAGGAAGACAATGCTGTAGCAACTAAGGGTCATATTTAAGTCTTTATTTTTATGTGTATTTACAATTGGTTCTAAAGAATAGTAACCAAACAATCTGTCTGGTTTAGGGAATAATCAGCAGCAATAAATTTCACTGGAAATCCCAAAGGATTCATGAAGGGTCAGTCTCTCAACCTGGGCTGCTGTTGACAGGGAATTCTGCAAGTCTAGCATCCATCCTGCTCACTCCTGGAGGTCTCCCGGGATGGATGGGGACCAGGAGAAAAATGTGAATGTTGCTGGGTGCTAGCTGCCTCTCCCCAGACACCCTCCCTCCTGGTGTAGGCAGCACATAAAAAACCCATACTGCAAACCCAGCTCTGCAAGACAGCCTCGGTCCTGTAGCTGCCCAGAGCCCCAGGGAAGGGTGGCAGCCCTGCTCCACTGGATGAACCAGCATATGCCCACATTCGTGGTCCTGCTCCTGCCACAGTGGGAACATAAAAGGGCATGTGACTCTTTTCTGCCACTCAAAAACGTTGATACTTTCTTGGCCAAAAGGCTGACTATGGCAGACTTCGACTATTTTCCACTAAGGTGTATAAAACATACTGCTGAAATTCACAGCTTGCTATCAACAATTATTGATCACTGCTTATCTCTTTATAAATCATTTATAACCTTAATAAGCCAAGACCCTACCTCCAAATCCATGCCACCAAAGGAGGAGAATCTGCTTTGTCTGTAATGCACAGGAGAAAAGAAAGCAAAGCCTACAACTTGATAAACTTGCCCATCATCATCATAATCATCATCCTTCTCCTCCTCCTCTTCCTCCTATTTCTCTTTCTCCTTCTCCTTTTCCTTCTCCTTTTCCTTCTCCTTTTCCTTCTCCTCCTCGTCACCCTACTTATGCTGGCCTCAGGCTGCTTTTTATTAGCATTTACAAAGTCAGTATGTTCACAGGCTGTTACCAATTACCTGGTGCTGCTACAATGTCACTATCTATACATATCTAGTATGTACTTCTTGTTTTAGGAGGAGGTAAAACATACAAAATAGAAAGGGATGACTACTTAAACATATGATAAATCTTTCCATCATAAAACTTACTGTGGATGACCAGCTCTGTGAGACTTCATAGGTTGTTTTATTGAACTGTCCTTGCAAGAAGATAGTTATATCTATTATCATTTATGAGTTAAAATGTTTGAAGACCTTGTAAGGAGGATGAAGATATTTTGCAAGAGGAATCATTAAGACACATGACTATTTTTAGAAACAGACATTTATAATGTTAGTCTATTCTCATTCAGTCAGCCCTGAAGCACAAATAATTCTAAAATTTGCTGTGTCTAAGTATAAATATTTATTATACTGCTCTATACTTCATCAAAAATCATGATAGGAAAGACTTCCAATGCTTGATGTGAATTGTCTTATGTAAAACATCTAGTTAGCTCTGTTTGTAATGAACAAAAATCTCCATCTTCAAATTCAAATAACCCTGGTTCGTTTTGTATCAGTTGCTTATGCCTTGTATGTACACCAAGCGGTTGCTGAAAGTAAAACCATAAAACCTTCCATGTCCTCTCCTTAATTTCTATATCACCTGCCTAGTTTTCACAAGATTTCTGTTAAAATACCTTCAATCCAACAACCAAACTGACCTCCTTATGGCTAACTTTAACCTCTGGTCCAAGCCTCTTTTACAAAACAGCATTCAGTGCTATTCTTTTGGTTTATAGACATGCACAGTTAAGTCTTCTGAGGCACTCTGAAAAAACTATTTGCATTAAAATACACTAATATGAAAAATAACAAAACTTGGACTAATAATATCATTTGGACTAGTTGTGCCACAGTGTGATACCCAAAGGAATCAAGCATTCATCACTTTTAAACAAGTTCTTGAAGTTCAGTTCATCCAGAAGTTATAAAATAAATGATAGTATTAGAGTACTTGCTGTATATAGAGACTGCTATAACCTTCACTTGACTGCAGAATTCCATGTTGCCTGGCAGTCAGTAAATTTGATTACTACATTCTGATTGCTTCTGAGTTTGAACAGAATCAACGGGAAAAGCCTATTGCGTGTAATGCTCTGAAGAACTCTTCTGAGGAGGAAAGAAATAACAAATAATTAAGAACTTGGAGATTTCAGCAGCCACAAGCAAAAGTACATGTTAAGGGGGTAGTTTTGCCAAAAAACAATCTGTCTGGAGTTTCTGCCAGTTTAACAGCTCCACTGAGCTTCTCTGTGACTGAGCATCTCTGCAGCATTGATGCTGTGTGTGGGGCACTGCATTCAACATCTGAATGTCTGCAGGGTCATCCAGCCTCTGCAGCACAGGGAGCAGAGCCCATTGCCCAGCAAAGTATGCACTGGAGCAAACCTACTGTCTTCTTGGAAAAACAAGGAACAGTTATGGTGAAACCCCTTGCAATGTCAGTGAAGAAGACACAGTTCTCCAGAAAGAGGGTAGCAACCAAACACTGCTAGAGCAGCAACAGTTTGGTCCCCTACTCATCATCAGGGAGAACTTCCCTCCCCTCTTTCTTCACTTGGTTGGCTTTAATCTCTCTGTCATCTCAGCTGCCCAGTGAAGGCTCAGCCATTTAACAGGAGTCATTACCTATGAGCTGCCATCCTCTTCACACAGGACTACAAAATGGGGCTATGTAAAGCCTGGCAAAGCATGGGTACCAACAGAAAAAAAATCAGAAAACATTCTGAAAAATTAAAATCCAATTACCTTCCCAGTATCTGAAGACTTCTTTCTTGTAGAGCTCCAGCATGTGACTCAGCAACACGAGCAAATAATAGGGATCAATCATCATTATAACCCAAGTGTTGAGGCAAGGTATTTGAGGCGTCTTCCTGAGCCACACAGATGAGGAACAGTCCTGCTTTATTCTCAAACTGCTGCCATAGGTTGCAGCTCCCAGAAGAGTACAAAGGAAGATGACTTCAGAAAATCCTGATGACTGAAACACCTTAAACTCTCTTATTGTCTTGACAATTTTTCTGCTTTAATAAAAACGCTGAACTTTGCATTCAGTGGCATAAAAGTCATCCCATATACTGAATGCAAGTCAAACTTGTTGACATGGTCATACTTCTGAAGATCATGTCAGAACAAGTGAGTCTTGGAGAAATAAAACCAGGACACATGTCTCTGGAAGGGGTCCATACCTTAGCAGAAAGCGGTATGACACCTCTACAGTTGGGCCAGAAATTATTAGAATTCAAAATCAGTTAAAAGGTAAGTGTCCCAATACTCTTTCCAATTCAAAGTTTTCCTGATCAAAATATGAAAATAACTTTTTAAGTATGAACTGGAAAGTGTTAATTTTGATCAAAGGGTTTGCATTGGTTACCATTTTCCCAGCAGATAATTTATTTTATAAGTATCTCTTTTAGAAAACCAGTAACATAATTGTGATGCTGTTGATCTCGCAGACTGACAGCTATGATGGACTCAGACACCACATTAGAAGGAAAACACTTGTGACCTTCTAGCTATAAGTCATTTCTCTGTATTTTCAAATTCTATTAGAACTATGAAAAGGTTACTCAGTTTAGTCCAGAAATATTGCACCCAAAGGAGAAGTTTAAGCAGCAAGAACAAAACCACCAGGGTGCAACCTAAACAAAGTATTCTTAAAAGCAGGTGATACATTATTTTACTGTGAGCAAAATAGTATGCAATAGTAATCTGTCTTTACGAGTAAGTTCGTAGGGCAGAAATATCAATCAGACTGTGAGCCATGAAGTAAACACTGAGAAAAATGACTATAGGGACTTCTGCATTAATTTGGATAAAGTAGGAAACTTACTCCTAAGTTACTCTCAAAAAACAGCAGAAAAAGTGATATTAAGTAACTGTTTTCTGTGTTGATCCTGAATTATATGCAGAGAGCCAAAGCAAATACATTAATGCAACATATGCAAGGCCGTGGTAGAGCCTATTTGACCCTGCAGAGCAGCAGTCCCCATGGCCAAACACTTTCCTCTCCTGTCAGGCTGTGCAAGAAGGCCAAGTCAAGGGACTGGCAAAGACACAGTGACATGTAAAGCAAGATTAGCAGGTGTCTAAGAAAACCTCAGAGAAAACGGATTAAAAAAAAGAATTATTCATCCTTTATGGGAAGAACTTCCCTGCACAGTTCAACTGTCAATGAACTGGTTGGCAGGCAGCAAACAGGTCATCATATTTGCTTCTCTCCAGGCCATGGTGGAGATCAGACACCACCAGGGAGCAAATGAAAAAGCAGTTTTATTCCACAGACTGTCAGTGGCACAGTCATATGAGAGATTTTATCGGTAAACCAAGTTTCTTCACATTCAGTCATTGAGGCAGTGGTGGCCTAAACTCTGTGGAAGGTAGCCACTGAACTGGTACAACATTTGCTACCTGTATATTCCTACATCCAGTATGATTTTAAGATAAACACTTCTTGCTTTTAATTACTTAGATAGATTTCACTATTGATTTTGATATATTGAATACAATTCAGTGTTTTTATACACCTACTCATTAGTAAGAAAGGGTTTTGAAGATATTCAAAGAAGTTGATCAGAATCAATTTTTAGAATATGCTGATTTAACTAAACCAAATCCTGTTGGGACACTGTTCTTTTAATATGAAATAAGGTAAACTGAACTAATTTGGCTTTTGCATTGGAAATAGAATATGGAAATTTCATTTCTGTATAACATACATACGTACTACAGTCAAACTGATCCACTATAAATTCTTACTGTTACTTAGTACAGGAAAATTTTCCTCATTTGCCAGTCAGTGCTAGGCCCAAAGAACCTGCTCCCTGTGCCATCAATCACCAAAAAGCTGTGTAGTACTGAACAGTCAACACACAGGCAGTTTGCTAATACATCACCTCCTCTTTTTAAAGGGCAGTAAGCAGTACTAAAAAGTATAAAGTTTTCTCACCATTCACTGATTTGTCTAAAAAAATATGAGAAGGCTCATACTGAACAGCAAGATTATTGTATCTTGCAGCATAGAGCAATGGAAGACATTTAAAAGAGTATATTCCCTCTTCCCTGAAATACACACCCTTTATTCTGACCTTTAAGCTGAAATAAACTGCAATGTTTGTTAAAGACTATAACTTATATCTTTTCAGGGTATCACAAGAGTGCTGTCTGCACCCTTATTTGTGATTAGGCTAAGTTTCATTATCCCTCTTTTTCTTGGTTGTGGTGATAAAGGCAGGTGCAGACAGTCACATTCAGAATCCTTACTCCTGTGCTCAGTGAGGTAACTAATTTCTTTTGTAGTGGCTCAGGTGCTTTTCCTGAGCCTTTGATATTGACTGCAACTTGAACCCTTCAGAAGTTGCCTTTCTCTAGTAGCTGTAGCTGTAGCGGCTTAGATTTTCAGTGACTACACAAGTCAACAAATACTGGCTGCACACTGTAAGATAACTCAAAATTTAAGCCTTATTTATTTTCATAAGCACCAGCCCATTAACTCCATTCAATCTAACTACTTAGATTACTTAAATTTAAAACCACGACTAATTATTACTACCTATGTGTCAGCCATTATGGCTGTTTTCTTGTCTAATTATAGAGAGAAGCCCTACCATATCCCACAAAGTACTTAGAAATTGTAATATTAATATTTGTGAATACTAATAGTTGAAAAATTGAAACTGTATATCCAACTGACTATTTTGTTAACTTGGGCCAAGCTATTTGTAGCAAATACAAATAATGGGGTTGGTGCTTTCCCTTTTCTTATTGATTTATGATTACAAGTAGGCCCTTGTAAGAAGATAAGCTATCACCTTTTGAATGTCAGAAATAAATGCAGCAAACAGTCAAACTACATACTGTCTCTCCTCATCAATACTCTGACTCACCTGCATCTGTGCTTGGATCAAATAAAACTGCAATTTGTACTCTAAGTTTTGTATCCAGTGGGACTGTGCTTGCAGGACAGCCACTTGACCTTTCCACTGTGAATGTCAGAGCAAACCATATCTCTTAAAGATAAAACCATCCAGGAGCTCTACTAGACCACTGGGCATTCATGGCAGTACACATAAACCTCAGACTGTTTCTGCCTTAGAGACTTTTTAAAAATACTGTGGCAGAAACAAACCATTATGGACATTAGAAGGCTCTTATGATTGTATGGGATCTCAACTAATTTATATTTTTAAAATTTTGTTTGTTTGAGGTTTTGTTTGTTTGTTTTTTAGTATTTAGAGTCTAAGGTTAATTAGAGTCACCCTTTCTCTACTAGGGAGACTGAACAAAACCAAAAGATCCTTCCAGTGGTAATGATGCCTGCAGGCAGGGATACCCAGAGCTTCACCCCTGCCTAGATGTAATAGTGAATATATCTAGTGGAAAGGTGCTCATTTTCTTGGGGCACAGTTTAACAAGTTCTTCATATCAACAAATTCATCCAAACCTCCATCTGCCAGATCCCAGCCTGTATTTCTCTTCAGAACCAACCACGCAGGGCACTGTGCTCACTGTGGGGAGCGGGATGTCAGCATTCACTTCATGCTTTTAACTGGAAACTGCTCTAAGCCCAAGGTACAGCCCAGATAAAGGGCTTTGGGGTAGTATTTAATTGATTTGATGTATCAATTAATGTGTCCTTTTGAATGTTCATATGCACTTTACTTCCTCTGTCCTCAATTTTCCAGAGCTGCAGAAAATGCATGGAGCATGCTGTAAAGTCCCAACAACAAATGAATGGTAGATGATTTTGCATATCTTGTGGCCTTTCCTGAAATTTCCATGATTCTTGGTAAGCTCAGAAATTACCAGCAAGCTCTTTGTTCAAACCAGAGCTGGCCTTTCTGGTTTTTTCCTTGGGAATACCTGGCACTGTGAAGCTAGGGGTGTCTGGGAGAGTTGCTGTCAGATTGTAAACAATGCAGAACATTGTGAATTATTAACGGGGCTGTTGGAGTAATTGTCTACATTTCAGCTCATGGATTGATCTAAATTACCATCTGACCTATGTAATCTTCTGTGGTACCTAGCAGAAGCCAGGAAGGATTGCTAGCAAATTGCCTGACTTTTGACTGTTTCCCCTACTCCACTAAAGCAGCTTAGAGTAGCTTGTCCTCATAGCTGCAGCAGAAATAAAAATTATCCTCTTTTTATTCTTTATTTTTCTCTTAAGAAGCCCTCAAGTCATGCTCTTTTTTTTTTTTCTTTTTTTTTTTTTTTATGGGATGGATCAAACTTGTATTACCAATTACTCAAATTTATTTCACTTGTGAAAATATGTGAGAACACATATCTAAAAATTTAAAAGCTTCCATTTCCTTATATCTTTTTCCCTTTTCCAGGTGATGAATTACACATAGATACCTAGATACCTAGAAGAGCCTCTACAACTAGACAAGTTCTCCTCTTTGAAATAAAAAGTCATGAGCACAAGGAAGGTGGGTACTTCATAATTTCAAGATATGGTTCAGCTAATGCACTCTGAGAAATCTTTCAATCTCACAAAATGAGGGCCTAGAGACGGTCAGAAAAAGACAAATGGTCTACAACATCCCTTACTGACTCTAATTTTACTTAAGCCTGGGCAATTTCCAATACTGGGAACATTAAGTTTGCAGCAGTCTCTTGCAGGAACTAGAACAGCACAACACTTTAATATCTTGAGAAAATTAAAGATAGAAAACTCCATTCTTCTAAAGCAATTTCTCAAAATGGAGGTATATATAGCCACAGCTTGATTGCAGCCTCTGCAGATTTCTTAAGCAGATTTTTTCAATCACCAGACTGGTTAGAGAGAGTATATCTATTTTCTGTTTTGTCCTGTTGTTCTTGTTTTACTTTACTTTACTTTACTTTACTTTACTTTACTTTACTTTTACATTATTTACATGGAATGGTTTGTATCTCCAGTTCTGAGCTGCTGGTCCTTTACTCATGAGAAGAAAGTTAGACTGAACATCCACAGAGGTGTCACCACAATATATATGCAGGGGAATCCCAGATACAGCAGTATCTGTGGCGCAGCTGGCAGTAGGAGGATTGAACTCAACCCAATGCCTTTGTTGTATTCCCTGTCACAGGCTGGACCTTCCAGGGCCTCATGCTCTCCTTCAGCTGACTCCCAAAGGTTGGGTGCCTGAGCTGTAAGATGTGGCCACAGCACCTGGCCTCAGGCATGATCTTCCCAAGCCTTTGTTCTTGATTTATTCCCTCTCAGGGAAATAGAGCTGTCTATCTCAGAGCTGGTTGTACCCCGTTGGGTGGGTATGTCCCCACTAACCCAGCTGGTTCCATCCTTGCTTACCAAAACTGGTGTCTTCCAGACTGGCTGGAGAAGGGAAAGGTGCATAGTCAGGCTGTGGAGCATGTAGAGCACCCCAACCTCCAACATGGGATGGAGATGCAAAGCCTCTTCTCTTTTGCCATAAGCTTTCATCAGCCTGGCTCTGCTCCTAGAGCTTTTATGGCCTTTGCCAACACACAGTCCTCATGGGAAAGAAGAAGAGAGGTGTGGGGACAAGGTTTTTTTAAAAAAACGTCCCGCAGTTTCAGGATTTGGGCTAGCATTAAACAAAATATTGGGCTAAATATTAATCTAAATATTATTAATACATTTTGGCATTTTACTCAGAAAGCTTGTGTAGCAGCAGAGGTAGATAAACCTGGTAGCCACAGTGGATGCAGGAGGCAACAGCTGACAAATTCTGACAATGGCTGACAATGACTGGCAGGTCGTTTTCATCTCAAGCTGTAAACAGACTGAAGTACCCTAATTAATAGCCTTCTGGATCTTAGCACAAAGCATAATGATAATCCTTCTCAGGTACTAAAATATTCCTCTTCATTATAACCATCTAAGTGCAAAAATACCTCAAACAATTTTATTTCTATCCTATTTATGTTGAGGTTTTCTCAAAATCCCATTCATACTGGTGGGATTATTGTTCTTATGTGATTTTAAGGCCAGGATCTTAACATTCACTCAGAAACTTACAGACACCTTGGTGCTTAGATAGCTCCTAGGGTACTCTAGTTGTTGCCATGTTGTAACAATCCTTTATGAGGTACGTATTGCTATAATAAACCCACATGTCAGTTGGGTTATACTCCATTGACCTGTAGGGACAGGAAGATTTGAGGCATTAGAAACACCTAGGTCCCTGTTTTTTCCCGTGCCACAGTATTCTGAGTTTCCTGTGACATTTGGTACTAAAGTACAAATGTTTGCATATACAGAAGTAGATGTAGGGGAAGTAAGGGGTGCAGTAGTTTGTATTTCTCCTTGGAGGTAAGGACAGAGCAGATGTCTGGGATTTCACATGTTTATTGACTAGCAGAAGACACTTGTATTTAGCCACAGAAATATCAGTGTTATGGTCCTCTCTGCTTTCATGTTTCTACTTTATCATCTTATGTGTTTGCATCTGATAGTATCTTTGCATCTGTATCCCATTCCAGCTGCTTTATAGGGACCACAGTCTGCAAAGGACAAGTTATGCAAGAGTTTCTGGCACACAGGAAGAGCAGTTTACGTGCTCATCAAGGAAAAATAAGGGTCTCTCAGTACTCACGCATGCTATGTTTTTATCCTCTATAACTAACTCTACTAATCAGATTGGACTAAGAGCCTTCAAAGAGCTACAAAATACTGTCTTAAACCAGCAAAGTACTGTCTCTAGACTGTATGTCTGGGCTCTCAAGAGAACTGCAAATTCATCTGAACAGCAACATTTTGAAGATTCTTTTCCCACCTTTTACTTTTGAATTATTTTTTATTTCAAAAACAGAACAAGCAAAGAGCAGAAGATGGTGCAGAAGAAGGATGCCAGAATGGGGGCTGAAAATCTATAACTCTGAAGTTCAATGTCTTTGAAGTAGTACTCAATAGCAATAGTTTATGCCAGTATCTAAAAAATCACAGTTGCTGAACTCTGTATTCTATTTTTGCTAGCAAAAGTAAGAATACAGGCTGCCAAGGAACATTTGTGCAAAACTGTGCTGCTAAATACTGTTTTCTATTTTTTGTCCCATCACAATTCCCCTTAATTTCTCTTTTAAAATTTGAAATTACTCTATTGTTTCATTGCAGCTGTAATCTTTTCATGTGGCAATTTTTTTCTCTTTTTCCAAAGGAAGCACATAAATTTCTAGTTTACTTTTTCCCCCTCTTTCATTCACCAATATTTTGAAGAGAATACATTTTTACAGCCAGTATTTTCAAAGTTTGGACTGATAGATGTGTGAGTTAAGAGTAAGTCTTTAAGGACTATTGACTATTCCAGCCTAAATGTCAAATCAGACCTAACACCAATTATTGGATTTTTGTGGCAAAACATATATGTAATAAAATATACATAATTTTAAGGTGCATTGGACTTTTAATCATCATTAGCACAGGTAAGAATAAAAACTACAATGGATAGATAGCTACCCCAGAGTTACAAGATTTTATTCCTAGTGCAAGAAAATAAACACAGAATTGCACAAAACCAGATCATGCCAAATTATTATTGTGGCTTTTTTAGTTATTATTTTAAGGGACTCATTGCTGGAGGTAGCATCTTCACTCTTTCAGCAATATCATATAGTCTTCATAAAGATTCAGCTGTTGAATAAAGAGACTGCCTGATGATCTTAGCTTTCAGACCATTCAGGAAAGATTATCAGTTCTGTTTTCTGAACATAATAGTATTTGATTGGGGGAATTTGCAAATATTATTATATTGTAACCTATTGTATCAGAAACCCAAGCAAACAAAGATAACCCATCATTTTTCTGCTTTTTCAGACTTAATTTTTTTTCAGAAATATTGATTTAGGTGCTTTATTTATGGTTTTTCTTCAATTTCTACAGGAAAAGAAAGCCCTGTAAAACATGGCTCTACATCTTACTGTTTAGTCCAGCTTTAATGTTCTGTTTTTGAATAGATGACACTTGTACCAGAACATGGTATCTGTGTCTTTTGAGTTTAGTAACATACAGTTTTTAGCTAATTCTGCACTAAGCAAATTGTACACAGTTCTGACAGCTTCTTAATTTGATTCAAGTATGCCCTTAAGGAAAAGATAGCAGACTATGTTTGAAAAATATGATTAAAAGATTATTTGAACATGAAAACGCCTCATTATCTCTGACATGTTTCTGAGTAATAATGGTTAAATAATAAATCACTGAAGTCATATATTGAGCTGATTCTCAGTATAGATACATCTCTACTCTGATTTTGTGAGACCCCACCTGGAATACTGTTTTCTGTGTCCTCCAACATAAGAAGGACAGGGACCTGCTGGAGTTGGCCCAGGGTGGGCCATGAAGATGATCAGAGGGCTGGAGCACTGCTATAGAAGACGGGCTGAGAGAGCTGGGGTTGTTCAGTCTGGAGAGGAGAAGGCCCTGGGAAGACTTTAGAGTCCCTTCCAGTACCTAAATGGAGCTACAAGAGAGCTGGAGAGGAACTTGTTATGGGGGCCTGGAGTGACAGGACAAATGAGAATGACTTCAAACTGAAAGAGAGTAGATTTAGCTTAGCTATTAGGATGAAATTCTTGACTGTGAGGGTGGTGAGGCACTGGAAGGGGTTGCCCAGAGAAGTTGTGGATACCCCACCCCTGGCAGCGTTCAGGGCCAGGTTGGATGGGGCTCTGAGCAACCTGGTCTAATGAAGGATGCCCCTGCCCACAGCAGGGAGTTTGAGTAGATGATCTTGAAGGTCCTTTGCACACCCAAACATTCCATGATTCAACAATTCTCTGATTTTATGATAACCACTACATTAGAAATTATGCACATCTTCTCAGCAGGGTTTGAAAGATCTACTTCTTGCTCCACTTAAAGTTGTAACTAAGTTTATCATCAAATTTCACAAGCGCAAGTCTGATTTTGCAACATATTGTAATGTTTGATTCTTCTCTTGTTAGCATTTTTTATGCATGTGACTGGATTTCTTCCATAAATATGCAAAAAGAATGTTCTAAGAAACTGAACAGCTTTCTTTTAATGAAAACCACTACTTCATTTCAGCAATACTGTTGCTAGTTGAAGGAAGGATTTGCAGATTTTTTTTTTGTGCAAGTAACAGATACAACTTTTTCACAAAGGCTGGAAGTCATCAGACTTAGTTTGGTTAGCTTGGCACCTGCTCTATTGTATCCATTTATTTTCCTTGTTTCATTGAAGAAACAATTCAACTGAAGTCCTCATCTTTCAGAATATATAATCAAGCATTAACAACTCTATTGCACAGAGGAAAATCACATCTCTTCCTTGATTAAGGTTCTCTGAAGCAAGAGAAGTGTTGGTAAAGATGTCCCAAAGCTCATTTTCTGTGCTTGACCACAAACTGGCTGCAACTCAGACTCCAAAGGAGGTTTATGTCCACCAGCCCAGCTCCTTGGCTGACTGCTGACAGTGACAGTTCTTGACATTTTGACCTTGGATAAGCTGCTTCTGCCGATTGAAAACCATCTGGAGATATGTGCCCCTGTGGATTAGCTGAGCCTATATCTACACTAGACACCTGGTCCTCCTCCAGGACAACTCGTAAGTGTTTCTCAGTGTTAGAAAGCCACAGCAATGAGAACGTCAAGTCCAATAATAGGACAGTGTCTGCAACCATGCAAGTGTTCAATATTTCTTACAAGCAGAATGGCAAAATACAACAGCTCTAGGCTTGTTTGTTGGGTTGGGGGGTTTAAATGGTATTTTAAAAATATGCCTGCTGCCTTTTTCCACCTACTTCACTAAAAATCACTTAGAATTGATGTTGTGGAAATGGTGAAAGTTACTTTTTGCTGGAAACAGAGAGAAGAGGAAAGAGCCTACCCTTATCAGTCTCTCACTGAGAAACACCTCCAAGATTCATCAGCCAGATCCAGGGGTAGTTGCAAGCAATTGCTCAAAACAGCTAAAGTCAGAAAAATATTTGAGTTGTGACAGATAAAGTCCTGGGTGTCTGCCCTGGCATTTGTCTGGGTGCAAAGACCCTCCAGCTGCTTCCACTGTGTGGACAGTGCTAGTAATGCCTTTTCCTGGTCCTAAAATCAAGAGGCAAACATGGTTAGAAGGGGAAAAGGGATTTTACCTTGGTATTTATTTTAAGGACCCTTAGGTGCACACGTTTAGGTCAAGTGCACCTCAATGCCCACCGCAATGCACACCCCCAAAAGATCTGGTATAACATTACAGGTTTTACTAATTAGCAGATCTATCAAAGATTCCCCAATGAGAGGCTCAAGTGAGCTCCCCTCCCCAAGGAGCCTTCCCCTGGATGGTTCTTTCTTAGTTCACAGAATGTGTTCTGGAGAGGACCTTGGGGTCTGGGGCACACTGATCCCTAACTACGAAGCTCTCAAATGTTTAGTCTCTCAGCTTGACAAACAAGTCCAAGAATGTAGGCAAAAAGCACTAAGAATACAGAAGTTGTAAAAAGGTATAAAAGGGGTTTAAAAGAAAAGGCAAAAAAATCATCATGGCATCACTAGCAAAGGGGAAATTTTGAGCCTTGCCCTATTCCTACAAATCCCTCTGAACCACAGATGTTCCTCCTTCTTCTATCATGTCTTTCCTATGCAAGCCACATCGTAACTGGGAGCCAAAAAATGACACCGTTTTCTCTCTTTTTCTCTCTCTTCTCCTTTGTCTTCTCAGCATGGCTTTCCAGTTATCAGGGAGTCTCTCTGGGCTTCAGCTGCAGACTGGATATAAACTCCAGGTTTACAAGAAAACTAAGCAAGTTTAGTAAACAGAAGGGGTTATTTATATCATCTGCACTTTAAATGTCATTTTGAGTGTTTCAGGAAAGGTCACCTAAGACTGGTAGTCCAAGAGCAAATCTGTATGTACATGGGATTTTAGTGCATTTAATCATGGGGTGCATAAAATTTACACTATCCTATTTCATATGTGAAAGATCTTGTTTCATCATTCTTTATTGTGCATGAGACTCCCAGTATTTTAAGATCAAATTACTTTTATCATTGACCTGCAGAATAAGTGCTAACCTGTGGTTTCACTAAGTTGATGTATTTAGTTATCAACTTTTTGCCAATGTCGGCTTTAAGAAAGTCAGCTTGTAATTGACAGGGCGAATCCAATTATGCTGTATATTCTCTTTGGAGAGGTCATTTTCAAAATGGACTTTAAAACTGGACAAAGGCATACAGGTAAAGTAAAAGTTTAAGCTTTTAAAATATTTTATGCTCTTTTACATACAAACATAAACACAAAAATTTTCATATATGCTAGGTTTTCACAATTTGTAAAAATGTTTCCTACTAACTTTTTATAAAAGTTACAGACAAAGTAGAAGGACATGATGTTTCATTATTCAGTAATGTTTTTAGGAGGTAGAAGGTATGAAATGTATTTTTTTAACTGTGTAATGTTTTGTGGGCTAATGTTGAAATATGTATGTGCAATCCCTTCTCTATACATATAACCTCTAGTCTAGACCCTGTCTAGTCAACCACTAACTGATGACACCTAATGGGAAACATAGTGGGTACCAACAAAAACCATATTTTGAATTATTTTTGTTTCAATATGTGGTCCACAGGGACACTTCTTTTTATTTAGCCTTATCGATCATAATATGATTCAAAGCAGACTCCAGCCACAAGAAGATGAAATAGTACAATCAAATGGAATTGAGAAACAATAATTTTAATTTCTGAAATACACCATTAGCATATTTTATCAAGCAATAACATGTTTAATTTGTTTCAGCCTCGAGATGTTAGTCTTGTGTCATTTACTTTCAGAGCACAGCAGAATTATTCTGACTGTTCCATGTGCTTCCTGTTGGAAATTTTGTTGTCCCTTAACACCTACATTTGATGGATGACAAAATGATCTTCTGGGGCTTTGAAATCAATGCAGGCAGACTCTTCAGTGCCTAATCATCAGTGAGACCTTTAAGTTCTACCTTAAAATAATAAAAATATTTCCAGACTACATACATAAAAAGATCTCGAAAAAATATCCAAGTGGTTTGGGAGGAAATAATTCCAAATATGAAATCTCTAATCTAACACCTATTGAACTCAATAAAGGGTAGATAAAATAAAAAACATATAAAAGGCAATTAACTAAACCATCCTAATCTCTATATGTGCCTTTATAATTTGCCAGTAGATTTGTGAAAGTATAACTGGCAGACTTTGTTATCTGTGTGTTCTCCCAAACTCAGAGGATCAGTATTGCAGGCTGTGACAAGCAAAAGAAGTAGAGATTTCTTTCCTTTCCTCTCTTTTAAAAGAAAACTTAGCTAAATATCAATCCTAGGCACCTATCACTTGACACATTTTTCTTCATACTACAGTCAGTGCCTCAGCAATGCTAATAAATCAAATGAAACTAAGAAGGAAATCAATGAAAGTAGAGTTAATATATCAATAAAATTACTGATAACAATTACACCATGTGTACCACACTGGTTATCGACAAAAAACATCGTCTGAATCATGTCATCTAATGCACAGTAGATAGATGGTTTTTATTCTTATAATTACGAAAAAACACCACATTTCCACTACCAGAGTTTTCCAAAACAGAGTACATTATTCCTCAAGGTACACAAGTACTATTTAGCATGAGCTGCTAAATATCCCATCCCTTGCACAGTATCAAGCCACCAGATACATGTGATTTAGGGTTTTTAAGTCTTTACATGAACAGATTAAACACCCTGAAGCATTTGTCATACAAAGGGACAGACCTTCAATTTGGATGCTCTCTCACAGTCCCTACTACCCAACAGAATAACAAACAGTGTCCTAGAAATTAACCTTAATGGTGAAGGACTAGTCCCCTGGAACATCTGCTTTCAGAGCTGTCCGTTTTCAGCACAAACGTGTCACAGGAGAAATCAGTGAGGCGGCAGCAGCTCCTTCTCAGATGCAGGGTTGGGCATTCAGCCCCACAAGCTTTGAGAAGGATTTCCATACTCATTGCTTTTCTAAGAGCTACCCAAGGCAACTCATCTAACCCAGTCTCACCGGAACTTCACTCAGCTGAGAGACTTAGCAGGACAAGCTCTTCAGCTGTCCTTGGGACCAGTTGCTTCCTGCCCAGTAGCCACAGCAGCAACAGAAGTGAAGTAAGGGTATGGGGAAAATTTTTTAGGAACAAAGAAACTGAATAAAATTTCAAAAATCTTTTTTTACAAATATCTTTGGCCCAAATTTGTGTCAGTAAAAAATTTAGACTGACCTTTACTGTGAATGGAATAATAAGGAAAGACTTTTTAAAATTAGTAATTACAATCAACCCCATATAAACTTTCACCCACCATCAAACACATGCACTTGTCCTTCCATAATGGGACCACATACAGAGACCCAGGGCCACATCCACAGCTATTCATTCTTCATCTTACCTTTCTTTGGACTCCTTCCTTCAGCTCCCAGCAGTGTCTTCGCATAAATAATCAATTTTGTTGGGCTGAATTATTACTGGCCAGAATATGCCTTCCTTTTTCTCTCAGAAAAATCAATGTCAAGTAATAAAAATGAGTCCCTGAAGATGAAAATCCTGTCTAATTTCAACTCTCACCTTGAACTCAGCTGGAGGCTTGCATCTTCCTTCAGAGTACTCTGAAAAGTCACAGAGTGCTATTGTTAGCATCACGTACTAGCTACATTAGTTTGCATTTTATTTCCTAGCACGCTCCTTTCAGAAATAGTACATGAAAATATTCATGCTCAGGTTTTATTTTAACTAATGCATGTAAATACAGATGTTAGTAATTCAGAAAGATATATGGAGGAATAGGGCCAAGAAAGTTAGAACCAGTAATATCATTGATAGTCCAGTACAGAAAACGCATCTTTTATACACTGAAATTTATCCAATTTAAATATGATCTTGAGTAGAAAATCATTTCAGAGATTTTTGTGGGGCTTTCAAAGAGAGATGGTAAAGAGCCATGTTCAGTTCATTCTGAATATGAAGCAAAATAGCTGGTAATTGATGTCCAGAGACCACCTAGCAAAAGCAGGAGAGCTTTGTTCTCAGTATGTTAGGGATAATCCGGAACACCTCATGGCATAGCATTATTCACTGCCTGTGTTTGTTTGAACAGAGTTCATTGCAGCTAAATACATTAAATCCACAACTTCCATCTGAAAGCCCTTTACTTCAACATAATGTGCTCCTGCTGAAAATACAGCAAGGCAGGCAAAGGGAAATTTTTGTTCATTCAGAAGCTGTGGGAATCACAAGGGGGGTGTCAGGCCTTTCTTTTTATCCTCCCTGATAACATTCAAGTGAGGGCTAGAGTCACTTTATAAATAGCAACAGAAAAGCATTTGATCATAGTATCAACTAACTAATATGTCATTTTTTTTCTCTTGGCTGATGACAAGATCATCATTTCAAAGCACAAGTTTTAATTATTCAGTCGCAAAACAGTGAATTTCAGTGAACTTCTGTCACTCTCCAAAGAAATCCATATGCTCTGAAGCTGCATTTATGGACCAATTATTTCTAATAGAAACACCCCACATTTGGCAAGGCAGGTTTGACACAAGCCCCAACAAATACAGAAAATGAAAGCATCCTCTCACTTTTAGTATTTCCATGAAATGTGCTCTCAGTGGTGGAGGAGGCTAGGTTGTTTGAATATGTTAGAGTACATATTTCATACAGTATATATCTATTTTTAGAAGATAAGCTGCTATTTTTTCCTTAAGGACACATCAAAACTTAGGAACAGTCAAATAAAAAAGGTCTTGTATGCCAAAAGTTCATCTTTTTTACCCAGATGTCTACGATGACCCAATAAGAGATATTACTTTTCACAACCAAAACCCCACTAAACATATGATAAATGCACTTTTTGAGAGATGCTCTCAACCTCTACCTGCAATAAATATTTACTGTTTACACATAACAGCCTGTGTTAGGGCTTTTTGTGAGGGTACTTTTATCCTTCTGGCTGGTGTCTCTAACACCAAAATAAACAGGGAATAGGAGGACAAACTCCTCCTGGTTTCTAACAGTTATCTAGGGAGCTCCGCAAACACTTTGTCATTTCTAGATGTCATTCCGGCATTTGCAGTCATGGCCCAATTATTGAGTTAATTATTCTACAGCCAGACAGTACAGGTTGTTATGTGAAGGCTGTTGTCCTGATTGCTTTTAAGCATTGTTTTTTGAGACAATTCCACACCCAAAATTCATTTGAAGAATCAGTTTCAAAATTTAGGGTGTCTTTCACAAGGACTCTGCAGGGGAAGTGCCCTTTACAGGCTGTAAATTTAGATTAAATTGTCAAAACCAAATGACAAAATCAAGTCTGATTCTGTGCACAATGGGTACCATAAATTTCTAAAACATCTTTCATTCACATAGAGGCAAGAAATTGATATCTTAATTAACAATGATGGATGGATGGCATCCTTGTTCTTTTCCCTGCGCCATGTGCCCTCTTCACTGGCTGCAGAAGAGGGTAACAGCGTGTGGAGAAGTGCAGCCACTCAGTGCCATCTGATGCTTTCCATACCCAGCATGGGAACCAGGAGACATAGTGTAACATTTCATTCCCCTTTAAAAGAGTGATTTTGGGAAGAATTTCTGCACCACAGATCCTTTTATCCATACTGTGCCAGTGAGCATTGCAGGAGCTGGAAACCCTTCTTAACATGTTAGAAAAGCTTCAGAATGTGCTCATTGCCATCAAGCTCACAAGGCTCCAGTTCTGGGTTTGGGGGGCATCACAGCTCAAACTCTCATTTTTTAATCTACTTTTCACTGTTTTCTGTTTATACCACAGTGGAAACTAGCATTCAGGAAATCAGTATATCTGACGAATTGATGAATTATCCAATAGCAGCATAATCTTCAAAGTATACTTCTAAACTTATGAATCCAAGACTTTACTGAAATAAAGAAAATCTCAAGCTGAAATCTTGCCAGTTGGTTTGGAGTTTGACACTGGGGCTGTCCTTTCCCTCCTTTGCCCTGAAATCATCCCCACAGAATTAGTTGCAGGTCACTGGCACTGGAAATGCTGCTCTGTGCTGTTCCAGCAGCCCTGCACTTGTCTGGACTGGCAAGAGAGCCAGCCAGCATCCAGCATATTGTGTTGCCAAAACAAAGTAAAATAACTGCAGTGAACGGTTTTCCCCGCTCTGCATTTTTTGCATATGTTTGTACTCCAGGGAAGTAAATGGTTTTGCAAGATTCATATTCTTTTGCATGTGTGTATGCAATGAAGTGAACAGTCTTCCTGCATTGCTTGAGCACGTGCTTTTATAGGTATATATTCGCCATGAACAGTCCCCCTGCTTGTCCCACCAGGCAGGCAGCAGACTCCACTGAGGTGCACGGCTTGTGCTGAAATCAAGCAGCGTAGGTGGCAGGTGGAACTTAGACATCTGTATTCCAGGAAGATCGTGGCTAATGTTGCTGAATTAAGTTGCTAAGCACTGTCTTTGTTAATAACTGACTAATAACGTGAAAAGGGAAGTGGCCAGCTTTGGCAGACTTTGACAAGCTGTGTAAATCAAGCACTGAGTACACAGAGGGCTTTTAGGCCATGCCAGATGCTCACAGGCAGTCTCCCCCTCCTCATTGCCCTGTTAATGGATTAAACTGTCACGGCATGGCCCAGTATAAATACCATATGAGAGCAGAGCCTTCAGCAGCAGGTAGCTAGGTTCAGAGCCCCTGAAGCCCTGGGGGTGACAAGGAAGGTTCTCTGAGCCCAGCTGCGCCATGCCCCTGCTGCTGTGTGATGCCCCCTCAGGCATCCCATGATGGGATGAACCCTTGGAGTGGCAGGTGCCAAGGGAGGTGAGCCCAGGGCCCCCTGCTGTCCTGACACTGCAGAATTGCTCTGCTCCCTTCTCTCATGTAGCACACAGTTTCATCTCAGCCCCATTAACATTATCGAAGAATTTATTAGCACCATCACTAGCCACCTGTATAAAATTCAACAGACTATTTGCAGCCTTCTGTCTTCCATTTGCTGGCCCTCTTCTGAAGACAGAAGCCCATCAGACCATTTCCCTACTCAGTAGCCACAAATCTGCTGAGTGATGGCACACATCCAGTTTTATCACAAGGAAGCAGAACTGATACATGTTCTCCTCAAATGCAATTAAAAAGTATTTCTTCTGGGTGCAGACTCAGCAATTGGTGACAGGCTTTGGCTGCAGGGCTCCATCTCCTGGTTTTAGGAAGGTATTGTCTGACACAAGGAAACAGCCCATTTTCAAAAATACTTGAGAAATCAGGACACTATTGATACACTGGAGAGATACTGAGATGGGTCAAAGAGCTATGTTATTCTTTATTTCTGAAGTACTACAATCATTACCAAAATTTTATGCTAATATATGTTGCTATGTGTAGCTTCAAACTTGCTTCCTTGAGATTAAATGCAAACCCTTTGACCACTTAGGATACTCCTGCTGTCATGGAGCAGCGTGCTAAGATGCAAAGGGCTTCATTTCTGCCTGAGCCTTTAACTAGTTGCTGTAGCTGAACTTTAAAGGTCCCTTCCAACCCACACCGTTCAATGATTCTATGAGAACATTGCAAAGAGGCATTTTGCTGTTTTTCTTTTCCTTGGACAAGGTCACTGGGGACATCATCTTAGATGTGGGAAGTGGAACAGCTGTTCCTCTGGGATGTGCAATTTTCCAGATCCCTGTCATCTTTTTCTATAGAATTCATCTCACCACCTCTGTCCAGACATGCTGGAAATACTGACCTTTAACATGGGTATGTCCTCACTAGCACTCACTCACCAAATAATTTTGAAATGCATCCTTATTGGTGTTTTAGCTCAATCAAATAAAAAGACTAGGAGAATACGTCCACATATTTATCATCCACACACTACTCAGGGACAAATAAACAGCAATGTGGTCAGTTCATGGACCCAAAGCTGACTAACAGGACAGGGATTGCCACATTTCCCTGCACTGCCTCAATGCAAAGGCTGAGCAACTAAAATAAAAGTAATCACAGCAGAGCAATTTGGAAAAACCACTCTAACAACAATCCTTGTATGAGAAGTGAGACCCAGCTTTACTCCCAAATACTGTTGTTCATGCTAGCTCCAGACATACATAAAACATACCTGGAAGGTAGGATGAAGGTCAAACCTTAAGGTGATCTACAAAGGCAGTGTTAGCAGAGGAAATGCAGTACTCGCTGTGAAATGAGTAAGACAATCTGCTATGTAAGAAAGCAGAGATCACCTCACGTAAAAGCTCTGTTTATTATTTTTAATTGTTGAAGAGAAAGGCTTTTGAAATACTGAAATAGTGCATTGAAAATGCAAATAATGCATTGAAATATTTTTATTTCAAGCTATGTATTTTAATGATGACTTATAGTGCAGAGTTAAGTGCCAGAGAAAAGTCAGCATTCATCACAGTCATCATTTACAGTTACTGTTTGAACATCAGTCCAAAAGGCAGAGCATATCAAGGAAATAGCAGATTCTTACACCACAAACCCTGCAGTCTGAGCTTCTCTGTTACCTGTCATTCAAACAGCCAGAAAAATCCTTTCAGTTCTTCCTGTACAATATTCTAAGGGGCCTGTCCTTATCTTCCCACTGTCTCTGAAGTCAATGGCAATCTCCTACTTTGCAGTGGTCATGCATCTATTCCCACCTCTTTAAAAAAGCTACTACGAGCAGAAATGATTCCTCTTCAGAGTAGATAATACTCCACGTGGATCTGATATTTTCAAAGGCTGCAAAGGTAGACATGCAGGACTTTAAGACATTTGACCCTAGTTTCAAATTGCCCTGTCCTTCTCACAGTCTCCTTAAATGTCACGTGTTTTTCATACAACTGTGGGCACAAAAAAACCCCTACAATTTTCTGTCATGAAGTGCTGTTTTCTCTGTTGCTGTATCTCTTTTCCCCAAAGAATATTTTACCTGTCAATGGATGACATAAATATAACTGATGGTGTGATGTTGAAAGGCAATTTCAATGTAAATGAGCTACAAGAGAACAAGATTTGAAATGTAGCAGCTTTCTTGTGTCTGTAATAAATGACAGGTTACTCTGCTCAGTGATCTCAGTATACACTGAGCAGTGTTGTGGCAGTGCCAAATGTGTCCACATTTCAAGCATTTTGCAATGCAGTAAAGTGACCCTTTACAAATACTTCTACACACCCTTTTGATGAGGTTCTGGCACCTTTTTTCTGCTGCATCATTCCCATAAAAACGTGAAAAAGGCATGGGAATGAGTCACCATATGGTACTTTTTTCGCTTTTCTCTTTTTTTTGGAGGATAGTACTTATGCATAATCAAGTTACAAAATAATTTGGCCAAAACAACTATTTTGTAAAGATAAATTAGGCATGAGGCCAAATGGAGGTAAGAGCTTGATAATAGCTTGAAATCAGACAGCCTTAGATTTGCCTGCATTTAAAGTGGCAAATGAGCTGCTGGGAACCAAATTCTCACAATTTTATAAAGGCAAGATTTTATTAACTTCAGACCCTACTTAAGTTCCAGATATTAGCCATGAGAGTATTGTGCATGACTACCACCATGTTCCTCCAACTTACACCTTTAACTGTTGCCTAGGGTGGTGGCTGGTGGCTCCTTGCTTCTGTGATGCTGGGAATTGGCAGGGCTGACTTTAGCAAAGCTGCAGCTGAGAATATGGGGTAGGGTACTGCACTGCCTTGCACAGGGGATGCTAATGATAAAGCAAGGGGAGAAGGGCCCTACAGGCAAACTGGGTAGACCTTGGCTGCCCACCAGATGACCACAAAGTCACTTTCTCACTCCCCCTCTTTAGCAGAACAGGGAGAGAAAATATAAGGGAAAGCTTGTGCGCTGAGATAAGGACAGGGAGATTGCTCACCAATTACCACCATGGGCAAAACAGACTCAGCTTGGGGAAGATTAATTTAATTTATTGTCAGGTAATGACAGAGTAGGATACTGAGAAATAAGAATGAATCTAAAAACCTCTTCCCCCCACCCCTCCCTTCTTCCTGGGCTCGACTTCACTCCCAATTTGTCTATCTGCTTTGCCACAGTGGCACAGGCAGACAAGAAATGGGGGTTGCAGTTAGTTTATCACATGCTGCCTCTGCTGCTCCTTCCTCCTCACACCCTTACCCTACTCCAGCACTGGGGGCTTCCCACTGAACACAGTCCTGCATGAGCTACTCCAGCTTGGGTCTGTCCCTCAGACTGCAGTTATTCAAAAACCACTTTAGCATGGATCCCTTTCCACAGGGTCAGTTCTTCAGGAACAGAGTTCTCCAGCATGGGTCCCCTGCCAGGAACCTTCACTGCATCTTCCTGCATGGCATATCTGCCTGGTCTGGCATGAAGTCCTCCACAGGCTGCATGTGGATCTCTGCTCCACTGTGGACTTCCACAGACTGCAGAGGGGCCTAACCATGGTCTTCATCACAGGCTGCAGGGGAATCTCTGCTCCAGTGCCTGGAGCACCTCCTCCACCTTGATGTCTGCAGAACTGTTTTTCTCATTTTTTCTCACTTCTTTTCATCACAGCTCTTGCTCAACAATTTTTTACTCTTTCTTAAATATGTTGTCACAGAGGTTCTACCAACATTGCTAATGGGCTTGGCTTGGGCCAGCAATCGGTCCATCTTGGAGCCTGCTGACATGGGGCAGTTCCTGGTGTCTTCTCACAGAAGCCACCTCTGTGGCCCTGCAGTACTAAAACCTTGCCGTGCAAACTCAATAAAAAGGGAACCACTTCAGTAGTCCACTCTAATCATAAATGTCAATCAAGACCAGAACTACCATATTTAAAATCTGCTTATGTGAATATGGTATCAGCTTTTGGTCAACGTTACTAGTGATACGGAGCTGCAGCTCTATGAATGTACATCTGATGTCATGAACAGCACATCACTAGATGCAGTGAAAAAAACAAGATTCACCTGAGCAGAGAGCTGGAGACTGAATTCTGGATTTTCAGAGAGCAGTCCATGCTTCAAGACAGTAGAAATCAAATGTGCCACAAATTCTCCCACTTCATTCTCCAATTATATTTCTAGCTAATTTAAAGCTGAATTCAGAAAATTATTCTACCAGTATATGATGCTTTATGTAGCCTGTACAAAACACTACGCTGCTTCTTTTGTGATAATTGTTTCTTTGTTTACTTTTTCCCTCTTTTTTTTCCACATGTTTTTGTATGCATCCTTTCTCTGTACAGCTTTGAAATGCATAATGAGATGCCAAAGAGCAATGAGGTCAGAATAACAGCTTCAACTTTCCTGATCTTATTTACTATTGAATTTCAGAATGCACATTTTCTGTTGCCCTGTGAATAATGTAATTCAACAGAACTATTTTAAAAAGATGGAGAAATCAATAAAATGTTCTGTTTTGTTCTAAGGAAAGCTGCATCTCTGAATCACTAAATTTCCATTTTGTCCCCAGACTACCATTACTTGCTTTTCCTCCCTACCACATATTACTCTCTGGTGTCTCAGGTGTACCATAAGGATCAGTATTTGTTTCCTGAAGGCAGGAGAGAACTTTCTAATCCTCAAGTTGAAAGAGCTGGTGTATCATTCATGCCTGCATTACCTAAAACAGTGTTTCTCAAGCAAGGGGCAGGGGCTGATAAGGATGTATGTCAGTCCCCAGTACAGATAGCACCCCACAGTAGCTGAAACCATTGAGTGGGTCTCTGAAGATTTCAAGGCAGACACCAGCCTGTTTTTCCCAAGCATATTCCCTAGTGTGTCAGTTGTGGCACTCTTAAATATAAAGGTATGGATCAAGCTCTTTATTTTTGTTCCCCCTTCACAGTAGCTGAATTATTATGGGGACATGTTGTGCAAATTACATCCTATTGGTATTTGGTACTTGCTAAAGGAACAACATCATTGCCTACAAGCAGCTAATTCCACATCTAATATGGTGATTTACAGAGACCACAAGTTTTCCCACAAGAATGTTTTCCTTCAGTATCATTATCATGTATCTATGGAGAGACTTTTATCTGCTCTTTTCCTCAGTCATAAAAAATGTTGAGCCAGTTTCTGACATGTACCTTTTATACAGGAATTATTTCAGTGGGATTTTTGCTGCTTTTCAGTGGACACCACCTTTGCCTGATGTAACTCTTTGCAACTAATTTGCTTTACTTCCTAGTGAATACAGTATGTTCAGTCAACAAGAATGAATGACCTGAGGCCACTTTTTGTGACTCTGAGGTTTATGCCCATAGTCAATCACAGGACTCAGGGAAAGAGCGTATAACTCATGGCCTGAAGCCAGGTATTTTTAATATCACCTCCTTAAGGACTCAGTTTGATGGTAATGAATAAACACCTACTTCATAGTTTACTTCTGGCATAGCACAGAGTTAAAACAAGACAGAAATTACTATTATACTTTTATGAAACCAAAATCTTGCTGCTTTAGCTATAAATGATTTGTGCTATTTCGTTATGCCATCATAATTGACATAACTATTATTGAAACTTACTTATTCACAGAATTGCTATTGAAACTTAGTCACACAGAGATCCTAGATATGCAGATAAGTTCTCATAGCCCTTCCAACAAAGAAAAAATGATCTAATATGAGAATCGACAAAACATTTTTCTTTTTATCTTTTTCAGCATGACTGTTGAAGCTTCCAAGAGCTTCCATTGCTTTGCTGAGATAATTTTGCCTCTGGAAGAAAAGGATGAGACCACTGGGAATTGCTGGTGCAAGATGAATGGGAATCTCTCTCACAAATGTCTGCATATTTCCAGCCTCCTGCAATGATGTCAGTCCTCTCCCTGTCATTCAAACGCCAGAAACAACAGAGGCAGGCAGTAGATGCTGAGGACGTCAGAAGAACTTTTATGAGGTGGGTTGGCATCCCTTAAATGTCACAGCAGTTATGATGAGAGACAGGATACAGCACACACAAATATAATTGAGTTCCAGTTTCATCACATGACATATTTTAGTCAAAGAACACTACATTTTTTTTTTAATTGCATGTGTCATTTGAGAAGGTTTTGGAGGGAGAGACACTATGTTTTTTTTAAACCAGTTGATGGACTTGGGAAAAGTGAGCAAGCTTCCTTGTTTGGAGTTCCTTCATTAGCCCTGACAAGTTGCAAGTCCCTGCTGTTTTTTGTTCAGATGACTTTGCTTGACAATGAGCAGGAGGAGAGAAGAAAGAAGGGTCACAGGAAGGTAGCACACTGAAACACACTATCTGAATGTCTGCTGTGAAACCTTCCCATTTTCTCATTATCTATCCACCAGAAACTGTCTGTTCCTATACATATATATAAATATGTTTATTTCAGAAGCTTCAGTTGCAGTATTCTCATTTGATTAGTGCTTCAGTTAGAAAAGCAGTATACAATTATACAAAGAGAGTTATAGAAAAGTATAAGAATAATGTATACAATCTACTGTCAGTTGCAACTAATTCCCTCCAAATCTCAAGTTTTCAGGAAAATGTAGAGAATGCTGTGTTTGAGTTAAACATGATACATTTCTGGATCCTCAACCCTCCTCAGAATTCTGAAAAGTATACTGACCCTGGCATTCCGCACAGTTGCTGCTGTCCATTTGAAGCCAGAGGGATGTCTGAATTCATGCCCTGCCACTGAGCTGTGGGAATGATTGCTTCAGCTTTGCCACTCTACCATTGGTCTGCAGCATCCTAGTTATGCTACAATTTTAGGAAAATCACACACAAAAAAAGTGAACTTCCTAGTTTCACACGAAGATCTCTGCACATAACAAGCAATAGGACAAGAGGAAATGGCCTCAAGTTGCACCAGGAGAGGTTTAGATTGGATGTTATGAAAAATTTCTTCACCGAAAGGATTATCAAGCATTGGAACAGACTGCCCAGTGAAATGGTGAAGTCAACAACCCTAGAGCTATTTTAAAGACATGTAGATGTGGCACTTAGGGACACGCTTTAGAGATGGACTTGGCAGTGCTGGGTTAACAGATGGATTTGATGATCTAAGAAGTGTTTTCCAACTTAAATGATTCTATGATTGTATGATTTTATGATTCTATAGCCCTTCATGAATGCAGATCATGATGCAAATCATAAAGGAGCCTTGTGTCATGGCACTGCCATGACACAAGGCACCACAAAATGCTGAGTACTGCTACAAGCTAAGAAGACACAGGGAACAGCACAGTTTGCACCAGGACTCTGCAGCAAGTATTACTCATCCAAATATATATGAAGGGTTTGCATCCTGAGTGTGATGTAACAGAACAAAGAGGGCTGTAATTTTAATTCAGTCTGTTTTAAGGCAAATACTCAATCTGAAGGCATCTCCCTTCCACACATGACATGCTGTGATTGACACTACCTTGAATTCAAAGACTGGAACAAGCACAGCTTTTTCCCCAAATGTAAGGTCTGTTTTCCTTGGGCAACCATATGAAATTCCTCAGGGGGTGAGGACCTCTTTGCTAAGGGAAATGAACAACTGGCCAGGCAGAACAACACCAGATCCCACCTAGCTACAGCACTCTCCCAGCTACTGGGTGAATTCAGCTTCCCAGATGGAACTTTGGCGTGCAACAGCAGAAACTAAGGAGCCAATGTACAGTAAACAAACCCTGTCACAGAGAACAGCTCCCACACAGGTTGCTGTCATTTTCCAAGCCTGACTTGTGTTAGTCATTTCAAAGGACAGAACTTGTTCTTCTTTGTATTTAAATCCCTAGGTGAATTCCTACTGAATCCCTGCATGGCTGTGTGTTCAGCAGAATCTAGATCTGGTCATGGCAGTACACATGTACTCACTGGTGCCAGCAGCGAGCTCCACAGTTTTATATTTGCAGTAGTCCTGGAAGGCAGCATTGCGGGGAGAGGCAGCACAGGCTCACAGTTCCCGTGTGTTTCCCAGCAATATCTTTAGCACCATGAATAACTATTTAATGCTGATGAGTAGAGCCCTCAAATCTGGGTGTATTTAGGGAGAGGAGAGAACCTATGTTATTGCAAATCATAATTCAGCACCAAAATGAAATAAAAAATTTAAATAAAAAATACATTGTTGTATAGCCAAGGGAAATGGTGTTGTCAGAACTAAGAAGACAACAGGAAAATACGGCTATAGAGTGTGTTCTGTCACATGGCAGGTAGCATGTTGCTGCATGTCCAAAACCCCAGTCATAACCTTACACAGTAGTAGCTTTTTCTGCTCCCCCACCATCCTGCTATCAAGAGGGAGCAAGCAAGGGGAAATCTGCTCAGAGCCTTTGCTTGTGTAATTTGCAAACAGAGCTACAACACAGTGGTGGTCCAAGTGAGAGCATGGTCTCATGGCACAAAGTCAGTTCAAGGAGGCCTTGCTTTACTCATCTGGGCAGCCCACAGGCTTTCAGTGGGGTAACCCAAAGAAAGGCTACTGAGTAGGAACAGTGCTCTTGAAAGGTTTTCCCTGCTCCAGTGGAGTATTTGTAAATTACTTCATGCCCAAAGGAGCACCAGATGAGTTTCAAAGGAAGAGATGAAAGTTTGGGGGAACACTTCCTTTCCATAACACTGTAAGTATAGCAAGAATTTTCTACATTTTGGCAGCTGGTGACATTGCAGGATGAGAACCTCATTTATGTTATAAAAAACTTTGGCTGGGTAATACTTTAAAATGAAAAGAATGTTCATAAAATACATTACCTTTAACTACATTAATCTTTGTTACCTTTTAGGGTATTAAAAAGGGTATTTATTTTATTATGGTGGATACCATATTAATTCCTGTTACATTAACATCGAACACTGCATTTTTCTTAAAAAGTCACTGAGTTCTAATAAAACAGGGAGAAAAAATCTGCGAAACTAAATAAAACTTAAAGCACCATTACAGCAGATATAACTTGCAGAAGCTGGATAAAATAAATAAATAACATACATTTCTTTGCTCAAAATAACTCAACTGCTGCTATAAAAATATTGTTAGTGCCTTCTGTTCCACAAAGAAGGCACTAACTTAAAGATATTAAGGCTTTAAGTAAAGATATTTCAGGCATTTTCTTCTTCACTGCGACATCAGTGTCTAGGCACGCATTAATTAAAATGTAATTAATCTTTCCCCACAGTCTGTATCAGCTTCTGTCCTTCTTCTGCCCAGTGCATTTCAGCACTGGAATGTTACATATGGCACATGTATGCTGAGCTGCAAAAATTATTCTGCTAGAAAATGAGGAAACCTCAGAATTAATGAGCAGCTGAGTTTTGTCTGCATTTGAACTTTTCACATGTAAATGTTTGCATCCGGGGTTTCAGCTCATTCAGAAAGAGGAATGAATGTCAGGCTTGTACCTCAACTGCTGTGAGATGCAGTGTTTTGACCTCAGGCCAAGTTTAATTTGTCAGTGGCTGCCAAGTCTTTTACACAAGATTGGACTTTAGAAGGTGATCCTTAGAGGTCACAGAGGTCCTACTCATTTCAGTGAAGACAGGATGTCCTTACCATAAGCCAGACTGCAGAGGTGAATTTGGTCACTGATGAGAATCATCAGAAATTTAATTTATTTTATTAATTTCAATCTAAAGATGTTTCTATTTTACCTTATTCATGATTTGAGCACTTACTTCTGAAGCCTGTCTAGTGACTTTTCAAATAAACTCTCAGGGCACCTTGAGGGCATATGGTACACACCACTGACAGCATCTCAGGATCAGGTGCTAGGACTATTCTAGTATAAGTAAAATAATAAGAGTTTAAATCAGACACAAATGATCACACTATCAAGGATTTAATATAACTCCCCAGCATTTCTTGCCTAGGCTTACCTTCCCTTGTGTTTCTAAAGATGAAAAGTTGTCGAAAGCTCTCACTCCTACTGCCTGCCTTATCTAAACACAAGAATGGTAAAGTCAGACACATGTTCACAGAGTTTTCCATCATAAACAGTTATCATCTTCAAATCATTTGTAGACTGTGTATGTGGTTAGAAGACTATTACTGGTAAGAATGTGTAAGTTAGCAATAGCTGAGAAGAAGAAACTTTCACCCCCAGATTAAAAGGGGGGGAAAAAATCCGTGAAGTCACAAAATTTTTAGCAAAGTTCTTTTACGCTTCATTTTCTCTGGCCAAGTTTAATCCAAACCTTAATATCTTAAGTGCTATTAGCATTTATTTCCAGACATGTGATATAGATGAGGCCTAATCAGTTTCTATGCCATGTCATCTAGCATTCATATGCAAATGTGCCCAGATCATTTAATCACATGAGATATTGTCCCTTAATCAAGCTACTGAAAACAGAAACCCTGCTAGAGAAAGGAAATTATCCCCACAGATAAGACAAAGATATATATCTTCAATTACAATTTTTTTTAATCTGTTCCTCAAGAATTCTTTTGAGTTATCTTAGGAAAATTAGGAAAGCACATATTCTGTGGCCTTTAGATTTTTTTCCTAAACATTTTTTTAACCTGTTCATTCTTTTCTTTGACCCAAGTTCCCAGATCAAAGTGAGCTTGATCTCCCCAGGCACACCTCTCCTGGGGCTATACAGTGTGCAAGGGAGGTTATCAGTTAATGCTGTAGCTAAAATGAACAGTAATTAATTAGCTAATCCAGTTGTTAAATAGCTGCTGGATTAACAAATAAAACATTGTTTAGTAAAGCAAAACATTCAGAATTCTTTCTTGGTTTCCATAAAATTGAATGTGTTTATAGACTTCATTATCAGAACAGAAAAGCAAGAATCGTTATGGAATTCTGTGGGCTTTGTTTGGGATTCATCTCATCTGGCCTTGGCCAGCTCACATCCACATTTACATCTGAGCTGATTATACGTTCTCTCTCTCTCTAGTGAGCAGCAAGAAACATGCATTCAGGGAATGCAGTTCATTGCAATTTATTTTATACATTTACACTTATATTTGAGTGAATGAGGGCTATCCTAATCAGTAAATATTTAAAACTGTATCAAAACCATCCCTCAATGTCCTAGTTTAAAAACAGTCTAGTTTTTGGTGGGCAGGAGCAAGCTGTCAGAGTTTCTACTATGTCCAACACAGAGCCAACCACTGAAGGCTCTGATGATGGGCAGGTTACCAGCCCAATTAGACAAGTTGGTAACACCTCTGTGACGACATATTTAAGAAAGGAAAAACCATGGGAAGCTCTGTTTCTTCTCTTGAGGGATGGTGAGGTGGTCACCGGGGCCCAACCCAGTGGGGGCCACTGGGGGACACATGGCCGGGGCCTTCCCAAGGCTGAGACCATGTGGCTGGAGCCCTCCCAAGGCAGAGACCAGGTGGCCACCAATGAAAATGTGACAAACAATTCCCCAACACAGAACACAGACGAGATCAACCTTTTCAGCGCAGCGAAGATCTGTAAGAACTTTTCAATTGATAGAACTTGAGAACAATAATCCCTATGGACAACAATTTTCTTCAGAGTCAGGGAAAAGGAAGAAGTGAGGACATGTGAGGAGAACCAGCATGGCAGCACTGAGGTCTGTGAAAAGAAGCAGAGGGAGGAGGTGCTCCAAGCGCCAGAGCTGAGATTCTCCTGCGAGCCGTGGTGAGGACTATAATACAACAAACTGTTTCCCTGTAATTCATGAGGTGCATGGGGAGGTGCACAGATCCACGGGCAGCCCATGAGGAAGAGTGCTCATCCTGGAGCATATGGATCCTGAAAAGCTGTAATCTAGTGAGGAACTTGAACAAAGAGAGAGGACCCTTGCTTCCAGAGATAAAGAAAGAGAACCCTTGCTTCCAAACTAGAACAGCTCATCCTTAAAAGACTAAACCATATGAACTAAAATGACCCACACTGGGCAATTGTGGGGAAACTGCACCGTTCATAGGAGGAACTCAACGTTATAGCAGGTTCGGGTGGGACTGCTGTTTGTGAAAGTTAAAATCATGCTGGAAAAGTTCGCAGAGAACTATCTCCCATGGGAAGGATCCCACAGCACAGTAGAAGAAAGAAACTATTTTCCTTAAGCGTACCAAAGGAAGATCTTTTTTTAAGAAGTGAAAGACTGACCAAAACCCCATGTTTCGTCTCCTTGTGTGGTCAGTGGAAAGAGGGAGGGACTGGGAAAGAAAAGTGTTCTAAAGGTTTATTTCAGTTCTCATTACCTTTTTTTTTTTACTTTAAATTCAGTTAATAATAAATGTTCTTTATACTGTTTAAGTTTTGAACCTGGTTTGCCTTAAAGTGTTTTTCCCCTAATCCTTATCTCAACTCATGAAGCTTTTAATTCTCCCTCCTCTGCTCACCTACAGCAGAGGAAGATAAGTGAATAGTTTCATGGGTGCCTGGCGCTTAGCTAGCGTCAAAACCCCAACACTCACACAGACACAGAAGCCCTTCATCTTAGAAAAATTAGGACCCAAAATCCAGCATAAGTTTAGATATGTGGGGTTTATGACGGCTTGAGTATCTTTAATTCACCTGTCTTCAATGCATTTTGACACACTCTTTAATTAAAAGATCACATGCTTTTTTTCCCATCAGATGTCTCCTTCACTTCATGCATGATTAATGACCTCACATTCAGTGACTGAGAAAGGGAATAGAGGCTATGTGGAAAAGTCAGAATCCTTGGCACTATAAAACATTTTGATAATTAAAACAAAAGCAGTGTGGTACACAGAAAATGAATTTTTAAAAGCTGTTGACAGGTTGCAAAACACATTTGTAAACAGTGAGGTCTCATTAAGGGCATGTATTCTTGAGGCCATGTTAGGGTCAGTTCTTGGCCTTTGGATTTTTATTAATGCTCTGGAAGAAATGAGACAATCCTTACTGATCAAAGTGTGCATGTCAGTCATGAAGAGGGTACAGGGAAACAAACTAATTGATAAGCTGCTGCAAGAAAATGACATGGCCATCAATACAGATAATTGTTATTCAACAATATTCAGGAATTCCAAACATAATGAGATACTGTGTTGGGAACAGTAATTGAACTGATTGGGGCATTGTGTCAGTCAAATGCAGATTAGCTCCTTGTGCAGTACGAAAAGGGTATAACAGCAAAACAAAATGCCAATCTCATGACGAATGAGCAGAATAATACCAAAAACTGTTAGAAAGGTTATGCAACCTGGGACTAACAAGTCTTCTTCTGAGATGCTGTTCAAAGTCCCAGCACCCACAGCTGAAAAAGGAATAAATTGGGTCTCTCTGGTTCAGAGGTGAACCAGGAGAAAGATCAAAGGATTGGGGAAACTGCCATGGTGGAAAACTAAAGTTCAGACTATTTATCTTAACAAAAAGGCTAAAGGGTGTCTTGATCACAGCTTCTAATTACCTCTAGGAGAAATAGAAATTCGATAATTGAGGGCTCTTCAGTCTCAAAAGCACAAACACAAAACGATCAAGTGCCTGGAAGTTGAAAGCAGAGACATTCCGTAAGCAGAAACTGAATGTATTAGTACTATGAAAATTAATCACTCCAATAATTTAACAAAATAATGATAGTTTGTTCATACTACAAATATTTAAATGGAGATTTTCTAACTTTTTAAAAGAGGTGCTGTAGTTAAACTAAACCTAATTCAGGGAAGAACTGACCTGTGCTACGATGGAGAGTAAACTACCGTCTTTGAATTTAGGATCTAGAACACTGTTGCTTCATTTAATTGCTGAATAGGGCCTCCATGTCTTATTTACAGTACATTATTCAAAACCTCATATGGTTACAAAATATTCTTTTTTCATGGAATTTCTTTTCTGATATTGTTAGGGTGTGGCACCAGCATTAATCTGTACAGCAGGTCACTTCAAGATGGAGAAATGGAACTGTGGCTATTTTGGGGAAAGAGTATTAATATGAGATTAAATTTGAAAGCACCTGTTAATTGTGGATGCACAATTTGAAACGTTTGTACCTGATCTTTGAAAATACCTTGCACTTCTTAGCACTTCACATATTTAAAGCACAGCTCCTACCAGCATCAGTCATGGCTCTGAAACATCAATACTCCTACAAATCAAACCCTAGCAATTCACATGGAAACTCAGAAATTAACACGACACAGTTAGTGACCACTTGTGGATGAAAACTTATTTCAAATTACTCCTGCATTAGAGAACTGCAGGAACTCTGCGTCCAAACCCAGTTTGAGGCAATGTTCAAATACTTAATTCAGAATCAGTCTCTTCTATTCTGAAATCCCTTTTTATGATCTGTACAGACCATTTTGCTCCTGTAGTGTAGAAGGCAGGGATAATAAAGGGCAGTCACCTTCACTACACAATCCTAGTTAATCCTTAGGATATACCCTGTCGCCACAGTCAGTCTCATAAAGGTCCTATGAGAAAATGATGTATAAAGAGGAAATGAAGGTACAGTATAATGCATATATATCCAAGATGCTGTAGAGACTTTTTCTGCCATTCTGGTATTTCTTAATTATCAGGAGTCTGAATTGGCAATCTTGGTGGTTTTTCCTAACAGTTCAGTTTTAAAAGTATTAGTTCCTAGGTTCTTCTATTAAGCAGAAAAGGTACCACTGTCATTTTACCAGCTGGTTCTTCAACAGAGTAAAGATTTTTCAGACCCAGAATTGTGCCATACAGGCTAAAGGAGGAATGAGCTCCCAGTGGGGAGCTGACATTCTTCTCTATCCCTACACACTTTCTCACTGAATTTCCTACACAGCTGCCTAAGGAGAGTGTTCTACTACCAGAGATCACTCCCTCATCAACTGCAGTATGTCCATCCTTCACAGCTTGTCTCTGGCCCAGACCTTCCTTGGTTTCACCCATGACTTCCTATCCATCCCTGTGTTTGCACAGATGTAAGGATATAACTGTGAGCTCTTGAAGGTGCAGAAAGTAAGGGGAGGATCTTCTTGGCATGTGTCTGCATGCAAGAAAGGTAGGACAAAAAGGGGAAGTCCAGAGAAAACAGAGAGAGAAACCTGGAGAAACAGCTTCTCTGGACACCTTATGTGCTAGAAAGGTAGTCCTGGGATCTGAATCAGAGAGCAGCCACCAGAGCTTTGTATAAAAAAAAATTCCTTTGGCTGTTAAGTACGTTGGGATGCAGTGGGTGCATGGAGCAAGCTGAAGGCCAAGCAGAGGTTGATGAGACCATTGGGTGCCAGCCACCCCTGCAAGGCTGCTGCAAGCCAGGCTCTGCACAGCGTCCTGGAGCCGAGCAGCGAATGCTTCCCTAAACAAGCTGGGGCACCAGCATGGGCATGGTACTGCTGTGCATGGGCAGCACTGCAACGACATTGGGAACACCAGACTGCCCCACCATCCTGGCCTCACTCACTCAGACACGCATTGCTAACTTGACTACTTTACATGTTACATAATTCTTTTAATAGCATAAAGGTGCCTGGGAGAAAGAGACTTTCTCTAATACGCAGGGAGTATATTGTGCCTGACTAATTTATGGGTACTTATTGACAAAAGGCTTTATCTGTGTTTTCTATCCATTTAATTATAAATCTCTGTGAGTTTTGACTCATGGGGACCCATATAATAGTTTGATGAATGATTCTGTGTTTTATGATAAGGCAATGAAATTTTTTGGTAGGATATAGTAATTCATTTCTTCATAACTAATGGGTCACAGACGACACATTACAGAAATAACTGATTGTTGATCAACAAATATATAAAGGTGAGCCAAAGCCTAAATAAACTGCCAGTTATGAACTAGACAGTGTCTTTGTAACAGTATGAAATCCAACACGATGTGTAAAATTTAATTATAAACAAATTTCCAAGCAGTCTTGATCCTAGATATTTACTGCCTGTGGTATCCATCTGAGACACCCTTTCCTCCTTCAGTGCCTTGTGCACACTGTGGTGCCACCCACTGTATGTAACACCTGGTCTCACAGACTGGGGGCCTGGAGTTGCTACAACTGCCTTCTCCTTCATCATCACCTCACGTGCTTGGTGATTTCCAAGACCCTTTGAGTGGACAGTTTTGACCAGAGAGTTGGAGGGATGGCCTGGGTCTGCGTTGTTTGCAATGGAGAGGCAATTTGCTGTCAGGAGGGCAGATGCTTCTCCCCAGAAACATTCCCATGACATTTGTCACCTAATGAATATGCCATTTGGGTCATTACATGTTCAGTAACTAGAAACTTGTACAGACCATTCTAGAAACCTGTATTTCAATCAACACTTAATGACAGTGTGAATATCAGCCGTTATCAAAAGCTTTTTATTCTCTACATAGAGGCTTTCAAAAAGATAATGTTTCTTCATCTCATTTGTGGAAAGGTCAAAATTGTTTTACAGAGGATCCTGCTTGTATTCTGTTTATATTTATTATGTATTTGGAGAAACCAAAAGTACCTCCCATGGCTGACAGGCTAGATAGGATAACAGGCGTTGATACCTCCAAACAAAACAAGCTCTCCATAATTATGCCTTAAAGTATACAATTGTGCAAATCTATTTTAAAATACTAATGTTGCCTTGTTTCCATCCAGTAGCCTAAGGTAGTGCTTCTACAGTTTATTAAGAACATGAGCAAAAAAAATAAGCAATTTAGAAGCTTTCAGTTTCTTGCTGCTGGAATATCTCCACAGAGAGTCTCCTTATAATCAACGTAATTTTTGAAATTTGTGCATTCTTTCATTAGCAAAGCCTTTGTCTGACTTTTCATATATGAACAGATGCTTTCCACTGCAAGTGTTTGGCCCCTGTGCCCTGGATCAGCTCCCACTTGTATTCTGAATATAATGAAAGGTGGTGGGTTTAACATTTAAACCAGGCCAGAACTCCCAAAGCTTGGTGGTATCCAAAGGAGATAAGATCACATGCCTGATGTACAGGACAAGCTGTAAACTCTGCATTGCTGAGTCACACAGATAAATTCCACTTACCAGCATTTCTCTGTGATAACAAATACTGGGTGCACACCTGCCTGCCTCCTTGCAGGATGTGCTGGCAGGTGCAGACACCACAGCTGCTTGAAGTCATCTGCCTCTGGTACAGCAACAAAGAAGGTGGAACAAAGCCAATTCATCCTGAAAGGTTAATGAGTTTGTCACCTTGGATCATGAGGCTACAGACATTCTGCTGTGAGGAACAGCCAGCACCACATATGGCGTGAGAGCCAAATTAACTGCTGCTGTCTGTTGTCTGTCACAGGGTACGTCATGACATGGTGTCAACAGAGAGGGGATTTTGCTCTACAACACTCCTAGGGTATCCTTACTAGCACCATATATGTGTCTGATGCTCTGTGCAGTGGCTACCTGTCCTGCAGGTCATGACATCAGATAGTCCAGTGACACAGGGTCCTTCCATGAAAGTCCCTGGCCAGTCCTGCTGGAAGGGTTATCATTTGCAGGCAGTCTGGGCTGAGGCTGAATTTGGGAAGAACCTGTCTGATTCTGTGCTCAGGAAGCAAGAAAAACTGTATACTGCTCATCTTCAGGGTGGTCTGTTGAGGGCTGCAGACAACTTGATAGGGTCTTATTTACTTAATGGGTCTTACATTGTCTCAGCTGGTGACCTCTATCACTGGCAAGACACTTAACAAAGTAAATCTTTCATCTGATCCATACACAGGCAGTCTTGCCTTTGAACATACTGACTTTTACTGCAAGAGAGGCCTTCCCAAAATTTTATATCTATGAACTAAATTTGGAAGTAGAGGTCAGATGTTAACATAGATGCCATCAGTGTAAGGGCAGGACATGGTATAAGGGATATGCTGGAAAGTTAACTTTTAAATCCTGTTCACTACATTAATTACTTTTGCAATCTGCTTAGAATAATATCAAGACATAATAAAGACTAATTCTAAATAGAATAAATAAATAAGAAACAAGGCAACTATTTTGGGGAGTTTGCTGTCAAACTGTTATGAAAGGGAAGTGAATGCCTGTGATGGGACTTCAGTATCTGATTAAGAAACCAATCAACAGTCATTAGGTCTCAGTCTTTCCTCCCAAGACTAGAAAATAAATAATTTATTTTTTCTAGATCTATTATTAATCTAACCTATTATTACTAGAAAATAAATGTAATTTATTTACTCAGTGGCACAATGACTTCTTTCTTGATAATATTTAGTGTGGGGCCTTTTTGACATTCTCTGGTGGTTTTAGAGCACTTGTTGTGATAATTCTAGGTCTTTTCCCCATGTATCAAAACAACTGATTCAGAGACAATCACTCTGTATCCTTAGTTAGAAAGAGTCTTTCTTTTTTCAAACCAAAAGCATTAACAGCCCTTACTGGCACTGAAATTCATCTGCCCTATTGCTGTGCAGTTATTCAGATGAGGTCTTCTCTGCCTTAAATGAAGCATATTGTAATGCATACAACAGCCAAGCTAATCCTTTTACATCTTTGTACGGACATCATGTAAAACATAGCAGAAACAAAGATAAGAATTTACAATCTAACACACACTATGGTCATTCAAAAGACTAAACATAATGTAACCCTAAGAAAAATATCTCTCCCTCTTTCTCTTTCCCTTTTCACTCTTTTTTTCTGTTTCTCTCTTCTTACCTGGTAGATTTCTTTTTTACACAGATTGTGGCAGAAAAGGATTTTATATTCAAAAACATCATCAAGCTGTACTCAGTATTGCCAAATATTTCAAGTTTAATGAACTGTATTCCTTCAGCAACTTCATACAGACAAAAATTAGAAATAAACCCCTCTCTATTCATTGTACTGTTAGAATAAATATAAGGGGTGTTCATGAGATACTGTATTTGAAATTAAAATCTCTATAGAGTTCTTAAAAAATGTATATTACTGAATACTGATAAAACCAAACTATTAATCATAATTGAAATATTCAAAGGATTTTTATAGTGGTTGTGTGAATTTTTATGAGGAACTGTTATCTTGTAAATAAAGATTAAAAATGCTCTAAAGTTCACTGGAAAATAAGGGATCAGTCCCAACAATGAGTGAAAGACACTGTCAGCTGACCCCATACTGTCATGCCTCTGTCAGCTTCAGGCAACTGCTATTCTGTTGCAGCAGTACTTAACAGTGCTGATTGCTCTTATGCAGGTCATGCTGCCCTAGAAAGCAGAACAGATATGCTGTTATGGGAATCAAGACAGTGACTGGGAGATGAGTTTTTCCCTCTTCTTTTATTGAGCAATGTTTTAATATAAAGAAAAACAAGGTGTTAAACAGATTAGAATAGATTCCTGGCCATACTCATCATGTGTTAGGAGGTTCAGTGCTAACACAGTCTCTTTCCCTCTGCTTTCTATCTTGGCTGCCTAGTTTGTAAATTTGTTATGCAATTTTCTTGGGATTTGATAATTTAACTTCTTACAACAACCACTGAACAGCTCTTTTACCAAATTTGCAGCTATACCATTCTCAGAAGTTCCAAGAACTTCCAAATCAGGAGGCACTGGAAAAATTCCCTAAATGTATCAATTCTTCTGAGTGTCCCTCAACATCAGTGTTCGTCCTGTGTCTCCTCTCTGGATCATTTCCCTGTAGAGGCCCCAGACTAGAGGCACTGACATCATAAACCTGACAGCATGTAATCTAATTCTCCTCAAATATTTGCTCAAGCCAGCAGAGGTTACGGGTATTCCCACCAAGAATGTCACAGTCTCCAACCAAATAATCTCTCAGAAAATGGCAAATGTCCTTTATGAGTTAGTGCAAGCACTGCTAGTGTCAGCTATTTGGACATGGCAACCCCCATACACAGCTGAAATTAAACTCTGTAATCAATATTTATAAATCTGTATTAAAATGTGGGTATTTCAATATGTATAGGTTCACTACATCCACAAGCAGCATCCTTGTCTCAACAATATACTACCCTGCACAGTGAACTGTCAACATGTCCATCCAAAAGCTTTTTAGAATGGAGCAAATACATACAGGTGGGTCAAATATGCACCATCAGAAACACAAAATAAGTATATCAAACATATGCTAAAGTCTGCAACATTGACACATAAACTCCTTTCAGTGGATTAGAAATCAGTGCACAAACACTCACTCATCCTATTCCTGCTCTGGTGGGTGCACCATGCTGGCTGTGTAACTCCTTGCCGGTAGAAAGTGAAACGGCGCTACTGGAATATCTGAACTGTCTTCACCTAAGAATGGTATGAGCAGAGAATGCCCTTCCTCAGGCCCAATACTCTGCGTTGGATTTTACCTTCTCATGACAGTAGGTGGTGGATTAGAATTTAACTCTGGAGTATACACAGAGTATTCACAGAAAACCTAAACTGGACTTCAGCTTTAGGAAAATTGAAATCATTCATGTGGGACACTTGCAATTTAACTCCTTCCCAAAGCCTGTAAAGATGCTCTCATTAAGATGTAGCAAAAACTTCTCAAACTGCTAGAAATGTGGTAACTGACTTAATTCAATCAGATCTTCTTGTCAATGAAGCTTGAGTGACAAGTCTCACAGCAGCACCCATGAGACGCTTGAGGAAAGAGATCCTGTTACCTCTGGCCAGTACAAAAGATGCAGCGTTAAAAAATCACTTCCTTCATCATGTCAGGACATCTAAACAGCTTCAACAGGAGAATAGATTTGTCTTTCTGTTAGAGCATGCCTACCTGATGGACAAGCAGTGCTCCCATATTAAAAGAGAAACATTCTGTTCTGATTTAAATAGCTTCACTTATTCATTAAGGAACTGTGATATTGAATAAATAGATGCCATTTGGAATATAAATGGTGGAGTCACTTTATTTGTTCCCTTGTGGCAGAGTACAGTCTGAAAGGATGATAAGCAAAGATAACTTATCTTGACATTCCATCCTAACAAGCAGTAAATTACCCTGCTGAAAGCAGGCTTTCAAAGTACAGTTCACACAATTTCTCAGTCCAGCACTCAGCCAGATGCCTTGAAAGCCATGTAAGCCACTTAAGAAGCAACGGTAGATGGCAGGCCATGCTAATGGCCAAAAATGAGACAATCACATCAATCTCTGAAAATAAGAGCAAATTAATTTCAGAACAGTAGAAGTTTTGATGCTAAAAAGCATTTTTAATAGTCTTCCATTTACTATCAATCCAAAGACTCTGAAAGAATTTGCCATATAAATAAAACCTTTCAGTGGGATGAAAGAGCTGAACAGGAAGAATCATATGCTCAAAAATAAAAATGTGACTTCTAAATATAAAATCATACTGCTTGCTACAGCTTTAATGATTAGCTTTTTTTTCAGTTCTTTCAACTCATTTCCTACTGGGGTATGTTCAGAAAGCCTGGGGCTTCCATTATTTCCATCTCTAGTAGGAAAAAAATACCAAAAAAAATTAGGAAGATAAAATAGACACAAAGGATTTGATTTAGACTGCATACATAAGAAGAAGGGCACAGCTGTATTTCCTTAGGTAATTCTGGTATAAATAGCTGAGAGAAATGCTCACAATCACAAAAACAAATGTGTTCGTGTTTCAAAAAATTATCTTTCCTCTGCTGAAATTAGCTGCTTCTCAGCTAAGCAGCAGTAACTAACTGATTTTGTGCGTCTTCTTAAGACTTAGTAAGAAGTAAACTGGAATCTCTTAAAGCGCCTTCAGGCTAACCACCAACATGAAACCCAAACAGAGCTGTAACTGTACTCTTCTTGGTAGCTAGCCCAGCTAGGGCATGGAGGAGTGAAGATACTATGCTTAAGGAAGACAGAAGCTTATTTTGGTTCATCTCAGAGCATTTCCTTCTGTTTTACCACTACAGATCAAAAAAACCCAAACACAAAAACCCCCAACACCATGACACCCAGCCTATAAACGTTTGAGCCAGAACAACTTTCACACATACCTGCTCTGCCTACTGATAAACCCCCAGACAGAGGAAGTAAATGAACCAGAGCTCACATTAACTGTTCAGACAGGTCACTCACTGCTGCACTTTGCCAAGTGTTCCTTCTCTTATCACCCATGTAACTGCAATGTAAATGAAGCCCATACCCAAATATCATAGAAAATAGTCTGATGGAGTGCCAGAAGCAGAGCTGTTCCTGTGCCAGGGGGAACCAGAAACTACAGCTCTAGAATTCCTCCATGAGAGATTAAGTTCCTTGCCTTCCAGAAATTGTTTTCTAAAGAATTTCAGTGTCAAGTGATTTTTAAATGGCACTGTAAACACCTCAATTAACACTGCAGACTTTAAATGATCCCTTCTTCCCCATGACACAGAAACTTAGATGACTCACACCACAGTGTGATATGCTAATATTGTTTTATTTTAAAATATAGCCAAAATTCCTGCTACTGTAAAACCCACTGCAGTTCTTCCTGTAAGAATAAATTCTTTCTGTTTGAGTCTGCTAGATGACAGTGTCATACAAATATGTCTTTATGTTACTCAGTAACAATGGGGTGAGGAGATATTATAATCCTATTTATCCACAAAGAAATCATATATACCATGAAAACATTGAAGATCTATGCAAAAGGCCAGTGTAAGGATGTTGGTTTTATAAATGTTTATTTATTTCATAAATGTTAAAACATTTCTGTCTTAGATTTGTACATGAGATTGTAAAAGATTGTGAAAAACAATGATTTTTAAAAGGGTGTATTTAGCCTATTGAAATAGCAAATGAGCCATAAAATTTTTATCTGGGTGGAAACATCCAAAGAAATGTTAAAGGAGCAGAAATGTTAAATGTTAACAGTTAAATGTTAACTGACTTCACTGCCTTCCTTTATTATATACCAACTTAGAAAAATACTGGAGATGTGACAGTTCAGGGAACAAGAGGAAGCACGGTTCACAATAGTTTGGTATGTTTAGTAATACATGTGTGAGAAATGAGACAACTCTTAAAAAGATTAATTTATTGAAAACAGAAAAATTGAAAAATTACAGAAATTAGAAAAATATAAAAATGTGGGGTCCTATAGCTTGGTAGATGGTATGCCCCAGGAGCGCAGAGATTTGAGATCTTCTGGCTGAGACAGCACTAGACCTCAGGTAGAGAAAAAGAACTTGCAGTGCTGGGCTGACTTTAAAAAAATTACTAAAGGCCCCTTAAAAGGAGTAACACTTTGAATACCTAGCACCGACATCTACCGCAGCTAGCCTGCAGAGAGAGAGGAAAGAGGCCCCGCCTCTCTGCCGTGTTGTTTTTATAGTGTCTTTGCTCCTCCCCCCCAGTCAGCCCACAGCCCGCCCCTTCGGTTTAAAGTGATTGGTTCTTTCCCTTTGATAGATCATCTCCAGCCACCAATGGCTCATCATTGTCGGGGGGGGGGGGGGGGGGGGGGGGGGGGGGGTGGTATTAGTTGAGATAAGGGAGCTACAACGCCTTCATTAAAATTCAGGTGTTCAAGTTGCCATGGAGCTTGCCTGCAGAGTAATGGCTCTGTGGCTAAAAATAGCTGCTGGCTGTTAGAACTGGGGTTTTCGGCCTTGGAACCAGAATATAAGTGAAAACACCTAAAAAAGGTATTAAAATACATCCAACACATCTTAAAATACTTGTAAAAGTATACAGTAAACACAGGAAAGGTAACTCTTATGGTATACAGATGGTTTGAAGTTTGAAAAGGGAGCAGTAAGTTGGGGATTTTTAACTGGGGAATTTTTAACTGGGAAGGGTGCAACTCTCTTAATAAACTACTTTGAACAATTGAAAACATTGATAATGGAACTGGACTTTTGTATCTGGGCTGATGGGTTAATTTTAAGATTCAATTTAAAAATATTTAACTCAAAATTAATTAATTAAAGCACTTAATATGCAAAGACCAAGCACAAAGAGGGATTTCATGTATGACACATGGCTTACATCAAACCCATTTCTGTTGTTGGAAAGGTCTAACCCAGTCCTGACACAGATATTCAAAATGTATAAGACATGAAAACAATCTAGAAAACAGCAGCTATGAGTCCTTTCTTTCCGTGTCTCAGGAGGAAACACAGTGTTCTGAGAGGCTTTATGCTTTGACAGAATATAATGGAATAGAACACTTTCTGTACAGACTTCAGCCTGGAGACACTCTAAATGTAACACATGGGACCATTACCCTTTGTTATCTAAAAATGTCTTCAGATAGATGTATCTTGAATGTGAGCGTGATACTGAAATATGGCAACTGGTTTTGCCATTTCATTAGGCTGGAAAATGACTTTATTCTGATGCTCCTGCAGTGCATTAGTTTCTCAAGAAGACTGTCCTCACTTATACTATGAACTTACAAGGCCACAGGTGAACATCCTCCTATTGATCCATCTGTACCAAAAAATAAGAGCTCACTGCCCTTAGTTTTTTACCACCACCAGAAGTTCCTTACCATCACCTCGCTGCCTCAAGCAATACCCTGTTGAAGTGACAGGGCAGCCACTGTAATTAGTTTCAGGTAAAAATGAAATTAACCTGAGCCTTGTTCTGCCTGAAGGATGATGTCAGGGTGTACTCCCACAAACCAGAGCCAGCAGAATGGAGCATTTCTATTAATCCAGTAGTAACAAGCACCAAAGACTGTTACTTCTCTCATCACAAGAGACTTACCCACAGCACCTCTGCCAAAGGCTAGGAATGGGCACTGTGATCTGTGGCCAGCAGAGAGGCCTCTCCAGCTTCATATCTCTAATTGTCTGCTGCAGAGTTCTCACTTTCATTCATCCTTGTATAGGGCAGCCTTAAGAAGAGATTCAGGCTTTTGTAGACAAATTTTAACAGCGGCTGCCTACAACACTCTGCAGGTGGCAGAAGAAAACCCTGCAAACTTCTTAATTAATGAGAACAAGACCAATAGAACAGCAACTGCAGCTCAACACCTTTCTGCAGGGATTCTGGCAACAATTGTCTTCATTCCATGTTCTGGTTAGATGTCTAACTGGTGCTTTCTTTCATTCCTAATTCTGCTTTAAAACCTTGCTCAGATCTGCCTATATCACATGTTGATCAATACAGCTTTTTAAGACTTCCCAGTGACATCTGCAATTCTAACCCAATAGTCAATGAGCAGAGACCAAGATAAGACAAGTAGTTCTGCAAGAATTTTGTTGGGAGTAACAGAGACTGAAGAATAATTAATTGTACGCAGTCATGAGTAGTAAAAACAAGTATCAGGAAATATGGCTTTTATCATAATATGTACAGAAAAGAAATACTTTTCACAAGAAAAGGCCTTACTTTTTGAGTTGCTTACTCAAATTACCTGATGTACAGCAGAATGTATTTTGATTTAGGCTTTAAGCTGCACTCAGTCTTAATTTTGAAACTCCAGGTTAATTTTCATTTGTTTTAATGAATTCTTGAACAGAATAGACATTTGTTGAATGTCTCTTTTATATTTTTATATTATATCTTTCTGTGGTCTTTTATATTTTTCTTGTCTCTAAACAGTTACTGAACCTGATGATACATTTTTAAACTGTCTCCTAATTTATTATGGCTGATATGAAAAGAACTCGTAAAGCTTAATTGTTTACTGCTCAAAATCCTTGTTATTAAATACACTCTCCTTTTTTGTTAAAACTCTGTCTTTATTGAGTAACTTTCACTCAAAGAAAACATCAACTATTTTATATCAGCTAGGATTCCTAACGGTCCAAGAAGCTCAGTTTTGTACATTTTACAAGGGGTCAGTTGGAGCCCCATGAGACAAGATAAGCTGCCAGAAGATCATACAGCAAGCTGTCTCAGAGCTAAGAAAGAATATAAGCCTATCAGATCTGGGTTCAGGATTTTCCGAAGTGTCATTAGCTGAGGCTCTTGGACTTTTCATCCTCTCCTACGCTGTAGGGCATGTCTGCTTCTTAATGCCTTCTAGAGATATAATGATCTTGTCTTTGACAGAGGTCCAAGACATCACTGATGCTTTTGATCTCTCTTCCCTTCTTGTGACATAACACTCGGCTTTCGGTCTTCTACAACGAATCAGAAATTTGTTACAGACTGCTAGAAAGGAGTACTTGCTGGGCTTTGCAGGCCCCTACAGACACTGTGCATGAAATTCACTTCCTAAATTTGGTATCTGCTGCACGTTTTTCCATGATTTCAGGGAATACCCTGGTTAAGGTGTTCTTCCAGTTTAATGTTTCTGTAAGTTTTACTCCCATAATCCCTAGACAAAGCTCCTACTCCAAGATCTTAATTCATGTAGGCATTCTGTTAAGTCCAGCCCATCACACACACACTCTCCCCCTTAGTACATTCTTAACATTATATTCTTAATTCCCACTGGTTTCTCTGTGTACAGGAAAACCATTTATTTGAGTCTGTCCTGAACTGGCTGGAAAAGAATATAAAATTTTATAAAATTAATATCCTTTTTTACATTATGTATAGCTTTTTACATCTTGTTTTGCCCATGAAACGAGCCAATGCAACTTGCAAAATGTACGAGTTAATAAGGGTAGGAAATATAAGATGCTGTGCTCAAAAGTATATGCTCTTCCTTCTCACATGTTTCACTTCTGGATTTGGGGTTCTTTCCAAATGATCAAGCATCGCCATCTACTATAATTGTTCTAAGACTTTGACTGATATTACCTGTTTACCTCACTTTGGTTAGTTTACCTTTCTTCTCTGCTGAAAGTAAGACTACACTATCATCACTATTGTGAAAGACCTGCTCACTGCTATTCCAAATCATATTCACTTTCTCATTTCTTATTGAAATGCACACAATTAAATGCAGACTTTTAAGACACTATTTTTGAGATGATCTATAACCAAACTCTTCTCAGATTAATTCTTCTTGACTTTTTCTTTTCAAGTCTCTTGTCATTTTTATAAGAAATAAACTGCATCTGTGTGGGAAGAAAACTTTCTAATCACCATCCAAAGCAGTGAAGTTGTGCAACAGGAAGCCTGTGTTTGCAAATGATTAAACATTTTTCATTCTTCTTTGCCCTTTGTAATTAATTTCTACTACCATCTTATTTCCCTTTGGTTCTATGTTGTTTATCATACTTTTATTATCATATTCTGTTTTAAATTAAAGTGTTTGTACACAGATTATTTTCCTTAAATTTTAGCAGCTCAGCACACAGACGCAGTTACTGATAAAGTCTGATAAAGTCTAGAAAACAGGCTGCAGTTAAAACTGGTAACAGTTTACTTTAATATTGACCACTACAGATACCATGTTGCTGGTCTTCCCCAAGTTTGTGACTGCACCAGTTCCTTGTGCATTCACACAGATGCACTAAGCTAGAAAGGCAAAAGAAAAGTTTGGTCTTCACTTTGAAAGCATTTATGAGGTGCACTTCTTTCATAAAATTGTAAATCACTATAACCAAAGCAAAGTGGCCATGATGCCTAAACGGAACAAGTGTATTGACCTGCAATTTTGCAACAGATTAGCAGTAGTATTGGCAAGTGTTATTTGCATTATATGGATTTTAATGGATAGGGCTTCAGTGTACAAAAGGAGCTTAAAAGAAAGAGAAAACCTTTTTACCAGGGCTAGTAGCAGCATGACACAGGGCAATGGCTTCAAACTGAAAAGAGGAAATTTTTTATTATGAGTGTGGTAAGACAGAGAAGTTGTGAAGGTACCATTCTTGGAAGTGACCCAGGGCTTTGAACAACCTGGAAGTATCGCTGCCTGTGGCAGGGGGTTGGAACTTAATTATCTTGAAGGCGTCTTCCCACCCCAACCATTCTGTGACTGCTGCCACAGTGGGTCATCAGGCTAGACTTACAATGCAGCAAATGTATAAGCAATTAAATTAGATTAAGGATTTGGAAGTAGGCTGACTATAAGCCTATTTCAGAAGGCCTTCTAAGACAAGTAGTTACATTTAAGTTGGGAACAAGCAGTGGTCCACTAAATGAATTTTAGGTCAGGGTCAGAGCAAGGTTTAGTGTTCATAAGGGTAAGAAAATTATCAAGAAAAAATCCACTCAGACCCAGAAAAGGCTGTAGGGTTGTGCAGTGCATTATGATCTATACTGTTCTACACTCTCTCTCCTCAGGGTACATGAAGGTTGCTGTGCTTTTGGCTACAATTAGGGTCATGGTGTTTGTATACAGGCTGGTAGAGGCTTTAAAGAAGCTGTAGCACCTAGCCTTAAAAAGGATTCACGGACAATCTTCCTATCTTTCTCTTTCTATGGAACATGACTCGCTCTGATCTGTCCAAGATTTCCTCATTATATAAAATTCCCATAACCTGACTGTGCTGTTCATCTATCCGTTTACAACCTGGTTACACATCATCGCACAGCTCTCCCGGGCTGCGGGCAGGAGCAGGTCATGGCACCGGCGGCTCTGAGCCTCCTCAGCAGCGGACGCAGCCCCGGCCGGCGGGCGGAGTCTGCTCCCGCCGCCGCCTCCCGGCGCCCCCCGCCGGGCCTTCCGCCCGCGCCGGGCGGGATGCGGGGCGCTCGCAGGCGGCTCTGCTCTGCCCTCATCGTCGCCTACGGCCTCTTCTCCCTCTACGCGGCCTACACCGTGTTCCTGCGGCCGCGCCGCCCGGCCGCCCCTCGCCCGCACCGGGACCGCCGCGGCCCGCGAGGTGAGCGCGGCGGCGGAGCTGCTCCGAGCCGCCCGGGCCCGGGCCCGGCCCGGAGGCGGCGGCCTTGGTGCGGGGCCGGCCCGGCGGGCGGGGCCTGGTGGCGGCCCCTGGGGGAGAGCGGGGCCGGGGCCCCACCGCTCCCCATCGGGCCTGCGCTGGCCGCGGCCATTTCCGCAGTGCCGTGGGTGTCACCGTGCGGCCCGGCGGGGGAGGAGAAGGCGGCGGTGGCGCTTGTGATGGTGGTTGTGGTGGCGATGGTGGTGGGCCCGGCCCAGGGCTGAAGGAAGGTTGCCAGGTGCTGCTTGAAATCACAAATTTCAGAAAATTCATTAGTCTTCCTAAAGTTGTGAATTTGATCTTTTTTTATATGTAATTCACGCTTTTAGGTTACACAGATCATGTCGCCTTGGGAAACGAAGAGTGGAATCCATGGGATGCAGACGAGAAAAACGAGCTGGCTGCTTCTCAGCAGAGATATGAAGCTAATCTTAAGATGATAAAATATGCGAGATCTCACCTAGAACAGACCAGTCTTAGAGTACAGATTTGGGGCAAAGCAGCAATTGGTAAGCAGATATAGTCAATGTCTATTAGTTATTTAACCTTTCTAGTAATGGCACTTTTCTCTGTTTTCTGATGACTAAAATGTATGTATATGATTCAATAGTGTGTATATCTGTACGTGAAGAGTATTAAGGAATGGTAGCTGTTACTCAAATTTATAGCAATAGAAGAGTAGTTGAACTCCAGTTTCTTTGTATCAGTTCTTTTCGAGGCTGTTTTTCTGCATCTGTCAAGGAAAATGTCTCAAATGGCAGAGAAACATAGTTACTTTTCTAATCCAGTCTAGTTTACAGTACAACACAAGGAGAGGCCTCTTACTTGCCTAACCAGATTATTTATTTTTGTCGCATTAACACTTCGTGAAATAAAACATCACACAGTGAGAAATAAAGCATTTCTTGTATTGCAGTGTACTGCAGTACTGCTGCCACTGATAAACTTGGAAATAATTTTGTTGTGGAAGACACTGAGCTTCCTCTGCACAAACTGGGAGCCAAGGTCTTCTCAAGCTCTTTAGCTACTGCTGAAGACACAGCACTGTTCTTACTTTAGCTTTTTTGTAAATTCCAGGTTTAAAGTGGAACTTCATGTAGCATTGTAGAACACATAGGTATATTACCTCGTATATTACCATCACAAAAAAATTGTGTGTTTCACAAAAGCTTAAGAGAAGCATGCTTGTCCTTAAAATGCTGCTTAACATTTGCTCATTTTTAGTGGTATGTGTGCTGGAAAGAGTTGTTAACAGAAGCAGTAGTGTAGTATATCTTCATCTACTGATATTTTATCAGCCAAAGAATCCTTTTAAATGCTAGTGTGGGAAAAATTCATCTTAACTAATTGCAAGTCTATTATGCAAGAAGCTCTGACATTTCTTTCCCAAGTTCTTATGTTGTGGTGCTTTTTCATTTTCCAGAAATAATTTTATTTGTTAGGAGTGTAGAGTAGGCAAGATCTGAACCTTCAAATTCTCCATCATGTCTTCATTTGTGTAGGTCTTTACCTTTGGCAACATATTTTTGGAGGGCACCTTGAGCCGGCTGATGTGACTGCACAGTGGAGAGAAGGAAGCCAAAAAGCAGGAAAAACATACTTCAGGTGTTGTTCATTATCTTGATTTTGATTGTGTAAACTTTAACAAATAATGCATTGGAAAGATAAACTACATGATGCACTGCTCAGGTGCATTATTTTGCCTATCTCAAAGTTGTGGTTATTTTAATACAGTTGCAAATCCTTTAATTTTGTCATGTTTTGATAACTATGGAATATGCACCCAGCTTCTCATTCAAAATTATCATTTATACATGGAAACACATACTTGATAAAACTAACCAATTCTAGTCCAAACACATCACCATTAAAAAATAGAAAACTAGGGAGCAATTTCATCTGGTTTATGGTGTTTTGTATTATTAAAAAAAAAAATGGGGAAAGACTTACCAATGCTGAGAAAAAGAGCAGCCAAGAGACCTCAGTGGCAGGGTCAGGATACAACCCCAAGAAAAGTGTTAAGAACTGGAGTTTGGGGGCTCGTAGTTGACAAAATCAAGCATGCATGTGTGAGGCAAGAAGATGTCTCCTGCTGTTTGGTTTCTACTGTATTCAGGGGAAAGAGACTTGGCTCATTCATTCATTCATTCATAAACAGGAATATGTCAAAACTGTAATTTGTATCTGTTTATAACAAAGGCAATCTGTGAGGCTTAGCTTCTGGTTAGCTATTTGATTTGCAAACCAAAATTTTATATGGAAAGGAACATTATGCTTAAAGCACTGTTTGCACTAACAGTGGTGTTTGATCTGTGATCATGTATGTTTAAGACTGTTGTCAAATGTTTTATATTATTCAGTGAATGTTAAACAACTTTTCTCTGAGTCCCTATTTAATACCATTTTAAGGCTTTCTGTGAAGACATAGTGAAAGCTGAAGGTCTGTTTGGCCAGTTAGCCAGTCTCCAGAAGTAGGTAACATTTAGTCACTTGCTCCAGGACCTACCTGTTGAAAAAGTTTTCTTTTAATACATAAATTACACACTTAAGTGAGTTTAACTTCTGAAAAGTGTGTTGCTTCAGAAAGCTGTTTTTTCCGTGCACAGTAAGATGTGGTTCTAGTTGGAATTTGAAGATAGTAAACGTAATTGTGAATTGAAAGGAGGTTTTAAGTGATTACAGAACTTCTTTCAATAATTTTGAATTGTTTATCAAAGTGTCTAACAGTGAACATGGTACATACAGAACATAGAATCTTTTCAGAAGAAATGGATGAATTTATGTACTCTTTAACAAGAAAAGCTATATTCCTTGTCTGCAAATAAAAGATGATCCTACAAGTTTAGAGAATCAACTATGAGTGATGCTACTGCATCTTGGTAGTCTCCTTGACAGAGCAATAGGGCTTTCCATTCACAAGTATAGAGAAAGGATACAATGCTTTCTTTGAATGTGGACCAGTGCCTGCAGTGCAGTCTTGGTGGCAAAAGACTTTGTTGTTTCCAGAGTTAAAATCTCAGAAGCCGTAGAAATCCATGATACTCTGCCAGATAGGTTATCTTCTTGGTATTGACATGAGAGTTTCTTTCAAGCTCTTGCTTTTCATGTTTATAACATGAAAATAATTTGCTGTACTTAATGAGTCTGTCACTTGACTGATTATGGTTATTTTCTTTCTAGTGTGCCTGTTTCAGATGATTAATAACCTCACATGTTTCTTTAGGGTTTGCATCTCTCAAAGAAAGACTTCTGTACTTGCATTTAAATATCTTCTTGTTGTCTGGATGAACCAGGGATAATCGAGTGCTTATTTTAATTTCAACTTAGATCCTATAAAATTACTAAGCTTAAGTTTAGTACCAACATAACAGAGGTTAACTTTTGACAGGCTAGTAGAAACTTGTTGTGCAAAGTATAGAAAATATGCAATATAACTATTATTTTAACAACGAGGTTTCTGAAATTAAGTAGCTACTTTTTACTCAGTCTGGAAATATTAGCTTGTGTTGTGAAGAAGAAGAATGTGATTTTGGCTCCTCACTTGTTATAAGATTTTCTAGAATTGTTTACTGCCTGGCTGAGGTAAATTGTCTCCATTTGATTACTAGATGAGGCTAGAGGGAGCTAGCTGAGGTGACATATTTGGAGAATGTGTGCTGCTCTGCAGTTTTCTGTGGTAAGTCTAATGATTGTTAAAAAATAGACCTCTGGTGAATATTTTTAAAGAATGCCAAATCTAAAGACGCAAAAATGCCAAAATACCACTTGAACACAGTTGCAGGAATAATCCCATTTTGTATATTTAGGATGGAGAATACACATAATTAATATAGATTTTGATAGCTTCACATTTTCACCAAAGAATTTGCCTAAAAAATGCAGAAGGTACCAGCTTCTCCATAAAATGGAGTGATGTTTATTTAAAACCAGGAGTGGAGAAGGAACTGCATAGCTGTGGGTTTTAGTAACATCTTGGCACTTTCATACAAAAATCAAGAAAGCAGGATTTAACGCTTTCTTTGACCTGAAGCAATTCACACCATTCTCTCCTGTCATCTAGGAGGATGTTGTAGAGCACCTGTTATTACTTGGTAAGAGCTTTCCTAAATTTCTATTCTACCAAGTCACATCCTCTCTATTTTATAAACATTCAGTGCTGCCTTGCCTCAGTCAACCAGCAGAGGTTTCTGTCTATCAAAGGATTCCACCAGGGATAGTTTCTGGCAATTTAATTTTAATAAAACCCTTTAGTGAAGCATTTTGAAAATCCAAATACGCTATGTCCATTGGATCCTCTTTATCTGTGTTTTCATTGACATGCTCATAGATCTTCATCAGATTGAAACAGGATAACTCATTTCCAGCAGTGCTTATCCATATATGTGATCAGTGGTGTTACCTATTGATAAGATTCAGTGATCTTACTGTTTATTGCAGACTCTTCCAGAGAGGGAATTAATACTGACTGTTCTCCAGCGTCTTCTCAAGTTGTTTTTGTAGATGGAGTCTACAAAATATGGTGAACCACTAATCAAGCACAGTGTCTTTTCATAATGACAGCTCCACACCTTTGCCAGCTGTTCTGCAATTATGTGTTTATTTTCCTTCAAAACTCTCAAGTGAATGCTATCCAGGTCCAAATCCTCCATTTGATATAATACTTGTGGTGTTCAACCTTGTATTTCTTGCAGAAGCGAATAAATTAGGTGTGGGAATCTCCCTTACTTTTCTGTTGAGCCAGATGGGGTGGGGGGGTCTGTGTTGTTTACTTTTTGGATTGAAGCACACAGCATGTCTAGGCTTCTTATACACTGTTTTTGAACAGTCTACAAACTCCTTGAAACCTTCTTGTGATTTGGACTGCTCCTTTCCAAATTCTTTCTTGATTTTCTCATTTTTATGTAATTCCGTTATTGCATAATGAATATGTTTGTGCTGGATGTATTTATTATGATCTGCCATGTTGCAAGTGTTAAATTTAATCATTGCTGTTACAGAATGGCTGTCTAACACCTTCAGAATGGGCACTGTAAGACTCAGTCTAAAATAGTACCTTTTTGTATGACTATATGACTAGTAAGGAAAAGCAAGTCACGTATTTAGTCCAAAAAACATGACCTTCCCAAATTATCTTTGATCTAGCCTTCATGTGAGTAGTTAGTACTGTTAGGACTACTCCCTTAATTTTGTAGCTTCTGTAATCTCTCTTCCGTTTCCCAATCCCAGTTGTGTTCTGATTGGGAGTTAATAGTACAACCCTAGCACAGTGTTTTAATTATTGAAGTATGGGATTTATGAGACTTGCACAGTGCTACTTTTTTTTCCCCACTGTAGTTTTATGCTGTTCAACTTCATATATTCCTACACACAGGTCATTGCTTCCTGACCTGTACATGTTGTTATTCCTGTAAAGTTGTTACCCTCTAAGTGCCGTGTCATAGAAAAAACCCTTTCTCCCCAAGTCTCTTTTTGCAAGGTGATCACTGGACCATGTACGTATCTTAGTCCCTACTTTAGGCATTCCAAAGCTCAGGGTATTCTCTCTTAGGAATCCCAGTGATTCTGTTCTCATTGTCTGTTAAAGTTTGGATTTAAGTCTTGATCTGACTTAACATATAATGTATTAGAAGTCTTGTTTCTAAGTCATGAGTCTTACGAATCTTGGCTCCAAAATACACCCTTCCCACCAAGCCAGCAGCATGTCAGCTTAACTCAGGTTTAAAATACACTTGTGTAAGGTCAGTCTGCTCCAGCTAACCTCGCTGGTGTAGTTTTCACAGCTTTTGTTGTGAAGAGATTTTTTTCCTCAGTAAGTATATTTGAACTGAAGCTAGCTGTCAGTCTGAGCACTTCATGAATTAAAACTTATACTCACTCTAAATTAAGTTTTGCTGGTAGCTGAAAAACAGTAATGCAGCAGACCTAGAAAACTAGCACTTAACTGACTCCTAGAAAAAAAAATACTGTTTTCTCCCTTCCACTTTTTCCCAAGCTGTGTAACTAGTACTTCTTTACGTTCAATCAATGATCTGTTAATACACCAGGTAACTGAAGAACAGCAGCTGGCAAATACTGGTTTGTTTCATTGCAGTTCATAAATGGCTTTTGTCAGATACTTGCAAATGATTAAAGATTTAATGATTTTGCTACATGACTGAAATTCTTCTGTTAAATGCATTGTGCAAGATATAGAAATGCCATTTTATAACTAAAATATTTGTGCTTTACTAGCTTACATCAGAGCCTGAAGTTTGACCTGGGTCATACAACAATGCTAGGTTTACATTTAGAGAGATGCCTTTTGTGTTATCGATTCTGCTCAGCAGAAACTTAACCAAAATACTGAGAAAAGTAGTATACAAGACTAGCTAACTGTCCTTCATAACGATAACAGATTTAGTATAGTCTTCGGGTTTTTGGGAGGGCCTCTCTCTTGTTCTAATACAGCAATCATCAGTTATTACTGGAATTAAGAAAATGTTTAACCTTTAGTGAACATCAAGGTGCACCCTTTTTTGAAAGGTGGTTGATCTACACACATGCTGAGGTTTGAGTATGGTACTAGTTCTGATGTATTGACAAAATACCTTATTTAAGTCAATCTCCTTTTTCCTGAATAAAAATGAAAGCAGCTTTACTCCTGTGCTAAGCAGTAGATACTAACAACAGAAGTGGCTACAGTTGTACAGTGATTTTGCAGTATATTGCATTTACATTATTGAAGAAAAAAATCTCTGAAGTACATACTGTGTAGTAAGACTAGTTAGAGGATCAAGGTCAATAACCTGTGTTACTTTGTTTAGTGTTGTATTTTGGTTTTCTCAGCTTCCTTACTGGCCCATCTGTGGTTCCCGGCTACTTCTCGGTGGAAGCGGAGCATGTGGTGCTGGTGCTGAACGGGAGGGAGCCGGCGAAGATCGCCTACGCCACGCAGTGGCTGCACTACGCACAAACACTGATGGAGACTCGCAAAATCCAGCATGTGGCAGTGGTGCTGCTCGGCAACGAGCAGTGCAACAACGCATGGATTCAGCCATACCTGAAACGAAACGGGGGCTTTGTGCATCTGCTCTTTGTTACATACGACTATGCGTTTGTAAATGAAGAAGATATTTTCCAGTGGCCTTTAGGAGTAGCTACGTAAGTGCTGTAGACAGAAATTGCAATTGATTAATTAATTGTTATGCGTGTGGTATGGAAAATATGACTGAGTGATGCTGATGCCCAAAACAATTGTAAGTAATTTGCAGAACATGATCCTATCAATCATTTTCTAAATCAGGCATTGGAGTCCTTAAAAGTTGCATTTAGCAATAAAAATGATAACAGGAAAAGAATACTAGTGTTTAGGAAGCTTTAAGAAAATGAACCTATGTCTCCTGAGGTTTTCTATTTCTTCTTTCTTCAGTAGATTTGCTCTTGCAGTTTATGACTGCTGATGTAATATTTACCAGTGATGTGGAGATTTAAAAGATATTTATGTAATAACGCTGCAGGTACTATTTGTTCAGGAAAGGAAGGAGTGCTTTTTTTAACCTCCATTATGGCTCAAAAGGCTTCCCGTGTGGAGTTGTTATACTCTAGTATTACAGTAGTGTAAGCTGTCTTAACTGCTTGGTTAAAAAACCATTTTTGTTATATTTAAGTGCTCAAACTATTTATGTGGAGTAAATAAAGGTTTGGTTCAGCTAGATGCATTTTTACTTCTCACTAACAGAGCTGATAGTGGTTTAGCTACTTACCAGGGCAATAGAAGCTGAAAGGAATACAGGATTGTTTTCATACCTTGTGTTGAATTTGAATTCAGTATCCTGTATTGATCCAGTTTGCTGAACAAGCTGGAAAACAGTGTTGAGTTTTTTTACATGCAGCTTGAACTTGTTCACAGTATCCCTGAAATATGATATATTTGGATTATTGATGGTGTCAAAGAATTGATGGCATTGGAAGTTCCTAAGTGGAAAGAAGTTGAGTTTTGAGATGCTGAGATTAAGGTGACAGTTAAGAGAAAGCAACAACACTTAAAGCAATAAACTAGGGTGCAAAGCTGGGTGGAGGAAGATAAACTGGGTATCAGCATGGGGGTTTCCAGCCTTTGCATACAATGGCTGTAAAAAACACGGTTAAAGGCATGAAAATGTGCCAGATTTTCCAAGTAAAGAGAGAAAATGAAGATGTAGAATGATGCAAAAAATACTTGTCATGAATGGACAAATGGTTATTAGAAACTGAGTGAATTAACATTCATCATGCAAAAGTATGAGGAAAGGACTGCTCTGTCAAAAAATGTACAACAAGCTATTTAGTAGCCAAAAGATTAGATTATTGAAGTTCACTCAGATCAAAGTGAGATTTTGCTTTGAGAGATACCAGTGGTAGTTCCAGTTGATAGGCATATCCACAGATAAAGGTAGGTGAGACTTAAGTGCCACAGTTACCATTAACCTGGCCATTTCAGTCAAAACTTGTGGTTGCATCAAGAACAGCTTCTTTGGAAAAGCATGTTAGTCAAGGACATTCTGTAATATGCACGAACAATATTTCTGATGTTGAAAAAAGAGGTAAGTTATTCTGGAAACTTGGTGAAGGGAGTGGTGGGGGCAAAGGGAATAAAGATACACTTTCAGGACAGGACTTCAATTGGTTTACTTGTGGATTGACAACAAGTTGGTGTTTTTAGTCTTAATATATGATGCAGTGAAGATGAAATGCTGCAAAATGTTTTCCTTTGATATAGTTGTCTAACTTACACATTGTTTTTACAGCTACAGAAGTTTTCCAGTTGTAGAACCCAGCTGGTCAATGCTTCGTGATCCAAGATCATATCTATGTAATTTCTTAGGAACAGTTTATAAGAATTCTTCTAGAGAAACCCTAATGGAAATTCTGAAACAGGATGGGCTTGACAAACTTTGCTGGATTGCAGCCAGAGAACAGTAAGACTTTAATTTACTTCATTAAGATACTCAGACCTTTTTGCCTGGTTCATTATTACCAATCCTTTCTTGTGTTAAAAAATAATACAAATAAAGGTAGTCAGTCATTAAGTCAGGGAACATTGCTGAGACGCTTTGTTTAGGTCATCATAACATAACAGCCTTTCTGTTGTTATTTTACATAAAGCATATTTTTAAATCTGGTATAGAAAATCTATATATATAACCATCAAAGACCATCTGGTTTTTTTCTTACAAATATTTGATTATGAGAAGAAGCACTTGTCTTGTATTTTGTGGAGTTTAATGTCTTTAGTAGAAGAAAGAAGACAGCCATATTTTGTTGTGTTCCACATGAGAGTGGATTTAATCTGTACTGCACAGTTGGTTTTGACTAACGAGTAGGGTTCTGATTGTATTTCTTGAATTGTTGTTTGAAAAGCAACACCTATAAAATGTTGGATAGCAGGCACAGCAGTGCTTAGGTAGACCTCAGCTGCCCTGATGAAGAGTCTCAGGAGATGGATTGTATCTGTGACATAAACTCTTACATCCCAGACATACTGAGGCACTTCAAAGTAGATGAATTCAGGGTAAACAGATTGCTTTGTGTCCTAACTCTTGAAGAGCAAACCTCTACTGATTTAAAGTATTTGAGGCCAAACAAAGTCATTAAAAAGTCCATTGAGTGTCTCCCGTTTTGTCTGTTGCTAAACTGTGCTGTGAAGTAAATTGACATGTGCATCATCCAAGTCATGCAGAAGATTTGAAGTGGCATTTCAATTTGTTTCTTACACTTCTAAGTATTAATAATTTCTGAAAAGGGCCACATCTTACAGTCTATTTTTAACAGTGACATTTTCAATAAATTTTTAGAAGACTCCTTTAAAAGCAGTTAAGACTGTGTGTGTAATATAAAATTTTTACACTGATAGTATTTTCAGTTTTATAAATAATGGAAATTAAAGCATATCTCTACTTTTTCATTGCAGTGCCTGTGGGGAAAATAATAATTTTCACCGTTTTTATTTTCCTAGGTGGCAGCCTCAAGAAACAAATGAAAGTTTCAAAAACTATCAAGATGCCTTGCTGCAGAGTGATTTGACATTGTGCCCAGTGGGAATAAATACAGAATGTTACAGAATTTATGAAGCTTGTTCATATGGATCTCTGCCCGTTATAGAAGACGTAATGACACCGGGTGTTTGCGGAAATTCATCAATGTACCACAGTGCTCCATTGCAATTATTAAAAACCATGGGGGCTCCATTTATCTTTATTAAAAACTGGAAAGAGCTTCCTGCTATTCTAGAGAAAGAAAAAAAAATGAGTTTAGAAGAAAAGATTCAAAGGAGAAAAAAGCTTTTAGAATGGTATCGAAACTTCAAAGCATGGATGAGACAGAAATTCATTACTACCTTGGAAAATTCATTTTTGCCTAGTGATAAAGGATAAATTGTCCCTTTTGAAAATCTAGAATAGATGACATCTTAATTTCTATTAACCTTCTGAGGCAGCTTTTACTCAAGAGTAACCTCACAGGACAGATGCATTCCTTTTAAAGTCAACGGAAGTGCTCTAAGCTTGGCTAAGAGCTATGTTTGGCCCTCCGTCGTTAATGATTTTCGGAGAGGTTGTTGACTTAATAGGATGGTACAAGGATGCCAACAATTTCATTGCTATTTTCATAATTTCTAAGTTGCTGTGTGACCTGATAAAATTTTTAAAGGATAATATCTTTGAGCATGTGAATTTGGTAAAATCCAACATAACATCAGTTGTGTTTGAAGAAAAGAGAATGGAGGCTGTATGACAGGGTAATTTATTAGGTAGACTAAAGAAGAAAAGTATTATGATAAAATTGCCAGGTTTAGCATATTCTGGTAAGTACTTGTTTTGAAAATGTGAACTGTTTACTTGGTTGACATTTCATTTCCAAGAAAGTGACCACAAAGCTAAAGACGGTGGAATAAAAATGTCTATTTCAAGGTTAAAATAGAGAACTCTTTCTTGAAAATAGTTGGTAGCAATATATTTCATCTTTAACTTCAGATATCAAAATTGATTTCTTTTTAGTCTTGGGCCATACCTTTCTACATGTCTGCTCTTTCATTACCTGCAGTTACAGCTGCACATTCTGAACACTGGGCCTTAGACATGAACCTGCTTGTAGCTTATCTGATTCCTCAAAATCTGCTGAAACTTGTCAATGCCAAAAGATGGCAGAAGCGTAATACTGCATGCTTATGGTACTATGTGTACCACAAACAGTTTCAATGCTTTTTTGTTAAATGTGGGCAAAGGCATCTGTTCCTGTTCTTGAGTGTGTGCAGTTCCCTCCAGCATGTTCTGCTGAGCAGTAGGACTGCACACACACACCACTGCCATACCAAAGGGGTGTAATAGCCACTTCTGTCTGAGCACCGCATGACATGTGGGGTCATTCTCATGCAGGAATTAAAAGGCCAGTGCAACTGTACAGCTAAGTAGTACTCATTTGTGTAATGATACTGTCTGGTTCTGGAGTATGTGTCACATAAGAGCATTTCTGTGGGTAATCTGAATTGTATGTCTAACATGAACTTCTGTGACTTACCATCCACCCATTTCATCTGAAGCATCCTGCAGTTGCGGTACAATGAAAACATACTCCATTCAGCTGAGACTGGAAGTAGTGAGTTGATGAGCACTGCTTACAGGTGGACCTTGTTAGACCAAATGCACAATAAATTTCCACACTTAGGACCTGAAGCCCATCAGTAGTACATAGCACTCGAGGATTAGAGGAAGCTTCAGTATCTGCAATAATCATAGGACCATGGAATGCTTTGCGTTGGAAGGGACCTTAAAGATCACCAACCCCCCTGCCGTGGGCAAGGACGCCTCTCACTATCCGAGGCTGCTCAGAGCCCCATCCAGCCTGGCCTTGGAATAGTTCCAGGGATGAGGCATCCACATCTTTTCTGGACAACTTGTTCCAGTGTCTCACCACTGTAATAGTGTAATCTCACTGCCGTATTTTTCCTCTAGTTGAATCTTTATTTCTAAACAAGCTACAAAACTGCAGAACAATGATTTAGAGCAGTGTTTCTCAACTTGTCAGCAGGAGATCCCTTGGCACTCCTGCAGGATTTCAAGAAACTGCAGAAAACAACTCTGAGAAGCCTTTACCAGTCAGCTGAGATTCTTACAAAAGAGGCTGCAGCTCCTAAAAAAATTGTAGTGGTGTGCAGGTCAAAGTCTGAAAAACAGGTCGGTGTGTTACTTGGTCATCAGCAGAAGAAACATGCTGCTATTCATGTGCTCGTTTCTAAGTAAACGTGTGAGTTTTTCTGAACTCATGGCAATTGTATTTTAAGGGAGGCTGAGACATGCACCAAAATTTTAGTAGAATTTCGTTTTGCAGCTGCTTGCCTGCTTTGGGACTTCAAAGGGAATTATTTTATGTATTTAACCAATTCTTGACACTTCAAATTCACCTTTTTCAGTCCAGCTGGATTTGGCACCAAGAGTTTTTTCTTGTGTTCTATTTCTAGTGCTAATGGAGCAAAACATCTTGAAGTCAAGGGAGGGTTCCTAACACATTAGGAAGGTTGCTAGTGTTTTAATTGTTCTCTCATTCCACTGCTCAACTTGTGGGAGAAATTGTCAACTCTGCTCTATTTAGATCCAGAGCTGAGCAAGACAACAAAAGGGACCTTAGCAAAGAGAATGAGACTGAAGGAGGAAAGACACTGAAGTCTGCAAGAAATCAGAGAGGATGTCTTAGAGTGGTAGAGGAAACTGGTTCAAACAAGGGAAGTGGTTAAGGCACTGGCAAAAAAAGATGGTGTCTCACATCCACCTAGGAGTAGGTAGTATCTATTGTCAGTGAGAAAATGATGAATCAATTCAGTTGTTCAATACTGAGAGGAGAATGAATGCTCTGGTTTTGCACTTAGCCCTCTGGTTTGAGACTGGGATGATGAAACATTGCTTTCTAGGTACAGAACAATGCCTCTAGTAACTGTGCCTGGTGTCTGGGAGAGAGGCACAAAACTGAGCCTGTCTGGAGTCAAAATGCCAACTGTAGCTCCAAATGTTAGACAGATTGCTAATTATGTGGTGTTTTGCATCATGCTTAGATTGATGTGTGGAGTATATAACTCTACCAGTTTTATTATCAGAAGCATTTCCTGCTGATGAAGACTCTACAAATTAAGCTGAATTGCCTTGCTATAAGAAGAAACATCCAGCTTCTCCCAGCCTTAGTGTGACTCTCTCTCCTACATTATTCTGAACCCATTAAGAGTGGCTGTGAACATATGGCATAAATGGTGTAAAAGATCAGCTTCTAGAGAGCAATATGATTCCACAGAAACATAACCAGTCTTCATAACTGTTTGTAATCCTGCAGATAAGGACATGGTTTGCAAAGGATCCATCTGCCATTTGCTTACCATTCTTGGATATTTAAGTTGTGATAATGTATTTCAATTGTTAGGTTTACCGTCTTTCCATGGCTGAAACTTACACAAGGAGTGATACAGCTGAGAGTTTTCTAGAAGCCTTTCTCACAGCAATTACTAAGTTTGAATTTGGATCACTGTGTGCTGGAACCAGCAGTTTCTGTCTTGGCTTACTGCCCTCACCAAAACACTTGCAAAACCACAGGAATAAAATCCTGTTACTTCTTGGCAAATGCTGCATGTTAGCTACTAACAAACTGGGCAAACTCAGGAGCAGCTTCCATGCCTAATGTGTCCTAAAATAGTTCCAGGAATTCTGCCTACTGTGATCAGAAAAATGAAGGATGATTGAACAAGATTATGCTTATTTTGGCCTGTTCATAAAGACTGACATCGGGAGAGGCAAAAGTATTTCAAATGCAGTTCCAACTGTGCTGTAAGAAACTGTTGCTTCCAAGAAAACTGCCAGCATAAGGCATGTTGGGACTGCCATTTCCCAATAGCTAAAAAGGGGTTTAATGTTTATGTAGTGCTGTGAATCCTACACAAAGGGTTTGATGAATAAGATGAAAAGAAGAGCTGACTTGGTGAAAACGTGCCTGAAAGGATGATGTGCAGTTTGCATTGTATCCCAGAACTCCATGTCGGTTGGGTTTTTTTGCTTTCTGAGTCCACAAAGTTAAATAGTTTGTACAATAAACCCTTCAGGGATCACTCCAAAGTGATGCTATAAAAACCATGCTGTGTAGCAGAAGTGACAGTGGATCTAAAATATCTTTCCAGCAGCTTATGTAGTTACAAAGAATTACATGGAATTCTTACTCCTCACCAGTCCATGAATTGTAGCTGATAATCGCCTTGATAAAGAAACAGCTGCAAAAGGTCATGTTAGCAGTTGATATTTAAACTATTTGGGTGGGTCAAATTTCAGGATTTCTTCAATGTCTCATAAACAATAAAAACCAGTAAATGGTTTTCAATATATTTTACCAATGTAAATTCCTTTTACTACTAATCTGAGCATGGAGGACTGCTTTGAGTGTTAAAATTTCACCACATGACTCTAGTTTTAGAGTTTTAAACTCTAATTTTAAAAGCTGAAAAGGCACTAGAGGTAAAATCTGAGGGCCAAGAGGAATGCTAAAGAGAAAAAGGTTAATGCCTACATACATGTTGGATTTATTTAATTCAAAGGTGTGAAGAGACAATCCATCCTAGACTGGAATTACATGGCAGTAAAATAATGAAGCAAAGATTTTCAAAGCAGGCTATGTGTACCATTAGCCCCCAGGGTCTGGTGCTTCAATTTGGCTACTATTTTAAGTGTCTCAATTCAAGTTCCCATAAATAGGTCTCAGTCTTCAGAGGAAACTGCTACACATGTTGGGAATCAAGAACCTGTTCAAATTGCTGTAGTTCAGTACCCAAAAGCCAGTGCCTGGTGTTGAGAAGCTGGCCACCCAGGCAGGTATTTGTACAGTACCATCTCTTACGTCCTAATTGTGTCAAGTGCCTTGGCAGCACAGGTGTTGGTATTCACATTTTTTTCCCTGAACCCTCTTGGAACCTGAGTGCAACTCCGTGAATGCTGCTATAGTAGAATGCAAGATATTTCTGATCTGTAGCCCCACAACACAGATGTGTTTCATCAAGCACGCCATGAAATAACATGACTCATTCTCTTAGCCAGTCTTAAACCAGATTAATCACACAAGGATAGCTTGAGGTAAGAATCTTCAAATTGCTTTCCTATATTCAGCAGTCCCGTTTGACAGTGCAAAATTTCTGAATTTCACATGACATTATTCACCATTCTTATAGTCTTAATTCTTTTCATCTTCAGGAATATATCCTTTGTAGCTTGGGCTGCATTTTAAAACAGAACTGAAGTATTACACACAGTTTCATTAAATATGTGCTTTCAGAAGATAAGAGATGCAAAGCGAATGCATCAAACAGAAATGAGTCATTAAGATCCAGATGAAGACACAACCCATTGAAAGACAGCAAGTTGTGCAGGTGGCCACAAATGAAGAAAAATAAATCTCTGAATGACTGAAATTAGCCTGATTCTTTCAGATTAAGTTATTCAAACAGCACCAAACTGTTCAATGTGGTATTTTGAAGTTTGCTATGTCAAAGGGGTTTTGTTCAAGGTCCAAAATGTAAGGTTTCTACGTAAGTGATTCTTTTAATGTTTTTTCCTCTGCAGTGGAGTTCTTTTCTGAAGAATAAAGGTAGTCCATGGCCATGAGTGGAGATCCACTTTAAGTAACATTTTTATAGGAGATGCTGAAACATCTTCCTCTCTGGCTGTTTATTTAATACATTTTCATATTTGTGACAACCCTTGTCAGCAATGGGGCTACCACGGTGCTATATCTTATTGCACAAACATCCCTGGGATGTGAAATAACCTTGGTGCAGGCCTTCCATCCAGCCTGGACACTGCCGATGCCCAGCTGCCATTTCAGAAACACAACCACAGGGAACTTCTGTGTTGAATCTCGTTGCTCCTGCTTTTGACAGGGGGCTGTAGAAGGGTGGGAGGGGATGGTAATAGGCTCCTAGGGTATTTACCCTCATTCTCACTGAATATGGAAATGGAAATTAAGGGCAGCTCTGTTTCCCCCGAGGGGAAATGGAGTGTACTGATTAATTGCTGTAGGAATTTAAATGGTGCTTCACACTTCCTTCAAATGCTAGCATAGCTTTAAGACAGCCGGTGATGTGTGTTTTCTGGTATGCAGTCTTTAATTGCATATCCCTTTTTGCTGGAGGGTTCAATTTATTAATTTAATAGTATTTTATCAATCTCTGTCAATGCAACCCTTTGCGGGTCATTGTGGAGTATCATTACATATACAGTGAAAACTAAATAGTCTTACTAATGCTAAAATTGAAGACAATACTCCATCTGATGAGTACACAAGCAGGGATCTGTATCTTATGCCATATTCTACCAATTTTGCTTCCTTCCCCTCTCTAATCAGACTCTGACTGTTTCTTCTTCCATGTCTCTTTTTTTTGCTGACCCCCTTTTCACATTGTTATTTTCAGATTAGAGAAAATTGCTTTCTGTCTGGTAGGGATATAATTTCCTTGTACCCATGGAGAATTTCACTGGGTACCCAGTCTCGGAGTAGATGTAATTAGGCTTTTGCTGAATTCCTACTGTAGCAAAACTCATGCTATTTCACAGCACGCTGCCAAAATATCTCTACGTGGGATATTATGTCTTCTGAGTGCTTGTTTCTTAAACATTGAGTCTGTTGTTTAAGACTTTTGACTGTCTGTATTAAGAGTTCAGTACAAAGGATTATGTTTGTAGGAGAAACAAGAGGATTAACTTCAAACATCTCTTTGTTTCCCATCTTACAGCAAGGAATGCTCCTCAGTTCCCTGAATGAAACTTCATATGCAGCTATAGATACCTGACCACAGCTTATGGTGTTTGACACCAAAGTCTCAGACATTGGCTTATGACTTTTGGAATGTGAATTCAGTTCCCCACAACATAAATTACCAAGGGCCAAATCCACCAGAGGATATTCTTATCCAGGGTAAAGCCTAGGGCAGGGCAGTTCTGCTAGATTGACTGTCCAAAGGACCAGTGCTTTCAACTACTGCTAGGCAGCCTGCGGTGCTTGGTCTGCCGGTGAGCTGTGAAACACCACAAAGTGGTCCTTAAAACGGTTGCTTTTTTTGTTTCTCAGTTGCAAATGCACATTCCTCACATGCAGGTAAACAAGAGGTTCCCAAATCCACGTGTTGGACAGCTGTACGTCTTGAAACTTGAGGAGTTTGAGTGTGCTTTGCTCTCGATAACCCAGCAATTTCTACACTTGTTTAGTATTTTCTGATCGTGATTTAATATATTGTTTACAAATGCCTTTAAAATAATTTTTCTTAAACAGCTGACAACTGGATATAATACTCTTCTGTTTAATATTTAAATCAAGCACTTAACCTGCTTCTGGGTCTATAATCAACAGGATATTTCTGCTGTATATAGCAGCTACCGATCTCCCCCTATTTTGCTGTTGACTTTAATAAAAGTATTTCAGTTATTAACTGAAACTCCTTTGAACATTAAATTATTTTATCAAAGGAACATAGCTTCTCCCTGTTGAATTCACAACTACCAGTAACACCATCTCCCTCCAGCATCTTGATTGATCTGGTATTTTGTTAGAGGCAGCTCTTCTCCTTCAGGGTTTTGACTGATTTTGATTCCTCATACTGCAAGACTACTCATCATCATGGCTATCCTTCTGCTACCTTCTGCTACAAATAGAGGTAAGAGATGATCCTGAAGAGAAACATGGTTTTGTTACGATCTGACATCTTGGAATGACCACACATCACTGTGATATATCTAATCTCACTATGAGAAGTATAAATCTTTCAAAAACTTTTTAACAATTTGTCAGCTGTTTAATGTAGCAAGAGTAAAGTGACATTCATGTGAAACGTGTTAAATGCTTAGAACAGTTCAGGAGGCAGAGGAGCACTCACTGAATAATACGAACTTGCAGCAACACTTGACAAAGAAACATGTAAGTTGCTAAGCAATAAATACTACTGCACCAAATTAAGTATGAAGTTTTTAAATCACTCAGAATCAAATATCACTCTGAGTTTTGGTGACTCTTTTTATAGTGTTTTGTAGTTTGCATTTCACATGGATGGCACTAGGGGTCAAGACTGAAGGAGCAACAGAAGGACAGAAACCTGAGGCTGCAACAGCATGGAAGAAATGCGGTCTGGGGACAGCAGTAGCAAGCTCTGCTTCGAATATCTCCAAGCACTGCCCAAGGCAGTAACTTCACTCCCTGCTGTAAGAAACTCAGCAGTGTGATACTTGTACCACCCCCATTAAGTGTATTTCCTGGAGAGCACTGCTTCAATAGTCAGCTGTGAAGTGACTCAATAATGTGGTGTAGATGCGTTCTTGCTAGAGACAAAAGACTGCCGTGGCTGGAGTAGATTTTACCTGGGTTTGTCCCAGATATGCTTGACCTCCTGTGGTGTGCTGGCTGAAAGCCTGCTACGTAGGCTCTGAAGGGCGCTCTGCAACCATCTAAAGGCCAAACCATATCTCAGGTAAGCACTCATCAGCACTCCCTGATAATCTGCCTAAAGAGAACTACAGACATGGACAGTTACTGCGTGTTGACCATGGCCAGCAGCTAAGCACCCACACATCCTCTCATCAGGACAAGAGAGAGAACAGGAGGAGTGAAAGCAAGAACGCTCATAGTTTGAGATGAGAACAGTTTAATAAGTGAAGGAAGGAGGAAAAAACAAGTAACATGACAGCATTCATTCACCACCTCCTACAAGAGAACAGTGCCAAGGTAGTCTCAGAGCAACAGCTGATTTGGATCACAACCCCCCCATTTTTTAGTGCTCAGCATGGCATCATCTCACAGGAAATACCCTTATGGCCACTTTGGGTCAGGCAGGAGGCCAGATTTTTTACTTGCCCCCCCAATCCTACTCACTGGAGAGAAAGGGGGCAGAGTGGGAAAGAGAGACAGCAACAACACTGTGCAAGCACTGCTCATTAATGGACAAAATATTGGTGGTGTCAACTGTTTTAGTCACAAACCCAAACCACAGCACGGGGGCTGCTATGTAGAACATGTACTCTATCCCAGCCACAGCCAATACATCTTGTGCTGTCTACCTTCCCTAGGCATTCTCCTTTCCTCTAATGGTAAGTAGTTGCTTTTCATGGCTGACTTCTATTCATGTAATTTCAGGTAGAGAAACTTGAAGAGCTTTTGCTTCAATGCAGTTATTATGTGAATTTCACCTCTGCCAGATGTGATTTCCGAGAGATTCTGGGGAGAAGCCATACTGGAATCATTCAAAATGTGTCTCTCTTCATTGCAGTAGCAAAAGACTAGTCTTACCACGTCATCCCTTGCTGTTCACTGAAAGCTGAATCCACTGAGGCTGCAGTGAACATAATGGCATTTAGAGAAGGCCAGTGATCCAGAACAGGCATTACTAACTTATCATAACACCCTAGTGCAAGAGCTTTTGAGTCAATTCATGAAGTTGTTCTGCACCACTGGTCCAGTAGTAGGTCTGTTACAATTTAAATATCCCTGGTAGGCACAAGAAAGACAAACTACACTTGGAACAACAAGGAAAACTTAGACATTTCCCAATACGAGATCTTTGTGATTTAGACTAATCAATCCAGATTATCAATAGGTACATCAAACAGGTGGACAGTTTGTCACATGGGCAGCTCTGTAAACACCACAGGCTTGTATGTCCTTCACAGCAAGTATCTGAGGGAGCAGTGTGGCCTCAAAGAAGATGCCAGCTGCGTTCCTACATCCATTCTCTGTTTATCATCCAAGCTTCTTGTTCCTGTTGTACTCATGGTTGGTAATTCTGATTCGTGCTTCTCCTGATAAAAGCTGAATCAGAAATAAAGAAAAAGTTCTTAGAGGTTTCTTGTTTAAAATCACATTTAATTCCTTTCACTGAAAGTAGATGAACTTCTGCTCACCCTTTCTTTCCCTCCCCTGCTGAGTTTTCACAGAAAGAACTGCTTTGCTGGAGAAATTGAAAAAAACAAACTGCAGAGAGCAGAGCTGTAACTATTTTTTATTTAAGCAATAAACAAAGCAATACTGCAATCCTTAATTAAAGGAAGTTGAGACAACTATGTGGTTTAATGATCTGGTAGAACCCTGTTTATTCCAAGAAGAGCCACATTTGTCGAGACAGCAACAATCAGGGAAATACATCTTGTTTATCTCACAGAACGACTATTATCTCCTGAAAATAGCAGAGTTCTCCATTTTAGGAAGCACAGTTAGAGTTGGCTTCCCAGTCCCCTCTTTGTGCCCCTGAGTAAATGCATGTGGGGATCTTTACACAGGAGTACTCAGAAGACATGGAGCTGGCATTGCCTGCTTGGTAGCAGCTATTCTCCTTCATCATCCCATCCCAGTAAGTTAGCTATGCTAGATAATAAATCACAGCACTGCAGAGGAGTATTGCAAAGCGTACTTGGCAATCCTGGACACTATTCTGTGTAGTTATGGGACTATCTCTCAAACCCTCCTCTGCTCAGTTCTCTTCAGCTCCTTATCCCCCAGGCCATACATGTATGAGTTGCTTCTGCACAGCAAGGTGTCCTCTGTCTCCACACTGGTAACATATTCTCTATCTCAGGTCCATGATCTATCCTCAGCAGCAACTTGCCTATGAATGGGAATGGGAAGGGACTTGCAGAAAAGCACCTGTGTCCTGCTTTGTCTGGAGGTGTTCCCCTGCGATGCCCTGAGCAGCTATGACTAGTCAGAGCAGTATTATGCTCAGTTAAGATCATGCACAGACAGGTAACAACTGAAGCAACACCTTGTGTGCTTAAATGCTGTTTTGTCCTAAAAGAAAATTGAAGTTGTCTCTTTTTGATAAGCACAATGCCTTCCTCAAAGTAGCAGGTGGCTGGAACAATTTAGTCAGGTTCGTCATTTTCCTCTGATGATCACATTTACTGATGTTTAGGTCCTGGGAAGCTAATGAGACACACACCCATGGTATCAGGAGCACTGTGCCAAGTGCTGGGAGGTATGTTCTCTGCCTTCATGCTTTTAAGGAACAGAAACACATGCCAACCCTGCCAGTTGGTCAGAAAGGATAAGGAGAGGCTTATTGCTGGAACCACTCCAGTTCATGAAGAGTACCTTCAGAACTGTTTTATGAATAGGACCTAAAAAGATGAAAATACACATCAGGAGAGAAATTTTTTTGCACCAATCTTGTCTTTTTGGGAATCCTCATAACTGCTAGGATATTGGACCGGGTTTTTCCACATGGGATGAGTAGAAAAGACATATTTTCCATGGTTACAAGCTGGTATCAACTAGGAATATTGAAGTTGATCTGGGCTTCTTTTTAGATTTTCAAAGAGAGCATTTCCATGATGAATATTTAGAAAAAAAAAAGGTGTATAGCCAGGCCAGTTTTCATATGGCACCTTTTTACCAGAGGGAAATAGCACTTTATGATAAGGCGCTTGTCAAATGAAATTTTTATGTGTCTTTTTCTGGAAAGGCTCTCTCCATGCATATTTTGGTGTAAAACTTGTTTATCTAATACATATTTACATAATAAATCCAAGCCTTTTATTTCAGAAGGCTTTTGCAAATATTGACTTATCCATACAGCGGAACATAAAGACCTGACCAGATCAAAAGTAGTAGATTTGATGGGTCTGCTCAGTAAGGCCTGAGATTAACCTTTGTGCCTGGAAACTAAGCAGTTACATGAAACTAGACAGGAGTAAGGCTGAGCACTGGCTGTACTGCTGACCCTGTATGCTCATGAGATGGGACACTACCAGCTATGGGGAGAGGAGAGCAGAGGACCTGCCTTGTCAGCTTGGATACTGGAGCTGGACACCCTGTGTGGGGCTTGACTAAGGACAGCTGCCAGTCAAGCAGGAGAGCTCTCCTGGCTTATGCATTCTGCTAGAAAGAGCAAAGCAAATAATCCCATACCGGGTGAGCAGATAGCAGAAGGGTGCTGAGGGGTTCCCAGGGCTGGCTGAGGCAGGGCTGAACGTATTTGAGTTGAGAAAGAGAGGTTGTGCTGGTGGCCATGTGCCATGGCCCTTCTGCACAGCCCGTGCCCTCGGAGGAGTGTGGGAAGCAGGGGAATATTGAGACCATTTTGGAGCTTCCCCTGTGCATCTGTAATCAGAGGAAGATTAAAACCATTCACAGTTAGACCCTGTGGGATGGAAATTGGTGCAGCGCAGACAGTGCTGGGGACGCTCCTGACTCTTGACTCCCCTGTCCCAGTTTCCATTGCATCCTGGCAAAAAGGTAAAAATTAGCACCCATTTCACCTGAATTCAGGATGTCAAGAACAAGAACTGACCCAGATGCCAAGGAGTATAAAGGAAACAAAGAAATAATTTGCAAGAGGAATTAAAGCTTTAAGAACTAAATTCTAACTCCTCAGTGTTGGCCTGTAGGATGATTTGGATGGTTAGACTAACAGTGTCCCATAGCCTGCTGAAGAAATACAGAGAGGGCAAAAAGGAAAATTGTGTAGGTCTCTGTGTCAAACATCAAATCACAGAACCACAGGATATGCTGGGTTGGAAGCGACCCACGGGGTCATCCTGTCCAACTCTCAGCCCTGCACAGCACATCCTGAAGAGTCACACGATGGGCCCGAGAGCATGTGACCATTTCTCTCCAAGTCACTAACACCTTGAAAATAAATATCCGTGGTTACATCTGCTCTGTGAAGGCAGAAAGAGCCTTGCATGTTGATATTTGCCACAGACCAGTATATCACTTTGGTAAATATGACCACCAGCACATAAACAGCTGTCAGTAACATGCAGGGAGAAAAAACAGGATCCCTGTGAGGGATTTCAATATAAGTAACTTAAACAAAAGACTCATAAAGCCAGAATAAAATACGCTTTAAATTCTTCAGCATTGTAAATGATTATTTGCTAACTAGCAAAATACTGCATTCAGTATTCTAGTCTTGTCAAAACTTCATCTTGCAAAGGAGAGGAGAAAAGTCTGTGCAATAAAAAAGCAATAGCTGTTTAGGTTACACTGGCTGTTTTGGCTATGAACAGCCTGTTTGCTGTGGAGCAGAATCTCAGCCAGCTCTTCAGAGACTGGTGATTGCCCCTAGAAAAAAAGTGTCTGGGTTTGGGGGGTTCTAGAGCTGCAAGTATTTAAATCAAGATTGGACCTTTTCCTGAGAAACACATTCTGTTTCAGTCTGAACTATGAGACCTGAAGCAGCCATTCCTGAAACCTCTGCTCTGTATACTGCAGAAGATCAACCTAGGAGATCCATAGTGACTTCTCAGTAACTCCTAATAACTTAATGACTTAGTAACTATGACAATTAATGTAGGCAAGTGTCATAATTTACTGGTGATGCCATATGCCCAAGCACCTGATGTTCTCAGTGGAAACAGTATAAGCTAAACTTCAGAAATGTGGTTTAATTGCAATGCTTGAAATTCTTTATGTACATTTGCCTCTAATAGAAGGTGCTCAGTTTACATTTTGCTGTATATGCTACATTTTACTTACAGAAGAACAATCTTTTCTAACACCCAGATGATGTGACATATTGTGGCAAAAAATAAAAGAGAATTATTTTCATATAAGCAAGACTAACAAAAGGAATTATCCAGGGAGTCAACACTCTATTGACAAGTAATCCCAGGGACCATGAGCCAGCATATTTACAAAAATAAAGGAGGAACTGGCACAGTGTCAAGCCGCTCTAGAACCTACACTCATCTGTCGCTTGCTTTTCATCGTCTTCTTTTGACAGCTTTAATTTCTTTATTCCTGGTCAAGACAGAATGTCAGGTCCCCAGAGATCTAAGCAAATATTTAGAAACTATGTGCTCTGTTAAGAAAAACAAACAACTTTAGTCTGACATTGTAGGTTCAGCCTTGTGAGGATGAACTAGTTATCATCTTGGTTGGGCACTGAGATGTCTAGATTTTATAGCGTATCATTAAATCAACAACATGTGATCTGTACTGTTACAGATGAATATCAAAAGGAGCTTGAAATGTTGGTTGAGTTGGTGGTTTTGTTCTGCTGGCAAAACAGGTTCCTGTGTCTATCAATGAAATAAGCCAGACTATGCTGATAATGGTATAAAGACAGTGAGATTTAAGCTAGCACTGAAATGTATTCAGATTCAATTCTTGCTCAGCAGGGTCTTTTAAATGACATTCATAGGAGGAAAAGTCAAGTCACCCTGAAACAGAAGAAAAAAGATTATGTCCTTTCTGGGAGAAAGTTTTCAGAAGCATTTCTTGTTTCTTAGTGACAGTATATTTAACAGTGCGCTGATATTTTTAAATTTATTTTTATTTTTTAATCTTGTTTTCTGCTGGTTTACTAACTGGGCTTAATGGATGAGATCAGACAGTGCAGAGGCAGCTGGAGGAAAAGGATGCTTCCCTTAGCATCTCCAGCCCAGCCATGGTGCTCACAGCATGTTCCTCTCAGCCACTAAGGAGCCACCACAGTACCTTGCTGTTGTATCTCTATAGAGGAAAAGCTGGCTGAAGTCAGTTTATCATTACTATTTTTAAGCTGTATGGGATGAATTTAAAAAAATGTTTTATTTATATGATATAAACAGAGAAATTCTGTAGATTTCCTCATTTTACAAATATTCCTCGTGCTGTGTATTCTTTAGAGATTAACGCTCTAAACCCCCTGTAAATTATGACAGGATATATGTAATCTACCAGTGACACACTTCAATGCTTAAAAGTCTTTGGCCTCCAGCCTTGGGCATATCAGGGACCAAGAATGTTTCTCTTAGATCATCCTGTTCACTCCCTCATGGGTCACTGCTCGAGGGCCCAAACCTGCCCCCACTGAAGTGGAAGGCAAAGCTCCAACCTTAATCAGTGTTTGCAGAAGTTTAAGCCTTTTGGCAATGGAGACTTTTTTGTTTCACAAACAAGGTCAAATTAAGCACAGGGAAGAGTCTTATAGCTATTAGTGAGGAAGATTGGGATGATGGAGAGAGACCCAGATTTGATGACAGTTTGGGGTTCTGCCAAAGGATCTCCATAATTTACACATACTGAGTACAGCTGTACTACTAATCCAAGCCTGGGCTGGCTTGTTGTAGCTGTTCGATTGTGCCAGCTCTCTCTCAGCTTCTGTCTTCAAGACAGCTAAATTTGCATTTATGCTACAGATGTTGTTCCACAGCACAACTTTCCACATGGCAGGTGGTTTTCTAGTAAGATGACATTTTGTTCCTTATTAATGTATGCAGTCCTTTGCGCAGGATAGGTGATCAAAACAAGCCCTGCCAAGAAGAAAGGAAAAAAGAATTCACAGTTTGAACACTGGGCGACCTTTCCTAACTATTTCAGGCAATTAGTTCTGAAGCTGATGTAAAAAGTATCCTTCCTTTCTGTTCCTCTTACATCTGCTAGATTATGATTACATTGCCTTCCTCAAGATCGTGGACAAGGTGAGACCACTGGAGAGCAAGATGCTCTGGGTGACCCGATAGGCAAGGAAGCCTCCCTGTTCTTCCTTTACTTCCTCAATGGATTTTCATTCTTGTATCACAGAAATTAATGCTGAGCTGCTGTGTATCATCAGAGAATTTAGAAGTCCATCCATGGAAAGGAGATTTTGTAAGATAACCTCATGATCCCTCTTAGATGATGGAAACCAGAAGATAGTAGGTGGCAATAGATGCTGGCTAAATCAGTGGAGCTCTGGAAAGCCACTGGAAACAAGGTCTGCATCATTTAGAAGCTGGGAAAGTAGAACTGGTGTAACATTTTGCCTACCAAATCCTGGCTTCCAACTCTGACTTTCAGATGACCACTGCGTGGCTGGGAGATGCTCCTGCTTAGTATCGCTCCCATACAGCCCAGTGCAGGCTGCTCATCATAAGCAGTAGCGTAACTTTCTTTCCAGGAGCTCAAGGTCCACAAAGCAAGCTAGAAGTGGGTATATGCAGACATATGTTCTGGCATAGCTCGAAACTGAAGTGCAGATTAGACAGCATGCATGTAAACAAAGCCCTTTTTCACAGGCGAGCATGCAATGTGACTCTGGCACAGCCTCTCTCCAAGCTTGTCAGGAAGGAAACACAAAACACCAGCACAGGTACCCTCAGGCAGTGTGAATGCAGCCAGCCCCAGCTGTGCCAGGTACAGTGCAGGCCAGTAAATCATTTGACCCATGTTTATCTTTCAGTACAGCAAACATGTTACAGCCAGGCTGACAGGTCCTTGGTCCAGACAGAAAGCACACAGTGACAGCTTGGTGTCCTCCTGAGGCCAAAGCACTAACTAAAACTGAAGACAGGACTTCTGTGCCTCTGTCTGCTGTTCCTAAATGGAGCATTGAAGAACTTGTCTCTTGTCACCAGGCCTCAGCAAGCACCACCACTTGAAGAGCTTCAGAAGTTCAGGAGGTGCTTTGGTAAGGGCTGTGTAAATACCACAGACACAAAGCATCTCCATTGCTCCTTATGTTCAAAGGTTTGTTGCTTCCTCGGAACTGTTTCTCAAATGTGGAGTTTGCTTTAGCCACCTGGTTAGTGCCATGACTTCTCAGTAAACACAGAAGGCCATGTGCTCCCTGCCCTGCCCTCTGATAAACAAAGCCTGTGCCACTCTGCCCCAAAGCTTGTAATTCCTAGCCAGACATTTAGAGGACACTTTGGGTACATCTGCATTGCCACCTTAACTCAGAGCATCAGCCTGCAGCTAGCCAAAACTCCCTGCTCCCTAACATGCTCTGTCTCGCTGTGTGCCATAGACCAGACAAAGGCGACTGCTGTGACCCTCCCTGCAACTCAGGTAGCCCAGCAGAGAGTGACACCGGCCCACAGGTGTATTCAACACCCCTGGGCTGGTGGGTGCCCTGGTTCTGCAGATTTGTACCCAGCAGAGCTGGCTGAGCCTCTGCACACCAGACTAGGTAGGCCAGCAAAGCACACAGACGTGTTGCCCTACTCACGGCTCCTGCACTGTTGAAGCAGGAATGGCACCTGTTGCAGTGATGGATACAACTTAGTGCAATTAGCAGGAATCCTAGAAAGTGGAACACGCTTCCTTTCCTGCCAGGGGAGGATGGTCTTTTGTAACACACAGTGAATGAAGAGGACAGGGTAGGTGTCTGGTGGGACAGATATGGGCCAAGAAGGGTCAGAAGAGGGACTGAACTGACTTTACAGACTTGGTGACTTGGGCTTATCACATACCTGGAGAGGTCAAATGGCAGGTAAGTGCCCGAGGAGGCACAAATACCCAGCAAAAGGGAAAATATGCAGAGGGGACGGCAGTGCAGGAGAAAAGTGAAGCAGATTCTTGGGACAAAGGGCAACTGTTATTCATTTAATGCTGGAGCCTCTCCTCAAAGGGTTTTTTCCTTTAATTCCTCACACTACAGAAGGAAGTTATTAAAATATGAAAAGATGCTGGAATAAAGCATATACATCACTGTACGCTCAATTTTAAAATCTACACCAATATCCTAATGAACTTTTAGCTAAGGCACAGCAGTCTCTTCTTCTTACCTAGTACTGTGAGGAAAATTATCTTATTTGTCCTCACAGTATGAGTCATCAATAAAAAAGGAGATTATTGCATGTGTTTGCCATAATTAATGACACCCACATGGAATGAGACTTTTGCCCCCTCTGTGACCTGAAGCTTAATTAGCAGAAGGATCCTTTTGAACACAGTAGCACTAAACTTATCGGTGTCTGAGCACAAAGCATTTTCATCTTGTTTTGAAGCATTGATGAGGGTCTTGCAGAAAGAGAGAATAAAGTTACCTTTCTCTCCTACATGCTCCTTCATTACAAGTTCCCCAAGGATCATGGAGAAGCAAGAAACATAATGAATATTCATTTCCAAAAGTTCAGTTAATACTTGTGCATAAAGACTTTCAGCAGGCTCATGCAAAAGCACACTGGAGATTTTGCTGCGTGTCTGTACATAAAGCAAAAAATATCAAGAACTCAGAAAGAGTCATGGTTCTTTCTTTCTCTAAATTGTATTGCAAGACCTTATTCCTCATCTACTTCATCTTTTTATCATCAGAAAACTTTCATCGAGAAGATTACAGGGTACAGTGGACTGAATATAACATGCAATAAGCCTTAAAAACTTTGCCATAGGACTATGGGTAGAAGCGCCTCTCTTCAATTATTTTTATACCTTGAGAAATTAATTCTTTAAGTCTATGTGTTGTCTTCTTCATTAAACTTAGTAACCATGCTGAATCACATTTCTTTTTTTGTCATATATTATGCAGAACAGATGTTTTAAAATGTGACTTCTCATTTAATTACTCATCTGCCTGGCTGGGTTCAGTCCAAGTGTCTGAGCAGTACAACTTTAATTCTTTGCTTTCTTCTCAAAGTCAACTCTAGTTTTTTCTTTTTGAGGACTAAAAAAAAAAGGAACAGAATTACAGGTTCTGGTATTTTTTACTTTTTAATGACTTTCAGTAATAAAGGACTTTCAATATTCATAATCTAAGCCACTTTTCATGGCATTGCAAAATTTCAGACAGCACAGCATTTTGAGCTGTGCTTCCATGACATGCCTACTACCACCACCATCTCTTCCATCCTTAGCCACGAGGTGGCTGCTCAGGCAATGGAGCTTCCTGAAGTCCCCAGCTGGTATCCAGCCATTTGGCATCCAACCCTTTGTTCTTCCAGCTCCCAAACAGGCAGGAGCCCTATCCCTGGCTGATTTGAGGAAAGAGAGGTCTATGGATATACTGTGTCAGTGTGACAGGTCCAAGCTACAGGCAGGAATCCAGAAGGATAGAGAGATTGGTTTGCTGGTGGGGTAGTTTCTTGGGGCACAGCGTGACAGGAACGTTTAAGGGTAGCGTGTCATTTGCAGAGGTGCAGTGAAGTGGCGATGGAACACTCCATGGGCCAGAATGCTAGAGCCAAGAGTGGTGGAAATGCCACTCCTGGGCTCTGCCCCTCAGCAGTGTGGTGTCAGGGGGAAGGAAGGGAGATGGATCAGAGTTGCAAGAGCTACCTCCTGCTGTCTCTTCCTGGTCACCCCGGGAGCTACACAGCTTTACCTGCAGCGAGGAAGTGTGATGCTGGGAAGAACTGAATCTATGTCCCTCTTCTTATTTTGTTTCACTGACCAGGAATTCATCTTGAAAAACAAGAATTAAAAAGACTTACTGCTTAGTCTGATTTAAGATGTAAGGGAAGATATTTTCTGGCTGGTGTATAAGAGTTGGACTTTGAAAAGATTTGAACAATTATGAAGAGCAATATGAAATTTTTAGTGCTGTGGCAGGACACAGTGATTGAGAATGAGGTGAAGTCTCAGGTAACTGAATTGATGTTAAATGGAACAAGGGCCCTGATCTAGCAAAGCCACTTCACAGGCTCTGTTCTGAAAATGAGCTTTGGCTGGGATGTTGTGATACCATTTAATGTCTGGTTTAATATCTCAGTGAATGAGCTACTGATGGCATAGCTGAAGAGGGGAAATAGGCTTTGCTTAGCAAAGAGAATACAAAATATTGACAAGTACAGAACTGCTCTCACCAGAGCTTAATTTTCTCTCCACTTTTGAGCCTGCTTTCTGTAAAAGGCATTAGCTTCATACTCCCTTGGCAAAATCAACCACAACAAATATCCCCAGTTTGAGCTGTGCAATATAGGAGCTCTGAAATGTTCATTTTCAGAATAGTTATTTCATACTCACATTATTATTTCAGTTGCCATGTTAAAAAAGGTCAATGAGATTTCTGGCAGTAAGAGAAACATCTAGATAAAATGCTTTCTAAACATTAGATATAGACTTATTATATTCCTTTCTAAATAGGAATATCAAGCCGCTTCTTCCCAGTTCAAGATAAGTTGTAGCCACGCATTCAGTGAGTTCCTGGGCTGACTCAAGATAACACAGAAACTGCTAAAAAGAAAAGTGACAGAGGACTTTCTCACTATGTCTGTTTTTTCAAAAGAGCTAATGGAAAACAAGCTGGTTGAGATTCTGCTTGCCTGAGGTAATCAGTTTCTTGATGTATGAGTAAGGTATGATTATTTTTTTTCATCATAGTAAACATAGGTGAGTAGGACTGTGAGCCCAGGCTTGCAAATTTTCATGACAGTTTTGCATACTGAAATGATTCATGTAGTGAAATAATGCTGGAAGTTAATAAAAGAAACACACCTTTTCCTGCCATCCAGGTACTCTCCAAGATACAGAATGCTACAGCCTCTTGAAGTCAGTAATATATCAAATGAGTTCAGCAGTTTGGAACACACACATAAAGACCAATTCAAATTCTCCTTCCATGTCGGTACCTGCTTTGCATGATTACTTGTTTAACACTAAAGATAAACTAATTACTCCTTTGTTTCATTAGCAAAGTAATGAAAATGTAGGAAAAGACAGAGTCAAGCTCTAAATAACAATCTGGACATAGGCCTGCCCTAGCAGAGGACTAAATCATTGGCCAGGCACCTAACGTTGCTGCATACACACTTGCCTGCGTGATGGTCCCCTCTATTCCTGCTTTTGTACAGGAGTGGTTTGGGCCTGTAATTAAACAGGTCCAGAAACCAGAGGTTTTAATAAAGAAGAAGAGGAAACAGAGTTTAATGTCTACAAGTTACACGAGCTCAAAGTTATGCACTGCAGGGATTAATGTTGGATGTCTGGGCCCCAAAACAGAGACCAGGAACCTCCTACAGTTCTATATTGAATGCCCAGAGTTGGTCAGGTATCCTACTTCCTACTGACCACTATAGTTGGCCTGCTCACACATCAGTTTTATAGCTCTCCAGCCTGATATAATTCATTCTCCACAGGCACAGCATCGCTTCATACCTGAGTTTGTACAAACTTCGGAGATACTTATCACAAGCCTTGGGACTTTGTTTTGCATCCCAAATGCTTCAAGGCCAGTACATTACCTGACTCAGCAGCACTCTCTTGAATTCTGCCAAGGGACGTAGCAGTTTAAATCCATCAAACAAACAATTGGACCTAAGAAGAAAGGGAAAATTTTAACTGCATGGAGAGATATGCTGTGGGGCCTTTGGGGAAGGTGCAGCTGCAGTTGCTTTATGTTCTTGAGGAGTTGGCAAAAGCTGCTGCTCTGCAAAGTGAACCTGATTTAACTTGTTCCCTGCAGCTCCCAGAATTGAGTCATCCTCTTCAGTATGTCCTGCTTTGGTATAAAACCTGTTCATTACATCACCTCCAGATCAACTATGCAAGTAAAACGGATTTGACACACGTTTTTAACTTGCAATAATTGTTTTTGCCAACTTTTCCTAATTAGTGCAGATGCTCTCTGTGACCCATTTTCAGGAACTGAGCAGTTCAGTCAAGCCTGGATGATAAGAGCCTGTGTTTTCACTTCTACAAAATAACGTAAAGCTCATCTGTAACTTCAAGTTTCCCTTTAGCTGCTGCTGTTGCAAAAAAGTGATAGATACAAAACAGGACATTTATTTTCAGGGTTAAACCTTGAAAGTCCTCCAAGTCCTCAGCACTGAAGACATTTTTAATCAGACAATCTCTTCTCTACTTCATTTTCACATATTATATCTATAAAGCAGATGTGATTCTCCCACCTCATTCCTCACCAGTCTTGCTGCAGAGGAAGACTTGCTCTCATTTTCTCTCTTGTGGTCCTGCCTGTTTTCCTTCAGTGAATCTTACTATCCTGTCTGAGCAGCCACACAAGTTTAACGACTGGGGCAGAGACTACTTCCCTGGCTGGCTGTTGCCTATGGTCTGGTGTTTCTAGTTACGTTCTTGGGCAGTAAGAGCTGTGAATTCCCCAGGCTATGGCAGGTGTGCTTTCCAAGGGAGTACTCCAAGACACCCACTCACACACTGGAGAGCTGAGGAGGGATCCCAGGCTTATTGCCATGCCCGTGTCTTCTGGCCCACACAAGGCAGCTCCCACACAGCACACTGGATTTCCTGGGCAGTCACTTCTCCCCACACACTATGAAAGTGGACAGCTAGGACTGCATTTGGCACTAGGCACTGCAGTGCTTGAGTTGTAGGGAATAAAATCTTGCACTGGACCAATTTGATGTGTACAAAAGACAACCTCTGAAGTGCACTGATAATCTTGTATCTATTCTTCACAGTTCTCTTTATGAAAAGCAATATAAAGTCCTCCCAGTCTAATACAATTTCAAACCAAAGCAATAAACTGTCCAACAAAAAAATAAATCTTTTGCTAGATGTTTCTATCTTGCTCTGTCCTGACTGCTCAGGTGGGATGCACCAGCTGCTGGTCCCCCAGCTCAGTGTGACTGCTTGGAAGATGCCCATCAGGCTCTGGATTTAAGGATGGGCTTTTTCATTCTGCTCCAGAGGCTGAACTTGCCAACTTCTGAGTCATGTCCTATTGCCATGGGTTTGGGTTTTGAGACTGATTTTTTTTTCTCTGTAGATACTTTCAAGTCAGCTGAGAAGGTTTGGGGGAAGGGAAGGGAAGGGAAGGGAAGGGAAGGGAAGGGAAGGGAAGGGAAGGGAAGGGAAGGGAAGGGAAGGGAAGGGAAGGGAAGGGAAGGGAAGGGAAGGGAAGGGAAGGGAAGGGAAGGGAAGGGAAGGGAAGGGAAGGGAAGGGAAGGGAAGGGAAGGGAAGGGAAGGGAAGGGAAGGGAAGGGAAGGGAAGGGGACAGATAGTAATTGGGTCTTCTGATCAGACTCCTTTCACTGTATGTTTCACAGAATCACAGAATGTTTGAGGTTGTAAGGGACCTCTGGAAGTCATCTGGTCCAACCCCCCTGCTCAAGCAGAGCCACCTATAGCTTGTTTCTTGGGACCATGTTAAAATATCTTATTATCTTTAAGGATGGAGACTCCAGAACCTCCCTGGGCAACCTGTGCCAGTGCTGAGTTTAATGAAGTATACGTTCATATTCATACTAAGTTTAGTGCATTTCTTACATTTTATAAAATTAGGTAAGGACTCCATACACAGAAGGAAAAAAAACCAGAAAGTGTAATATTAAATTAGTGTCCAATATTCTGAGTATGAAGCAATAGTACCTGAGAAAATCTTTGTTCCTATGTAACCATACAGTGAAAAAGCTGTATAGAACTGAGTATGATATGAGGGAGTATTCTTAAGGCCATCCTCTCCTAGATGATCTCCCAGGGCTATTTTCTTAGAAGGAGTCATCTAGCACTCAGTTATTTCTTGAAGGTTTCTTAATGGACAATTATGTGTTAAAACATGAAAAGAGCACAATCTCAATAGGGACTTGGGACCATATATAAAAATAAATTAATAAAATCCAATTGGGGTTTGATAAAATATAGAAATAAGGTAGAACTGAATACCTATGTACAAGAATTCAATTCAAAAAACTCTGCAGCAGCTGGTTAGTAATGCTGGAGGGACCCTGCCTCACTAGAAACTTGCCGATGCCACTTGAAAATTTTTGTTTGGTGTAGCTCAATTTTCCCATGCATCTGGGATTTCTTGCCTACAAGCAACTAAGCATCTCTTTCAAGTCTCTTAAGAGGTCCAGTCCAAATGGCTGTCCCACAGTTTATTAAGGCCCTCAAATATGAAGGAGTCCACAAAACAGAGTTGTGAAATTGTGACACCTTTTCTATAACCCACCTTCTGGCTGGAGTATTCATCCCTATGATAGAAGACCTATTCCTAATTCACTCCATCAAAGTGGGTTTGAATAGGGAGGTGACTCCCATGTTTCAGGGTGTCCCAGGCAGTGTGCTTCAGGGAATTATTGACTCCTTTCCTACTGCAGCTGGACCTGCAAAGACAGATGATATCTACAATTTCTTCTCTAGCTATGTTCTTCAGAAATAGTAACTGAAGACTGTGGATTAGACCGTGCATCAGCTCCAAGACTTTGCAAAGTGTTTTACTAATGTAGTTCACTCTTAGTCTTAAAATATAGAGCAGGAATTACTGTTTACAGAAATCTGGAAATATAGTATATATATGGGATGTAGCTTTTCAGGTGTACTTAGTTTACCTAAATCCAGCTGAAGGATGTTGTAAACTACTGATATGTGCCAAGACGGTCTGCATATTAGTGCCTTTCCTTACACAAGATGAAGTCCAGGCCACAGGAGAGCAAAACAGACCTAATTTCTTGACTCTGTGAGTAGAGAGATGTAAGCACATTCTGACAGAGAAAAAAAAAAAAGCAGCAATAGTCCCTGACTACATGAAGGAGGCTTTATAAATTCTATAAATCCTGAAATATTCAGGGAAAACAGGTTCTGCATAATTATCCTTGGACTGCAATACTGTAGTGTATGCTTAGAAAAACGACTAGAAGCACAGAATGCTTGACTGAGGCAAGGCGTATTAATGACTCGGAAAAGGAGCTTTATTTTTTAATAAATGACATTTTTAAAGCAATCAGGCAGATTCAGTGTTCTTAATTCTGTGGTCATATAGTATCACAGGGACATAATTAAAAACAGTTACTTTGCCAAGCTGAGAGACATGCAGTTGCCAGGCAACATATTATATACTTTGAGAACATATAACACTACACATGATTTATGTAGTGCTGCTGTTGTGTCTCCAGATGCTGATACCATTGTATCTAATGCAGATTCTTAAAGGCTCAGCCACCACCTATCTATAACCATTATGCTGAATCTATTCCTTGGCTTGCCAGCACTATCCATCAGCTGCAAGCCCATTTTTAAACCTACAGCTTGAATCACTACTGAACAGTCAGTAATGTGAACAGAAGTTGATTGGAAAGTAGTAATGAACTGCATTAAACTCCTATCATTACTTTTATTTTAATATCAAATAATCAATCTAATAATATTAAATAATCAGTCTAAAAATTATTAATATAGATGATGGGGTTTACTGTTTTTGTGAAAATTAAAATATTTATAAAGTGGTAATGTCACAAGACATCATCTCCCAGGAAGCTAGAAAGATTTATGGGATATGAAAATCACACAAAAAAATGACACCCAGAATTAGAAGTATTGGAAATCTTCCAAAATAATTGTTCTGTGTTTTCAGGTTCTTGGAAAGAAAGAACACATTTCCATTCTGGATCTGCTACTTAGCCTGGACTAGACCTTGTCATTCACATGGACACAGCTTCATCCACTGCCACACCTGAAAACTCATAAAAGAAGGCATCAGCTCCTGTGAAGGCTCAAAAGTAACAGTTATCCATGTTATGAAAACAAACCTACATGGAGTCACATATGTTCAAATGAATGGCATATCATTTGTGTTGGTCTTGTTGCAGTAGTTTGATGTTGGAGAATGATAACTTGGAGGATGTAAACATAGGAAACCTTCCTCATCCTAGTACATCTCAGATGTTGTGTTTCATAGGCCATGCCACCCTAATCCAAACGAAAAACTGTATTTACATGGCAGTCAACAGGAAATAATTGGTTTGAGTCTGTATGAAAATCTGGTCCATGTGTGTTAATTTTCTCAGATTTTATACAAGTCTTGGCTTCAATATTATTACATTGTGAAAAGGGAGAGCCAGCTACTGCATTCAATGGGAAAAAATGTTTAAAAAAAATAGTGTTTTGAATATTTTCTGTTTGAGGTTTGGAAGCTCTGGGTGGTGCCTGCAGCATCCTCCTCCTGGCAGTGGCCCGCTGGAGGGAGCTGTGACATCTCAAATACATCAACAGCCTCGGCTGGAAACTGCCCTAGAGGCCCCCAGGAAGGATTTTCTACAGATCTTTAGTCTTATGCACTTTTGAAAACCATGAATAATCTTAAACAGATATTATTTTTGGTCAAAATGAATTTTTGAAGCAGTGGATATTAACAGAAAGCTTTCGGTTATATGCATGTGTCTGAGAAACAGACTCTATAAAAATAACTTCATTTGGAGACAAGAGTTTGTGTGTAGTTTGCAGTATTTGCACACCCAATTACTGTGACATTGAGTGGCTGAACAGAAACAACAGAAGGAAGCTATGACTAAGAAATGTTCAATCACATGCCAAAAATGAAAGGAAAAAATTGCTCCTGAACTCCTTACTTAATTTTCTTCCATGTGGGACGCATCTTCTTGGACACTGGCGTAAAAGCTTAAAAGCTTTCTTTGAAGGCACAGTTGTGAGGCTAAGATCATTATATTTTACCTTTGAGCTACTGTGTGCCTCCTGTTGATGAGAGCCAGCAGCCCAAGTGTGCAGAGAGGGTCAGCTGAAACCTGAGGATATGACAGAAAGCCAGGTTTAACCAACCAAGCCATGGGTACCCACAGTGTTTCCTCCAAGCACTCAGCGATTCCACACTTCCACAGCAGGAACTTGGCATTGCCTGAGGAATCACTGACACCTCAAAATTCACGCAGAAAGGGAGACTGCAGCAAGGAACACCCTCCCTGTACAAAGTTACACTAGTATCAAATACTTAAAAGAACAATTTTCAGGTTAATCCTTGTCTTTTAAAATCCAATGGCAGGGTCTCCTTAGACCCAGCTTGGTGCTTGTATCCCTTCCTACCTCTATTTCACAGTCTAAGATTTCAGTTATGTTGGCATTAGCATTTCCATATAGGATGACAGAATATTTTGAGTTGGAAGGGACCCACAAAGATCATCGAGTCCCAGGTATCACTACCTTTAGCCATCTGACACCCCTCCTGCATGAGTCTGGTTTGTCTTTTTCCAACTGCAAAGGCAAAAGGAGCTAAGGGAAAATAAGAACTCAGGAAAGCAGCATCATACTATCAATAATCAAAAGAGAAGATGCTACAGATAGCTTTTCTTTTTCTGCTCTTGCCTCTCTCCACATATGCTTTCTTTCAGGAAAGGGCGCAGCCAGAGGGTAGACCAAGGGGCTTAATCAGAGAAATGACAGCATGCTGCATAGACCATTAATAGCCAGGCACTTTTTTAGCTGGATAGGCTGCAGCTGTTCCCACCCATCTAGCCACATTAATGAATAAGCAGACTAGCTGGATGCTTCTGAGAAAATGAACAAGGCTGACATTTGAAGTGTCATTGCTGGGCTTCAAAATTAATGCCCTTTTGAGATAAATGAAGGTGATTTGCAACCTTTAAACTACTGGCACAGACTGAAGCAGCCCAGAAAGCTGAGATTCCTGGATGGGAAGTCTGGATGGCCCATGAAGGCCATATAAGGATAGCAAGACTGGCAGTTGTGTTCCCCTATCTAAGTCCTGAGGGTACAGTCCAGCAGCCTTATTCATAGAAGCATTCCAGTTAAAGTTAGATAACAGCAGCATGATGAAGTACATAGGACTGATTTTTTAAAATGTGATGTTCTTAATTATCTGATGCTGCTTCAAGCAGTTCCTTCTTTTAAACTTAACCCAACTTCTAATGTTCTCCACTCAAAACCATTAGTACGAGAAGATCAGGAGTAATAAAGCAGCAGAAGTATTTCATTTTTAGATAAGAATGGATGGAACAAACACAAACAATGCAAGTAGAAAATTTAAACCCAGAAGCTGTTTATAAGAGTTGCAATTATCTGCTCATCAAAGACTTTAAATACCACTAACATAATCCCATAGGCTCACTTGGAAGAGTTCTTTTAAAATACACTGGTGTTCCCTTACCAGGCTTGGAAAGAAAAGCCAAACAACCTTAGTGTTTCTCTGGATAATATATTTTTAAATTTAAGAAGTAAGATAAAGATCCAGAATAATGCTAGTGTGTGTAAGATGGCAGGTGTAAGGTGGGTAAAGCTTACAAATTAGGCATTCAGCTCATTATGTTCAGAAGCGAAATATTAGAGTCTCAAAGGCTACCAAAGAACAAAAGTAGCCCCACAGAGAACACAAACCCTGCAGTGAGGATGCAATTATTTCTATATTTCCTCTCCTTCCAAATGGCAAGACTGCCTCAGTCTCTTCTCATTAAGTGAGAAGGTTACTACTTGGAATTCATTCCCCCTTGTAATTACTAATTGGGAAGAGAATAGCAATACCATATAAAAAAGGGTAATATTCTTAACAACAGTAGAAGGTATAAAGTAGCCTCATCATTTTCTATGTGTTATTTATGTCATTAGTCCTACTAGCACTGCTCAAAATGAACAAGCTAACAAGGAAACATTAAAATACACTTCAGAACTGTAAAACCAAAGGACTAAATATTAATGCACCAATCGCTTCTTTAAGTCTCATTAAATTCTTCAAACAAAATAGCAATGAAACTAATGTGGGGAGGTTTAGGTTTGGTGCTTTTCTTTTTGCTTTAGAAGAAGCACAATGCTTGTTCATGTCCCAGACACTCTCAGTCCTCCAGGACTGAAATCTTACCTTATTGAACCAGAAGGATCTCTTAACATTTCAAGTCAGTGATTTCACTTGGAAGATTTTTTTTTTTTCTGCTATGTGAACAATTCTCCACTGCATTCAGATGTATTTCATGCTGAGAGAGCTATTGCACACATTTGGACATGGCAAATTGGCTGTATACACACATGCATGCACACACATATATAGAAAAGGTTGTGTTCCTGAATCCTCCTTCAGATGACCAGCTGACAGGATTACTTTCCAATGTGATTGCAATTAGCAAATGAAAAAAATGCAGTCTGCATACCCTTAGCTGTGCATTTTATTCAGGACAAAAGGACTACAAATATTCCTAATTGTTGTTAAGATTCAGCAATATCACTTTCAGGTTTTTTGAAGAGGATATCATTCCTGTCTTATATGACCTCTGGTTATGATACTAAGGAAAATGGGAACAAAATCTATACTAATGAAGTGTCTAAAATAAGTGAATTTTAGATGCCCACCTCTCTTGATTGACTTTTGAAGGAGGCTAAATGACGGTTAAATTACAGAAGCACAGAATGGGTACAGCTGGAAGAGACCACTGGGCGGCATCTAGTCCTGCCTCCCTGTCCAGACAGGGTCCCTAGAACATGTTACTGAGGATTGTGTCCAGACAGCTTTTGAATATCTCCAGAGAAGGAGACTCCACAACCCCTCTGGGCAATCCGTCCCAGGATGCAGTCACCCTCACAGTAAAAGTTATTCCTCATGTTCAGGTGGAGCTTCTGAGCATCAGTTTCTGCCTGTTGCCTCTTGTTCTACTGCTCAGCACCACTACAAAGAGCCTGGATTCATCCTCTTGATATTCTCCCTTCAGATATTTACAGACGATGAGGTCCCCCCTCAGTCATCTCTTCTTGAGACTGAACAGGCCCAACCCTTCTGCGTGTCCTCATAAGAGAGATGCCTTAATCATCTTTGTAGTCCTCCACTGGACTCACTTCAGGAGCTCTATGTCTGTTTTATACTGAGGAGCCCTCATTTGAATCGGGCATGAGACTTCAGTTGCCTAAATTAGGGTGTGTGAAGCTCACAAAATGGACATTAATTATATCCAGAAGAAACTCAGCATAATGGACAAAAAAGTAACCTGAGGGAGTACATAGTAAAGCCTAGGGCTTGAAAATGGCCATGGATCCTGGTATAGCATGAACTTACAGCATGTTACCAATTCTACATACTCCACCTGTACTTACTGTGGAACAAGAATGCCTCTTCATCCTTTATTCTGTTCTGGAAGAAATTGTGTATACATGTCCTTACAATCAATATATGCATGTCAGCGGTCAGAGTACTGCTCCTGGAAATGAAAGGTGAGCAAGAGCTTAGGCTCACAGAGAAACTCAGGTAAGGGAAATATCTCTCCTGAACTACTGAAGCTTGGGCAGCTCGCAATCTTCATTTCATTGTTGTGAAGGTCCAGCTGAATGCTTTGGAGCCACTTTCAGGTCAGCCAGGGTGAAGTCCTGGCTCTTCTGCAGTCTGTGACAAACCCCATAAGCCCAGATTTCATCTCCATGTTTCAGGAGTTTATGAGCACAGAGCAGCATTAAACGCTGCAGTGGTTGGGGGCAGGGGAGAAAAAAAAAGCCTCCGTGGTTTTACATCTTAGATAAGCAACTGTATTTGCTAAAATAATCTCATTCCAAAGCAAATAGATTTGATTCTATAGAAACGTGCATCTTATCAGTGACAAACATTTGAACAAGCTCTTTGAATGGTGCCTCTTACTGATTTTTCAATAACAATCAAATGTTTCATTGTTTCAATTAAAGCCTGGTCTTTCACTTAGAGACTTACTGTCCAATTGTAAAATGACTGATTGACTGCAATTATAAAGCAAGATGAATTATTTGTCTTCTTTTCAGACTAAAGAAAATTAGTGTAGGGTTTTATTGTTTAAGGGGGTCAGTGTATTCATTATGTACTTACAGAGAATAGCTCAATGATACCCCAGCAACCAGTTATAGGGACTATTTTTATTAGCAGCACAAGAAAGCAAATACTGCTCAGCTCATCAGGCTGTGTAAATGAAATGCAATAATGAAGTTCTCAAGCAAGAATCAAGCATGCCTGCATTATTCCTTTTTGCACTGTGTATGAAATATTGCAACAACTTCTCTCTGTATAAACACATCTCTGTTCTATCATACATAATTCAGGTTTTCCAATTCCCCAGTGGAGTAGATTATCTAACTCCATACACTGAGGTACAGTCCACAAACCCTGCACCAGAATTGTACCACAACAGTACTGTACTATACTGCATTATTGATACAACTCTGTCTCTTGCCACAACATATGTGCTCTCAATCAGCTTTATCCTAATACTTTTTAAATGTCTATAGCATCCTCCCTGCCAAGACCTGGATATGCTCTACAAGCAGTAAGTTAAGAGTTCACAGAACAACACTGGATAAACATGACTTCTCAAGCATCATTCATGAGTACACAGGGATTTATGTAACAAGACTGTTCCACAGCTCCAGCACTCTCTGCTCTCAAAATTCATGGGAACTCTGTGGGGATCTTTGGGAACAGGTCTCAAATGACAGGCATTTCTGTAATAATCTTCTGTGTCCTGCAAGTCACCTCAAACGTGGCATTGCAGAGCCCAGGCAGGCTCTGTTCCTGTGCAATCACTATCCTCACAATGGGATTGCAGGCTGTGTAAATCAGTGCGGAATTGAGTCCGGAGACTTGAGCTGCCATGAACATCTTAAAAGAAGATTACACCCATGTAATAATGCACAATCCTTTGCCAATCCCTAAAAGGGGGGGGGGGGGGGGGGGAGAGGGTGGGGGGAAAGCAGGGGGAGGACAGGGACAGGGGGCTGGAATCAGATTTCTCAGCCAGCTCAATCCTGGTTGTCCTGGAGTCCAACCCTAACTCAGGGATCCAGAATCTGTGCAGCTCTGAGCCTGGCACACTCAAGCCAGCTGGGTCCCTGGCCCATCCTTCCTCAGTGGTCTTGCCACAGACACATAGCCCTGACCTGAGTGGCTGAATACAGGGAGGTCAGTCTCCAGAGCCCAAAAGTGGTTTCTTCATAAGCAGTAACACAATTGCTCTGTCTGCAGCTTCTGTTTTGGCTCTGTAGAGCCAGGCTGATCCTCTGGATGCAGGATCTAGTGCCGAGGGAATGGATGGTGTAGGCATGGGCATTCAGCCTATCTCTGCACCGTTCTCCTCAAAGTCTTTCCAGCATAGGCTCAGTGGTAAGAGAGGGCTGTGTCCTTCAGGACTCAGGAGAGGAGGCACAGAACATTTCTACACCTTCAACCACATTTGGACATGTTTTATATGCCCAAGTCATAGACAAGAGAGAAAGGGACTGGCCTGGCTGAGGTGCCAGCCTGCCAACCTCACACAGGGCACAAGGGGACTTGAGCACTGTTCCCTGTCCTGTTTGCAAAAACGCTGTCCTCTGAAAGACCAGACAAGACTTACAGCTAATCTCCAGCTAGTGCCTTGTGGTCCCAGGGAACATGGCCCACTGTCTTGTAAATCAGCCAGTCCCCAGCCAAACAGATGGACTCGAACAGCCAGGAGGCAAGACATCGGCATCAAAGGTTGAGATGAAAATCAAAGTGGCTGGGATTACAGAGATGACTGCTCTTTTGAGGCTAGGCTTCTTATTCAAGGGATATAATTTGACTATCCAACTTAAATTTTTTAATTGGTTTTAGACAATAACTTCCTGTACTAAGATAGCATTAGGTGATCTGAATTGGGATCAGAGCTGGACAAAGATTGCACTGGCAGGGCAAGAGGAAGATATATAATAAAATTACAGAGAACAACACATGAAGAAAGAAAAGGGAACAGGAATCCTGTTACCCTGATCCCCTAGCAGGAAGAGCATGGTACCTAATGAAAGATGAACTGCAAAGGACAAATGTACACTTACTGTTGAAATGCAGAGGTGTGGAAGTGAGCAACTCTAACAACCAAGGCAACGTGCTTATAAGAATTAAAGCAAGAATGTCTTCATGAGTACAGTTAATTGTGCCAGTGATCTCTGAGCACCAGGTCCCCATAGCACTCAAGCTCAAATCCAGCCAAATTACTGGGTAGGTGAACCTTGAACCTTCCCAGTTGCAGATGATCCCACAATTCACTTGTGCTGAAGAGTTAAGTCCTGGCAGCATCAGGGCTAGCTGTCCAAGGTAGGATCTCTTGGAAATTTCACTACACAAATTATACAGCAGCTATCTTTGGAAATTCATTGTGAATAGTGTACATCTTTGCTTAATCACTCCTGGACATCCCTGACATCAGTGGAGGCCTCTGTCTCCAGAATGTCCCCTGCCTGTTTTGAACCTCCTCAGAGCTGACCTCCCTGCAGCTCAAAGTCTGAAGCTGTGCCTTGCTTTGACTTTTGGCTTTGACGCATGAATGACAACACATTCTTTGTTCATCACAAAGTGTCCATCATTCTGCTTTTTCAATGGTTTTTTTTCAGAAAGCTCTTCTCTGGCAAAAGCAAAATTTCACAGCAGCTGGGTCTAAAAGAAAAGTGGGTTGTACAACCTGAGCCACACCTGAGCCCTTCTGCAGTCCCAACCTTACAGCCAGGGACCTTGGACAAGCATGGCTACCAGCTCTGTGAACCACTGTGCTTGACTCCTGGCAGGCATGGTCTCAACTGCACCTGCAGAGCTGGCAGCCAGTTCTCATCCTCCACAGCCTCCAAGGGCTGAACCAGGTTTCAGCTCTTCAGGCAGAGAAGGCTGTCCCCACTACAGCTGGAGGCACCGTGGACCAAGGGCATGCCTGGGTCACTTATGCCCTTTGACAACTCACCTCGTGCTCCAAATTTCAGCTATTCTTGCCCTCCTGGACCACCTTCCCCTTTTCCCAGTCCCAGCTTTGCGGGGAGGGCTGTCCACCACCACTTGCTGGGCTGGAATCCATCCTTCTAAGGCTGACATTGAACGTGACTGTCACACAGGCCCAGCCCCGATGCGTGCCATGCACAGCAGCTCAAGGGAGCAGCATTTTGAGCCTTGCTTGCTTCCCCCAGGAGCTGTGGGGAGTGCCCCACACAGGCATGCTGGCACTCCTGCCCTCGAGAACAAGCTGCACCCGTAGGGGAGCACCGGGCAGACAAGGACGGTGGAAGCAAGACCTGCTGTGCTGAGGGTGCAGCTCTCCCCTTACGTGCTGCCATGCTCTGCCCCCCCGGGTCCGGCCCCCTACGCACACCGGTGCAGCCGTGCCCTGCCTCTGGAGACACTGGGGAGGCACATGGGGTCCCTAAAGGCCACTTGTTCCCCCCGGCTTCCCCCTCCCCGCGCCGTTTGGCGCTGTGCGCAGCACGGGTCTTTAACTTTCCCCGCCGGATGAAGGGCCTTCTGTAGCTGTGCCGCGGCCTCACACCCCTGTTCCCCGAGGGCATCCGACCACCATGTGCTCGATGGGGGCGGCAGGGCGGGGATCTCCCTCCTCCCACCCCCGCCCGAGCCCGAACCCCCCACGGCTGCTGGGCCTCCGGCTGCGGGCCGGCCGGCTCAGGCGGGCGCTGCGCCCACGGGTCTGGCCCGGGGCGGTGGGCGGCCGCCGGCGAGGAGGCGGAACGGGCGGACAAGGCGAGCGAGGACCGGAGGCGGGCGGGCAGGCAGGAAGGGAGGAGACAGCGGCGGGAGGGCGGGGAGAAGTTTATTCCCGGAGACACCTCTCCAGGGCGCGGCGGGGGAGCCGCCCCGAGCCGGCGACTGTTCGCCCCTCGAGGTTGGGACATGCGCCGCGGCGCTGCCGCCCGGGGTTAGTGACGGCGGGGCGCCGGCCCCGAGTTCCCACCCAGGCGAGCGCGGCGGCAGCAGTAAGCAGTGCCTCTGGCGTACGGACTGAGCGCGGCCGCCTGCCTCTCGCCCACCGCTGTCTCCCTGCTTCTCTTCCCCTCTCCCGGGTGCGTGAGGAGAGATAACAATGGTGGGGCGCAGCCGCCGGGCCCCCGCCCTCGCCTAGTGGAAGCGGGTGCCCCGCGGCCACTGCTCCGCCGCCCCGCCCTGCGGCGGCCCCGGGCCGCGGACCGCGTTGCTGCCGGCGGCGGTGCCGGGAGGCGATGGTGCCCGCGCCGGGGTTAGTCTGATCGCCGCTCCCCGCCTCGCCGCCTCCGGTGCCGGCGGTGCTCCCGCGGGGCCAGCGCCCGCCGCCTCCCCGGCCGCCGCGCTCGCTCGGGCTTGCGGCCGCCTGACACAACTTGGGAGCTCCTCCAGAAAAACAAGAATAATTAGTAATAATAATTTAGAACAAGGCGAAGGAGCGGAAGAAGCGAGTGGATAATGTCAACCCCGAGCAGATTCAAAAAGGACAAAGAGATTATAGCGGAGTATGAAAGTCAAGTGAAAGGTAAGAGCGGGGAGGCAGCGGGAGAACCGCCGCGGGGGCCGGGCGTCGTGCCGGCCCCTTCCTCCGGCTGCCGGCCGAACCTCCAGCGCCGGCGGGGCGGCCGGTCCCAGTTTCCCGAACTTCGGGGCGGGAGGGAGCGGCGAGAGGGCGGCGGAGGCTGCCCCCCCCACCCCCCCACCCCCAGCACTCCGAGCGGCGCCGGTGGGTCCGAGGGGCTGGGGCCGGACGGCAGCTGCGGCGGCTCGGCCACAGCCCGGCTCCGGCCGAGCACCTTCCCTTCCTCCACCGACTTCGTAACACCCGGCGGGGGGGGTGGGAGGGGGGGAAGGGGAAAGGGAGGACAAAAAAAAAAAAAAAAAAAAAAAGCTTGGCAATTACTGAGGCGGGAGACAATGCTAAGCCATACCCCTTTCTTGAGGCACATGGCTGGTGTCCTCCACCCTCCCCTTAGGGCTGTAGTTTCTGTGCCGGGCTGTAGAAGATGGCTAATAAAGAATTATCCTTGTCTACTGAATGAGTCCATTCAGCCATCCCAGGAAGTATTTCAGCCTCGCATTGCCCGGCTGTATCGCATTCAACTATTGTGCCAAGGACAGCGCCGGCAGATCCTGGCTTGAGCCACTGACGCTTCCAGACCCTCGAGTTTCCTCGCCTAGCGTTTTCCCTCTGCCAGTGTCTTGGGCGGAACGGAGATTGGGAAAGTAGCGACATGGCAATGGGGTGTGGGTCTCTTGGAGCGCATCCTTCTGGGTGCTGTCGGGGAAAATATTGCATAATACATAAATTGTAAGAAATCCAGTGATGGATGTAAACCTGAAACACGGCATTTAAAAAGCTATGCAGCACCTGAACTCTGCTTTTTAAAATGATACTGGTGCGCTCTTTACATACGTAGGGTGCTCCCTCCTTGGTGCTGCCCACAGTGTGCGATGTGCAGAGATGGAGCGTGTCCTCATGCAGGTCCATGGGCTTCAGGAACAGCCTTCCTGCCCCACGCAGGCAAGGGCTGGGGACCTTCTATATGAGGCATCTGGAAGAGGGTGGGAGGGACCACTCCTCAGCTGTTGAAATATTTATTGACTTTGTGTACTAGCACAATATTTTTTCCTCTTACTCGATCTTATGACATTAATTTTTCAAGGTAATGCTTGTAGTTTTGTTTGGGTTTTTCCTCTTAAAAGTAAAGAGGTAGTTTTTGAATTTTTTTCTTTCTAAGCTTAACTTTTTGTGAAAAATACCTGTCACTATTGAAAGTCTTTTTGTATCCAGAAAAGGATCTAGGCTTAAAATAAGAGATCTGCCAGATAGGTGGGCAGTGAGGGGTCTGAGCTGGCAGATAGGCCACGCTTCAAGTGTCTGACATGGGCAGGTCCAAGACAGTTCTCGCACAGCTGTTGTATTCACTGCCATTGAGCCATTGAAGGGTTGGTGCTTTTGCTTCTCTGTGGACATGGTGCAGATTTGTCTTGGTCACTGAGCATGAAAAATGTTCGAGATCTCAAGCTCATTGCAGAGTGTGCAGACTGTTCTTTACCTCCTCCTAACTTGATTGTTAAAGGCTCAGCCTTTATTATCTGCAGCCAGTTGCTATATATGCCAGTCTTTTCTTTTGAATAATGAAGAAAAAATACCATGCCCTTCAGCTACATATATTGCCTCATTTCAAAAGACACCAAAGATGAAGGCATAAAGTACCACTGATAACCTGGCTGTCCTTTGGTATCATGGTCCCCCGTCGTAATCGCAGAGGGAGGTGGCATTTGTAAATATAGCTTAATAGGAATTTTAACTTGATTTGCTTCTTTGTGGTGGTCTGGGGTGTGTGCAGTCTGGTCCCACCCAACTGTCTTGCCTGAATTGTTGATTAGCAGCCGTTTGAAAAAGTATGCTGGGCTAGCTAAATGTAGTCAGAGATGCTTTTTCTTTAACCAGCATCGCTACAATTGTATTTCAGGTGGCATGAACTGTCTGTGCTAAGATACAAATCTGCTTGACACCAGCTCAGTGATACTATAAAAAAGCAGTGATACCACTGTGTGATACCTTGAAAATCTTTTTGATATTGAGGGTTCAAGGCCTAAGGAATCAGCCCTTGTTAGCCAGCAAGGTAGCTTTAAGGGAATGTAAATTCAGGAAAGTCAGATCCCTATATACTGCTTGGAATTTCTTATATTAGGTTAGGAGAAAGGGTGTGGCCAAATTGCTTTTGCTGCCTCTGATTTCTGGTGTTTGCTGTGGCTAGCTGATTTCTCACTGCTGATGTGTGTAGTTGCTGAAGGATGTGGACAGCTGGGCAGCAGACTGGCCATTTGAGGTCCTCTGGACAGGCGTATACACAGGAGCACAACAGCACGGATCTCCCATACCTTGTTGTGAGACTGCATTGCCCAGGTTGCTGAGCATCAGCGTTAGTTCTTCAGAAAGCATGCCACTGATGTGTGCCTTTGTAAATCGTGTCCTAAGATGTCTGAATATTGATCCTGGAGGAAGAGGGGCCTGTAATGTACATGGCCTGTAGGATGTGTATATGGTGCCATAATTGGAAATGAGGATTTGATAGTGCCATTCTTCACATAGCTTTTCTGCTCTTAACTCCTCAAATAGGAAGCAGTAACAGATGTTAATTGTTGTGCCTGGCTCCTGAGTGGTGTAAACTGACCTCTTCTCCTTGGATTTTTAGCAGTATCACTAGATTCTGCTGTTCCTATATGACCTCTACTAAACCAACAGCCAAAGTCTGTAAATGTTACCTGTTTGTCAAGCTGAAGTAAACAAGGTACTTCTGACTTGTTGGGCAGAACATTTTATTGCACATTTTTTTGCAATGTCCCTGTTCTTCAGTCTGACTTCTCTCAAGACATGTCCCAGTTGAAGCAATAAGGTGTGTTTACTTCCCTGCGCATTGTATAGAAAGCAGAAGGATATTTCTTAAGGATGTCTTAATACCAAAGTTAGATCTGTCTACCTGTTGTTCTGGGGAGATGTAAGAATATTATGATGGCATAGGTACCTTACTTTGTAGACATAAAGGCACCTGGGAAGTAAAATAACTAATAAAATATTCCTGGTCATCCACAGTATCAGTTGTATCTGTGTTTTTCTGAAGAATGTGGTAATTTTATTTGCACTCTGAAGTCATTAGAGGTACTTTTACCAACCTTACAACTGGTGTGGGGGATACAACTAGAGCTAGAACATGGAAGGAATACTTTTTAGATGAGCAACAGACTGGTGGTATGGTTATGAGCCAAGTACTAACTTTCTGGAATATGACCCTGTTAGATTTATAGACAGCACGCCTTAACTCAAGGCTCAATTGACTATAGTAGCCCATCATACCTTTTGTATTCTGGGGACCGGCTGCTCCTTGGTACTGCTGATAATTTCAAGTAGTGTCTATTGATAAAGTTAGTGAGCAGTTCACAGTAGCGAAGAAATACTAGAGCATCCTCTGATGTCCGTGGGTAGATGTCTTGAGTATGGTAAAGGGTGAGCTGGTGAGATCTTGAATACCTGGCTCCCTTTGGAAATTCTCCCCTCTGAAAAATAAATCTGTTGTGGTAGCAGAGGATTGGGGATTTACTGCTCCAGAGCTTTTCAATCATTCATGTTAAACTGGCATGTTTGCATTCTTAGGACTTTCAACTGGCCTTCCATGTGCAGGAGAAATGTGCTTTGACTAGGTAAGCACTGTATTGTCTAATTATCTGGGCCTGTCTCTTCAGAGAGATGATCCATATGGCCTGAACTGTTGGGAAGCATTGGAGTTTAAGTCTCTTAGCCTTCTTAAGCAAATGCATCTCCAACGGAAATGGACCGAGGGAAGAGCTGCTTAGATCCCTCCTTTTTTCACCTTCATTTTTCGGTTGGAAATGACCTAGTTGAAATGCAAGCCCAAAAGCAGTTTGTGGAGGAAGACACTTCCCCAAGATCAATATTTGCATGGCCTTCTTCAGAACAAAATACTTCTATTTTTCATCCCAAAGACTCGGTAGCAGTCTGTATTATATTGCGTAATTAATTTTTATGGAAAACGAAAATTCTAAATTGTGAAACTGAATTTCAGCTTCACATTAAAACAACACCAGGAGCCTCTCTGAGAAAAGGCTGAGTTCTGAAGTACAAATTGGGCTGTTTAGTAAACTGATAGCTATTTTGAATAAAATATTTGTAATGAAATATTTGTTACCTTGGATGATGCCAGAATTCTTGAGGTTTATTTAAAAAAAAATCTGATTAATAGATGCCAGTTTTCAAAGTTCAAGTTTATCAAGTGTGGTTTAGCAGAAATTTTTCTGGTCAAAGAACTTGACCACACACAGGACTCTGTCTGATACAGAAAGGATATGGTTCTCCATGCTGTTTTCCAATTGGAGTTACGTTGTGTAATGAAGTTCCTTATCTTTTCCCCCACCATTTTCTCCTGGCTCTCTGATCCTCCCTTTCAGAGTACAAACTGCCGTTGTCCAGGTAAATAAGTTTGTAGTTGACTGTGCAGCTGAAAGGGGTATCTGCAGATTCAGACAGTTCAGTCATAAACTGAACAGTTTTTTGGTTTGTTTTGGTTTGTGGTGGTTTGTTTTTTTTTTTTTTTGTTAACCAGCGTATTTAGTACTCTTACTCTTCCACGGCTTTCTTGAAATGAAAGCTAAGGAACTTGGTTTATTACTATGCTGTGTACCAAATTATTTGGGGCATGGTCGAACCCTACAAAATGCCTGCTTCCCGAAGGTCGTGACTGAGGAACTGCAGAGGTTTTGATTTCTTAGTCTTTCTAGATAATTAAAGAAAAAAACCATCTTTTCTTCATGCCTTTTTGAAAGTATGACCAAGAGTCAGGAGAGTACATATTTTTTTTTTTCCTGCCTTGACCACACACTGCAGCTGGTATGTTCCTGCACCACAGTGAAGATACATTTATTATTTTACTTGAATTTAAAGGTGAATAAAGTCTTGATTACTATAGCACACGTGAAAAGGTAAGTAGTGAATGGGTTGTCTGAACAGCGCTTCTTTCTTGCAGTATGGCAATCATAGTGCATATTTAATGCATATGTTTAGTAGATCCACATTTTTGTTAGTCTCCAAGATGAAGTTTTGACTTGCCTCTGACGCAATTTGGAAACTTTCTATGATCATTTCTTTGGGGTGTTTTTCCTCTGCGAGCATACTTTCTGTGCAGTTTTGCTGCAGAGCAATGCTCTAAATCATGCTAAGGTCATTTAATTTCCTGCCATTATCTTTTATTGGTCACTTTTTTATGAACTGAAGTTCTACTTGCTAATAAAATTAAACATAGCTTTGAAGTGGCTGCAGTAAGAGAGAATGGGATCTGAATTTCTTTCCATTTTCTGCTTCAGACTTTGCTTGGGTTAGGTCTTGCCTTTTGTGAAAACTGGTCTCCTTGTCAGTCAGAGGTGATGGATGGTAGTGCTGGAAAAAAGCAGGTCAGTGCTGTTGAGACTGGATAAGAAGTCCCCTGCTGACCATTACACAGCCTGTTAGAAATCACTGACCATGACTTGATAGTGCAGCATGTCTGATCTCTGCTTTGGACAGGGATGGACATGGGGGAGAGCACTAATGGAGCTAGGCAGGTGTCAATGCAAGCTCCTGTGGTGTTTGTTCTTCCCTTTACCTTTTTTTTCCCAACCCTTCCTACATCTGTCATGCTATCCCACATCTAACCTTTCTGGTCTCCCTAGTGGAAATCACTGCTACCTTAACTTGTATTAATCCTTATTAGAGTCTAATCTACTCTTACTGCTTGGCTTTCACAGGGCAAAATAGGCTTTGAAAGAGTGTGGGGGGTTGTTTGTGTGTGAGCGATTAGGCTAAATGTGTAGCAGGGCTGCCCGTGCTGGGGGTGCTGCTGCCTCTGCTTCCTGCAGGTTTTAGTCTCATGGCAGCATTTCCTCTGTGAGTGGCTTCTCCCACCTTGCTGTGTACTGACCCAACTCTTCCAGGGGTCTGCCCTGTACTCTCTGCTGTGAGCTGTCTGGGCTGATGTGATAGAGTGCTGGCCATCTGTGAGGCGAGGCTAGCTGACCTTGCACTGTGCTGGTCAGTCTGGGAGCTGTGAGTCATGAATAGCCTCTTGTTCCTGAAGTTATTTCATCTTTTCTTTCCCCGCTTTTTGTCTCTTGGGCCCTGTGCCACACACTCTGAGGTTCAAGAGATTGTGTGGTATGTGTGTAAGTACATACATATGCATGTGGAAGAAGAGCAACAGCTGGAAATTGAAAGCAGTGGTTAAAGGTGCAGTGACTGGCATCACTGCTTGTGTACCAATAACAGGGATGAGGCTGGTGGGCTGTGCAGTAGCAGATACTTGGGATGAAGCACAGAGGGCCATTGCTGAGAGCATGGGTTCATCTCTTGGGTAAGAGACAGAGCTATCTGCACAGGAAGACTGCTTGCTGTGTGTCTTTTACATCACTAAGGCTATATCTGGCACCAAATCTAAAGGAGTTGGTTATCACCGCTTTTTCCTTTGTTTCCAAGACTTAAACAACTGCAGGCTGTTCTGGCAGTTTGTGTGGTGGCTTGGTCCTTTGGGAGTGCTCTAAGACAAACAATTCACTTTGATCTGTTGTAATGGAGCCATAATCCTGAGGCACTACTTCCTCCGGAACCTACTGTTTTCTGCAGCTTGTGGAGAAGTCATCTTCTAGTAGACACTGAAGTATGTCACAAGTGAGTTACATCCACCTGGCAGGCTAAAGGTGTTTTACCGATGCTCTGCCCACTAATCCATCTTGTCCAGGCAAAGCACTCATATTCTCAAGCCATTTTCAGTTAACTTCAGTTCAGTAACTGATCAAGGAAATCTCTTTAAGAACTCCTTGCCTCTCATTTGTTCTCCTCTGTCACTGTTTCTTAGGCATATAGCAGTATGAATTTCAAGATGCAATACTCAGTCTTGCATCATACAACCCACTGGAAACCTGAATTTTACCTGCAGGTGACTGATAAATCCTGAAATTGAGATGTAACGTCATTATGAAAAATGAGCATTTTTGAAATAACCCTAAGCAGATCTGATGTTCTGTTTCCAAGAACTGGCTTGTGTACAGGCATGACCATGATTTCACATTACTCTGTTGTCTTCTCTGGAAGGTGTAAGTGCTTGGTTTAGTTCCTAGTTGGCACAACAAAATAATCCCAGCTTTAGGTGCATGTTAATGAGGTAGGTGTTGCAGGTAGGAAGGGAAAACCCACTAAATGCTCTAAGAAAATGTTGTGGAGGAAGTGTATGCTTTATGATTTGACTCTTTAATAATCATATCTGTGAAATAAGTTAAAGATGGCCTGTGTCATTTACTTCAAACTCTATCCAGTGCAGGACAGTGCTGTTGATTTGACTTTAATGAAGTCTCTCCTAAGGTATGTGGGTTCTTTATCTGTGTTTACCTAGATCATAGCATCTGAATTAGCATCTGCTTTTAATTAAGGTGGTGAGAAGGGAAAAGTACTTCTTCTTTGTCTGTTTTTCTCAAAAAAGATTCAGTAGAACTTGCTTAGGAGTGTGATCATGGATTCACCAGTTAGAATATTCCTGTTAACTTTGTTATGTTATCTATTATTGACCAATAAAACATGCTTTAGTTTCAGTTGCAACCTCCTGAGACTTTCCTTTATAGATGCAGAAGTGCTGACAAGCAGGCAAGGGAGCTGTATTAGCATATTAACCAAAACATTCTCGAAATATACTAGACCTAAGTGGTTTTTTTATTGTGAAATAGAAGTTACAAAAAGTATAATTAGAACACTTATGGTGCAGTATTTCTTGTTAGCTATATTCAGAATAAAAAGCAAATGCAGCTGGCTTACCGGATGATGACTTCCAGGAAGTAATGATTGTAACCCTTTACATAATTAGCTGTTGTGGGAAACAAAACTGACTACAAATTCATGTAAACTATCCAGACTCCTTAACTGACTCAGTGCTTGCTCATCTGAATTACCCTGCATGTAGGATCTGCTAGCAGTTTGTTGGTGCTGTCTTGCATGGGGAGTCTTCAAGATGCTGCTTGTTTCTTCCGGGGTGTCAGAAATGGAGTGGTGCACACTTTTGGCTTTGCTCTGTGTGTAAAACTAAATAAGGAGATGGGCCGATCCCCTTTCATCTTCCAGTGTACATTCTTTAATATGGGAAAAGAAAGCAGTCTCTACTGTTTTAGCTAGTTCCAGAGTATCTGCTTCCTGAAAATCAGAGGAATCTATTCATGTTTACAGAGTACACCAGAAGTCTAATAAGATTCAGTGATAGCTCTCGTATGACTCTGTTCTTTCAACAACCTGTCTTTTTTCAAACCTTGCTGTTCTCTGCTTTTCCCCTCGGATTCTTTTTTAAGCAGAGAGAGGATAAACAATCTAAAGCATCAGGTCAGAGGCAAGATAAAATAAGTGTTCATTCAGTACCAAGATGAGCAGGCATCTCAACTGACACTTTCTAACTCAACAATTAAGTTACTGTTTTACACAATAATGGAGAAATTGAAATGATTAGAAGTCACTTAATTGAATTTTTAAAATATAGATCAGATGATCTGTCATTCTGCTTGTTCTACTGAAGCGAAAAAATACCACCCCAGAAAGACTTTTGCCTTTTGTCATACACTTCAATACTGGTCTCTGTGAGTAGTTGCTGTGACTAAGTTGCTAGGCATAAAGTTACTTTTATTTCTTTGACCGTATTTATGCAAGCGCTCAAAAGGCATACTAAAAAGAAAAAAGTTCTTAACCCTTATCATAGGATACTTAATACAGCAAGGTTGCTGTAAGTGGTTAGACAGCACAGCAAGCTCTACCTCTTGTAAATCACTGATTTGCCAATGAGTAGAAATGAAAGTGTATAAGCTCTTGTCCGTAGGTGCCTTGTGTAGTTTGCAAATTGGTGTCTGCATTCTTGGCTTAACTAATCCTAGTTCCTTGAGAAACCAGCTATGTAGCAGAAATCTAGCTTTTGTGTGTGTTGTGTTGCAAATGGATAATTGGTACATTTAAGAACGTAACAACTGTGTTGTCCTTGCTGCCCAGCAGACTACTTGAGGTTAAGGCCAGTGTAGTAGGGTTGTTGGTATTATGTACCCTTTTTTCAGGCTGTTTTCATGTATTTGTGCCTTCCTAATTTCCAAGTAACAGTGCATAAAATTAGGAGATTCTTAATGTAATGACAGAAAATAGAATCAAAGTGTTAATCTGCTCAGATACCTTAGCATTAAAATCACAACCATGTGCAGAGTGGGAGAAGGTTCCCCTGTGCAGAAGAGACGAGGGAACTCAGTGCAGGTAGCAGGTCCCCACCTGCTAGGTGCTCCTCTCCTCCCAGGGTGCCATGGAGGAGCCTGGTGGCAGCAAGTGCTGTCATGCATGCGTGGCATCACTTCTTCCCCAGCAGCCTGCGACAAGCAGTCTATGTGCATCTGGAGCCGAGCTCATCGGATTATTGCGGACTGTATTGTAATCCTTTAATTGCCAGCCACTTCTGATGCCGTGATATTGTAGTTGTGGGTCAAATCCTGTGCTTCTTAAGCAGTATTCCCACTTTACCTGTGGGATGGTGGAATACACTACACCTTGTGAACTTGATCATGTGGCCTTAATGAGGAAAAAAGCAGCCAGGAGCATACTGTTTCTTGTAGCTCATTGCGTTTTGGGCAGACAGCTGTCAACAAACTTGTTTAAGCTAGAATGTATAAATTTGGAATGGATTAAAATGGAATAAATGGAATAAAATGTTAATTTTTCAGGTTTCTTTTGTGTCTGAGAAGTTATGGGGTGTGAGAGTTGGGCCTTTTATTGTTTTTCCTCCAACCCTCCTGTGAGATTTCTTCCTACTTCAGGTGTCTTTTACCAAGGTTTTAATGCATTATCATGGTAATTGTTTTGAATAACAGCACCCAAGGAAGATATGATACCTGGCCTTTGGGAGATGTTTCTGGTACTTAAGGCAAAGAAAAATACAAAAATGTTAATGGAAAAATTGTGGACAAGAAAAATCGTCTGTATTTGGGCAAGACGCTAGTGCTGCTTCTACCTGCTAACAGCAGAACAAGGGGAGGTGAATACTGAATTAAGCGTGGCTTTGGCTGACTGTACCTACATCCAGAAAACTGGAGCACCTTTTCCTTACGAGACTGTTTTTATGTCTAAAAATACCTTGTGAAATATATGCATGATGCACTGGACTGCAGTGAGACATGCAGTATTGAAAGGGTGGTGAAAGAGCAAAGATAACTTTCAATTAACACAGACCAAGTAGCCAATGCACATAAGATTTGCTTTGCAGCTTTTGCCTGTCTTTCAGAACATAGAATGTTTTGGGCCGGAAGGGTCCTTAAATGATTATGTATTTCCATAGCCAGGGACAACTTCCAGTGTATCATTTTGCTTAAAGCCTCATCCAGACTGGCCTTAAACACTTCCAGGGATGGGCCAGCCCCAGTTTCTCTGGCAACCTGTTCCTGTGCCTCACTACTCTTAAAGAATTTCTTCCTTGTATCTAATCTAAAGCTACTTTTGGTTCAAAGCCATTACCCCTTCTCCTATGACTACACGCCTTTGTAAATATTCCCTGTCCAGCTCTCTTGTTCCCTTTAGGTACTGGAAGGCTGCTCTGAGGTCTCCTCTGAGCCTCCTCTTCTCCAAGCTGAGCAGCACCAACTCTCTCAGCCTGTCCTCATAGGAGAGGTGCTCCAGACCTCTGATCATATTCATGGCCCTGCTCTCAACTTGCCCTAGCAGGTCCCCATCCTTCTTATGTTGGTGGCCCCAGAGCAGGATGCAGCCCTCCAGGTGGGGTCTCACTAGAGCGGAGTAGACGGGAAGAATCGCCTACCTTGGCCCACTGGCTACATTCCTTTTGATGCAGCCCAGGATGTGGGCCAACATTGCCAGGTCATGAGCTTCTTGTCAACCACCACTCCCAAGTCCTTCTCAGGGCTGCTCTCAATCCATTTTCTGTTCAGCCTGTATTTGTCCTTGGGATTATCCTGACCTACATGCAGGACCTTACACTTGTCCTTGTTGAACTTCATGTGGTTTGCAGGGGCCCACCTCTCAAGCCAGTCTAGGTGCCTCTAGATGCCATCTCTTCCTTCCAGCGTGTCAACCACACCACACAGCTTGGTGTCGTTCTCAAACTTGCTGCGAGTGAATGTATTCAATCCCGTTGTCTGTGTCACCAATAAAGATGTCAAAAAGCCCTGGTCCCAATACAGACCCCTGAGGAACACCACTCATTGCTGATTTCCATTTGGATGTTAAGCTGTTGGCCAGAACTCTTTGAGTGAGACTATCCAGCTCATTCCTTATCCACCAAGCGGTCCATCTGTCAAATCCATGATGCTCCAGTTTAGAGACAAGGATGTTGTGTGGGATAGCATCAAGTGCTTTATACAAGTCAAGGTAGGTGACATGTTGCTCTTTCCTTATCCAGTAGTGCTGTAACCCACATTACAGAAGACCACCAAGTTTCTCAGGCACAATTTGCCATTATTAAAGTCATATTCACCAATCACAGTATTTTCCACCTGCCTTAGCATAAATTCCAGGAGGATCTACTGCATGATCTGGCTAAGCACTGAGGAGAGACTCATCTCTGGGAAACCTTTCTGGACAATCATAATGTTGAGCAAGAAAAACCCTCTTTTGTGTATCAAAAGGGAAAAAAATCAATGAAAATAAGAGCCAAAGTGTAATTCCTTCAATATATATTCCCTAACAAGCAAACTAGGGGGTTGCTGGTGAGAGAGTATGGGTGTTCAGAGGGACTGTTCGAGGAGATTGCAAGCACATGCTTTGCTATTGGCCTGCTGGGCAGTTCAGTATAATTCTGTGGTGTTCCCTGGTGGTTCCAGGATGGCCTCTGTCCATGAGGGGGGAGGGGGTAGTCTTTTCTCAGGCCTAAGAGGACAGACTTTCAGGCTACAATAGCAGTTTTCAGTCTTCTATGGAGGTTCAAAGAGGCTTAGGGTGTAAATATCCCATGGGATTAAATTTATGAAAGAACTCTAGCTCTTGTGTTTGCCTTTCAGATGCCACGTTTAGTTCCGCTTTGGTTGCTGCTTCACTTCAGAGGTGTTGGTATGTTTGTGTGACTGCATATACTGGCCTACGTGTTTATTCTGTAGTATAGTTTGAAATGCAGCATCTCTAACATTTACACATTTATATAACATTTATAGACCAAACTTGGTCTCTGCCTTGCCTCCAGCTGGCAGAGACCAAGTGCCAGCCTCATCCATGCTGATGTCATCTGAGTTGCCACCAGAGTAGACCTAAAAATGTTGCTTTTTCTGCTGAGCCATGTGAAAATGTGTACGAAATTGCGGCATCAGGAATCTGAGCAGTGCATCCTTCCTAGAGATTAGAGTGTTTGCATGAGGAGTTCAGTTTCGTATTTTGCTACGTTTATCATACTCAAAATTGAGTCTTGAGTACACATCTCCCACCTTGCAAATGATTGCCCTGAGAACTAAGGAACTGAGTATTCTTAGACTAGTCCCCTGGTTTCTTGTTTGTTGAAGCTCTCAAGCTCTTTCCCAGACTTAATGCATATTTAATTATTTACAGGGTGATTATGAATCCATTGCCTGGTAGTTAGAGGAGCTACCAGAGAGGTAGGGTTCTCTATGAATTCCAGCAAGAGTGTGTTCCTGCTCTACTTTTTAAAGAAATGGAAAAGGAGGAGGACTGTAGGATTGAGGTTTATATGACCATTCTAAATTAAGAATACTTACTTTATTAATCTGGAGGGGGGAGTATTCAGAGGATACTTTATTTCTTTATCACAGTATGCAGAAAAAACCACAGCTTTTTCCTTTGTAATGATTTTTAATCTTAAATCTCTTCCAGCATTTGTGCCAATTTTTGGCAGATTGTCTCTAGTTTTGCAGATAATCTGTGAAAGAAATGTTTGCTCAGAGTTATTTGAAAGGTTCACAGATGAATGTCTGTTTGCTTGAACTTTTGCTTCAATGACTTTTTCTGCAGCACTCCCTCCATACAGCATAGTCAGTCCTCTGTCCCATGGCAATTCTGCTCCCCAGGTTCCTGAGTTGCAGATTCACAAACAGCTTTTTTTTTTTTTGCAGCCACCAGAAACTTACTCAGCAAATATTTCTGACTTATTTAATATTTGTGAAATTTTGGGGGTTTTTTTTGTGTGGGATTTTTGGGTTTTGGGGGAATTTCTGGGTTTTTTTGAGAGCAAGAAAAATTACTTCAACTGATGTTTAAGGAGGAGAGAAGGGTAGTTGGTCTGCAAATATTACCAAGGCAAACCTGCAGTTTTTAGTCAAATAACAGTGAATGTTTTGGGGTTTAGTGACTAGAGGTGAATGATTACTGTGCATTAATATAGCTGTAAGGAAGGAAAAATGAAGAACTCTCTATCAGTCATGACAGCTGATCAGGTTATTTCGTTTGCAGAACTGTTCTGTAGGGACACAGTCCTTTAAGAAGCCAAGCTACTTGTTACTGTCTTGGGACTTAACTTTGGTGTATTAATGTGCTTGTTCTTTACTTGTACTGCTGCAGCTATATGTGGTGAAGTCAGATTGTTTGAACAGCTGCATGCAGAGTGCCATAGCTGAGAATCGGGCAAGAAGATGAAAACGTCTGAATTCTTTTCCACTTAATTTAAAAGTGAATTAAAGGCAACCCTTCAGGTATGCTTCTGAACTTGTGCACTGGCATGTTTTGCGTTGGAAAGGACAGTTTGTTCTTAGGTCTGTTCTGCACTCCATTCAGTTATCTGATAATAGTTGTAACTGTTCATGTGGTGAATTTTTTTAAAATTATAATTGATTGTTGGGTTAAATGAATAGCTAATGCATCCTGAATCAGTAGTAGTTCCACTGGAAAATAGTATCTGACTGGATAAGTGTATTGAAGATACTGTAAATGAGAAGATAACATATATATGAAGACTTAATAGAAATTTCAGTTCCCTAACTATTTATATGTAATCTGTTGTTTTTTCAGTTGTAATATCTGAGTTGCAAAGCACATGTTGTTTACATTATGTGGCTTTGTTTTTGCTTAGCATTGTTTGTGTTAGGATATTTGAAAATAAATTTAATTTAATTGCCTTTTTTTACTTCCATCTCTGCAATTACTTTTTTTCTCAGTTTGTAAGATATCAGTAGTGTGGGAGATCATGGGATTGGCTATGATCACTGAAAACTCCATCTTACTTGCAGGTCTGTAGCAAGATGCTCTGGAAAAAAGTTTTCTAGGTTACAACTTAGACTGTGTGTAGTGCAGTGGGGATTCAGACCTGTTACTAGGATCATACAGGCCGTTATTCCTATTACAGTGTGTTTATAGCCTTGGAATTACCCCTTTGAATCTCATCTCAAGAGTCTGTGATTTTGGGAAGACATACCTCTTTGTATAGTTCTTCTGCAAACAAACTCCTTAGGGGAGAAAAAAAGCTTTTGGCCTCTCATAAGTCAGGGCCAAGACTCTACTCTAATGTAAGCAAGAGGATTTAATTTAAAGTGAAGAGACATCTTAATTCCAGGTGACTGAATGGACTGACAAGAGTCTCCTTAAGTATACTGAAGGTAGCTGTTTTTGAATCAATAATGGAGTGCCAAGTTCTTGTTCACAACAGTAAATGAGTATTGATGAAACTGGTGTTTCTCTTTGGGAACTTATTTTTCCTATAATGGGTAAGATTTTTGCCAAGGTCTGGTATTTAGGTGGTTTCCTAAGCGATGAGGGGGTCCTTGCTGAAGCAGTGCTGCATGTGGATGGGGTGGAGCTGGCACTGGTAGGTGCTGAGGAAACTTCTCAGTTGTGTAGACATGTCAGTGCTCTTTGATGTGCCTTGGCTACAGGAAAAGCTTGAGACCCACTGCAGTAAAATTTCAGTCAGTTAATGAATTAGGCTTTGAATGCATTCAGTGCACTGAACAGTTGCTAACTAATGCAGGATTGGAGGGATGAATGAAGTGGTGCTGCTTTTACAAGCAGAATAGTTGCTATGTGTCCTGTTAGGACAGCCTTGCTTACTTCACCACATGAATTTGTTGACCTCAGTAGAGCTCTTAACCTTCCTAGGGCTACTAATCTCCATGATGTCTGAAGGATTTGGCTTAATTTTGGCATGGGCATGTGCCAAACGGATGAATCAAACCATGAGTCATCATTTTTTGTAGTAGAACATTCAGACCTAGTCCCACAGTCAATGTGTCTGACTGATACTTGCCTGAGAGCTTGCAGGATCTGATCCATACTTTGGGAATCCTGGCTTCTTTAGTGTAGGAGAGACTGTTCTGATACAAAGGAGATGTAATGCAGAATATACTGAAGCAAAGCAAGAACTGTCACTTGACTCAGATGCAATTCATAAAATAAAAGTAGCGTTGGTTCTGGATGGGATTATATATACATTGCAGAATGTTTCAGTAGTACTCAAGATGCCTTGTGAAAATGGTAGAAGTGATGTTTTCAAGTTACTGACTGTTACTTCCTTTTTTGCAGAAAGCTTAACTAAAGCATGGCACAATAAAATAAAGCCACTTCTAAAATTTATTGGAGGTATTGAATTGTGGAGGTAATGGAGAATGATGTGAATGTCACTTTCATGTCTGCACTATAAAATGCAAAAGCACAAATGTAGTAACCACAAGGCTCTTTTTGATGTTTTAATCTTCTAAACCTTTGAAATGGTGGTGTGCTTGAAAGGGCTTCTAAATCCATTGGCTAGTCTGTGCTGTCTCGTATTGTGTTCAAAATCATAGCAGATAAAGGAAGAGTGATCAGAAAGCTTAATGCAGTCAGAGCGTCACGACCTGTTATGTAAAGCAACATTTGGCAGGGCCTTCCCAGCTGCTGTAAATGAATGTTAACAGCATTTTATCGTCTGCTTTCACTGTCTTTATTACATAATCTGAATATTTATGACCCTATTAATATGTTTAGCTTTGAAATTGCAATATTGAAGGAATGAAGGTTCCATAGAATATTGAACAACAGGAATGATTTTATTTTTTGCCTCATGAACAAAAGTTGTGTTAATATTAAAAAGCTGTGAGTTCGTGTCTCAAATAAGTTTACTGAATTGCTTTACAGGTATATATTATTTATTCCCTAAATTATATATTTCTCTAAACATTGTCATAAGAAAAGTATTTTGGTGACAGAACTTTGTTACTGACCATGATGTATCTGTGTGTATGTGAAATACAGAGCACTAACCAGAAAGTGATGACTTTTTTTACTTGTAATGCAAGTCCTTGAATTCATTGTGATGATACTCTGTAGCCTTGAACAAACATAGCCAACCTAGACTAGGTCCAGGCTATCAGAATCACCTCCATCAGAGAGCTGCTCCAGGTAGGATTTTGGGGCAAGCCATGGGCCTAGTTATTTTTACAAGGGTTTTTGTGTGGGTGGAGGGGCTTTTGTTCGTTGTTGGGGTTTTTTTGTAACCAAAATCTTGCTTTCTACTGTACTTCCTTACAAACCTACATGCCCTCCTTCTGTTGTGACTAGCTATACTGTTGTCATGTGACCCGAAATGCGTATCACGTAATTGGGGTATGTGGTACCACGTTACATGTCTAGGGACTGGTTGCAGATGCTGTCCCACTACTGAGTGCACACTTGCCTGTATCGCGATTGTACTTGGAGTTATGTGTAGGATGGTGATATGCCAGGTCAGAAGATGAATGAGGAGCTGTAAGTCGTTTCCCCTGGGAGCCTCTTGGATTATATTATGTCCACAAACAGAACTGAACACCACCATTTCAATAGTCATCTGCAAATTTCTAATAAGATGGTGTGTTCAGCAAGTGGCTCTCGCTGATGGAATTTACGAGTGATATTGGTATTGTGATTCTTTATCATCCTGCAGGCTAAATAGCTCATTTAGCTGCAGGCTCATATCTGCAGGGTGTCTACAAAAATCCAAAGTGGAAAACAAAGTTTTGCATCTGAGTGGAATGAAGTTCTTGGTCACTTTTATCTTTGAGTACAAAATCTATAGCCTGTCTGAAAGCTGCTGTCCTAAATGTCTTCCTACTGATTGCCAGGGCTAGAGTTTGAGAGATGTGGGTGTTTGTGGAGGTGGGTCCCTTTTGTTTCTAAAAGTCTCATGGGTGTAGTGTGAATCCTGTGGTGTGTTGTGGCACTATACCTAACAGAGTAACTCTGTGTCGTAGTGGTCTGTACTTCCACCCTCTCCACAGTTCAAACCTCCTGAGCTGGTGCAGGAGGCAGCTGCACATGACTGTAAGTGTACAAATTCTTAGAAATGTAAAGATCACAGGGTGTGGAGTGTTAAGAGTCAGGAAGTAAGTTTAGATTAACACATATTTTTAACAGTATTTTGTCCCCAAGCAAGGTTGTTATAGTTACTGCAGAATTCCAAATGGACTCTCTTCCTTTGTGGGGATTAGAGATTTAAATATGTATTGTTTTTCTGGGCAATAGTATTGAGCAGTCAAGTAAGGTTCATAATAGAACAAGGAAACCTTTATTTAGGACAGGAGTTTCAGTTGCATTCTTTTTTGCTTTGTGTAAGAGAAACTTGCATTAAATCAGATAAATAAAACAATGGAGGGGTGAAGGAAGTTTGGAAGAAGCACATCTATTTACAAAGTTAAGTGCTGGGTTTACAGTAAACCAGGTAGTTTTTACTTGGGAAACTGTTAAAACATGATTTGCCTTCTTCCAGTCCCTGAGCATCCAAGTCAAGACATTTTAAGGAGATGTTTTTCAACTCATTTGGTGGTTTGAGGGTTTCTTGCTGTCTTTAATTTGTCATCCGGGAGATACCTTTATTGCAATGTAAAATTAATAGAAATGTTTACGTGGTTCGAATGTGTTGGGTTAGGTATGTACATGCATTGTAATTGCATTCTTCCCTTACTCAACTTTGTACTTACTTTGTGTGACCTAAATACAATGCAGTATTTCCTTTAAACATAAAGAATGATAATAAATCTTTTCTGGCATGTTCTGGGGTGTACATTGCTTGTGTTGTTGAGGTCTTGAAGTCAGTAACCTTGTCTACAGCCTCAGCAAGTTGCTAGTGTGCAATAGATTATAAAACTGGCACTTTTAAGGAATAATACCTAATAGCTTCAAGGGTTTCTTAATTTGTTTCTGAAATTACCTCTGGCAAAAAAACCAAGTCTCCTCTTCCCATCAGACACTGGTAAGAGGAAGCCTAGCAGATTTGAAGCTGGCTTTCTTTGCACTAGTTTATTTAATGTTTACTGGCTTATTATGTGCTATGAGACAATGGAATAATCTGTCTTAAACGAGTTTTTTAAAGGAAAGCCTCAAAAAGATGGTGGTGGTGAATTTGGTCATCTGTCTTACGCCTGTCCTCTGCAGTTTAAATGCCAAATCCAACAATGACAAAAGACTGCTGTTGTCTGGGAAACTATTGATTCTGCTGCTGTTCAGGTAGAAGAGCTCTCGGACATGGCTCGAGGTAGTCCATTTCCCTAATTACCTATCTCTTTGGTATTTTACAGCCTTCTGCTCAGTCCTATCAGGAGAACATTTTACAAAGCAAAATCCATGTCCCTTTAAAGGACCTAACCAAATTTGCTAAATTCAGAAGAAAGCAACTATTGGCTTCATTGGACTTTGGGAAAGGAAGGGCAGAGGCCTTTATGTTAAATAACTGATGTGATCTTCTTTGCTCAAAATTTTGTTCTGTGGAATGTTCTAGAAAAATGTTCCAGTTTTACTGGGTGAGCAGTAAACTCCACTTTAAGTGCAGAACAGCATCTCAGTTGTGGAGGTGTAAAGGATACTTCATAGTAGCAGTATACTTTAAATTTACTGAAACGTCCTGCCCTTACCCACATCTTGCATCCCCTTTAGTGCATCCCATATGAGTATTATATTTGCCAAATAAAGCTATTGTACTCCCTCCTCTTGGTACAACCTCAGCTGGCATGTGAGATTCTTTACCAGGAAGGAGAGACAGGGAGATTGTGTTGCATTTATAGAATGTGCTACTAAATGGCTCTTCCTGTTGCCTGACTTGATCATGACTGGTTCTTCTTTGTCACAAGGATCAGTACAGTAGCTTTGTGTAAGGGAGACATTAGTAACCTAAGAGTGGAAATTCAAAAAGGTTTTTTTTTCCTGAATATCAATTAGTGCCTGCTACCTCTTGTTCTTTCAATGGGCATTGCTGAGAAGAGTCTGGCTCTATCTTCTGTCTTCCTTCCCTCTGTTTCCCATTAAATGTTTTTACTCATTATTAAGATCCATCTTGAACCTTTTCTTCTTCAGGACGAAAGCTGCTCTAGTGCTTTAATCATTTTTGTGGTCCTTTGCTGAACTCACTCCAGTACTCCCATTGGACTGGAGAGCCCAGAACTGGACACAGCACTGCAGATGAGATCTTGGCAGTTTTGAGTAGAGACAAAAAATCTTCCTCTCTGTGCTGGCAGTTCCTTCCTAGTGCAACCTAGGAGGCTGCTGGCTTTCTTTGCCACAAGGACACATTGTGGACTCATGTTTAACTTGGTGTTCATCAAGACGTTTTTTGTCAAGCAGCTTCCCAGTCTGTATTGTGTACGGGTGCCTGCAGGTGCAAACTTTGAACTTCCCTTTGGTAAATGTAATGAGGTTCACATCTCATTACATGTCCATTTCTCCAGCCTACTGAGGTTCCTTTGAATGGAAGTTGATTCAACCATACGTTGTATCAACTTTCTCTTCTCAGTTTTGTATTATTTGTAGGTTTGCTGAGGATGCCCTCTGACCAATCATCCAGGTCATTAATGAAGATGTTAAAAGAGTAGTGGCCCCAGTATCAGCCCCTGGGGTATGCCACTAATGACTGCCTGCCAGCTGGACTTCATATTGCTGATTGTAAATCTTTGAGATTGACAGTTCAATGAGCTTTCAGTCCACCCCAGTGTTTATTCATCTAGCTCATACTTCTATCAGTTTTTCCATGAGGATATTGTAGGGGAACAGTGCTGGAAGCCTTACTAAAATCAAGATAGACAATATTCTGTGTTCTTCTCTCCTCTGCCCAGGGAATCATCTAATTGTAGAAGGTTGCCAGGTTAGTCAATCCTGATTTTCCTTCAAAACTGCATACCAACTATTTGAAATCACCTTCTTGTCCTTAACGCGTTTGGAAAGTATTTCCAGAATTACTTTCTCTTTCACCTTCCCTGGGGTCCTGGCTGAACTTTAGTTCCTGGATCTTTCTTCTTTTCCCTCTTGAGTATAAGAATTGCATTTGCTTTTCTCTTGTCCTGAGGAACCTCTCCCAATAGTTAATGACCCTGTGAAGATATTCAAGGATTGCCTTCTAATGGCATTAACCAGCTCTCAGCATTCATGGATGTGTTCCATCAGGTCTAGTGCACTTAGGTATGTCCAATTTGCGTGTTTGCTAGACTAATTCACTTGTTCCAAAGGTAAGTCATGCCTGACTTTCCCAAGAACCTGAGAATGCCAAAGCCAAATCTTGCCACTCAAGTCCAAAGTGAAGATGCCATTAAACATACCTGCATTTTCTCTGTCCCTTGTCACCATGTTCTCTGCTCCATTCAGCAGTGGTCCCACATTTTTCCCTCATCTTCCTTTTGTTGTTGATCTACTTGCAGAAGCCCTTCTTGCTGTCCTTCATGTCCCTAGCCAGATGTCATATCAGATAGGCTTTGGCTTTCCTAACTTTCTCCTTGCATTCTTGGATAGTGTCTTTGTATTCTTCCTGGGCTGCCTCTCATATGCCTCCTTCTTATGTTTGAGTTTTGTCAGGACCTCCTTGTTCATCTGTTTAGCCTTCCTGCCACTCTTGCTTGATGTTCTCCTCACCAGGGCATACCATTCTTGAACTTGGAGGAGGTGATCCTTGAAAACCAATCAGTTGACCTGCTGCTAGCAGGTCCCTGAACTGACCAGAGTCTGCTCTCCTAAGGTCCAGGGCTGTTGTCCTGCTATTTGTTTTGTTCCTTCCTCATACCATCCTGAATTCCATCATCTTATGGTCATTGCAGCCATGACTGCTCCAGCCTTCACATTCCTGGCTGTTTTTTTCCGATTTGTAAGTATAACAGAGTATCTTCCCCTTTTGGCTTCCTAATCACCCATGTCAGGAGGCTATTTTCAGGGTGCTCCAGAGACCTCCTGTATTGCTTGTGCTTGACCTTCCAGCAGTTGCCTGGATGGTTAAATTCTGCCATGACGATTGCAGTCGGCAAACACGAGGCTTCTTCCAGATGTGGAGGATGCCTCCATGGTCTGCTTTCTCATGATTGAATGGTCTGTAGTGGACACCCATCACAGTGCTGTCCATGTTGGTCTGCACACTAATACTGTAAGGTCCCATCTGACTTGTTGCCCATCCCAAGACAGAGCTTCCTGCATTCCCACCCCTTTCTCATGTAAAAGGCTCTGTCTCTCTGTCCTGGCTTGTCATTCCCCAAAGAACCTATATCTGTTCTTTGTAGCAGTCCAGTTGTGTGAACCATCCTGCTACATCTCTGTGATGCTGATGGGATTTGTAGCCCTGCAGTCAAACTTCTTAATTCCTCCTGTTCGCCACCCTCCAAATGTTAGTGTACAGGTGTGTCAGAAGAAGTATCCCAGTCATGTTGATTTCACAGAGCAGGTATGAGGTTCCCCTGTGATACCATTCCTGTAGGTACTTTGTTATTGCTGTCCATGCACTTGAGGTTGCCTTCAATGCTCTTTTGTTTATTAAAGGTCTCTCTTCTCCACATTAGGCTGGCCTTCACTTGTCATCGTGGTCTCCTATTTCCACACTGAATTGTAGTTTTCTTCCGCCCCGTCATTTCAATTCAAAAGCTCTCCTCACAACATTGGACAGAGGTCCTTTTTCCATCATTTTATGTGGGATTTGGTTACAGGGATTCTTACTATGTAATGGTGGCATTATCACAGAATCAGAATGGTTTGGGTTGGAAGGGACCTTAAATGATCATCTTGTTTCAATCCCCCTGCCATGGGCAGAGAGACTTTCCACTAGACTAGGTTGCTCAGAGCCCCATCCAACCTGGCTTTGAACATTTTCAGGGGTGCGGCAGCCACAACCTCTCAACAGCTACCTGTTCTTGTGCTTCACGTCCCTTACAGTGAAGAATTTCTTTCTTATATCTAAAGCTGCTTTCAGTTTGAAGCCATTCCCCCTTGTCCTGTCACTACAGGCCTTTGTAACAAGCCTCTCTCCATCTTTCTTGTGGAATCCCTTCAGGTACTGGATAGCCACAATTATGTCACCCTGAAGTTTTCTCTGGGATGAACAATCCCATTTATCTCAGCCTTCCATCACAGGAGAGGTGCTCCATCCCTCCAATCATCTTGGTGGCCTCCTCTGAACTTGATCCCGCAGGTGATGCCCTTCCTGTGCTGGGACCCCAGAGCTGGGTGCAGCTCTCCAGGTGGGGTCTCAGCAGAGCAGAGCAGAGGGGTGGAATCCCCTCCCTGGCCCTGCTGCCCACGCTGCTTTGGATGCAGCCCAGGACACGTTTGGCTCTGTGGGCTGTGAGTGCCCATGGCTGGGTCATGTCCAGCCTCTCCTCCACCAGCACCCCCGAGTCCTTCTCAGCAGGGCTGCTCTGATCTGTTCATGCCCAGCCTGTGTTGATACCAGGGGTTGCCCTGACCCAGGTGCAGCACCTTGCACTTGGCCTTGTTAAACCTCATGAGATTCCCACAGGCCCATTTCTCAAGTTTTTCCAGGTCCCTCTGGATGGCATCCCATCCATCAGGTGTGTCAACTGCACCACTCAGCTCGGTGTCACCGGCCAGTTTGCTGAGGGTGCACTCGATCCTTTGGTCGCTGTCATTAATGAAGATGTTAAGTAACACTGGTCCCAGTACGGACCCCTGAGGGACATCACATGTCAGTGATGTCCATTGGGACATGATGTGCCTTCAGCCTGGACAAGGTTTCTGTGCAAAATTGCACTGTTTATTCTGTCTACAGGAGAAAGCTCCAGGAAGCTTTCCTGATGCTCTTCTGTATCCATTGATTTGTGGTCTGCCAACTTTTCACCTACTCACCCACTCAGACACAGAAGGTGGTACAGAGAAAGGAGATGGCTAATTCGGGATAATCAGGAATTGGTTGCTATCAGGACTGTCTGTGCTGCTCTTTTGGATACATTTTGGCATACCAGGGCCGTTCTAATATGAGCTGTCCCAGCTGCTATTGGGTAATTTCTGAAACTGCACTGTCCAGGAGGAAAAGAGAAGAATATGTTGTTTATAAAACTTCCTGTGACTGCTCTTCAAGCAACCTGTGCAGATTAGGAGCTTTTGTTTGTTTGCTTGTTTTTCCCTAGTTCCAATATAAATCAGTTTCTCACCTTGATCCAAGTAGGACAGATCGCATGGTGAGGTTGTACCAGCAGTGAATGTGTACTTGTGCTGGAAGGATTTCTGGAGCTTATTAACAAAATTTCATACAACTTAGATTACATAGTTAAATCAACTAGGAAAATCCTAGTATATAGCTATTAAAGCTGTACACTGCTCTGATACTAAGGGTCTTTGTGAATTAACTTTTTTGGTTAAGCCATAATATTCCTTTCTAAACTTTTTAAACCAATCTTGCACTGAGTAATTTTAGAATAAATTCTGTAGGGTGGATTTAGTACAAGAATGTCCTAGGTTTGTGACACATGCTGACTAAAGTCTTTGCAAGAATTTTTTCTGTGAACAACCAAAAAAAAAAAATTAGGTGCATCTTCCATCATAATTGAACCCTTGAAATTTGTGCCTACAAACCAAATGAAAATGGAAACTAGATGTCTTGTCAGCAAATTGCAAGCTATCAGTCACAGCAATGGATGAAAGCTAGCACGACCTACATCTGTCGTGTTGATACAATGGTGCTGGCATTACAGTTTCATTGTTTAGGTTTAGGGTCAAGCCTGTTGAGACCTCTTTTTATTCAGCTTTGAATGTATCCATTTTCATTAACTTTTTCAAAGCTGTATGAAAAACTCAGCAGGGCAAGATGTGGTGATGCCAAACCTATGTTAGTCTTGCAGCTATCAAACTGTCTTGTAGTTGCAGATGGTCACTGCGATTGTCCACACCAATCTACCGCCGGAGCTGCTATTGAAAGGGCACAAAACTGATGGTACAAAGAGACGCCTTTTTCCTGCCAATAAATGAAGCTAGTGTTACTGTGAGCTGGCATTGTCGGAGGTTTTGTGCAGGAGAAGAATGGTTGTTGACAAACCAGTTTCCATGCTGAAAAATGCTACTCTTATTTCTAAACTTAGAGATCTTTCCTTGGTTGAGTAACTGCTAATATCAGAGTGACATTTTGCAAACTATTTCCGTTGATTATTTGGATGATGGTTGTACTGGGAAGTCTAATACTGACGGCAGTAAATGTGAGCTTGCTAGAGTAAGCCTGTTTCTGTTTCGTAACTCCATTAGAAGAAAACCTCTTTGACTGTACACTGTTAAAAACATCGAAGTCCTTAATTGCCACATTTCTGTGTTTTATCCTCAAATGTTAGTGTCCTTACATACATTGAAGGAGCTTAGACAGTTGTCTCTTTGTGTTGGGTAACTTGGTTAACCAAGTACCAAATATCTTGCTTTTCATGCTATCAAAATGGATAGTTTTGGAGCTAGTAAATAAATCTTCCAAGTCTCTCTTATTGGTGATGTGAATGTCCTTTTTGTTTTGTTTGTCTTTAAACAGAACTGCTTTTTCCATTTTCCTACCATTTTCCGAGTACTATTTTCTTCCTTTTCTTCCTTTCATGGTGGGGTGAAAGCCTCTGTACAAATGACCTGCCTATTTGTTAACAGACTGGAGAAAGTTTTGGTGAGATTAAAACAGTTCTTGACTGAAAGAACAATAAAAAGCAATAAAGCTGATTCCTATTGTATGGGATCCTTTGTGACCTCTGATAGATCCTTTTACCAGTGGCGAAGGAACCTTTGAAATTCAAGTGACCCCAGTGATGAAATAGATGCTTGTTCCTGGATGGGAAATATAGCACTTTTGTGCAGACCAGCTGAATGATTCACCACGTAAAAAAGTACAAAATAGAAACAAAGTACAATTTAGAAATCGTACTTTAATTATTATAGTATGGGGATTTGGGGTGGGTTTGCCACCCCCCTTATTTCACCAAAGCTGTCCATTGGTTAGCCTCCTGTGCTATAGGGGCACTTTTTAGCCCACTAAGGCCCTCAGTAATTTCTGAGTTGCCTTTTGCCCTCGGAATTTCATAGCTCTCTGAGTACATGAATGTTTGTTTGTTTGTTTGTTTAGTTTCTTCATCTGGCTTTTCAGTCTGTTGCTACATGAAATGTCTTAGGTATAAGTTACAGAAGAGTAGATTTTTCCTTGTGAGAGGTGGGGAAGCTGGTAATGTACTTAAATTTGCAGTCACGAGAATGAAATACTTCTGTGCCAAAGATGGAACTGAAAAAAAGGAATTTTTTTCCCATAAAATGAAATTCACTTGCAGAGGGATGGATTTGACTGTCCCAGAAAGAAACTTCCAACTTCTTCTGGCTTCATTATTCTGTTGACAAGGGAATCTAACGAATGAGACTTTTTGCCAGGAAGGTGATGAATATTGATGATTTTCAGATTTTGCAAGAACTGAAAGGAATTTGACACTGCCCTAAAGCTGAGTCACTTGTGTAACTAGTGCTTCTTAATGACTTCAGTCAATGTGTCCTTGCTTCTGTGATCATGCTTTCTGCTGCCTTGCTTGGTCTTAGCTCTGGTATTATTTTCCCATTTCTGCCTTACAGTATACTGCATGCAAATAAGTCCTTAAACAAACATGATGTGAATTATTAGAATTTCTCAGTAGTGATTTCCTGGAAGCCATGTCCTGTTTGAGGGGTGGTTTCTAGTCTTGTGGTTGCCTTTCTCATAGCTAATTTGTGTTTATTATGATGTCATTGTAGGTTATGCTGTGTGTTTTTCAGGCAGAAGCTTTTCCCTGTTCTTTCCGATGTATCAGGTGCTTGGTAGAATAAGCAATAAATGTGCCTGAGCCAAGCAGCAGAGATTTCACGAATTGAAAGCCTTGTGCAAAAACAGTTGGCCTCTGCACCCCATGGACTGCGGAGCTCTGAGGAATGGGAGGAGGGATTGGTGGGGGTGACACTCGGGTGATGTGATCCCATAGCCTGGCCCCTCCAATGCAAGGTGGAACCAGCCATAGCTGCTTCAGCAGCCTCTGTGCCAGGCAGTCCTGGCACCTCCTGCCACCTGCATGATACGCAGAAGGGCTTTTCTGACTGATTGGTTCTGGGACCCTCCCAGCTGTGGACAAGCAACCTGTCAGTGAACTGGTCAGGTTGAATTAATTACTAGTTTGAGTAATACTGAAACAGAACTATTTTGGATTTTCCATAGTTGCTGTCAGAGCAGAAATAGCACTTCAGCCTCCCTTTTCAGCTTCAGTTTAACTTCACATCCAGAAAGAAATCAAGATCTTGCCCTGTCAAATGCAGTGGAGTCAAGCAGAGGATCTTAAAGACAGGTCTGTGAGTTGCACCAACACAAGTACTTGCCGTGTTTCATTTCAAGATGTTGTTTTCTGGCTTTGCACACAGAGTCAGATTTCTAAGAATAAACGTAAATGAAAAATTTTGGACTGCAGTATGCTCTGCTGAGGGAGTAGTTCCTGGTATGTGTGGACTGGTTGTACCTTCTTTGGTTTCCAGTGCAGCTGTAAGTTAGATGGAACAGCAAATCCCAATAAACTGTTAAAAGATCTAAGGAGTCAGGTGTGGTTTTGGGGGGTGGTGTTTTCTTTTTAGCCTTACATTGCAATTAAAGGAAAATCTATCCTATTAGTTATCCCACAGGTTTTAAGGTATTAAATAAATTGTATTGGCAGCATTCATTATACTGAGGTTTCAGATAACAGCAGTATTCTGAAAGAAAGTGGAGAGGCTTAAGGTTTGGATGCTTGAAGAAATCTCTTCCTCTTTTGTGAGGAATTACTACTCTGCACTTCAGGGAAAAGCCAATGTTTACACTGCAAAATTAAACATGTTTACATTGTCCCAGTGTCATAGGAATATTATACCCATTATCTACTTAAATGCTCAAAACCACTCGGTTTGTACTCCCTTACTATCCTTGTGGTTTAAAATGTTATTTTCTTATCTGATGCCATTTCTTTTAGAAGATGCTTGTAAAATTAAGTTTACGATTCTGCACATACTGTAATATAGTTACATACTGTAACTATTTTGTAGATGGTAAAATTGCTTCTAGATGTTCATGAACCCCAGAATATAGGATCTTTTACCTTACGTGATGATGCAGCTGAAAGCACCTGCATGACCTTTAGTTTTAAAACAGAATTAAGACGTTTGGCAAGTGTTCTATCTGCTGGTTATTACCATTGCCATTTCCTTCAAGACACCAATTTCCAATAACCTATCCTGCATTATGGCTTTTCTTCAGACGAAAAGGAGAGATTCTACCCCAGGTAATTGTAATCACCCAGACCATTTTCATACTTTCTACAAGCCTGAGGGATGTTTTAGCATTCCAGCGTAGCCAGGAGCATACAAGATCCTACACTTCATCAGCTTGGGGCTGTTGCTGCATGAGAGCTTTCAGTGTGAGGACACTTGGGAGCTCTGCAGCCAGAAAACTAGGAAGACAAAACTGTAGGTAACAGGTTTATATCTGTTGTTTAGGTATCTCTTCTGGAAAATGCTTGCAGAGTTGATCAGCTCGATGGGATTGAAATGCGGTGCAGCCACGGTACTGCGTACCACCGTATGCCTCAGCCTACAGTTTATTTTAACTGCTAGGACCATTTTTCACTGGTCTTTGATGCTTCCCTTCTTTTATTTTCTTTCCTTTTGCATCCTGTGTCTCAAAGGTGGCTGTTGCTACCCTTTTGCCTGAGGAATGCTGGCAGTCTCACCTCTGAGCTCTTCCACCTAAATTCTTAATCAAAGAGTCTCCAGCATGAGAGCAAGTGTGCTGCCTCTGCATCTCCTCTGCCAAGAGCATTGGATTGGTATGTTTGTCTTTCTGTGGTGGATGGACCTTGCCCACTCTGTGTCTCTCTGGCCACAGAGGGGTTAAGTGTCTTAACCTCTTCCTGTGGTTTTGGGGTGTTTGCTATTGGTTACCGCCAGTTAGACAAACTGTTGCTACTTTTAAAGCTTCTTTCCCTCCATCCCTTGACTTCCTTTCAAAAATACGCAAAAAAATAAATGCAAATATTTCGTGTACTGCTGTTGTTATCAATGCAAACCTTTCAAGGCATTCTCTTGAGGGAAATTAGCAACACCTTATTCATCAGTGTACTTGACAGTAGTCTCACTGGCATGGGGTATGGGGAGGGGGAAACTGCTTGCATGTTTTGTAAGTAGTTTATATCAGGAAAAAATGGAATATGCTTTGACTCTAAGCGTATAATTCCTGCATAAATTGCTTATGAAGTTAAATGATTAATTACAGCTGGAGCTTTATATAAAACTGAGGAGTTGCAGAGTAAAAGACTTAAAATAATACCTTGAAAGCAGTACATTGCACCTTGAAAGTGGTACGTTGCAGAGGGAGCTGGAACTGGGCCCCACACTTCCTGAAGAGTCAGCCAAAACTCTGTGCTTTAATTTTGTCAGCTTTGCTGTGTGGTGCTGTCTGTTTGAAAGTAGTTGAAGTTTGATTTTTTTTTTTTTTTTGATTTTTAAGGTGGAGTTTAACCTTACAGTTCCTCAGTACATTAAAAAAAATTTTTTTTTGAAAGCGTGTGGTATAAAAATCTCAAAATAAAAAAGCACAAGGGAACTTCCAACTGCTTGAGCTGCATATGCTTAAAGTTTATGAAAAGCGGTATTCAGGGACAGGGTGCAGCGTTGTGTCTCGCATCCTCAACGCAGCTGCTTAGCAGCGATAAGGAAGCAATGCTCTATTCATGCTGACCTTGTTTCCAAAGAAGCCTTGTCCTAAGAACTACTGAAAATAAGGAAGAATTTCCTGTGACATGCTGCTCGTGTTGGCTTTTTAAAGGGGAGTAGAATGAAATCTCTGAGCACGACACATACTGTATCTAACCACACAGGATTTCCTGTGCTGGAATGTAAGCTTAGTGGAAGCCACATTTTTCTCTTCCTCTTAATTCATTCAGAAAAATAGAGGTCAGCATCATGAATTGATATGGCTATAGTCACTGTTAAAAGCTAAAATCAGCAATTGCTAATGGATACATTGTGATGCCAAGAAGACTGCAAGGCAAATTTTTTTCCCTTTAACACAATAAGGCCTGTACATATCCTGATTACACTTTAAAGCTCTCATAAAAGAAGAGTTGTGCACTTGAAAATTCCATCTCAGTGAAGGTATGAAAAATAATGCATATATTGCCTTAGACTTCAATGTCTTTTTGGCAGTAGACTTTTTGCTCTATTCAGAATTAATTAAGCTATTGATGAATTGAGAAAGACACAGGGCAACACGTGGATTTTACCTCTGGAAATATTGAAAATACTTATTTTTTCTTAAATTAAACCTCATTTTGTAATACTTTAGTTGCAGAAAATTCCCAGTGGTTTTCCTGTCTGTTGCTCATTTGCAACGTTATCTTCCTGGGAGGGTCTCATTGGGTTTGAATGGTAAAATCGGAACTTCCTGCTACAACCACAGTGAAAGCTGGAGTTATACAATGGGTTTTGATAGGATAGAGTGCATATATTTTTAATCCTATTTAAAATATAATCATCCAGTTTGCAGTAGATCTTCAGAGAATGAGCTAACAGCCTGTGCTTAAAGGCAGGTCATCCAGATGTGCTCACACTGTCATGGCACCATGCAAGCTCACTTTGTTCCAGAGCCAAGCTGACCAAGCAGCCTCCTGACTGTGCTGTCTTAATCATGAACTCAGAACTTTCCTGGTACTTCTTGGCTTGGGTTCGGTGCTTTCAAGTTGTTCAGGCATTTTTATTCTTCTTTTAGTCCAAATAGTGGTCTGCTGTCCAGAGACATAATGGAGTTTGGGAAAGAGTGTGTTTACTGACTCACGTTGCTTGTTGTGACTCTTGTGCGCATCTTCTCCCCAGCTACAGCATTCACAGTGGAGAGAGATTAATTCCTCTGTAGCTTTTACTTTTAGTCAGTAGTCTTATTTGTATTGCTTTAATGTCATGCAGATTTGCTTGGGCTCATGCCCATGCTTTTTTTTTTTTTTTCCTGAGAAGCAAAAGGTTTTTTTACACCTGGAATGGTTCTGCTTCTCTCTAGCAATTCTGAGACCTATTATCTTAAAGAGCTCTTTTTCAAAAGGGAAGATGTCATCTCATGGCAGACCTTCAGTGCTTCTGCTTGGTAGAATCTCCATACTTCTTTGTTTCCTCCCACAGTATTCATGGCCTGGTACTGCAGGCCCTCAGTGTCATGAGAGCCAACAAGTGGTATGTGTGAAAGGCCTACATGGATGGGCTCAGCCTGCTTTTAAGCACAGTCCTGTTTGCCATACTTTCATGTTATGTGTATCAACCTAGGACTTCAGTTGTTTCTGTGTTATGTGTCTGCAGTTCAGGCCTTATCTGAGTCAGGATTTACATTTGTATGTTACTGAGGGCATACTTGGATCTTGTATGTGTCATTTAATTGATGGAATATTTTAATATCAAAGCAAAATCATAAGAGGCAAAGTATTAAGGAATTTTTGTGATGTTTTACATGAGGACTTCTTTCTGGGCTGCTTTACATATATTTTAATTGTGTACTTATGTTGAAAGTGACTCCAGAGTAGTGTTCTATTTTACAGACAGATGGGTATTGTAGATCAGAATATTTCCACTCAATTGGATGATCTGTTAAATAAGGCAGAATTTAAAGGCACTTCAATATGCAGTGGGTTTTTTCCTCTCTCTTTTTCCACAATCCCCAGATTCTCCTTGGATAATTATTTGCAACAGTGTTCTATTTATTACAGAAGTTGGATAATTAAAGAGGGATTTTGATCTCTTTTGAGTTCACTGTAACATAGGTGTATACATTTATATATATATATATATATACACATTTATGCAACTATTTGGAGTTGCATTGAGGTTGCATAGAGGAAAGGTAGGACAGGTTTTCAAAAGATATTTTACTCGAAACACAACGTATCATAGGCTTTTAGAGTGACAACTTAAAAATTCTATATATCTTGCAGTACATTTGAGAACTGAGGTAGTTTTTCAGCTTTTCATCAAAAGGATTTTTCACCTTTGGTTTTCATGTCATACGGCATGTTATACTGAGGGTGAGGATAGTAGCATACACTGTTAAGCAAGACTGTGGGTGTGTTGGCCCAGCAGGAATAGTTTGGCAACTTACCATAAGTCCTAGACGTACTTCATTGTTAGGAATAGTTTTCTCAACCCTTCCAAGGGTCTTACTAGTTTGGGCACCATTTCCATGTGTCCTGTTCCTTTGGTTTCCAGAGGAATCACACATCCATTCACCAGGCGAATATCCTCTTCTGAACAATGTTTATGGTTTTGCACAGCACAACTGAAACAAAAATGCAGTGTTTATGGGTCTGCCATGCACTGCTCCTCAGGCTACCATTTCTTTTACTTGCCAGTCACCTATAATAATGCAGCTAAACTTCAGGAATAGGTTTTACCTGGTCTGTAGGATAGCATCTAGTGCATTTATGCTGTATTTTCTGAACCTTTCCATTTTACTCAGATGTGCTAAGAAGACATGAGTAGCCCATGTTTCAATGTATGGCTTCTGGGCTTCTCTTTTGAAATTCTGCAAGCAATGCCAGGTACAACTTAGCATACTCTTACCTGAATTACAGTCTGGCCTTAGTGTAAAGTTTTGCAACCCTTTACTAAGATAGTGTGATGATTATGCTCTGTACCTGCCTTTAAGGAAGTAAAAGTAGTTTTAAAGTCATAATTTGCCATTAGCAACAATGAAATAACGTCCCAGAGTTGATAAAACCTAAAGGGAGATATCTGAAATTACACAGTGTGTGTAAGCCTGTGCTGTCGTACTGGCTTAGAGGGAAATTTTGCTATGTATTGCTTACCACATGCACTAAATTTATGCAGAACATCAGTCCTTATTACTCTGATCACTGGCTTTTCTTTCAGTCAATGAATGAATGAGTTGTGAAGAATGTCTTTGCATCTGCAGGTTGTAAATGAAACATTGGATTGCATATTATTATGGTGGCCTTCCTGTGTGGCATTTGGTTGCTCAGAGACAGTATCCACAATTTCTTTTGATACTGAATTTAAATACATGCATTCCTTTGTGTATGGGATCATATATACGTATAAAAATATATAAATATATATATATATGTATGTGGATACATATATATATATAAATATGAGATTTGTAGTATGAGGGCAGCATTTTAAACGGATGGTCATCTTTTACCATGTTTGTGGTAACCCAGAAAAACCAGTTAAAAAACAATGGATTCTTGGGATTCATATGGCAAGCCCGCTGTATTAGCGTTTTCTTCACATTATTTGTGTGTGTGCCTGCTGAGGACTACATTCCTGAAGGCTGTGAAGGGGAAGGTGGGATATGTGCTGAGCTTTCTAGGTATCAAACAGGCTGTTACTGGGTGAATATGTTTAATGCTTGCTGTGAAGATACTGAAGGGCAGGTACTGAACTGAATATTATCCCAGTTCACCTTTCTTTGTCTTTTTCACCACGTGTTTGAAGGCAAAAGAAATTTTGTTGGAAGCCCAAGACACCTATCTGATAGTTACTTGTCTTCTTGCTTGTTAAACAGTTTACCACTGTTGCCCATCTGAGAAAGGTACACTAGCACAGTTATCTGCACAGGAAAGAAACACTTACCAATGCTATGGAATAGACACAGTGGAAAGAAGACAGTAAATATTTTAAATTTAATTTTAAGCCTTTTCGGTTTGAAAATATAAAATCGTTGCTTTTTACTTTATAGTCGCAGTGGTTGTTTCATGTTGCTTGTAAACAGAAAGATTCGACAACAAATATGTCAGTCTGCTAGCAACTGCGTCTATGCAGCTACTTACAGGTGGTTAATGGAAGACAGTAGCATATAGGGATTAGTAAGGACATATTGCCAAAATTAAAACTGGAGAATATCTTTTTGAATAATAGATGAAATGAGGAAAGAGGAGTCTCTGTGTATTTACCGTGATGTGTGTTTTGTGCCCATGCAGAATAGGAAAAGTTGTGTTACTGAACAGGGAATCCTTGACATAGGAGCATGTGATAAGGATTTGATTACTTCTTTGGGCCAATACTTTCTATTGTACTTTCTTTGCATTTTTATTGAGTTGTTATTGCTAGTGTCAATGAAAACAATTGCTAATCAGTCTGGAGAGTCAATAGTTTTGATTTGTTTAAGTAGACTAGGATCATCATCTTATATCTATTTCCAATTTCACCACTGGGTGCCCCAGTAAATTCTGCAAGGACCTACACACACACATGCACACTTTGATAAATAACAAATGGCAGGTGCAGCTGGTCACAGATGTTACCAGATTTGGCTGTCTGGTCAGATTGATGATGTTATGTTGAAGTGTTCCCTGCACATCTTCAGGGAGCTAATGCCTGTGAGGTGCCAAAACATCTTTGGCAAGCTGGAGTCACAAAGTACACGTGGACTCACTGGAGAAGGTAAGATTTTAATTATGTTCAGGGAGGACAGCATCTTCTGGTAGATTGCTTATTTAAAAGAGATGCAAAACTTCCTTCTAGAAATGCTCTGGTTTAGGAGTAGTCATTTTACCAAAGCAGTCCCCACCCCAGTGTCCACAGCTTGCGCCTTTCACCTTCTCTTTTGGACCAGGCAGGAGGGTAGGTTGCAGACCACAATTAGTCATCACAGATTACGCTGTGGTTCCTTCTGTCCCAGGGGACTTGCTTCTCCTTGGCTGCCACCGGAATGCTGAGGCTCTCACACTGTATGCTGAACACACGTCTTATCACAGAGGCAGATACATGTGCGAGACACCTGCATTGGGCAGATGGTAATCACAAGCAACTTCCAGTTGTGTGCCCAGCTGCACCTCCTGCCATGGCTTCTGCGTGTCTGGATATAGGAATCCCTACAAGCTATGGAACTTAACACTTGTTTCTCCAGAATGTTTTCTCTACTGGAGGAACATCTAGAGCACCACTACTGAAGGCAAAAAGTTGGAGGTATCCTGGAAACGTATCAGAAATAGCATGGCCAGCAGGACTAGGGCAGTGATTGTCCCCCTGTACTTGGCACTGGTGATACTGCACCTTGAATCCTGTGTTTAGTTCTGGGCCCGTTGCTTCAAGAGAGATATTTTGGTGCTGGAGCAAGTGCAGAGAAGGGCACGGAGATGATGAAGGGTCTGGAGCATAACTCTTAGGAAGAGCAGCTGAGGGAGCTGGGGTTATTTATCCTGGAGAAAATGACACTCATGGATACTGCTCTTTACAACGACCTTAAAGGAGGGTGTAGTGAAGTCAGGGTCAGTCTCTTCTCTCAAGTAGCAAGCAATAGGACAAGAGGAAACTGCTTCAAGTTTTAGGGGAGGTTTACATTGGATATCAGGAAAAAATTCTCCACATTTCTCTATCAAAAGGGTTTGGAAGTGTTCCACCAAAAGATGTGTAGATGTGGCACTTGAGGACATGATTTAGTGATGAAGATGGCAGTGCTGTGTTAATGGTTGGACTTGATGATCTTGAGGTCTTTTCCAACCTTAATCTATGAAAAAGAAAATTATTGTTACTCAACTGTTCATTTTCTTTCATTATACATTATTTTGAGCTACATCAATTTTTAAGAAACTTTGAAGAACAGAAGTCAAAAAAGCTATTTCAATATCACTTTGAAATCTCATGTATTTATATATTAATTTTTATATATAGGTCATATATTGACCTATAGCAGGCTTTTAATGCCTTCTAGCCTTGAATTCTTTTTATCTGTCCTTTAGACTCTTGTCTAGTTTCTCATCTTTAAAATTATTAAGGTACCAATTACAGTCTCTGGAAGAAGTAGAATCAGGATTAAGAAGTGGGGAGGAACCCCAAACAAGATAGTGGTAGGAACTTCAACAGATCAGAAGGGTGAAGAGAACCTACTGAACTTTGGATTTTACCTGAACTCATGATTGGAAAACTATTGCATACTATTGTATTTAACTTGTTAAAGATAGGATGTGAAGTGTGTTCTCTATTTTTTGGTGAGCACTAAAATCACAACGACATTCTTCAAAATAGTCTGGCTTTGTAATGCTTTGTAAATGAGATCATGGGACATAAATCTATGTTCTTCGCACTTGAGAAGGAACTACTCTTTGGTAAACCATTGTATTCATTCTACATATTACAGGAGTTCATGAAAGTTCTCCAAGTTTTCTGTTGGTTTTTTTTTTTTGTTTTTTTTTTTTAGTTCAGAAGTGCAGTAAATGTTTAAGTATGGATGTAGCAGATCTGGGCATGGTTACTGTTGCCTCCAGCTGAAAAGGCTCAGTCTCGTAGTTCCCTTAGGTGATGAGCATGTCTTCATCATCAGACAAAAAAGCCTGTTGAGGTGAGGGCCTCCTCCTGGCCTTCCTTCTGGCAGCATTTAGTTTCCTGTGTATTCCTCATAATTGTTAGAGAGTCTGAGCTAAAGGGAGAACAACTTCTTTTTAGTGATAGAAACTATCACTGTTCAGTGGGAATTTTTTTTGCAAGCCCCTTAATGATAAAGAGGGACCCTATCCATACATGTTTTTTGCTAAGGACTAGGTGTGACTGTCAGACTGTGATCACAGAGGGGCTTTTTCTCCTGATCTCTTGAGACAATGAACCTCTGAACTCAGGCAGCCTGAAGTGAGGCTTCTCAGTATGGGTTTGGGGACAGACTGACTCAATTCTTTCAGATGGGAGAATTCAACCTAGGTTGTGTCAATACTTGGTGAATAGACTTCCCAACAGGCTTTTGAATACCTCCTCGTTTTGTCTGCCTCTCTCAAGGAAGAGTTAAAAGTTTGAATCCTCTCTCAAAGTGAACACCTTCAGTGTGTATCTCAATGCAGGGAGCTGTTTCTAAGTCTCAGATATAGCCTGCCAAGTACCTTGGTGGGCTACCTTCCTGCCACAGTGGAAGACAAAAATCTTCATTGAGGAGTCTGGAAGCACCATAATTGCATTGTGCTGGAGCAAGTAACTCTTGCTTCTCTATCCAGTCTTCTCTCAACCTAAAATTTGGAAAAATAAATGAAAGCAAACAAATGGGTACTTTTGAGTGATGTCCCTTCCATGGTAGAAAATGTCAAAAATTGGCTGGGAGGAACAGAAGTATTATCAGGTTTTATCAAGAAACAAGCTGACAGTCTTATTTAAACAGAGCACATAAAAACAGATAATCTAACCAACACTCAGTCTGGAAGTGCTTCTATACAAATGTCAAACTCTTACAAGCTAATACAAATGGATTGGAGTGTCTAACTTTTAGTTAGGATACTTCAACAGTGAATATTCCAGGACTGTAATATTGGTTTATATGTCAGAATAGGAGCAGGTTGCACCTTTGGAATAAGGGCTTTGTGCTTCAAGGGCAGTGAAACTGGATCACATTAAGAAGTCAAATGTATCAACAGGTGCCTCAGTCCATGTGGATAGAAATAGAGTGAATATATAGCAATTATCCTGGAAATATACCAGCAGTTATAACACAGAATGGTGATAATGATGCAGAATATAGAGAAAGATGAGGATTGCTGTGATGTCAGGAAACAATAATGTCCAAAAAATTTAGTTACTTCTCCATATGCAAGGGAGAAGTCACAAAAGGTATGATGTGGAAATAATGGTCAAGTATAAATGACTGTGTTAAAGAACCCACAAGAAAAATTCTGATTTTGTACTGGGTCTTCATTCACAATTTATATGCTGAAGAGTGTTCAGTTTTCTCATTAAATGAAAAGGCCTCCCAAAAACCCCTCACTTCCCATTATAATATTTCAGAAAGGAAGTAGATAAAAATGAGGAAACAATCAAAGGCATATTAAAAGGAGAAGCAGAAAGGGTAAAATACATAATAGACTATGGATTAAACCATGGATTAAGCTATTAAACTATGGCTCTGGTTTAATGTGTTCTTTGTAAGTGTTCTAGGTCAATAGGATGCTATATATCAGAAAGAGTTAGCTATATAAATCCACGGTGCAGAATTTATTAAACACTGTATATGATTGTAATCTCTCTATCTTGTAGCAAAGATGACATAATTGAGAAAGTACAGAATACATCGAACCACTTGGGTGCAAAGGTGATTCCAGATGACCTGGGAACAAATGGCTTGGGAGGGAAATGGGGAATTGTGTTGCTGATGTCAAAAAAATATTTAAGATCATGGAAAAGATGACTAGGAATGACTGAAGTGGCAACATTCTGGAACACATTCTTCCTGGAGCATGCATAGGTTGGGGAGGGAATTAGACAATCACTAGCCTTCGTTAGAAGTGTCCAGTGTTAGAGGTGATGATCATTAACCTGGAAAGCATCTGCCAACCTGCAAGTTTTTCAGCCACCAGTTGAAAAAAATCTGTGTGCCCAATGAATATGATGTAATTCTGACTTGCTGTGTTTAATTCCTTACTAAGAAGACAATATTCAATTCAAGGATGAAAACTAAGTATTTAAGGCTGAAAAGCCGTGTACTGTGAAAAGTGTCACCTATTCAAAAGCTAAATCATTTTTGAAGAAAACATGTTTCCTCAGTCTTTCTGTACTTTAGTAAGGTCACTTGCTGGACATGTTTCTTAAATTGACTTTTTTGGGTAGTTGTTAACATTTCACCAAATTGCCTGAAAATACTGCTTTATAATAGAGATGGAAAGGAGCTGGTTGTGGGCCTCTTTAGAACAGATCTTCAGGAAACAGCTGGACTTTCCTTTTAACCTTTTTCTTTTCCTTAAACTGGCCACCATTAAGTAATTTTGCTGCTATTTGCAGTATGTTGATTACATACTGGAATAGTAAAATTTAGAGTACATATTACTCAAATATGAATACATTCATATTTTTATTCCTGAAGAATTTTCTTCCTAAAGCCTGAAACTGTCTTACATTCCAGCACAGATATTTTTCAGGAACAGAAGTAAAGATTTTTACCCTGAATGTTGTTAGGCTGATCTGATCATGCTTATGTTTTTGGATGACACTTCTTCCAAAAGGTAATGCACATAGCAGCATGAGTCAGTGGCTATTGACCTTGTCATGTTAAAAATGTTCAAAAGAGCTTTTAATCTGCCCCAGTGCACATCAAATAAGCATAGTTAACAGTCACTGCCTTTTAAGAACTCTTTGTATTCTCTCAGGAAGGTATAGATGTCTTCCTGATACAGGCAAATTTTGTGCACAACAATACTCAATATTTTTATTTGGAGAATTATTTCTCTTATTTCCAAATGAGTTTAGTATATTGTTCATTGGAACAAAATTCTTTGTTTAGGGGACTGTCTACAGTCTAAGGAAGAGTTTGAGTTTTCTTTAGCTGTACTTGTGAAGCTAAAATTATTTATTATTTAAAAAATAAAAAATTATTTTTGGGAAGTAGGTGTATGTGAAGTAGTTGTATATTCGCTTTGCCCGTGAATGTGCAGTTTATCTTTTCAGTCCCTCTATAGAAGCATGGTATAATTTAGGTTGGGAGGCATGTCTGGAGGCCATCTAGTCCAGCCTGTTCCAAGCAGCCCCTGAGATGAGGTTGATCAAGGCTGTTTGCACTTTAGCTTTGTGTACATCCAAGAATGGAGATTTCACTAACTCTCTAGGCAACCTGTTGCCTTGTTTGACTGCCATCACAGAGAAGACTTTTTCCTTGCAGTTAATCAGTTTTCTGTCATGCAGTTTGTGTCTACTGGTTCTCCCACCATCACTCTGCACCTCTGGGAATACCATGGTCTGCCTTCTGTATGTCTGCCTTCCCATTAAGCAGCTGAGGACAGCACTAGTATCTTCCCATGTGTTTCAGTCCACAGTTAAAAGTGAAAAAACATTCAAGTTGCCATTTTGTTTTCCTGTGGGAATTGTAACATGAAAGTCTTTTGCCTCAAAAATCCTCTGTCAGCTGAACATTCTAATTATACAAAGTTTTTCCTCCCCTTTTTAAGTAAGTGTAGGTCAGTTGTCAATTAGACAGTAGTGGAAAGTATAAAGCACTTTAATTACAACTCTCTGAGAATTACAGTTCCATTTTGAATCCAGATATTTTCAGCTCGAAGTGTGAGGATGTTTTTCAGGCTCTCTTCCAACAACATGTCAGAATCTCATGTGTGTAAAGCAGTCTTTTATAGGAAAAACTGGAGCTTTGCCATTCAGTGTAAAATTTGGTTTTCACTTAAGTTTGCCAGAAAGCTTTTAAGCAGATGCTTAATGCATCTTAATATAGCTGAATGCATTTCTGCTGCTGCCAAAGGAATTGTACCCTAGTGTTTTTTTGGAAATGATTGCCTTAATCATGTTTTCCCAAGACTTCTGAAAGTTCATAATTTGTGTATTCTAAGTTGTGTCAGTTTTTGATGTTCCAACCAATTTTGAATATGTTTCAGTTGTTGACTCTTTTTAATAACCAGCTAATTTTTCTTCACTTCTACACCAAAAAGTGCACGAGTGTAGTTTATCTGTGCTTTTCAAGTATTAAACTTGAACTTTCTTTGAAATATCCAGAAAATAAAGCAAAACAAAAAGGCAGGAGAAATTGTTGTGTTGAACTGCAGTGTTTGGTTCTGTCAAATCAATTCAAACAGTTTAACTGCTCAAAACTTGCCATGCATAAGTACACACATTGCAGTACTTTTGACAACGAAACCCTACTGCCTTGGTATTGCAGAGCAAGCATTAAACAAGATGATTTTATCTTTTAAGGTTTATAAAGAAACATTTTGTTTGTTGGTTGGAGGATTACATGATTTAAAACTTACAGAATGCTGGTATTTTCAACTGAGTGAGAAGGAAAAAGGAATACAATTTATTGTAGCCTCTCAAACAGTGACACTCCACTTGTTCGTTTTCATAAAATACAATGAGATTCTTAGGGCCCAGTGTTTGAGGCTGATGAACATGGCTCCATGGCTATAATTTACTTTGCATCACCCCTAGATGTGTTTTACCTGGCTTGAGCCTTTTAAAAGGACAAGACACCTTCATCTTCTCAAGCTCATTCCCTGGAGGGGAGGTTTTGAAAAAATCTTTTCATCCTGTAAAGTTTTAAAGTGACTCGTTGTGGCAGCAGGAGGCAAACCCTGTCCAGTGCTTGGATTCCCTGCAAGGAATGAAAAGAAAAAATTAGAAGAATTTTCAACTTATTTTTTAATGGGCAACAACATTGATAAAAGTTAATACATCTAAGGTTAGAAGGACTGTGTGAAAGCAGTGAAAATCTCTTTTCAAGTATTTCTCATGACACACACTGAAAGTGCTCATAGCAACTATCACCAGGGAGACCAGTGAAATCCTGAAAAACCCTGAGGTCAGATGTGAGCACCAGGAGACATTCCATCTTGATTAACTGGGCTTTGGACCAAACAATCCCTTCCCCCATTTCAGTCTTTTTTTAAAATATTTCAAGAACACCATGCCTTAGAATAAAGTAATTCTTCATTGCTGAAAAAAGTTACACAGATACAGACAGTATTACGTAAGGCAAGGATGGGGCTGGCATTGTAATGATGGCAAACCTCAGAGTAAGCTGTCAGGACACCAAATGGCTGTAAAAATTAGCTGTAATGGACATAGTTAATGCATATTAGGCATGCGTCCACAGTCTAACAGCTTGCAGCTTCTTTACTTTTTTCATGTATAATGGCCACCTCCTGGAGGCACTGACTTTTTTTTTTTTTTTTTTTTTTTTTTTTTAATGGGAAATTTAAAGTAACATCAGCAAATTTCTGTTTGGGGTAGGTACCATAAGTTGTTAAATGCAAAGCCTGGAGATATGCCAAAGAATGTGTTGTTTGTGTTTGTTTTATTCTTAGCTTACAAATTGGGAGGAAGTATTTCATAATACTCTCATGAATATTAACTAAAAAATTATATTAGAAATTCAAAATGTGTAATTATATTAGAAATTCAAAATGTGTAATTGGTGAATCTGGGGACAATTTTTTCATTATTTTTGAAAGGGTGACTACTAACAAAAAAAAAAAATTCTTTTTTTGTTTATAAGCACTCACATAGTGTGTATGGCATTGTCAGTGGTAGTTAGGTATTTTATGTTTGTTTTTATTTTCTTTTGGTGCTTTCTTGAGAGAGAGTGCCTTTGCATCTACTTATTCATATCTCTTAGTTGCCTTCTTTTTTCCAAGTTTATATTGCTTTATCCAGGGCCGTACTCTATTTCATTGCAGTAAGTCTTAATGTATATTGCTGGCTCGAGGTTGATCTGTAATTTCTGCCAATTTTATACTTGGGTTCTGGGAAATGCGTAACAACGGACGTGACGCCCTGGCTTACGCTCCAGCCAGTCACTGTCCTCCACTCATCTGACACATCTTCTGTTTCGTGGCCTTTTTATTGCTGCTTTTTAAATTGAGAGCATTAAATAGGCCAACTGGCATAAAAAGTGGAGAGAGCTGTTTTCTGCTATTGATTAACTTACGCATGACCACACTTTTTAATTTGTGTGGATAAACAAAAACGAAGCAGCCGGTCCAGCAGCTCATTTCTTACATAACCTTGCCAAATGAGTCTCTTTGGGCTGCAGCCTGGATCAGTCGGTCTGGCGTGTATTGATGAAACTTAGCAGTAGTGGAAAGACGTGGCAGCTGTTAGTGTTGTCACTGGCTTCCCAGGTCTGTGGTCTGATGAGCCCTGTGTAAAACAAATGGGTAGAAAAGTCATTGGTGTTTATTCTGTGGTGGAGTGTCCTTTACATTCAGGAACAAATCAGATCTCACTGTAGTGATTGCTGTGTTTAAGCTTCTGCTAAGAGAATCTTCAAGATTGCTTATGCTGCTGTTAACAAGAGGTTGCAGACCATGCTGTTTGAATGCTGATGCACTTCTGCTGCTGCTGCCTTCCTGGTGCCCCCCTTAAGTGCCCCGACAAGCTGAGAGGATTTTGCAGTTTCTGGGGAGCAGTCACCGAGCAGCTCTGCTGGCTGCAGCCCTACTGAACCCACGACAGACACGGAGTGCGAGGCTCCGGTGGGAACACGGTGCTTTGTACAGGGGTCACCTGTTCAGGTGAGGCCAGCCCAGGCAGGAACAGTGGTGAGGTAGGCAATAGGGCGGCATAGGGGGTGAGGGTCTGTGTAGGAGCAGGTGACAGCTAGTGCTGTGTTCCTAGAGGGCTGGAATACATCTGCTTTCCTTGGGGTGGCAGCTGTAAGAAGAAAACATAATAGAAAAGCAGAATGCCTTCTTATATAACAGACCAAGTCAAATGTCTGGGTCTTGTATCACTTTCCCAGTGTCAGGATGAGGTGTAATGCCAGAGACATTTTTATGCCCATGGTTGCAGGATTAATACCAAAGGATTTATGGCATTTTCCACTAGATGTAATGTTTATACATCTAAATTATTCAATTTTGGTATACCAAAAAAATTGGTGTGGTTCCGAGCTGTTAATGTCTACAAGGGATGTCTTAGTTTTAAATTAGCAAATTATCCCTAATATTTTAAATTTTGCCTTAAAACACATAATTAGGTGCCTTTCAAACGGCTGCTGGCACCTTCATAATTGTGTTGTATGATATCCCTAGCTGCCTTTCTGCTGATCTTGGTTTCAGCTTAGAATAAGACTGAAACTTCTTTCTGAAGTTAATGATGCTCTTAAATCTACACCACCTTAATTCAAGCCTAATAAACAACTGGAAAATTTTCAAGGAAAGAACTGATTTTATTCTGGAAATCTAGATGTTTTTATTACTGATCTTTCATGCTGTGTGAAAGAGCAAACTGATTTGACCTTAGTATTTTCTTTATGTAAAACTGAAAAAAAAAAAAAAAAATCTGTATTTTCAGTACCTTCTATGTCATTTGCAGAACTTTGGGGTTTGGCTGACAGGAATGGATTGTTTGGTTTGTGTTGGGCATTCATAGTAGGAGTGCAAAGCACAAGAGTAGGAAATAGCTTTTCATGAGACTTCTATAAATGCCTCTAAAATGCCTTTTATAATGATACTCCTCCCCGGTCTAAGCAAATAAATAGCATGACGTTTGCTAAGAAATACATCTTGTACCATTTAGTATTTTAGCTTCATAACAAAATACTCATGAAAAGAATGCAGACTTGCATAAGAATATGTTGTTTGCTCTCAATAATGGGAGGAAATGCTTGTGACTTAATAGACATTTTTTATTTTACCAGTAGCAGTGGAAGTATGTTCTGTGAGATGACAGTCTTCTCATACAACAGAGGAAAATAAATCTTTCATTTCACTAACTTGCTCATAAGACATCAATTTGCTTGGCAGGGTTATAAGATTCAGGGAATCTCAAGATGAAAAGAACTGGGTTGGTTTGTTAACTCTGCCTTTTAAGTATTTGATTCTTTTCTGTCTTGATTCTTAATGGGGAGAACATGGTAATTCTGCCATTAAAAAGTACTGGGCTGTCAGTGTTACCTTATTGATTAATTTATAAACATTATAAATTACTTTACTGAATTAATTGCATATATTATTTATATGTTCCCAGTTCTGATGGCAACAGGGATAGTTTTGGCTTTGGAAGATTGCTTTTGTTTGGGTTTACAAGCTGTAGCTCAAGCATTCTTCTTCACATTGGTTTACACTGAAATCTTGCTAGTTAGTTCACTTCTACTCTGATTTATAGCAGACTTCATTCTGGTTGTATGCTCATTTTTCTGGCTTCAAATGGTGCTGTATGGTTCAGTGACTGCCACAAAATGCACGTCCTGAAAAATCTTGATTGCTGGGTGGGCAGCAGCCTGCCTGTGCCTTCCTGTCCTCCGCGGTTATGCCATGTCTGAGCAGGAGATCTTGAATCCTCCCCATCTCCGGAAGGAAGCTTGGAACTCTCCCACTCTTAGGCGGGATCCCGAGTTTCAACCTCCGATGATAGGTTGTGGTTTCCTCACCAAGCCTAATTTATTCCCTAGACAGTGTAATTTTGATCTTTTTGGAGCAAAAGCACACCGGATTTAGAACAAAACCTGTACTAAGTAAGCTTTGGCTTTGAAAACAGTAAAATGGTTGAAATGCGGTGCATGTTTACCAAATGTTTAGCCAGCACTGGATGATCCCAGATCCTTCTTTGGAGCTTCCCTCTTTGCTACATTGTTTCTTGTAGCGCTGACTGTTAGGAGCCTCTGGCAGCTCTTCCTCACTTTGCAGCAAACGCGCTGTGTATCCTGTCAGGTAAGCCTTTGGTCTGCTTGTTGCCAGCTTGTGCAAGGCAACATTGTGCCTAATTGGAGTCAGAGAAAACAAATTCCTTGAGACTAACAGCTTGGCCCATTGTATTTCCATGTTTGCTCTTCCCACAGCCCCACTGAATTTCGGCTTTAAGGCATACAATAACTGTTCTATTAGACGATGCTGAGTCAGGGAGTCTCAACAGCTGGCTTAGGTGCAGTGCCTTAACTATTTTTTTCCATAGCAACCTTCTTATTATTCATAGCCTTATTGTGTATCATTTCTGTTTCACAGCTTTTATTATCCATCTTTTGAATTATGGCTGATATATTGATGTTTGTTACTCCAGGGGCAGAATAAGATCCTATTATGGCATTTCTATTAAGTGTGTTGGATTCAAACAACACAATGTGTTTTTCGTTATAACTACTTTGCAAAATTTGTGATACTTCTGTCTTTGTAGAAGCCAAGAGTGATCTTTGCATCTGCTGGAATTTTTTGAGACCTATGTCTGCTGGTAAACTGCTTCCATCATCTCCAGTAAAATGGGCATTAATAACCATTGAAAGAAGCTGCTCGTAACAAAAGCTTAAACACTTGTAGCTAGAACAGAAAAATCTCAGTGAAATGCATGATATGTTAATGTTAAGTAGGGAAGAATTTAATGAGGCACCTGGCCACTTTGAGTTAAACTACTGGTGAGTCCAAAATGACAAATGACTCATTAGTGAGCTACAATTAAAAAAATTTTAAAAGGTGAAGGAGGAGAAGGAAAGTGGGTTGGCAAGCTGCCTACATGATGGGAAAAGAGGCTAAGAAGATCATACTTTGTGAAAGTTAGTAGAGCACTCACTGAGGTAAGACCTCAGTTTTATCCTGCCATGGTTGGAGATTGTGGTTAAATCTGTTGTATCAGGTCTCTGCAGATCTGGATTTCTTTCTCAGCTCAGCTGAATGGTTTGAACAATGTAAAGTAAGGATGGTACTTTGTGATTCTGCTGATGGTAAACTTTAGGAGAATGTTGTGCGCTACTCTGTATTTGCACGTCATTTAGCACAGTGGGGTTTCTTCTCAATTGGGGTTTCTGGGAGCTTTTATGCTTAAGGAATAGAACACTTTTATCTACTTCAGTTATTAAACCATGCGCATCTTCAAAAAAAATGAAGATGGCAGCTAAATTTTCTTGTGCTGTGGAAATAAACGTAATACACTTAGCTTTTGTATTTAAATATACACTTGGTACTGAACAATGTTAGCCTTGAATGGAAATATCCCACCAAATCTTTTACACACAAAACCTGCTTTGAAAGAGAAAGGGGTTTTAGTCCTCTAATGTGGAAAGAGTTTGGCTATTAAATGATAATCACGAATCTTATTTAAAAAATAACATCAAGATGCTGTCAGTATAGGTGCACTCCCAGAGTATTCACATTGAAGATGTTCTTTGCAGGGGGCACTGACTAATCAGGTGAGCTATATTTTTTTCCAATCGACAGATGTAGGCAAAACCTTTTAATTACAGAGTGCAGTAGAAATCTTCCAGGGATAACAGTAAAATCAAGCTTCTCTTGTAAGTATCAACATTCTCTAGAGAAAGCCTCTTGCTGATTTGCATCAAGAAACCCCAGTTCTTCCTGTCTGCAATAATAGGATATCAAGGTGGTGTGTTGTAAAATATAGCAGAAGTCGTGTATCTCCTTTATGAGATCACTGTGGTATATTCTCTTCTACCTAGTTTCTCAGAGTCATGCTGGGAGCATAGTGCAGGTTGTATTGGCTGCTCTGATGAAAGCAACCTGCTCTGCCTCCATCATGTTACAGAAATGAAGACAGTCGTCATGCATAATTGCCATTTATAGAATAACAGAATATCCTGAATTGGAAGGGACCCAAGATTCCACACGGGGCAACCTAAAAGTTAAACCATGTATCTTAAGTTCATTGTCCAAATGCTTCTTGACCCTGACAGGCTTGGGGCCATGATAGTTTCCTTGAAGAGCTTTTTACGGTGCTTGACCACCCTCTGAGTGGAGAACTTGTTCTTAATACTCAACCTGAACATCCTCTGTTGTCCTGATGGTACAGAAGGGAAAGGAACCACGCCTCAGGAAAGAAGGTGAAGAGGAACGCATTTCCATGAAAACTGCTCATAACTGCGGGACACTTAGGAAAAACAGTCACTGGGAGGCAGCTGCACAAATTATTCTGTTTGCAACAGGCTATTTATGCCCAAACTCCTTCCTGGAGTTCTCCAGCCTTGAACAGGAAGGAGTCAGGATTTAACGGCAGAAGCATGTACTTGTGCACAGAGTCATGTGTGCCCTTTAACTCCAGTGCTCACAGGGAATGATCATAAAGGTGTCATGTTCTGCAGACACATGAATGACCAAGTTTCCTGTAAGGTGGAGACTGCCAGTTCCACCCTTTCCCCCTGTTAAAGGCTGTGTGACCTACCACAGCATTAGAATCAAGAACTACTATGCTGCTATGCAACACCATACTTGGAGCTTCTGTGATGGGTTTCATGATTCTCCAGTTATAACTGAACCCTTCGAAATACAGTGTTTCTGGTAGAAAATCAGCTCCTAGCTGGTAAAAATCATTGAGAGATGCAGAAGCTATTTGAGTCTCTTTCTTCTTCTACTTTTAATATCTGATTGTATTCAGCAGTTGCCCATGAGGTGCCTGTGGCTGTGCTGCTTCCTCATACATGAGGTAATAACTTGGACTTGTTAGACAGTGAGTGTTCAGGTGTTAAGTGTATTCTGTCTTCAGTAAATTCCAGAGAGCCTACTGATGATTGGTAGTAACTGATGTGTTCACATCTAGGATACTTGATCTCCTTTCTTGTCACTTTTTGCCTAGGAAAAAGGAAGGTAATAATGACTGTAGTGTTGATGGCCAGAGGCAAGACCTCGTTCTGGGTGTTACTAGACCTTATGAAGTTGAATTTGTTTCTCTACCAGGTGTGAAGGTGAAGAACCACAAGTGAGGACATGTTACCTCCTTCAGCAAAGAAGGCAGTAGAACTTCCTTTGGTTTCATTGATGCAAAATTGGATCTTAAGTGAACAATAGTCTCCTCATTCTTATGTGTTTATCCTGGCTTTAGTTTTCATTATTTTCTGAACTTAAATTTTTTAATAATAATTCACAGAGCTGTTTAAAAAAATGCAAACATCAAAACACAATGAGAACTGCTGAAATGTTGAAAGAATCATGCACTGGATTTGTACTGGACTGTCTGTGGTGCCTTTTGCCTCACATATTGTGAGATTAACTAAATCCCAACACATGAAAAAATTTCCTCTTCCTAAAGATAAACTTTCAACAAAAGAAGCCATTACCATTTTAATTTTTCTGGGTTTATGTACTCTATTTTTTAAAAATAAGAATGTCAACATAGTGCTGCCTGGGACACTTGGAAGTCTGGCTCTTTGCTCTCATTGCATCACACTGACACATAGCTCTGTTAAAACCCAAGTATTTCTGTTTGCAGTCTGGAGGACCCTCTTCTTGAACTGGATTTGGGGAGCATGGCCTTCTCCTTTTTGTGGGAGTCAGGCTTTCCTGAGTCATTGACCAGCTGAAGAGTGAGCGTATGTTTTACTGGAAGACCCACTGTGCCAGCATAACTGTGTTATTCATGTTGGAAATACATGTCTCTTCACAGGGGCGTGGCTGCATAAGAAATTCTTATATTATGTGTGAAAGTTTTTGTTGAGGTCGCTGCCAGTGGGATTTGATGACAGCACTGCTATGAGCATCAGAAGTAAATTATGGTTTAGAAAATGGGCATCACTTTAGCATTGAAGTTCATGCTTGCTCTTCTGACTTCCTCAGTGTAGTGGAATTCTGCAAACACAGTTATGCTTCACATAGTGAGAAGCTCTCTTAAAATTTGAAGTTCTTAAATATGCAAAGCTACCCATCAGCATTCCAGTTCGCCTCTCTTCAACCCAGTTCCTATTTTCCTCCTAAAGCATCAGATAATGATTTGTTTTCTCTCAGCATAAATAAATAAAGTTTTTATTCCTTTATCCTTCAGATTTTTATCCTGTTTTCTCAAGTAATGATGTACCACAAGATCCTGCTGTGTCCATCCGTTCGGCTGCCTGCCTTGCTTTCTCCAGCACCTTTTCAGCTGGAGGGCAGATCTCAGCCACACGGGTCAAGGGGGTCATCAGTCAGAGAGACAGGATGCCCCTGAGAGCCTTTGCAATATGCATAGCTGTCTGTAGAAAGGAGGGTTTATTCCTGTTTCAGCTGAGGAGTGTGCTAATTAGCTCATCTTTCATTAGCTATCAGGAGACAGAAGCAAACAGGTTACATCACTTCTGCTTTTATTTTTCCCTTTCCTCTGCCCTTGTCTATATTTTTTGCCATTTGTTTCCCCTCTCTGAACAATGCCACTCTCTTGGGAGATCCTGTTGTTTGTCATCCTGTTATTTTGACCAATACTCTGTCTTTGCTCCACAGCTGCTTATCTTTTGAACTTTGCTTGCCTAAAAATTATTGAAGATGCTGCAGGGAAACCAGCTGGGAGTCAGAAAAGTCATTGAAGCTGTGAGGTCTGTCAGGAAACAGGAAACCCAAGTTGTACTGTGGGGGTTCTCCGCTGCAAGGCTGCAGCCAGTGGAAAGTCTAATCCCGCCATCCTTTACTCAAGTGACCAATCCTAGTTCATGTGCTCAGGCTCTCAGAAGCTAGCAGAAGCTATCTGTGTTTGTAATGATTGCTGGACCAAGTTCTTATTTTGAGAGAAAGATAAGTTGTTTTTTGCCTTTGAAACTGCTGCCAGCAGAAGCAGACTGTGCACACTGAGAAAAAAGTTGTACTTTGGGGAGCTAATAGCTTGAATGTTCAACACATGGCTAAGTGGTAAACTTTAAGCAGATTATGTTTCACTGAATTGTTTTCCCTGTTTGGTTTTTTTTTCTAATCTCAAATATATCACAATGTAATTTATGAAGACATGCCTTTGAGTAGAACCACAAACACTTACAGGGACACTTGCTTCAGACAACATATGGCAAATCCTATGAATTATGCACAGCCAACATACGGAGAATGGAGACAGCCTAAGGAAATGATTAGACCTGTTATCGTAGCAGTGACTGTACATTATTTTCACTTGACTGGGAAAAATTGAGTTTTATTCTAGGTTGGGACTGAGATTGTTACTGCCAGGTGCAATATATTAACATGCATATGAATATTTAATGGTTTCTAGGAAATGTGGTAGGTTAGTTCTCTTCTCTGCTAAAACGTGTTTCTGATGTAGTTGCTACAGTCTTGTTGCAAGAGTAGCAGCACAAAAATAGATCTCAATTTTTTAAGTGTATTATTGTAAAACATAAGTTACACACCAGCAAGCATCCCACGCCAGATGGGTGGCTTTCATCAAGTTTGTATTTACCAATTCCTGCTTTTCTTGTTCTGAAGAGTAGATTTAATGTTTTTACACTCAGGTTAATTGCATTGTTCCGCCAACAGGATTTGTTCATCCTCCAGTGGAAATGCTATTAGTAAAATGCTGATAATGAGGAGTTTGGACTCTTCTGGGGTGAAAGGCCCAAAGGTTTTTAATTTAAATCCTGTCTCTAGCATCTACTTGCTGAAAAAACTGCCTAAAACTAGCTTGTTACACTACAGCCTAGCCCACAGCGCTTCACTGAAACTCTAAAAGTGCCCGTGGGTGAGTAGGCACCCAGGACATTTGGGCCAGCTGTAGAAGTCAAAACTGGGTGGCCTTGCTGCTCCCAAAATTTCTATTAAAAAGAAATCTGGAGGTGACATTTTAAGTTTAGATGGTTGCAGTTTGCATTAAAGTGAACACCTTCTGAAGCTTCATCTGTGTGATTCAAGTATTTCAAAACCAAAGAAACAGAATTCATAGAAAAAAATTACCGTCTTTTGCGCTTCAGGGTTTCCAGCCAGACCTGCTGTACCCTGGGAACCTGTTTAAGCACCATATTGCTGCTCTCAAGCCTATCTGGAAAGCACTTGTGCCATCCATTATTACCTCTTTTCTGATAGCTTAGCCATTTAATTCTTTCCAGATGACTGATACTTAAATAAGTTTTCTTCAGGCTCTTAATTTGATATGTTTCCCATCCCACTTTCTCCTAGCCAGCCTCCTAGGAAGTGCTATGTGATGATAATGAGCTAAATCAGAATCCTTGCTCCATGTTAACAGTCTTACCACTTTTGCTTTCAGCACTATATAGTAGGTATATGAACATATGTTGGCTAAAGATAATAAAGCATCTAGTTTTTACACTGTAAATCCATAAAACTCATATGATTCCAAAACGTTGGTAATGCTTTGTGGCTTTACTTTTCCTAAAGATGTCTGTCAGAGCACAATATAACAGCTTTCACTATGGAGAATTCACTGATGCTTCACAACATGTATATGCAAAAATTGTGGAAAAGCTTTTACCTCTTCTGTGGAGGAAGAAGAGTAAAGGGCAAGAAGTGCATCAGTCAAATGATGAACAACTATAGTTTCAGAAGAGGAAATTTATAGGTAGATCTTCATGTCCTCGTGTCTAGGCCATATCGTGAAAGGTATTTATCTGATTGATTCTCTTTCTGAAAGTTCAGGGCAACTTCCTTTACGAGGAGTTGGAATGAATATGACTCTCCTCCATTTGAAATTACCAAGATTTAGAGCAGTGCTGCCTTGTTCTGTCTAGGTTTATGTTAAGGCATTTGTGCCCATAATGATGTGCAAGACTGATAGATTTGGATTTCACATCCAGCTGTAGATGATGTAAGTCTTAAAAGATAGTGAATTTATTCAGCATGATCCCTCTAAAAATTGAGATCCTAGTTTTACTACAAGTCTGGATGTTTTCAGAGTTTTACTACAAATCCAAAGTCTGGGATCCTGGATGGTTTTGCTTTCTTGTTTATCGTATCAGTGTCTGTAGAAATGAATATCCACACTACAGGAAGATCAGGCAGTTCTGCCTTTTAGTGTATTGAAAAAAATCCTTATACAGTCAGAATTTAGAATAACTTCTGAAAGATCTAAAATCAGAATAGCGTATCTTGATAATGTCTTTTAAAAAGCCCTGACTGAATCAGTCTTCTCATGTGTTATGTTTAGTGAGGTCAAGATTTTCTGAGAGAAGTTATTTCAATGTCTTTTCAACCACCTTTGCTTTTGTCTGTTGCTCTGACACGCTTGCTGAGCTTTGACTAGCCTTAGTTCTGGATCTCTTGACGTAGATAAGAGTTTCTAAACTGGAGTTGTGCTTTTATGGTAATATTTCATATTAAATGCCCTGAATATTGTAAAAAATACATATAAATTTTAGGATATAAAGATGCCATGGACTTGGAAGTAAGTGAACAGGAAGCTTATTTGTCCAACGGCATTCTTACTAAGAGGCATAATGACCTAGGAATTACCGCTGCAGCTCTGCTGCCTGCTACAATGCAAGTCACCAAACAGGCTTGTAATCACAAAAATGGCCTTTTACTTTTGAAGGAAATGCATTTTTCCTCTATGGGAGGCAATGAGAGTAGCACCCTACATTTTAGAGGCACTTTTTAATTGGGAGTCACAGGTGTCTTTGTTTCTGTGAGTCTGAGGATTTGAACTTCAACTTAGAGATTTTCCGCAATACTTTCTCGACTCTGAAAAATGTAATCACCTTATTGAGTTTCTTCAGACAAGTTGAACAGTTTCAGGAGGACAGTTTAATAATCTTATTTGTAAATCAGAATTGTCTTTAACTGCTGCTTTTCATCTCACTCATATATGTACTAACTCTTTTCCATATCAAACAGCATTTTCCAGACAGGAAGCAGAAAATGCTAAGGCAACTTCTTATTACTCAGAAATGTCATTTAAACTTCTAGTTAGAATTTTAGACTTGCAGCCAAGATAATACAGAATAGCTACAACCTCATTTTGGAGCTTTCAAAGATGAGTAAAGTTACAAAGGAGCAAATCATACTGTAAATGTAGATGGGTTGAAATACTGCCTCACAATTTACTTCAGATATTTTTATATGACTGTTGTCTAGTTGTGTCCTTCCTTTCTTCCTGCCTGCCTGCCTTCCTGCCCCCTTCCCTCCATCTTTATTGTTTTCAGGCAGTTTGCCGTCTGTAATGGAACCTCTTGCATGCTTCTCAACAGAAGCACTTATTTCCTCTTGTAGCCCCAGCTGCTGGAAGTAGATGTAGAGAGCTGTAGGGCTCTCCTGCTAGTGAACTTGGACAATAAACTGCTAGTGACTAACGCAGAGGTTTGGTTTGCACACTGAAGGCAGCATTGCACACAGTCGCCTCTCTTCATCCTACAGATGTCTGCATATTTGAGTTGTAGAAATGGACTTCTTGACACCCAGAACAAAATGTTTTCCTTAAGGAGTAGGAGGAAGTTATTAGTATGCAGACTCACAGCAGAGCTTTTAAATCAGATGTTTCAAAAGTACTACGAGTATGCAGGTAAACATGTGTCCTGTTTTCTCTAACCAAATTGTTCACTCTTCCTGGTTTTCTTTTGCCATCAAAGCCAGGCATTGAGTCTGTCAGCATGCTATGGAATCAAGACTATATCTCACAAGAGGAGCTGGTTTGGGTGTCAGAACCACTCTCATGGCTCCTTATGCTGCTACTCAGTCATTTCTTAAGTGCCGTGCCCTTGATTCCTTTGGTGGGACCTCAGATAAGTCCTCCTCCTCCATGCCTGCCTTAGTTCCCCAGGCACTGCACCAGCATACCAATAGCTGCCCCACTTCATACAGTGCTTTCTTAAAGACAGTGTAGAAGTTCACTGTGGTATTAATTGTATGTTGTTTTAATAAGAGCGGCCTCTGTGAGTCACAGCAGGTGAGCACCTGTAGCTTGGAGGCTCTCATTAACCACAGGAGACTAGAATAGAGTCCTGATGGTGGGGAGCAGCTTAGGAAGGGGAATTGATTGTGAGCTCTGACAGTGAGATGTACCGTAATATCTGTAGCCCCTAGGTCCCTTGTGCCTGACTTCCCTAAGGTCAGCAGAAGAAAACAGGATACTCTGATTGTCTCAACACCTTTTCTCCCCTGCAGTGTGTATGGAGTGACAAAACCACTTTTTCTTCCACAGTATATGATGGCAGCAAGAGGAGAGAGATCCTGCCATCTTTTTCACTCCCTGGCAGCAGATAGGCAGGAAGAGATGAAATGAGATGTATAAGCCTTCTCCAGAGCTCTCACCATGCCCTGTAGCCTGAGAAAAGCCAAGGAGGAAAAATTGAGAGGGAGGATAAGGGACTGAAAGTGAGCTTCCAAGATAAACAGCGGTGTCTTTGTAGCACAAAAAGGAAGAGGGCATGAGGGATAGGAAGAATAACACTGAGACAGTGGAACACTGTTGGCACTTGGCTGTTTGGAATATGGTAGATCTGAGGTGGGGGTCCATCACATGCTCCGTTTTGATGACCAGCAGCCAGCGTGAGGTCATGACAGTCACCTGGAAACAACAGCAGTGAATCCTTGAGGAAAACACTTAGCTCAAAAGATTAGAGGGTGAAATGCTTTTCAGACTCTTGGCTTTTTAATCCCTGTGAATTTCACTGTTAGTTAGGTTTCTCTTTTCATTTACAGCATTGATTCCCCAGGAGTTTTTCATCTTTTGTTGGGGAGTATGTTTTTAACATGTCAGCAAAACCCTCCAAAACCCATAAAGTTCAAGTCACAGGGTGGCTCCCTCTGATGGCTTGGAGATGACCGAGTTGAATCTAGTAGTGTTTCTTTAAGATTGAAAATGATAGAGGAAATCAAGCCAGGCCAGCTGAGCTCTGCGGAGCAGATTATAACCCCATTAGAGCTTCTCATTCTGCCATAGTTATGGGCTTGTCATTATTGTGGTTTTCTAGCTATCATCTTACACCTGGAAAGCATTAACACAGGATTCAGTTCCTTGTAGAATCCCTTCAAATGCATTTGTTTGTGGAAGTAAGTTATCTATTGCATTTGATGTGACATAATAATTATAATTGCTTTCTTCTCAGACAACTCTTTGTTTGTTCTTATGAATGCTTTTTCTGCCCCAGCATTTCCTTTCTGATATATTTGTTTTATAGTTTTAAGTCCCTTTGAACAAAGGGATATTTGGTTTTGTTCTGTATTTAATTGCCATAATTACACTCTTTCCTGACTAGTATGTTTGTAGGCATTCATAACTTCTTTTGTGTTGGCATTCTAACATCTGCACTTGGCATTCCAACATCAGTTAAGTGCCTCTGCTCCATAATAAGTGCTGGCTATCATCTTCCATGGAGCTTTTAAGCAGTTGCCTTAGAACATCAAATATATTACATTCTATCCCTAACAGAAGAAAAAACTAGTTGGAAAGACCAGAAGCAATAAGGGAAGTGTTGTTGTAGTCAGAAAAGGTATCCCACTGGTGCAGGAGAGGTTGTCTCAAGTCAATCTAATCCGGTGCACAGCAAGGAGGCATGTTTCTACTTCTTCAGAAAACAGCGGTAGGTGTCCCTGTCTAGCATATCTCTAGTAGCCAGCTGGTGACCTGGCCAAGCTCCCACTTGACAAATCTGTCCCTTTCGTGCATTGATGCACGGGCTAATGTTGTATCCAGCCTTTCACTAAAGGGAGAAGCCCCGAGCAGTGCCATGGATCGATGTCCTACCTCACTGGGACTAGCTGTTTCAGAGAGCCAACTCATGTCATGGGAGTCTTCTCTCCCTCTCCAATAAAAATAACCAGACCTACAGGATAAGGTATTTCCTTTTCCTCGTGGTGAATAACATCCTGACACTTCCGTGCCTCAGACTTAATGCACACATGAAGAAGCAATTATATGACAGACGGTTTCCTCCCCAGCTTTCTCCATTATTCAGTTGCTTCACATTCCCATGTCCTCTCAGCACTGGCTGATCTGTCCCTTGTTACAGGTGTCCCGGGACCCTCAGGTCTGGCAACCTGAACAAAGGTGGTGGACGAGGTATTCACTCTGGGAGTTGTACCTGCTCCGAATTCCCTGCAGGAGGATTTCTTTCGTGGTTGGCTGCATGAGGAATATTAGGTTCCTGAACTAGGTACTCCTGTATCTTAGTTACTTAATGTGAATGCTTGCCTTCCAGAGGCATAGAATCCTGTGGATTGCTGCTCTGTACCACTGCAAATCCAGTAGTGAGGTGGATGTGTTAAATGATGGTCTGATCCGCAAAACCAAAAGGAAATTCTTCCACAGGAAATAACGGTGAAATGTGTGGTTGTTCCTGCTGCAGAGTTTAGGCAAGAGAGTAATTTATCAAGGAGGAAGCTGTATCATCTTTCTCGTTAATGCTTTACGCATGCATTTTCAGTCAAGTGCTTGACAATATCCACTGTACTTTATGGCTGACAGTAATAGAAATTGCCCCTGTGCTGTAGGATTTGGACTGGAAGCCAGTGAGCCCTTGGCATTAGTGCCATTACTCTTGCCAAGGCATCAGAGTGTCACTTCTAGGGAAATGTATCCTTGCAAGTATTTCACCGGGGTGTCTAATGCACAGCTGATAGATAAGACAGTGCCTATGCCAGGCACTGTGAGAAACAGAGCACATGATCAGATGACAGTGTATCATGCAGGGCAAACAGGACTTTTCTTACTCTTTTTTTCCTGGTATGTGTGACTACATATCTGACTGATTTAGGTGAATTTTGGTTCACGTGCAGCTGCGCTTGAACCAAAGCGCAGTTGTTCTTTCTGCACTTGCAGTTGTTCTTTCTGCTCCTCCCTGACTGCTGTTATGGGGGGGCTGCTGCTTCCTGTGTGAGGTGCTAGAGAGCTGTGTTCCAGTGTGAAAAATGGATTATACAGAAACTAATGGTTTAGAGTCATCAAACCTTTTTGGAGAGGGGATGGTTTCTCTGGTTTCCCTCTGTCATCAGTGGAGAGAGTAGCAGTTCTCCCAGGGAGGAGACCCCAGAGTGTATGGCACTTGGCTGCTGCTCTGAATCAGTGGCTGAAAGAGAAGCAAGGTGGAAGATGAGCTCTCCTAGGCCAGAGTGATAATGTAACCCCATTGTAAGGGAACCTGCATGGATGGAAAACAATCCTTACCCTCAATTCCCTCACCTGATTTTTTTTTTTTTTTTTTTCTGGTTGGATTCAGGCTTTGGTCTGACAAATCATGCAGCCTCATGTGTCTTATCTCTGGAGGGTCTAGAAGGAAAGAGGGGGTGAGCAACCAGGGAGAGGAGGGAAGGTGGGCCCATATATTTTCTTAACAGGCCACAGTTAATCAGCTAAGAGAGATCAGCCAAAGCTTCAGTCCACCTGCACTTTAGGTCCCATTACCATTCTGGTTTGCAGTAGCCTTCTTAGCCCCCATCATATGTTCTTGCCTTCCTACTCTCACAGTGGCAGCGGTATAGTTGCAGTGAGAGCTGATATGAGGGATAATCGTTTTTACCTTGTTAATTTTTAGCAAGATCAACACCCTAAGCACACATAACGCACGTTAGCACAGATGCGCTGCTCTCGATCCAGCTTAGGTCAGCTAAAGTTGCATCTCTGCAGTGTGCTAAGGGTGGTCAGATGGAGACTGTTAACAGCAAGTGCAGAGATAGGCAGTAAGGTTTCTGGTCTCTCATAACACCAGATTTGCTATAATATTAATAACAATTCTAATTTTGATAGTGCCTGCAGTAAATAGGATGCCTGTTGGGTTTTTGTTCTGCTGCATTTCCTTTTTCCTCAAAGAATCACATAGGTCTTGCTTCCAGAACACAAAGATGCGCTCATCCTCCCCCTTCATTGTTTTTTCCTGAATGTCAAAGCTTGGGTTTGCCTGCCTGCTGTTGTCTGAGGTCAGCTGGATTTTAGGCAGTGGTAGTAGCCCATAATAGAGAAACCATGGCCAAATACAGTCCTGTCAAACTGGAAGGTTTTGCTTTTATTCACAGCAACCACTCTTAGCTTCATATTGAGATAATACTCCTTCATTTAAAAGTACTTTAGGTCCTTTGTAACAATCAAACTTCTTACTGGAATGTCACTTACTAAAAAACACTAAGCAACACACTTCTTTGCTCGTTTTCTCTTTTTTTTTTTTTTTTGAAGGAAGTTTAAAAAATGTAGGGTACAAAAATATTTTGGAATGGGTGAATAAGTGACGGGGCCTTGTTGATTTCTGTCACAGAAGAAGGTAAAACATCTTCTCAGATCACACGAGAATCTAGTGAAAACTGAGAATAAAATCCCTATTTCCCAGGTGTTATGCTTGTACTGTCTTCACCCTTAGCCAGGCAGCTCCTGTCTTTCCTGCATTAGTTCTGGGGTGGGATACTTAATGCTACACAAACCCCACATTGTTCCTGTATGTGCAGCATTTGTCAGACAGTGGTTTGGGATTTAGATGGACATGTTTGATAGAAAGGTCACCATTCTGTGCTGCACAAGAATGAGCACGACTGTGCATCCATTCATTTGATCGTTACTGCTGCTGTTGTGAGCTGTGAATGGCTTTCTAGACCAGACCTTAACAATGGATGTCTCGTATTGAAGACGGTGCAGTATTCTGTATTTTTATGCAGAAGAGGAAGTTTTCTGAGCTGACCTGGCCTTTGCTCTATTTTTTTCTGAAGTAGCACATCTGTATTGAGATGTTTGTCTACAGTCTTTAATAAGGAATGTCATTAATGTCACAAAATCTTGTTCTGTTTTTTTTACAAAAGAGTTTTTCAGTCTTTCAGTTCAAAATTTCATGTATTCATCCAGCAGATTCTTCTGTCCTCTGATGCTCATCCAAATGTTTGCCATATTAAGCTGCCTGAAATGGAGCAAATTATTCTGCTCCTCCAAATTTATTTTTTAAAAACCCCAAAAACATATGGGGAATACAGAGGGAGCATATGTCTACAAAGTAAAACATCCTGGTAAATAGAGGAGCATCCTCAAACCAGGGTGTTGTACATGGCTGCCTAGTGCCTGTGTAAAAAGATGCTGAAAGTATTTTGTTTTGCCCCTAAACAATTAAAGTTCTTGCTATCCCTCCCTCCCTGCATTCAGAGAACATCAGCAGAGGTTCTTGAGCAACAGCAGCATTTATCAGGATGTCCATATCGGGCAGTGGGAATACAGTGAAGTCATCCAAAAACCCGTTTTCAAAAGGAGACCTGAAACTGTTACCAAGGTAATTTTGGATTCGTTTTCTTGGGAGCACCATCCTGAAGTCACCCATGCACAGAGGAATCCAGAGGAAGGATGTAGATGGTGAGGAATCTAGCCCATATCAGAGGCAGATGTGTTTGGCATTCTAGGAGCAGCGACTGGCCAGACAGTGTGTTCTCTTGCATAGCTAACGAGAGCAGGTTTCTAATAAGACCGAGTGTCTGAGATGTGTAACCCTGCTGAGCTGATGGAGTATGCACTGTGTGGCAGCACAAGGAACAAGAACAGCACTTTTTCTTACTGTATCTCGGTGAACAAATGCATAGGTTTGAAGGTGCAAATTGGAAGAAGTCTGGTGCTCGGGAGAATGCTGACAGTCTTGTCCAGTATTCCCGTGCCAGATGCAGCCTCTGCAAGGCTGCTTATTCTCCCGGATCCACTATTGTTAAGTCACTGAAAGCTTTTATTTCTTGCCTTAAAATTCCTTTGGCAGAAGTTGTTTAGGTCTTTTTACTTGGAGATTTAAATGATAAAATGTCTATCTAAATCAAACCAACTAATGACATATTAAAAAAAAATAATCAGAATTTTCTTCGCACAGGAAATGGCAAGGTTTGGAACTTCCATTTACATCTTAATTACAAGCTTTTTATAAATTAAAAGAATGAAACTTTGCAGAGGAGGGAAATTTTTAATTAAAATCATTAAATGCTTTGGAATGAATATGTTTGTTCTCCTTTGTTAAATCAGAATGCTTAAGGGCTTTCCTGATTAGTTTTGTTTTTTTTTTTATTTTACATCAACCCTGCCTGCACTGTGCTTGCATCCTCATGGATAAAGATATGCTTTGAAAGTATCTTTCTTTTTTCTGCACAACACGGGTGCATCTGCAGCGCTGCCAGCAGTACTGTCTACAGGACTGAGTGCAGGAAGTGCTCAGGAAAGGCAGGCTCTCCAGCTTAGCATTCCCAGCAAAACACCTGAGGGACAGAGGCAGGTCAAACTGAGTGACACCCTTGATACAGGATGGCAGTGAGGAGGTGCTTTGAGAGGAAGGATCTTTTTTGAAAGTTTTAAGTGTCCTAGCCTGACAGAACTCTGGTGCATTTCTATGAAAATGCTGGATTTCTGTCTAGCCTTAGTGATGATTCAAGAAGCTAATTACCTCAACAGAGTTAAAATGTTGCAGATGTGCTTCTCACTCAAAGGACATGAGACAGGTCTTCAGTTACCATCTCATCACGTTGCTTCTGTCAGAGACTACACTAATTCTGGGTGGCTTTTCCACCCACTCTGAGAAGCTCAAGCAGCTTGTTTGGCTTGAGTATGAGCTGCTTGTAGGTCTGCTGGAAAACTTGTGTCTAGCAATCTGGCTTGCAAACAGCTTTTTCTGTTCAGGCTATTGACTTTTCTGATCTGAATCTCCTTCAAGAGTGCCATGTACCTGAGTGGTTAGAGGACTCTCTCTGTGGGAAGTAGGAAAAGCTTACTGGGTAACATGTGCAGTGATCTTCCACACCAAGGGAGGCTTTTGCCTACTCGTGTCTCAAGCAATTTTGTAAATAGAGCTCTAGGGGAGAAAAATAAGTCTAGTTGTAACTCCTTGGTAGATTTCTATATTTGCAAGCAATTTCCACGTGATTTACACAGTTCTGGGCAGGATTGATTGTTCTCCAAGCAAATTCATTTTGTTTGGGAGCTGGGAGAGGGGGTTCCTGGTGAGTTTAGCTGGATTCATTTGGGTGTTACAGTTCTGTTGAGTCTTCTGACAAGTCTTTCTTCATGCCTGAAGTTCTTTATTTTCTCAAAATTTGACCTCATTGGTTAAAGCCAATGCTAATTTGGGATGGAACTGGGTTTTACAGACTGGGAAAGAACCATTACCTGGAACAGTGCATCAGAAAGACTTAACTTGCAGAATGCTTAAATACTGAGCACTTACTGTCTTTGCTTTTCATTCTAGGTAGAGAGCTTTTTTTTCCCCCTTCTATCAGCATTTTGTTCCTTCAAAGCAGACAAAAGTAAATGTTACTCAAACCCCTTTCACAGTGTCTCCTGGCTATCTTATTCTTGTTCTTCATAACCTGGAAGTTTGTGTAAACAAGTAAAAATACATCTCCAAGCTTTTTAGTCACACGACTTGTTTAGATTGGACTCCCATCATTTGGACCTTGCTATTTGTAGTAAGGTTCTGTTTAGAAATGCAGTGTGGGGCACCAGGATCGTACAGTTTCCAGCCCTGTGTGAAGGTGGAATGAAATTTACAGTAATGGTATTGTACGTTTCTGAACAGTATTTCTGGACATGCCCACAAACAGGTCGTGGCACCTGTGGACTGGGAAGTCACCCACAGACTGCTGTGGTTTCACCATTAGTGTTTGATGTGTGTTACCTGCAGTCTCATCTGAGCTTGGCACTGTGTTCAGCACTGAGCAGGCGTATGGTAAGCTGGACGTAGGAGCTGGCTGATAGATGACTATCCTGAGGAAGGGTCAGCTAGTCATGAAATGATTGTTGTTTTATAGAGAAACCACAGCGGAGGTCTTTCAGATAATACCCAGCTTGGACATGAGTAATCTACAGTTTTAGACTGAGCCAGCTGGGGTGACTTGAACTTAATGCAGAGGTAGTCTTCTTTTCTTCGTGATTTTTACATGACAGGATTATGACAGATTATCACCAGAGTGACAAAGCAGAAGATCAGCACTAAGATGAAAATGTCTGTCCAGGCAGAGAGGACAGAACTGATGCTTCAGTAAGCACTGTCACTGTACTTTGACAGACTAGGTGCAGGAAGGAGGTTGTGGCAAAAAATGCATGTTTTGCAGAAACTGGAAAGAATAAATGCTTTTTTTAACTGGTTTATCTGTATTTTTGTGCCCTTTAAGGTTTGTTGATAGGTTTTAAATGGAACAGGAATAGAATAATTTGAGGCACAGGACTGCAGGTAACTTGAGGCAAAGGATTGCAGGTAATTTGAAACTGAAGGTCAGCTGGGTTTAAGTTATCCACTATCTGTTGATAAGCTTAAGTAACTCCAACGGCTTGCCACGGTAGTTTTCTTTTCCAGGAACTGACCTGGTTGTTCCTTATCTCTCTACCTGTCTTTGTTTTATTAATATGTCTGATGAGAATTTCAGTAACTTATTTAATGCAGAAGTAGCAATTTCCTTGCCTAGGAAACACTGGCATCTCTCTCTGCTCCCCCTGCCCTTTCCAGGAGATGCTCTCCAGCCTTCTTGGTCACAGCAGCCACTTTCAGGGAAAGGGGGCAAATTCTTGTCAGAAGTTTGGCTACTGCAATCCTGGGTTCATCTGGCCTGAGTAGGTGTGCACTGCCACACCTTATGACTTTTTGGTCTTTACTTAATCCTTCTGTTTCAGCTCTTTCCCAGTGCTCCCGACTGACTCTAACTCATCTTTGTTTAAAAAAAAAAAAAAAAAAAAGAGCGGCCCTAAGGTAAGCATTTGGAAATTTAGCACTGTAGTAAAACCAGTATCAGGAGTATTTAGACTATTCCTGGTTAAGGAAACTTAACTCAGAATAAAACCTCCTTTGGCAAATTGTCAGAAGCCTATGAGACTCATATTGCTTGCTCATACGTCTGGTTTGTCCTTCCAACTACCCTTGCTTTTTTCCCCAGTTGGTATCCCTGTTTACTGCATTTATTATTTCAAAAAAATTTCCCTAGTATTTTGGTTATGTTCGGATGATGATCTTCTTACAAGATGGAGATTTCTCCTTCGTAGATGTCACATCTTTCATTTCTTCACTAAGTTGTGCACTGCCTTCTGTGAATTGCCAAACTCTGTTTTTTCCCAGAATAAAGAATAACTACTTTTGCAGGTTACCACTTTGCCATCCAGCTGCTATGGCTGCTGATGTGCTTCTCAGAGCTGGAACTTTATACTTACAAACATCAAGACTCAATTTCAGTTTAGCCTGGGAAAGGGCCTAGGAGCTCCAGCTACTGCCCTGCCCATTGCAACTCTTCTCCTTTACTCACTCCAATGCAGCTTTGGCTACCAGAATGTCTATTTCCAAGTGGAGATAGGCTAAAAACATAGGCAATAATAGGGGTTTTATCACCTTTTTAAATAAAGGAATTCTGAACTAAGCGTGTGAATTATTCATCCCTAGTCCATTCACTGAAGGTGCCCTAAGTGGCACATCTGTTTCCTACAGCTGTTCTTGGTGTCTTTGCTTCCATAGAGCAATCATCAGAGCCCTGCTGGAAACCCTAATCACCCATATGTGTGTTGGAGAGAACCATTTGCGGAATACACAAAACAGTGAAGTAATGCAGAAAGGCGATGCAGATACTGGGTTCTACAAATCGACTTTAAATTTTGTTGGTTCTGGTATTTCATGTCATTAAAGAAAATGGGAGTGATATTTTTCTTTTTTTTTTTTTTAACTTCTAATAGATTGAAGACTGTTTCCAGGGGACCTGGAAATATGCAAATTATTTTAGCCCAAATTTCATTTATTGCAGATACTATTCTTTGTCTTACTGTTGAGTGAGTAAGCAACAGTTACCTACAGTCTCATGGGATATTTTTTCTATTCCCATTATCAGGAACCTTGGGTGGTGGGGGCTTTCTTCTCCTCCTACTGTAACCATTGAAGATAAATTTAATTAAATGTGGTCCACAGTCCAATTTATACTTCCCTGTAGCAGGAAGAACCTGCTCTGTGACACTGAAGGATTTGTTTTTTCCCAGTTGCTGTTAGTGAAATTCGAGGCTCTGAGTAATTGGGTTCAAACTTATCAGAAAACCTTCCTTTGTGGTAGGTGTTTTATTTTCTCACTTAGGCATTACACCTTTTACCAAATCAGAGTGGTACATAGACAAATGTATTTGAAGCATGGCAGAATTTATACAGTCTTATTAATTAGGTGACATACAAAAATACCTGTCTGTTACTGCTACTTGTATAATAGTTATAATCAACCAGCAGGGTGATTATCTGATGATCTTTTTTACACTTATTAATACTCCCACAGACAGAATAAATTCCATCATGATAGGGGTTATTCCTTTGTTTAATTAGTAAAAACACAAATTTTCTGCTCAAAGTTTGGCATACAGAACTTTTTTTTTTTTTCCATTCCCAAAATGTGATGTCCTTTTTCTTAAATCCTCTGTTGAGTCAAATTCAGTATTATTTGCTATGTGAAAATGAGACAAGACACTGAAATTTACTTTTGGATAATATCACAGACATGCTCAGAAGACCACTAATCCCTCAATGGCGCTTTGCTTTGCAGACTTAGGTCAAGTCTCCACTAAAAAATTATGCAGATCAAGGTCCATCTCGTCTGACAGACATACTCCTCAGCCAGACTTGGACTTTTGCAGTCAAATCTGTACAAGAAGTATGAAGCATGGTGATAGAATTTCATTCAAAGATTTGCTGGGTAGTCGATGCCACCCTTCACTTAGCACTGAGTGGGTGAGTGAGGAGCTCTAATCTCCACTGCCACCTCACCAATACAGGGCTGTGGGGACCATCCCTGCTCTGTGCTGCTGGCAAGGAGGGTGCTCATGGGCAGGGGCTAATGCTCTGCCCAGAATTGTGACAGCATCCCAAGCAGCATTCTTTGCCCCACTTGGTGGGCTGGGGCAGACAGGGCCTTAAGTAACTACAAGGATGTTCTCAGGTGAGTAATTAGCATGGGATATGTCCATAAAGTTCAAAAACTGGTGTTGGAGGCATCTCAGTGGCATAGCTGTTTGTCTCACTGAAAAAAAAGTACAGATTTAGTTTAGAAGAAAAACAAAAGGTGCCCAATATATTAAGTTGGGGGGTTGGAGCAATAGTGAAAGTATTTTACTGTATGTTAGGTTGGACTGAAAATGAATATGGGTAAAATGCTGGCACACAGCACAGATTACTGTTTCCTTTTTGTGCTTAACTGCACTATTACTTCACCTTGGGACTTAATGAGCTGTCACTGAAAGTCATGGCTGTGTCAAATGCATGCTCTTACTTATGGCATGCACCAGGGTGTGTGTCATCCTAAAGATGTTTTATTGACCTCCTAAAGATGTGCCATGCACGGAGAATCATTTTCACAGGATGTAGGGAGGGCATTTTCTCTAGTTATTAATTTCTGAGTCTCATCATAGTGATAGTTATCAATGTACAGGAGATGCCTTATCTGTCTGATGTACAGGTTTCATTACTTTCTTGCTTATCCTGCTGCTCAAGAGTTCCTGGCCTGCACTTCTACCAGCATAACTCTTCATCTTAAGAGCTATGTCACCTGCCAGAGGTTCAGAATAATTAATATTTTTGTCAAGAAAAGGCACATCTCTCAACATCTCATTTCTAGAAGAAGCCTTTCAGATGTTTTCACTTGTCAAGTCTCCACCTGAGATATTAAGAAGCAAGGAAGTGTTTTATTGTGACAAATAAGTAGAGATTAACAAAATGAAGTGGTGCTGGTCTGCATGCAATCTGTACCCACATCGGTATGGTCAGGAGGTTTCTGCTTCTCTGGAGGTAAAGGATGTGTGCCCTTACTAAGACTGGAGTCATTTCAGGGTAGTGTCAGTGGACAGGTGATGCAGTATTTGTTGCAGAGTGGATACTGCTGCACTATCCAAGGCAGCTCCATCATCAGCATCCTCAGCATCCTCCATCCTTGCAGCAGCTGAGGCAGGAACTCAACCTGATTTCACTCAGTTTACAAGTAAGGAAGCTAATTAAGAGCATTAGGTTTTCATTGCTATTCGGATCGTGACAAACTGGGTTTTCTTTCCTATTGGACCCCCTGGTTTGTGTGGATTTTTTGTCTCATAGAGTGCTAATGCCAATCAGGCCTTCAAGACATTGTGCAAAGAATTTTTCAGAGGAGACTCATGAGTCATTTTTCTGTTCTATTGGCAGATACATCATTGATGAGAAGATACAAAAGATTTGGGCATACTGATTTCTTTTTAATTTTCTCATGTGCCCAAAATTTTAAGTCTGCAAGGAAAGGCTCATATCTTTAACAAGCATAAAAAAAAGGATGATCGAAGCCCATCAGAAGCTTCAGAATAAGTTTTCACATAGATCTTGACAGTTTAGATGCCCTAAATGGGTTTTTAGAGACCTACTTTATGATCACCTATCTGCTTGGCAGACAGTTGCACAGACTCCTTTTTCCTCGCTCTCTCACTCTCACTCTCTCTGTCTTTGTTTGCAGAGCTGATTTGCTCATGTAGAAGTGGGGCAGTTGGATTTTGGGAGAGTATCTGCTCCCACAGCAGGAGATTAGGGCTGGTCACTCTGATGAAAGACCTTGAATCAGACTGTTGACGCAGAAGAGGCATCTTGCCCTTTGCTTTCTACTCTTCTGGTTGGCAGTGTTTTGAGATGAGCTGAGCTTTTGCTGTTGAGCAATATAAAGTTCCTTCTCCTCTGAGGGACAGAATTTTTTGCCCTCAATCCCAGCTCCTGTGACTACAAGGACAGAGTATGCCGGGCTCAAGATTTGGTAGGATATAGTGCCAGCACTTAGTTATGTGTGCAAAGGAGCAGTTGCCACAAAAGCAGTGGCACTCAAAATGTGGTGCAGGAAGACTGCCTGCTTAAATTCATGGTCACTTGGCAGTAGCACTGTGGCAAAAGTGTCCTGCCAAGTCATGAGCTGGCATACTGCCCTCCATTTAGACTCGGACTGTAGGCAGCCAAGTGACCAGCAGCTGTGGCTGTGAATAGCAGGAGGGCATTAGTCCAAGAACAACAAGAAGAAAAGCTTCTTCTTCTATGTTTAGAGATCTTCTTGGCTCTTCCAGACATGTCTTCTCATTTCAAAAGGATCTGGAAGGTGGAAGATGCCCTAATGCAGCTGCCCTTTTTGAATCCTGTCCACTGGGATCCCCCAGTTACAGGATTCTGCATGGGAGCATGGTGTTGCCCAGTCTGTGACTGTAGTAGACAGGAGTGTGTTTGCTTGAATGTATAGAATGAAATTTGCAGCTTCAAGGAGAGGATTTGTTGTTTCTCTGCTCCCTTTGTTTGAGCAGGACAACTGAAGTGACCCATAAACAATTGTCTGCATCCTGCAAGTGGCTTCTACACCAGCTTTCCTGCTAATGGCTGCACAAGGATTGGTTTTTATCTGTAAGGATGCCAAAGCGCTTGAATGAACGTGGTTTACAGGTTTTTAAAGGGGTTGACAGATGTCAGCAGGGGCTTCAGATTACTGACTCTTTGTACAGCCCTTCAGATACCAGGCGTGATTCTCACTCCCTGTCCATTTCTACACTACAGCCTGAAGACGTGATCTGTCACAAGCAACGTCAGCGACATCCCCCAAAACCCCCAAACAAACAAAAAATCTGAAATTGATTCTCTGGAAAATAGCACAAAGTCAAACATTAATGCTGGGGTGTGCATGGCAAAGGTTGCATTTTAAATGGGGACATGTATAAAGCTGTATGCTCAATATACTAAGTGAAACTGGTGGGGGTGAGGGTAGAACAAAGTCCACAAAAGCCCTGCCTATGGAAGCTCAAGGGCATCACTGTCTCTTACGTGGTGGACACAGGGAAGTGATTTCCCCTAGTCTGTCGTAGAATGTTAATGTTGTGGTACAGGCTCATGATCTATTTAAAGGCATTTCTGCAGCAGCCTCCAAGATCTTTACCCCAGCATCTCTCATTAGCTGTCAGTCTGGTGGAATTTCCTGGCTTTTGAAGTGGATTTTCCTGCTTGTGGTTAAAGAAAATGGCAGTAAGGACCTGGGAGAGAGTGTGAGCCAGACTCCCTGCTGACCACAGAGCTTCCCTCGCCATTTGTCATAGAAATCCTTGAATAGCTTTCTAGCCAAGTCTCTGAGAAATAAAAACTTTCCAGCACTAGCATCTTTAGGTTGTGTATCTCAGACAAGTATTGGCAGCTGGGTCTGTGCATCCACCATTGATCTGATACCTGTCATCTTCTTTATCTTCTTGTCTGTTGAGAGGAACAATAATGTCCCTGGGAAGTGTGGGAGCACTGATGGGACATGGCATTAAGGAGTACTAGCTGTGCACAGGGACACCTCCAGGCCTCTCTGAGTGATTCCTGCTGCAGTTTCTCTGCTGGCAGCATCCTCAGTGGGCTGGAGATAAGTGCTTTCTGAAACAAAACCTAAACTGCAGATGTTGGCCAGCTGCATGCAGCTGGACCAAAGCTCTGCTCATCTTGACAAAGAAGCCAAAACCAAGTCCTTACAAAGGCAATGGCTGGAATGAAACTGAAATGATCCGTCCCCCTATGCAGCACCCCAGCTTCTAGCAGCAGGGGCAGACATGAGCAGTTCTTCTAGCTAAGTAACTGGGGCACAGTGAGAGGCATGTAAGACTCAAGTGTCCTCAAGGAGGAACTGCAAGATGATTAATGCTGCAATAGCTGCTTAATTACAAACACATGTTGGTGGCCAGATTATATCTAGGCTGAATTTAAGGTCTGAATATTTCCTATGAAATATGATCTGGATATCACTGGCATGACAATGAGGGGATATGTGTGTTGATAGCTCACTGGGGTAAAAAAAATGCCTAAGTGTAATGGTTTAGAAATGCAAAGTCTAAGATACCATGTATTGGTTTTAGTGCATTTGATGAGACATTTCTGAATGTTTTAAAACTAATCTAATTTTTTTCCTTCCCCCCCCCCCCCCGTGAAGGAGGCATTTGAAGAGAAATGGGAGGGGATACGCCTTTGTCTGGCTACCCAAGAGATAAAATCTGCAAACATAACTATGTCTTGTGAGAGCCTCTGTACTCTCAAAGAGTTCTGTTGAGTTACTTGCTTTTGTGATCTTTTGCAGGGTGAGGCCCTGAGGCTGTTGGTATGATTATCCAGTAATGCTACTGGATTAATATGTCTGCATAGTTTGTATATTGTAATCATGACTTAAACATAGCTCCTTGCCAGGCAGGGTGAGGCAGCAGGTGGGAGGCTTGCGGTGCAGCCGAGGGGGGTGACCAGGGAGATATGTCCTGCTCTGTGGCATTTTCTGGAGCTTTCACCAAACACCAAAGCCCATGTCAGGGCTGCTCTGCAAGCACAAAAGTTAGTTCCACTTAAATGGGAGCTAAGAGTGGCAGGCTGCAGCAGCTCTTGGGGTGGCTCAGACAGGAAGCATCTTCTGGCAGGTGTTGATAGCACCATGAAGCATTCTTTGCAGTTGCTTTGTTCAAGAATTGGTAATGAGTTTGTGGTGGTCTGAAAGGTCTCCAAGGTCTGAAAGGCTAGACATAGCCTAGTGCAGCACGGCTGGAGCACTGCAGTACCACAGGGCAGGGATGGGGGTGGGCGTTGCAGTGGGGAATTCTGCAGCAGGGCAGCAGTCTGCATGCAGTGTTGGTCTGTCCATGGGTTAATTTGGTTAATACCATGTGTTTAGAAGTTGTGCAGCTACTGAGGTTAGCAGGGGGTTTCCTGTGACTGTTTTGGGATGTTTGGTGGTGCCTGGTGCTTTTGTGTGGGAAGTGAAGGTGAAGAACTTTGTTCCATGCTGGTGTGTAGCCAGCATTATCATTGTGTCACATTGCAGTGTATCTCTCCACAGGTTCCTTCAGGTAGGGCACTGGCCTGTCACTGGTTACATACATGTCCTTCAGGGTAGTACAGTGTATTACTGCAGTGCTGTGTAAATCACTGTTTGTAATACTGTACTGTGTGCAAAGAGGTAACCTTGATGAGTTATTTCTGATTATGATTTGGGTGATGTCAGTCGTTCAGCTTCATCTGCTCTGACTTAACTTTCAAAGCAACTGTAATCTTGTCTCTTTACTTTTCATGGTGCACAGATTTAACCACTTGTCAAGGAAATAAAGATTTGTTGAAAGGTTAGAGTTATATCTTCAAAACTGGCATAAACAAAATCTAATTTTATACTTAATGCAGTAATTCTAGTGGAGAGTGTCTGTGAGGGCATAACTAAAATAATTTTTAACATTAAAATCTTTAGAAAGAAAACTTTACTCAGTTTATTGATCTAATTGCAGTCACATTAACTGCTTCCTCGCTTTGACTGTGTGTGCAAATCTTGGACAAAGTGTAGGGTGGATTTAATTTTTTTTCCATTTGATGTGATATCAGTCTGTTCAAGTTGCAGTATAAATGGATGGGATTTCTTTTGAGCCAGCCCCTGGCCAGAAAACCAGTGAGCATGACTTAAAGCTGCCAAGAGAAAGAAGGAGAAGGTGTTAACTCGTCCAGCGTTTAAATGGGCCTTTTCCTGGCACAAAATAGCCTGGAAATTTGACATCAGCCACTCAGCACAGCAGAATAGGACAACGTCATTGTCCATTACAACTGGTACCAATTTGACTTTGAATTTAAATGTGTCAGCAAAAGAAGAGTAAGGACAGGCACCCTTCTCTTACTTGCTGCACCTGTCTCTGTATCTGTGGAGTTTGGACTTCACTGTCTTTGTTTCTTTGAATACAGTGCAGCAATTTTCCATGCCACTCTTTCTAGCCCTAGGGACATCACACATGTGAACTGGTTAAAGAAAATGGCGTTGCCTTAGTGCATTTTTCCATAGCAATAGGTAACGGGTAGTCTGTTATAGTTAATAGTACCTGGACAGTTGTGATTTTGTCATACACAGCTGCTCGGGCTGCCTGCCTGTTATGCCAGTGCTTGTTCTGGGGGTTTGTTTTTGGGGTATTTTTTTAATCCACTGTTCTCATCAGAAAATGGAAATCACAACATTTTCTGATCATTTTCCTTGCCCTCTCCTCAGCCTGCCAGTATGGCATTACACATGTTTTTAGTAAAAGAAAAATTTAAAACTGGAGGAGCAGAATTACATGAAAGACTGGAAGGAGAACTGCCACTGAAGTCACTTCTGGACTGACTGTGATCAGCCAGCATGAGTGGGATATACATCTCCCCTTTTTCTCCTCCAGCAGGAGGCCATAGGCTCAGCCTTTTGGACCCAACATGTTCTTTCTCTTTTCTGAGATTCAAATAACCAGAAATTACAAATCTTCCTTCATAAAGCTGCAGCCCCTTGAGCCCCTAATTTTATCAACCTTACTCAGAGCTTGTCTATCTCCATCAGCTTTCATAGATCATGCTTCAATTTTGTTTTCTAAAATACAAGTTTGAAGGAAGCCACTATTGTACATTGGAAATCCAGACAGCATCAAAAACCTAAGGCAGTTTTCTCTTATTTTATCTGTTGTCCCTTATTCATTGTTTCTTGTATTTCTATTCATATATTCCTGTTTCTAAAATCTTGCTCATTCCTGTTGCTATGGTAAAAGCCTGCCTGAAAAAGGAGAATTATAGCAGCAAGATACACTGACCTACAAAATAATCAGAACATAGTTGCTCCATAAAAAACGCTGCTTTCAAAGTAACTGCTAGAAAATCTTGAGTGGGAAAGGGAGATGGCCAAAGTATAGGGACCATGTACATGGATCTGGATTTAGTAAAAACTCCAGCTTATGAAAAAAATTGCTGCTTCTGACCAGTGAATCTGTACAACTGGTTTCCCATAAACAGGAATTTTCCATGATTGCAATATCAACAGTAGTAGACACCCAAAAAAGTGGTCTTGAGTGTCTGTTTCTGTTGTTAACCTTCCAGCTCCGATGCTATTTTCTCCTCTGTGTACATGAGTGTCATTGATACAGTGTTGTATTACAGTGGCTGATCCTTGCTGGAGGCATGGTTTCTTTTCCAACAAACTGATCTGAAGTGAAGTGAAAACCAAACCATGAATTTTTTGGTTCACCTCCCAGACTGTAAAAATGGATGGTCTCATTAATGATTAACACAGCAGCTGGTAGCTCTTGGGAGATCTGGAAGAACATACTGCAGTGTCTCCCTCCTCCAGCAAATATATTGGCTTAACATTTTTCTGTGCTTGTTTCAGTATACATGCTTGAATCCCAGCAGAGTGGATCTCTGCCTTCATACCTGCTCTAAGATCAGTAAGGATGCATTAGATCCTAGATGCATCGGATAATTTTTTGCGATGTTATTACTACTTAGTGGTTTGCAGTTCCCTGTGATGCTAGCATGACTTTTAGAATGCTCTTCTATTTCACACTCTGCTGTGGGCATTGAAGATTTCCAGTATCTTTTTGCCCACAGTGTGGTTAGGTCATTACAAATCAAGTAAAATTTCACAACAATTTTGCATTTACATGGGCATCATTTCTGGATGTTTTGCTATTGATAAATCCTTGTTACAGCATTAAACTGTGTAAAAAATATACACATCTATTATTGTCACAAAGTGTTTACTCCTGTTTTTACTCCGCAGTACTGGAGTACACTGTGCCATGGCAGCTGACAAAAGTGTAATGAACTCTAAAGAACCAGAGGGATCTTTTTAGACTAAGTGTTCTCAGAATGTGTTTAACTGGTTAGCACTCAGGAAATAAAAGTGCTAAAAAAATACCAACCCAAAAAAAAAAAAAAAAATTCAAAACCCCAGAAATCTCTAAAATAAAAACCCTACCACTTAGTAATTTTGCGTATAGTAAAAAGTGGTAAGAAATCTGGAGGCTTTTCCCTATTGCTCTAGAAGAGATTGTGAGCATATATTGTCTTCTAAACGATCTGATTTTTTTTAATCCTAAAAAATATACTACTGTCTCTGGAACCTTGTGCAAATTTTCAAATAGTTGTCTCTAAATATAGGTACATGTTTTCCTCTATATTTGCTGTAAAACCTTCGTGAATGCATGTATAGTACACCGGTTTCCTCCCTGGCACAGATGGGGCAGATACGAAGCTTACCTGTGCACAGTTACAATGGATAATGCCTCCAGAATTTATCACAAGGTTGTTTCTGTGGTGTACATGATGGTACAAGCCAGCATAGAACACCTGACAGTCAGCAGACTCATCCTGGCCCAAAGGGTGCTTGTTTATCCAGCCATTCATCGGGGCAGCGCCACCTTCTTCAAGGAGATCACTCCAAGCTGAATGTTGTGCTAGTGCCAGAGGCCAGAAGGAGGATGGGAGAGGAAGGTGGAGGCTCACCTGAGCCCAGCAGAGTCCTGAGCCCCTGCCACAGCCGTCTGTGAGACAGACAGCAGGTGGGAGATGCTGGGCATTAAGTGTGTGGTGGCAGAAGTGAGATCTGCCGCTGCTGCATCCCACCATGGGAGCTGAAATCCAGATCCAGCTGGTGTAGCTGTGAGGCTGAAGTACACTGGAGTGTTTGTAATTTTGGTTTGTAACACTCAGTTCATTTGCTTTCACTGACCTGAGTGGATGTGTGTTTCTCTCATCAGAGATCCGAGCTCAACTCGTTGAGCAGCAGAAATGCCTGGAGCAGCAGACTGAAATGAGAGTGCAGCTTCTTCAGGATCTGCAGGATTTCTTCCGCAAGAAGTCAGAAATAGAGATGGAGTATTCCCGAAATCTGGAAAAACTAGCAGAGAGGTTCATGGCAAAAACAAGAAGTACAAAGGATCATCAGCAGTACAAGTAAGAGAAACTTGCTTGCCCATCACCCCCATGTTGTACCTGTTTCTGGTTCCAAGGCCTGTTTAAAATTTCCACCGCTGCTTAGCAGTGCAGCAGTTCTCATTGTGGTTAAAGGTAGGTGAGTGCCTAAATACTGTTGTTGATGTGGCTCTCTGCAGTTACTCAGGTCAGGTTCTGACAAGTAGTTTCAGTTTATTAAAAGGTAAGTTGCACAAATATTATCCTTAACCTACCATATGGATTTTAAACCACCCAAAATACTGCCAGTATCTAGAGGAGATGCAGAGCCACAAAAGGGCTTGGAAGCTGTGTGCTGATCTCTAGTGGAGTTGATAGGATTTTAAAGTATCTGCATGAAGGTCAGTCAACATTCCAACAACAACAAAAAAGACATTAATAAAAAAACTTTCTGATTTGTTGTTGCATGTGAACTTTGCTGTGTCTTCACCCCTCTGATTCCTGGAAATAAAGATGATGTGAACGTTATGCATTGTTTACAATTTAATGTATCCCTTTAATAGCATAGTATCTTTTGTGCAAAACAAGTGGGCAGGTAGTATCTGGCATACTGCGTACAGTATGTTTTCTGAAGTGTTTCAAGTGCATCACTTGCTGACATAGTCTCATGTGGTTATTTTCCTGACTTGAGCTGATTAATGAATGCATGTGTCTGGCCTTGTTATGCTTAAGGATTTAGAACAGTATTTTGTATTTGTAAAACTGAAAAATAATTTTCCCACTGTTCACTCAGTGCTGTGCTAGAGATACACAGATAGAACTGTTGTTTCGGGACAAGTCTTTTCCAAATACATCTGGCAAAGGAAAGGTTAATGAAATACAGCTTGCATTGTTCAAAGAGCATTAATATATATTTATTAAAATTTGTTTTAGTGACTCACTGATTCTCTGAAATAACCAACTTGTGCATATGTCACCACTTCAGAGAGAGCCCTGGCTTTTATTCTGCTTGTGGCAAAATCTTCTTTCCCTGTGCATACAAACATCTTTCCTTGTTCTTAAACATGTTAAATCCAGACTGGCAGTTATGCACGGGGGTTATGACTTGAGTTCTGCCTTTGGCTTTGTTCTTGCAGTTCTCTGCTTTGAGAAGAGGTTACAGCAAAAGTCACTTTAGTTGTTGGTCCCCTGAGCTGCTCCCACCATTGCCCCCAGAACAATCAGGAAGGTCTGTGGAATCAGCTTTGGGACATGCAGAAGCAGTGAGGACCAAGTAATATCAGCATGGACTTTCAGGAGTGCTCATGTTGTCTGACCTGGCTGATAAAACCCCTTGCTGTGAAGTAACACTGTTACGATGTCCATCTGAAACAAATGGAAGCTTTCTTAACTCCTGATTCATAGCAAAGCAAAACACTGATGAAGAAAAGACTTTTGTCTGTTAATCATTCATTGTTGCTTTGATTCTGAGGGTGAGAGCTAGAAGTAGACAATTAGATGGGAATTAAAGGCCGTATTTCTAACAATGAGAATAGCTAATTATCAGAAGAGTTTGCCAAGAGTTGGAGGAGTTTCTCCCTCAATTCATCACCACTTCTGCCTGTTTTATCTTCATGTGCTTTATCCTTTTAACTTAAGGAGAATCCCTGTAAAAGAGAAAGAAAAAAAAGAGCAGCAAGTTTTTAGAGCAGTTAGTTGAAAGGCAAACTTGATACAAAAATGTCAATAAAAACATAAGACAAGTTTTATAAACAAGTTTTTGTCATCTGTGAAACAGTTGCTGAACTATATGTATTTTCATTTTGCCTTGTGTAGAAGAAATGAGAAGTCATCTTTGATTTCACTTTTTGCTATATTAAAGGTGGGAGTGGGCCTACATTGCAAAAAGTCTGTCATGGGAATTCAGAATTGGATCACTGGAAAAAGTCCAGTCCTGCTGTTTGTCTTGTAATTGACACATCTAGGACTAGCAGTAGCAGTATATTTATGACTGCTGTGAATTTATGAGCACTGCTCACAGAATATGGATGCTTGAGACATTTTCTTCTACTTCATCAGTTAGACAAATCCAATGCAGTGAAACTGCTACTCCTGCAATTTTGCTCATGAAGGATTTGGGTTGTGCTTCCAGTGCTCATTTATTTCTAATGTCAAAAATTAATTACTGTCACTCTTCCAGGAGTGGCCTTTGTTGATTTGGAATATTTACGTGTACTCCATTTCTGAGCTTTGTGGCAAGATATTTTTATACTTCGAGGTGGCTTGCAGAGTATTTCCATGCCTCATGAAACTTGAATGTGTCTTAAAAGCCATCTGAGGCTTGCCTAACCTGGGTCATTCCAAGAATGGGTAGACTGACTGTTCAGAAGCAGCTATTTTTATGTAACAAGTTATGACTGTAAATGTCAGTGAGGTGTTTCAGTTAATAACATAACTTTTTCATTTCTATACATTATACATGTGTGTATCTCCTTCCTTAGGAAAGACCAGAACCTCTTGTCGCCAGTGAATTGCTGGTACTTACTCCTAAACCAAGTGAGAAGAGAAAGCAAAGACCATGCAACATTGAGTGATATCTACCTGAACAACGTGATCATGCGATTCATGCAGATAAGTGAAGACTCCACCAGAATGTTCAAGAAGGTAATGCCTCTCCTGCAGTCCTCCATCCAGGCTTGTAAGATGCATGAGGGAAGCAAGTGTCCTAATAGATAGCATTTGAGGAGAAGATTCAGCACACACAGCATAAAATCTGTTTTAGCATACATATAAATTCTTCATGACTTTTCTCTTGAAGCAAATACTTAGTGCTGAAATGCTTGGGACCCTGCTGTATATGCTGGTAACCTGAAGAGCTGACTCACAAATATCCAAAAAAAAGCAGGGGGAAAAGCCTGTCCTTCTCTAAAAAGCACACTTGTCCGCCCATGCAGAAAGGAAACAGTTTTCATTTAGGACTCTTGAAATAGTAAAGCTGTATTAATGAATTATTTGTAAAAAAGAATTTCATTGTGAATGAAACAGATTGAAGACAAAGCAAGAGTTTACTTTGTAGTTCCTTGACATAAAGTTGGTAGCTTATGCTGCAGTTCTCCTAAAAGTGTTTCCTTTCTAATATTAAATATGAACATATGCTTCTGGTAACATAAGTGTTTCTATTACATCCTGTAAGTGTTGTCTCTGTACATGCTTGTCCTAGTCCATGACTGTTACGTTTTTCTTAACGCATGCAATGTGTAAATCCATCATGTGCTAAGCAAGGACTCTAGGCAACCTTCGCTCAAGACCTACATAATGTGTTTGCAGTCATTGTTAAAATGTTCCAAAAGGCAAATAGATTATAAATGCATATTTGTTAGTCACAGTGAGATGCTGGTAGACAATCAGCATACAAAAGAGCTCAAGAAGAGTAAAGGTTAAAAGATGTAAACTATGTGACGAAATGTTAGCAAGGGTACCTGAGGTAGTGTTTTCAAAATAGGGAACTGGTTTGACATATACCCCACCATAATTCTAGATAGCACTGGGGTGGGGAGAAGAATCATTTAGGGAGCACACAGGTTGTACTTGAAGGAAATAAAAGTAAAAACTTAAATCAAACTTCCTGGTATGCATTAAAACCTGTAATAGAGACAGAGTTGAAGTTTATAGTTTCTCAATCAGTAATGGCTTGTTCATATAATAGGTCTGATATGTAAAACTAATTCACTAAGCACTTAATTTAGTAATATGGAAGATTTATGAAGTTGAACCAATAATGAGAAAAGTGATTTGAACAGGCTGCAGTACTGTCTATGTGGGGATATCTCAGAGTTGCAAACCAGTAAGAAATTTCTTTTGGTAGTGAATCTGGAATAGCTTTCCAGTTGTTTATGTCTTATCTCAGAGGTATCTTCTTCACTAGGTGTGCGTTATTAGACAAGCCTGTTTGCTTTCAGCATGGTTCAGTTCTGTGGCACTAGAAATTTTGCTTTTCCTTCCCTTCTGTCCAGATGGACTGTACAATGATATATAGTTAAGAGTTTTCCGTGAAGTGTGTGTCCCTTTATATTCACTCATAATTTATTAATGGAGATTGCTGCAACTTCTCTCTTGAAAGGAGGAAAATACATGGATATTTTCAGTGTATTAACAGGAGGTGTATTGTCCCATCTGTCCTCCATTGTCTCTGTCCTCCATCTTGTGCCCATGCAGGTGCAACATTTGAGATTTTCTCTTTCTAGCATAGCTTCTTGAAGAAGAGCAAGCAGCTTCTCTTGCTTTTTTATTCCTAACTTGGATTTTCTAAAGGGGAAAGAAAAGAAACTTGAGGTAGTCCTGCCGTGCATGACCTGAAGCTCACATTAGTAGAACCCAGATACTCAGCAGCCCTTTCCTACCTTTCATCAGGGTTTGCCATCTGACACTCAGCCTGAGAGTGTTATGTCAGACAGCTGTTAGCTGAGGTGGAGCATGGGCAGAGTGAGCTTTGCAAAGGCTATGTGCAGGGATCTGAGCCAGTCCCATAATGTGAGGGGAAGGGTGGCAGGAGGACATGCAGCATCTCAGCATGGTCTAAGTGAACTTCATGGGCATGTGGACTGAATGTGTTCTGTTCACCAGTATCAAGTCTGAGCACACATTTTTAAGACAGTCTGTCAGGCTCAGTACTTGTTGCAGAAGGTTTCCACTGAGCCCCAGTGTGCACAGTTCTTGCTGTGGTGCTTACTGCAGAGTACTGGTGATTTATTTGCTGTTAGTTCCCAGTTGCAGAACTGATGATGAAGCTCTTCCAGCCCAAACCCTTCCATGATCCTGTGGTAATTTGTGTCAGATGTGAATGAGCAGTCTAACTTAAGGTACTCACAGAACTGCATAATGGATGTTTACTGGGCCACAAAAAGATCTGATTCAAAACACATGTCCTGTGGTACAGTTCTCTTTGCAGGAAAGAGATCACAGGGGCAAAGAGAAGGTGCACTTAGAGTGAGAAAGGTGACAGCAAACAGCATCCTCCATCAAAATAGTATTCTCTCTCTAAAGAAAATTACATTGATTTTGTTGGAGATTTTTGAACATCAGATAGAGTATTTAAGCATTTTTTGTCAATTTCTGTGATTCTGCAGATTACTTTCAAAAAACCTGTATTTAGAATAAAATATTGTCAGAGAAAATATAATCAGTCTCAATAGGTGTCATATCCCTGTGAAAGCATATGGAATTTGTTCACTGTTCATAGATTTTGAATTAAAGTAGAGACAAACCATCTCCTGCAGATACTTCTACATTGGAATCTGATCATACTGTTCTGTGAAATATGTACTCTCTCTCACTCTTATAAGTAATAAATATAAATATCAAGAAAAGCAGTAATGTGAAGTTTTTAAAAGTTGACTAACAAATGCATACTTAGTGTCTTACTGCAATCCATGGCAAGAGCAGGAAATACCTGTACTCTGTTGGCTCTCACAGCATTACACACAAGAGCATTTAATTTCTAAAATTCTGTGATTCTGTAACTTACAAATACCAGTTAGTCAAGCTTCTCTATATTCAATGATTAGATCTTTTAGTTATATATCTTACAGCTTATTAATCTAATGGTATTATGCATCACTACTTTCTGCCTTGTTTTAATTCTCCATCAGTCTTGCGGCAGCAAGGTGCTTTACTCCATTTCCAAGTCTGGAGAGTAAGTACATACACCAAGTCCCTGATCAGAACAGATCTTCATTGTGCTGCTCTGAAACCCCAGTCTTGCTGCCACAGAAAGGAAAAATGTCTCAGAGTGGATTGCCTCATTGCCCACAAGCAAGATAAGGGGAGACAACAGCAAACTCGTAATCACTCTAAACTTCTTGACTCTTTCTACTCCCTCTTTTTTTCTCCCCCTTTCTTCTCCCAAGAGGGTGGGACTTCCCTTTCTGCTTCTCAATGGTAGACATTATTGACTTTTTCCATCTTGCTGGTGGGCATGTTGGTTCTCTAATGAATTTTCTGTGACGTGAGCCCAACATTTTCTAGAGGAGTACAGTTTGAATTCATATCTTAAGATTGACTCCAGCTTGAATTGTAGTAAAGAAAAGGTCAAATAATTTCCTCATTTCCCAGCCATGCTTACCACTAGAGTATTATTTTTTTCCCTCTCCTATGTGGGATGTAGCATAAGCTGTAAGTTTGTAGCAACCCTTTTTACTACTCCTTCTGTAAAAGGTGTGTGCAATAGCCAATGATGATCTGGTAAAATGTAGTGGTAAGGGTGTCTGTGCTCCTTAGTCTTTGTACCTTGTCCTTGTCTCGCTCTCTGTTCTTCATCATTCTGGTTTTTCCTTTTGTGTGCATCCAGACATTTGGATTTTTCTGGGGAAATGATTCCTACTGGGTATACCCTACATGGTCTGATGGGACAGGATGTGGTATATTCAGGTACCTGATTGTACATGGCTTTGCTGTCTGGTCTGGCCTCCTTACCATGTAGATATTCATTGATTTTGTTCTCCCAGGAGCTATTTGTCATTCTTTTTTTCCAGGGGTCAGGAACTGGCATCTGTTTAAATGTACTAAATCCAGGACAAAGATAGGATCTAGTACAGAGATTTTGTAGTATTTATTGGAAGACATTATGTCAGGCCTCATACTTTCAGCTAGGCACCTAATCTCTTCTTTGTAGTTCCTGGCATATGAAAGCAGTAAGATTGCTGTTGATGCCTGGCCTTCGTGCTGCACATAAAATTACAAAAATAAAGTAGCAGAGTTCAAACCTTGCATGCTTTCACGTTTCTTCAGGCAGATGGGGTAGCTGCCCTCCTGGGGACAATTAAAGAATAAAGTAATAAGGAGAAATGTCAAGCAGAAGGGAAAAGTATTATGCAGAATATTTCATGCAGTGATTCTGGTTACCACAGCAGTAATAATCAACTGTATAAACACATACCCACAAAATCCTTAAGCAGATTTGTATAATTTATAAACATGTATTTTCCTTGGACAGAAATCTACATAAGCCAAGATGAACACATCATCCAATGTTTACAGTAAAAGATGCTGGAGAAACCAAGCACAATAAATATTTTAGTTCCATAATCTGGCTATTAACAAGGAATATTGACTACCTACTGAATCTATTTGATTTTATACAGATTGTGGCACATAGATTTTTTGCATCATTTCCTTAAACATTTAAAAGTTTAAAATTATAGCAAAGCTGTTTGTTGCTATAGACTGTCAAGTCTGGGACAAAATTTTGCTGAGTTGGTTATGTTAGGGTCACTGCAGCTCATGAAACCTCCTTAAAAGAAGGGTTTGCTCTTCACTTCCCACAGGGACTCATTTAAACACAATAGTCACAGAATATTTTCCTTAAATTATGTAACTGAGTAGCATTTTGTATGCTAAATACAGGCACTAAAGAGTTCCAGGAAGAACTGGACTGACTCTTAAATTTCAGTTAAAATAAACAAGAGTAAAGCTGGAGTGCCAAATTAGCTCTAACTGAAAGGGATGGAAAAATTTTAACAGACTTCAATGAAAATATATTAATGTGGAATAAAATTTTAAGTTTCTCAGACTTTAATCCAGAAATACAAATCTTGATAACATTAAGGACCACTGATGTGTTGAAAACTGAGCACATACTGAAAGGACGGTTTAGGTACATTTACTTGTCTGTTGCACGGGTATGATCTATCCTGCTGTCAGATGAAAAAAATACACTACTGTCTCTTAATGCCTTGAACCAGATTAGTAACATGTATAATATTTTTAGCAGGAATTTGCATATGCTGTAACATCTTTATTATATTCTTTGTTCTCTTGGTTGGTAGGTACTAGTGCATTTCTCAGGGACACAGTGAATAAATAAGCACCTAATAAACAGTGATTGTTTGTCAGATTTTAATAGCCTGATTAGAGCTATCAACTCAGCTCCAGGAAAATGTATGCTGCATCTTACATTCTGTTGTCTGGGCACCCTGAGGATGGGCTCCTAGAGGAGCACACCATTCACACATGCTGAACTCTACTGTAGGGAATAGGTAGCATAAATAAGAAAGAGGAAAGCAATTAACCACTGAAAAATAAATGCACTTCTTAACTAGTGCTCTAACGTGCCATATATTACACACCAAAAGCTGTATTGCTTGCCACTCACGTCAGTATTTCTTGATCTTACATGCTAATGTAAAATATATCAGTTCTTGAAAAAGGAATCCCTTTTATACTGCTAAGTTTACCCAAATATGTGCTTGATTTTTTTGGATAATTCCTACAAAATCTTTCATCAGAAAGATGCATCAATTGAAATGTTATCCATCACTACAGGCACCCTCTGTGAGTTGGAGTCCACAGATGAAGTGGTGGAGAATAACTCCTTTGTGATTGTGTGGCATTGCTAGGTTGTCACTTCCCAATTTTTGCTCTTTTTGCTGATCACCTGCCTCCTCCTCTTTTTGCTTTCAATTTTAAAGCTTATTGTCCTTTTACAAAAGCATCTTCCTCTTTCTCTTCCATTTGCTTTCAAAGTTACCATTGATCACTGTGTTGCCCTGGAAAAGATCATGTTTGCATGTTAGCCAGTAAATCCTGAGGGCTGGACTGCTTGTGTTTCAGTGCTGGACAGAGCTCAAAAGGAGCAAAGAGAAGAAATGGCTCCTACTAAATAGTGATCATTCACCAAATCCTCAGCTCATCTGGTGTCTATTTGCATTAAGATGGGACTGCATTAAGAGCAGAAAAGAAGGGTGCATACTTCAATGTGCCTTGCTTGCAGCAAAATCTCAAAGGTTAAAGAGAAAATTGGTTTGGGGTTTTCTGTCTCACCTTCTCAAACAAACTTATGCACTACCAGGTTAAAGCATCCTGCCTTAGGATTGCTGTTGCTGTATTAAGGGATTGACTTCTCAGCAGCCTTGAGATGGCTGTGAGCAACAGTTGAAAGGGATAAATTGCTTGAATCTGGAGTTCATCTAGAGTTTCCTCCCACATGTATATGCTTTCATCTTAATGTCAAACATCTTATTTGTAGGTTTTGCCCTTCTTTCTGCTAAAGTAATTTAAAAAGCCACTCATATTCAGCACTATAGAAGCAGCTATCCAAGAATAAACAGGTGGCCTCCGCTTGGAGCTTTAAGGAGGTTTGTAAGCTGTGTTAGAGCTGCACTGCTGACTTTTAAAGGCAGGGTGCCAGTGTAAAGCAATGAAAAGCAATTCAGAATTTTTGCTAAAGATTTTACGGCATTTCCCTACAGCAGCTTGCAAATCTGCAGTCCTTTTCCAAATCTTCATAAGCACTTTGTACTGTTACATATAGGAAATTTTGTCCTTCTTATTAGATGAAAATAATCTGATATTTGCAAAGAAATTGAAGTAGTAAGCCTTGTGTTCTAGATACTTCAGAACTTATGCATACCTTGTGAAAATACCAGACTTTGAAAAGTATAAGCAATAAGGAAAGTTTCATAGTAATTCTGTGTACCTCAGCTTCAGAGCAGCTGTCTTACTGTGCCTTAGCTACTACAGCTAATGCTCTTAGGAATACAAGAATTTTACTGAAGTGTTTTCTAAATTCTATTTCTGGCTTCTTGTCAGTGAAAAATCATCTTGAATATAAGGATCAGAGTGAATATTGATAAGTGATATGACGGGTGCCTTAAAATACTGCCCAGAGTTAAAGTAGGATAGTAGGAGAAGGAGGAAAAAAACCCCAAATTTTCTGTTCAAGTTACTGTATGTATCTGTTTCATCCTTCTGGAAGACACAGTGGGTGGGATGTGTGGTGTGGTTTCTCCTCATACGTGGACATTGTGCTGGAAATTCTCATTCAGAAACCATTATTCCTGCAGGTGTTCTAGTGATGGCCAAATATGTGTTAGCAGCTTTGGAGATGTGTCCCTGAGGATTTTCCTTTGGCTTCTGTACAAATACAAAGTACTTCTCATAGCTAAAGGCCATTATCTATCATGGAGATGGAGTTTTTAGAAGCCAGACTAATGATCAATTTATTCACAGAAAAAAAAATCTGACATTTCCAGCATGGATGTTAGAATGCTGAGCATCACAGAAGAAATGTAGCCAGGCTGTTTGCCAAGTCCTGTAGCTCTATTCTGTAGCTGTTTTCCAAAGGCTGTGATATGAATGCCTTCAACTCTTGCACAGTTGCCACCATTTTCATCAGTTTGAAATGCTGTGGAAAACTAACAAAGGAATATATTTCAATGAGACTCCAATTAAATACTCTTGTTTTGACATATTTGCTTTGATAAAAACTACTGCTAAGCGTTTCTTTTTTTCTGGGTCAGAGTGAAAGTAAAGTCACAGTCCAGAAAAGCTAAACAAAGTTGGTTTAGCAGCCCACGCTGTGGAATACTATGCAGTTGGGTATCTGTTTCAAAGAGGAGCCACAATTACTTCTTGCATAAATATTTAGATAGTTGCATGTGCTGAGAAACAAAGACTATGCTAGATGTAAAATTCAGCAGGATGTCCCTCTAGAATATCACATTCTGCATGGTTTAGTTTTTGTGTATATCCTAGCAGTTATAAAATAGTACACAGTTTGTTCTATTAAAAACAATAATCTTGAACTTTACGCTTTCTGTTGGCACCTAATTTCCTGATGCTTTATGGGAAAAATATCTCAAATTACTTCTGGGTTTCCTTGTAGAAGTCCTCTGTCCAGATATTGTCTGTCTGCCTCTGCATCCCTGAATCACTGTTTTTAGTGCACTGTAATTCAGAATGGTTTTTATGAGCAACATTGCATTCACTGTCTAGGATGAACAATGAGTATAAATATCGAGAAACAAATGTATGCTGCAGCTTTTACATGCCCTTTCCTAATGATTTTTTTTTTAATTACAGAGTAAAGAGATTTCATTTCAGCTTCACGAAGACTTAATGAAAGTACTTAACGAGCTTTACACAGTAAGTATAGTTACTTACTTAGCTTATCTTATACAAATTCCATATCAGACTACTTCTGTAAGCTTTAAGTGGACTTTCATCAACTAAGTTACCCCCAGTGGAGATACTTATTTTTGTCTTTTACACAAGCCTAAGCTATATTTTTGAAAAGAGTATTCACTTGTTTAAAATACATATGCTAGTGCTTTCAGGGTTACTCTTTGCTTTCAACAGTTTTTTCCCCCCGACTCTGCTAAGCCAGTTTATGATGAGTTTTGTTGTTTATTAAGGAGACATTTCTACTCAGAGCTTACCAGAGCAAAGCTTCTTTCTTTTCTGCCTTGTTTTTGTCCATGCTGCCATCTGCTTGGTTACCTGAGGACTACACTCAGTAAAAAATCATAGGTGTTTGCAGGACCAGTGCTGTGCTGTCTAAATGTTACTTATGTGCCCTCCCCCATCCCTGACTGGGATAAGTAAATAATGAAAAGAAAAACAGAGGGTTTTGTAGGCTTTCCAAACCATTTAGAGAGGTCAAGAAAAAAACACTGTGAACATTCTGGTAAGCTCCTACTAATGCATAGGAAAATCTGAGAGAACTTAGGTCTGAACCCATTTTCTTGTTTGAAACTCATTCACACAACTTGTTACTGCAAAATGATGTCTACCTGATGACTATTTCCCCAGCTATTTTCTGAGGTGGTATGTTGTGAGAAAGAAAAAAAGCAAGAATTACTCTTTTTTTAGAACACATCTGTAGAATTAAGAGGAACTGATGATATGCACCTCTTATAAAAGCCTGTTGATTCTTACTCATTGAGGAAGTTGTACATTTAAATTCTCTTTTTTTGTTTGGAAGAAGTGAAACATATATGCTCCAGTACCCTGCATAGCAATCTCTAGACTGCTGTGTTCCCCATTCTCAAGATTTGGAGGACCATAAAAAACCCTTACAATATTGATATCAAGAAACATTTGTGACCTTATGGAAGTTTAGGAAGCTATCAGTGACCACATCTCCACTGGCAGAACTCAAACATTACTTTTGTGCATCTCGATGATTTTTCTTTTGACCTAGGGAAAATTGTACAACCATCAGTGGACGGGTTGAAGAACATTTGAACTCAAGAACAACTTAGGTGGCAAAAAGGAGATCCAAAGAAAATTAGTCTTGTCTTACTGCCCTGAGTTCTTTTGAATTGTTATGGACACATATAACCAAAGCCGTCCTAAACCACCACTTATTTTTTTCCTTTGGGATTTTCTTTGGGGCTTTTTTTGTCTGAAACCACCACTGATTTTGTAGGGTGCAATACTGGAAAACCTTCTTGGCTGAGGCGTGTAGTCAGTGAAGTGTTCTGGGATCAGCTTCTGCAAAGTAGCGATAGCCGCAGACAATGCACACAGCTGCAGGGGATCAGTGACTGCAGGAGCCATGGCACAAGTGGGACTTCAGTGCTGAGTAAGCCCTGAAGATACAGTCTTGTTTCAATTAAACAGTTGCATAACTCCAGTGTCTGGCAAGGCTTGGGATTAGTGCCTATGCTCCCAGGGTTGGGAAACAGTGAAGCGTGTGCTGAAACACTTTCCTGAAGTACCAGTGAAAATCTGCAGGACTGGACTTTGGTATTTTCACTCTTTTTCTTCACATAAGTGCTATATCTTCACACTGATGGTTACAGATGTAATCAGGTATTAACTTCCGTATTATGGCCTCCAGTGCATGTTAATTTCTTTCTCAGAATTTAAGATTTATTTTGTAAATGGGAATTTTTTTCATGTTATAAAAATTCTGAATTTGTCCACAATTTGAGTCAGGCTACTGCTGTGAGATGGTCTCTTTGGATGGAATTTACTTCACCTGATTTGCAGACATCTGCATTGTAGATACAAATATCTTAGCATGCCATCTGGGTTCCAGGTAAAGTCCCTGGAAATCTAATATGGGGAGGTGAGACCCCTTTAATCAGATGCAAGAATCTGCTTGAGATTAAGTGATCTGTACTGTTAACTTCATTGTCCAGCTTTTCATTGATTGCAAAGGGCTTGGTCAGCTATACATGTCCACATTTAGCTAAATAAAGCCCACACATAATAAAGTGATAATATGGTGCAGAGTAGCATCTGTTTCACTGCTTGCATGTTTAGAATGGTCATCACCATGTCTGTGTATTATATCTGCTCATGTACATAAAGATAGAACAGTATCTGGACAGTTGGGAACCTCATGCACAGGTTTTTAATTCTGTGTGACATTTACTGTGTGCAGAATAAGATCATAGTGCCCTTATCAAAACAAGTATCAACAATTTTAATCTCCAGCAGCTACATTTCTCAGTCACTTACAAAAATGAGACGTCATCTTCTTGTTTGCCCCATGATTTATAGAGGGGAAAAAATAAAAGAAAAAGAATTCAGTCTTAGTACTGTGAGATAAATCTTTGTGTCCAAAAAAAAGCAAATTAATTTCAAATCTGTGAGCAATATACTAATATTGAAGTCTGTCTCTACTACTTAGTTCTGTTTTTTTGAAAGGAAAGATGCCTTCATGAAGTGTAACTTAAAATGTGAAATCATACTGGAATTTAAATACCTGTAAAGCCTTTGGGTGAGGGGCAAGTATCAGAGCTTTTAATATGTATGAAGAAGGTTTAATAATCTGGTTATTTCTTATCATCATTCCTTATCTTACAAGAAAGGTCTGTAAATTAAAGCCTTTGGCTTGTGCCATCCTCATTAAAACTATTCATCGTGTACAGGATTGTTGAAAAAATAAGAATAGAAGCAGGTGAACCACAACTTCAGATGTTCTTAGAACTGTGAACAAAGCAGGCTTATTTTGCTGGAATAATCAGAATTTTTTGTAAGGGAAGCCATAGTTTTTAATTTTCCATCTCTTTTATGTAAAGATTTTTAAATGTTACATTACATATGTTTTCTACATGTTTTATGACTAATAAAAATGCATTTTAAAACTCTATATTTTCAATTCTATGCACAGATTTTAAAATTATGACTGAAAACATCATGCTAAAAACGATTGAATAGCTAAGCTTCATTCTGTATCTTTGCAAGCTCAGTAAATTGTGACTGGCAAGTACTTACAACTATGCCTGGTTTCTCTGTGGCTGTGCCAGCCAGTTGGTATTTTCAGGTCTGCACCATCCCAGCAGCTGCACTCCTCTCCTTACTACACTTTCAACCAGTGCAGGCTAGTAATCAGTCCTGTGCTTTACGTAAGAATATAACCTATAGAAACTACAATGAGGTGTATCTTTTGAGTGGGGGGGGGGGATGGGGAAAGGGGAGCTCAGTTAGTTGTGTAGGGTCACAGGAGTTTTTCCTGGCATTTACAGGAAGAAAAGTTGGTCACACGGAAATCTGTATGATGTTTGGGTTGTTGTTTTTGGTGAACTGCCTGATTTAGAAATCTTCTTACGTGTTGATTTAAAGAGACGACTGATTATTGACTTTGCAATAGATCATCTTTGCAACAGAGAAAACTCCTCAGTCAAACTCTTCTTCCACTCTCTGGGAAGCTAAAATACCTTGCCTTGTCAGATCAAGTACTGTATATATTGTATATAACAATAGTACCTGTGTGATGGGGAATGATAGGGAACAGAAGGTAGGCAGACTCTTTTCTTGTATTGGAGAGAGGTCTGCACTGAACTTATTTAGGGGTCATGACATACTCATAAATGTCCTCTAAAGAAGTCAGGGAGGTCACAAGTGTGTTAAAAATACAGAGCTGTTCCCATAATAAGACTGAGGGCAAATGGTGGAGAAAAGTGATGCACATCATAGAAGTATATCTTCATGACTCCCACGTGGCTTTTCAAATTAATCCTACTGGCATCACACATTTCACAAGCAATGCAAATGTAAAGCTCTCAGAAAAATGAAAAACTAGGGGCAGTCCAAAGCAACTTGGATGTTAAAAAAGAAGGGTTTCTGTGCCACTTGCATCTTCCATTGATTTATCTTACTCTTTAAAAATCTTGGCTGTTTAATTTCTCAAGGTGGTTGCTGCCAGATTTTCTTTTTTTCTTTGCTGAAATAACACAGAATCTGAATTCTCTTTTAAAAGTTCAGCTTACTGTAGCATGTCAGAGATCTGAGAAGGTGAAATTAGTAATCCTGTATTGATAAGAATATCAAAAAGTGACAATTCCTAAAACCACATCAGAGTTCGGCTTGAAAGTGAGTGAACAGGATGCTGACAACAGCTCATACTGAGCCTGCTTTACTGCTAGAGGCCACTGGTGTGGTAAAACTGGCATAAGATTTTACTTATTTCTTGTGCAGAGCACTAACTAACACAATTTAATAAAACCCTTATGACTCCACCTTCTGATAAGAACTCACAGCTTAGCAGCAACAATTCTATAACAATTCAAACATGATAATTACACCAGGGATGAGCTACTGTTCTAGGAAATTCCTATTTCCTGAGAAACACTATGAAAAAGTTCTTAATTATGCACTTTTATTATAAAAATAAAGTACATGTTAACACAGTAATTCCAATATATTTTAACTCTGTAGCTTTCAGTCTTCCCTTGGCTTGAGAAATTTTCTAGAAAAGAAGTATGCATGTAGTAAAGGAAAGCCAGTCCCTTGCTATGGGAATATTCTTTTCTTATAGCCCACAGAAGTACAGCAGTAATTACTGTCTTGTTGATGGATTTTCCTAGATAACAACTGTGGGTTTAAATAAAATAGTTATCTAAGGATGTACTCAAATGTGCCCTTCCCTGTGATAAATACTATCTTCTGCCTTAAGCCTATTTGCTGAGCTCTTACGAATGATGGTGAAACTTTGGCACAAAAATAGAGATGTTTATACTACTAAGTGAACAGTCTGTCACCTACAAATGTGAGAGTACATGGTTACGGTAGCATAATCTTTTTCATCTGCTTGTAGTCTGACACAGTCACCTGACAGAAATCTGTATTTTACATCACTGGATCAGCAGAATAAACCTGCTAAATTAATAGGAGATAAACTCGATATTTAATTTTAGGAAGGTACTAATATGCATTTAACAGTGCTGGTTTGGTACAGTGGAGAAATGCAGTAAATGTCATGATGGCAGTTCAGCATGCTCTCTTTTTTCAATGCATACTTGATGGCTGATCAATAAGCACTTTGGAGACTAATTAAAGTCAGTTCAGTGATGGATACTCTCACAGGATGGTCTGTCAGTTCAACAGTTTGGTGGACATTTGAGAAGCATTATTGCTTGTTTCATGAAATTATTCATAGTTTGAATAACAGATCTATGAATCTGTTGCATGTTCACAGATCAGAGGCCTACGATGCTCAGAACTTTTCATACAGTAAGTCTATTTGTAGGATTTAGGAAAGCCTGTTACTATGTTTGACAACATCTAAGAGTCTTTAAAACTCCAAGGCAAAAAGATGGCATAGTGCTAAGGGAAAGAATAATATATGCAGTTTAGCATGCTAATTCTAAGCTAATTTGTTGAGGAAGTATGCACTGAAATACTTGGAAGCCTGGTCCCTAGCTTGTTCCCATTTATTTTTCCATACGTGTCTCTCTAACACTTTTCAAATTAAGTTCAGCTGCTGCAATATCAGCTCTTAAAAAAGCATTGACACATCATGAAAAAGGCTGAAAAATCATGAAAAAGTTTTCCTCAGAGGCTTGCAAAATAATGATTTCACTAGTGCATGAGTTAAGCAGTGCTGTCAACGTAACAAACTGGACAGGAGTCACATGCATAGGCTGGTCAGTGCTCTGTACAGAGCTTGTGTTGATTCCTAAGCCAGTGAGGCTTGGGTAGAACTGACTGACTGACTGATGTCCAGTCCCGTGAATACAGAGAGAGGGCTTCTTTTTAAAATTTATTATTATTATTTAGGAATAATAATATTTATTTAAAAGTTATTTAGGAAACCATTTGTGCCAAGAACTTGTGCAGAGTTTGTTTTGAGAACATGGGTTTCAAGTAGACATCTTAGTTCCCCACAAAGACTATGAGTTCCGTGTAGTTCTCCCACAAAACTTGCCTTTAAATCAGTGTAGAGTGAGACAGTCTGGATTTGGTAGCATGTGCTATAAGCAAGCAGTGAGAGGAAGAAATACTCCTCAGTGATGTGAAGCTAGTGGAGTCGTGGAGACATTGGTGAGAACAGGTAGCGATACACTTCTACTCCTTCAAGAAGTGCTGCTTCCAACAAGGAGGCAAGCTGAAGGGTCAGCCTCTGCAGAAGGACATTTATGCCTAGTCTGCTAGGCATTCAGAAAAATAGTTTAAAAAACTTCAGTGCTTACTGCTTTTGGCAAGCAGAATGAATCCTTGTTTCACCTCTTAGGCGCTTTGAGATGCAGTTAGAAAACTCTCAGATATTATTTGTCGCAGAATCACAGAATATGCTGAGTTGGAATGGACCCACAAGGATCATTGAGTCCAGCTCCTGGCCCTGCACAGCACCATTCCCAAGAGTGACATCGTGTGCCTGAGAGTGTTGTCCAAATGCTTCTTGAACTTAGGCTTGATGCTGTGACCACTTCCCTTGGGAGTCTGTTCCAGTACCCAACCACCCTCAGGGTGAAGAACCTTTTCCTGATATCCAGCTTAAACTTCCCCTGACAACTTTAGGCCATTCCCTCAGGACCTGTCACTGGTCGCCACAGAGAAGAGATCAGTGTCTGCCCCTCCTCTGTCCTCACAAAGCAGTTGCAGACTGCAATGAAGTCTCCCCTCAGTCTCTTCTTCTCCAGGGGGAACAGACCAAGTGACCTCGGCTGCTCCTCATATGGCTTCCCCTCAAGTCCCTTCACCATCTTTGTTGCCCTCCTTTGGGCACTCTCCAATAGCTTTATATCCTTTTTGTATTGTGGCTCCCCAAACTGCACACAGTACTCAAGGTGAGCCCATCCTCTCTCTCTTTCCTGGCTGGCAATGCTGTGCCTGATGCACCCCAGGACACAGGTGACCCTCCTGACTCATATTCAACTTTCCCTTGACCAGGGGCCCCTGGTGCCTTTCCATGGCACTGCTCTCCAGCTTCTCATTCCCCAGTCTGTCCATACATCCAGGGTTGCCCCATCCCAGGTGCAGAGTCCAGCAGCTTTCCTTTGTTGGACTTAATGAGGTTGGTGATTGCCCAGTTTGCTTAGTTTGTCAAGCTCTCTCTGCAGGGCCTCCTTGCCTTGGTGGGAGTCAGCAGCTCCTCCCAGTTTTGTATCACTTGTCAACTTCCTTAGCATCCCTTCCAGTCCTGAGTCCAAGTCATTAATGAAGACGTTGAAGAGCACAGGACCAAGGATGGAGCCCTGTGGAACCCCTCTAATGAAGGTCACCAGTCTGATGTTACCCCATTCACTGTAACTGTGCCCATTGCTCATCCATCACGTGGTGTTTTTCCAGCTGTGTGCTGGACATTTTGTCCAGGATACTCTGAGAGACAGTATTGCAAGATCTACTGAAATCCAAGAAGATTACATCAACTGGTTTCCCTTGGTCAACAGGACTTCCCTCTCATGAAGCCATGCTGCCTGTGACCAGTGACTGCATTGTCTTTCACTTGTTATTCAGTACCTCCCAGAATAATCTTCATAGCTTTACCAGGCACTGAAATGAGATGGACAGGTCTGTAGTTTCCAGGGTCCTCCGTCTTGCCCTTTTTGAAAACTGGGGCAACGTTCAGCAGCTTCCAGTCATCCTGAACTTCACTGATACCCAAAACTGCTCAAAAATTGAGAGGTTTTGTGATGATATCAGCCAGCTCTTGGAGAATTCTTGGATTAATTCCATCAGGGTCCGTAGTTCCCTCTGCAAGCAGAGTACAAAAGAAAATAACTTTTCTAGGTGGTAAGACACATGAGTTAGCCATGTCCCACCAACTAAAAAGTTTCTAGAGATGACACAGAAAAAAAGATAAAAAACAAAAGGAAACACCCCTAGCCTTATGTAAACACTTAAAAGAATTGGACAGAAAGGCCAAAAGAAAAGGGCACAACCTTGCTTTTAATTTCCTTTCTCCATTATTTTTAATAAGAGCCATATCACTTTCTGTGCTTCTCTGTTTTATTATATAAACCATTTCTTTAAAAAGTCCATTTCTTCTCTTTGCAGTAATTCTGTTGCTTCCATGTGGCTCTATGAGTTGTGGCTGTATGAGTTAAGCTCCCTGGGTACTGGTTATCGACAGCTTTAGGAGTGCCTTTGGAACAGTGCAGGATATAGGAGACTGAACACGCTATTTGGTTAAACTGGGAACCTTGCAGCCTCAGCTCTGTGGGCTTGCCTTCTCTTTCTAACCCACCTTCCTTCATCTCTGGGGATTTTTTCTGCCTCATCTGTGCAGATGTGAGCTGGTGGGGCAGCAGCTGTTCCCAGCGGGTGTAGGCACTGTTTGGGCAGGGAGCTCTGCACTCAGCTCAGGCCTTGGAGCACAGTGTGCTATAAAGGAGCAGCAGCAATAACACTAAGTCTTGCTCCAGGCAGTGTGTTTTTTTTCACCACAGAGCTGTAAACATACATTTCTTCAAATAAAAACAGGGCCACTTTTTACTGCTTGTCTCCAACTGTTTTACCTTACTACAGGAAGTTGGTGAAGAGTTGCCTGTTTCATTTTTAATATTGGTGGCATCCATCTTAAGTAGTGGTATACACAGTTATGGTGTAAAACATACATGGCTATGCAAAATTACAGCTCTCTGAAAGTGTCTGTCTTTCTGTTGCACAGGGGTTGAAATACACATCAATTCAGCCACCCGCTGTCATGGCATGCAGTTGGTTTATGTTGATCCATGCTAAGACATGCTGCAGTGAATTTGCAGTATCTAGCTGTAGTCTCCCCTGTTTTGCCACTCTATGGATACTCCTAAGGCTAGCCTAACTACTCAGTAACAAAAAGTACACTCTCCCAAGGGAATGTTTCAAGGCAGCTTCTCAAAACAGTCTGTCTCCTCCATGGGTCACACAAGCAGCTGGTTTGATTCCTCCCTGCCTGTGTCCTTTGGAGATGTGAATGGTTTGCATGGCCTCCACCCAAATACAATATCTGTGGGTGAGAGCTCTGGCACCCTTGAGAAGAAGAGTGGAGGCCTCTGGCTGCCTGAGGATGCCTTCCTGCTTTGTTCAGTGCTCTAAACTTAAGACATCAACACAAAGAAACAAACAACAACAACAAGACTGGAGAAGGCAGAATGGCGCTTCCTTTGCTGGAAGTGGGCAGAGACAGCTCTCCCCAGCAGAGGTAGGGGTGGGGGGGGGGGGGGGTTGTGACTGGTTGCTGTCCACTACACTGCATTCAGGCAGAGGTTTTTCTTGCTTGAAGAAGGGACGACTGGGCTAAACCAGTCCCTTTCGCTCTTTGTGGTCTGTGCAAGCATGTATTTGCATACTGGCAACAAAAGCTCTCTCATCTGCAGGCTCAGCACGTGTGTAAAGGAAAGATAACTTTGGGTCTGTGGGGAAAACATTTTCACAATTTATCTATCAGGCAGCTCCTTCTTCAGCTCTCATCTGATTTTACATCAGGGCCAGTCTTCTGCCTGCACAGTTGGCAGATACTTCTTTCCAGGCCATGGGCAGCCATCCAGCTACCTCCAAGGCCAAAGATTCCCCTTGCCTCTCCTTCCTTCCCCTTTCCTCAGTGCTGAAGGGATCCTTCTGCTTTCTAACACTTAATGTCCACAGCCAAGCTGTTACTTAGCCCAGAAGATAATTGTATATCAGATAGATTTGGTACTGATACGGATTTAGTTTTGTTGTTCATTATTTTAGATTTTCACTTGAAGACAAGAATCCTGAAATTTAATAAGAATGATTTTTGCTCTTTCCCATCAGAGAAATGAAGGAAAAAATCCCTATTTGAAATACTGTTAAATAAATCAGAATAGAAAAATGCAACCAAAAGTCCTCAATCTCCATTGGCAAAGAAACTTACCCAAGATCCATGTTTATAAGACAATATTTTGCTCAAAGACCATCTGGTTTTTCTGTAGATACCTTTATATTTTCATTTTCTCCAACTCTCCTTTGACTCTTGTCTTTTCCAGGTCATGAAAACATACCACATGTATCATGCAGAGAGCATCAGTGCAGAAAGCAAACTGAAGGAGGCAGAGAAGCAGGAAGAAAAACAGATTGGGAGGTCAGGAGACCCTGTTTTTCATATTCGACTAGAAGAAAGGCACCAGAGACGGAGCTCTGTGAAAAAGATTGAAAAAATGAAGGAAAAAGTAAATATTCCTTTTATTTAGCTTCATTTCAAATAAATTCAGTGCATTTCTGACATTCTTTGGCATGATATTAGACAGAGAAATCCAGCTGGAAAATAAAATTAAGCAAGGTACACATAATAAACTAGCAGTGGTTTATAGATAACTTGACCTAATTGCATTTCAGAGAGGGGAATACTTTATTCCCAGTGTAATTCCTACTGTATAGTTTGTCACATTTGAAACAAAATACTAAGTTTTCACTTGTATTATATTTGTTGTGTGTATAACAGGCTGGAAATTGAGATTCTTTCTTGTTACTAGGAATGTGTGCTTGAATTGTTACCATTTTTGCTGCATACCAAAAATGAAGTAATTAAAACACATTAATATGCAATGTCTTTCCTAGCGTCAAGCAAAATATTCTGAAAACAAGCTGAAGTCTATTAAGGCCCGTAATGAGTACCTGCTCACCCTTGAAGCCACTAATGCTTCTGTTTTCAAGTATTATATTCACGACCTTTCGGATTTAATCGATGTAAGTATTGGCGCATTTGTTTTTATGTTTATTCTGTTCAAGAATAATACTTTTTCTCAGTTTTAAAGGGAATACATTAGCCATATGGATTGCCTGCTTACTATTTATAATAATGTATGATATCATCAGAAGTTTTTCCCTTTAACTTTGTGTTTCACAAAATAAAGTTCCAATAAGATGGTGAACCCATTCCTTAAAGTTAGAACATTGTGTTTGCTCCTCATGTGTCAATAGAAAATATGACATTTCCATTATGTACAATTTCTGGGATATAAATATTTTTTACAAGATAAACTTCTTAAGTGGTCATCTAGTGGTATTTAATTCTCAAGAAGGAATTTCTTCCATATTTTCAAAATTCTTTGGTTTCATTCCTTTAGTCATTGAATCATATATACGGTGGCTTCTTATTCTTACTTCATGTAGTTTGAAGAACAGACACAGTCAATCCTGTACTCTATACTGTTGACACACGTGTTACTTATTTTCAGTAAGTTGTTTGTATGAGAACATCCTAGAAGAACAAGGTTATACACTAATGTTGACTTGTGCCAGCATTTATTCTCCATAACCTGTATGACTGACATTTTTACACGATGCGGAGGGAGCATCCTGCAGTCTAACGCATCCCACCCTCTTTGTAAGCTGACTTTATATGTGATAGAGAAAATACAGAGACAGCAAACACAAGCCCCAGAACATTCATTCATTAGCAGTGTAGGGTTAAATAGCTTAGTGGGTATGCCTCTGTGGCCCGTTTGAAATCCTAGGTATTCAAATATGCTTGCTACTCCTACAGTAACATACATTACTTACAGTAGTAAACAACATTCATATACAGTGCTGGTTTCTAATATGGAATAAATTAATACAGAATTTGACAAGTGCCTTCTCATTTCCACTGACTGGAGAAGCAAAGCTTCACAGAGAAAGGGAAAAATGCCTTCTTGAGATTAATGGACTAAAACAGCTGCATGTACGTGTTTTATTATATGTCATCTGAATACTGATAGACAGTTTCTTTGTCATTTCTAGTTTTTCTGTAATTTGTAAAATCTTGCCTGATTTTGTTGTAACTTTTCCTTTTCAAATGGTTTTGCTTCATTCCTTTCATGCTTTCCTATAAAAGATGGCAATGAATATTTTTTGTGTTTTCAGTATTTTTTTCTGTCTCTATCTCAACACCTCTTTTATTCCTTTCCTGGTTGCTATTGCATGTTTTCTTCTGATTTCTTCTGGTTTATTCTGCCTGTGGCCTGTCCCTGTCTAATCTGCATCCATCCACTTGTGCAGCTTGCTCCACCCATCTAGGCTGCCCAGGCAATGAAAGCATTTACCAGGATCTATAGGTGGATGATTAGGGCAGAAAACTAAGGACAAGCAGTGTACCTGCTGGGGTGCCCCCCAAGTGAGAGGTTGACCCTACCTAACAGATGATTTTCCTGCTACTGCTTAAAGGATAACAAATTTTTCATCTCTAGTTAGGGCATGTCTCATATGTGTGAACTTAATGAGTTCTTCTCAGATGCTGGAAGGAAAGAAAGGTCTCTTCATTTTTGTTCCCAGCCCCCTCACCCCTTCGGAAGCTGGAAAGATGCTCATTTTGTCACCTCTCCTGCCTTCCCTTTCAGAATTCACATTTTTCAGAGAATGTGTCCAGTATGTGTTTCTACTTGGTCAAAACTTTACCAGGTTGGAAACTGCATTTGATTCTTATCCACTTCAGTGATGCCCACAGAGGTTTCTGTAGCAGTGAAAACTGAGGGGAGGAACCACAAGCCTGGAGCTTTACAAAGAGTTGTGATGGGAGGAGATGTGAAGCTTTCTGTCCATACACACACGGAGACAACACTCATTGGAGTTAGTGTATGTAAAGGTATTTACACAACCATGAAGACTAGAGCCTCCTAACTGCTAGTCTTTAACAAAAATATACATTCTACAATATTTAATAATGGCAAAAAATTGTATCTGCTCTGTCTTTTTGAAAGCCATGGACCAATGTACACAATAACATTCTTTTGGCGAAATGGCTTGAGAAATTACTCTTCCCTAAGGAATTTAAACGGAAAGTCTAGCTGCCCTTTGCATCACTGTTTTGTAAGAGTAGACTGTAAACATGTCCAACCAGAATTTGCTTCAAATGTAATCCAATTGTGAGCTCGTTTAAATGAAGTGTCTTTCAGACATTTGTATTTAATCAGAATATGCTGTGAAAGCATTGGTATTTAGACAGAGTGTTTGCCACTTGACAAAGGAAACTCTTTTTGTAAATGCAAGAGTCTTGGCAAGGTTTTAGAGTTATATCATTGGAATGTGAGACATGCTTCCCAGTGGCCATATGTTGCAACAGTCCAGACTACCTCATTTTGTAAATCTGTTAATGTCGTGGGACAATTTGGAGTTTTCAGAGCTGGTGGCGATTTCATTGTTTGCCCTTTCTATTTTGTCCCCGTTTTCCTGCCTGACTTCCTGTGCTTCCCTGAACTCTCTCTCATTGCCTGTACAGAAGGAGATTACCTCTCCTCTGTGTCCAGCTTCCAGTTAACATGGAAGGAATTTAGATCTCCCCAAGCTGTTGGTGTTGCCCATAAATGAAATGGAATGTTTTCTTATGTTAGTGAAAAATAAGTCTGATAAAAATGGGATAAATACATGAAGTAATGTAGTAAACAGTTCAATAAATTTTTTTCTAACAAGGTTGGGGAGGATAGTGGAACTACTTGTTTTTACCAAAAGAAACCCTACCTGTTTTTCATTTGGACTTCACTGCCTTTTCCATATATGAGGCTTATATGGAAAATCCTAAATTACAGTTCCCATCTGAACTCAGTCTGAACTGTTCAACTCTGTCATTTCATTAACAGAGCTCAGGGCTTCTGACTTAAAATTACGATGTGTTACTCATTTGAAGCTCTTGTGATAAAAGCAATATAAAAATATTGCTGGAGTCTTAGCTGGATGATTTAATGCATTTAGTGAGCTGAGGGATGAGACTAACATTTGCAAAGAAGCAGAGAGATAAACAGGATTTGATATGCACAGTGTATTTCTGTCCTCTTCATATTGTGCTAGAGAAATTTGAACTTTCTGTTAAATATTTCTTCTCTGCTGACTAGAGTGGGATCTAGTTCAAGTGGAGGACAGAATTAGTTATTTTCTTTATTTGTATCTGTAAAAACCAGTAAAGATTAGCTGAATTAAATAAGCTTTACCTAGTATATAGAATTTCTTTATAAGATTTTGAGTTTCAGAGGAACGACAGGCTACACACTGCTGCTAATCTGGCTGTTAGTGCCAGCATCTGTCCATATGGCACATACTTTTACTCATTTATGTTCATTAAATTTACGTGAGTATAAGAAGAAGATAAGGAGCTTTTTTGAGACTTACTGTCTGAAAACTTACCATCTTACTCACTTTATATGATCTGAAGGTAAATACTAGGAAATAGTAATCAAAACAACTTCACTGTAGTTCTCTTGCTGAAATAAATAAAATATTAATGTGTTGGTCTTTCTTAAAGTGGAGTTTTTGAATGTCTAATTGCAGTTTGCATGCTTTGGATCGTTAAGAAGTTAAGGAACATTTAGCTATTGTGAACTTAATTCATTATGTAAAGGTTCTTTATTAATCATTCGTAAAACCAAATTTAAAACTAGGGTAAAGTGTGTGCACTTTTGATCTTTATTACGTAAGTCCTCATAAATATGATATGTACAGCCAGATCCCTTTGATTTGAATGTGGATGTCTGTGTAACAGAATACTTAGAAAGTGACTTATTCAGAGGTTAAGGCTTTTTTTATGAATTCCTCTCTCCATTGACATTAGAATTTTATTACTATTCCTGAAACAAAATTAAATGAAATAAGAGCAGCTTGGTTTGGTTGAAGCTCTGTGCTAAGCACTGCAGTTTGTTTTGTTCAAGCCTAAATATACTCTGGGGTACAATAAAGGCAGTAAATGCTCTTGAGACTGCTTCAGATTTAATTCCAAATAAGAATAAAATGCAAATTACAAAATTAGTTTTTCACACATATCCCAAATGCATCCCTCATCTCCCTCCACTTTGCCCAATCAAGTCTTCATGAATCCCGAAATGCAAACAAACTCATAGTCTGTGATTTCATTCTCTTATTTTTCATCGTCATGTCTTACTGCAGCAAGTGACATCTCACCTCTGTAGCCCATAGATAGATAGCAGATCCATAGGTAGATAACCACCCAGGCTGTACCCTCGGTGTGCTGACTAGTGAACCTCTGAGACTCGTATTTATTTTGGCTAAGTGTGGTTGCTCACTTGAACTGTACAAGTATTTCCACAGATCTGCAGATTTTTCCTGAAAATCCTGTAAATATGTGTGCATGTGTGCATGTGTATCTGCATACATGTAGTACTTTTTTGCAGCACCAAAAAGGCTGATGATTGATTTTTCCAAGCATGATGAGAGAAAATGTGGTTGGTCAGGGTGGCAGTTTAGTGGCAATACCTTAAACTTCTGGCCTCAGTAATGAACAAATACCAAAAGTGCTGTCCCTGTTCTAGACAACTCTCTTTTCTAAACCATCTTTTTAGCAGGTTAAAACAATGCATTTCTTTCTGGGTAGCCATGAGTTGATACTATGACAGATGTTTCCCAGTTATGATCTGTGTCTCCAGATTTTGGGGAAAGTGGGCTATGGTCTAGCAGAATTAAGAGTTGTGATGGCTGAGTGTTTAGTTTTGCTTTTAAAAAATAACTTCCCTCATACCAATTCTATTTTTACATGAGTAATTGAAGCAAAATTTCAAATTCAGATGTTTTTAATTCCATTCAAAGAGATACATGTGATAAGGCATTAGTTCAGGATCTGCATTTAATTTTTGTTTTCTCTGCTGGCATTGGCATTGGCATTACAAGAAAATGCCTTAGCCTGGCAGGATATTCTGCTTCATTTGAAAAATCCTCTTCTTGTCCGAGAGGCGGTATTTGTTGCCTTGTTCAGCTGTCACTACTTGCCGAAGATGATCATGTGACTGTGTGGATTAAGGGTTAAACAATGAAGTTATGTCACAGCATAAAGGCTGCAATCTTTTATATTCCAGCTTGCAAAAAAGCTGCATCAGAAACCCACACAGCTCTAATTGTAAATCAATAAGCTTTCTTGTGATACTCAGATTAATCCACTAGAGCCAGAATTCAGGCTGTAGTTTTATAACACATGGGTAGTTGGCAATGTTAAACCTGGCATTGCCCTCTATTTTTAATTCCTTTTCAGTTTAATCTTCCATGAGGTCTCTCTGAAACTAATGCACATGAAATAAAACAGCTGTCCCAATTCACTTTCTTATCAGCACTTTTAGTCTGTCTTTTTCATCCAATATAGTGAATTAAATATGAGATCTGATTTGACATAGAACAAGAGAAAAACACCAAGAGACTTTTCCTTTTAGAAACAATATTTTTGAGGCTGGTGTTCTTTGAAATATGGATGCGCTTTAGTATAAAAGTTGAGTGGCTGTTTCAGTAAGTGTAACACAAATTTCCATTTTATAAATGCAAAAGAGTGAGGTTAACATCTGTGTGTTTGATTGAACACGACATCTTTTTCATTTTATTTGAATGGTTTATCATCTGGTTTTTTGGAGAGCCACTGTCCCATCTGCAGTCACTACCAGGAGTACTTGCTAGGAGTGAAAACTTAGTCTTTCTGGAAGCTCTGTTGTGAATAATACAGCTCTCTGTTAGATTTCAGAGAGCAGCTTCATCAGTAGTCATTACCATACCTAAGTCAAGGTGTGAAGTCTTTCGTTCCCTTCTACTCGTAAGTGAAGTGTTTCATTCCTTTCTATACACGGGTTTTGGTACGGTAAATAGGTTGAAAGCTCTTTCCCATGTAGCGTGTACAACTCAATGTCTGTCTCCCTCTCTCTTTCTCTCCTTTTTCAAATAAGAGGAAAGGGAGAGGAATGTGATCCTATCAGTCCTGTGGTGTTTGTAATACCTGTGAGGGAAGTACTGATATAAAAGGTGTATATATGCATATAGCATACAGTGGGCTGAGTTTAAGTTGCTTCTTCACCCAACTCCATAGTTACCTTGTGAGTCCTGCAGGGATGGATGGCTTCAGGCTGTGGGTGGGCACCCAAGGGGAGTGGCTGGGGACTGAGGGATGCTCTAAAGCAGACTGCTCCGACTGCTCTGTCCGGGCAGTGGCCTCTGATGGGGGCAAATCTCACCTGTTTGAATAAAGAGCACTGCTTTGCATGCAACTCTTGGCAAACTGATGTGCCACTATTGAGGTGACATCTCCCCTTACCTGGAGGCTCACTGAGCAGAAACTGAGGGTATTTACTGTACAATGTAGGGAAACATTCAATTGATGTGCTACTGCTGTGACATTTTAAAAATACTCAGCTGTTCTCTAAAATATTAATCAAACATTAATAATGGGAACTGAGTATGTTTAAAATTCAAGAACAAACACAACTTTGTGTTTTACCAATTAGGTTTCAATTACATTCCATTTCATAGAAAAAAAAGGACGTAAGTTATGACTTTCTGCGTTTAGTAACATGATGTACATTGCTGGCTCTGTATGAGCATGGGAAATAAGGTGTACATTAAATACATTTTCACCATCAGTGGAAAAGATGTTAAACCATTCCTGTTGCATCAAAAAGATCAAGGTATTTGTGGATGTTTTTGTTTGGGCACAGGCATGGTAAGCGGGAATTACTTCAAGTTCACTTTGGTGCTGTCATTAACTTAGATGATAGTTATGTCAGGGTGGGTTTAAATAGGTGATTTAAGGCTTACACATGCTATTGATACTGAAAAGCCTGCCTGTGTGTGTAGTCCTAGACTTTTTTTGAAATAAATACAGTGCCTGCTCTTCTGTCTGATAAGCAAACTGTCACACATGTACACTTGATCTCTTTTCTAAAACTGTCCATTAATCTTTGCAACAGAATGAGGATACTACTTACTGTTTTGACCCCAGTAGTGTGTTTTAATTTAGAAGATATTTTGTTAAATACTTCAAAGATAGAAAAATTTCAGGACAGAAAATTTTAGTGACAGTTTCAGGATTGAGATATTGGAATGGTGTTCCTCCTTTTAAATTTGTTGTCTTTTCTGTTTGTTGTTTTTTTAGTGTTGTGATCTTGGATACCACGCTAGTCTGAACAGAGCCCTAAGAACATACCTGTCTGCAGAGTATAACCTTGAAACTTCCAGGCATGAGGGGTTAGACATCATTGAAAATGCAGTTGACAGCTTGGAGCCACGCAGTGACAAGCAGAGATTCATGGAAATGTACCCCACTGCTTTTTGTCCACCAATGAAATTTGAGTTCCAATCTCATATGGGTGATGAGGTCTGTACACTGATAAGATAAGTATCCCCATAGTGACTGTTTCTGTATACCAGGGTAGAGAATTTGTTCCCTTTAACAAAGAGCCTGGTAAAAGCTACCCAAAAGATCAGCAATAACATTCTGCAAAACTTGCAGCACTGTCTGTTTCTTCAAAGTTCTCATGTAAAAACTGTTACATGTCATTATATTTTGTACCACTCATAATGACATTGCTATAAATTTGCTGGCCAACCTGTGCTCAGTCCAGCACCAGTGTAAGCAGTGACTTTATGTCTTTACTACCTGCATCACTCATAACAGAGTTTGTGGGTGCGATTTGAGAGCAGCTGCAGAGCCGCTCCAAATAATTCATGCTGCAAGGCAGCCTTTTCCCCTTCTTCTTCCCTCATTTTATCATCTGGAGATTTCAGGCATACTGGTACAGCTGTGCCCTGTTCTGCTATACCAAAGCCCAGTAGCAAAGCAGAATTCAAAATCACCCATGTACATCTTTTTTTCTGAAAGTTACTCTGGGGTTTGCATTTCTGTGTGATACAAAAGCAACAAAAAGCAGACATAGAAAAAGGTTGTGCTTGTAGTACATACTTCCACACCTTGTAACATATAAATACTTTAAATTTAGATGGGCACATTTTATTGTCTGTTTTATTAAGTTTTAGTAGCTTTGGTAGGAATTCACCTAGTTTTAAGAAGAACAACCAAAGACTATTGACTGTTTTTTTAAATTACTTGCATCTTACAGCTCTTTTTGATTCTTCGTTAGGTTTGCCAGGTCACTGCCCAGCAACCTGTGCAAGCAGAGCTTATGCTTAGATATCAACAACTACAGTCACGATTGGCTACACTCAAAATTGAAAATGAGGAGGTAAGACCTATGTCTGCAAGGGCTGAGCATTGAACATCATTTTCAGGAAGGTGCAGTGTTTTCTACCTTGCCAAAAGCTTGTAAATGACCCTGAAGTGGCTCCAATCTGTATAAGTGGTTTTAATTTTAAAAATCAAATACTGGCAAATATGCTAAGATATATCCTCACCTGCTTTACAGAGGTTTGAAAACTTTGTCTTTTACTTCTCCATACATTCACATTACTGAGTTCTGCGTTTTTCAGATGCTTCCATGTAAACTTGTTAGAGCACATATTTTTAAATTCTTGTGACAGAAAGCCACTGAGAACAGTTACTGTCTTCTGTGACCACCCTCTGTCCAGTCCTCAACTTGCTACTTCTGTAGTACAAAGGAATTTGAACTGTCTTTTGTGGTAGCTGACTCAAGATCTCTTATGCTCTCAGCTACAGCTATTCATAAACATGACTAATGAATGCCTGTGACGGGAACAGCAAAATAAAGCGCATATTTTTGTAAAATATGGAATAAACAATGCTGTTCTCTTTCCCCTGCTCTGGCAGTGGAAATAAAATTCACTTTTATCACAGTTAAGACAATGTTAATGTCCTTCAGTTTAAATGAGAATCTATTTTTAAAAGAAAACATAGAAATAATTTAATTTCTTCATGTACTTTACTGGTAAGTTTCCAGGATGCCAGTTTTTCTCATTGTAGTTTGTATGTTGAATGTCTAGAACAAAATATTAATATCCGTGAGACATGTACAGTCATCTTTAAAAAAGAAACAACCACTTGCATTCAGAAAGTCTCTCAAGGTAACAAAGACAGAAGAGGAAAGATTATTTCTTTCAGTGAAGTGAAGGGCATGGGGCAGAAATAACATTTGACAGGCATGGAAGGAATATTTGCCCCATTGGAGTTGTGTGTAGAAGTGTCCATGATTTGGTCGACCCTAATAGAGACTCCATCTGAAGCAGAACCAGGAAGTAAATCACATCCTTGTGAATCTTGCCGGTTACTTTATTGCACTGTGGAAACTGCATCCCTCATCCACAGCATCCATGCCTGGGTTTCCACTATGAATAGTGGTGCTGCATAGGTCACAGGAAGGGCTAGGAGTCTGGTGTAAATTGTTCTTTCTCGAGCCCTCGCTGTCCACTTCTGCAGTCTAAACATCCCCATGCCCCTCATCATAGCACTGCACAGTACAGGGTCACAGATTGTTTTCTTGGAGGATGATGTTATTCTGGCCAGATCCAGATCCCTGGATGTACATATTCAATATAACACATTGACCACATTTAGGAGAGCTGACCCTCCAGAGTAGTGCATCATCTCTATTGCCTCCCACATTAGGGACCATAACCAAATCATATCACATTTCAATTTTAATTTCCAACAAATGTTTGATTCACTACAAAGCCAACACAAGAGTACATCTATGTTTGTGAGTTAGACCATGGTAAAGCAGAGAACTAGACAGGAAACCTGTTACATAGATATCTGTTATAGCACATCTAACTTTTCACATTTGCACACCAGTTTGTTTGGGGGAGTGTGCCAGAGAATTACTGCGAGTAATGAGTTTCCCTTCTAAGCTGTTCCTATATATATTTATGTTGCATTTGGCAAATCGTGCTTTTTAATACCAGGTTAAGAAAACAACAGAGGCTACCCTGCAGACAATACAAGATATGGTCACCATTGAAGATTATGATGTGTCAGAGTGTTTCCAGCACAGTCGCTCAACAGAGTCTGTGAAGTCAACAGTCTCTGAGACATACCTGAGTAAGCCTAGCATTGCAAAAAGAAGAGCAAACCAGCAGGAAACAGAGCAATTCTATTTCATGGTATGTTGGTTACTTCCTCATTCGTGTGATACAGACCAAACACCTGAAGTAAACATTATCCAGAAGTTCCTGGAATTTACGTGTCATGCATAGTAATAGATTCATCTGCATCTCTACAGAAATTCAGAGAATATCTGGAAGGTAGCAATCTCATCACAAAACTTCAAGCAAAACATGACTTGCTGCAGAGGACACTTGGAGAAGGTAAATGTCACACAGTAAACTGAAAAGTGTTTCCAGGCTATACAGTGAAGCCACTGAAATGCCAAAGATATGCAGGAAAAGAATTACAAAACTTAAGGCTTAATTGTCCTGTAAGCATAGATTTGATTTTTACCAGTCACAGTTTCAGTGCAGTGGTAAGAGTACACACAATAAATTGATTTTTCTTCTTCAACACTTATTTACTTCCACTGCACAGATGTTTAGACAAGTGACTCTATCTGGCGACAGAGCTATTGAATGAAAAATCTCATGTCTGAAAGGAGAGCGACACAGTCAGTGCAGGTTGATTTAAGAGCTGTGACAAATGTACTGTTCCTACATCCTAACAATTTCTGTTGGCTTGAGGTTTTTTTTAAGACTTGAGAGAGAGTGATCTTTTTAAAGCACATAGAATTATCCAGGATGCATCTTGTACAGTGCACTCACTAGTGCAGCATTTCTAACACATGGACACTAATGTCCTTCTTGCAGCCTAACAACTCAGTGGAGTATTTATCAAAGGTAAAAGGTGAAATCCTGACCTCACTAATGTCAGTAGTAGGTTTCTTACAGACTTAATCTAGTGTTATTTTTTACAAAGTATTTGCATTTTGTAAACTTAAATGAATGAAAACTTCATTAATCGCTCTATACCTGTTGATTATCATTATTGCACATAAAATTATTGCATTACAAATTACAATAGCAGAGGATTATCCGTTGTCCTGAACACTCTCCACAGTTTTTAAAAGTACATCTTAAAATCTAAAGCAAGTCAGCAGAAGTAAAATCAAATGAAGTAAAGCTGAATTAAGGCAGTAATGAATCGCACACTATGCACAGTTCCGGCCTGTCTCTTACCAGCCCTCCCAACAGACACTTCCTCATGCACCAAAAGGGAAAAGGGGAATTGCAGTACAAACGTTGAGGACTAGACACAGAGTGGAACAGACTTGAGAAGAAGTGAGATTACACCACAAAGAGTAAAAATCCTCTCCTGGAGGTTAGAGACTCCGACTTAAAGTTTAGACTCAAGAAAGAAAACCTGTTTGCTAAAGGAATGTCTCTAAAAGATGTGTCAACTTATTTTCTTTTTACTGCCAAGTATCTGTTGTTAATCACATCTCTTCTTGGTTTAAATACAAAAGCCCAGATGCACAAATCCCATGGAGGTGCCTAAACAGCTATTAGCAGTTCAGTGGCTATAACCCAAATGAAGCCCCTGTCCATGGAATGACTGAGGTTGGGGGTAGGATATAAGCAGCATTTTCTTTCAAAACTGAACTGTAGAAGATGGTAGCTGTTTTTAGACAGCTACCTGTGTTATCTTCTTTCTCATGAAAGTTTTCATTCAATAGATTTTTATTTTGAATGTGTATGGTGAGCAGTTTATTTGCACAAAAAAGTGTGCAGCTGACTTTAGTCAAAAAAAAGAGGACATTTTTCTCCTGGAAGCTCATTGAAAATATATTTGGAAGAATAAAGTGAAAGGGGAAACAAAAGGCAACAGAATCTGCTGCATTAACCATGTTGGAAAAAAGTAAGGAAAGAATTCTTTGAAAGGAAACCTAAAGAAAAACTTCTCAGCAGGGTGACCTAAGTGATAAATTGCCATTAGGCTCTGGGCCATTCTGCCTTGCTGGGGCATGCTTGGACTATTCTGTTTGAAGAGTTCCCTTCTACACACCAGCTGTAACCCCCACGTAGTTAATCTGTGCTGGCCACAGTGGTTTTGCACATATTTGTTGTCCCATCACCATAGCACAGCGCATACAAATAGTACCCCAAACACACACATTTACATTCAAAGCTGGTATTTGGGGTGAAAGCCATCATTTTTATCGGTTGAAAAGTTCAAGTACCCCCTTCAGTTGAGGCATGTCCTGCATTAAAATCCCCATGCCTGGGACAGAGGACCTGGATTCTGAAAGTTTCTTGAATGGGGAGGATTGAAAGGATTGAATTACAGTGGAATTATGAATGTTACTGCTAATATAAAAATGAATTTGTAGGAAGTGAACTGCTTCCCTCAAACTGCCTTTTCTGGAAACTTTCATGTCAACAAGACTAGACAAATAACACAGTGTGCTGTGTTAAATAAAGCTAGGGAGAATGGGGGGAGAAGGAGAGCATTGTATCAGCTGCAAGTTTTCCTTCGGCATCCTTTCTTGCTACTATACGGTGTAAGGATGTAGGCTGGATCGATCCAGGTTCCCATCTGGTGTCCATAATGTTAACAGCATTGGGCTTCTATTCTGGTTCATCACCTGCCTACTACAGTCTTGCTGTTTATGGACACAGCAGATACATATTCATGATCTGCACAGGAAAGACAGATGAAGTGCTCTGTGCTGAATTTGCATCTACAGACTTGGAAAGTAAATAAGAAACACTCAAATGAAATTGATACTAAACATAGGAAGCACACTCATGCTCATATTAATCCTGATCCAAAGGCTCCTCTATTGAAGGAAGAAATTAACAAAGAAAAGAGAAGTGCAGGAAAGAAAACAAGGAGTTGTAGAAGAAATTGCCGCTAAGACCCAGACACCTTTTGCCCTAAACTGTTAAATATCAAAGATGTGTTTAAAATCCCCCAGGCACAGCATTTGTAACATCTTCTGTTTTACTACCATTTATTATTTGGATTCTTAGTCTCAGTGAATTTCCCTTGGTAACCTGAGTAGGGAGAAGTCCTTGGCTTACTCCTTTTCTGTTATAGGTTATTTTTCATACTGTTCTTTGATCTCTCTTTTTCCCCTATCTAAAATAGATGCCAACAAGATTTACATGCCTTAATGTCAGAGATTTTTCCCAGAGCACTTTCAGGGGATCCACACTCTTCTGGTACTGGAAAATACATTTTCAGACTAGGGTCGTCAATACTGTGCAGTACTTAGCGTGCATCTGAATACTGGCACATAATACTGTGGTTTTCATATCACTGTTACTCATGAGTCCTGGAATCTAACAAGCTGTTCTGGTGTCGCTTTCGAACTGAGACGTGTACTTAGACCTAGCCCAAGTGAAGCTCAGAGTGATTTTCAAAGTTTGTATCCATAGTTCTGTTCACTGGTATAGGTGTTTAATTCTTCCCTAATACCTTACTTGAACATGTTAATAGTGAATTTTGTTTGCACTGCATGTCACTTAACCCCTTTGAAGATTTTCATAGTTTTGTCAGGATTCGATACAAAAGTATTTCAGTCATCTGTACAGTGCTCTGCCTCCTTAGCTGCTGTGATCTCTCAAGACATTAGTAACTGCCGGATGGATTGCATAAATGGTCCTAATGGCAAGGCTGTTACATTTTCTGCCATGATGAAAAAAGACCATTTTAAGTCCACTGGGTTTCCCTTTTCTTCACTGGTTTTTGATCAGTGAGAATATTTTGCCACTGTATCTACGGCTGTTTAATTGCTTTAAGTCACCTCCTGTGAAGAAAGTTATCAGTAGCCTTTGAAAGCCTAAGTAAATTAATTGAACTGATTCTTCTTTATCCAGTATTTTACTGACATGTTCAAAGATTTTTAATAAATTAATAGTGCACAATTTCCCTTTGGCAATGTTTGGCTCATTGGAACTTACCATACCATGATCTTTGTCCTGTTTCATTATTTTGTTTTTCATTATGATGAGTCAGGCATGCCTGACTTACTGGTATGCTGATTTGCAAAGGAGCCTTTCTGGAATATGATATCTGCTTCTTTACAATTCCTTGCAGTGCCCTGTGGTGTTTCTCAGTGATAGTGTTGTACTTTTTTCCTGCAGTACACAGAGAAAAGAGAGTAGGAAGTCTTTCTATAACTACTTATGTCTAGAGCTCTGTATTTTCAGCACTGAACAGGTTTAGGCACAAGGCGCAGGGGGAGATGTAATCTAATCTTGGCACAGCTCTATTTCCATACTGATTTAGCCACTGAAACATATGAGCACCAACAATAGACATTGTTTGGAATTTTACTTGAAATTATTTACAGTATCAAGTGACTCTTTATCTGTGGGCAGGCTTCTTAAAAGTTGTTCCGCAACATGGATTTTGTTTGTATTTTAAATGGAACTGTGGAGATAGTAGATAACTACACTGCCGTGTTTGCTGTATAGTTGTGTATCTTTTGCTGGTAGCATGAAAGTTAGGACTAAAAATAATTTGCTAAGTGTAATTTAGATACAAAAATTTCAACCTAAAACCTACAAATCATTGTTTCCTGTTTATTGAACTTTCTAGGTCACAGGGCTGAATACATGACAACAAGGTAAGATATTTTTATCTGACTTCGTTTAGACTTAAAAGTAGGTAAAATCCTATAATTTACAAATTTTAGAACAACTTCGTAGGGGTTGTTGCTGTTGATACGTAAATTATGTATAGACCCTGTGTGTTTTAACATTCAGCATTTCTGTTTCAGCATGCTGATGAGTAAAGGACCAGACTGTTCATCTTCCTCATTCTTGTGAGCTGCTTTGGCCAGTGTCAAGGGTGGGACAAGCTGGGAGATCCTTAAAAATCTTTGTGAATCACACATCAGATTTGGAAGTTGCAGGGGGCACTTTGGTGCTAGAAAAGAAATATTTTTCAGTTGTCAAGAGATACCTTGCCCCTCATAGTCTGTAATTCCCTTGTTCAGGATACACAGTTTAAAAGAACCTGGTAGGAAGATCAGTTTGGGCAGTGGGCTGTATCTTTGATAACCTAGCTCTGGACACAAATACCTGCCTCCCCCAGCATCCATGTGTTCCGTGCTTAAATGGCTCTGTACATCCACAGAAGAGAAGGGATTCAGTGTTGGATCTCCCAGCTTTGTGCTGCACGTACTTTTTCAGTTGTGTAATGCCACACCTTTGAAGCTGCCTCCAGATATAAACCTGGATAAGCTCTGCAGCCCCCAGAGACTAGGAGGGGGGCAGTGGCAACTGCTTGGATTTGCAGCTGCCACTTGTATATGTCACTGCTACAGGCAGTGTGTCCTGGTAAAGCAGGAACATTCAGCCCAACTTTCTTGGTCTCGCTCTTCCCTTTCCGTGCAATACATCCTTGCCCAATGCCTGGTCCCAATGTTCCCGGGACATCTCTACAGACTTTACACCAGATTTTCTCCCACCACTCCCATGTTCTTTTCTAGCTCTGTAAAGTTGGACTTGCTCAACTAGTTTTCTTATATGACCTCAGTTGAAAAGTGGTAACAAATCAGAGCATTCTTCCCAGTTGCTGACATTAATTCTGACAACTGTATGTTTAACTCCGCCTCCAGATGTTACCATTCCAGGAATGCGTGGAAATCAACAAGTTTATGTCTAATGAGAAAATCCTCCTTTCTTGACTCCAAAGCAGGCGACTCATCAGGCTCACATCATCCTAAGTTCCCTGCTGTGTAAACAGCTGAAAGAAGATGGTGGATTTAGGCAATGATTTTACCTTAGTAAAGTGAGGGAGCAGTGAAGCCATCTTACCTCATATCTCCTCACAGCTGGTCACTTAGAGAAAGATACTCTGAGGAGTAGAGCCTGCCCATCTGTTACTCAGCACCAGCTCCTGGGCTTTGGCTGGGCCCTGCCTGTTGCCCCAAGGTTCAGTTACATTTCCTGTAAGACTGTGAGACATGCAAACAGAAATGTTCGTCAAGGTCAAAGTTCAATTGTAGGCGGGAAGAGGATATATTTAAAGATGAGTTTAAAATAGCAGATAGTACTCAGACTGAAGTCCCACTGTTGAATGCTCTATGCCTTATTGATCCCCCAAAAACATTTGAATTTTTGCTAATTCCAAAAAACCCTATAGAAACTACTGGTGCATGGGAACTAAGAAAGCTGTTGGCATGACATTCACGAAGGAGTTTGTGACCCAGAGAACAAACAGCATTTACTTCCTATAATCTCTTTCAGTTGTAGTCATCACAGGTGTAACACACTAGGTAAAATTTTGCAGACCAAAGTTTTGTGTGTTCTTCCTATGCTTCTTTTTGTGTTATGCTGGTTTTACTTATTTGTTCAAGTTGTTATACCTTTAATTCCATTAGCTAATTAGCAAGGTGGGGTTTTTTGTGTGTGAAGTTGTTGGTGGCTGGATGTGCAAAGCTAAAGCTGTTTAACCTTCCTGGCTCTGGTTGAAAATGCAGTCAGTTTGGTATTGAAGCATCTTAGGAGTGTGCTGAGCAGCTTTAATTTGCATTTGAAGCTTCTCCAGCATGAAGCAACTTTTCTGCTTGATAAGAGGTGCTTGGAGTGGTCTGTGTTCTGCCATGGCTGGCAGGATGAATTTCAGTGGTTTCTGCATATTTTATGCATGACCACAACAAAAAAAGCCATTCTGATCGTGCAGTGTTTGGAATAAATTTATATGGTAAAACTGCAAAACAGGCATTCATAAAGAATGTCATTATTTATCCGTAAGTAATGCATTTTTAATGGGGCAGTTCTCCACTCTTTAATCAGTGTTACACTTATATTTGATGAAAAGCCTTTATTTGATAAGTGCTGTGTTTGTTGCTCCCTTTACAGTGTTCTGTTGTTTTGCCATGAGCTTACAGACATTTCATTTTATTGCGTGACTTAATTCTACCTTGCTCAGTAATCATATTCCCTTCCCTTAGGCCTCCAAATCTTCCCCCTAAGCCCCAGAAACACAGGAAGGCCAGACCCCGATCACAGTATAGTGCTAAGTTGTTTAATGGTGATTTGGAGTCGTTCATCAAGGTACTGGCACCAGCCACCCCAGTGGCTGATCTCAACGCTTCTTACTATAATGGTCACCAGCTCACAAAAGCTGAGGCAGATCATTATGTTTAAGTCTGTCCTGGGGCTCTTCTTTCCCAGTTGATCAATATAATACTTCCTGAAGTCAAAGGGAAAGATGGGGATTTGTTTCTCACATTAGCCTCCCTACAGTTTTGTTAATCAAGTAGGAATAGTATTGGCAGCCTGCTTTTAAGAGGAAACTTAGCTTCATGTAGAAGATAGGATGTAGTGGTGCATCCCACAATTTACCACAGTTTCCTGCTTGTTATTTTCATTACTTTCAGTGTTCAAAGTCTATGGACAAGCAGTACTTCCCTGGGTTTGATATCCAGATTTTGATTTCCTGTGACTTTAGGAATTTATTATATTGTGTGAAATTGTGATCACCGCTATTCTGGGTCTTGTATCTTTGCTGTATTTACTATCTTCTTCTTTCTCATACTTTTATTTCTAATAATGCTTCTAGCCGAGGCCGAAGGAACTCTCACACGAGACATCAGGTATAGTTCTGGTGACAAGAGAACCAGCTCTGCCTCGCTCTCGGGTTGCATTCATGCCTGGCTCAAAATCAGTTCTTTCAAAGACCTGGAGGGAGAAGTTTGCATTAAGAAATGAGTGTACAAATATAGCAGGCAAAACTAAACCAGAGCAGAACTCTGGAGGGATTGTAGTCTTAAATGATGGATATTTTCTTACTCATTTTCAAGCACCAGCCCATCACAATTAGTGCCTCTGGACGCTAGCTGACACAGCTACAGGAAAGAAATCTTAAAAAATGGTGAAGTTACATTTATAAATGCAGTGAATAGAATTCTTGACTGCAAGCTCTGTGAATTGGGTTTGAATGTTACAGACATTTATTTTTTTCTTGTTCAGTATAGCTAGTGGCAAACATTTTGCAGAACGAATTCTGTGCTCAGTGGCACTGTACAGGTTTAGCTGTCTTTGAGTCAAGCTTTCAGAAATCCTCAGTATAACTGTAGGGAAAACTATTATTATTGTTACACAGGAGATGCTGTGAAATGCAAAGACTTTGAGAAATCATCTCATGATGAAATAGATGAGTATCATGAGCTGTTTCTTGCTTAAGTGTGGATGCTGAAAAGCTTGATGCCGAGAGATTTTCCAGCTTTCTGCCAGCACTCATGTGAAAGTCCTGCTTTTGCACAGATGCTCGCTGGGAGCTGGAAAAATCTCTCAGCATCAAGCTTTTCCGCATGCACACATAGGGGTGAAAGTAAGCAAGGAAGCAGAAATTCTCACAATGAAAGCCCCTGGACTAGAGAAGGGCAAAGCAAATCAGGAGAAATGGTACCTCATCATTTTCCTTCACAGAGACAAAGGTTATACTACATGGCAGTGTGGGTGACAGGGCTTACTTGCAAGTGGGGAGTCCTACATAATTTCAGAAGGAAAGAGGTCAAAAAAGCTGGTAGCCTTATGACAGATTTGCCAGTGTGGGAGCTACCGTAGGATAGCATCTCTGCCCAAAGACCATGTCATTCCTGATAGAGATGAGTTATTTTGACAGGCACAAAAGGATTACAGCTACTGAAATACAGTATCACACCAAATAGCTTTTTGTTAGAGTTTTTCCATCATAAGAAATTATAACTAGCTGCAAACATACATTCACTGACTACACACATCAGATTAAATTCACAGTAGCAGTAGGCTCACTGTTCTTGACACTCACCAACACAGATTGTTATTTCAAATTATTGTTGTTTGATTAGATCCAAAAGGCAAAGCTGTTAGTTTAGATTATTTCAGGGTTGTCATAGGTTAGCAAAGCATAGTCCCGGAAGTGAAAGGCACAAAGTTAATTTCTGGGCATAGGGCAACGATATGGGATACACATCATAAAGTCACCCCAAGACAAGAGTATTACTTAAGTACAAAGTTTTGTGTGGTTCTGAACAGATTCTCCAAAACCAGGTATGAAAGTGATTTGGATTTGGGGTTTTTTTTGTAATTTCTTACTGCAAACGCTATCTTTTCCTGGGCTTCACATTCTTTGCATGAACCAGTGTACTAACAGGAGATGTGGGTGCATGTTGTACACGTTTTCTAATACTCTGCTTTTCTGGAGAGCCAGGCTGCTCGGTGTTGGTGAAGATGATGGTGTTCCTGGGTTTAACAACTGACGTGTTCCAAGGGGTTTTTTTGTTTAGCTGTTACCAAACCGTGACACAAGTCAAAGAGGAAATGCTATTGCGGCCATTACTGGTTCTTGGCTAGCCAGTCTTTGCTAGGTTTTGAATTAAAAGACGAACAAGCCACAATTTAAATAGCATAGTTAGTGATAACAGTCTTTTGTAAGCCCCACTAAACCAGCACGGATTTTAGTAGTTTTTTCTACTTGAGCTTAATTCATAAACTTCCCATTAGTGTAGTTTAGTATGAAAACAAAGTACTAGCTTTTAAGAGGAAATGTGTGTTCTGAGTTACAAAGTGCTTTTGAATTCATGGTTTTATAATTCAAACTGATTTTGTACTAAACTTTCAAATGAATTAGTCAATTCTCTGAGCACTTACATATTGGAAATGCATTTGGAAAGAAAAATTACAGCTTTCAAGACAAGAAATTCTAAGATTACTTTTGAAACTAATTTTTGCAGCATAAGCACCAACTTTTCCAAATAATTTTTAATCATATTATTTACGTCTTTAGTCTGTATTTAATAACTTGTGGTCACTAGTGTGCTTGGGTTAAAACATCCCCTTTTTAAAGTGCCAAAACAAAAGGACTCCAATGATTCTTTCAGAAAATAAGCACTTTAAAAGGAAAAGACAAGTAACTCACTGAAAATTAGTGTACAGTCATCTTCGCCCCTTTCCATCACAAATGTTTTTTATCCTTTTTTAAAACACTTTTGTGTAACTGAAAATGTAGCCACAGACCTGCTGCTGTATCATTGCTGAGATGAGGAGCCGTGATTCCTGAACTCTGCCAGTGGCAGGTGGGGAGGTGTAGGCTGTGACCTCCCTTTCCCAGTAATTTTGTGCCTAGAAAAGAAGCAGCTGAGCCACATGCTCAGCTCAAGGTAGCTGCAATTCACCACCCGGTGATTACCAGCTATTTAGAGCAGCCAGAAAGAACATGCCAGGCCATCGTCTCCCCATGGTAGGGCACACAAACCAGCAGAGCACACAGCAGTGCTCTCAGTCTGGATGGAGACATTCTGCTACCCCATGCAATGTCATTCAGTGGCTCTGCTCCAAGAACGTTTCTGACAGTCCAGCAAATCCAGAAATGCCTTGCAAATTGTTTGCCATAAACTTTTTTTTTACCAAAAAAACCCTACTAAACAATAAAAAGCCCCCACATTGAGGAATTAAGTCCTGTATAATTAAGTCCACGTAGGATTTTCTCCACCAGGAAAAGAAAGGTCAGTTAAATTCATGCAGAGGGATCATCTTCATCATGAATTATTATTCTTAGTAATAATCTTTCTAAAGGGCAAATTCGCTGCTTTAACTCATTTTGCTTCAAAAATCTAAAATGCATGCATGAGCCTGGATGTCACATACAGTGTTAGCCAGATATGGTAACAGAGGTAGAGAACTGAATTTCCTGATTAAAGGATTTTAAGAACCATAATTCTTTTCTTCACCTGTTCCTTTTCTTCCCTCCCTCTAAATGGGAAGAGAACTCTGTTAGAAGTGGTATTTTTACTTAGGTGTTTTTTTACCAACACTGTATGTCCATCTAGATTGACCAAGAAAGTCCATTTTCACATTAGGCCATAGTAGGGAGGTTTCCTCTTTCTGATCTGCAGCTCACTCGTTCTGCTCTTGTTTCTGCAGGATTCAGGGCAAGTCATTCCTCTTATTGTGGAAAGCTGTATCAGATTTATAAACTTATATGGTAAGCTCTGACAAAAACTATGTCATTTCATTACTGCCCTGACTTTTTCATATATCTTTTACATTCCTCATTTAGCACTACAACTGGTTTTTAAAATAGAGGTTAAAAGTATTTTTAAAAATTAATTAATTTTTTACCGCTGTCTCCCATCTTTTCTGCAGGTCTTCAGCATCAGGGAATTTTTAGAGTGTCTGGTTCCCAGGTGGAAGTCAATGATATTAAAAATTCATTTGAGAGAGGTAATTGGATTTTCATTTATTTGAGCACCTTAATATCTGACATTTAAAAATCTTCTAAATTCTAATTATTTTCTTGACTGTTTAAACAGATTGTATGTACTGTGTGTACTGCACCTAAAACTTTGTGCCATCACATGCTTAAACATGAAGTACAATGATGACATGTGCATGTTTATCCCCCATTATGTCCTAGGAGCTTGAGGGTTTTTCTTATTTTGTTCAGACAAGACATATGACTCTTGAATCAACTGTAAACATTAGTTTTTTGTTAATGGTAAACTGCAAATAATAGTTTCTGTGTATTTTATTTTAAAGATCCTCAGAAAAGAAAGGTAATGAGTTTATTTGATTCAAGAGACTACTTAACACAATTTGAAAGTCCTGTTGCTTGATCTTCTGGAATATGAGTGCTCAACTTTCTGGTCCTTCTGCCAAAGTTGCATCACGATCCAGGAAAATAGGGAGTAAAAAAAAAGGGGTCATTCCATTTTTCATTCCGAAAGGAAACTTCAACCCCAGAGGAGGAATTACATGAAAAATATCAGGAAGTAAACCCAGCTTTTTAAACATTAGTGGCTTCCAACTCCCAGCCTAGGATTGCTCTGCTAGGGAAACCAGGGTCCAGCAGTCCTCTAACTGTGTTAAAGCAATACTTGTTATATTTTTTTTAAATCTTACATTCCTTTTTTTGAGTCTTAAAAGCTGGGTTTTTTTAATTTCTAGGGAAAATTAAAACTTTTGCAGATCATGCTAATGACAAAACCCTTGGAGCAAGAAGTCTTGTGACTAAAAGCATGAGAAAATATGCACAGTATTTTTCTCCCCAGTATTAGTTATATATATCTTGTTAAACCTGATCTTGTCTTTGACAAGATACATAAAGCAGCTGTTTTCACTTGCTAAGTGAAGCCACATCCCTCCATTCTGCAGCTTTTAAATCTGCTTATTCTTAGCAGCTCCTCCTAGGTAGTGTTATCCTTGAAGATCCATACATTTTAAAGCGTTTCAAAATAAAGATTAAGCCTTTAAAATTACATAAATAAAATAGTGCAGTCGTGGCTGAGGTTTCAGTTAGGTTTTCAACCAAATGGTTGCATATATTCCTGATGTTTTAAATTTTTAGAATGAAGACACATCTTTCAATTCAATGAGTGATCTTACTCCATTTGCTTTATGTAGGGGTCCAAAGAAAAGTCTGCAAAACTCTATTCAATTAAGAACGTTTGGCTTTTTTATTTTACTAACTATAAATCACGACATGTCCATAAATACCTAGCTGGAAGTTCAGGACCTAAGAGATCGCTAGGTTATGTAATTGTAGGGAAGCTTTATTTAGGCTGCCTTTTTTTAGTTTAATCATAGTCTGGGATTTCTACATCAGTGTTTATTATCTTACTTGAATGCTTGCATTGCCACCTCCCACACACTAAAAACAAAAACCGCCCAAAATGTCACTCACTCACAAAAATGTTTCATGCAAGAACGCTCCTGCATGTGTGTTTCATTCACTTTATTTACTTTTTAAGGTGAAAATCCTTTGGCAGATGACCAAAGTAACCATGACATTAACTCAGTTGCTGGAGTACTGAAGCTCTATTTCCGAGGGCTGGAAAATCCTGTCTTTCCTAAGGAAAGATTTAATGATCTTATTTCTTGTATCAGTAAGTAGAAATTTCTGGTTTTTCTTAATAGAATTTTTCTTTCAGATAATGCAGTAGTAGCCTGAAAAAAGAGCTAACTTCACAGATTTTCCTGAGATGATTTGTTTGCCATGTGTGGTAGTCTGGGTCAGTTGTTAGTCATACTCACAGCTGTGGTTGTTCCCTTTTTCCACTGGGATTAATGTACAGTACAATTCTTTGTTTAATAGGGCAGGAAGAATATCTTTTGCTGTACAAGGGATAGTTAAATTTAAACGCATTGTTATTTTCCTCTGTGCACAGACAGAAGGGAATGAAGTCATGAACATGCAACCAGATTGTGTTACTTTCCAAGAAGGTTTTCATGCCCCACAGCTTCGGGTCAGCACTGGTGAATAAGTAACTAACTGCTCAACATTGTGTGATTCTGGACCTTTATTGTGCTCAGCTCAAAACTACCGATCCAACCCAGAAAACTCTTCAGTGCAGGGATAGAGGGGAACAGCTGAGTGTTGTCTGCGGGAGAGCCTGGTCTGCCTTCCCACACACAAGTTGTAATAGGATGCCTTGGAGGAGCATCGCATGATCTGTGTGCTGCTGGTGCTCATAGCCAGACACAGAGAGGTTGTAGTAATTTGGAAAGTTGTCAGTGGTTGAGTGAATTGCTTTGACATGCACAAAACCTCAGGGACCCAGGTCAGTGACCCCTGCAGGTGTTGAGGGGTGAGGCCAAGCCAACCTTCAGTAGACTTTGCTGTTTCCTGTGGGCACAGTGGTCAGAGGAGCTAGTTTGAGGAGGAATTTCCTTTCTACCCTTCCTTTATAACTTGCCTGCTTCAACCAAATGGAGAAAGAGGCAGTTCCACAGGTAGTGAGAGCCAGTCCTTTGGAATATTAGTTAGGTTGTTTTGGCAGAGGTCTCAGCCCAGCAGGCAGGGCCACCAAGTGATGGGTGCACAGTGTCCCAGGCTGGCGATCAGGTGGGGTTTTCAGCTCTCTACTTGGGGGACATGATGTGTGTGGTTTGCTTCCCACATAAGGAGGATTGCGGTAACTCCTGCTGGAGGTTACAAATACGTGGATCACTGTGACCACATATATGTGCAATATTTTGTGTTTCTTTTTTTTTTTTTGCAGGGTTTTTTACAGCTGTTGCTATTTACAGACTTGGTGGCACTGAGGAGTCCTAAAGGACCTGAAAAACACAGTTTAGCAGTCTGATCTCTGATGCTGAGGGGGACACTGTCTTTTTAGGAAGCGTAGTCCTGGTTCTGCTTCAGTTCAGCTTTAGCTAACGATGGTGCCACAGCCCAGAAAATCCCTACAAGTCATAGAAATTGAAATCTAAAAAAGGGTCATTTTGACTCAGTGATTTTCTGCAGGACAGGGATGATAGAACTTTACCTAATAATCCTGCACCGGTTTCCATAACTTCTGGATGAATTAAAGCATATCTGCTGGAAAAATTTATTGATTTAGTGGCTTCAGTTGATAGAAAAATCTACCACATTCTTGGATAAGATGTTCAAATGATTAATCGCTTTCGTCATTAAACATTTGTACCAGATTTCTTTCTCAAAGTTTCTGCTGTCAGATTCTGCCCATTTGATCTCTTTATGTCTTCACTATTTTGACTAAGCATTAAGAAAAATATAAATGGTGGTTGTTACATGTGGAGATGGTATTGCAGTCTGCTGTGTTGAAGAGCTTTAAATACAATTGTAAACTAAATTGTAAAATACCAAGAATGAGTGTTCAGTTTACAGAGATTATAAAAGTGAATGCTCAGGAGATGCAAAGATATTTGCCCAAAACAGCCTTTTAAATGTGTTCCAAGAAGAGGAACCTGGATGATTTCAAAGAGTTTTCATTCACCACTGAAGGGACTGAAGAGGGAATGGTGTATTTGGAAAGAGGGGTAGAAGTTCAGTGGACTGAGCAGATAGATTATGTGGCACCTGCACAGGCAGGAGTGATTCACCAACCTTTCAGAGCACCACTGTCTGAGAGGGTTCCAATTCAATTATCCCAAAAAAGGTATTTATTTTGTTCTTAAGAACTTCAAGAAAAATGGCTGCGAATAATAGATCCTTAATACTAGATCTTGTTTTCCATAGACAATGTCCAACTATTGCAGTGAATTATTTTCTTGTGAGTTGACAACCTTTTATTTAAATAATAGTATCATCCAGCGGAGCTGAAATCAGGAACAACAATAGCCTGGAACAAAGTCACTGCTTTTCGCAACAACATTTTAAAATGTTTGTTGAGAAAGAGGTGTTGCCATCTGATCCTGGTTTAGACTGAGTGTTCTCTGAGGGTGTCATAAATCTGGGTTATCATCTCTATGACAGTTTGTCAAAACAAGGTGTAATGACTGAGTAGTTCTGCTAGCTTTGACTTCTGCTATTGCTGTTGTACAAGAAAGCAGAGGATTTTCTTCGTGATAATATGTTGAAAGAGTCCAAGATCTGTTTTCTGACAGGTTTTGGAGGAAGCATGGGGGGGGAGATGATTTTGTCGTTTGGTTTGGTTTTCACAAGGTTGTCATTAGGGGCACACTGAAATGGCATATCAATGCCTTCAGCACAGGGAGGAGAGTTAAGTGTGGACCAAGGCAGGACAAAAGGGGTTTTCTCTTTGAGCACACCGGGGTGAGTTTACTTTGTGTTGTCACAGAGGGAGGAGTTTGAATGAAGTATGAGGAAAGAAACAGCTCTTGTGCCTTGCACACAGAGCCAGCCCCAGAAGCATATGCTGGGAACAAGGGGCTGTGTGGTCGCATCTTCTGGTTATCTGAGAAGCCTGAGGTGGAGTGTTTTTACAGCTGCGTACTGTTCTATACACTTCGTTGAACGGTGCACCACTTCTGAGGAATGTTTTACTGGGAAAAAACTCCAAAACAAACCAGCAAGCATTTCGAAATATACTATGTAGCACCTACATGGTACATGTTATCATAAACTGTGGTTCTAGAAGACTATTTGCATTGCTATATTTTAACTTTAACACTGGATATCTTGCAAAAAGGAAAATCATCTAGGCAAGATTTCGCCTCCATTTCAGACTTTGAATCAATCATAGTTGCATTCGGTTTTTTTCCTGTGCTTATGTGGCCTCAGATATTATGTATCTTGGTCTTTCTGCTAAGGGAACAGGTTCCTGTGAGAACTTAGGTCAGTGTAACTTCTTTAGATCACAATTGATACATAAAGTCCAGAAAACTTTCACTTGTTTAATTAAATGTTTTTAAATACTCTTAATTTATATTGCATTCATGATCTGAAAAATAGTGAGGAAGGGAATAAACATTCTTTTCAAATAGTTTTTCAAGATAAATGTCAGTGTGGTTTCTTAATCGTTGGCAGAAATTGTTACAGAAGGGGAGAGGGAGAAAGCAAATTTGTAAAGTTAATGTTCACATAAAACTGTAAAAGGGCAGAATGTCACACATTTTATATGGAAATGTAATGTTGCCAGTGAAAAAACCCTTGAAACTGAAGTACTTAGTTATGGATGTCAGGCATAATTGAGGCTACAGCTGCAAAATGAACCTTTCCTCAGTACAGCCACCAATAAATTCCTTTACATTTATGCATGTATTTCCAAATGAAATAGAGCATTGTGAGTTAATGCTTTCCATTTTGTAAATACAGTGGAAACAATACAAAATTACTGTGATTTTTATGGCAATTTGTATTAATTAGACTCATGAGAACAGTGTTATTCTGTTTGGGCTTATGATCTAATTTAGATAAAATTTGGGCCAAGTTATATGCGCTGGGCCAGAGCAAGCATGAAAGTTAGAGCAGAACATAAAGAATCCATCTGATTATGGGCCATAATTCTTCATTCTCATCTTAAAGAGCGGCTACTCTCGGTCCCAGCAGCATTCTATAATCCAGAGGACAATCCAAGATTGGGGTGGGAAGGAGGAGAGTTGCACTGCACTTCTTTCTGCCCCTTTGTAGAAACAGGTTGGGCCAAAGACAAGAAAAGTATTTGTAACAGGAGCTACATGGAGGCAGAAGGTACAGAAGCTGAGCTTAGTAGGGCTGGCTGTAATTCACTGCTGGGGGCTGCAGTTTCTCTCCTGGTCAGAGCTCTTACACACGTGACTTACTCAAGTTCACATTTGTGCCATGCAGCAGCAGACCCACCTCAGCTATTCAGACTGCTTAACGTCTACACAGAGCATTCCAGTTCTTCATGTTTTCATCTCCCTTGCCTTAAATTTCCTAGACAAAAATGGCAAGATGAATGAAAACTCACATCTTTTTTCCTTCTGCTTTTTATCATTTTAGTCCCTTGCCACCAGTGGTGCCTGTTTACCTAAAGATATAAATGTTATGAAAGAAAATAGCTTTACTGCTTTTCCAGGCTATTGCCCGCTACTTAAAACAATTCTGAATCGTCAACTCTCCATGAAAAAGTTTCAACAAAGTGGGAAGTGTTTCCTTGCCTAGGTGACAGTGAAGACTGCTGGGTTTGTAATGCCTTCTTAAATAGATCTGAAAGAGCTGTAAGTGGCATTGCTGAGTTAATATATACGTATCTTTGAGCTGGATTGGACTCATCTACCAAAATGAAAAGAGGCACAAATTGTTAACTTCAGCACTAATACATATTCATGTAGATAACTTGTCAGCTGCAAATTGACCATAAAAATTACATCTGCAAGTGTAACTCAGTCCCATTTGACATCCACAGGGTGTGTAAAATATGCATTAGGCATTCACTCTGTTACTAGTAGGCACCACACCGAGTGGGAATAGCAAGTAACCCCCACAAAGAGATACTACATTGGATTTTATCCTTCAAAGCCGTGTTCCTAAAGTAGAGAGACATCTTACATTACCATTGTTTGCTTCCTCCTTTGTGCTACCCTTGCTTGTGAAATATGCTTACCTTGCACAGCACTGGATGTTAGCTGTAACACAATTCATTAGTTTCTGACACCAGGTTCTGACACCTTCTATATGTTTTGATCAATAATATCTTCCCTTTGCCAAATGTTTGCAATCCTGTTGTTCACACTGAGATTGGCCCGTGGAGGCTAGCTGTTAAGAGAGGTTCATGTAACATCCACAATCCATAACTGATGTTTCTGAGCTCTACCTGCTCCCAGGCTGAACCTTCTTGTTTGGATAACCATGTCTCACCTTCAGTGCAGGAGAGGCCATGTGTATGACCAAATACAGTGCTTTCTTTGCTCTTCTAAATTAAAAAAACGGAGTCATATGCAGCTGTCCATTTGGCCCAAAATACTTTGAAACCACCAGTAATTGCTCTCTTGCAAAAAGACTTTTATTCTGCATCACTGCATCTATATATTTGACTGTGTTGCCTTTTACATGCTCCACTACCTGAGTTTGCTTAATTGCTTAATTTACATTTTAATTTACATTTTTCTTAATGTTATTTAGGATGGATATATCCCTATTTTCATTTCTAATTTAGTTTTTGTTTATTTGTGTTTGGGGGCTTCTGTTAGTAATTGTGTTTTCTCCCCTCTCAGGTTTCCTTTACTCTTCTGTGGTAGATTGTTCACTTCTGATCCGTTTCACTTTAGAATTACCTTTGCAAAAACCTCATCATGAGTGACCAGGTGGTTAAAACTGTTACTTCTCCTGGAAAAGTAGAGATTCATTGTTTCTGTGTGTCTCTCCAGTAAGTGAAGGTGACACTGCCTCTCCAGAAGAGGTTCCAGTGTTCTTGGAGACTGAAGATCACACTTTTCAAGGCTTGACTGCCTAGGATTTATGTCTATCTCGTGCAATTGAGAACCAGTCCTTAGTGTGTGGCTGACAAAGAGACAGCTAGCTGATAAATATATGCAATGACATTAATCTCATCTGGATTCATTCATCCAGGTCAAGGACATGGAGCGTCTGCAGAGTAAGTCCATGTGAGATCAGTAGATAAAATCTTTTCTAAGAGCAATGCTGTATTGCACCTCAACAGATTTTCTTGTGGAGCTTGTGGTCTGCCTTTTTGGAGGATTTTATGAACAAGTGGAACAGACACCTCTCAGAGGGGATTAAAGTGAAGTCAGAGGCTAAGATTGTAGACTTAAATGACCTCTGAGGAGTCCTCTGAGCTCTTTTATTTTTTCATTTTTTATAGTAGCTGGAGGCTTCTTAGATCCCAAACACCTCAGAAACTTAGATGCCTAGATAATGTTATGAATACACAGAAAATCAAATTCCTTATATTATTAGGGTACTTTGTTCCTCTCTTTTCTTATGAAAATACATTAATAGTTCTGGGCTCAGGTGCTTGGCTCTTCCACAAAGTGCTGCAGTCATGAAACTCCAGAAGCTGGCTTCTTCCCCTTCTCTTGTTTCACCTACAACTATCTCCTGTGCAACTGCTTTGACAGAAGCACAGTGTTCCCACACCAAACAGCCTCTCATCTTGCTGACAGAAAACTCTTCTGCTTGTGGGTTTGACCCCCATGGCCAAGATGGGTCTGGAAGGCAGATGTGTCAGACCAGAGCTCCAAAAGTTTTGCTTTGTTCTGAGAACTGGGAACTAGAAAATAATAACCATTTCACTGTGTGGTATTTACTTGATGTTAGTCTTGATTTGTTGATATTCCTGTGTCCTTCGTAGAGGTCTCTCTTCCCTGTCTCTCTCCACAGTCAGGAAAAATACATTAGTTCTCAGTGTGTTTGGCCTTGCCAGAGGCTTGTCCTCTTGCTTGTCCTTGGGAATATGAGTCTCATCATATCGTTAGAGTAATGAACCAGTTTCCAAATCCCCTGATTTCTATTTCAGCTTGGCAGCTAAATTGCCTTATTAGGACAAATCATGTAATAGCAAGCACTTCTGTTTTCTTAGCTGAGAAATGCGTAATACCTCACCAGGCACTCAGGTAAAAAAAATCAGAGTAATGAAAAGAGGGTCTCCAACAGAAGTACTGTGAGAGGGGAGATATGGCCAGCTTTCTTCAGCATTGGCTTTGCCAGTATTTCCTTGCAGCAACCAGCTTATAGGTTGGATGGCCCTTCTGCCCTGAGGCTCTCTTTAGCAAAGCCATTGGAGGCAAAGCAATGCTTTAGCTTTCCTCTGCATGGGAAGAAGCAGAGCTGCAAATTCTTTCCGCCTGCATGTAGAAAGATTGCTCTGTATTCATTCCATCTTTCCTACGTACCCGAACACTCATGTACTGCATACTCTCAAGCAGTGGTGAAATTCAGCTCCACGTTTAAAAGCAGTGTGCAAATACATTACATCATTACCTAGCTCCTTTAAACCAAATCAGTGCTGGAAAATAAAAGCCTCTTGAAATAATGTGGAAAGCACATAGATTTAACACTTAACAATAGTTTGGATTTTCAATAAAGAGACTTTCATGGAAGCTGCGTCCAGGTTACCAGGAAAGTATTGGAAACACACACATCTCACTCAAGCATGTATGGCATGTAACTGCTTCAGTTTAGAGTTCAGGTCACTTCTAGTGCTTAGTATTGATCATGCTCCTGGTAGGACAGCTGGGATAGTTCTACACAGCCAGACTCTCTGTACCTACTCTGCCGTCTCTGTGCTGCCTAGTGGGACCAGTTCCTGACTCATGCATCCTGTTAAACTTATCTAGGAATTGCTTGGAAGAATTGTAGGTGGCACAGACCACAAGCACACTGGAGAGTGTGGTAACTACTGAGTGGTAGTTGCCTGCCAGTGTGCCCCATCCTGGTTTAGCTCACTAGTTTAGACAGAGCTATTGCAGCCATACAGGCAGCACACTGCTAGAAGGAGCTGCTCAACCCACCTTGGGTCCCAGCCAGTGCATTTCTCAGGTCTGATTTGAGTTCAGCAATGACTGAACCTGGCCCAGGGCCAGTCTCCGTAATTGTCTGGAGGAGGCAGGACTGTAGTACAAGGCATTAGCCAGAAAGGCTGTAATGCAGAAGGCAAGTCCTGGTGTTGCATCAAAACTTCCCTCCAGCTTCCCACATGCAGTACACAGTGCTGCTGAAGCAGGGCTGTTGAAAGATGTAACCAAAGTTCCTTGGACCTTCCTCCTTCAGCCCCGCTCCACCTGTGCACATGCGCACAGGCTCAAAACCACCCAGACCTACAACTCCGCTTAGAGAGGTTTACAGACAGACGTGTCAGGAGGAAAGTCAGCTGAACTGGAGACTCACAAGGCACCTTTGCTGTAACAACAGCTGCTTTTGTTCAAAGAACTGGAACTGAACTGCTTCTTCCACTGGGAGGGACTTATATGAGGCAGGTGGAGAGAGGTTTTGCACTAAAATTGGTGGCTGTGGTCTATGCAAAACAGCAGTGTGGCACTGCATTGCAGAAGTGGGGGTGTGCAGCATGGACATCTCCAAGATGTGGCCTGCATTGGAATGGGGGAGGAGAGCTGTAGCTGCTCTGTGGATCCTCGCTGTGCAGGCAGCTCCTGAACTTAGCATGTTCCTGCTGTGGACACCAGTTCTTAACCAGTAACCAGAAATGCTTCTTGACTCATGCAGTCCATGTTTAACAGAAACATAAAAATAAACTTCAGGTCCCATTTTTTTCCATTTGAGAAAGTGTATTGGCTTGAACGGATTTCCAGCTAGTATTTGGGTTCAGAGTTGACTCATTAGGTAATAAATTAAACAGTTTGTCAGCAGTCCTTTTCACTACCAGCTCTGCAGCAGCTCAGCAGGGACACTGTCCAGCCTTCAGGGGCTCTGCTGGGGAATAGGTTTTTACTTCCTGACAGAGTTTTGCTATTCTGCTCCTGTAGTAGATACCATAATCCAAATGGGCATCCTTCATGCAAGCGGTGGTAGGCTGTTCTCCTTCTGCAGAAACTCTGATGGAGGCCAGTTTGAACCCATCCCAGAATCTTTTGTTTGCAGCACACCAGTGGTGCTGAGCCAGTGGCATCTCCTGTGAATGCTGATGTGGAAACATCTCACACCCTTTTGCTACAGTGGCATTTCCTAGTGAACTGTAACACTTCTACGTGGTAAACAAAAGTCTTGCTGCCAACATGCTCTGCTTATGCTTAGTTTTTAATACCAAAATAACAGTTACCAGTTGTTCTTCTAAGAAATGTAAGTCAACACACATTTTGCATCTACAAATAAATAATGATTGGTAGAAATAGCCATACCAAAGAGCACATAAGTAACACACATCAGTAATTTTGTTTACAATTACCACATTTTTATGTAAGTAATTATTTTAATTGTGTGTACTCATAAATACCATGTTTTGTGGTACAATTGGCTTTTCAGCTATTGGAATCAGCTCCTGCTTCTGATTTCCAAATTTTTGAATATCCACTTTAGTGCCACTGGACAGGATTTCTCATCTTCATCTGCTAAGGTTTTCCCTAGATGTTGCTAATTGCAGCATACTTTCTTGGCTGACATAAAAAGCCTTACTGAAATTTTAGGTTGTTTCCAACTGTGTCATTTACACAGAAAACACACTGAGTTAAAAATTGAGATTCTGCTTATTCTGAAAAAGTTCAAGCTTTTAACCCATCATTGCCCCACTTGCACCCACATGGTCTTTCTGACCAACATAGAAGATAGTGCATCCTTGCTACAAGACATTAGGAACTGGTTCTTTTATCAGATGATTTTTTTTTCCCACTTCAGAAGAATTTCAGTGGACTGCTATAAAATCATTTGAGAAAAATGCAATCTTTGTGTTTCTTGGCTCCATACCAAAAAAAGCATGAGGCCTTTCTCCTATTTTGCCAATAAGAGAGTTATAGCTGGACATTTGATTAAGAAAACTTGCTAGAGAAGCTCGATGATTGGAGTATATATCTGATGTGAACTTTCAAATAAAGAGAATGCACCTGTATTTGAAATAAACGGCGAACATCTTTCCTTGGTTCCTTCAGGTTATTTATGTACTGATTTTGTGGTTTTGTGAGCTATCAAGCTCAGCAAGTGGCCAGCATTGGACTTAGACAGATTTGTATCTTCTTTAAAAACTGTTACTTTTAAACTGTGTGGTTTTAATGAGGGGGAGAAGAACTTCTAGATCTTATTTTTCTAATAGGCCAAAATTAGACAATACTGACTAGAGAGGCATGTGATAATAAAGGGTTGAAGCAAATTGAGTAAATTGCCTAAATACTCTTTTAGACAATCATAAACAAGGGAACATAAAACACTTTCTTCTGTTTGCAGGAATAGACAATCTCTATGAGAGGGCTCTTCACATCCGCAAACTCCTCCTTACTTTGCCCAGGTCGGTCCTTATAGTGATGAGATACCTCTTCGCCTTCCTCAATCAGTAAGTGCTTTATACTTAGCCCAGGTGCTGTACCTTTATCAGCCTTCCTTTGCTGGTATTGAAGTTCTCTAGGTTTACTCATACTCTATGTAGAAGTTACATTTAGACTCCATTTAGCACAAGAGATGATCTTCTAAGCGACAGTGAAAATAGAATGAAAACACTGGATTCCATTCAAATTAAAATTCCATTTGTCCAAAATTGAACTAGACGGATTAAAGTGTTGTCTGAAATGGGGAATGCAGTCTATAGCATTGAAGCTGACCACAAAATAAACCTGTAAGAAAAATAACAAATACAAACTGTAGCTACATTAAAACTAGTTTATGCAATTTAAAAATACATTTTTTTCCTTATCTCAAGCCGATGTCTTCTGGTGGGATAAAACCCGAGTATATTCAAGCAACACAGGCACTACAAGCTACCTATTTGATGCTAGGCACTGGCAGGGTGAGGCTTCACCTTGCTGCTTCTGTTTTCTGATAACAGGGGTACAAGTATAGAGAGCACACATCCACTGTGTATGCTTTGATAGAGAGTAGCTTGGTTCTCGCAGTGCAAAACACAGGCTGGAGGGAGGGTTGTGTGAGAGGGAGAGCACTGTTCACATCATCATCCCAGAAAAAACTTCTTTCTGTAAGCTAAAATAAAAGACAGCTTGGGCAATTGAACTCTCTTTCTCCCTCCAGTCCTTCATGGCCCTCTCTGGTCTTGCTGACCCCAATGGTTTCACAGAAAATTTTGCTTATGTATACTTTGCCCTGATTCTGACTTTTCTCTTTCTACTGTCAATTTGTCTGTTTTTCCTGTTACATCTGTTTTCATATCACCTTTTTCCTCTTTTTTACTAAATTTGCCCTTTGCTGATTCATTCTGTCTTTATGACCTTCCCCATTTCATCCAGCCTGTCTGTTCCTATAGAAACAGGGTCTTTGCAGCCGGGTTATTTGTTCATGCCGGTAGTCACAGCTGTTCCTGTTTCCTTTCTTCTAGCAATTTCTGAACCACTTTCAAGAAGTATATAAGAGAGGGGCAGAGGTCTAGAGTTTTATGAAAATAACTGCTCATTTGGAACTGAATCCATTCCCCAAAAATGACACCATGTAAATGTCTTAAAGGCTTACATCACAGCTTCTCCTCTGCAGAGACATACAGATTGACCAGTACTTGTTATGTGGTCATGTTAGCTACATCTGTGCTCTCCACAGGAATGCAATTTGGAAAGCAGACTAAATACCTTACTGCCTCCAAATTGCTCCTGGTGCATCCACAGGAAAAATATTCCCTTTATTTGACTTCCTGCAAATCCCATCCTGCTTTTCGCATATGCAGTTATGCCAGCTTGGCCACATGAAGTCATCAGGTCTCATGGCAGACCTAACCTGGTGTAGCCTCCTGCTCAAAGCTCTAAAGTTACATCAAGTTGCTCAAGGGTTTGGCCAGTCAAGAACAAATGTCAGCAACTCCACAGCCTCTCCAGGCAGTCAGTCCCAGTACTTGGTCACTCTTACAGTAAAGAAATCTTTTCCTGCTTTCATTGGAATATCCCTTGCTATGTCTATTGCCTCTCATCTCTTTGTACCTGTGTCTGTCTTGCTCTTGTTTGTAATCTCATATATAGTAGGAGATTGCAGCTAAATTCTCCAGTAACCTTCCTGTCTCAAGGCTGAACAAACCCAGTTCTCTCGGCTTTAGTTTATAACCCATATGCTTCAGCTTCCCAGCCATCTCAGTAGTAGTCCTTTTATGGGCTTGTACCAGTTTGTCAGTCTCTCAAAACTAGCCACAGAACCTCGTGTGCAACTTCACGAGCACCAGGTGGAAAAGGAATAATTAATTCCCTTAACCTGCTAGCTTTTCTATTCCTAATATAGCCCCAAATGCTGTGGAATTACTTCCATCCCATGAGCAGGACTTTGCATTCATCCTTGTTGAACTTGATTGAATTCCTGTTTCTCCATTCCTCCATCTTGTCAAGGTCCTTCTAAATGGTGGCACACTTACTGCCCCCTTCCCAGCGTGGTGTCATCTGTAAGCTGGCTGACTGTGCACTCCATCACCTTATCTAGGTCATTCATGGAGATGCTAAACAGTACCAGCCCTGCTTTTGAGCCCTGAGGAGCACTGCATATTAACAGCCATCAGCAGAATGTCACATTTCACAATTATAGTTACAATCTTTTTTAACAGTTTTGCACGTATAAAGTCTGAACCACCTGTTAAATCAGAAGAACAAGATGTCTCCAATTAACACACGGGACAGGATAATAAATCATGGCATAAGAAAGGGGCGAACACAATTTTAAAAGCTAGTTATGAAGGTAGTCATTTAGAAGGTTTGCCTTATGCATATGTATTGTTTGTATGTGGAAAACACTCTCTAAAATTCCCTTTCTAGAGGGAATATGGTGTTGTATTTGAACACAACCAGACATCAGAACTCCTGTGCTGCTTCAGAGTGCAGGACGACATAGTAGAGGGCATCCGAGCACTTCAGGTTCTGTCTGACTGGCCCCACACAGAACCATTCAAAAGCCAGCTTTTCCAGTAAAAATGTCAATGCTTTTAAACAAGGGAATAGATAGCAACTTCTCATTCAAAATTGAAAACTAGTAACATTGCATTTTCTGGAAGAAAGGAGAGCTTGCAAAAGTTGATTAATAACAACAATGAAAGCCTTTTGTTTGGGCACTTCCATAATGAAACTATTGTAGGAATTTGTGGGCAGAAGGCAAGGTGCTTAGGAATTTCAGGCTGTATGGTAAAAACAGAAGCCAGAAGTCACAAGAGCCTTTGCCAGATCCAGGAACTTAGTTGCCTCCAGAAGACAATTTGGTCTGTCTAAGTTACATAGCCAGCTGTTGAAAGAGATGCACCAAGGTCCAGTGAGAAATGTATCCCCACTTTGCATCCAGCTCACTTGGAGTACTGATGACATAGAAGCAGCAGCAGTTGATGTTAGCCCGTTAAGTCAGCATACAGTCAACGTGGTGGCGTGGGAATACATACATATACATATAAATATGTGGTATAAACTCACTTTATAGTGAAGAAATCTTTTTTATTGTTCCATTACTTTATGTGGAATTGTCAATGAAAACAGGAAATCTCTAAGTTGTGATTAAAAGAGGTTTTCTACTGTTTTCAGAATAAGGTTAGTCACAGTGGAAAAGTCAATTTTTCTTGATTTTTCTGTTATAACAGCCTTTCACAGTACAGTGATGAAAACATGATGGATCCATACAACTTGGCCATTTGTTTTGGGCCAACCCTGATGCCTGTTCCAGACATACAAGACCAGGTGTCTTGCCAGGCACATGTGAATGAGATAATCAAAACTATCATCATCCATCATGAAGCTATTTTTCCAGATGTGAAAGAACTTGATGGACCAGTGTATGAAAAATGCATGGCTGGAGATGACTATTGGTAAGTCACAATATTATCCTTCTGTCTCCTAAACAAAGTCATTAGGCCGGTTATCTGGATAACTGCTGTGATACGGAATTCCTTTTGCGCACAATAGAAGTGTGCAGATAAATGAGAAGAGCATTTAGGTCCACACAATAAAGTGTTACGTATAAAAAAGTGAAGCAAAGGCAATTATTATGAGGTTTCCTACAACATTCTGTGGAGGAAGCTGCTTTGTGTTCAGCCAGACAGAGATAGAATTCCAGGTGTACTGTGCAGAGCACACAGACAGGTAGGAAATTGTTTGTTTGGCTGTGAACCACCTTATCAAATTTCACCTTCTGATGCCTGCTTCTTTTCTTTGTTGTGCTTTAACTGGGCAGGTAGCTAAACACCACACAGCCACTCACTCACTCACTCCCCCCACAGTGGGATGGGGGAGAGAATTGGGAAAAAAAAGTAAAGTTCAAGGGTTGAAATGAAGACAGTTTAATAGGACAGAAAAGAAAGGGCAAATAACCATAATTAGAATATGCAGAACAAGTGATGCACAATGCTTATCATCACTGACAGATACCCAGCCAGAGCCTGAGCAGCAGCCCCTGACCAGCATTGTCCCAAGTTTATATACTCAGCATGACACCATGTGGTCTGGAATATCCATTTGGTTGCTTGGGGTCAGCTGTCCTGGCTGTGTCTCCTTCCAGCTTCTTGTGCCCCCTAGTCTGCTTGCAGGTGGGGTGAGGTGTTCAGTGTAAACACTGCTCAGGAACAACTAAAGTATCAGTATGTTATCAACATTATTCTCTTCCTAAATACAAAACACAGCATTGTAGCAGCTACTAGGAAGAAAATTAACTCTATCCCAGCCAAAACCAGGACACTCCCTTGACAGCAAACACACACACTTTTTATTTATAAAGGATTCAAATGTTCTGAGGGCTTCTTAATATCTGAATTTTGTTTCAAGGAAACATATATAGGCTTCTTCATTAATGATGTATCCATAGCACACTAGGATAATTATGTTGCACGTAACTTTGGAGCATTATAAAAATAATTTAAAATAATCTCATGGAGGTGGCATATTTTTGATGTTTGTGGTTCCTCTCTCTGCTCAACCTTCTGCTTGCCTCCAGTGACAGCCCATACAGTGAACATGGTACATTAGACGAGGTGGACCAGGATGCCAGTACAGAGCCCCACACCAGTGAAGACGGTGAGTCTGTTACATTACCATGCCTTTGATGGGGGTGAGTTCTACAGGTGTTCCACACAGGAGGCCTTCTTCCTTTCCTAATTGTGTCTTATTTGAAATAAGGAGATTTCAGTCCTGGTGTTCTCTAGCAAATCTTTAATCTCTGTTTGTGTGCTTTTGCACTCTTGATTCATCTGTGTTTGACCAGCTGTTTCCTGTTCTCTCCTGATTTGCCCAGTCACAGGAAGGGCAAGAGAGAAACTATTTCAGTCAGCACATATTATCTTCTGACATGATGTTACATTTTTAGTGACTCTTTTGTCTACAAAAACTAAATTTTTCTAAAGTGTGCCTTTAAATATTGCAGCTAGAGAATATTTGCCATTCAGGCTCTATTTTTATTTGAATTTTAAAGCTAGTCTCTCTAAAGGATTTACAGCAACTGAAAAACATGTGTGTATCCCCCATGGTGAAACTTTTGAACAGTAGTAATTTTCTGTAAATATCGATCGCATATACTTCTGGGTATGAGAAGTATCCATAAAAAAATTGATGCAACTCTATTATATTAATTCTTTTTATCCAGGTCATAAAGGTGTATTCGACTGTGACAGTTTGACCATCCTTCAGATGTCCCTCACAGTAACTTCTGCCAAGTTTCAAGCAAATTTAACAGATAGAAAAGAATTCTCAAAATTGTTATATAACTACTATTTTCATGAGAGTTAGTAGCCCATTAGAGGTGAAGGATTCAGAATAACACTCTGTTATTCTGTCATAACAATCTGAGAAGAGCAGCAGTGTGAGCTCACTGCCTCTCTGGCCAGCAGGCAACCTAGACAGAGCAAACAACACACGTGGACTTAGCAGCAGTAGAAACAAAAGCTTCCCCTTGTCCATTTCAGAGGATGTGTGGAGGAAGGAAGAGGAACTGACAGAGCAGAGGAAAGGGGAGGAAAAGAGCTACAGCAGAAGAGGATTTTTTTTTTTTAAAGAGTGTCATAAGGGATACTGTTTAGGAGCTGGGACAATTGCTTTAGGGAAGGGAAACCGGATGGTGTACGTATAGGAAACCTGGCTGCACTGGTCCCATTGCACTGAGAGCAAAGTAAACAATAGTTCCACTCTAGCTGTACCCGTCGGCTTTGTCACGTACTCAAGCTGTCAGTGGCAGATTGTCTGTCTCTTCGCCTTTGCCAAGGTGAGGAGGGGCAGGCAGAGTCTGTCAATGCAGCTGTTTGGAGAGAAGGGACATTTGGGTGGGCGGACATTACAGAAGGGGGGAAAACTGAGGGTAGGAGAGAAATCTTGATCTTCTGCCTGGGTGTATAGCCATGCCTATGCAGCAGGGAGTACCGACAGCTCTACGAGACAGGCTGTGCATGGGCTCCTCTTGACCAGCTCTGTACAGCTAAACCCACCATCTTTCTACAACACTTCTCTTCTAAACAGTGTGAACAAACTCATAATTGCACTTTATTTTTCCAAGACAGTATAGCTATACTTTAGAAGAACTCCTTCTTCCATTGGAGGTGTGAAGCAAGAGTGGAAGCTGAGGAAGTCTGCCTGTGTCTCATTTAGAGAACAAGTGAAGTGCAGGTGACACACCAGTTCAATATATTGGGGCCAACTTCAGGGTCACATGACCAAACCGAGAGGCAAAGGCACAAGTGGACATGGAGAAGTGCAGCTTTTCAGCAGCCATCAAAAGCAGTTACTTCAAAGCCATGCCTAAGAAAGCAGGATCCAGAGGAGCAGGACTGTGGCATCACATGATGCATCATCTGTGCCTTGATCATCATGGGCTCTACCCCACCACGGTGTTGTTATACCAGTTTTACACTCCTGTCCTAGTATTACTTGTGTTTTGACTGTGGCACTGGGGAAGACAAACCCTGAAGAGAGTACCTGTCAACAGGACAAAGTTCTTTTAAGAGATTTAACTGCTCAAGACATGCGTTTTTGTTCACCAGATCAGCCAGTAGTTTAATTCTAGTTGCCTCATCACATCTTTTTAATTAATTCAGTGCCAAAAGGAAGCGGACATTTGTGTTTACAGAGAAATAATTGTTAGCACAAAAATATTCGTAAGCTAGGTAAATACTGCTGCAAAGCTGAAGATTAACAAGCCTGGATCACACACAAAAACTGTTGGTCTTCAACTCCCAACCTGCAAGCTCTAACCCATTTTTTTTCCATGGATATGGCTTTCTGTTGTAATAGCACATGTTTCTAATGTAGGTTACAGACTTTAAATTAAATGCACTGACTCTCTCTTTGCACATACATTCATGTGTTTGTGCTCTGGACAGTTCATTTTGTAAAATATTACTTAGACCAGAAATGAGGATAGGTGAGATTTTTTCAGTTTGCTTATTGAACTTCATGCGAGTCACTGATTGACAAGTGATGGATAAAAAAAACCCCTCTACTAAAGGGTCTGGAGTATTTTGGGGGTTTAATATGATTGATTCATTGATTATAAGCTGGATGCATCACTACCAGCTGAATGTGGAGAGAGAGAAAGGGAGGTGCTGCATTGCTGCTGTATTGATCGGACACGTGGTATTTACATGGTTCCCTCTGTTAGGACATGGAAGAAGCAGATTCTGTAAGTGCTAAGGGGTTTTTTTCATGTTGAAAATCTTACTAGTTTTATTCTAAAATGTTGTATATATATGTAAGACTAAGCAGCCTACCCCACAGGAATTACAGGGTCATTGAAACATAATCCAGCGGTTACGGTCAAAACCAAAAGGATTTCTTTTACTTACTGTTGCTATAAAGTTAAACTGCAAGTGGCTCTCTCTGTGCCTACTAGAAAAAATGTAGGGGCTGTGTCAGTAGTGCTAGAAATGTTTCGTTACAATTTGGAAAACAGCAAGACTTTAAAAATTGAAAACTAAATTATGTCTGCAGAGATAAAATGCAGTAGATTGGGGGAAAAAAGACTAGCACATGTAAATGAGCATATAAATATTTCGTAACTGCTTTATTTTAAGCGTATAAATTGTTGTGGTTTTTTTCCCCTAAGTTTACTGGTGTTCATGTATTTCAGTTGATCACTGAAAAGGGAAGCGGGAAAGAGAAGGAGCTGCATTTTACTGTGGTGTTTTCAGGCTTTTCTAGATGTGCAGAAAGTATCCTGATAAGGAAAACATATAAGTCTTCCCTTTCTCCTAAATCTGGAAATGAAATTCAGTTTGTGAAGTTCAGAACATTTGTACTCAAGCTGAGATGCAAAAAAAATCTATCTGTAATTTTGCTGCAGACAGACCTTTACCTGAAAAGGTCTCTGCAGTAAAGATTCAAAGAACATTGTTCATGTTTTACTGAAACAGCTGTTAGCATATTTCCTTTACCTTCAAATTGATGGAGATTTTTTGTTCTTCTTGGAGTCATATGGTAAAGGGTGACTAGATCTGTTTGCAAAGGAAGTAAACATTTCCTGAGGAAGTTAGACAGATGGAGTTCTGCTAGGAAAACATACATAAAATTAATACCATACTCTTCATAGATATCTCATAAACTTAGGATAAAACTTTAGATGGTATCTCTGCTGAAAACAAAACTTATAGGGACATGTCAGACTGTAAGTTGTTGTATTCCCAACACATAGTCATTTTCTTGCCCTTCAGTAGTGCATGCTGTGATCGACACTTTGCCAAATTCTGTTTTGTCAACACTTTGAAACACTTTGTGCTTTTGCTCTTCCAAATCAGAGAACTGCTGTCCTGAGGACAGGACTTTGAAATTGCAAAACCACTCTATTCAAAACCACTCATTGATGGGATGCAGAAGAAGATAAAGAAATAGGGAGATAGCATCTTCCTGGGGAGCTCAAGGACATGCTTTATTCTCAACAGACAGGGTACCCCTGGGAAAACTGAGGAAGTACAGAGCAGAGCAACAGCAACTCCTGTAGAAAAAGTGCAGGGGATGGTGTCCCCTCCTTTCCTTAGCTCCTTGTGCCCTGAGGCACAGAGGGCAGCCCAGTGCCAATTCAGTGCCATCACCTCTGTAGGGAGGTTAGGTCTACCTCTGGCACTCTGGTCCCAAAACTAAAACTAGCGCTTACATTTCTTCTGGCCTTTCTGCTCTCCTGAGCAGCAGAAGTTTTGCCCACAGTTCTTCAGTTTGTCCTACTTTTTCACTTCCATTAGCATTGCCTGATTCACTAGAGATGATAGGTGGTGAGATCCTGTATGTCATCAAATACTTCTCTCTACTTTAGGTGAATGCCCGCAGGTATGGACAGAGCAGTGCAATTACACTTCCTTCCGAGCTGTCAATTCTACTGTTAGACATTCAGTTACACAAAGAATTTGAGTTACAGATCCCAAATTTAGCTTTCATTGCCTTAGCTTTTTGGAAATACTCGTCTGTCATTCAGTAACCTTGATATTAAATGGCTTAACTTTCCAAAATGCATTTATTTCTAGTAGTAACTGTCATGGTACTTTGGTTTTCACTATTAAAGCTTGACCTGTAACAAGGTGAATTACTATTTAAGTACAGTCTCAGTGCTGTTTGCTGTAGGAAAGTTGTCTCTCTGTATAAAGAAAACACCCCATTCACTGTAGAAGGTTATCTGTGTATAAAGAAAAAAACCCACCCCTTTCACTATAGGAATACCTGTCTGAACTTATTTTTTGTCCTTTTTACAAAATCTTTGTGAAATCTACTGCACACTCCTCCCTGAGGAGGTGAGATTTGTTGCCCAGGCAATCTAATGTACATGTCTCAAAAGTCACATCCATTATGGGTACATTAACAATTCATACAACTGGTTCCAGTGGGACATCATCATTCAGACCTCTGAGGGACTATGTGAGTCTTGCAGGTGGTAGAAGGATACAATGAACAGATTCCCATTGCGCACCACAGTTAGATTAGCATTATTCCACTGAGTGAGATAGAACTATTTCTAGTTTAGTCGTCCACTAATTTGTAAATAAAAATACCTGTCTAGTCAGTTGTGGGTTACTATATGGTCTGTTGAAGTTAGCAGAGAAACAGGACATTCCATAGCTAATCAGTTTATCCCTCAACCCAGTACTCATGAGCATTACCAATTAACTGTGGAGAATGTCTAAGGAAAATATGTGCAGGAAATTTGGGATGTTATGACTTACTGTAGAATTTTTTTGTTTGATTAACTTTTTTTTTTTACATTTTAAAGTATTACGTGTTAGTGAGTGACTGGCTCTCTGAAGCCTGGGAGATTTTATTTCTGAATTCTTGACCAACTCTACCATAACCCATAAATTAGCTGCAGTCTGAGAACAGAGTGTTCATACAAATGTCTGCTCATTTTCAATCCTACCTGATTCCAGGAATTCCTTCTTACAACAAACTCCACAAGCAGTGCATATGATACATGTGGGTTTTTGTCGGTGTTACATTATTGCTGTTTGATTTCATACTTGCCCTCTTGAAGACACTGCAAGATAAATAGGCATGTTTGGTTTTACTTCTTTTCATTTGGCAGTAGTGTCTTTCTGTGCCTTATAGTCACTTTGATGCCATGATGATTTTTTGCCTTTTATACCCCTTTTATGTATCTTTTTATAGCTTTTGTATTCTTAGTGGGCTTTAGCCTCCATTCTTAGACTTACTTTGTTAAGCTAGGAGACTAAACATCTTAGAAGCCTCATAGTTAGGGATCAGAATGCCCCAGACACCAAGGTCCTCTCCAGAACACATTCTGTAAACTAAGATAGAACCATCCAGGGGAAGGTTCCTCAGGGAGGGGGGCTCATTCAAGCCTCTCATTGGGGACTGTTTGATAGATCTGCTAATTAGTAAGACCTATAATGATAAACCAAATCGATTGTATGTGTGCACTGCGGGGTGCATTTCGGCGCAGTCCACCTGGACGTGGTGCACCTAAGGATCCTTAAAATAAATACCAAGGTAAAATCCCTTTTCCCCTTCTAACCATGTATGACTCTTGATTTTAAGACCAGGAAAAGGCATCAGCTTTGTGGCAACTGCATTTTTTGTTAGAGCGAGACTGTAGACAGAATATCTAGAAATGACAACAGGGTAACATACCAGAATATCACACCACCATTAGAGGTTTTCCAGAATGTTTCTTTCTATGTCAACTTTTCTTTGCTTAAAAACATGAAACCAAGAAACCCTTCACCCTCACGCACAAGGAAATGCTGGTGAGGTGAGCGAGACATTCATAGGGGCCGTGATGTTTGTTATAAATTCTCATCAGGCTGAGCAAAGACATTGGACACGTGTCAGGAAACTCTTATATTTTATTGTACAGTCACCATAACTTTGGCCACCACCCCTATATTTAGACTCAAAAGGTATTGGCTAACACACCCTTAAATTTCTTACAACAGACTTCCACAAGAGTGGAGGTGAACAAGTCCTTAATTTTGTACAGTACACTTCAGTAAGTTCTCAACTCCCACAGCACACAACCAAAGGTGCTGACTCACAAGCCACAGTACATCTGATATTCAAAGGTGCTGGCTCACAAGCTCTTCCCTCCCACAACAAACGTCAAGGCAGAGTATGGGATAGAATATGATAGCTCTGCTTTGCCCAGGCAAGGCAAGGGAAGAAAACAAAAAATAACACCAGTCCTTAGATCCTGCATTGGTGCTGCTGTGTCAATGGTCCAGAGCAGGGGCTGCGAGACAAAGGAAAAGAGAGAAAGAGAGGAGGAAGACAGAGAAAAGAGAAAAAAAGATAATAGGGTCCTCTACCGCCATCCAGTAGGGATGCATTTTCAGGAATGAATACTGTTATTGCTAGGTTCTTATTTGTATTTATATAATTGAAATAATGTCTGCCACCATACATTACTTTTGTGTTTGTGACAGTGAATTCCCCATATCACTGTATTCCATCTCTGTAAAGTTTCTGAGTTAGTGGCTTCTAAACACAGTGCAGTTTGTCACTGACAGGAACTCTTAACGTGACTGCAGAAGCAGCAGCCTTCTGCAGGTTGGGCAAGTTATTAAAAAAATGAGCTGCAAACTACAACCTCAGTAAAGGTGCTATCATTATGTTTTCACACTGTAGCATGAAGTTAATTTTAAGAAGTCATTCCTGTGCAAAATGTTGTCATAAAGGGATAGTGGCTTTCATTACCAGCCTGGTTCTTTGGGGAATTACAACCTCAGCAATTCTAATTTGCACCAGACAGAAAGTTGCTAAGCTAGTCATTAGCCCAGATGTTAATTTCCATCTAAATATTGCTCTAATTATGTAAAGAAATTAGTAATTTCAGGGACTCTTGAGTTACTGGAATCATCAAAGTATGTGATTTTAAGACCTGTACTTTGCAGTTTTTTCTTTGTATTTTGAGACTTTGATGACAAAGTTTAATCTGTTGGAGCTCAGGTGCTTTTGGTTTTATGCAGAAGAAATAAGAGGTGGTTAAAATCACAGCTGTTTGCTGGATGCCCGGGCACAGCTCTGGCCATACCTGCAGGGCCCCTTTGCTGACATCAGTAGGTCTCCATCCCAGTGCAGGTTACGGGGTGGAGCCCATTGCCAGGTGTAAGGCTGAATTTACCAGAGCATTAGCCAGGACTGCTGTAGCCAGTGTCTGGCTTCAGAAAACACCGGCCTCCCCTGCAGAAACCAGGGCAGCTCAGGATTTTGGAGCAGGCAGAGCGGCTTTAAGCAACTTGAGGCCACACAGGGACTGTCCCTGTGGTCTGGAGTCATGTGTCTCGCTCCAAAAGGGTATTAAGGAAGTGGATTAAAGCACGGGGCTTCAGTGCTGCGTAAAACACTAGGTTTCAGTAGGTCTGCATGCTCGTCACGTAAAAGACAGAAATCCCATGGCCCAGTTAGGCAGGGTATCCCTACTCATGCACAGGCTAATCTTGTCTTCCTTCCTTTACTACTGCAGATGTTAAAAGCACTCACTCCTCTTTACTTTTCCCTTATCACGCTGGTTCCTTGGGCCTTTGATTATTCATCTGAGTTTGTTTATTTTCTTTTTGGAAGTCTTCATTGCCTGGCCTCCATCCCACTCTCCAGCCACGCAGGAGCCCTTCCAGCAGGAGGCAGAGGCCTCTCTCCCAAAGACAGTTGTTGGAATATTTGAGTATGCTGTTGTTTTCTGCAGTTCCTGAAGCAACCCAGATGTTTTGCACCTGGGGCACAGATTGATTATGTTTCTTTGTAAGGGACACATTGTTACTACTGCCTGAAGTCTGCCTTTGTTCGGCTGATCTCTGTCAGAGTGAGCACTGAGAAAATGCAAAAGATGGGGTTTATGAAACCAAAATGAACCTTATGGAATCTGATATTTGTTGTTCTTCCCACCCAGAGTGCGAGCCCATAGAAGCTATTGCCAAGTTTGACTATGTTGGAAGATCTGCACGAGAACTCTCTTTCAAGAAAGGAGCTTCCCTTCTGCTCTATCACCGAGCATCTGAAGACTGGTGGGAAGGAAGGCACAATGGAATTGATGGCCTTGTCCCTCACCAGTACATAGTGGTGCAGGATATGTAAGCAGTGTCTGGTGTGAATGGGTTCTTGGGTGTAAAGTCTGAAGCGCTTAGCAGTATTTTTCAAATGGGTCAGTGGTTTGAAGGGTCAGATAGATTAAACATCTGCCTTGTATGCAGGATACCTGTCTTTACTGCCCCAAATTGACAGCTCCATCAAAAACTACTACTAGGCTAAGCTACTTCTATGGATACATTCCGGGTACATTAAGAGACAGATACTGCTTCACCTATTTTAATTTGACTGTCTCTTTGTAGCAGTTACTGACTTTTAACTTCAGAATAGCAAAAGCTGGGGAAATGCAGCCCTGAACTCTTGTTTTACAGTATTAAGCATGTGCTTTGCCAAGGATGACAAAGTTCTTTATAGAAAGGTTACATACACTCAAGTGTAAAGAGCTCAGTAAACAGAAGGATTATAAACAATTTTGGGAGATGTGCAAGGGCTGTAGCGCATTATAACATGCCTGCTTTCCTTAAGGGGATTAAACTCTGAGAGTGCCAAGGTGCTCTGTCACACTTCACTCACTGACTTCTCATCTCGCTACCGGTGTTCTGTTCAGGGATGATACTTTCTCAGATACATTGAGCCAAAAAGCAGACAGTGAGGCCAGCAGCGGACCCATAACTGAGGACAAGTCATCATCAAAGGACATGAACTCTCCTACTGACCGTCACTCAGATGTGTATTTAGGAAGGTAAGCTTCAGCATAACATGTTTTCAGTAGTCCTGCTCACAGCTCAGCTAACACAGTAATTACTCCTCCACATGCTCATGCTGGGTCACTACAACTTGTTCTACAACCATTTCTTCACTGGTGCAGGCAAAGAAAGAGATCGGAACCGCCACCTCCCTTGAGGCGCCCAGGCAGGAGCAGTGACAGCCACTGCCCAGTACACCCACCTCACCCTCTCTCCAACTCAGCCATGGAGCTGGGCTCCCCCAGCCTGGCAACTCACTGCAGTCCCAGAGCCCTCCTTCAGAATCGCAACCTCAACGCTGACAGCCCAGAACGGCGGCGCAGGCCCGGCCACGGCAGCCTCACTAACATCAGCAGGCACGATTCACTGAAGAAGATTGATAGCCCTCCCATTAGAAGGTCTACATCTTCTGGTCAGTACACAGGTTTCAATGACCATAAACCACTGGACCCAGAGTCAATAGCTCAGGTTTGTGTCTTTTTTATTTATGGCACTGTCTGATTTTCTGAGGAGCAAATCTCATTGAATATCATAGCACAGAGCGCATGCACTGGTGGGAAGGTGTGTGCAGGGCAATATCCTGCTTGGCTTTCCAAACAGAGTATGTGTGAAAGAAGATGCATTAAGCAATCCTGAGTAGAAGAAACACAAAGGGGAGTAAACGTTGCAGAAGCAATAAAAAGAAATTATTTCCCATTATACTGTAATGAAATTGCCTCTGCCATACAGAGCACTAGGGCAGTATTACAACAGCTACATAGATCGCTGTGCTCTGTTGAAGGCTGGCCTAGTCTGACTTGCATGTAATTAGTGTTCAATTATTTCTCAGTATTATGGCAAGCAGAAAAGTGGTCTGACTGGCTAGTAGTGACCAATGCCATTCCAAGCAGAGATTTACAGTCCAAGGTCTTGTGGATTTTATAGTTTTCATACGGTTCATACTGTGTGTTGATTTGATGCATGTAGTAGAACCTGATGTGCAAGACATTGCAGCTGCATAAATTGTGGGCCATCTTACGCCTGTGTGAACAGTCACCAGTCTTATTCCTAGCAGTGAAGAGGTGAAAAGAATGGAATAGGAAGCACTCTGATCATCAAATTGATCTGTTGTACTGAGCTGGTAACAGCTCTTGAGTAAAGAGATACCTCTATCTTCAGAACTCATTTTGTCTAGGTAGGATAACATGATTAGTCGGGGCACCCTGAGGGTGCTCTATGATTGCAAATGCATTTTACAATAACTCTGGCACTCAAGTTTTAAAATTTAATGTACTGGTAATGCTTACTTTCAAACTCTGCTTCCAGTGAGGAATAGAAGGGACTGACATGCTTATGTACCCATGTATTGGGGTTAGAAAGTGCAGGTGTTTTTACTGTTTTATTTTATTCTAAGCTATTCATTTACTTTCCTGGAACAGCACTGTTTGGCTTAAGGTATCTCTTTTTTATGCCCAGACTGGTGATCATGTGGCAGTGAGAGAACCCAAACTTTGATTAAACTATGTGAAAGTCAGTGTGAGCAGGCAGAGAACACCAGATATTTTAAGCTTAGTTGTATCTCAATACCTCTGAAAAGAAGTAAGCTAGTATCTTGGTGCATTCTTTTAGCCTTCAGGCCAGAAATAAATGAGAATTGGTTTTCTTAGGTGTGCATACTGAACAATATCTTACAGGTTTTTCCTGTTTAAGATTTAACTCAGTGAAACAAGAGGAGAGAAGAGTTGATAGGCACACCAACTTTATTTCCTTAGAAAACTAGGTTTTATAATCTGTGTGAGGGAATACAGACCCTGAACACCTGAGACTTAGATGAGAGGAGCAGTTAGCTAAGAGTGAGCAAATGTACTAAAATCTTTACAGTTGTCAGTACCCAAGCGATGACAGAAATCTTCACCACTCAAACACTGCTAAGCAAATATCAATTGCCCTGACAATCACTTCATAAAATGGCTTGCAGATTTTGGTGTAACACCTTTTTCTGATTGTCTCATGTGAACAAGGTTAAATGTTTGTAATGACCACCCAAAGCTGCTATGTTGTCAATTGTAATAAGTCTGGTGGAAATTGATTTTAGCAGTATCATAATTGTTAGAGGATGAAATTAATTCATTTATTTCCTTCCCCATCCCCTTGTTCCTCTGGTGCTTTGCATTCAGTAGCAACATGAATGACATGCTGCTCTCTCTGTGCTCTGACCCAGGACATCGAGGAGACGATGAACACAGCACTGAATGAGCTCCGTGAGCTGGAGCGGCAGAGCTCGGCCAAACACGCCCCTGATGTCGTGTTGGACACCTTGGAGCAAATGAAAAACACCCCCACCCCTGCCACCTCGACAGAATCACTCAGCCCTCTCCACAGCGTTGTTTTAAGGAGCTCCGAGCCTCAGATCCGCCGTAGCACTAGTTCTTCCAGTGACACCATGAGTACTTTCAAGCCCATGGTGGCCCCTAGAATGGGAGTGCAGCTGAAACCTCCTGCTCTTAGGCCAAAACCTATTGTTCTTCCAAAAACAAATCCTAGCATAGGGCCTTCCCCTCCTTCCCAGGGTCCAGCCGACAAATCTTGCACAATGTAGGCAGCTCAGCCACCCACAGTGCCCAGCTGGGGTATGCTAGGGAAAGGGATGGATTAACAATAGAAGTCAGGGCTCCATAACATCATTTGGTCATGTTTGTAACTGGAGAGGCTTTGTTTTTCAGTGTTTTTGAATGTATTGTCTGAAAGTAGCTACATTAACGTGGGCATTTGTATTTTGTATGGTTTCGATTAAACGAAAAACTGGACAATTGTGCATAGTTTAAAAAAAACAAAAACATAGACTTACTTGAAAACTTGATGCTGCACCATTTGTAATAAAACCAACACAGATCACAAACAGCTTGCCACGTTGTAACATACTTCACAGTCTTACTGTAGCTATATAAAAACAGATCCTGCACAAAACTAAGGGGCGGGAGGGGGTTCAGGGGACACGGAGCCCCTCATTTCTGGGTCACCAAACCAAATCTCAAGCAGGCTAGTAAAAACTGAAATCTAGCATGTGAGGATTAAGTGTGTGTGTGTGTGGAATGTCTAAGTCATCTCAGGCCACATTTCTTATTTAAGACACACCAAAAAAAAAAAATTCACCAAACCCTCACAACTCAAAATTGGCACCAAGTTTTAGCTTTCTTGTTGGCAGTCTCACTAGAGGCAAGCTCTGGATGGAGCTGGAGATCACATTGCTCTCACTGATACGAAGCAGCATTCCAGGACACAGCTAAAGCACATCTCCAGGATAGTATCTAGAAACTCCTTTTACAGCCCTCTGTAATAGTGTACCTCTTCCCATGAAGCTAGACCTTCATTCCCTGGTACCACATTTTTTACAAAAGCTAAATGTGTTTGAAGTTCACAGTTAAGCAAGCCAGGCTCTGGGGAGTGTGTGAACCCCTTGGTCCATTAGGCAGCGTGAGGGGCGATTAAAGGGATCAACTACACAGTAATTCAGAGAAGTATCCCGTTGACTTTACTGCTCAGTGTCCAATTAAGGATGTGATATGGGTTGCAGTAGCCCGAGTTTCGAGCTGACCCAGCCGTGCTGACTGCCTTGCACAGCGCAAACGCTCAGTTGTGCTGACGGCAGCAAGACAGGGACTCTGAAGAGGGACTACCCCCTGCCAGTGGTGCAGGGGTCACTCACAGGACAGGCAGCTGAGTTTCTACTGCCTAAATTCAAGCTGACTAAAGTTTTCCATAACCCCTTTCTCCTCCACTTCCCCTTATTTTTAATGACAGTACCTTTCTTATGTCTGTGCAAGTGGCGACTGTCAACTTTGCTTAGTGCTCTGTTGTTAAACTTCGTTAGGTGTGAACTAAACCTACAGCTGTTTTGCACACTGCAACAGTAAGCCATAATATTATTTCTGTGAACATATTTTCAAACATCCAATCCATAAAAGAAGTTTCAATGAGTAAAATGGGGGAAAAAATCACTTGCGGTCCACCTGTAGAAGTACAACTGGCTGTAATTAAGATCTGTCTTTCCACATATTCTGTAAGATCTCACTCTTGGAAAGCTTGAAATTGTACAACTCACTATACATAAACAATTGAGTTTGGGAGGAGAAGAGTAGGGACAAAATTGGATAGACGTAATTGCTGAGGTGACAGGAGTAATTTCCTGTTGTTATTTAGGAGCATTTTATTCCTGCTCTGGTTGACACCTTCTAGACAGGTGATGCAATGCAAAGCTCCAGGTGTGAGAAGTACCCCGTGAACTGCCTCTGAGCCCCGAACTATTGCTGGTATTTGCAAACCCTTTTCAATCCAGTCACAGACTTCACACACATCTAGGCTAGAGGCAAGGTCTTGATCGACCACAGTGGGCTGTGCAGCATGGGTCAGCAAACCTCCATCCTAGTCAACTGTACTGCCTGGTCCTAATGCCAGGGCCAGAGCCTAAGCCAGGCCAGCCCCAGCTGCTGACCAGTGCTGGTCTGTAGGGTCTGCTCACTTGTTTGGGACCAGAGACATTTACAAGTAGTTCCCCAGTTTACTTGATTCAATGGAACAAAACTGGAATTTCAGCTTTCATTTGCATACAGTTTTTGTCTAGCGTTTTTAAATTAACCCACCTGCCACAATTGAGATGGATACCTGTATCTTTAAATTGCATAGGGAATTTTGTATGTTTAAATAACTGTACTGGACTCCATAATGCTTATATTAGAAATTGTTTAGCAAAAGAAAATATTAGAAACAGTGCATTTAGTGAATGCATCCTCTTAGTGCATTCACACAGTTAATGTGTAGTTTGATGGTTATTATAGATACTTTAAAGCATAGTAAGTGGATATGTAACAGGAAAGACTGCTACATCTTCAGGCATACTAAAGGGTAACTCCTGCACACCTAATCCAATCAGTATTGTCCTTTACTGTCAAGTTTGATGAATTGCAGTACTGGTAGCTTCCTGCTTGTTGACTGTTACCTACTTGTGTCAATGTACATCTGTAGTATGTACATGTGAAAGTGCCTTTAAATTTTAGAGGAGCTTTAGCTTTGCTCTTGTACTGTTGCATTTCCATTGCATCATTTCCTGTTCGTGTATGGCTGCATTCCCATTGCATTCCTTCCACTCTTGAAGATCAAATAAAACATGGAAAATCCACAGTTCTGGAAGAGAAATGTACTGTTAATCTGTTGTGACAATGCACTTTTATGTATAGTACTGTACATTTTTGGCATGTACCATTACAAGCTTCAGTATACATTCAAGTTTGTTCCTCATAGTGTATCTTTATAATAAAGAAGTTAGTTCTGTCTCTGTATGTAGTTTTGCTGGGTAAACCACCATATCTTTCAACATGGATTGACAATCCACTTCCCACATAAGGGAGCATCCAGCACACCAGCTTCCCCCAGCTACCCACACCCCACACTGCCTCAAGTGCTGTCACCCTCTTGGCCTGAAGAAGCATTTGTTCTTGGAAACTGCCTAACTTAAAGTCCCTCTGTACCTGAAGACTCATCAAAAAGAGCCACCAACTTCACACAGTTCTGCCTGAGCACCCATCAAGAGCAGTCAATCCTTCTCCCACTGGCTGAGGAAACCCCTGGCTGCCCACTTGGCCAAACACCCTGCCACCCCACCTCCTACTTCCTGCAGGAAAAGTGGAGTGAATAAAACACTCCAGCTTACATATTTTAAAAATAGAGCGAAAAGAATAAAAAAAGGGACATTTCTTAAAATGGGGATATTTCTTGGAACAAAAGAAGAGATGGTATCAGGCTGGGAGGGGAGTAGTGCCACAGTTAAGGGTTATATTCAGTGACCTTATGTCTGAGAAATGGTGGCGATACACACCCTCACAGCTGGCTCCAGGGACCAGGGAGTCTGTGATTGTCAGGCTGACAGCTGCATGAGAGATGTTCTGCCATACATGGATCAGATGCTATCAAGAACAATTCCTGGGCTTGGACTACAGCTGCCCAAATAGGCTCGCCAAGCTGTCCTACATAAATATTTAGGGAGAGAAGAGCTGTTTGGAAATGTGTTCTCAATCCTTGCTGAAAAAACCCAAACCAGTCATCCCTGGTTGTTGTTGAGGACCACCACATGCCTGAAGAAGACAAATGCCCCATTCCTGGAAGAGCTCAAGGCCAGGCTGGATGGAGCTTTAATCAATCTTCCTAGGGTGGAAGGTGTCCCTGCCTATGGCGGGGGATGGTGCTTTCCAACCCAAACCATGCTATGATTCTGTGTCAGGCAGTGTGGGGTGGTGTGGGGGAAGGCGCCCAGCAGCCCCCCAGGCTCAGAGCAGGGCTGTCACTCCTCTTGCTGAGAAGCTGCCGTAATGCAACTGCTCATCCATCAGCCCATGGCAGCAGCCTTTGCACTGCAGTGTCCAGTGACCTACTTTGGGTATTTCTTCTTGTCCCCTACTGCACAAAAGCTGACTAAGGCATACAGGAGGGGACAGCAAAGGTCATTCCTCATTCAAGGTCCTGCACAGCCCAGAGGATGCATAACCCAATTTCCACAGTCAGATCATTCACTGGTGAGGGGAGGGGCTTATGTGGTGTTTTTTTAATCTGTTTTAAAATAAATAAGAAAACACAAGAAGAGGAGTCTCCTCTTGTTTTATAATATCAAGTTTCAGTGTTGCACTGTGATGACTTCCTAGCTTCCTTCAGTTTTTGTAGTGGAAAGGAGCCCAGCTCTCTTGGAGACAGCCAAAGCTTTTGGCAGGTGGTGGAGGAACTGCTGACTCTACTGGTGCTCAAAAAGCAAAAGGCTGATGAGCTGTTTTGCTGAGAAAAGTGTATTGGCTGAGCAGAAAAAGAGTAGCAGTGGTAGTAGAGTGTTTAGCTCTCAGGCCACTGCTGCAAATCATTGTTTCAAGCCACATGCAGCTCCAGGATGTGGCATTGCCCTGGCCTGCTCAAATGCCTCCTCAGACAGCATAAGGAAACCACAGAGGATCCACCCAGGTTTTAAGTTCTCCTTGGCAGAGACACACAGTTTGTTTCTTGCTCTGTGGCTCATGTGGAGTTACCCTGACCAGAAGGATCCACAGTTGCTCTGTTCAGTCACTGCTACCCCATGGGACAAGCCTTGATGTTAGTCTGGATAGACTGATGCATGGGGAACAACTGAAACCAGAAAAGTATTAACTAGAGATAGTACAGGGTGAAGATACCATTCTTGTACATAGGAATATTGCTTTTTCCATGGGCTTGCCTCTTAAAAAAAACTCCCACCATAATATATGAAAGCTCAATCAGATCAACAATTTCGCATCCTAAAACCCAGTTAGCTGAATCAGCTCAATTATTGTTTAAAAAACAAACAAACCAACCACTCATTCGGACATGCCACTGTAACTGCAGCTACTCCCTGTCTTTGCATTTCCCACAAGGGCATTTGCAGATCACTCAGCTGGCAGCACCAGTCTCTGCTGGGTCTCCAGCAGACCCAGCCTGAGCATGTTTTTCCTGCCGGGGAGCCCTTATGGCTCAGAGGTGTCACTCACTCTCCACTGCAGTGCCACAGCTCACCTGGACTGCAGCTGCCTTGGCCTCAGCCCCAGGTCCTGCCACCCCTCAGCCCTTTCCTGGCAGTCCTCCCGCTGGCCCCAGCAGGGCTGTAGCCCTGGCACAGGGTTTTGGTTTTCCCTCATCCAGCCATCCCACTGATCAGCAAGGCCAAAACCAGTGGAAAGGAAAACAAAAAATGGCAGGCCTCAGAGAAGCCTGCCTGATGCACCATCCCCACCAGATGTGAGAACAAAACTTGTGTGGTTGCACTAAGCTGGAATCAAGACAGAGAAGAGCTCTGTATTCCCTTACCTTGTTACACAGCAGGTACCGTGAGAGCTGGCAGGCCCGAGGGCTGGAAGGAGACATGCAAAATTTGATGCTGACTGACGGATTAAATAGAGTTAAATGACATAGTCTGGGTCTGGCTGAATTGGTCAGGTCAGCAGGTTTTCTTTTACCTTTCTCAATACATATATGCAAATTAAAAATGCAGGAATACACTTTTTAATGTAACTCAGCAGTCACTTGAGCTTCTGCCCCACAACTGCCCAAGTACAGTGTGCCCCATGACTGTCTCTTCTCCCGAGTAACAAGTGATAAGCCAAGAGGAAATGGCCTCAAGTTGCATCACAGGAGGCTTAGATTGGATGTTAGGAAAGATTCCTTCACTGAGAAGGCTGTCAAGCTCTGGAACAGGCTGTCCAGGGAAATGGCTGTCACCATCCCTAGAGGTGCTTAAAAGACATATAAATGTGGCACTTGGAGACATGGTTTGGGGGTGCACGTGGCACTGCTGAATTAACAATGGACTTGATGATCTGAAAGGTCTTTTCTGACCTAAATGACTCTCTGATTCTGTGATCCCCAGTTGTGTCACTGCCATCTGCCAGCAGGGTCAGGACACAGTGGTCACTGCAGACACATGAGAACAGCTTAATGATTCGGACTGGAGGTTGAGGATTTCCCTTTTCTTAATTAACAAACTGCATTGATTTTTTTTCAATTAGCATAGTAATGGAATATGAATGTGAAGCACAAGGCAAAAAAAATTCAGCTGTAAAATATAGACAAGTTATGCTGCACGAAGGAGGTCAAATACTTGCGGGATGAAAATCAATAACAGCTGCACTGAGTGCAGCACCGCGGATAAACCAAAACCAAACCCTGCCTGTTCTCATCTCCGTGAAGTACATCGATTCCTCCCTTAATATCTGCCATGTGCCTTTTCAGTAGTGTACACTGACATCTATAAACACTGACCAAACAACATAAAAGAATTAATTACATTTATTTGAATGAATTACGTTCATGGAGAGACAAATCACTGAGCCCAGCACTTCTCTGGAGGTGAATGAGACGCTCATTGAAATGGTCAGGCTTTTGGCAGTGAGTTTTTGATTGCAAAGAAGTGGCATTAACATGGGTATTTTTACCAGAGTCATGAGTAGAGAATATAAATGTGCTAAAGGTGGAAAATGCATAAAATCCTTCACAACTTTGACACAGAACTGCTGAGTACCTAATAACTCATTGCAACATATATTTTAATTGGGTTTTTTACCTGCCTACAATCTTTTCTGAGACAGACATTACAGTAACACTCCAGCACCCCCAGCAAACAGCACCAAGGTGAATGTAACAGGTTTATTTGTCAATACTCACACATTTAAGATGAATTTCACTCAGTTTTCTCAGCTATTTAAATGTTTTTTTTTTCCTGAAAGCTACTACAAGAATATGTCAAAAATTAATTTCAGACCTAGTGGGAAGACCATTTTATAATTTGTCACACGTATCATAAGGCTTATTTTACGGCTAAGTCAAAGTTATTCTGAACAAAATCAGATTACACACAAGGTTACAATCAGAGATAGAAATGTGGCTAATCTGGGGCTGCTAAATCATGTAGTTAATTCTGAACACTCCTCCGTGCCCCTTCCAAATTACAAACAAATAAATATATATGTATGCTCATTTCATCTCTTGAAAGCATTGGGACAGGTACATTGCAAAGTTTCTGCTGCATATTTTATTTCTGCTAAAGAAAACATGGTAATGTGGTCTGGTTTGGAGGGGGAAAGCCCTCCATCCCTGGGCAGCACGTGGGGAACCCCCATTGGAGGGATGCCCATTTTCACACCTCCACAGGACCACCCTCCTCCTGCACCCCAGTCTGGCAGCACAGCAGGTTCTGCCCAGCTTTCTCCAACCAGACCCTGAGCAATGCTGTCACTGCACCTCAGGCCTTCAAAATTCTCCCAGTATTAAAAATTAACTTTGTCAAACACTGGAAGTTTGGAACTAATATAATTTCTTATGTACTGTAGGTCTAAATGCCATTGGTATCCATGTACATCCATGAGTTGTGCACATGAAAATGTGCATGTTCAGGGAAGCAGCAGCTGATTTACAAGCTTTTATGTAAAACCTTGAGTTTCTTCTCTACCTGAATTGTAACATTGGGTGTCTGGCTTGGCCTCTATAGAAATAACTTGATTTTCTGTTTGCATGCCATCAGCTTGGGTGTTTTCCATTTCACTGTGTTAACTTTTTCCTGCTTTATAGGCATACCAGCAGGCTCCAGCATTTCAATACAAGTTCTGTGTACACATCTCCAGTACCGGGTACATTTTTTATTACCTCAAAGCAAACTCAATTTTTCCAGAGATCTATTAGTAATGCTAGTCATAGAATAATTCAGTTATGCTTAACGTGCTTTTCATTCTTAGCTAATAAAATTGATGAGAAGGTAATTCCTGCAGATAATTTAACTTTTCCCAATATTTTCTTTTCTTGGTGAAATAAATAAAGAGTTCTGCTCAGGGCTTACATATTTAGCAGCATCTGCCCCAGACATAGCTGCAGAAGGAACCCCGTTTGAGGGTGCCCGTGCAGGGTGGCAGCACTACCCTGGTCCCTGCACTGCGACCTCCAGGGCTCACCCCTGCTCATCACATCAGTGGGACATTTTCCCCTCTGTTAACCTGAAGGAGACCAAGTGTGAGAGCATTCAAATCTATACAACTCCTCTAATACACTCTGAATCCCGTGTGCCATGGTCAAAGTAAAGCAGCACTCAAATTCAGTAGGAGACAGTCCACACTTTGCTCTCTTGGAGGAGGACTGGAGGTAAATATGTCACCTGTGCTGTTCCTACAAGGCTACTGAGTGTCAGACAGCATCCCTGAGGGTCTTTGCCCTCTTTGCTAAAGCCAACACAAGTACCTCCAGTGCCTGCAGTGGCCCAGTTTCCCCACCGCATCCACTTTTCAAAGCACTGGGAACAGTCATGTCTCATCTGACTAAAGGAAGGATTTCAGTATCAAATAAAATACATCAAGCAGGGAAAAAAACCCATTTGTATGTGGCAGAAATGCTTCCAGAACAAGGTGCTGCAATTCTGCAAAAGGAAATAAAAATCAGTCTGTGGTTATGCTTATGTGCAGGAATATTTTCCAGTGTTGTTTGCAGTAGTCTGAGTAAGAGTGGGGGATAACCAGGTTTGTTCATAGCTTCTGTGGAGATAGCGCTGAAGTGGGACCGGTGCTCTTCTCTCCAGGGCATTTGTAATTCACTCCTGTCTCTGGGAAATGCTGCCCAGCACCTCTGGGGGCTTTACTGGGGGCAAAATTTGACAGGGGAAGGACCTGATTGCAGGATGCTCCTAAACTGGGCAGAAGACGATTCTATGCTGGAGTGGCAAAAACATGGGACAAAAGATTCAGCCAAAGAGGCAATGAGCTGGGTCCAACTTATTCTCATGCTGCAGGGTATTCTCCCTGCCAGGATAGGGTGTGCAGGGAAAGGAAGCAGCAGGGCCTGGGGGAAGTTGCAGATGTTTCAGCACTTAGAAGATCAGGGAGGAAAATAAAAGGTCATTGTAATTCAGGTGAAAAGTGATGCTTGAATTCCTGTCAAGCTTCCTATCCACCACAAGTGATTTTGTGTCCGCTGCCATGTTGTTGAAGGCAGGAGTGGCAGCTCAAGCTGAGCTGGCCACTGAGGCCATGCAAGGAGCCTGGATCATGCAGGAGGTGAGACACCAGACACGGACAGGCAACGAAAGGCACCACCAGATTTTGTGCCCACACACAGATCTGGTACAATTCTCTCTCCAGGACGACTGTTTATAAAATTGTCCTGTTTAACCCAAAACAGAGAGTCCTTTGGAAACTTCATTTTGCTTCAGGTACCATCGCATGTACTACTCAGAGTATGAAATTTAAAACAATTTATTTTAAGCTCTAGCTTGTACTTCAGAGTAACTGAATATTAAAAATTCATGGTTCAGTTCATAGCAGTCTCATAATTTGTGTGGGTTTTCCATGGGGTTTACCCTTTAAGGGGAGCTGAATGCACATTTCATGGTGGGAGCACTGGCATTTAGCCTTGAACAAAATCCCAGCCCCCAGCAAGTTAACCTATACAGGAACATAAGACTTTATTCTACTGGCTTGTACTGAAAAATGTCTGAATTTTTTAAAGGAAAAACCCTCCAAAAGGCCTAAACTGAACTGTATAAGAGCCCCTGGGTAGCTTCTGTTTAAATCTGACTATTTTACAAGCGACATCTATCTTCCATATTCAAACACCAAACCAGAGAGTACTGCCATCTTTTAAGAGACTCAAGAGTTAAATTCAACTGCATCTCTCATTCCATATATAGAATATTAACTCTACATTGCTTCTTTATGAAGTATTGTATACCTAAGTTATAAATTACAAAAGCCTGGACTGTAAAGATATCATACAGCAAATAATTCTAAGCAATCAAAAAGTCAACCCCAAACTGAGAAAATGCTATTTCTTGCACAGGCAAACACCTCATTAATATAAACCAAAGCAAAGCAGCACAGAAAGAGAAAACAAGGCTGGCTTTAATAGGATTTCCCCTTTCACAGCAAATTCTACAAGCTTAAATATATTTTCCATAATAAAAATGGACAAAAGAATCTCTGTAGCTTGTTCCTAAAGAAATATTTTATTGAAATGCTTTGCTGCATTTTTCATCCTTATAGGATAAATGCATTGCATTGTAAAATCTTATATAAAGCAACTCTGCTTTAACATAAGAAAAATGCTTTTTTGTTTGTTTTGCTCTTTCTAGAATGAAATACTGCTGTGAAATATGTCTTCAGGAAATATCCTGGGTTTCACAAAGCAACATTTCCTGATGGCACAATGACTTACTGGAAAATTACAGGTCAGTTCTGGCAAATAGCTTTGGGATGTCTCAGCTCCCTCATGCAGAGAAAGCCCCAAGGGCACACAGAGAAAACCCGAAGTACAAGTCAGGGCGCTGGAGACCAAATATTGCTATTAAAATAGTAAGACTTAAGAATGCAAAGGAAAAGCTGTCAGACTAAGAACTTCTGTTTGAGAGAGACAGATGAAAAATTTAGTAGCCTTGTGTTTTATTTAAGGACTTCAGTGCAGTGATCTGAGGACACTGAAACCCGACTGCTCTTCCTTCCTCCAGCAGCGCGTGCTGCCCATGGCTCAGCAGGACCCCCAGGAGGAGTTCAGGTGTATTTACAAGTCATATAATTTGAGGTTTTCCTAACACTCTTATAAGTGGCACACCTTTCCCCATATTCACAAGTCTCAGCTCATACCTACCTAAAGATCCTTCCTATGTGTTTCCTTCAGCTGTGAGCACCACAGGAAGGGATGGAAACTCGTGGCCTTTTAAACTCCATGTGTTAATAATTTACGGTTTGCAAATGTCCTGCAGCCACTGACTTTTCAGAAACACTGTCTTTTTGAGACTACTTCCTTTTAAATGTATCTGTTAGCATCAAGTGTCCCTTGGTGAGATCTTGGAGTGTTTTATAAAGAAATAATCCCCATATTTATTTTTTTTAGAAGTCACTTGATTAAAATGCTACAACATCATTTTTCACTTCTCCCATTTATTGTGCAACCAACTACTTCTGGATCCCTGCAAGGACAGATTCAATATCTTTTGGTTTCTATTTCCAGTCTCCATTACACACACACATGAACACATGCATGCAAACAGGTTTCACACCCCTACTCCAAATCTTGAGGACTGGTGTTTCCTACTCCCAAGGCTTTCGCGAATTCCCCTAACATCTTTCCTAAGCCAACAGATCCATCAAACAGGGATAACATTCCTCAAGTGTTTTATGAATATACATGTATTTTCATATTTAGGAACACTAAAAGGGACAATATCCCACGCTGAAATCATCTTTGATGCAGTACATGTGTTTTCCACCATCACAATCAGTTAATGAGCATCCCAGTTTCCTTCATGTGAATTCCAGCTTCTCCTCCCTCTTGGATTTGGCATTTTAACAAGCAGTGTTCTGCAGTCCTTTCATGGCAGGGCATCAAGAGCCTGTATTCTCTTGCTTGACTTTGTTCACAGAAGGAAAAAGACTGGGCCACACTGGGCCAATTTCTTTTGGTAGTTCTTTGTAGCATGCTGCAACACCTCATCAACACTCCTTGCCATGTAAAGAAGCGGTGATGTACATATCAGAGGAGTTTCACTTCTGTTTAAAATTGTCTCTACTAAGTTACTATTTGCAATAGTTTGTTGAACATCTTGGAAAAGTCTCTAGGATAAACATTCCCTCATCAGAGCTTCCTATTATTTGTAGCAATATTCCTCCTAGCAAGAGAACAAATTTTTGAACCAATGCTGTCCCTGTAAACAAACATTTTCCCCAAAGACGAGGGGTTTAACTGTATCTAGTAGAGCTAGTTTAACATCACTGAAAAGTTACCTCAGAGCTCATAAAACCCAAATTTACTCAGTGGACTTGCACATCCTCCAATCTTGTGAGCAGTCTCTGCTGTAAGAAGTTAGTCATGCGACTTCCAACAGGATCCTTCATCTCATCGAGCTTCAAAGTTTTCCAGCAGCTGAACACAGTTAAATCCACCTCTCTCAAAATACAGTGACAGAAACCATGCCCTTCATTTGGGAGGAAGAGGGGTGGGAGCACTCAACAAGTCTGGGCATAAATCTTCTAATCTGTACCAGTGTAATGCCAGAGTTATTCATGATTTCAAAGCCAGTTTTCTTTTATCATCAGAAAGACTGATAAGGTAGAAAAAAAATCACCCTGGTATGAGATTTCTTGAGGTCACTTGCCAAAAATCATATACAATAATATACCTGCAGAACAATAGCACAGTTTACAAATCTTTATTCACTGGCGTCATCCGATCTGGAACACAGATGCACTGACATCACAGTTTATGCCTGACTAGATATCCAAATAAAGATCCTGTGAAGTCTTTCATACTTCATTTATTTGTAATTGCCCCATGACCACAGACTTGCATTAACCCAAACAAAAGTAAACTAAGCAGATAATAGCAGAGAGCAGGGACGATCTGAGGAGGCTTTGAAAGGCTTCCAGGGCTGATGCAACATCAGAAGAATAAGATGGGCACTGCACAAGCCTCCCACTTGGTGATGATTTTTTAGTGTTGATGGGACAACCCAAAGACACTCTGGATTTAAGTCCAGCACTTGAAACATTCAATTGAGCAAAAGCTTGGAATATTTTGTATGAAAAGCAAACAAATGGTAGGACAATGAAATGATACAACAGAGGTGGCACACCTGCCAGATCTTTAATGAGATAGAACAACATTTTCCCAATATTTTACACAGCTCCTTATAAAACTAATGGCTCTGAGAAGCCTAAGAAGTCAATCAAGGAGGGCTGCACCATGCTTGAGAACCAGTCCATGTAGCTCTGCATCTCATCACTAACAGGGACTCTTAAATGTATCCAGGAAATTTTGGAAAACCAGAACTAGCATGCAGTGGTAGCTCAGTAACCTGCACCTTAGAGCTTACCTTGCCCAGAGGCCTCACTTACTTGGGTTTTTTCTTTTTTTTTCCCGCTTGGTTTTTTTTTTTTTTTTTTTTTTCTTAAATTAGTACATGGAAACCACACAGCTCTGTGAATTTCTGAAAACTTAGTTCTTTGGGTTAAGGAGTTTAACATCTTTACTTTAGGAGTAGTTATAATGCTCCAAACAGGGGGAAAAGGAAAAGAAAAAAGGCCCCTGGCTTCTGTAGATGCCAACAGTGGTGCTGTAAGAGCTGGACTTTGCTTAGAGGAACTAGAACAAGCACTCCAGGACATGCAGCCAGTGGTGCTCCTCACGTCAGTAGAATGCTGAAGCACACAGTAATCAGATCTTTTTAAAGGAAAAAGGACTTAAAACATGTCTGTGGTTACTTTCCTAAATCCAAATGACACAGCCTTGAGCATAGCCTAGATTCCTGCCCAGCACTATACAGGTCCAAATCCCAGGATGTTTCTGAGCCAATATTGTTCCTGCACTCCTTGGCACTTAATACAGTTCTGCTGGCACACCCAAAACTCACCTGCAAAAAAGCACAGGACAAAATGAAATTGGAGACACTTATGAAATATCAGTGCTATTAAGTTGTGCACTCCAAATTCAGATTTTCCCTTTCTTGGACTTCCTGGTCCCTACAAATCAGTGTTTATGAAAGTAACATGTAAGCCCTGTTGTGAAACACCACTGCTGCCATTTATCAGGCTTCATTTTGAAGTGTAGGGTTTAGCACAGAAACTTACATGTAGTGAAGGGATTAGGGATTTTGAAAAGTAGCTGATGAACAGAATACTATGTTCTTTTAAAATAGCCATCACCCTGAGCCAAGCTGAAAGCATTTTTATCCTTGCAAAACCAAATTGCTGGATGTGCTCTGCAGTCTAGGAGATTACCTTCTTGCGCAACTGCAGAAACATAGTTGATAGGCATGCTCATGGTTGCTACAGGGGTAAAATAGGCATTACACCCAATCTCCTAAAAAATGAACCATCAAAAGCAGTATCATTTGCATACAGTGCACCTGTTGATCACCTATATGGAAAAAGGTCCTGACAAGGATGAACTCATGCCTAGCTCATGAGTAAGGGCAAAAGACAGTGTATTGTTCTTAAAGCCCAAGAAGTAAGAGAAAGCAAAGGCAATTTAAATAAAACTGAAAAAAAATATGCATTTCCAAGGCAGAACACACATTTTTCTGAGTTAAATGGGAATATTCGAAGCACATTTGCTTCAGATCAGCTTAAAGTTACTTTTTTCAACTGGGGACCTAATGTTCTATTGAGTTGTGTCTTTGGCAGAAGTGAAGGGAACACACTAAGTGTCTGGGAACAGCCCTGGTGCCAGAACTATGTTTTATTAACACACCTTGTATAATAATGGTGCACATAATTAGGTTTGGCTTCGCAATTTATGGCTTATCAGAGTGTTCTTAACTTCATAAATGTGAAAGAAAAATTTAGCATCAGGACATGGAAAACCAGGTAATAATGACACTGGAAGGACATGTTCACTGCAGCAGGTGCAAGTGAGGCATATGAGGCAAATGGTCCAGCTCAGAGCCCCCCAGAATGGCACCCATCACCCTCCTGAAGGAACGTGATGAAAATTCTGCTCCATCACCATGACAACTCGTGCCACACCATTGCTATAGTAACTGGCTGAACATTATTAGTTTTTAACCATACACTCAATGGCCAGCATGCAAATGAGGAGGAGCCCCAGGGCACATAGCTCTGCCCTGCTGCTGCTCCCACCCCAACCTGTCTTTGCAGGGTAATCCAACCTCCTTCCATGTTCCCCCAGCCCCACACTGTCAGCCAAGCTCCCCACCGCTGCCAGCTCTCCAAACCCAAGTCTGTCTCATCATTCATTTCATGTATTTTACTGTTGCCTTTGTGGTCTTTTTCCCCTCGAGTGATTTATCAGGCTAAGATTAAACTCAAGTAGAAAATTTCATCTTCCCAATGATTCACTGAAAATCTGTTCTATTAATCTCGTGCACCACGGGGTGGCTTTGCATGCTGCATTTGCATCCTACGCACGCACTCGCAATATCAGTTCAAAGGCACCGTCCTGTCCCCGGAAGAGCCAGGATTTCAACATTGTCATGGCACAAGAATGCATTTACTGTGCACCACCAAACCCTGTGAGGTCTTCATTTTAATACTCCAGCTCAGGCTGTGACGCTGCGCCCCGGCAGGGCAATCGTCGAGTGCAGTGATGTAAAACAGCAGCAGGGAAACACACACGAATGCTTCTCGGATCACATCAAAGCCCAGAAGGTTGTGGCTAGATAATGTCTTACATCCAGCTACCTTCCAACACAAAAGAAGGAAAAATAAATACAGTTATTGCTGGGGTGTGACCCAGTCTGGGGGCAGAGGGTAAAGCACACACTTGGCTGTCACCACAAAAGGATGCAACAGGTTTGGAGTAGTTTGTCACTGCCGGGGGACACCATCCCCACCTGAATCCTGGGCACAGCAAGCCCACACTCCCAGGCGCTGCAGGTGTTTCAATCATGCTGAAAGTGCCATGAAATTGGCTTGCTCTCCTGTTGGAGGACAGATGGGAGAAGAGAAGGCTGGCTTCTCTTTTGACCCTTGTGTCCCTTCCGCTTTCCCTCCATTTCTCACACTCCTCCTCTGCCTCCTGGAGGTTCTCCTTGGGGTTGGTGCAGGCTGTAGCCTTGGCAAAACTCCTCCACCTCCATGCCAAGGGCAGCAGTGGGGTGGCACAGGGACCCACCCACAGCCCTTGTGCCCAACACAAACCCAGCAGCATCTTGTGGAGCTCGTGAAAGGTGAAAGATGTCTCTGCCCATGGAAGGGGGTTGGAACTAGATGATGTTTAATCTCCCTCTCAACCCAAAAATCCAAACAATTCTGTGGTGACCCAAAGTAGCACAAGGACATTGGTCCCAGGGCATGAGCCACCCAGCCCCTGGACTGCCCCGTCCCTCCCCTTGGCCTCCACTGCCCAGTGGTCTGGCCATGCTTTGGCTGGTACAGCACAACCATTTATTAGATGTATGTGGTGATACCAGACACATATATATGATTATACCACATGCCATGCACACACACATATATACACACACTGTTATATACCTTATATACTTAGATACCACAGTAGCTCTGCCCTCATTAGACTATCAAAATCCTATTACTTTGCATTAGGCTTAAACCCCAGCTTGATGCTCCCTATGTGGTCTGTAACAGATCATACTGCACTGCTTTGGTAAACAGTAATTTTTTTGTTTTCTCACTGTTTAGGAAGAAAGAAAAAAAGGAAGGAAAAAACCCGCTTATCTTTTCTAAGCTGGAATGCAAGTTTAAGTGAATGGGTAGTTTTCAAGAGAAAAAAAAAATCATAAAAGCTCTTTCACAGCTTTTTTTGCAATCAATAAAAAAGTTTCTCGCAGAGAAGATGGAACAACATCGTTTTGGTATTCATATATACATTAAGGTATGAAACTAGATACCCAGTATTGCTGTTTACAGCTGAAACAGAACTACAAATCACTCTATGGGGAAAAAAGCCAACAAGACTCAAATAAATCTGACTAGAGCAGTAAAATCTATCCCATGTTTATAAATGTGTAGGAGGAGAATATAAATTAATTTATTCTGGAAAGAGATTCCTAATTGCTTTTTTTCTTTTTGTAATAATACCACCCTCTAGTGGCACTTTTTCTGCTTTACTGAAGCAAAAATGTGGTTTAGGGTATGAATCATACACATTAAGAAATGGTACAAAAATTGCAAACAGGAATCTGTTGGCCTACACTGAATTTCAAGCCCACACTCTGCAGTCTCTGAATCTCTGCAACTTTGGAAAAAACTGTATCTGGCTCATTTCAAACATAATTTATAAAAGTAAGTGCTTAAGAAAATGCTACCATGAGAAGCATAAAACAATGAAGTCCCTTTAAGGCACAGTTGCAGAATAACATTCCAGATGGATGAATTCCTCAGTGTTTGGTGAGTAAATTACACTCTGAAATAGGAGCCTTATAGCTTCAATATATTATTATCTTAGCCCACTAAAGATATTTTCCTTGACAGCTTTAAAGGTAGATATAGCAAGAGCTTGTGACTGGTCCACCTGTTGACTTGCATTTCCTTCTTGGACACACTACAAATTCATCAGTAAGGTGGTAGTGGGATTTTTTTACCATTCTTTTACAAATTCAGAAAGAAATAACTATGAATGAGAAATAACTATAAGAAATAACTATAAGAAATAACTATAAGAATGAGCCATTCCTAACTTAGAAGCCATCATTTTAACAAATCAGTCCCTAGCAGAGATGAGCCTGAGGCACCCACAGCATATTTAGATATTGAGACCCTTACATTTTCAGGATAAGGATCTGGGATACCATTTCAGTCTACAGGGACAGCAAGAAAAATTAGATAGCGCCACAAATCCCACTAGGTTGGACCAAGATTTATACCCATTTATTTTTATACTTGACAGTGAGTAACACACAACTTCAGAAATCTGCCTCCTGCTTTTCTCACTGTGAGGTACTGCCAGCAGGTCAGCCAGCTTGAGGCATCTCCTATGCTGGGAAAACTCAGTGTACAAAAGTTTGAAATCCTCCAAGCAAAGCCAGCCTGAGCGCACAGTGCAACCTCATCATGGAGATGGCTGATCAGCTACATCCAATTCTAGTGAATTTGCAGGCAAAATTGCAGATAAGTTGCTTAGGACTTGATTCATTGCACTAATTCCCTGCTTCTGTAACGATAAATGAGGATCAGGTTTTTCCCAAAAAGCTATTATCCAATGACACTTGAAAGTAATTTGCTCTTGCTCTTTCCAGACAGGGATGCATGAAGAGGAAGGAAAGGGAGCTTTTATTTGGCCTACACATCTTGCTTTCAGCAGAGCTCCAGGCACTCTACTCAGAGACGAGCTCTACACCTAGAACGGGACTTAATCTATCAACTTTTCAAAATAGTTGGGCAGATTTGCATCACTGGATAAAAAGCAGAAAGCTAAACCTGTTAATACTCCCTATCTCTCACCCCATCCCTCTGACAAGTGCTGGCATCTCTCAGACTGAGGACAGGAGCCAGTTGTACTGCTGGAGGCAAAAGCAGCCTCAGCTCTCCTGCTAGAAGTCTAATGCAGAGCCCTCACATGAAAGGCATGGCATTATAACCCAAGTTTTCACTCTTTAAGTGTTGTCTTCCTAGAGTTTTACCTCTAGGTGATATGGAGGTCTCAGGCAGTCATAGGCAGTCCTTGGTAAAGCATCACTGCCAGTCCCTGAAGAACCAGACCCAACAACAGCACTGGGAGAACATGTAGCTTCAGGCTGCAGCAGCCACCCCTGATCCTGCTGAAAGTGGGGCAACCCTTTGGCTACTCTTCACTCTTCACAGTGATGACTGTGAACCAGTTCTGGGCTGCACCCACCCAGAAAGCAGATGAGTTTCTCCTCTTCAGACAATTTAACCTCTCCTCCCCCATATGCCAAGGGAATTTTTCAGAGCCAGGGAGAGGAAGCTTGTTCCTCACCTGAGAAAGCAGAGGAAATACCTGGAGGCTCTGCGAAACATCTGCATAACCACACAGAAGAGGGAGAGGTTGACTTGGATTCCCCTGCTCAAAGCCAACACTGATCTTGGGAATGACATTTTACTAAGTAAATGTTTAAGAGACCATCAGGCTATTCCAGACTGTGGGAGGCAATTTCCTCTGCTTGTGTTCCCAGAGAGAACTAACTCCAAGACAAAATCAAAGGCTGGGAATTCACTTTAATAGGGACACCCCCAGCCTAACCTCAGCATCTCTCACTGGCCCTCATTTTGCCCAGGATCACATCATCCTTCCCACAGGAAACTTACAATTCTTGGTTCAAGGTTGTGCATCCCAGTACAAGACCATGGTGACGCTGGCTCTTTATGGCTCTGATCTGAGGAATTCAATTTGCACACACTAAAAAGCCTCTCAAGACCTTTGCAGCAAATGATGCATACCTCAGAGCCAAAAACTTAGTGCCACTAAATATTTTATCTTATCAGCAGTGAGCTGCACAAATAAAGCACAACATTTCACTGCTCTGAAGCTTCAGATGTTAGCATGTAGCATTGTAGAAGCATATCCCAGCTAATAACAGGATACCACAAAGCTTGTCTCAATCATCTACCCAAAATCAGCTGCTTTGCCAAGCCTGCTGGTACCTAAAGATGGAACACCACCCTCCTAGAAAGAGTATAGTTATTTTAAAGTAGTCACATAAAACAAGCAGCTGCAACTACAGGTGGGGTCTAGCACAGCTTTTTCAGCAAATAAAATTTACATAGGTTCCTGTGAAATTAGGCCAGCAATGCAGAGGCCAACAAAAATCTTCTGCTGATGGTCCCTCTGCAGTGCAGTCATTCTGCATCTGTTTTCTCCCTGCCTGTCTTTCCCAGAGCTGCCATCTGCCCAAGCCCATCTTGTAGTGACTTGTCTCCCCTTCTGCATTTTGCTCTTCTTGCCACTGCCCTGTACAGCTGAGGCACAGCCAGGTCCCAGCTGCAAGGTGGAGAACTCTCTTACCCTACCACAGACCCAGTGGCTGCAACACCAGGTTGAAAGTTAGGAGAAACTGAACTCAAACAGGCAAACTCTCCCAGAAAAGCTCCATTACCAAAATTACCAAAATAAGTCAGGCTATGTGTTAAGTGCATGCATGCACAAGAGAGGGAAAGGACCAGTTCCTGTAGAAAATGATTGAGTTCTTAAAGCAATGTCATGGCAAAAAACTGTTACCTTTATCCTCCAAAGCAGACTTCATGTTTAAATCAGTCCTTTGCTAACATGAAGTCAGAGTCCAGCTCCATCTTGCATTTGACTTGTGTATTGTTTTTGTCAGGTCTGCAAAGCATTATGCTATTGCTTTACTTTGTCAGCATTCTCATTTCCAGAGCCTCTTCTGCTTTTCCCAATAAACAGCTCCCTCCTTTGCACAATTGCAGCCCAAAGGCCATCCCTGCTGGGCCACTCAATAGCTGTTCCTGTGGGTGCAACACTGACCTACTGCTCTTGAGGCTCGGGCAGAGCCCAAGCAAGTAAGGAGTGCTTGGCCTCTGCTGCATCCACCTGGGCAGGGCTGGCTTACATCTCTGGGAGTCTGAAAACAGGACTTCTGGCTACCAAAGGTTTCAGCCAACTAAGCTAGCTTAGTGCCAGCACTTCTGGAAGCAACCACAGAGCTCACCACAAGCCCAGGACCAGCCATGCTGCATGACATCCTGCTTTCTGCAAGATGAGGGGTTGTAGGCACTGGGCCAAAAAACAGGACTTCAGAATGAAGTATAGCACACCGCTGATTTTCTCAAGCAAAGATTAGTCATGAGAAGACTGGGACCCAGTGCAAAGGCAGCAGCAGGCTGACCTGAAGCACATACACAAAGAATACTCAGATATATGGTATCAAAGAACTACCACCAGAATGATCACAAATGTCTCAAAAGGCTCCTATATGAAGAAGACAGGACCAGAGCAATGATCAACTGCGTGAGTGCCATAAAATTACTTTCTGCTATAGTGCAAGTATTTTTTTAAAGTGGATTAGATAAACACTAGGTGTTAGCATTCAAACCGATACCAGGAGCTTCCATTACTTCTAGGTCATTAAAGCCTGAGTATTACGTGCATTATGCATATGTTGCAGTCCTTCATAGCACAATACAAAATATATTAGTTTTCATTCCCTGCACTGTCTTTATGCAAAGGGAGGAGAAATGGAAAAATGTCTTATTCAAGAAAAACCTGAATACCACATGCAAAAGAAAACAGCTTACAAGACATAAATATAAAATATCTAAGACTTCTTAGAATACATTTGCTGTCAAAATCACACTGCAGGCAAAGGATACTAAATTAAATATTCTGCCTGTATCCTCATGGACTCAAGCAAGTGATGAGGTCCATGAAATTTGCTACAAAATAAGCTTCAACACTGCTATTCTAAGCAGTCTGAATGGCACTGGGAATATCAAATCTCAGTACCTGTTTTAACAATGTTTAAATACGTCTGGAAGCAATGCCTTTCAGTATGCTGTCATAAATATCTTTACATCTTGCATTTAAAGCAGTCATTTATACATGACCTTCAAAGTACATTAGCACATTAAGTCTTGCTTAGCTAAATAGGTGTAGAGGAAAAGCTGGCAGATGGGGGGGGTATCAACCAGTTCAGCAAGTGTCTATTTGTTTTCCAGTTCTTATAGCAAAGACACTGATCAATCTTTCCAGTACTGAAGTTAGTAATGAATTTTTTTTTTCCAGTTACTGAGTTTCTGGTCACCTTTACTTACTCCACAGATACATTCCCTCCCCTTGCTTAATTATGCAGGTTTTCATTTCTGGCCTAGCCAGTTTTATATTATAGATACAGAACCACAGAATGGTTGGGGTTGACAGGGATCTTAAAGACCATCTACTTTCAAGCCCCTGCCATGGCTGGAGACACATTCCACTAGACCAGGTTGCTCCAAGCTGCATCCAACCTGGCCAGGGGTGGGGCAACCATAGCTTCTCTGGGCAGTCTGTTCCAGCATCTCACCATGTTTGTAGCAAAGAATTTCTTCCACATATCTAATCCCAACAGTCCCCCCATTACCTCATTTGTAATTTAAAATGTAAACTCCAAAAAGCATCAAGTAAGAAACTATGCTGTGAGTCTTCATGGATCTGACAAATCTATAAATATTCATTCATCCCACATACTCACACTCCCCACACTTCATTTTTGGTACCAGCACACCTCAACTCTGCAGCACTATTTCATTTTGATTGTATGTCACCTCTCTTCACCCTCACCTGTCTTCATCCAAGCCACTTCCTACGGCCTGAGTTTTCTGCTCCCCATGTTATATTAATTTAAGGCTGAGATCTTACAAGGAGAGCCACAGGGACAGGACTCTGAGACAGCCCCACAAGTTTCTCCAGCACCCAATTCTATCATTTGCCTGCAAGCCTCTCCCATTCCCTCCCTTCCCACACCACGATGGCAATGGTTATGGCTCCCTTTGGTTCTTCATCAACTGAAATATCCAGAAATTCTTATGAGTCATAAGGCTCCTGTGATTGCTTCCCCAAGACCCTCTGAAGAAAAAACTGCAGCAAACCACCTTCTCCTGCACAGAAATACGACCTAGCATCCCTTCCCTTCCCTTCTGAAACACCATTTGCCAAGGACAATGACAGGAGAGTGATGTGAGCTACCAGGTCTGCTGAACAGTCACCTCCTTTTCTTCTTCCCATAAAAACCACTGGGAACAGCCTCTAGCCCCTTCAGCAACTGGTAAAAGCTGCTGATCTGCTCCAAAGGGCAGATTTCCTTTCCACCTCTTCCAACTCCTCCCTTGCAACTCAGAAACAAACGTGTCTGTCCCACACACCTTCTTCCTCCAGTTTTCTGTCCCCTTTCCCACACATACTATGACAGGGAAATACTGCACAGGCAGATAGATTTTGTACAACACTTTATTTACACTGCTGAAGACCGGGAACCAGTTCTGGCAACAGTTTCTTTTGTGTTACTCAGGCTGAGGAAGTAAAAATTACATGTTATTACAAGGTCACTGTCCCACAGAAGGAAGCACACCAACTCTCTGAATACTGTCATTTGCAACTTTGTCCTGTTAAAATGGAATTCGAGCTGCAAAGGGTAACACTCTTAAAAAAACAGGTGCCCTCCAGCTGCTGGTATATTTGCAACCCCTGTTATTTTCCAGTGGCAAAGAGCACATTCAGCTTTTGCAAGTGGTTCTGCAGTCAGACCAAGACCTCAGGTGAAAGGCAGTAGCACAGATACTCGCAACAGACTAATACATAGTTAGAGCAAAGCATGGAAGGCTCCATTTGGCACGAAGTGGAAGTCAGAGCTTGTATTTCAAGAACAGAACGTGCTTATATGATTGTAAAAAATTAGCATTTGCAGAGAGGCAAGACAAGTTACCACAACCTTCTGTGGGAGAGAAAGGGAATCATTAAAAGACACGTTCGCAAAGGTATCTTTCATAGTTCAATCTTAACAGAAACCAACATTTTGACTTAAACTCCCTTTTAAAACAAACCTGATGATGTTATACATTACAGTGTCAACTAATGACCTTGCTTTACTACACTTATATATACATCCGTTCCCCTGAACCCCCGTGAAAGTGCGTGCACAACTGCATAGCTAACAGTCAGAAGAATCCTGCAATGTAAGGCTAGAGGTACAGCCAATTTGACTCCCTTATTGTATTTGGAAACCCTGATTTCCAAATTAAAGCACTTTCAGGGTAACTAGAAAATATACTTTTTCCAACCCTGCAGCCTAAAAGTGGTGAAAGAATGAGGTAAACATACTGCATAGGCTATATATTTAAATCCAAATCCCCAAAGTGTTTTGGCTTAATTATGAAATTATTTAAAACTGAACAGAGAGAAAAAATAGTTATAAAAATCTGAAAACAAATCTAGGTTGACATTAACTGCAAATTAGACAATAAATAATTTAGAAAGGGCATTTCTTCCTGTCTTTTTCTTCTTATTTTTTAAGTCAGCCAGAAAAAAGTACAAATTGAAAAGAGCCTTGGTGCTTTTTCCATGGAGCTGTTCCTTCTAGAACACCTGCTCAAATTCAGCTTGTGTGCTTCAGTTAGTCTGAGCCAGGACTGGGCTGACACTGTCACAGCACTCCAGTGAATACCAGCCTTTCAAGCCATGCTGCAGCTTTTCTTGCCCAGCCCAAGTCCTGGAGCAATGACCAAGCTTTACAACACAGGGCCTTTAGAAAAGACACCAGTGCTTAACTGAGTGTCAGAGAGCTCAAATAGCATTTTAAAACATTTGAAAACTAAATTATAATTAACAATAATCACTTTTCTGATTCTCATATTTTTATTTAAAATGTGTCTTTGCAGGTCCACTTTTTTTAATATTCCCTTGCATCAGTGTTTATTTCCCAGAAATCATTCCTGTCAGGCAATACAGTTTTCTGAAAAGATAGTATCTTCCATCCTCACCACATTTTCAATAAACTCTGTAGAAGACAGTCGATGATCAGACTAAGATAAAGTGCATATATTCCTTTCTGATACAGGCAACAAAATTGTGGACTGAAAAAATTAATCGTACTGAAAACCACACCAAAAAAACCCACAGTGGCCCTTCAGCACCCCCCGATTAAGTTTCCCTACGGCGTACTGCCCAAAAATACTTTTCTTCAAGTGTTTGTTAGCTTAAAAAAAAAAAAAAGGAACTTACAACATTTTAAAAAATGGTTCCTTTTCAATTACACTCTGAGAAACTACAGCTCCCTCAAGGCTGGCATACTGCCTTGACAACTTGTAAGTAGTTTGTATTTCACCCTTTGGATCCAGGTTTCAAGCTTGCAAAAGCTTTGGAGTTCTTAAGGGAATGTGAAATTTCATTGAGAAAAGAGATAAAATGATAGTCCCTTTCTGACTTCTTGGACTCAAAAATAACTACAATGGTAAAGTGAGGTTCAGGGCGAGTCAGAAAGTAGGTGCTTTGGACTTTGTCATCGTAGAAGTGAACAACCTTCTCCAAACTGTTGAGGTCAGAGGTTCTATCAGTCATAATCATGATCACATTGGGCCAGTGCATAACAGGCCTGTCACTGGGCAGGGACACCACTGCAGGATACTGATCCACTCCTTTTGGGGCTTCCCTGTATGAATGGGGGTGATGATAACCATGTCCCTGAAAACTCTCTGATCCACGATTGTCAAAAATTAAGGAAACATTGACAGCATCATACTTCCGGATGAAACTGGAAATTTTCCCAAAGTAATCAGGATTTGTTTTAGCAGTCAAAGTTTTCATTTCAGATGCTGTTGTCTGTCGACTAAGGGCCTCATGAAAGTAAAAGCTAAACTTGGCAAGGAGAATGTTTTTGAGCTTCATCAGCCAGAGGAAGAGATGTGGAGGTTGCACAGCCTTCTGAGACTGCCCTCCAAACAGGTGCTTCTTGGTCTCCCGCTGTTTCTCAAAAATTTGGCCCCAAGTCTGTAGCTTTGTGTGAGCACTGTGCAAGTTGACCAGGGATGGAAGGAACTTCCACTCTGAGATCTGAGCCTGAGCCTTTAAGAGGTGTGCAAGCACATCTACCTCCAGCTGGAAACTGCTTTCAAGAGGACTGAGGATTGGATGATGAAATCTAGAAAACATAACATTAGTCAAGACATGAGAACTGCTGTACACAACGGTGAAATCATCAGATATTATTTGCCAGTTAACAGACAAAATATCAAATATCAAAGCAGAGCAAAGTGTAAACAAACAATAATATTCCTTATTTAAATAACAGTTCTGTCTACATAATTACGGTAAATATTTTCATGAACTGCTTCACATCTCACAAAAAACACCACCTGCCAGACATTTCTCTATCAAAGTAAGGCAGTTGTATTCCATCAGTTCAGGAACAATCACTGTTTATCTTAATCCATGAACTACTATATAACACCATTTCTTTTTAAATTCAGGTGATCCTGATCCAATTTAAAATGTCTTCCGGCAGTAATATATGCCTTGATGGCTCTGGAATAGCAGTAAGATATTAAGTTAAATCAAAGAATTATGTTATGAATCTCTTGTTCATATAGGGAAGCTATGAGGAAGTCAAGCCGAGCTTGGTTTTGCTTTTTTAGTAAATCACAATAAAATTGCCAAGAAAAAATAGTAACTGGAACCATAACCAACTCTTTATCTTCTCACTTTTTTTCCCCAGACATTTAGAAAAAATAATACAGATGCAGTCTACGTCTCTTCCCATGATACTCCTATTATTTGCAAACATCATCAATAATAACATACTTAACTGGAACCATGAAAAACTGTAATGTAAAATTTCTAGCTTTAGAAAAAATGAGCCTTCAGCAAATACAGAAGTGGCTTTTTTAGTAAATGTGTTCCCTCATTGGCATTTAGGACTCTTAAAGAGGTCTCTAATAAAGAACAATGAAAAGTTCAAGGACAAGACTTGATGAGGTTTCCATTTAAGTAAAGACAGATTCACCTTCTCACTTCAGAAAAATATCTTGGGTCTTGTTATTGGTTTAAAACAATAAAGTTTACACAGAATTTTTCCAACTTTTAACAGCTCATCTTCAGCCAAAACTAAAGCAAAGTCATTATTCCCATCAGCTTCCAGGACACAACAAATAACATCTGTTTTGGAAATAGCTGGTTCAAAACCAAAACAACTTCATTTTGTTGTGGATCAGAAGCGAGAATGAAAATTTCAGGCTTTTCATCCCCTCTCCCTTCATGACTTTTTCTCTGACTTTTCCTCAAGTTCTTGTCGAAACATTAACTCCTTGGCTTGTGAAAAATGTCTGCCAATTTTATCACTATCTGTAACCATCTCTTTTTTTTGGAAGCCACAATTTGTATCTTCAAGGATTTGTTATTAAGATGCAAGTCCAAATTGGGCTGAGAAGTCCAGAGCATATTTACATTCCTTTGAACAAACAAGAGTCAACTAAAAATAATTTCTAACAGTCATTAAATATCTCCAATGGTTTTGGCATTCACCAAAACCAGTTTTGCTGTGGTATTTTAAGACAGTACAGAAAGCACTACACAACATTATCTGTTGCAGACAGTTCCATCAAATGACACACAGCACAGCGATTTAAACACATTTGCAGTCAGACCAAGAAAGTTTTCTTCAATCTTAAAAGCAATTTAAAAATCCTTACTAAGGCACAACTGCCAAAGTCTCCTAGATTAAATTAACATTCTGATGTACAGCTTCCCACTTCTACTTTGCTTCATGGCTTTCTTAACGTTTCATTGTCCAGCAGGATTTGCTAAACTGTTTTAATCCAAAAATACACACCTTAGCCACAGCTGAGAAGCTTGATATGATTGCAGAGTAAACTGACAAGTTATGTACTACGTGTATCTGCTGTAATTGAGTTTTATAACGTAGAAGCATCCAACTGAGCTGTGTCATGTAAAACAGACAAGTTTTTACAATATTTCATAAGCCAGAGTGTTAAAGTTTAAAAACACGTTGGAAAATTGATTTTTTTCCTCCTAACCATTCTTGAAAGCAGAGGGATGGTAGCTGTGTTTTGCAGACTGTGAAGAAGCCACATTTTCTTTTTCCTTCCACAGATCACACATTCATGCACATATTACCCAATGCTGACTAGATAAAAAACATTAAACACTTTAAAAAAATTTTATCAAAATAGGTGTTATAGTTACTTATTCATTTTAAACTAAGCTTTTAAATGATCCTGCTTCTGATGCTGCTTTAATTATTGAAGATCCCACCCAAACCAACAGTTAAAAATTTCAGGAGAAGTTACTTCTCCAGATGTATTCTAGAGAAAAATGGAAAGGAAAATATCTAGTATTGGCCATATACAAGTCAGCAATAAGTAGTAATAAAATCATAACAAAATAGCTTTTCAGATGGCATTTCAGATACAAACAATATGTCTCGTTAACAGTCAATTCTGCTGTTCCTTCACCAGCAAACAGGTATTTCCTCTACATTATCTGACCAGCTATTTTCACATATAAAGGAAAGAAACCAAGGCCAGAACCTATCTAAAAAAACACACATCCTGTCTGGCCTTAGCACAGCTGGCTGAAATAATGGCACAAATCCTCAGCTATGAGTGAGGAATATACTGACAGAGGGAAGAGGCTGTGTAAGGATGTGTTTATTTGATCTTTCACCTGTAAAGCAGAAATGCCTTGCAGCCAGTACATATCAACATAACACACCCCAGAAACTGATCTGAGCTATGAAGAAACTAAAAGGAAGGACTAAAGGAATATATCATTTTACCCACTGTTTCAGAAATATTCTGTAGGCCACTGGGGAGGAGCACACTGCAGGTACTGAATTAGTTCTGACAGCATCTTAGATTGTCTCCATCTTAAAGATTGCTTGTTAACCCAAAGCATGATCATCAGTATTTTTTCCAGGGAGACATTACTTATTTTTTTAAAGATGTTATAATACATATAGTTACATAATATATATTATATAAACATATTATATAACATATAATGCCTTAGAAGTACAAACGTATCAGTGAAATTTATTTAAATAGCATAGTAAAACATTTTGTATGCACGTAAATCACTTCATCAAAGTACAAATTTCAGTTTTCAGATTTTTTAACAGTTCTGTTGATTTAGCACATGCTCAGAACAGATGGCAGTGGTTACTGTACAACAGAAATCAACTTCTCAAAAAAACACCCAAACAAAAAAATGCCAACAAAAAACCATCCAAACCCCTAAACTTACTTCCCTTTACTCCTTAATGTGTATCACATCAAGGAAAATATATCTAAGTTTCAAGCTTTTATTGGACTAACAGCCCTGATATTTTAAGTGGTCAGAAGCTAAGAATTGCAAAACATCATTAGTAAGATCATATAGACTAGTTTTGATTTTCAGGTTGCAAAATTATGTAGCAATTTGCCAAAGTTATCCCTAAAAATATAAGGGAATCAACTGCAGTGCTTCAATTTGAAATATGAGAAAGCAGCACTGAATTATTTTGATTTTTCCTAGGTGAACACTTTAAAAATCATAACTGAAAAAAGTAAGACCTGTGAATATTTTCCCCAAAAGTCTTCTTAAACACTATTTCACTAACAAAGATTTTAAAAAATGCAACCACATCTGACAGTTAACTTCCTACAATGGCTACCTTTTTTGGTTTAAAATGAAGAGGTAGAATTTGAGTGTGTTGACAAGCATTCAAAAACTCTCTTTTAAACTGCCATCATTTTCAAGGCATGTAAGTTAGATGTGAAATACCCCTCCTACCCTCATCTAGAAACCTCCTGGGATTTTTTAACAGGAACTATTAAATCTTAACTTCAAGCAACCATATTGGCAGGGACCAAAGGCTCAGAGGTGCTCCTCCTAGTGGCTCCAAGACCCCTCAAGAGAAGTGGTAACAGAGCACCCTAAAGCCCTCCCAGGTAGGCCAGAGAGTTGTGGTGTAGCTTTTAGATCTAAGCAAACATATATTCTAGCCTAAAAAGTAAAACTGTCACACAAGTATTTGCTTTATTTATGTCACTTTTACTGAAGTCCACATGAAATTAAGGCTTGTTTCTGCTCCCCTGCCAAAGAAAAAGTGCAAGAAGCCTTGCATCTTATAAAAGGAAAATCACTCTTCCTCTCTTCTTAAAACGAACATGCTGCTGGCCAACACAGACTTCACACATGAATTCGTGAAGGGACTGTGCTGTTCAGCAGTCAAAGGACAGTAAAGTCTTTAGGTTTGCTTTGAACGTCAACATCAGGTATTACAGATCACGTGTCTGAGTACATACTGCCAGCAAAGAAGCACTGACCTTGAACTGTATTTCTTTAAGATGGATTCCAAAATGTTTACCAGTTCCTCAGAGTTAATGAACTTTTGGGTGCTGAGCGTGTACATTTTTTCATAGAAGTCAGCAATTTCCATCCGAGCCTGAACAAAAAAACAGAGCTGTTCAGACAGGTGAGAAAGCAGCTCTTCCAAGTGAGGAGCTGTTCCTCCTAGTGCATTGTGACCCGTCGCCACCACCTTCTTCAGCTCATTATGCAGAGATGTGTAGATGGTTCGGATGGAGTCCTTTCGGCTGAAGAATGACTGACCACCTGTTCAGATAAATATGGAGGTATTACCAAAATCCAGGGACAGCAAAGATAGACAGCAATACTGGAAAATTCTTGTACTTGTGATTATATATCTAGTTGTTTGTAAGTATGGTTTAATTACAGTACTTCTTTTAACAAAGAAACAAAATTCAGTGTTTTATTCTGCAAGTAACTGAATTACAGAGCATATGCTGAGAAGAACTTTATATAATTTCATGCAAGCTACACTTGTCCCACTTCATGTCTCAGCAGCCAATGGCTGCTTCAAAACAACAACTCCTTCACAGCTGCCTCAGTTACGACATGACTTTTAAGAAACCCAGGGTTCAGTTAAATTTACTGCTATGATATATGACCTAGAAATACTGTTATCTATGTAAGTCAGAAGAATTAAGTCATCATGACTTGACTGATCAAATCTTAATAGCCTCCACTCCTATTAATAACTCTAGATCTTTCCCAGAGAATTCCCTTAACAAGCCCTCTTCAATCGTGAAGCACTTAAATTCACGAAGCAACCTTTAAATGGGAACCATGTGACATCTGTGCGTACAAATCAAATGTTTCTTAATGTCACTATAAACCAGAATTCAATGGGAAAAAATCACGCTTTATCCCAGTGAGACCACAGTGCAGATTAATCCATAACTAAAACCCGAAGGGAGGGAGGGAGAACAAGAAGTCATCTGTGCCCCATTCTACCTGCTCAACACTATGAGGAATTTAAAAAAGAAAGGAAGACAGGAGCAAAGGGTCAAAATAAAAGATATTTAACTTTGACATTATGGAAAGGCTGTACAAATGTACTAGCCTTATTTCATAGCTTCTATTTGCAGAAGACCTAAGGTGCCATTCTGGCACTCAACAGCTGCAGCAGAGCAAAGACCACAGGGATTGAGTCTGAATTTTTTAAAGATTCCAAATTCAGGTTCCACTTTGAAACCACTTATAAATTTTGTAGTGGTGGATAGCTCTTTCCACATTCCTTTTACACACACAGTGTTCAAAGGTGACCACTGACATTTGAGGTAGAAAGGTAGAGAATTGGCTATCATAGTGAAACAGCTCCAATTGTAAGACATGAATAGCCCCCTGGACACGGGCAAGAGAAAGAATAATCTATTGTAGTTGTTCATAAAGTAAATAAATAAACAAGCAAAACTCTGCCCTTTCTGTTGTCACCTTTATCCTTTCTGCAAGCACCAAATTCACCCTTTAAAGTCAGCCTTATAGACAGAGTTTTGGCTGTAAAGATCTTATAAATAGTTCCAAGTCACCACTTAAACAACAAAGGCGGATTTTCTTGATGGTTTAATGAGCTATGCATCAGACTCATATCCTTTGATCCATTTCCCATGCCCATCTGCAGTTCAAAAAGAAAATAAGCAGCTTTGCCCAAAGGGTAACGTCATGGAAGCTTGTTCTGTGCCAGTTTGGGATTTTTCTGTTCACTTACTGACAAAACACAAAGCAGCTGAGATCGTGGCCAAAGCTTTCTGAGATCCTGCAGTATCTGCATAGATAACAACTCCTAGGACGCTATCTCCAGCCCCGAGTACTTACATATCCACACCTCTAATATAAGGTGAAAAAGCTTTAACGCTTTGGTTACCCCAGTAAGCTCATCTTTACCGATATCTAAGCCAGAGCATCTCAACACAGAAACACCTCTGCCTAAATCTGGGGAAGGGCGGGTAGGTACCCTGCCCGCCAACGAAGAGATGCATCGACTGGCACAATAGCCAGTGTGCCACCTGCACGGCACCTGTCCTCTCGTTCATTCTTTAAGGGCAGCACAAATGGCACAGCCGATTTCTCAGCGGGCCCACGGACACTCACTAACCCAGCACTCGTCTTTCAGGCGCACATGCACGCACCCGCCGAGGCAGGGCCCCCAGAGACCTCGAGTACGCAGCACCGTGCAAACACCGGCTGCCAGGTGACCTCCCAGCCGCCCGCTCCGCACCCGCGGAGCCCAGCGCGGGGCAGGCCCCCAGCCCGAGGCCGGCGCGGCGCGGGTTGGGAGAGCCGGTCCCTCCCTCCCCGGAGCGGTACCTAGCTTCTGTCCCAGGAAGGTCATGCTGTGATAGGCCTTCTCGGCCGCCGCCAGGTGCGCCAGCCCGGCCAGCAGCGCCAGCCAGCTGGACCCCGCGCTCTTGTTGGCCTCCCGCTCCTTCTCCACATTGTCCTTGGCCTTGTCGTAGGAGAAGATGCCTAGGTGGGAAAAGAAGGTCTCCAGCACGGCCTGCTCCACCGGCACCGGCGCTCCCAGCGGGATCGACTCCCCCATCCCGCCCGGCGCCTCCGCAGCGGCCGCGACTTCCGCGTCCGGCGCCCGCCCGCCCGCGCGAGGGAACACGTGACCCGCGGGGCGGGGAGCGGCCTGCTCGGGGTCACGTGACGGGCCGGGGCTCGCGCTGCTGGCGGGCGGGCAGCGGAAGGGCCCGGGAGCGCCGGGCCGTGGGACCGCCCGCTCGCTCGCCTCCGCCCTGCGTTTCATGCTGTAAGCTTGAAGCTGAAACCCACTTTCCTGCTGAGTTGTTCTTTCCGTTAAAAAAAGCTCTAAAATCCAAAGTCTGAGGCCGTTATTCTCATCTGACTCCCACTGGACCTTCCAGCTACTTAGGGTTTAGTTTCTCCCTCCCTTGCGACTGGGAGATTGTGGATTGCCCACATTAATCCCATTTTCTTCAGTTCATATTTCAGACGCAAGAGCTGCCTGAACTGATTCTCCGTGGAGGCGATGAGGAGCACAAGGCTGAGCCACACGGCCAGGCAGTAGAAGGGAAGCTCGCTGTGGCAGTACTGGCTGGTCCCAGTTCCGCAGAACTACCCGCCCTTGCACTGATGCAGCTCCCCTCCAGGTTGAGTTGCAGCTCTCCAGCTAACCCAGAATGAACACACTCCTAGTTTCCTCTCTGCACAGTATTTCCCTGCACTCTTAACAGCACCTGCAGCTGCTTTTAGGCTGACATTTGGACAAAACACAGCATCAGCTCTTCAACACTACTATGACCTGTGTACTAATTTAAGTGGCTGCCTGCCTCTTGTTCAGGAAACACCATCACTGAAAATGGGTATCAGATGCAAGCACCAGCTTTAGGTATGAAGCAGCCTTTTAAATAAACCCTAACTACACAGTGTCTGCAAGCTTCTTACTGTAAGCGAAGTAGCCTGAGGATTTGGGCTTGGATATAAAAATTGTCACAATTTTCATTCACTGGTCTAATAAAAGGATAAATCTGCCAAGCCCTTCATCACTTTTCTAAACACAGGCACCTCTGTATGCATACTTGTGAGCTTATTAAGTACAGTGTGCAACATCCCTGAAAAGATTCAGTTTAGAAATAAAATTTTGGATTTAAATGCTTAAAATTTGAAGCAGCTTAACTGAATTTATGAGGTCTTTATTCCTACAGCTGACAAGTCTGAGTTCTGCATGCACCAGAAGGTGCCTTCTTCCTGAATTCAACTGTTCACTTTGTGTGCCAAAAGAACAAAATGGATGTAGGATTTTACAGCTGCTCGACAACAGACTTCTCTGACCTGGAAAGTTGGTTATTAAAATCTGATTTATTGATGGGATATTTTGGTAATTTAAGTCAGCACCTGAAACACTCACCTGTTCAAGGCAATCACAGCTGTAAATAGTAGGCTGCCAATGGTTTACAGAAAATAAAAGAGTAAGAAGGGGGACTCCTAGATAATCAGAACACCATCTCCAAAAGACAACTGGGAGTGAAAGGTTCCAGTAAGACCTTTATTGCAACACAGAGTTGACAACATGTTTTTGTATTTAATAGAAAGTATTTGGTCTCTTGGTAGTGAAACGTGGTTTGTGCTGACGACGCAGAACTCTGTGTGGCAGCGGGAACTTGATCTTAGAATCCTGCAAGAAAAGTGTTTCTATGTTAATTGAGGTATTAGATAAACAACAGAAAACAGTTTGCAATAAATAGCCAAGTTGCATTCAGTAACTAACTTATGCTTAGAAAAGTAATCCATCCACAAATTAATATATACTTCAGAGGACTTAACAAACACCTTAATTCTGCATTCTTTTTTTCAAAGTAATGCCAGTAAGAGGCATGTTTTCTGCACCATAACATGCATTTGCTTTACTGTGACTTTCTTCCAAATACTTCTAGCAGTAGCAGCTTTGATCATAATATACCATAAACATATGCACCAAAGTTTGGTTCCTGCCATATTTCTGGCTGCAAAGCAAACCTATACCACACAAGAGATCCCCTCTTGAGTCCAGCATTAGACCAGGACCCACTGGCCACTGCAGTGTTGGCTCACTTACATGGAACTGCTTGACTGCTGGTCTGCGGCACTTGCTGGCAGCAATTTCCTCAACCTTCATGATCTGAATAGAGTGAGCACGGGCACGATGACGGGCTCCCATATCACGGTCTGGAACAACAGAACTCATTAAAAATAAATTTCATTACATTTTCAGTTTAAGAATCTGACAGCCTTTTGTTTAAGAAATGTTCATAGTGCCATCTACAACTTTTAAAATTTCTGATCAGCTGTAATTAAAATCACAGTTTCTAATATATTGAAGTGATGGCAAAAATATCACAAAACCAACAAGCAACAGCAAATTCTTCCTTTAAGTTCTAAGTAAGCTCCTCAACAGGAAGTGCTATCTTACTCTTCTTGTCCAATTTCAAGTACACACAGACATAAGATACCTAGGACTACTTAATCTCTTCCAAGAGAAAAAAATCCTGTGATTCAGAATGAACACTGAAATACAATTACTGGAAAGACACATGAACTCCAAAACAATTTCCCTTCCAGCAGGAAGGTGCAAGTAAAGGTATGACGTGAGGTTATCTTTACTTTTATTGAAATTGACCAGCAATAGAACCATGAATTGATGTTCATCCCACATAATCAGGCTTTCAGAATAGGAGGAAGCATCTGTACCTGGGCTACCTGAAAATTCCTCGATTCAGCAGTGCAAATCACTGGCTTCAAATCACATCCATTGCTAGTTCCATAAGGTATGTCTGCTGAAATACTAGTGTTTCCCATGAAGATCTAACACACCTATTAAAAACTTACCTGTCACGACTATTCTTGAATATAAAAGTATCAATCATTATACCATGAAAAATAAGATTCCTAGGTCTCTTAAGCAATCCTTCAGTATATTAATTAACAGGGATTATCATACGTTAATGTAGAACCTTAAATTTCACTTTCAACAGCACTTCAGCTTTTGAAAGGCGACAAGATACATTTAATATTTGCACACATGACAAGAATATCATTATTAAGAACAATATTCTTTGGGTTTTTATGTGCAATCTGTAGTGCTTCTAACACCTTGGAGTCAAATATCAACAGCACCAACTATACAAATAGTCTATCCCTCAAGTACTTCGCAAAGCAGACTGAAATCAGGACAAACATTAATTCTCCCTGAAATGAGACAATGAGATCTTGGAGTAACAATTGGGTTTTTTTCCTGTTAAAAAAAAAATTTCCTGATTTTTTTTTAACTTGTTCTCCAAAGGACAGATGCTAGTATGTTCCACATGATCTCTGAAATACTCTACTCACAAGACTTGGGAAGATGACTACCTTAAATCAACACAGTGCAGGAAATACAGCACCTAAAAAGTCATTAAATTTTCAGTTTGTATAGCAAAACTCATTACTAGAATTGTAGAAAGACACACCAAAATGAAGTGGGAATACTTTCCAGTCAGAGAAACTGTATAAAGAGAGGTAACAAGTCAGATACCACATGGATAACAGATAAACATCTATGGAATATCTGGCAACTTCCTCCTTTATTTTTTCCAAGTGTTTCAGCTATTTTACCATGGATTAAGTCAGCATGCTTTACACCTAGTTTGAGATTTAATCTTCTGCTTATATTTTATAACTCAACAGTCACATATACTCACAGCACTGAGTGACAGCACCCGCAGTGGTCAAATCTCTGTATTCCCTGTACATGTTGTGGGTTCCACTACGAGAATCATAGCGCAACCAAATACCAAAATTTTTTACCCGCAGAGGGGACTTCTCATACACCTGGAATTACACAAGAACATGGTAGTAGTTAGAGATGATGTACTATCACCATTTTACAATTTTAATAATAACTATTTCAGAGCTCTAACAAAACCACTGTTTTAAGTCTTACTGTCAAAAAACAACTCCTTCCCCTTACCAGCATAGCTGGATTTAAGTTTTGGTAATTGAGAGTGGAAAACTATAGTAATTCAAAGAAAAATACAAGATTTCAGCTCTAAAGAGTGTTCTTTAGGTATCAAGATACAGGAGTGTAAGCATATAAACATCCACTTTCCCAGGGTTATGAATATCCAGATGCTTGTTAAAAGGTATATGGCACAATGAACGAAGTCTAAGAACAAGAGAGCAACACTGAGCGAAACATGGCTCATAATTCTGAAGCAGTAAATAAGTTTCTATTTAGTTTACAGGACAGGTACCACTACATTCAAAAATCAAACTTGTCACTCCTTTTCACAGCAACTGGAAGATGAATGGCTTTCAACCTCACACCCAATAACTGTGATTCCTATAAAATCCTTCCACATAAACCTGCTGGAATTCCATAAGACCCTCCCACGTTTTTAGGTTTCTAATCCTTCACCTGGCCACAGTACACAATCTCTCCAGAAGACTTCTTCATCTTCTTCAACTGAGAAACAAAGTACCAGAACCGGGACTTGGCGACGACATGGTTCGGAGCGAAGATCCGCATGCGATACAGAGGAGGCGTCGTACATTTCGGCGTGGGCAGGCAGCGCCCGACCACCTTGTACTCCCGCAGCTGGAGGAACACGAAACACAGGCGGCCCGCAGAGTGAGCGAGCACCACCATCGCGCCCACCCCGCGCCGAACCCGCCGCAGGTTCCGCGGCTCCAGAAAGGAACAGCGCGACGAGAGGAACTCAATCCAGAAGCGGAGAGAGCCCCTTGCGCCGGGCGGGTCGATCTCCCCGTGGATCTCCCCGCGATGCCGCCCGCCAATCTGGGCCCGCACCAGGCGGGAGCGGCGCCGCCGCCATGTTGGCCCCTCGGCGCCTCACGAGCCAGGCGGCGCCGTTCGGGCACGCATGGGCCGCTCTCGAGCGCTACAACGCACCATAGCCACCCTGCCGACGGCCACGTCGGCCCCACTCCCGGCCCCGGCTGCGCTCGCCGGGCCCCGGCCCCTACTCACGGTGCCCGACGCCTTCATGGCGCTCCTCCGCCGCGGCCCGTAGGAAAGGAAAGGGACGGCCGCGTGCTCCGCCGCCTCACGTCAGTCACCCGGCCCCGCCCCCGGCGGCCCGTGCGGCGATTGGCTGCGAGCAGCGCACGATTGGAGGAGGCTGCTGTCAGTCTCCGCGCGCGGCCTGGCTTCCGGGCTGGCGGCGGCGCGTGGCCCGGCCCGGCCGGCGCCCGTCCTGCCCCGTGCTCTGCCCGCAGCCCCGCCCCGGCCCCGGCCCCGGCCCCGGCCCCGGCCCCCTGTTCCCATCGCCGACGCTGCGGGCCTGCATGGTCCCGATAGGAGAGCTGGCTGTGCGTGACTCCGTCTCCCGCCAGCCCTGCTGGCATTGGCGCGGAGGACGTGGCAGGGAGGCTCCAGGCGGAGGCACCGCATTCCCCTCGGGGCAGTAGCCGGGAGCGGAGGGCTGTCGGGGGAACCTCTCTCGCCCGTCGTCCCCTGGGAGAGCGAGGTCACTGACTACCGTGAGGTTGCTCCTGCGGATCGCCCCCACGCACTGAGTTCCAGGGGATCCTTCTGTTTTGCGGCTGGTCCCGCCGGGCCATCGCTCCCCGGTGCACCGTGAGCGGGCAGCGGCTCTGCTGGCAGGACAAGCAAGTGTCTCTCGAGCTTTGGGCGCCTCACGCCATTGAGAGCTGCGCTGTCGTAGCCACGGGACAGGAGTGGGTTTTGCCTTGAAAGATAGTGCAACTGCAGCGCGGCTGGGACGGGTTTGTAATGCAGTTGTTCGCGTTTAGGTCGGTTTTAAGTCTGGCCCGACGGCCACGCGGGCGTGTGATGACGCAAATCCCGGTACACGGCGCTGCGTTGCGGAGCCCTGTGCGCAGGAGCCCAGTGCCACATGTGCAGACATAACTAGATCGCTCCTCACGGACAAGCCCCCGCCAGCGCGGGCCCTGCCCTGTGCGCGTCCCCAAGCAGGTCGCTGCGGCCGCTACTGCGGAGCTCGCACCAGCGGCCCAGCCCCGCCCCGCCAACATAGCATGATTTCCAGATGCTGGAGGCAGTTCGGGGACGGGCTGGGACAGCCCCAGTTTATTCCGCCGGTGCGGTCGGTTTTACAGCGCTGTCGGCCGTACCGAGGTGGGGGGTGGGACTACGGCTCCCAGGTTGCCCCGCGGCCGGGCACATCCCGGCGTGCCCCGCGGCCGGCCGGCTTGGCGGAGAGGGGCGGTTCTGTTTCTCCCCCTCCTTCTCCTCCTCCCGCCGCCAGCCGTGGCGGCGCGGCCGGCTCCGCTCTGCTCCGCTCCCTGTGCTCGTGGCGGCTGCGGAGCCGTTGGGGTGGGCGGGAGCACTGACGGCGGGGATGGAGCACTGACCGGGAAGGTACCGGCGGGGGGGCGCGGGCAGGATGCGACACGCGGTGCGGCTGACTCAGCCCGGGGGGGAAGGGGCAGTGTGGGCTGAGCTGGCGGCGCCCGCGGGCTCCTGCGAGTCCCCCGGCCGGTTTCCTCAGCCTGGGGCCGCCTCCCCAGCAGCCGAGGGGCTCCGGGGAAGAGGGGGAGGCGCCTCCGTGTCCGCCTGGCCCCGCTGCTGGGGGACAGCGGGGGCCGCAGCCGGCCGGGCCCCGCCGATCCCGCCATGTGGGTGCCACGAAAAATATCTGTTTTTCTCTGTAATACACGCTGCAGTCTGTGGTGAGGTTCTGTTTGCGGGAGCTGCCGCCTCGGTGGCTGTCCATCCGCTGTGGTTCCGGTGGGGGAAGGAAGAAATCGTAGGACGCCAGCGTGAGGGGAGGGAGGGACCTCCCCGCACCTCCATATTCCGCTGGTCCCGGCGTGGTCGGAGCGGTGGGTCCCCGCCGCGGGTGGGAGGGCTGGGTCGCTCCCAGGGGCCTGGCACGGCGTTGGAGAGGTTTAAGGACAAGCGGGCAGCTACGCCGCCGAGCTGGACGCGGGGGGCTGTGAATTCCCGACGCCTGCCCCGGCTGCGTTGCGGAGCGGCGTTGGCTCTTCCCAGCCACAGGAGACCGGGCTCTGACCGAGTCTGGGTCGGGGGCAAGGAGGCCTTACTCCTTACGGGGAATTCCTGCCAGTAAAACTGTGCCTAATCTTACTTTCAGAAAGAAAAACTTTTCTAGTCCAGTTGAAAAGTTGTCGAAGTAGGAGTAAGTTACACAGCTGTTGGCTTTAACCGCGTGTTGGGTCAGTGTAAAGGGTCTGGAGCCCAGAGGCTGTAAATGTGCCCAAGGTTTGCAGCAAGCAAAACCGCAAAAAAGATGGTAGAAGATGAATTTTAATGTCTTTGTTTTATTAGAGAGACAACTTGAGGAAATTCAAATGAGGCACGCCACTGGCTCCCCCTGTGCTATCACATCTTGTAAATACTTAAAATGACTGCTGCACATGAAGCTTTCTTTAATTGCACATTGTTCCCGTGGTTAGCATCTGTAGTTAAAATGCCCTGAATGCTTTCATTCTTTCACTATTGGGGTATATCTGGATCGAAGTTACACACTTTGACAACATTTGTATTGTTGATTGAGCAGTCTTCCCCACTTGAAGTGGGTTGACTTTTTTTTTTCCTCCTCCTCTTCACTATGAAAACAATCTTTACTATTAAATGCATTTTTAAGTATTTAGTAGGGGAAAGGGAATAAAGATGAGACATACCTGTATGACTTCACTGGTAAGGAGCTGCATCCTCATAATTACTGTAAGATGAGTTTGCCACCCGACATGGTGTACTGCTTAACAACAACAAAAAAATCTCTGAGTAAATAAGACAATACTTTCTGCACATCTGCATATTAACTATTGATGTTATCAATTGGTTTTATAAATAAAACTTGGTTTAATGACATACTTGATGCTATAGCTAAGTGCATTTTGCAATGCATTTTGTGAATTATTAGTACTATTGAAATCACAGTTCAGTTTTGCTTTTGAAGTGTAACTGGCTGGTTAAATAGATTCGTGGTAGAAAAGCTACCTGCTTAAGTAAAACCATGAGGCATGAAAAGCTATTTTATTAGCTTTTGCAAGAGGCTTATTCAAATATTTCATCTCATTGATTGTCTTTTAAAGTTGGCTAGTCAAGATGAAACTGAGCAAAGGCTATATGATAGAAGTTGAAATTTTAAATACACTCATGAGGCATTTAGAAAATGAGTAGAACTGACTGGCATTGCTGTTAGCAATGACAAGTGGAGAGAATACATGTTTGAGTCATATTATTTTTAATAGCAAAATTTGTCATCCAGGTATAAATCATCTGCCAGAAAGATAGTAATGTGCTGATATCAGCAGGCAAATATGCGAAAAAAATGCTTCTGTATATTAAATAGTTGTGTAACTCTGGACCAGACTCTAATCAAAAGATGCTATTAAAAAAAAAATCATTTTCCCTAGAGCATTTTATTTTTTTTTTTTTTATCTGTCTCTTCTGGATACTGATTATGCAGAAAACAGGTTGGGGGCTGGGAATGCAGAGGGAGAAGACTCAGCACAGCAAGTTTAATCCCTAAAGATTCTGCCCCTGAGGGGGATCACTGTGACTAAGGCAGTCTGTGAGGCTTCTTTTACCACGAGTCATCGCTTTGTTCCAGACTTTCTGGTTTCTATACTGCCGAAACCTGCAAATTTTTTTGTATGAACTCAGTTTTACTTATTAAACTGCTTTTCATTATCCACTTTGGCATAGTGTATTCTGTCTTGACTCTTCTATAAAAGTCTCTAACCACATTAAATTCTGGGCTCTCCTTTTCAGTTCTGCTTGCTGTTGCTTGTCACTGTGCCACCTTTCTTCCCGTGGGGGAGGGTGAACAGTAGAGCATGCATGAGATGCAATACTAAGAAATTCGAAGTTCTACCCATGGGTATGTAGGCAGCTTCAAACCACAGCTCCTTTGTATTTCATCTCTTCCTCTTGTCTCTTCCTTTCCTCTACCTCCTACATACTTATGTAACAAGGCCTGATTTCAGCCTAATTAACTATGTTACCATGGGGGGGATGTGGGGCAGAGATGTGAAGGATAGATGGATTTTTGTCCCCTCTTGTTGTTTAACAGCATCCTAGTATTTGACAGAGAAGTTTTAAATTTTTTAAATTCTCTGTGTTTTGCTATAGCATTGTGGAACAGCCTATAGAGGCAAGCCATCTTTAGAACAGTTGTCTAGCTCACTTGTTAATTTTACACTGAATTTCCTAAATAAAAATCATTGCCAATGAATCAGCACCCATCAGTAGGAACAGAAAGCTTTTGTTAACAACTCAGTATGGTGTATTTTTTGGTTAATTTCTAAGATGCTTGTATGTGCTTGCCTTAGAAGAAAGACCTCCTAATGACTTTGCCCCCACCATGGGAAATACTTTGTAAGTGGGTTTATGAAGCATCTTAACTATATTGGAGTTTAGTAGTGGGTTTTTGTTGGTTTGGGTTTTTTTTTTCAGTTTTGTGGCGGGGGAAAAAAACCTGTGGTTTTTCACTGAAGGAGTAGATTTATGCGTATGTCATATCTTGCTGAAACTCCTGCATGCTTGAAATTCAAGCCTTTCAGTTGAATACATAATGCCATCTTTCTGTTAACTAAGTTTTCAAGAGAACTGAAATATATGAAGACTTTAAAATTTCCTTATTCAGTACAAAATACAGTACTGTGAAAAGTTGATTAGAGGACTTAGAATTCTGATAGCTGTATCAGAAGTATGTGCATTCATGTTTAGTTGGAGTACATTGTTTGGGGTTTGTGGGCCAACTTGTGTCATTGTTGCTGTCCTGGTTTTAATTTTTCTAGTTCTGCTGAGCAAATAAACTTTCTTTATTTGCAGATGATTGTATTTTCTCCTCTAGAAGAAGTGGGCAAAGCAGTTAGGAACAGGAAACAACGAGTATAGCAATAGAGATGGATGAACAAGCCCTTTTAGGGCTAAATCCAAATGCTGATGCAGACTTCAGACAAAGAGTATGTAATTAATTCCTTTTCTCTCTAATAACTGGAGGTGGTATTGCAGTGCAAAATTCTCATGTCTTCATGGGCTGAGGGGGTTTGGTGGGTTTATTTTGTAAGCCAGTGCATAGGGTTTGTGGTGGCAAGTACGAAACAAAGCCATGTTGCAAACTTGTAGGCTGAGGGTTGTGTATTATCAATTCTGTTGCATTTCAGTTTAATTGCACTTAACATGCATAGAATTTATTTTTCTGGACTCTGACTATTTAAGTTTTTTCAATTCTTTGTAGCTGTTGCTCAACTCGTTACATAGCTTCTCATGGAATGAAAATCAGCCACAGAAAACAATTTGCTTGAAATTGGCCTGTTGATTCTTGGATAATTTTTTTAACTATAATTTTAATGGATTACCTAGCTTTAGTGTCTTTTTAATGCAATGTGTGGGTTTAATTGTAGTGAAGCTTGTGTTACTTTAGGTTAAGAAAGTAATCATGGTATGTGGGTAACATTTACTGCGTAAGAGATGCTCTTATGAAAAGAAATTATTATTTATATAACTATTTATTGAGTAATTATCTCTGCTTACTGATTACCATGTTGATTTAACTGTCTACAAAGTAACTTCTAGTAAAATCTTTCGGTAACAAGGATGTTAATACCATGGTTTTATGTTTGTAAAACAAATCCTAGAATGTTTAAAACAGTTACAAATGTGGTTTGATTTGCTAAGCAGCCTGTTAAATATGTTGGTTCTGGGTATTTGTCCTTTTTAAAAGGATGGATATAGCTAATCTTTAGTGATCTGTTAATAGAATATCACTAAAACTGGAAGCTTTTATATTTATTGACCTTTTAACTATGCAGTCTGCCCAGTTTTGAAATATTTCATTGCAGAAGGGGACCTGCCTTTTCCACTATCATGTAAGATGTGACATAAGGGAAGTATCAAACCATTTCTAGTAAAACAATATATTAAGGATAAAAAAATCACTAGTACTAACTACAGGAAGTGAATTCTTATTTTAGAACTTACTTCTGAATAATTACTTTGGGAGATGACTTTGGTGAATGGAAACCTTTATGAACTAATGCAAAAAGCAGCCCCTAAAAATGTCCAACAATCAAACCTCCACCTTGAAATACAGGCATTCATAGAATTGAAATAATGTTGTTAATCTAATCTCTGCTTCAAAACTTGCTTTACTGTTCTGTATTACAGGCCACACTGAGTCTTAAAGCAATTAAATCAAATTAACTGTTGTCAAAACTGTTTAGAAGTCCTGATAAGTAACTCGATTATCTAAAATTTGCTAGATGTTTTCTCAATTTCTGTAGAAGATTCATAAACTGACAGTTGTCCAGGAGGTCAGTGTTCGAGTGTTTTTTGAGTTTGGGGTGTTGAATACATGCAAAGTGGTGCAACAAAAATAGTGAGTTGTTTTCAGTGAAAAATCTAAATCACCACATCTTCAGAGTTTGTGGAAGGAATTTTAACTTGGATGTGAACTTCCACCTAAATGGAAAGGCCCTGAGCAAGCTGCTCTAGTCAACTGTATCTCTGGAGGTTCCATCTAACCTCAACACCTCTGATTCTATGACTTCTGTATTCAAGTAACAAAGATCTTTGTATTGAATATGAAATGGGTACCTATGATATTAGCATTTGGAAAAAACCCACTCAGTGTTAAGGTGATTAGGGAGCCACTGAAATGTATCCAAATAGTGTTGGTTTTTTGAAGAAGAGCTGTTTAAATATGAGGGCAAGTGTGAATGAGATGTATTGCTATGTGCTTTGCTCTTTTTTAAGCAAAACTTACCTCAATTTTTGCAGGCACTAGCCTACTTTGAGCAGCTCAAGATATCTCAGGATGCTTGGCAAGTCTGTGCAGAAGCATTAGCTCAGAGTATATACAGGTAATGTAACTAATAATTTCTTACTTTCTTATTTTTCTTATTTTTTAGTAATATATGTGGGTCTGATTTAGCAGTGCAGCATAATAGACAAAAAAATTGTTGAAAGCTAATATGGTCTTCATACTATTTTTAGTATCATAGTTGATCTCTGGCATCTGTATAATGCCTTTCAAGGAAGAGCAATGTATAAATTAAACTCCATGATAGTTTAGTAGCCTAAAGACTGCTGGTGTTTGAAATCCAGGGGAAAAGAAGCACTAAAAGTTGCCCACTGTGAGATTATAGACTTTATATGCAGTAATCTCATAAGTAGTTCCTTGCCCCTGTTCTATGGAGTAGGCCATCCCATTTTTCAAGATGCAGAGAATGTGTAACCGCCACTATTTTTGCACATAGTTATGTATTTACATCAAAAATACTAGGTTGTCACTGTTTTACAGAATAATTCAAATTGGAAGGAAGTTGAGGGGTGCATATCTCCTGAATAACAGCAGTAGTTTATAGTGAATGCTTTTTTGTAAATGATTTATCAAAACTACTGACTCCAGGAGAATGTGTAGTAATTAAAACCACATAATACTAGAAATTATAATCTTTAAAATGTACATTATGGTGGTTGTAAGTTGTAGATAATAAGATGAAAAAGTGGTGTGGATGACGGAGCATGTGGAATGTCTATTCTTAATCTATACCTCAATTTTTTACCTTTGGTTTTTAAGATGCAGTGTACAACTTGCACTTAGTGTAGTAGTGGGCCTTGAACATACTATTGAAGCGTGACAGATTTTTGTGAAGGCGGGATACAGTAGGTATTGTAGTTTTGTTTGTTCAATACTGAAGTCAAACCATAACAACTAGGTGGCTATAAAAAAAAAAAGACTAGTATCAAACATAAATATTAGTGTAACAGTTGCTCATTTTGCTTTGATGTAACAGTAGCAGCAATTTTGGTTTTTTCTGGTGCCAGAGGGGCAATCTGGTTGTAATATTTGAGGATTTTTTTTTCTTCACAGAAATGTGTACCATATTGCTTCCAGTAACAGAATTTTCTTTTCTAGTGATGATCACATCAAGTTCTTCTGCTTTCAAGTTCTGGAACATCAAGTTAAGTTCAAGTGAGTAATTTTTCTTGACATCGCCCATATACATCCATTTTATTTTCCCTTTTTATTCTGCTTGCAAATAAACTTATTATGGTATCTGTTGCTTAGTTGTGGTTGATGAGGTGTCTGTAGTCTGGTCCAAAGAGCTTTCTTGTATTTCTTTACCTTTTCCTTGGAGAGGTTTTGAGCAGCATGCTCTGCTCTCAACTAGTCTAAAACCTGGGTATGGCCCAGTGCAGAGCCAGTTAGCAAGGACTGCTTGAGACTTAGCTGTTCCTGTCTGGAGGTTCAAGCTTTACTCTCAATGATTTTTGCAACCGTCCTCTGTACAGAGTCCTGGACTTCAGACAGAGCCCTCCCTATTCTTTAACCATGGCAGAGAAGTTGAGAAAGTCTTTTCACTGACTGGTGGTTTCATAGAACCATAATTCTAGGGAAAAATACTTTCTAATAATATAAATTTCACTGCGCATAACTGTATTTATCCCTTTGGGCTCCTTTGGTCTGGAATTGAGCAACATGTAATCTTTGAATGTCATTGTGAATACTTGTAGTACACCAAACGTGTGGGTCAGGAGTTTAGATCAGAGTAAGATGTATTTTGTGGCTGATTTTTAGCTAGGTATGAGTGCAAATGTTAAAGACTTTATCTAATTTTACTTTACTGTCCACTTTCCTCTGCTTGTTCCATTACTGTCACCTGCTTCTTGCAGTATGTTTTCTCTTGCTTTCCTGCTGCTTATTTTCTTCCAACGTTTTTGGTGGGGTGCTTTTTTCCTCTCTAATGAATAGTTGGCTGTGACAGGAACACTGGAGTCCCATTCAGCAGTCATTCCTATTAAAGACTCTACAAGTATATAGCTAACTCTCTTTGCAATAGAGTATTCTCAGCTTTGCTAGTACTGGCAGAGGTATGGGTAGTATTTGAGGTGGGCTGCATATAATGTCAAAATTTGCTGGGACTTTGTGTATGACATAAATCAGAATTACTTCCTTGGGTTTTTTGACACAAGTCTGATAATAAATGTAGTGTAGGTCAGATCAGTGAAGGACTTCTTGTACTCACTAGTGTTAGTCTTCAATGTGTAGTAAACAAGTTCAAGCATATACAGATGTCTCTTCCTTCCCCCCTTGGCTTATGGTCAAATGTGTATTCTTATCAGGGTCGTAGGTCATGTCCCTGATAGAGCAGCCTTCCTGCAAAATTTCAAGCTTCTATTCCAACACAGGAGGCAGTAATGCCTCAAAATGTGATCCATTACTATGGGTACAGTGTTTTTCATTTTTTTTGCCTTTGAGTCAAATTTTTAACATGCAAATAGCTTTGTAAATTGCTGTCCATTTACATGAATGTGGAACATTTCATACCATATAAGAGTTTTTGCTTTACTGAGTGTTGGTCGTTGTCGTGAAGCACCCTTCCATTTTGATCTCAATATTTTTTGTTTCAGATACTCTGAACTTACTGAAGTCCAGCAGCAGCTAATTAGGGAAACGCTCATAACATGGCTGCAAGCACAGGTACGTATGTCCTTCACAGCAGTCTTACATGTTAGGCTTTTAGGCTGACATAGGGCACTGAGTGTGGCCTAAATGTTTAATCTGTCATTTGAGTTTAAAGATGGCTTCCTGAAGATATTCAGTATCTGATGGTTACAGGTTTGTGAGAAATTTTTTTAAATCAAGTGTTGTAGAAAAGTCCATGCCTGAACTTATTACTAAATACATAACTCTTGCATCACATAATGATTGTGGTTTAATCAATTATGTGCGAAATAAGGTTCCCTTTAGAGAGGTATCATACAGATTCCTGATGGTCTGAGTGTCTGGAGGAGGAGCAGTAATTCTGTTTCTAAGACCCTCCTGAGAGAACTTCTGTCTACTTAGAATGCTGGCATATGTTTATTGCTCCTCTGCTTAGTGCCATGGCAGAGTATGGAATACTCTTTCTTGTGGAATTAATTACTGTAGCCAAACTTGTAGTATCAGCTCCACCCAAGGGTTTGCAGTCAGCAGAATCATCCACTGGGCTTATACAAGTCTTTGCCCATACCTGTCATTATATAGTTGTCATTTGACTTCTGCACTGAAGATTAACATAGTTGCTGTGTAGAAAACTTAACAATAGGAAATGGAATATAATTGGTTTTTGCTTTGTACCAAACTGTTCCATTTAGGAGTTTATAAAAGGGAAAGGAGAGGAGATTGGTAGTGACAGATTTTATTTTTTCCCCTTAGATTTAGGAACTTGCCTTACTCTTCTTAGCACTAACATCTAACACAGGCACAAGCTAGCTGCAGGAGGACTGTAACTTTCACCAAACTAACAAGTGACCTTTTAGTCTTTGAGTAGTACACTTGATGTCTTGGTACTGAATGAAAGGCTTCGGACTGTATTGCCCATAGAGAACATTTTCCCTATTGCATGACCATTTAGCCAAATTTTCTTCAAATTCCTTGGAAAGGTAAGGGTTTATTTATTGGTCTCAGCCAGGAAGAGAGGTACTACATTAACCACTACAGAGAGTTCAACAAACCCATACGATTCTTCTCTAATTTATTAAGAACATACGGATGAAATGTCTTGTTTCTGCCAGATGCTGAATCCCCAGCCTGAGAAGACTTTTATTCGCAACAAAGCAGCACAAGTCTTTGCATTGCTTTTTGTTACTGAGTATCTCACAAAATGGCCCAAGTTTTTTTTTGACATTCTGTCAGTAGTTGACCTTAATCCACGAGGTGTGGATATGTACCTCAGAATCCTGATGGCTGTCGATGCTGAGCTGGTGGACCGGGATGTTGTTCATACATCAGAGGCAAGTTATTATTTTGCATTAACACTTGTTTTAAATTTTTAAGAAGTTCTCTTACTTTAATTAGAGCAGAAGGTTTTTAGATACGCTTTTTTCCTGTGGCAACTCTGCCTTAGACACATTAGGTAGTTTAAATCCAAAAGCCATATGTTGTTTAATGCTTTTTGTGATTTCTTACTTTTCAATTAATTTTTTGTTTTGCTTGAAAGCTTGCAAGCAAAAATTAATCAACTGAGTTTGCCAATGTAATGCTAGACTGACTCATTTTAAAATGTTAATTTTTTCTAGTGCATGTTTTAAGGGGTCCTAACATGAAAAGTCCATTTAATGATCTAGAGAGGTGTTCTTCTTTTTCTGCCTTTTTTTTCAGTGTTTGGGCATTGTGCTTAAAAAAAGGGAAAACCTAGGATATTTTGGTTTTATTTGTTGGAAAGGGAAAAAAAGCATTCTCTCTGGGTTTCTGATTTATTTATCTTGCTATGACATACGATGTCTGGCAGTGGATACAAAAATGCTACTAATCTGACAAGATGCTAATCTGTGACAAGACTGATTTATCCTTTTTCTGTATTGATAGGAGGCTCGTAGGAATACCTTATTAAAAGATACTATGAGGGAACAGTGCATTCCAAGTTTGGTGGAATCGTGGTACCAAATCTTACAAAATTATCAATATAATAACTCAGAGTTGACATGCCAGTGCCTTGAAGTAGTTGGAGCTTATGTATCCTGGATAGATTTGAGCCTGATAGCCAATGAAAGGTAAGAAGGTTTTGATGGAAAAGGTTTTTAAAATAACCTTGGTAGTGTGCTGACTATATAGAATGAAATAGAATTAAAAATCATCTTTGAAGGACTTGTATATTTTATCTTTGGAGTTTTGGGAATTTTAGGAGAGTGATTTGTTTTTGCAAGCTAAGCTGGTATAATGGCTAAACTAAACACTACTCAGTTTGCTGTGTTCTCTTTAAAATGTATAAAATGTTGAGTTTTGTCAGTACAATAGACTTTGACACTGTTTTATAAAAAGAGATCATTGTAAATAAGCACACAAATAATATAAAGCTTCTGTACAATGTTACTTTGTACATATAAAGCTAAACTTTTTTTTCTCTGAAGGTTTATAAATATGCTGCTAGGTCACATGTCTGTGGAAGTTCTCCGGGAAGAAGCCTGTGATTGTTTGTTTGAAATTGTAAATAAGGGAATGGACCCAATTGATAAAACAAAATTGGTTGAGTCTTTATGTCAAGTGTTGCAGTCTGCTGGCCTCTTCAGTATTGATCAGGTTTGTGTATTGATTTTTAACAATAGGAATGAATCATAGGTTTCTGACAGTTCTTAAATAAGCAGATGCACAGAAAATTATAAAACAGTCCATAGGTTAGAGGGAAGTACTTGTACTTTTGCATCAAAGCTGAACACTTCTTACAGTTTTCTCACATTTAAATGTAAGAGCTTGTTGTTAATGTTCATTATTAATTTGAACACACTGTGTTTCATTCTAGAAACAAGGTATTATGTAACTCCTCTGTTCCTCTCCTAAAGCATGTTGTGCCTACTGTTAATACTGCTTGTGTGTTTCCTTGTCTTGAATCTGCCCTCCTGAATGATTCTGTAATAGGTATTGTAGCCAAGATAGCTGATCTAATGTCTCACCCTAAAAAATTCTATGCATAATTAGGAGAAAGAACTTTCTTAAGGACACGTATACTGTTTTGCATGTGTGCACCATCAAATGTGAGGCTTGAAATGCTTATCTGTAAGCTGGAAAAGTATACCTACTAACTAAACACATATTCCCTGTCAGTTGCCATGTTGAAGGAAGAGCTGTTCACTACCTGCTGTGGAGAAAGAACAACCAGTCCTTATGAAGCTGTAGTTCTTAGATTGCAAGGCTTTTACCTCTTAATTTTGAAACCTTTGTCAAATTTGTATTCCTACTAATAAAAATCTTACCTCAGTCTTTCTCAGGGAGATTTGTTATTCTTTCACTTTTGTACAGTTATGGCAGAGACCAAAGCATCTCTTTGAGGTGACTGCTTTAGGGGTATGTCTCAATTCTGATCAATGTATTTCTGCAAAAACAAGCCAGAAGTATTTAATATTAACTCTCTCTTACAGGCAGTACTGAAAGGTACTCATTATCAGTATTTCTGAAGTGACCTACAGCTGTTAATTCTTTGACGTTTTCCCATAAAAAGGTTTTCCTCTTATACAGCCTAAAATTTATGGTAGGCATGTGCTACCGCTTTTATTTTGATCCTGCTCTTGCTGTAAAGAGAGAAACAAATCTGAAGAGATGAAGCAAGCTACTGTTGTGTAATGGAGGACAGTCAAATCTGGCATTGCTTTAACTTTTTCCTCTCTCCATTCCCAGGGGAAAATGAACCAGGCAATTGTAGTTTCCGGCTAGGAGACAAGCGTTGATTTAATTCTACATACTAGATATGGGTAGTACAGTCTGTATGTAATCTCATGTTATTTAAACATAAGCTCTGATAGTATTTTTAATCAGGTGTCTTTTCTTGCAGGAAGATGATGTGGATTTTCTGGCCAGATTTTCTAAGCTGGTCAATGGGATGGGGCAAGCATTAATAGCTAGTTGGACTAAACTGATAAAAAATGGTGATATGAAGAGTGCTCAAGACACTCTGCAAGCTATTGAAGCAAAAGTGGCCCTAATGTTGCAACTTCTAATTCATGAAGATGATGACATCTCTTCTAACATCATTGGCTTTTGTTATGACTACCTTCACATCCTGAAACAAGTAAATATGTCTGGCTTCAATTTAACACCCATTCTGACATGATTTTATTTGATTTTTGTGTGAATGTCTCATACTATGTGCAAACAGGCTTGAAATATAGGTTTTTTGACTAATTAGCATTCAGTATCTTTAATGCCTGTGGTCATGCTATTTCCGTAGTATTGTTTAGAAATCTGAAGGAGTTTAGTTAAATCTTGTGTTAAGGGGAAAGAAGGCTTGCAGATCATATGGCTGTTAAAAGAGCAAGTCTTTCTTTTCCTATTAGACAGTAATGACCGAGTTAGAATACAAAAAAATAACACTTGAATTTTATTTTACAGCTTTCTGCACTTTCAGACCAACAAAAAGCTAATGTAGAGGTAGGTATTTCTTTTTTTACTACAGATTCTGTACTTCAAGGACACATTGGATCGGTATATTTCATTTTGCTGAAACAAATCACATTTCATTTATATGCCTCAATGTGTATGTGACAGTAATTAAAAGTAAGGACAGTATGTTCCATCTTCTGCTAAGTAACTGCACTTGTTTCTTTAAATAGTAAACCTATATTGAATTGTGTATGAAGATGAAAGCTATTTTAGAGCTGGTCTTCCCAAACAACCCTAATGCATATGTTGGCAAACTCCTCTGCAGGCTATACTGTTCACAGAATACTCTTAAATCAACAGGGAAGAGTTGTTTTCTTGAAGTTTTTTTATTTTTATTAAAACCTGCCTTAATTCCAAAGGATTGGAAGAAATCTAGGAAGGGTTGTCATAAATATAACCCTTAATAATAAGTTAAGCGTAAGAAAGAAGCAACAATTGAGAGATTACAGTTGTAATTATGAGCAATTATATGTTAAACATTATATCAAATATACATTAAGCTCATGTTTATGTGCTTGAGTTTAGATAATCTTAAGTTTATATGTAAAACATTAAGTTTAATAAGTAAAGCTTATGTCCCCTTTTGGAAGTAGTAAGCTTACATGAATTTGTCAGCCCAGTCCTTCTGTTTCCATTCTTTGACTGTTCTGCACCAATGTAGATGTGCTAATTTGGATGTTGAACTGGTTAGATTGGTGCAGTTATTTCGTAAGTTCACACAGCTAACGGGTGTGATTCCTTTTCCTTTACAAAGAAAACTGAATTCTGTACCTGTTGTAACATGAAAAGTTGAATTTGGATAATTATGGTGTAGACTATCTTGATGTGCTTTTGTCTGATGTCTGTTTAAATTGGATTAGGTAACACAATAAGAGAACTTTGATAATAACACTGAATCTTTTTATTTTTGTGACTGTCTTTTGTTCTGACAGCTACATCAAATGATATTACTACTGCAGTACACTTAAGATACTAAAAGTTGGAATAAGTTACTGCCCTGAAATATGTTGGTTTAAGTTGCTTTCATAATGAAGATTTTCATGTTGCAATTATTTCTTAATTTTACTGAGCACTTCTTGAGGATTTTTGTTAAACTGAGAAGTAATCATAACAATTTTTTTCTTTCATCCAACTCATAATAAGAAAATAATGCAAAGTAGTCTAAATCTTATTGTTGTTTGTCTTAAGCTTTAAATTTTGTGCTTAGCAGCATTCCTTTAAAGTTCTGCATTTTAAAGTTTACACTTCCAACTTGTTTATTTGAACAGGAAAAAGGGGGGGCTTGTTTCTTGTGCCTGTGAAGTTGCAAAGCTTTTTCTCATCAGCAGGATCACATTTTTAATTCTTAGAATGGCAGGCCCTTCTAAACATTTTCAGCTACAAGTGTATTGTGTTAATGTTTTGCAATTATTCTAATTCTTTAATATCACTTGTTACAGAGAAGCAGACAATTCTCACAGGTCAAGGTGACACTTTGACACAAGGTGTCAAAGTATCTATTTCTGCAAGATGACCAAGAATTTCACCTCAGTAACTTAGATTTAATTCAGTGGTCCATTTCGGTGTTGATGAATTTCAGGTTTTGCAGTTAAAATGAAAAATAGTAGTCATTATTTATTTGTCAAAAGTTTTTTTTTTTTTTAATTTGGTTTCATTCAGACTTAAGTAGAGCTAAGATCAAGCCTTTATATCGGCTTTAGGATGTATCAACAGTCACTACTAAGGTTATATTGCACTTCATTGCTCTAATTATTCAGGCAGCTTGCTGCTGCAAGTCATGGGCAAGGTGTAGAGAGACCCTCCCACTGAGAGACAAGGTGCTGAAAAGGCCCCCTTGCTTTCTGAACTTCTCAGAGAGGAGTCTAGGTGCAGCTGGATCCAGTCCTTCTCCCAGACTTAGTCAATGGTTTATGTATAAAGGATTGTGTAAGCGTAATTGAAGCTTTTTGCAACTTCTTCTGCAGGATTAAGGATGGCAACCCAAATATATAAATGATTTATTTTATTGACATCGATGACAATGACTAGACTAAAATACTTGAATCAGAAGTATTTACCACGTGCAATGGATAGTAGTTATAAGTACTACAGTAAAGTGCACTGTTTCTTGAAGCAGTGTTGAAACAGCAATACTAAAGATAGCAAAACACTTATTGAATAGACATTGATGTTACCCACACCAATTACTGTGAGCTATTAGAGAAGTTGATGTTATAGCTAAGCTGACTTATCCCTTTAAAATAGTATCTTGGACAGCCTATTTAGTTTCCTCTGCCTAGATAAGTCATCTTAATCGTTTTCAGTGTGAACTGAACAGCACAAATTACAAGCAGGAAATAAAGCTAGATAATACTATCAGAGACTGAGAGGTCCAAAGCATTTATGCTGTCTGTCTGGAATAACATCTGTGTATTGTTTGGATGTAATCCATCTGTTTTGATTTGGACTGTTAACTTCTGCTAAATCTCGGAAAATAACAGTTTGAAAGGGATTAAAAATATTTGTAAACACATAACACTAGCTTTAATGTTTTCTTTACTCTAGTATTTTTAACTGTTATTTCTTATCATTTGTTTGCTTCTGTGCTTACTGTTCTGTTTTTATCTTAGGCAATCATGTTGGCTGTTATGAAGAAGTTGACATACGATGAAGAATATAATTTTGAAAATGAGGTATTGTGTTATAGGAATAAACACATGTGCATCTTAATTATATGTAGTAAAACTCGATCACACTTCTAAAATCTGTATTTTTCATAGACTAAATATTTAAAAGTAGGAAGCAAGGGTCCATAGGCTGAGATTTTTTCCTAGCTGGAAAGCTTCTAGGCATGCCTGCATAGAACAAAACAACATAGTAAAGGTATATCCAAGCCAGCTGAGTTAACAGTATTTGTGGCTGTGGTTGTACAGAGCTATTCCTAGGCAAATACAGGTGTGCTGATAACTAAACATAGCTGTTGAGGTGGCTTGTACAGTGCAAATTTGCATGTTTCTGCATGTCAGTTCTATCTTGCAAAAATACTTGAGAAGTATTGTGTAATGAAACTCTCAAAAGACATGCTGCTTGAGCTACTGGAGATGGTCAAAGCTCTGCAAAAATAAGCTAAAGGTGGGGTAAGGTCTTTGATTTCATTTTCCTTCCATGCTTAACATCTCTGTCAGCCAACAGCAATGATGGAGTATGTGAGACAGACTTACTTTGCCCCGGGCTATTCAGAGAGCTATAGTCTTAAAAGGGTTAACTTTAACTGTATCCAGTCCATTACAAATCTTGTCAGTCCAATTTTAAAACTAAGCTAGATGCTGAGAAAGAATGTCTTTGAGGAGTGAGTCAATTTTTAAGAATTGGGTCAATAAGGCTTTGCCAAGAGCATTTTCTTGTACTTTTGGCTGGTTCTCATTTTGGAAAGCCTTTTTAGTATGTTTCTGGACTGAATGCAGTGGATCTCAACATATTATAACCAGCCATAAAAGGAGCTTGCTGTTATGCTGCAAGAGCACTGGATGAGCATTATTGAATTCTCTGAGTGTGCTAAACTGGTTTTGTATGTACATGTTTTTGCTTTAGGTATAATTGTCTAAAACGGTTGTGGATGAATTTAAACATGAAAATAAGGACTTAACTGATGTGAATGGGGTTTTTTTTTTTGGTAGGGTGAAGATGAAGCAATGTTTGTGGAGTACAGAAAACAGTTGAAACTGTTGCTGGACAGACTTGCTCAGGTTTCACCAGAATTACTGTTGGCATCTGTCCGCAGAGTTTTTAACACTACGCTTCAGTAAGTTGGGGTTTATAACTTGTTTTGTATGATGCCTTTTTGGGGTTTGGTTTTTATTTTCCTTTTGTAAACCATCAGTTTGTAGTGAAATGTGTGATGCAGCAAAGTGAAGTCAATTGACAGAATGAGCTCGTTACAACTTAATGATAAATATGACTTTGTATAATCAGTTATTCAGCTCCTCAGAAAGAAAAAGCTTTCATTTTGTAACCTTAAATGGTAGCTTTTCTTTCCTAGAGATGTTTCTTGATCTTTGTCACTTACCTACACAGCTGTTTGGACAGGTGTTCACTTTGACACATCTCATAAGACTTTCCTTGAGGTGTAAATATTACGCATTACTTTTATCAGAAAAACAAGGTTGGATGGGGGGAAAAATCTAAGTGAACTATTTTTGTAAAAGAAAAAAAAAAAGTAGATCCAGTCCTGGAAACTGTATGCAAGCAAAGAAACGTTACTAGTTCCCTGGCTAGAAGGACAGTTATGTGTGTACAAATAGGAATCCAGTATTGTTTGTGGGTACCTTGTACCTTAACTGAGCCTCTTCTTATGTGAAGCTGAATGGCTTGTCCATATGTCATAGTAAGCGGGTTTGTACCTAAATAAGCACATAAGAAATCTGTAGCTTTCAAGCTGAAACTGATGAAAGAAAGTTGGTGATGATCTGATGAGGATGTGGTATTTTAGAGGATAAAGTCTTTCAGAAGCATCCTGAATTACTGCCTGGGCCTTCCAGTGTTTTCCTTAATTTAAATCTGTTCTATTTATGCTGTACATCTGAAGAAGGCTCAAAAGGAAATATTAACATGATAGAACTGTAATTATTTCATAAGGTACTAAAGACTAACATGATCTTCATATTCTTTCTCTAGGAACTGGCAGACTACACGATTTATGGAAGTGGAAGTAGCAATAAGGCTGCTGTATATGTTGGCTGAGGCTCTTCCTGTATCTCATGGTGCTCACTTCTCTGGTGATGTTACTAAAGCTACAGCTTTACAAGACATGATGAGAACGGTAAGCATGTTTTGAGAGCTGTTTGAAAGCGCCAGTAAAGACTGGAATGTTTCAGTTCAAATGGCTCATCTTAATTACTAGCATGTCACTTATGTTGCAGTTAGGTTTTATAAACAGCTAAAATACTAACTTGCTAATGCTTTTATTTGTAGCTGGTGACTTCTGGTGTTAGTGCCTATCAACACACATCAGTGACCCTGGAATTTTTTGAAACAGTGGTTAGATATGAAAAATTCTTTGCTGTTGAACCTCAGCACATTCCAACTGTACTAGTAAGTGTCATCTCATTTACATTTTTAACTAGGTAAGACTAGGTAAGTTCTTAAGACTTAGGAAATTTTCTTGTTCTCTGAAGGCCACTAAGCTGGGTTTCTTAACTCATTGGATGATTAGATTTCCCCCCTGCCTTGTTTAGGGATTCTAAGACTGAAATGCTTTATTGATTGCAGATGGCATTTTTAGATCACCGTGGTCTTCGTCATACCAGTCCCAAAGTACGAAGTCGAACAGCTTACCTCTTTTCCAGATTTGTCAAGTCTCTTAAGTGAGTAAATAAATATATCCAAGTGGCACTGAATTTACTATACATAACACTTCTGTATGTCACAGTTGTCATTGAAACAGGCTGGGCTTCAGATGGACTGCAGTGAAGTAAAATATCAAAACAGTGCTCTAGCAGGGTTGTTCTATTGTGCAATACTAATGTAGCAGTGAAAATATTTGTCACAGAACACAGAAGTGGAATACATATGCCTAGTATATTTTGATCAGATGTTAAAGCTGATGAACAATATAAACGTCTGTTCTCCTTCTCAGTAAGCAGAGCTGAGTGTGAGTGGATCTGGAGACTTTCAAGAGTAACTCTTCCCTGTTCCTAACTAAATTTTGAATAGTTTTAGAATTTATATTGATGAAGTTTACTCAGTGTATGAGTCCTTTGAACAATCTTTTCCTGTTGGTCTTGTTTCACAGGCATGTATTTAACATAGAGATGGAAGAAGCTCAGAGATGGCTCAGATTTCAGCATGCTTTTATTTTTCAACTGTTAATCAAAATATTTCACTTAAATGATGCATGTTTATAAAAATGAGGGAAAGAAAGAAATGGTTATTTCCCACTGTGCCATGTATTTATTTGGCCTACCACTAGCATCATACACCCATAAGCCAGATTTTTCTGTGGCAGTGCTTTGATACTTAAAGGGGATTCCTATATGGAGAAGATAGTTTAGCATTTAACTTCACAGCTTAAACAAAATGTCTTGAAATCTAAATGCATGTGCTTCTAAGTAGTGTTATGTACTTGTGTTTTACTTCAGTAAGCAAATGAATCCCTTTATTGAAGATGTTCTGAACAGAATACAAGACCTGATGGAACTTTCTCCTCCTGTGAGTATTTGCAGCAGGTTTTTGTAATGAATGAGGCTTGCACTTACTCATCAGTGTGCCTGGGTACTTGCTGAATTGTAAGCTTAGCATGCAAACATTTAAGCACAAGTAGTTATCCTGCTTTTCTGGTGTGAGATCACTTACACATCTTACTTTTGTACCTAACTGCAATAATCTTGTTTATGTGGGTTTCTGGGAGTATAGCATAGAGATGGGTATATATAAAAGGCTATGAACTTTGAGAAGACAGCCTTGATAGAGGCCACTTAGTGAATTATACCTGTTATCTTCCATTTTAGGAAAATGGCTACCAGGCACTGTTAAGCAGTGATGATCAACTTTTCATTTATGAAACAGCTGGAGTGTTAATAGTTAACAGCGAATACTCTGCAGAAAGAAAACAGGTTCTGATGAGGAATTTGTTGACTCCGCTGATGGAGAAGTTCAAAGTATTGTTAGAAAAACTGATGATGGCACAAGATGAGGACAGACAGATGGCACTGGCTGACTGCCTCAATCATGCTGTTGGGTTTGCTAGGTAGGTACAGCACAGTAACACTGTCTGTTTCTGGTTTGAGTAAAAGGGAAATACAAAGGATTTACTGGGAAGAAGGGACTGAGTTTTCTACTTTATTAACCTAGAAAATCATCAGTGGTTGTAGAATTCCTTGTGATAGCTGAGAAAATAAGTCCCCTTAGAGTCTGTTTTGGATCTAGATACAGAGAATATTGAGCAAGCTTATAACGAATCAGCATCTATTTCTTTGCTCAAAGGATTGTATGGAGCTAATCTAATCATATGTTTTTGGTGAATTGTTAGGATTTAATTCTCAAACTGCCAAAGTGATTCTACTTCATATCAAAATATTCTGTTCATTACTTCCACTGTCTGGCTCCCAATTCATGAAATGGAGTATTGCAGTTTAGTGCCTGGGTTGGAAAGCATTTTTTCTCAGTTTTACTGCTTCTTCATTGTACTGGAACACGAGCTTATGTAAAACTTGATGTGTGCTTTTACAGCCGAACCAGCAAGGCTTTCAGCAATAAGCAAACTGTAAAACAGTGTGGATGCTCAGAGGTTTATCTGGACTGCTTACAAACATTTCTGCCAGCTCTCAGTTGTCCATTACAAAAGGAAGTTCTGAGAAGTGGTGTCCGCACTTTCCTTCACCGCATGATTATTTGCCTAGAGGAAGAAGTTCTTCCATTCATTCCTTCTGCCTCTGAACACATGCTTAAAGATTGTGAAGCAAAAGATCTTCAAGAATTCATTCCTCTTATAAACCAAATAACAGCTAAGTTTAAGGTATGATATTGCATAAGCTTTTCAGGGTCAAAGTGTTGCTGAGAGATCTTTTCTAGTTCCAGAAAAACAGAACTATGTTAGAACTCTAAGAATTAATAAATGAGTGTATTTTGAAGACTACTATTGGGAAACATTGTCTTTGATCACAGTCATACATTGCTGGACTCACAGTGATTAAATGAGTGTTTTTTTCTTTGATTAGTCTTAAAATTTTATATTTAATTTTTTGGATTTGATATTAAAATACTACTTGCAGCACAAATTTTTTTATTGGCACAATTAACTTCATGCCTTCCACTGAAGTTTTAAGCTAATGTTACAAAATACACAAATCTGAAGTGAACTTTCTCATCTCTTATAATGTGATTTCCAGAAGATAGATATACAGAAATATCAAATATGTGTATAGGGAGGAATATAGATTTACATCTCTATTCTGGGTGGTGTTGCATAAAAATAAACACTGAGACTTCAAGTACTGTTATTCAGAGTAGATTGACAAACGCTGAGGTTCGGAAATTGCACACGAGATGTGCGTTAAGTAGCAGTAGGACTGTCAATTGATAATCTAGCAAAGGCTCTTGAAGTGTAACCTTTGAGAGCCTTCCAGTTTCAAACGGTTTTAATGTAAAGCCAGCAAAACAGATGAAGCTACAAACGTGTTACCCATGTCCATTCCCTGGAGCTGCCACAAGGATATTGCACTGCTGTGAATGGTCTGGGAAATTCATTGCTGTATGAAAAGGTTAAGAAGCCACTTAAATAAGCTTAAATAAACTTCCCTGCAGAATGCAAAATTAAAATTGCTGCAAGTGAAGAGAAGTGCATTTTGTGATAGCGTGTGGATGGACCTCTGGAGTAGCTAATCTTCAGAGCAGAGAGGGAATTTTGAAAAATCAAGTATTTAAGAGACTAGGGAGGAAGACTCTTACTACTTTAGTCCTTTTAGCAAGTTATGCTAAAGGCAGTCTGGGATAACAGTAGATAGTTAGTCTGTGAAAGATGTGGAAGATAAAAGTCACAGGGGCAAGACTGGACACATACCATGTTCAGGTGTAATATTTAAGTGTGTGTGATACAGTACTATTCTTACTATAACATGGTAAAATAAAGATCCTAGCTTCTATAGTCTCACCTTTAATACTTCAGAGGCATAAGAAAGAGAAAATAAAAGATAAAATCTTGCCTTAAGCATTAAGAAATAAACAGAAAGTTGCCTCTTTGTGGAATTCTAGGGTGTGACTGAATAGCATGCACCTTCAGTTTTTCAATTCATAATTAATTTAGTGCCCTTACGTATATTTCTCACTAAAAGCGTTGTAAGTGACAAGTTTATTCTGTCATGCCAGTGGGAAAACTTTTTCTTTAGTAATCCTTAAAGCAAAGTTCTATAAAAGCTGGCCTGTTGCCAGTTTTAACATCTTAGAGATGATATTCCAGGAAATTTGAAATTGCCTGTCTGAACAGAAGGATGAAAAATCCTGAAAAACCTTTTCCTACTCAAAATGAGGCTAGACCAGACTAGTTATTTTTGTGCAAAAGGTTTAAAATAGGTGATGTGTAAATCAAGGTACAGTAATGTTCTTGGTGACGCTGATGCAACTTGCTTTGTTGTACGTAATTATATGAAATTACTAACATTAAAAGTGAATCCAAGCTGAGAATTGTAGTGAGCCTTCAAGTTTTAACTTCTAAATGTTGAAGTTCTCTTTTTGAGCTGACACCCTCTTCTGATCTTCACAGACACAGGTTTCACCTTTTCTGCAACAGATGTTTATGCCACTACTTCATGCTATTTTTGAGGTGTTGCTCCTTCCAGCAGAAGAAAATGACCAGTCTGCTGCTTTAGAAAAACAAATGTTACGGAGGAGTTACTTTGCTTTTCTGCAGACAGTAACTGGCAGTGGAATGAGTGAAGTCATAGCTAATCAAGGTAAGAAATTCAGTTTCTCAAGGATAATACTATGGTTATTCTTACCTACATTTTATCTACTAAAATTATCAGCCTAGTTCCTGGCAAGTACTATTAACTATCTTACAGTAGAATGGATTAATGGAAGTACTGTGTTCAACTTGCTGATTCCAATTACCTGTTGTACAAGAATTTGGGGTTGTGAAATCCAGCTATAATAGGCATATTCTTCCTATTGATCTTTTCAGCTTTATGTGATCACCATGTCTATTAGGACAAGAACAGTGACAACACATCTTCATGTGTCATTGTATTTGTTTGGTGAATTGGAGATTATACAATGTATAGCAGTGTTCAGACTGCTGGGCAAGACCACTCACAGCTGCCACTATTCATTGTGTCTATTTTTGGAAGGACACATCAGTAAATCCTGTAAACTTTTATCACTGTTGCCTGGTCTTGTTACCTATGGTAGAAGGCATCATGTGACTTAGTATATATGTAGTTAGGTTAAAACCTCACTATATATAGTGAGGTTTTCCTCACCTTTGCTGGCCAGATGCAAATTAGTTCTTTTTATAGTGGGAATTTGAAGTCAGATATCTAGTCGCTTGATACTTTAAGTGATTCTTTCTATTTGAATTCCACCAAAATGGTTAGGGACTTCAGAAAGTTTAAAGTCACTCATCTGGTAAGTGGAGCTCAGAATTCCTTTCCCGTGTCTTAAAATGGTGGTAATACTGCTGGGAAAGGAAAATGTAGCATTTAGTGATGAGAGCTTTTTTGAAAGACACACTTGGTAGTTGCGATGGGCCAAGAAATTTTTAAAGGGATCAAACAAATAAACATGGATGCAGCACAGAAATTTTAAATGTGTGAAAAATATCTTGCCATATGTTGCAAGATAACTACTTCAGTGCTGCTGAGTTTTAATTAACTCTTCCAAGTTTAGGTAGGGAGGAGAAAATCTGTATTTGTAAACAGGTCAAAGTACTGCCCTCACCTTTGTGTGTGTTAAAGGCCAGAAGAGCAATTTAAATTTCCAACATAAAAAAAAAAATTATAACCTAAATAAGAGTTGTCTTGCATCGTAGGGGAAACTTCCCAAAAATAATTGAGATTTGTGCAAAAAAGAGCTATTTTGAAGTTGAAGCATGTCTTCCAGGTCAGTATTTATATAAAATAGTGTAAGAGTACCAAAACATTTTAGGCTGCAATTTGAAGTGACAAGCTCATTTTAATGTGTTTAAGGTGCAGAGAATGTGGAACGTGTGTTGTTCACTGTCATTCAAGGAGCAGTGGATTACCCAGATCCTATTGCACAGAAGACTTGTTTTATTATTCTTTCTAAGTTGGTGGAGCTTTGGGGTAAGAATGTCTTTCCAGAATTCCTTTCCATCTGCTACTACCCATGAAGCAATAATAGAACCTGAAATATTATTTTTATTTTTAGGAGGTAAAGATGGACCAGTAGGTTTTGCAGACTTTGTCTACAAGCACATTGTTCCTGCATGTTTCTTAGCACCTTTGAAGCAAACATTTGATTTAGCAGATGCCCAGACAGTACTGGTATGTATTATGGATGGTTTTTTTGCATTCATTCTTGTGCAGATTCAAGCTAACAAACCTACAGTAGCCATGTGGTATTAAAGATTGTCATCTCAGAAATAAAATCTCTTAGGTTTTGTGAGATTTTTTTAAATTTAGATATCTGTATGATTAATTATTAAATATTGGGGTAGTGTATTCTGTCATTTACCTAGGCTCAAAATCAACTGGAGATCTAAGTATTTAACATTGACCTGCATTACTTATTAACTAATGTTCAGTGAAAGCGAACATACAGAGTTGGCTGTTCTCTAGTTCATTTTGGATTCAGCTGGGCAGAAATTTTCATGATTAGAGTGGAACAAAACCTTGAAGGTCAAGACTTCGCATTGTGTGAGGGGAAAATGAAGGGATAATGGCATGAACTAGCCCTTGTTTTGGGTCTCATTAGGTTCTTTAGCTTTGAATAGTGAACCAGTAGACCAGTGCAACAGTCTAATGCTCTGTATTACATTTCAGGCTTTATCAGAATGTGCAGTGACGTTAAAAACAATTCATCTCAAAAGGGTAAGCGTCATGATACTTTACAGAGAATAACTGTCACAGGTTTCTTTCTAGTGGTTTTATCAATTTCTAAAAGTTAGATACTTACTAGGGTGAATTCCTACTCTACTGTTATATAAAATAAAAGGATGATCGTAATTCTGTGCATGGATACATGATCCAGTAGTTCTACCTCTTGGTAAATTAATGCAAAATATTGATTCTTCATTAAGGAAAACATTTGCTCACTGTGTGCTGTGTTAAACGAATCAATTGGCATTCTTTCACTTTCCAGTGTATAATTAAACTGACATAAAAGAGCAATTAATGATGTACTGTAGAGCACTTCTGTGTGAAGAATAAAGTATATGTTGATGTGTAGGAGACTAGATGAAAAACATTTATGGAAAAAATAAATCTGGCATTGTCTAATGCCTAAAAGAGTGTAGTGTATTCTGGTTTTAATAGGAGATGAAATAGTTTCTATGTTCATGTTCGTTTTTGTTACATCATTTAACTTACAGGCTATCTTTTCTGTCAAATGCAAGTAAAAGTCACAACTACAGAAAACTGTAAGAAATTTTGAACTGGTAGAAAAGAGATTGTGTTTTAACTGAGGAGTCCTTTTTCCCCAAAAGCAAGGAAGAGACAAATCTGTAGGAAAACAAGCTTTGGTAAAGGAAGTAACTTACTAATGCAAATACTGTTTCTTTTAGCTCTCTCATGGTTTAGGACCAATGTTCCCCAATTTAGTGTTCCCACTGCAATAATCCAAACTACGTGCTGCTTGCTCACTCCCCCCTCCCATTCCATTCCCTTTCCCAGTGTCAGACTGGAGAGGAGAATTGGAGGCACAAAAGATGAAGATTATGGGTTGAGATAACAATTTACTGGGAACAGCAGTGAAATAAGAGGCATAACAGCACCAATATAAATAAAAGGCTACAAGAAAAGCAAACTATTTACGTGTGAAAAAAAAGTGCTTCACACAGAAAACCAGTTATACTCAAACCACTGCCACGCTGCCCTGGAGAGGTGGTACAGAATAAGCACCCCTCCTGGCTACTGCAGAAATTTTCCTTGTTCGGGCCAGAACCAGGACAAACACTACTGCTACAAAGTGATCTGAAGTCTTCTCCCCTCATGTGAAGTGTATACCATGTTCTAGTTCCACGGTCACTTATGTGAATTAATAAAGTTGGTTCACTTTCCCTTGGTAGATCTATTGGGTTATGTTGGTATTCTGCCAGCTTGTGCAGTGATCCCTTCTGTGATGAAAGTTATCTGATAAATATAGGTAAAGAAAACAAAAACTGAAGTGTTAATCAAAATGTTTGTTTTGCTCAAAGGTTTGGACAGTCCATTTTATTACTGCTTAGTTCACTGCAGTTACATAGTCAGTGTTACAAGAGGAGAAGTACTGTGTTCATCTGCACTTGGCTACTGAATTTTGCAATGGGATCAGTAGGCAGATACTAATACCTAATTTTTTTATTTCTTCCAAATGTCAGTGAAATTAGAGCTGCCTCTATAATTAATTGACTCTTATAGTTCACATGTAGCAAACTGTTTGGCTCTATAGTAATTCTTATTTCAGTGCAATTTTTAGTGCATTTTTCTTCTGCGTAACAAAAGGTACCAACCAAATTGCGGTCAAACCTTTAATGCCAAGATTGAGAAATCTTTTTATTTGCTAACAGCTGAGAATAGCATAAACATTTGAAAAGCATTACTTCTGTGTAAAATGGTCATGTAGACCACCATACAGTATAGGGCTGTGATTTTTCCACTTGTAAAAAAGTAAGCTTGGAAAAATTGTGTACTGCTTTTCTTTAGGGTCCTGAGTGCATTCAGTATCTTCAGCAAGAGTATTTGCCTTCTCTGCAAGTAGCTCCTGAGATAATCCAGGTAGGAACTCCTAAACAAATACTTGGAAAACTCTTTAACAATCATAAATGTTAAATGGGGAGAAATGTATATTTACAAATTTAACCTCCTTTTATCCCACAGTAAAATTTACTCAGTTATTGCATATGAGAGTATGATTAATTTATCATAAGGAATAAAGATACTGTAAAGGTACCTTGTAAAAAAAAAAAAAAAAAAAAAAGAATCCAGTGTATGTAACTGGCTAAGCAATCTTCCTACTTTAATTCAGATTTTAACTTGAAGATCTCCTTGTAGATAGTCACGTTTCTTTCTCCTCAGCTAAAAGTGAATCAGATATCCTGTATTTGGAAAAAAAAAACCCAACCAAACAAATTGCTTTTCACCCTAGAATGCACTTGGGCTGTCACAGCCTTCTACAAGTTTTTTTCCATAACGCACTTTTCTTCGGTTGTACATTAGGGAAAACAGAAGTTAACATCAATGGCTTTGCATATGAATATATCTCAGGTTGTTTTATTGCTTCAGTTACTTACTTTGTATTTCTTTGTTCTCACAGGAGTTCTGTCAAGCACTTCAGCAGCCTGATGCTAAAGTTTTTAAAAATTACTTAAAGGTATAAAGGTTTTTTTCTTTGAATAGCTTTTAGTTCCATTTGAACTTTACCATACAATTCAGTCATAGTAGTGACTTGAAGTAAAATCAAAATACTGAATTATTTAGCAGTTTTTAGCTATTGGGAATCTCCAAGTAGTAAAGCAGTTAATTGGAAAGACAGAGCAAACAGCAATAAATCTACAAAATTGTCACTCATTCTTAGCAGCTTGCTGTCTCAGTAGTTTGATACTCTTGTGGCTTTTGTTTAATATCTGAAAAAGCAAAAATGTGGTGCCTAATTGTAGAGAATGTCAGAATGCACCATTTTTGAGGGTGTGAGTGTAACCAAATAGCATGTCGCATCCCTAAACTTAATGTGTTAACCCGTATGTTAAACCCAAAAGTTAGCTCTTTCAAACTAATTCTGTTATACCTCAAGCATTCCATGTCTTATATTTCCTTTGTTTTAATTTTTTAAAAATAATTCTTCACAGGTATTTTTCCAGCGAGCCAAGCCCTAAGGAAAGTACTGGAATCTCATGTACCTGTTTCCATAAAGCAGAACTCTGGTTGTTAATTTATAAAAACGCTAACTCTTGTGCCATTCAAACTGGTTTTGTTTTTAAGAAATGTTGCTTTGTGCTCACATCAGTATGTACTTTAACCTTCTGCAAAAAAGAAATGCAAATTCCCCACCTGTGTCTCAGACATGAAGGTATGTGACAACATGAAAAATTATCTGTATACACAAACTTTTATTATGTATAGGATGATTTAAGCTTACACTGTAACACATACAGCAATGAAATTAAACTTATTTTTTAAATTAAATGAATTAAATGTAAAAATACCTTCAGACCATAGCAATGGTTATTAAAATGTGTACATTTTTGATACGGAGTAAAATGTTTTAATAAGACACAAAATTCATTTGTTCCTGTATGGTGACATGAAAATAAAGCAATCAAAGTCCTTCTTGTAGATAGTCATTTTATTGAAGTTGTCTTAATGATAAAATATATATATATACCTCCTATAAAACAGATTGGTGTAATAAATGATTTCATTTAAAAGTAGCATCTGGTTCTATCTTTTTTTTATAAAAACAATAAAATTTTATCCAGTGAAATGTGTAAGTCTCTCTGAATCATTTTGGCTGAATCTTTAGAAGCTACAGCATTCTTGAACCTACTAGCTGTTATATTTGAGTAGAACCTGGCAATTTCTCTGATGCTTAGATAATAAATTGTGTTGCTCCCTTGCATGTGGAAGATGCTGGCAGAAAGAAAGAATTGCATTCACTGCAATATTTCAGTAGCGTCAGTGGTCTATACAGTGATTTTTAGTAGAATGCTGCTAGTTTTATTTTTTTAATTCTCTAAAATGACAAGTTTTTGTAACTATTTCATAGGGGCAGAGGAAAGTTCGAGTCTTGCCATGCATGGGATTTATAATCCTTTCCTCATGAACTGATGTCCATAGTAAAAAGCTGACTTACCTCTAGGATAATCGGATGAGCATTTTTCCTAGACTCTGTGGTGCTGTGTTCCTCATTCACTTTAATTGGAAAATAGATGGGAAGGTGGGTCAGAAGCAGCATCTGGAATCAGAGTGTGGTGATGTTTTGAAGATACTGCCATTTTCATTTTTCAGTGAGGGAAGAAAATACCTTTACTACCTTCAATAGGACAGTATCACTTCTGTAAGATTTTGTTCCTTATTTATATGTGCTTAATCAAAAGTTTCTTGTTATTTGATTAGTTGTATCACAGAATGAGTGCTTGTGGTGCTTTTCATATTTCCTAGTTTCACAGTCCTGTTTCCCTCCCTTTGCTGCCATACCAATGCTCCATTTCATTTTCTCCCATTGTACTAGAAACCTTCCCTCTCTGACTTCGTGCTTTCCCGGTGTTGCCATTCTCCTGCACCTCCCCAGCACAAAGGCTGCACCCCTGACACTGCTCAGTGGCTGAGCATTTGCTTCCAGTCTTCTGTGTCAGGCTTGGCCTCCTTCCTTATGGAAGTTTTACCACACAGAGGGAAGAGCTTCCACTAGGCAGATTATGAAGCGAACAATAAAGCTTCCATCTTTAGCAAAGCTTTTTGGGTTTAAGTCACAGTGTAATGGAGTAACTCTTAGTTTTTATATATGATTTAGGGTTTTACTGCTAAAAGGATGATTTAGCTATTATTAAATTAGAGCCTTATGAGCAAATTCTTTAAACTGGCCACTGCCAAAAGAGACCCTTTTCCTTCCTCAATCCCACTATCCTTCATCCATCCCACATGTCCCTTTGTGCCAAGTCTGGAGCTCATCTATGCCCATAATCAGCTATCCAGGAAGCTGAAGCAGCAGAAACACTTCCCCCTCACAGTGTGTTCCCTCACAGTGTGTTGCCTGCTTTGGTGGTGGCAGGTGAGAATGGATATAAAGCAGAGAGCGCCAAGTGTAGGAGCAAGCCGCGTGTGGCACCCATTAGCCTGCTTCTATTATAAAGTTGTACCCTGCCCTCCCATCCGTAACTGAATGAGTATCTTGTAGGATGAGTGGTCTGGATCTTCAGAGAGTGTAAGTTGGTTCAGCCTGAAGAATTAAAAAAGGATTTTTTGTTTTTGTATGCTTTGTTCAATCAGGCTTATGCAACCTGACCTCTAAAGCAGCACCTCTGCGGTAGTTTCTGTATCTTTAGCTTAACATGTAGTTACTGATTCTGGCTACTAGCAGGTTTTTTGTTTTTTGGTTTTTTTTTTTTTTTTGTAATTTCCTTCAGTGGTGCAGAGATGGCAAGTCTGCAGCTGCTTTATGACAGTTGTGTTATGTGGTGAGTAGGCAGCACCTAGTAACTATGTTTGCAAAGAATCAAGGTTTAGAAAGGCAATGGCTGGGTTTCTACATTTTACTTCGAAGAAGTGGATTCCTGCTGTGCATGGTCTTTCTTGGCATCTGAACTAAGAAGTTCACGACCTACATCCAAAGAGAAATCTAGTAATGCACCACATAATCAAGAGTGTGAACTAGATTCTTCAGGCAATGTTTAGATACTTGGAACATAATATGAAAACTACTCAAGCACATGGTATGACTCTCAGGGAGGGTCTTATGCAGGGCCAGGAGCTGCAACCCAATGATCCTCATGGGTCCCTTCCGAGTCAGCATATTCTGACTGTGATATTTCTTGTGGGGTAGAAGAAGGGGAAGAAGTTAAGAGATAATCTCTCCAAGGAGTGCTCTCATTTAGGTTGACAATCACAAAATATCCTTTTCCAGACAAAGGTTAATGATCGCATTTAAAGGCTGCACCAAACACAACACCTGCAGCCTTCCTGTATGACTTAACATTGTTGTGGTCAAAATGCCCCTAGATCTAGACTGAAGATGTTTAAAATCATCATCATGTGGTAACTCCTTTAGCGTATAACGCAAATTTCCTCTTGTAAATAGGAAATGTTTTCTTCCTCCAGTGTATCTTTCTGTTCTTCACTGGCTGCTCATGTTCATGGCATGACAGATGCATGGGCAGTTGTATTTGGCTGTAATTTGTCTTGGGTGGTTGTACACAGTGTTTCTGACTAGCTATGGGGTTGGGTACCTGTGTGGGATGTGAATTACACAAGTTATACAGACATACAGTATGATAATCACAGAATCATTTAGATTGGAAAGGACCTCTAAGACCTTCAAGTCCAACCACTAAGCCAGCACTGCCAATCCCACCACTCAACCATGACCCCAAGTGCCATATCCAACACTTCTGTTAAATACTTCCAGGGACGGAGACTCAACCACTTCCCTGGGCAGCCTGTTCCACTGCTTGACCACCTTTTTGGCAAAGAAATTTTCTTCCTTCATAAAATGGTTGTTTAATATTCCAGGCATTTCAGAAAAGCAGGAAATACCAGGTTCCAGAGCAAGAGTTTTTTATCTAAGAACGGGTTTTTTTGTCAATGCAAGCAACTATTCCACTGAATTCTCCTAGATGGCTTTGTATCTATGCAACAAGAAGAAGAGTATAATTAGTGTGAGGAGGTTTGCTTGGGAACATTAATCTGTATATGTTGTAAACAGATTTGGAATGAATTCTCTCGTGGCAAGATGGAAAGAGCTGTCTTACATCATGGAATTGCACCTCTTCCCTCTGCAAAACTACAGAAGAAAATGGAACTATGAAAGGCAGTTCCAGCAGAAGTGAAGTTGGCTGCTGAACAGCTTTGCTTATTCTGCTTCAGCTGTGATGCCCCATAAGTACTTAAATCAAATACAGAAAGCGAATAGATTACAAGCGTAAATGGGTCAAAATATTTGATTTTCTTTAGAGAATTTGTAATACAGGAAAAACAATTATTAACTTGCTTATGAGTTTCAAGTGTTACTGTTCTCACCCACTTACTGGTAAAGTTAGTGGTTGTCCTTTTGGTAAGGTAGGTAAAATGCAATTTCTCACTCAAAATTTTTAAAAGTTAAGTAATTCAATCAGATGTTCATTCTTTCTTGGCAAATATCTAGTACGATTTCCACTCTCCCCTGTTCTTACCTCATTTTTGCTAGGTTCCCCAGAGGGTCCCAGGAAAAATATTAGAAGAACATACTGTATTTTGCCTGTTTTAGTGCCTTTAGCTCTAATTAACTATGTTCAGCTTGACTTTTTTTTTTGTCTCCCTAGCATTTTTTCTTTTGGAATTCTGGCATTCACAGCTACAAGTGTGAAGACTGTTTGCAACATGCCAGCTTTAGCTGCAATTCCCATAGACATACTGTTAGGCTGGAGTTCCAACAGTGTACAGCTACAGACTGCTGAATTTGTGAACATGAATGAGAATCCAAATACCAGAGAGGTGAGAAATAGCAAAAGTTTTACTTTTATGTTGAAAAGAAATGGAAACAAGCAAAGTAAAAAAAATCTAGAAAAAACCTGCAATGGCACTTTCCTTTTTGGTGTCTGTTTTTTCCTATTCTTAAATTGGGCATAACATTTTCCTCTGATTCATGCTGTTAAACATTTAAAGGTTAGAGAAGATCTTTGGTGCATAAGGATCACTGATTATCTTGCAGACATACCCCAAAAAAAATGAACCGTTTGGATCATGTGAACTGTATGAATCTTTCTTATTGCTTCATGAACGGGGGAAAGCACATGGATGGTAACTGCAGTGAGAGCAGTCAGTGGCCAGCCCCAGGGGCTGGATGACACTGCATCTGAGATACTCTAGGTATTAAATAAACAAAGTCCTGGGGAACCTGGTCTGAAGTCAGCACTGACACTGCTTTGAGCAGGTGACTGAACCAGAGACCTCATCCATTGTGAATGAGACTGTAATTTAAAACATCCAGTTTTATAAAGCATCATCATACTTAGCCAACAGTTTCATTTTATTCAAAAGTGGAAGCAAATACAGATTCACAAAGAGAAGTTCACAGGCGTTTTCCTGATTTTGTGGGGGCCCTAGCTAAAATCCTTATTAACAATCTGATGAGTATTTCTGAAGAAGACAAAGCTGGCTCATGGGTATCCACCTGATAGAAAAATACGGCTTGCAAAGCTGGGTACAGAGGAAAGGGTAACAGAAATAAACCATGTAACACTGCAGTGTTTTGAAAGATGCAAGGACAGAACAGAAATGTAGTAGGGAACTATTCCCTCTACAATATAGCATTATAAAGCAAAGTTCAGATGCCAACAAATGGGGGAAATAAATTAAGCATTTAAATTAAGACCATAAATGCATCAAAGTCAATTTATCAGTTTCACTAAGGAGAACTTTGGAAAAAGCTTAGTGCCCTGTAACAAGTGAAGCAGAGAAAGTTTGAACTTGTGATAAAAATTACAAATGTGACCGATAGGTAAGATAATAACAATAAACAAAGCCTGGGAGCAAGAGGCTGCTGTCAGTTCAAGACACTAGGCTTCCAAGATCTGGGAAGATGGCAACTCCAAACAGGAAATATAGAGGATTAAAACCGGGATCGCCGTGGGATGAAAAAAAAAAAAAATCTTTTCACTATTTTCCCGCTATAACTATGATCAGATTACATTATGTATATATTATAAAATTATCAATATTTTTCTTATAAAGATCGTTTATTGGAACAGCAACATTACAGGGCAGACAAAAAATCACATAGCAAGGGATAAATCAGCCGGGAACTTTGGTTTAAAACGTATCAGTAACAACTGAACGGGATCAGGGATGTGAGAACTACCAGTATTTCCTGAGGTTTAAACAAGGTGAAACAGAGAGCAATCACACGGGGCAGGAAAACACTTCTCCCGGGTATCCGCTGAGCCCGCCGTGGGGAGACGGGGGGCCCACAGCTCGGGCCCAGTGGCCCGGGGCAGGGACAGAGGCAGCTCTGTCTCGGGGAGCCGAGGAAGCGAAACCTCCGCCGGACCCATTACGCAGCAAAAAAATCACCACGGCACCCTCCCGGAACCGCTCCGAGCCTATTGGGAACATCGCGCCAGCGAAAACACCCGGAGTGACCACTTTTGAACAACATCCGACTCCCACTTTCCCGTGCTTCCCAGATGTTCCCCTGTCTCGCGGTTCACCGCCGCGGGAGCGGGCGCTGCTCCCTCGGCCCCACCGCACACGGCTGCCCCTCCGTCCCCGCCGGGCGGGAAGGGCGCGGTGGCCGCGCCGCCCGGGCGGTGCCTGGCCCGCTCCGCCTCCCCGCGCCGCGGCAGGAAGCCGGAAGCGGCCGGGGCGCTGGGCAGGCCGGCGGGAGGCGGCTGGTGCGTGGGGCTGCCGGGCCGGGCAGGGCGGGTTCGGGGGTGGCCGCGGAGGGCCGAGCCGAGGTGGGCTGCGGCGGCTGCTTGCCCTTGCCGCCACCGCGCTGGTGCCGAGGGGAGGCGGCCGCCGCCGGGCGCGGTGGTTTCAGTTTCCCGGGGCGGCGGTGGGGCCTTCCCGGGAGCTGCCGGGTCGCGGGCGGCGGCGGCGCGCCCCGAGGTAGCGGCGGGCCCGGCCGTGCAGCCCGGGAGGGACGAGGCGCGGCCGGCCCGTGGCGTCGGCGACGTGCCCGGGGCCTGGCCTTTGCCCCGGTCTCGGTGACATATCCCCGTGAATGCCCCTCAGTAAGCGGCGTCACCTTCGTGGCTGTAGGAGTTGTTAAAGTTTTACCTCGGGAATCTCGTCCTGCTGTGGGGATGAGCCCCGGGGATGTTTCCGCCGTACCCCACGACTCTGAGAGAGGGCCGTGGCTCTCCGTTGGTTTCCGGGAGCTGCAGTCCCAGACAGGCCAGTCCTCTTCCTGCATTACGGACTGGACATGCCGAGAGTAGGGGTGATGAGCAGCACTGGAGCCAGGCTTGCCATTTGTTTTGTGTGCCTTTGGAAAAATGTGCAGTTTCCTTAGGGTTCAAGCAGCACCTTGTGTGGCTAAGGGCACGGTATTTCCCTGATTCAGATGCTAGCTGTTGGACTAGAAACTCCCGTAAGGAGGTTGTAGCTGAAGAAAGCAGGAGCTTTAAGGGAGGAAGCTTCTTTTCTAAGCCTTGAGAGAGGGCATACAGGGAAGTGTAAAGTGTTAATAGTTACCAGACTGTAAGTAACATTTATTTGGAGCCTCAGCACCTTGCCTGTTGGCTTTGGTTGCCTGTAGGATCTTGCCCTTAAACAGAAAGAGCCATCACTTTAACTTAGTCATCTGTCCTTGCTTGCCTGGTGGAGTTGTACATTGCAGCTGTCAACAAGGGAGCCATACCTGCTTTGTGTGCTTATCCCGTGTGCCTGAGGTAACAGAAAACTCCTTCATATTAATTAGAAGCAGTCAATACTCCTGCTTCAAAGCATTGGGAGTTTTTAAAAAAATCACATTAGCAATGCAGTCTTTTTTTATTACAATCCCCTCTGCTAATAAGTTAAAAAAGTAGTAGCGTGACCAGAAGCAGAAAAATATTAAATAGAAAACACCTAAAAAGCAGCCCTCAAGCCCCTGAAATGCTAATGAGTCATGGGGGCCAATAAATCAAGCTGCTAGCTGGAGAGAGTTCTTTAGATGTATGTGAGGAGCTTTTGACTCATCTAATACCAAGCTTAATGACCGTAAGTGTGATGTGAAGAAACAGAAAATTCAGCATTAAGTCTAGTGACAGGATCAATCATACAGTTAGAGCTTTTTTTTTTTTTAATAGGAAACCCTTAGTGACTTGATTTAGGAATATAGTGGAAGAAATTAAAAGAAAACTTGACATGCTAAGTATTTAGCAAAGATCAGTTATGACTTTGTCAGAGAATGCAAAGTATTAAATCAAAGGGGGCCTAATGTTATTCGATCTAATTGTTATAATTTGAAGGTTAAAGCTGAATGAGACTTCATACCTAAAAAGTGAAGACTGCCAAAAAGAGCGTACTCTTTCAACAAAAAAAGGGTAACAGTGCAATACTGACTTTGTTTTGTTGCTTAATATGTACCCTGGGATTATTATTGATATATTTATATCTGTAGTTTTAAGAGTGAAAAAACCCCAGACCTTGAGAATCCATTAAATGACTTGCTGGTTTGGGGTTTTTCTTAATATCTACTGAATGATACTGAAGATCATCTGTTGCAGTCATGTCCTTTTGTTTTTTCATCCACTGACCTTTGTGCATACTTAATTATAAAGTAAGAAGGTAAAGAAAAAGAGCTGATCTTGTACATAAGCTGCCTTTATCGTTTTGGGAAAGGTAATAATTCAGTTTCTCAATAGGCTACTAATTTTTGTTTTTATTTGAATAGACTTCGATGAAGAATTTCTGTGCACTTTCTGTCTGATTAGAAAGGATTTGTTATGGTTCTATGTCTTGGTATGAGTCTAATGAATGTTGTTTTGAAGTAAATCACAAAATACATGGTTACTGGTAATGTGCCAGCTGGCTTGTTACAAGCAGGGTTTTAATTATATGAGGAATGTTTTAAATTGAAAATTTTACAGATGGTTTGCAGAGCAGGCTGTGCATTATTTCTTTGCATCCTCTCTTCCTTACCTTCTATGTCTGCATCACAGATAGCTCTTTGGCATCTACAGTAACTGCCCCGTGGGAGAAGTCATCTTATTCTACTTTTGCAAATTGTCTTGTCAGAGTCAACCAAGAGTTGTAAAGGTTGGGGATGTGGTGTTAGGTTTTATTGTTGTTGTTGTTGTTGTTTAGATTTGACATAAAACCTTTTGTCCCTTCTAGAGGCATTAAGAACTTTATCTAGATTTTGCAAATGGCACTGCTGCATGACTCTCAATTCGTTGCAGAGTAATGTCAGGTCTTTGCATTGTGTCTTTGCATTCTGTATGCTACTTGTTATCGCCTAGATGTTTTGGGACAGCTTTGCAAGAAACTTCACATCTCACATGAGCAAATAGCTAAATGAAAGTGTGCAATCTGCAGTCACTACACGCAGAGAAATGTGCTCAGAGTCATGAGAACGCGTGTGCCTGCAGTGCAGCACGGTAGGATCAGGAGCAGTGCCCGGGTGTGTGCTCCACCTGCCTGCCGGGGCAGGGTGGGGGAATGGTGGCTGGCATGCGGCTTTGTCCGCTCTCCTGCGGTGTGCACTGTGGGACTCCTGTGTCACCTTGTGCACCAGGGAGCTCTCAGAAGGTGCCAGTCACCTTCTGGTGACAAACACAGGAAATTCTGTCATGCCTCTTCTTCAATAGTTACAGGAAAGGCTTCTTTCTTTGAGTATCAGTCAGCAGTTTCCTGTCAAGTATCACGTGCAAGTAACATGCAGTGTCCCCTGCCAAGCTGGGCAAAGACAGCTACAGCTACTGTAGGAGCTTCCCCTGGTCCAGTTGCTATTCTGCTTTTGAGATTCTTTAGGTTTGGGAAGCTGCATCTTTGATTTTAGAGCCTTTTGCTAGGTTTAATGGCAAAATCAGTGTGTTAATTAAACCAAAAAGTTAAGCATATTCACCTTCATCTCTGCTGTTTTGGCAAACAGGAAGATCTGGCAGTTCTAATGTTTTATTTTATGTTAATGATTTTAATTTAATCAAAATTTTTTTCCTTTTGAATTTGTGAAGACATTTGGGTATTTGACAGTTCATATTTCAGGAAGAATGGGAAAGCCAGGCTGTCTCTCTAGATGTGACATACCCCATATGAAATTTTAGAAATGAGAGAAATGTCCCTTAAATTCTTTCAGTAGTAATTGCTGGATCTGGCAAGTGAATGAAAATACTTGCGTTGATTGTGACTTTTTTTTGAGCTCATGTAAAAGGAGCATTCTGTGAGTTGTTAGTCCAGTTCCTTTACAGTTCTACTGAAATGCAACTTCCAGAGCCAAAGTGATCTAAAATATGTGTACTTATCTGCCATCATCTCAAATGTCTGTTCTTTGGGATATGTACAGAATAGTGGAATTCAGTTACAGGTCTTGCTTTCCTTTAGAAGATCTTGTGCACGTGGTTTTGACTCTTTTCTATGTATTTTGTTACTTTATCGTTTAAGCACCATGTACAACACTAAAGGGATTATAAAGCTTTCACCTTTCCAGTTGATTTTTCACACAAAGTTTGGGGAATATAGACCTTAAATGCAGAGAGGTGTTGTGTCAATGGCATTAGTTTTGATTGTTGGGCTTCACCTCTTATTCCTCTACTTGGTTGTCCTTAATTCTCCATGTCTTTGGAGTTACAGTTGGGGTTTGGACATTTATATTTCCTTCTAATTAAAATAAGTCCCTTTCATGTATTTTATTACATTATAATTCAGTGTATTGAACTTTCTGTTTTTAAGGTGAAAAAGAAAACTGTCTAATCAAAGAGCAAAGATGCAGAGCACTTCAAATTACCTCTGGCTGTTGTCTGACATTCTAGGACAGGGAGCTACTGCAAATGTTTTCCGGGGACGACAGAAGGTTTGTGAGGAACTTTCATATGCAAGTTGCTTCTTGAAATCAACAAAAAAAGTTCAAGATTTAGGCCTAAAGCAAATGTATCTGTGTAATTGTTCATGCTTAGTTTTTAATTTTTAGTATTTGTCCATTGAATTAGAGTTCTGTAGTTAGATTTCTAAGGATTTGATTTTAATGTTGTAATGTTGTACTTGTTGTAATGTTGTATTATTTTTCCTTGTAAAATAATAACTGTTATGAATTCTTCATTCCTTTTTCTTTAATTTTATGGAAAAAATAAACCTTGTTTAAGACTTTGAATAGGAATAAATGACCTACCAGTTTCTATTATACAATCCTATGATTTATATCTTCATTAAATTGTCTTTTAATTTTTTTTATCTGTTCTTTTAAAACCTGTTTTGGTGATTTTTATTATTTCTGTGCATGAAATATTCTTATTGTAGTGGATGAAGCTGTTGTTAGTTGTTGTCTATAAGTCAGTGCTTTTTAAATGTCTTCTTGGTGATGTGCCTTGAGTAATCAGTGCAAAATAGTAATTTTTTTGCCATGTAAATGATACATTGATGTATGTGTGTGTTGCAACCTGAGTGAGGGGTTGAGATGACCTTACTTGTGTAGGTCATTCTATTCCTATGAATTTCACAGTATGTCTCACAAAGTGAAGATAAGTGTAGTTGTTAAAGTTCCCTTACAGTAATGACAGTCTGTGTGAAATCAGTACAAAGTGATTTATAGGCTATAGTGTTTCTGTGTTCCACGTTTAAGTGTGAAACAACTGTAAGCAATAATTTAGTGGTTAATGTCCTTTTCTGGGTGAGTGAATTTCAAGACAGAATGATTCCCCTGTAAACCAGTTTCATGGTTGCACCTGTCATCACCCTCACTAGTCTGAGCCTGTGACCTGCAGCTCATTGTCAGTGGGAGAAAGCTCTTACCTGGGCACCAGTAGTGCATGTGAGTGTTGCTGCAAAGCACACCTTGTCAAAGCACAGGAAGGCTGTGTCCTTAGAAATAACCACTAGCACAAACTGCTAGTGCAAGCTTATTCCTAGAGTGGGTACAGGGAGATGCTTTGCCCTGGGAAAAGGACAGAAGTTACCAGCTGGGGCTTAGTCTGACTTGAGTACAAGTGTGATTAAGCTTGTAATTGTGCTTCTGACACTTACTATGTGGGTTTGAACTGCTTCAGGATTTTACATGAGTGGCATGTAGTGCTTGAAACTGCCTTTGAAAAATCAAAATACTGGTTTATCAGTATAAACAGAACAGTAAAGAAAGAGAGAGTAACGTTCAGCTACCAGAAATTGTCTTTTAATTTAAGCAAGCCAAGTATGTGCGTGCCTCTCATTGATAAGTGCAAGTAACTTGCTGAAAAAATATTTTTCTGCTAAGTTTATGAGTAATTTTTAAATGTGTAGACTTTCTTATGCTAACTGTTCTTTTTTTCAAAAGCACTTAGGTTTTGTGACCTAAGGAGTTTCCATTCTGCTAGTCTGTTTGCTTCTAGTCTATATTAAATTAAACCAATTAAATTTTTTTAGCAGAACCTTTATTTCCACCTTAGCGCAAAATACTATTTTGAAATATTTCTAGTCTGGGTATGCTCACATGTACAACAGAAGATCTCAAAATTCTTGGATAATGTCTATGTGTACATTTACAATCTTTTGCTTCTGTTTGATGAGTAGTTTGTTTGTTTTCAACAGAAAACTGGGGATTTATATGCTGTCAAAGTATTTAACAGTATAAGTTTCCTTCGTCCTGTGGATGTTCAGATGCGAGAGTTTGAAGTATTGAAGAAACTAAATCATAAGAACATTGTCAAATTGTTTGCCATTGAGGAAGAGGTAATGCATTGTTGTAGTTGTGATCTGAGATGCGTGGAAGTAATCGCAGTTACTGTTTTTTTGTTTTATCCATAAATATAGGACATGTAGTTACATTTTTAAAGAATGGTATCATATATGATGATTCAAATACTCCCACCCAACCACCACCATATTTTGGTTTTCTTTCTTCTTTGTCGTTGTTGCTGTTGAAAGAACATGCTTGCTTTCAGGAGATGAAACACCTTCAGTGTGTAGGCACAGGTTTGTGTTTGATGATTCTTCATCTCGAGAAGCCTCTGTCCTAAGTTTTATCTTGAATTAGGATTTTTAAGCTACCTACATGTATCAATATTTAATAGTTGAATAATGGAACTGTTTATAGTTGAAGGTGTTTTGGTAATCCTGACAATTTTATGCTTTTCCTTTGCTACCAACTAAATTGGTGACATAGGATACTATTATACAGTAGAACTGTGTAATAGTGTAAATTGCAGCAGCTGAACTGAAACTGAGACTGATCAAGTGAAATGACCGAGATGCTGAGATGAGTAAAGAGTAAAGGACAGTCGGTACTCTCAGCACTTATGGTGTGTAGTTTCTCACTTGTCCACCTGTCAATACTTCTGTCAACCTGCTAGTGCCTAGAACTTGAGGCTTTCTCAATTATTTTTCCCTCTCCAAGTTGGAATACATGAAACAGTTTAAAAATCCACCTGTACTTCTTTTGAAGATCACCAGAATGGGATTTATGATATAGCTATAGATTTTACTTTGCTTTTCTTTTTTGATTGTAAGATCTTGTGGTTATTGATAATTTCTGACATTGGTGTCACAACAGTCAGATTCTTAATCTCTTTTGATTTTTTTTTTTTTTTTCAGACAACTACTAGACACAAAGTACTAGTTATGGAATTTTGTCCATGTGGGAGTTTGTACACAGTTTTAGAGGAGCCGTCTAATGCCTTTGGTTTACCGGAGTCTGAGTTCTTAATTGTTTTGAGAGATGTGGGTATGTAGACTTTGGTCTAATTTGTTGACTGAAACAAACTCATACTTGTTTTGTTTATCTTGAAACAGCAAGAGACAAATTTACATGACTGTCAACTAATTGAACAAATTAATATGGTCTTACGGAATCACATCTTTTATTTGTGTCTATGTTGGTATAGGTAGCAGCATTAAGAAGCCATTTCTGTGTAAAGTATTGATGTAATTTTTTTTATTTCAAGATTATTTTTCACACATTGAACTGACTTCTAGTGATAATTTCAGAAGAGTAAAATAGAAAAATAATATGATTCACTTGTGTTTACCTGCTATAAAATTTTCTTCCTAATTTACCTGCTATAAAAATTGCTTTATGGGAAAGATGTTACTGAGAGCAGGAAATGCTGTAATTTAGCTGTTTGGAAAGAAAAAAAAAGCAATCTGTGGTCATGGTCTTTTTGTTAATTGAGTGTCCCTTCTCATTCCCATTTCCCAATGAGAACATATGCATGTCTTCCTAGTTACAATTCAGTGTTTGCCCAGTCTGTGTCACAATGTATACATGAATTCTGTGTTTATTTTTTCCATTGAAGTGGCTGGGATGAATCATCTCCGTGAGAATGGAATAGTGCACCGTGACATCAAACCAGGAAATATAATGCGTGTTATAGGTGAAGATGGTCAGTCTGTTTACAAACTTACAGATTTTGGTGCAGCAAGAGAACTTGAAGATGATGAACAATTTGTTTCTCTCTATGGCACAGAAGAGTATTTAGTAAGCCCATATGATTTAATTTAATTGAAGCAATGTTTGAAGCCTGAGGCCCTCTGTGATTATAGTTGAATAGGTGAAGGTCATGTTGTTGGGAATTAGTATTTAAACCTTTGTATTATAATTGTTTTTATAACTTTCCGTTGGGCTTTTTCACCTTGGGTCATGCCATTTTCTGCTAAAATACATCAACCTTGAAATAATTTCCAGGTCCAACTTCAACTGTTGCCTTGTGTGAAAGGAGGAACAACAATGTTTTAGTTATGAATATATTTGCCTTTATCTCTGTAGATGGGTTTTAGTTTGTGTTTGAGCTACTTGGATGACGTTAGGTGCAGTTAAGATTCATGTGAAACCTTGGCCAACCAAAGAGAGGCAGGTAGAGAAGTATCAAGACAAGCACCTTAGCATGATTTTCTTCCTGACACGTTTTCTCACATGTATATCATAACTGATACTCTCCTCTACTATGGATCTTTTTTCAGTTTGGTTTCTGTTATTTCAAAATCACCTGGAGGAATACTGAATTTCTTCTCTTCTTTAGTGGTCTTTTATACTAGTAGTCACTCTTCAGCTGAATTTTAAAATATTTTTGCAAAGTTTTCAATAAAAGTGACTGTCACACCTAGGAATATAGTGACATTTGTTAGAATAGCTTAAGGAACTTCTATGATACAGGCAGGATTTGCTTTTTAAAAGAACTGAAAGCTTAGACTGACAAATTACCTTGCTGTGGAAGGATAGATTGGGTTTTTATCTTTATAAAGCTTCATAAAGCAATTCTAACTTTTTTTTTCCTCTTTAGCATCCTGATATGTATGAGCGAGCAGTTTTGAGAAAAGAGCATCAGAAAAAGTACGGAGCAACAGTTGATCTGTGGAGCATAGGGGTCACCTTTTACCATGCTGCAACAGGGAGTTTGCCGTTCCGACCTTTCGAAGGACCTCGTAGAAACAAGGAAGTGATGTAGGTAATCTAGAAAGAGAATTTTATGTTGGTAAATCACATCAGCCCTTTAAATGCTTTTTACCAAGAAATCCTCCACACATACAGTAAAATTTAAAACAGTGAAAATATTTAAGGAAAAATACTCATTTGTTGTGGTATAGCCCCAGTAGGCAGCTAAACATAACACAGTTGTTCGCTCAGTCCTCTGTAGTGGGATGGGGAAGAGAATTGGAAGGGTGAATGTGCAAAAACTCATAGATTGAGTTAAAGACAGTTTAATAAGTAAAAAAAAGCCCCACAACAAACAGCAACCCTTGCCTCTTAAACCCAAAGGGAAACAAAACCAAGAAAAACAAGTAATGCAGAAAAATGCCCAGTTGTTCATGACCAGCCAACTGATGCCCAGTCAGTCCCTGACCAAATGCCACCCTGGCAAATTCTTCCCCACCTTCTCCTTAGCTTATGTTGCTGAGTAATATGGTGTGGTATGGAATATTCCTTGGGTCAGCTGTCCTCCTGTATCCCCTTCCAACTTCTTGCCTGCCCCCAGCCTACTTGCTGGTGGGGCAGTAGAAAAGTAGAAGAGGCTGTGATGCTGTGTAAGCACTGCTCAGCAATGGCTAAACATGCCTGTGTTATTAACACTGTTTTGGTCACAAATACAAAACATGGTACCATACACTACCATGAAGAAACTTAACCTATCCCAGCCAAAATCAGTAGAAACATTCTGCTTCAACAGGGATTTTACTGTGTGACACCTTAAAATCTGAATTAAGCATTTGAATTGAGAAGGACCTGAATTAAGCTCCCCAAAATACTGATGTTTTTCCACACATCTTTTCTTCAGCCTGGCACTAGGCTGGTCTGTTGCAGTGTCGTGTATATAACTTGGCTACTTGGGCAAAATTACGGTATTCTGAAATGGGTTTTCAGTGCTGCAAATTTTTGTTGTCCTTTAAATGGTGGTCTTCCCCAGCAGTCTTGAAATGGGTGCACTACCCATGAGACTGACATTTGAGTAGTACAGTTGTGGACTGCAGCTGAAGATAACAGGGGTGGCTTCTGAACGGAAAACAGAAGTTGTGTCTGTGATGTGATGATTGTATTTGATTCTTGTTTCATCTTGGTCTGATTCTATTTTGTTTTTCTGTGTGTTGCATTTTAAAAATAAAGCAAGGTGGTACTTGGGACCTCTAACACATCAATAACATCTCTGTTCTGGTACTCCGTGTAAAGCTGACTCCAGTTTTCTTAGTTGAAGAAATTGCCTATCTTGTGATTTTTTTTCCCTGTAAGAATTCTTGTCGTAGATGTTTGAGAGATGTTTTATATACACCTTGTCCTCCCCAAAGAGAAAGCACAACTGAAATTTTCTATTGCAAAAAGCCTATTGCTCCTCATTCGTTTCATGAAAAATTTGAGAAATACTTACCTGTGCAATGCAAAGTTAAACAATGCCAAATTGTATCCAGATTTCTGGATGTTCCTTCTATATGCCCAAGCCACTTTGTGGTGGCTAAATGTCATCTCTTGCTATAGAACATGCTAGAAGTTAGCATTTTAATGTGTAAATTGAACTAAATTGACTTTGATTAATTAACTCTTGTGAAAACCTTTGGTTTCCTTCAGTATGCTGGAAATATCTCCTGAACTTTTCCCCAAGGCTGAAGTAGACAAAGTTACTTCTCCAGCTAGCTCTTCTAGCACTGCTCTGTCAGCTTGTAAGTGAAACTTCCTAACTGTTGCACCATGTACAAATTTAGGCCAACCTGTTGTTTTAATTTGTATTATTGCTGCCCCTTTGAGAATTAGTTACAAGACCTATGTATGTATAAGAGGTAGTAGTTGAAGTCTCCATTATTTTTGTAATGTGTTGCAGGTATAAAATAATCACTGGAAAGCCTTCTGGTGCTATTTCTGGAGTACAGAAAGCGGAGAATGGACCTATTGAGTGGAGTTGGGAGATGCCTATTTCTTGTAGCCTTTCAAAGTAAGTTTGAACAAAAAAATGTTCAAAAAATGTTTCAATGCCACTTGATTGGACTTTTCCAGTCATATTCTAGGATTGTGTCTTTGGAGCAGAGATTTGACGCAGTTTTTTCTTTGAACTCTTCAGTACATCTGTACAGTCTGATATTTGGTTATAAAGTGGTTTTTTCCTTCACATCTGTCCAAATAGTTTTATGATTGCTAATTTACAAATGACCACATCTGATGTGGTTTGAAAAGTGTAGTGGTTTTGGTTCAAAATATTCATTACTTACTTGTTTTCCTTCTGTGAGATAAGAATTAGGAGAAAAGCAAAGCAGGCACAAACCTTAAACAGTTGCAGTACAATGAAAGAGTTTTATTACTAATAGAATTAAAAGTAAAGAGACAATAACAAAACAAAATTAAAGCAAATCCCCCCCCCCCCCTCCAGCCAGCACTTCTCTCCTTTTACCTAGCTCACACAAGGGATAACAAAACATGGGATGTTAGTCAGTGTTCCAGTTCTTGAAAAGTCTCTCTCTTATGCTTAAGGGAAAAAAGGGTTTTTCCTTCAGTTGCACGTGGTTCCCAAACTGCCACTAACAGCAGATCCGCCCGGAAACAAACAATCTGCTGTGTGTAGAACATCTCTCCCATGAAAAATCTCACAGTTCTTTCACACTGCAAAACATGGGCCATCACATGGGGTTATTCATCTTTTTAAGGATAAGTTCTTTTGGCCTGCACACAAAGGCTCTTCTTTGCCACAAGTCTCTAACAGCCTCTTGCTACTATAAAGCCTGGCATCGGCATTCTTCACAATCTTCACAGGCACACGAAGATACTCCATCCCCCCATGTTCTTCAAATGGATTAAAGAGACAAACAGTTTGTGGTATTACAGTTTCTTACCACGGCATGCAAGAAGGTTTCTTTTAAGCTGCCCGCCAGAATCGTGGCACCGCCCTCTTTTCTCCCGCCGCCATGCTCAGCTCTGTCCCACGGGACTCACTTCTCTTTCTCTCTGACTGACACCGCCATGCTGAAGTGTTCTTGTTCAGCCTTTACGGTGGGGAAAGCCTCGCTCCCTCTGTGCTGCTGGCTGCGTGGTGTCTTCTTCAGTTCAGCACGAAGTGTGCTGGCTGCAGACAGGAGGCTCTGCCGGCTCCCGTTGACTCCGCCGGCCCCGCGTGGAGAGGAGAGGGACCCGCCGGTCCCCAGAAGCCGCGCTGGATGGGCTTAGCTGTGAGCAGTCCATGGCTGGTTTTAGCTGCCTGTGGCTCTGAGGCAGCCCCCCCCAGCCACCCAGGGTCCGTGCCACAGCGTTGGGAGAGGGGGAAAGGGGCAGTGGCCCCGGCCCGGCCCGGCGGGGCCGGGAGGCTCCGGAGCCCCCACCTCCCAGCAGGCGAGCTCCGACCAAAAAAGGGAAGTCCCGCCTTTCTGTGCGGTTTAAATATGTAAATTGTGAGAAGCGTAATTGGTCTTAAAGACTGTCCATCAACTCAGGGTCAACCCAATACAAAAAGAAAGATTATTACTGCATTTTCTTTACCCTCAGGAATGAAGAATCAATACCTTTGATGGCCCTCATTTCTTGCAAGAATGTGACTTCAGACGTGACAAAGATTAGGCAGTAGGAAGGAAATGATGAGCAAAGACAGTTCAGAGGCTTATTTTTTGCTAGGAAAAAGGTCACAGCACATTTTAACACATATTCGTATCTCTTCAATTTATCATCATATTTTTGCTTTGTATGTCCATAATATTCAGTAGGAAGAGCCATGAAAGATGTTATTTTGGTATGACTTGGAAAATACCTCCCATAACCCATTTACCTTCCTGAGACTTCTTCCGTACTTTAACGTTACTAATCCTTCATGGTAAAGGAGGAAATAAATTCTTCTATGAAGAGACTCTAGAAGCAAACTTTTCTGAAAGCCAAATATGTACATCCTTAAGGGGTGTAGACTCAAAGTCTGGTTTATATCCATTCATTAGTTCAGAGTGGGCAGAACTTGGCTTTGTATGTGTTTTTTTGTAGTACTGCTCGTTTGTTTCCTCTGCTTATTCTGTATAATTGAAGTGCTTGAAATTATAAAGGAAGCAGATTTTTTCATTAAACATCTCTTCACAGTAATATTTTTAAGTAGCATTCAAACAGTATTTAGTGTTATAAGTTTAGTACTAAAGTGAGTTTGAGCACAGCATCCACTGACCTCTAATGGGGTCAGCAGTGTGCTTGCAAGCCACTGCAGCTTGCTTCAGAACGTTACCTGTTACCCTGGCTTGATGTGTACATAATGTTAAAATTTTGGAGAAGTTGTTCATGATAATGCACAAGTGGGATCCATAAAGATCCATTCAGGTGCCTAAGGTAGAAATGTGAGAAATTTAAGCTGACCTTTCTCCTAGAACAGTAACAACTGTAAGGCAATAGTTGCATGGGTTCTTCCGCAGCATTCAAGCTGCATGTGCAGAGTATTTATTTAGCTCCATCTCAATCAGGATGAATTCTTAGTGTTGACAATTTAAATAATGAGTCTTTTCTAACCCAGGTGATTTTGATTGAAAGCAACAGTGTTGCATCTCCACCAGCAAATCCTAAATGGCGGTAGCTTGCTTCAGAGTGATACACTGTGGTGTGGGGGGTGAGCTGGGTAAAATGCTACTACAGTGGTAGAAGGTGGCCTCAGCTCAACAATGTAGACTTACTAAATTCTTTGCTCTGTCTGTGAAATATTTCAAGTACCAAGAAAAAATACTTGATAGTTAAGCCTAAAAATGAAAGATTTAAAGTACGTGTGTTTATGAAAAACAATGGACATTGTCGTTGAACATTTTGTTGCTCACTATAGGAAAAAAGGCACTGACATATTCTTGTAAGGGATAATAGATGTGTATTCATGAGGAAGTATGAATTCATTTGGATAGGTCAAATGAATTATTGCAATTGGTTTGCAAGGTAAAATGTTCCAAGTAGAACCAAGTTGTCTCATCTCTTCCTGGTGTCCTCTAGGGGTCTGCAAGTACTGCTCACACCTGTCCTTGCGAATATTCTTGAAGCAGACCAGGAAAAATGCTGGGGATTTGACCAGTTTTTTGCAGAGACGAGTGACGTACTGCACCGAATAATAATCCACATCTTTTCATTACAGCAGATGACCTTGCACAAAGTTTATATTCACAACTATAATACGTAAGTGTTCTCTATTTTCATTACTTTGCTCTTGTTCGGGCTAACAGCACTGTGACCTCGGATCACCACAGTTACAAATTCAGTAGCCTGTGACCTCATGTCACAAATGTTACAAATGTTACAGATTCAGCAGCCTTTCCTTGGCAGTTTATCTGAGGAAGCGAAAGGGTGCAATTCTCCTGCGTAGTCATAGTGCATTTAGGAGCATGTTGACCAAACATAAAGTCATTGAAGGTCAAATCAACTGATCTTACGCTTAGTCTTACTTAGTGTCAGAACACAGACTTAATCCTGGATGTGTTAACAATATGTCTGTTTTCCCAATAGAGGCCAACTCATCGCCCATTTGTATATGTTCCTTATTTACAAAGTAGTTTTCTGGACACTGTATTAATCTCTTGCTTATCTTGTCTTCAAGCATGCAAAATGCACACATTGTCTCTGATGTAAAACTCTCACAGGGTTTCTGAAGTGGTAATTTGTACAGTTTAGGATCCTGATTTATATGGGGTTCACTTTATGACCATGAAGTGCTAATGTTAAAAGCTGTAAGGTATACAAATATTTTCTCTGCTGTATTACAGATAATACAGAGCATGTGTTTAGTTCTAATACATGGATACATCCTGTTATTTCATCAAATGTGTAAATAAATTTCTGTCCACTTCAGTTTTTCTTTTCTATTCCATCATTTTTCTTTTGAGACAGCCCAAATAGTGTTTCTGCAGAGAAATTTTGCTTCTATTTTTAAATTTTTATTTACATGTATGATCATCTATAAACTAGCTGTAGTATTAAGAAGCTGTAGTGTACTAGTGCTGCACAGGAGGCAAACTGGTCCTTCCTGTTAGCGTACTGAAGGTGTTTCTTTGTGGGAGGTTTTGCTCATTTGGTTTGGCTTGGTTTCTTGGTTGCTGTTGTGGTGGTAGGTTTTTGTAGTGGGGAGAGGTGTGGTGGTATTATAAGTTCTTATCCTTGTATCTATTGATTGCTGTAAATAAAATTACAGTGTCTTTGTTCTTCCTTATCACTGCTGTTTTAGGAAATAATCTGGCTATCTGTTAGCCTACAGGCTGAATTTAATTTTTTGACATGTAAAACACCAGACTTTTCTTTTGGAGAGACCATCCATCTCCTTTGAAGAAAAGGGTACGCCTTAGAAAACTTAAGTATGCTTCCTTCCCCTCATCTGTTGTTGCCTGTTTTTACTGACCTTAAGACCAGAGCAAGTTTGTTTAGATAGACGTGCTTTTGCGAAAAATCAGAGGTAGAAAGGAAGTTTGATATTTTGCAGGAAATAGCATTTATTTTTGTAACACAGCAACCTGGAGCCTTAGGCAGCATGCTGCTTTTTTTCTACTTAGAAGTCAAGTGCTTTATATGTAAACCCAGTTCTTAATTAATCAGAAATAAAAGCAATTTTTATTTAAATAATACAAAATCTGAATTGTTGAAGTGTCATAGTGAGCCTAACTGCTACCAATTATATTGTTTGTGTTATAGAGCCGCTATATTTCATGAGTTGGTCTACAAACAGACAAAAATACCATCTCAGAATCAAGAACTGATATATGAAGGTCGGCGCTTAATACTAGAGCCTGGCAGATTGGCACAGCACTTCCCCAGAACAACTGAGGAGAATCCTATCTTTGTAGTAAGCAGGGAGGCTGTGACCATTGTTGGATTAATCTATGAAGAAGGTATATGAAAGTAATTTTGCTTTTCTTACAGCTATCTTTTAAAAAGAGTTTGGGATACTTAATGTAATTGTTTTATGTCTGTTATGTCTTAGAAATAGTGTTGGAAATTTTCTTTTGTTGATATCTGAAGTTCTAAGTATGCAGTCCAATGTTTTTCAAAACTGCTGATTATCCAGAACATTTTTACAGAAACAGTAGGTGCTTGTAATGTTCCAAGTCCTTTGAACCTGAAAATTTGTGTGCTAAGATGTAGTGGTGCTTATGGAGTTCTGTGCTTTTTTGAAGCATGACACTTTAAACAAGTATAAGGAAACATTACAGAAAGTAATTCAAAGCTGGTTCTTTTGTTCCATTATTCACTAAGTGGAAAGTCAAGTTTTACGTATTTTTTTTATTGGTCATGAATGTGGTTAGCCTTTGGTTAGTTAACAGAAGTGGTCTTACCATAACAGGGAAAAAAAAAAAAGAAATTAAGGTTTTGATTTTCCATTTATCATTGAGAGGTCTTTAGAGGGACCTATGCTAGAGCCCTTTTTTTAATAATGATGAGCTGGAGGACATGGCTGCAGGTGAGAAGTCAGTATTGCTTTTGTCACTGTGTCCTAAATACTGACTGGTCAGGCACTCTCACAGATGTGCTTGAAGAGTGTGGGTAGGTGAGCTGTTTGTGGAAGGATCAATAGGGCCTTTATATTGTGTCACAGAGCTTTCTGAAGGAGCCAGTGAGCATGAGAACAAAGGAGATAGGCTGATAGGGGCTACCGGCTACCTGAGGTTTAGAAAAGCTTTTTGGTGAAGTCCTGCCCTTAAGAGCCTCAATGAAAATAAACAGCCATGTGATAAAAAGGGGATGCTCTCCTGTGTGGGCAAACATGGGGCTGAAGAACAGAGACAAACAGTTTCCTCTCTCAGTGGAGAGAGATTGCTGGTAGAGACCTGCATGAAATCTGTGCTGTGCAGCATGTTCAGAAGTGAGTCTGGAAAAGGAAGGACAATTTGCTGAAGATATCAAGTTATTTAAACACTCAAGACAAAGGCTGGTTTTAAAAGTGTGCATGAGAACCACATGATATTAAAAGCCATAAAAACAGAGTACAGGGTGGGGAGGGAAAACAATCTGAACTTTTGAAGTCTCTTCTGGAAAATAATAAAATACAGATACTTGTTTTATGTTTCAGTTTTACTTCCTAAAGTACATCAACGTTACGATTTGGATGGGGATGCCAGTATGGCTAAAGTGAGTAATTACCATTTTAGATTATATACTTGTCTTGGATAATGATACTGAAATGAAAGCTACATCATTTTCAAATTAATAATGTTAATAAAATGATTGTAATATGCTAATAAGGATTCTGATAGAAATATATTTGTTAACAAGGGATCTAAAAGTATATTAAAGCCATACTTTTTATACAAAATATGGCTTGTTTTTTTTTTTTTAAAAACCAAACCCAAAGTCCAGTCTTCTAAATTCAAAGTGCTCTGTTACTGTATAATTCAGTGTTGGGGGAAAAAGGAGCCTGACACTGTGTAGTCCTGAAGTTAGTTAGAAGCTTCATAACTTCACTTTCTGATGGTGCAAAATCTAACATTAGAAAAATAACTCTTGCTCCATAGAGAGGAGTCTGTAGGACTCTGAAGAAGGGTGGAATTTCTTTTGCCTCTTAAAAACTTTCAGAATCTGTGGGAGACAAGTAAAGGATGTTTCATTCTTTTGGTTGTTTTTCTAAAACTACTGAATGTATGCACAGCCATGCTTGACTTTGTGACAACCGTTTATACATGTGAAATACTGACTGCTGAAGAGCCTTGTATTCAGACATGGAAGTCCTGAAAATGTATGTCCCTTTAAATACCAGTAATCTTGAAAATTAATAAACAGAAAGGCATCAGTGGATACTAATTATTTAATATATTGTAAAGTATAATATCTGAAACTTTGTTCTCAATTCTAAATAATACAGCAATCTTGTAAGTGAAATTGGGTAAACGAAGAGACTTTCTAGCCTTACAATTAAAAAGGGTCAGTTTTTACAAGTTCTTTGTAATGTATGTGCTTGATTCCTAAACTATAAATGAAATGTACTTGTGACTTTGACAGAAATAGTAAGTTGTGTCATTTTTGTGAGATTTGTTTTCATCCCTAACAGATGCTTCAGCATAAGTGGAAAACCCATGTTTAGCTCTGCCTTCATAATGGGTGTTTGGTTGTTGCCTGACTAAAGCTTAGGCCAAGTTATGCATTTTAAACTACCATCCTCATGTTGCTCTTTCTTTTTTTGATCTTTCTTTGTTGTGTTGTATTGACTTGAAGCAATTGTTAAGTGAATGCCAGATCAGTACTTATGTTGTGGTTTTTTCCTCCAGGCAGTGACAGGTATTGTATGTTATGCCTGTAGAGTTGCTAGTTCTTTGCTACTTTACCAGGAGCTGATGAGAAAAGGAATTCGATGGCTAATGTAAGCAACTGATTACATTTTATGATTTTTTTTTTTAATTGAAATATGCCTTGATTATCAATACATAGTTCTGTGATCTCTTGATATCTTGGGAGGTTTTGTTTATCCTTGAGTAAGGACAGGCTGAATTTTCTCCTTTTCTTCTGTCATTAAGGAAACAAATTTTTTTTTTTTAACAATAAAAATGAAGGTGTTTGTGAATTTAATTCTGTGGATAATTTAACCTCTGGTAACATGCAGATACACTTAAACAGCTTGCACAAGGTATTTCTATATGAAGATTATGTTAATGCATCTCTAACTGAAAAACAATTCCTCCTGGCAGTTATTGCTGCAGGTATATTATTGTGTTACTGATTGCTGGTAGGATGGCAATTTAATACTTTTTTTATAGACTAATGCTTCACTTTTTTAGTGAAATAATCAAGGATGATTACAATGAAATGGTTCATAAAAAGTCAGAGATTGTCATCAGGCTGGATTTCTGCAGCAGAAACATTGAGAAAGCTGAGAAAATGTGAGTAGAAGTGCTACACCAGACGCACTGATCTTTCATTATAATTTTTAGTGACAACAGTGGTTTAAGTTACGATTATTTGCAGTGGTTTTGCATATAAAAATTTAATTTGACTCAGCATGGATTTTCTGATGGCAATGACTTAAGCAGATTTAGTCATTTGTGTTACTCAAATTAGAGTGTTAATTTTGCTCCTTAACCTAAAGAGAACAAGCAATTACTAATGAGTGGTAACTGAGTGTGTTCTTTTTCTCCTTTCTTCTCTGACTCAGCTCATTTGCTCTTATTGACTCTAGAAGCTATAGTAAAGCTTGGACAAAGAACCAAAGAACATAGCTTTGCTTTCATTAGTGCTTTTATCACTGAGTTTGGTTGCATATGACTTTAAATACTGCCCCCTTACACGGTTTTAAGACTGCAGCATTTTCTGTATGGAAGGAATTTTAAAGTTTAAATATAACATAGAGCAGCTGCAAAAAAAACCCCAAATAACCAAACCCACCTCCCCTTGCCCCCTCCCAAAAAGGTGTTATTCTTATGCGGTGTGATAGGAACTTTAAATACCACCTCTTCTTAGCGTTCTCCTATGGGTGGTAGTTTTCCTGTTCAACCTCCTGCCAGTCTTCCCCAAGTGCTGTCTTAGTCATAGGATTCTCTAAACTTGCCACCAGGCTGCTCTGAAAATGCAGATACTCAGAAGATGATTAACTCACACATGTAGAACCACTGGCTTTGCAGAGTAGACTTAGAAATAGACTTAAACCTGTTGGAGCTGCAATGCCTGTGCGCATTGAACACCTTGTGTGCAGTAACTGGATACCCAAGGGTTTGACAGATTTGCTGTGTGTGTACCAAACCTACCTTAAAAGCCAGGTGTGTCTGTATTGGCTTCAATAACACCACAAAACCACAACAGTGAAATGTGAGGTTGGTAACTTGCAAGATAACACTATGCCTGTGCAGCCTGGCTACAAATGGTCAGGGCAGGAACCCAAACTCCCCTTCAAGCCCATATGCACTAGTTGGCAGGACTAGATCTTGTTCAGTCTTTGTTTGGTTCAGATAGTTTCTTCCTGCATTCTGCCAGAAGAAAGCCACTCAGAGCTCAGAAGGAACCACTGTTGGTTCTGATTTGTGACTCTGGTGCACTCAAGGGTAACTCAGCAGCAGTTTGTAAAAAAATTACGTTCATTTGTGAACTGAAGTAGTTCTCATTTGGACAGAAATTTTCTATGTGTTTGCACATGGTCTTCTGGCCTCTTACAAAGGGGCAGGATTTTCAGTTTGTTTGGCTTTGCTAACTCCATAAAAGTCTTCTAAAGGACATGTCCTGTTGTTTGTCCTTCCTTTTCAAGGCTGTGCTTCAAAGCATGACAATGCAAAGTCTTTGTTTGAAAAGGTAAATAAAGCACTGGACTTGACAAAGTATGTATTTTTTGAAAGCAGTTGAGCTGTTTGTGATGTTGTTTTTAAAAATAAAATGTACATGAGACTCAACAGGAAAAATATTGTCCTCAATAATTTATTTGGCACTTGAGCTATGGTCCTTGGAAACTATCAATATGAACAGATGGTCCTACTATCCCAGCCTGTAAGCATTTAACCCAGTAAGTTTTCTCAGAAAAGCATTTTGGTGCACTGAAGTATTAGTCTGTTAATGACTTCTTTAAGTACCTTTAGTTTGATAAGAGTTTAAAAATTACTTGATGAAAGGAAATATCCTTTCACTGCCTGTCATGTACAAGTAATGAGACTAGAATAAAGAAATCAGGAATGGAAGTTTCAAAATTTATTTTAACCGTTCCAATGTAGGAAAAAATCAAGGAATGTTTTTTTAAATCTCAAATGTTTCCATTGTTTAATGGCCACTTAAATTTGTCAGTTTCATGATTGTTGCTTGACAGAGACTGTATTTCATATACAAAAAGAGGCAGTTACTGAATTCAAGGAATACTTCGAGTGTATTCACTGCTTGTTTATTTTCTTTTTTAACTGCTTTTTTTTGCTGGTCAGATTTGAGAATTTGATGCAGATCAACTTGGAAGCGTCAGAAGTGGATGAAATTTCAGAGATACACACAAAACTCTTGCGCGTAAGTGTCTTACAAAGTTACCCTGTCATTGAAAATGGTGTTTCTACAGAAAAAGCCAAATGCATGATAACACAGGCTTCTGTGAATAACAACTCTGAATTTTCAATGTAATTTCTAAATTGCCAGTAGTTGTTAAAATGTCCATACTAATGTGAATATCTTTCTGAAAACAGAGCAAGTACTTTTGTATTAGCTCAGTGTAGTGAAAATAAGTTCCTGAAAATACATTCCTGTTTTCTAAAATACTCAAGAATTATAACCCTTAAGTATATTTTACTATGCTTTTTTTCCTTTTCCATTTTTTTCCTTTGCTGAAGGAATTATTTACTACTTTTTTGGCTTTCTAATTTGTTGCATACAGAAACACACTTCAGGGTGATTTGCTTTGAAATATGCATCGTGTTTCCAGACATGTAAGGAAAAATTGAAAATAACTTAATACACTAGGAGCAGGTATAAAGTTCTCCATTCTAAAAGCAAAAGATGATTAGTGCATTTTAGTTTTGAAGGTTGTACGAACTGTAGAGAAAGGAAGGTATGAATTATGTGGAAAGTTATTATATTAATTCTTAATAAACCAAAAGAGAGTATGGGTACAAGTAAATAAGGGTTATATGAAAGGTTGAAAGATATTGTTGAAAGAAAAGAAATTTTAGCTAACAGAAATGCCAGTGTCAAATATGATTCTTTCTTTAATAATACCTTGCTTTATCTGCTTCTAGCATAGCCTAGGCAGATAATTGGACCTATTTCTTTAATGGAGATCAGTGAAACAAATGGGTTTATAGTATTAACATGCTAAAGTAATGCTCAAGTAATTTTTCACTTTACTCAGTGATAAGATTGAACCTTCTTGCTCTTATGTAGCTCTCCAGCTCTCAGGGCATAATAGAAACTAGTCTTCAAGATATCAAAACCAAACTTTCTCCTGGTGGTTTATTGGCTGACACCTGGGCAATTCAGGAAGGCATGCATCCAAAAGACAGAAAGTGAGTAACTGTACTTATTGTTCTAATATGTATTGAATTCTGCATTTAGTTGTAGTTCATGAAACTCATTAATAGGTACTTGAGTTTATGTATAAAATATCTCATTTTCTTTCTTTTGTCACTCTAGTCCAGAAAGGTTGCAGGCACTGCTGTCTTCCATCACAGACATCTACTATCAGTTCAAAAAAGACAAAGCAGAACGAAGTAAGTAACTTAATGTGATTCACTTTTAACATAAAATGTGATGCAAAGGACAGTTTAGTCTTAGTTTGACTAGGGTGTTAGTGGTAGGTATGGAGAGTTAGCCACAGTGCATTTGTCTGTAGGTCCTTCTTAGCGTGATACCATGCTAAAGCCCATATGAGTGAAACACCACTATTAATAGCATTAAATTTGAATTGCAAGACTGGAGAGGAGGAAAAAAGTATATGACCACTTTGACCTATCAAAAGAAGGAAAGTGTGTAGGAAATGAGTAAACCTAGTAGAGTTTTGCATAAATATAGCTAACAGAATTAGATTGGTAATGTCTGTCATCTGCTCTGATCCTAGGGCTTCCTTATAATGAAGAACAAATACACAAGTTTGACAAGTAAGTTTTGAAGTTACCTTTTGGAACTGCCATGATTGCTTTCAGATCCTCCAGGTGCTCTTGCCAATGACCCATTCTCTTGATTTTTATTGTAAATCGTAACCTCTTTAGGATTGCTTTGTAAAAAATTTCTTTTAAATATCTTAAATACATAGGGGGAGGTGTGTATGAGAATGAGGTGCTTTCTGACTGTAGAGTTTTTTTGCTGATAAGCCTTCTAAATGTAAAATACCTGTTCATTATCTGAGCATAACTGTTTTATAGGAAGTATACTTTTTTCCTGGTTTTTTTCAGGGAGGAAAAAGCCCTGAGTAAGATTGAAATGCCTTTGTGGCTAAGGTGGAGGTAATTTTCTACAGATGAGTCAAATATGGACTAGCTGAATGAAATTCTAGAATGATTAAATCTTACAGGAAATATAGCACACGAAATTAATTTTAATGCCATTCTCCATGCCTGTTTAGAATTGTCACTCATGCAAGGTGTCCACATTAAGCAGCTGTGTGTAACTTGGGTCTCTAAACTCCCATAGTCTCCACTGATTCTATACTGTTGTACTTGTCTCAGGATTTACTCAGTTCCTCTCATGCAGATGCCTAATGCCATTTAAATTGCCCTGAAGTATCTGAGACATGCTCTGAGACTGGGAGGTAGGACACAAATGGGAAACCTACACCTTTCTGGACAGGTGATCAGAAGCAGGGCAGGGTATCTTTGCTGGAGAAGAGAAGGTTGCATGGAGTCCTCCTAGCAGCCATCCAGTAGCTGAAGGGGGGGGCCTACAAGGAAGCCAGAGAGTGACTCTTTTATCAGGAACTGCAGTGATAGGACAAGGAGTAATGGCTTTCAAACTGAAAGAGGGGAAATTTAGGTTGGATACATCGAAGAAGTTCTTCTCTGTGAAGGTCACGAGACACTGGAAGAGGTTGCCCAGAGAAGTTGCATCTGCCCCATCCCTGGCAGTGGTCTGTGACAGGGAGGGTTGGAAATAGATGATTTTTATGGTGCCTTCCAGCTCAAACCATTCTAAGTTTCTATCTTAAATGATGCTAGGTGCTTATGTGTAAGTGAATAAATTATTCTCCTAGTGGCTGGTCAGTTGTGTGGTTCCCTAGACTTTGCTGAATGCAGCATGAATTTAGACACCACTTATGTAATGTTCTAAAAAGTCTTGCTCTTGATACCATGAGTGTGGCTTCACTGACAATTACAGGTACAAAGCTGTCATGGAGAGGGCACAACCATGCCTCTTGATTTTCCCATAGTGAAAGCTAAACTGGATAACTGCCAAGCAGAGGAGAGGGTTTTCTACTGCTAAAACCATGTCCTTGTATATGATAAACTTCAAATAAATATATTTCATTTTCATGGTTTGAATACCGGTATATTTTTTACCACAAGTATCTCCCTGGGACTGTACAGGTTTGAGATCTTAAGTCCATCTTTTTTATACTTGATTCAGCCCAGAGGGAAATGGCAGTGGCTTTTGTTAAGGACTGTGTGCTATTATCAGCAAAGGCTGGCCTTTGTAATATTTACCTCTAGGCAGATAAGGGAGCAGCACTCAATTTGAATTTTTTTTTTCTGGTTGAATGATAGGTACACATTCCTGATGACCGTTCAGCTACGCTCTAGCTAGAATTTAATTAACCAATATCTGCCATGCAAGGCTTAATAAAATACCAGAAGTAGGTGTTAGTCTGTAGTGTTCCTGTATCCCTTACACTTACTGGTGCAATGCATAGAATGGCAATGCTATTACACTGGGACTACTGTCTGCCATACTAACAAGAATTGGGTTTTGTTTTCCTTTCCTTTTCTACTTGTTTCTTTTTCCTCTTGTCATAAAATTAGGCTGACACAAAACTCCTGTTCTTTTTTTTACATGTATGTTACTCAGCAAAGGATTATTCATATATGCTGGAAGTTCCAGGTATCTGCAGTAGGAAAATATGAAATGATTAGGACTTTTGTCCTTTCCATTTAGAATCCTTAAATACATCAGCTGACTCAAAGACTACATTTGGCCATTTATTAATATACAAATATGAATACAAGTACAAATTAAATGCTTCAAATAATTTTTTTCTCCCTGCTAGGGAATATTTTTGAGACATAAATTGTCAGTTCCTGTAGAATGTTGAGTTCTTACACCTTTCAACAGCATGAATGAAGGCGGCTGCACAGATTTGAAGTGCACAAACCTTTCTCCAAATTTTAGAAAGTTAAAGGAATGGGGTTTTAAAAGCAGGGTGACACTGTTTTGGTTGTTTCTGTGTTGCAGGCAGAAGCTGTATTTGCATGCTACAAAAGCCATAGCTCTTTTCAAAGATGAATGTGTCAGCAAGTATGATACATTTTTGGACAAAGCTGAGGACTGGACAAGGCAAGCTATTGATTTCTTTAATATTTGGTAATGTTCACTGCACCACTTTTATATAGGGTAGCTCTTAAAACTCTTTTTCTTTTAGGAAAATGCTGCACACAAGGAAGCAGTTACTGTCTCTCACCAACCAGTGTTTTGGCATTGAAGAAGAGGTGTCCAAATACCAGGATTATATAAATGAGGTAGAATGCTTCAAAATTACGTGAAGCATTTGCATAGATAAAAGATTTCCACGTATTTTCATGTCAATAATGTTGTTTATAGTGAATCTTACATTAATGCAGTTGTATTAAAATACAGGGCTTTGTGGGTACAGAATGTGGTCTACAGTAGCTTCATTGCTTTGTCAGAGTGGACTACAGAATGGTGTTAATTCTTGAATAATTTAATAATGTGATTTTTCGAATTGTGACTTGATTTTGGAATTTGGTGCGGTTAGTTTGGTTTGGGGTGGTTTTTTTTTTTTATTTGGGTGAGGTTTCTTTGGTGGGGTTTGTGGGTTTGGATGTTTTGGGGTTTGTGGATTGGGGGTTTTTTTTGGTAATGTTACCCTTTCCTCCCCCAAAAAATCAGTGCAAATGGATGTGGGTTCATTGAGAAATATGCTGTGCAACTGTTACTATAATATTTTCAGAGGACCTAGAGGATTATCCTAATTCTCTAAGGAAGTACAAAAATGCTACTTCCATAGTCAAGATTATGGGATACACACTTAAGGATGCCAAACTAATGATTTGGACAGTTACTCTACAGGATGCAAATTTATCAGAATTACCTCAAGATTGAGAGAATAAGAACATTTTCATGTGGTAAAATTCTTATTTTTTTAGATAGGAAAGATAAATGAAAGAAAAGCCCTTGCTAAGTGTAAAATCAGTTTAGGAATGTTGGACAGCTGCATTTTACTTGTTATTTGTATTTTAGTAGCACCACCAATCCATTGATTAGGATCCAGTTGCCTTAGGATATCTACAGACATAACAAATAGATAATTCTTCCTTTCCAGAATTTATTATGAAAGTATTAGATAGGAAGATGGAACAAACCAGGGAATTATAGGTTGTGTCAATACAAAACTTGCTGTCATGTTCTCAGCTTAGAGCATATCAGCCACCTTAGTACTGTAATGAATTTATGTGGTATCACAGCAATGGAGCATTTTAAAAAGGATTTTAAGGTGGGCATCAAGATATACATGACAACTTCTATTGTAACTTAAATTTCCTTTTTATCTGTTACAGTTACAAGATGCCCTGCCACAGAAAATGTTTGCAGCTTCCAGTGGGATGAAACATACAATGAATACAGTCTATCCAAGCTCAAACACATTAGTAGAAATGACTCTTGGGTGAGAATTTCGTAATGGGATTGATGTAATACTGTATTCTTGCTATACTGGGAAATTTAAAAAAATTAATTGACTTAGTGATTGCTGTATTAAGATCAAGAATTTTACATTGCTGTGGTGGTGGCACAGAATCAGAAGTGAGTAGGGGAGAGCACTAATATATCATCTGTCTCTTTGTAAACAACAACTTACCTGTCCCTTATTTTGTATGTAATGGCAAGTTGCTGGAAACTGTGGTGGTGAGTGATCGGAGCAGGTAACTATCCCTATAAAAACTGTAACCTTTCTTTTGCTTCTGTTTACTACAGGATGAAGAAACTAAAGGAGGAAATGGAAGGTGTTGTTAAAGAGCTGGCTGAAAACAATCACATTTTGGAAAGGCAAGCAATTATTTTCCCTTTTGGGGCTGAAACTAGGCTTAATTTGGTACATTCTATAGATCCAGAATTTAAACTAAGGGAACAATTCCATAACGTCCTTAATTGTAAACATATTTTGAACTTTCAAATGAAGCGTAACCAAAAAAAAATTCAAAACCTTGGAACATTGCTGTAAAATCATTCTGACACAGTCATTTTTGTGGCGTTTTTGTTTCATGTTACTTTGGTTTAGCTAATAAAAATTCCTGTTGCAGAGACAGATCAATTCTGAATTTAAACACAACACTGTTGCAGCAATGCAGTGGTGTCTTTTAATTCCTCAGTTTTAGATGTTATTTTTAACAACTGTGGAATTACACCAATCTGAATTAATGATTTTGCAGTTTTCAGATAGCTTAAATAAAGTAAAGAGGCAGACATGTTTCTTAAAATCCTGAGAGGGTATTGTCATTATCACATACAGACTGATGTTGATTTTTTTCCTATGATGATGAGAAAATACATAAAAATAAACATCTCCAGGGTAAATTGCTGGTAGAGTGGAGTTTAGCTTCAAGCTGAATGAGTTTTATTTTGTTCCCCACTCCCAGTCCCATATTTGCAGCACAGCTTCCTCTCTTCCATCTTCTTTGCAGATACAAAAGTTAAGTATAGATGCCTCTGTTGGCATGTGGCAAGGGAAAGGAAAACCCCATAAGTAAATTAAAGATTGATTCCATAAGCTAGTCAACTGTCTAAAAATATACTGGTTTTTTGGTTTAGATTTGGTGCGTTGACCAGGGATGGTGGCCTGCGGAACGTGGACTGTACCTAGCTTCCAGAGGACCCAAAGAGGACTTGTAAATTTTTTCAATGGGAAAAAAATACTGTTGGGACAGTTAAAGGCAGATAATAAATCTGTATCTGGGTTTTTTTTTCCTTCAACAACTGTAATATTAAAGAAAATGTAAATATGTATAATATGTAAATACAAAAGAAATATATATCTTTTCTTGGTCACTTTTAGGATAGAATAACTTCTGGCAGGGAATTGAGCCCTTTGGAGGATCTCTGAGGAGTCCTAAAGGGAAAAAGTATTGTTGATGAAATTGACATTTGTCTACTTTGAATATTGCCCCTTTTTTTCAGAATGCAGTTTAGTCTTCATTGCAAGAGGACTTGCAGTACTCCAAAACACTCTTGTATAAAGGGTATTTTGGATTTCCTTTAACAACCACTATTATGTAGGAGTTTAGCTGAATGACTCTGATCATCACAGAACATGATGAATGTTTTAAATTAGATGTTTCTAAATGAGTGTGAGTAGGGACTAAGAGCGCAGATAGGACAGAACAGAAATGCATTTCTCTTTCCTTCACATCCAAACTGTTAGTTCACTTCTACTTGAGAAAGCAAATTCACAATATTTTTTAAGTTCTCTCTGTATTTGGTGCTATGTTGTCTGTAATCACTTGACTGCTCAGTATATGGAAGTTTTGCACTCCAGCTTGTCAGAGTGAATGTAAAAATTCATTTTTTGGAGTACAGCATTTTCAGACTTTCCCTGAAATTTTGTTGCTCACCACAACAACAGTGGGTACTTCAAACAGCTTGTTCTTAATCTTATTTGCAGGTATAATTTTTTAGAAAGGTTAAAAATTTGGTATGAGAAGAATTTGTGAGCAGTCAGTAGACTGGATAGCATCACGCCTCGGTAGTAACTGAATAGTGGACAATAAGGTACCAGTCTAGATCTTTAAAAGGGACCACTCCCATTGCTGACTTAAAACTGAGGTACCAAACTTTGATGGAAAATTTAGTAAGACTGTATATTTATTTTCCAGCATCAGTAGTTAGTACTTCCAGGATAGAAAATACATTATTGGGTTGCAGAGATGCGGAGTGAAACATTCTGCTCCAAAATACACAGAAGAAAGAGAACAGGAAAACAAAACCTCTGGAAACATCCCTTTGTTTGTATACTACAGGTTTACATACTTGTTTCAGAGGAGCATGCAAATATTACAGAACTTGTTCTTTCCTTGTGGAAACCTGGCCATGGATGTTCAGTGGCATCCAATAGCACTTCTCATTGCTGCATTACACCTGTAAGAGCTGGACCAAGTATATTTAGAATTTTCCATAATTACTGGTGGAACATTTAGGTGTAAACCAAACAATATTGACCAGTGATAGCATCTGGCAGTTTTGTGATGCTTACTCCCTGCTTATCTGTCCGGGTCAGAACACAAAACATTTTCATTTCCTTTTTAGAAAATATTTGGAGAGAAACTTACAAAATTTATAAACGAGTGTTTCATTTTAAAAGAAAAGGAAATTCACTTGCCTTGATGTCCAAGACCTGCTTTCCAGTGTTCTTGGTGAGAATCAAAAAAGGGAATTAAAACATTTTTACTCTCATGTGAGCAGCTTCTGTCTTTGTCACCCAAAAAATCTAGCTATGCAAAAGGAGTGCAACAGTTTGTCACACATCTTTTCTTGGCATTTTTAATAGTTTTAAAATGCTGGAATCATGTCTAACTGGAATGTTTTAATGCCTGCTTGTACGTTTGTTCATTCACATCCACAGTCTCACTGAGTACCACATGAATAAATGTTAAAAGAACTGGGCTCTCTAGCCATGCATAAACTGTATTTTGTTTCCAACATTATAATGCATTGTTGTTTCAAAGTTCTTAATCTTGAAAGAAATCAAATGCTAGGTGGAATATATAATTTCCAACTTCCTTATACTGAAGCAATCTGAAAAAGAAAATTAATTATAGTAAAAGTATAGTCTGTATGTTGAAATATGTGCAGCTTTGTTTTACATGTTTGAAAATGTTTTGTTGTATTTTAGATTCATTTTAAACATTGCTGGCTTTAGTCTTGCTGAATACATCAGTAATCTTAATCATGTTAAAATTTCTTTTTCTAAAGCAATTTTAACAAAGCAGTAGCTAAGGAACTTGAAGTAATCAGTTAATAATCTTATTATGTTATTATGAAGCAAATAATTTTTCAAGTCAAAGCATAGTGTATGGCACCATCAACTTTTTGCTCAAACTAAGTGTCCTGATGCTATGAGTCATGCTATTGATTTGCCAAAATAAGTAATAGAAAGTAATATATGGTTCTTCTTCCTAAAGCTGGTTTACTGGTTTGGGGGGTTTAGCTGAATATATTAATTATCTGTTACTTGAACAAACCTATCTTCATATGAATTGTGAAAATGCATGAGTGAACAGCTTAATGGCTTAAATACATCATCAACCACTTATTGTACAGTGTGTACTTATTCCTTTTCATAATTTAATTTTCTTTTAATTTCAGAATTGCCTTATGAGTTTTATTTCCTTGTAAGCACAATAGACAGCCTGAAATATGAAGTTGCAAATTGCAGCTCAGTTTGCATTATCCAGCTGTTCAGAAAATGTGCCCTGCACAACAGAATCACTAGCATAGGCAATATCGTAGAGCCACTAATTCTTCTGATTTTTTTTTAACTACTTGGTTGACATGTGTTCTGAACAACGTTAGTACTTAAAATGGTGGCAAAATTCCTAGTCTGTACTCAGTATGAAATCATCCACTGGTAGAACTCAATCAGTTCTGATGTAGTCAAACACTGTAGAAGTGGTGATTATAGAACAATTCTGGATAGTTCAGAGCAGAACTGGGAAAAAGAGGAGTTGTTGGCTGAAGGAAGAGAGTATTGGAAGAAGAGGGAAGTAAAAGTCTTTGGTAATCTACAGGCTCTTTCAGAAGATCAGCATTCACTGTGTCTGTGGTGAAAGGGTTGTAGATAATTAATATAAACTGTAATGCAAACAAAAAACCCCAGCCTACAACTTTGGAGAAACCTTTCTAATGGTAAAGAGAGGCAAGTGCCAGAATAGATTGTCCTGGGAACAGCAATACCATTTGAAGAGGGTTTATAGGAACAGCTTGACTGGTGGGACCTCTTGTTACTGGTTCTGCTATTGGCAAGGCTTCACAACCTTCTGATTTTCTGTGCCCTAAACAGCTTCTTTTTTTTTTTTTTCATCAATCACAAAAAAAAAAATGTGGTAGGGGGTAGTATCCCTCAGTGGAATTTCCTGTTTTGTCACTGGTACCAGCTCAGACAGCAGTAGTTGTAGGTGCACGTCTTTTGGAGAACTTCCCTGCGTGTGGGCGATTAAGGCCGGCAGTGGCAGGTTGAGCTGCTGGCGTGCTGCAGACAGGGGCACGGTGCAGTTCTTCAGCGTTGTGTTGTGCTCCTGGACACTGACACAAGTGTCGAATGAACGCTCTGACTGGCCATCCAGGTGTGGGTTATGGCACCACTGCCCAGCTCTGGGAAATACTCCCCCCAGTAGCTGCTTTAAGGAACGGAGGCAGATAATTTTAATGGGAATCTACTGAAGCACATCACCAGCTCTTAGCTCCCCCTGTGCCAGGAGCTGCTTCAGCATTCCTGAGTACGTTTATGCCGAATGATGCGGAGTTTGTGCCTGCCGGCTGCGGGGCCGGCAGGCCGGCGCGAGGACTCGGCAAGTCGGGGGAAGGACGCGGACGCGGTGCGGCGCCTCCTTCGCTCCCGCCGCCTCCCCGCGCCCCTCGCCCGCGGGTGCCGTGTGCGTGAGGCGGGCAGAGGCGCCCGGCGCGCCCCGCTCCGCATGGCGGCGGCCGCGCGGGACGGGCGGGAGAAGCCTCGGCGGGGCCGGGCGGAGCCCCCGCAGCCGCCGCTCCCGCAGCCGCCGCTCCCGCAGCCGGACGCGCCCGCCGCCGTCCCGGGCCCCGCGCTCGGCGGCCGCCGCCGGCCGGCGCCGCCGCGGCCCCGCCACGTCCGCACCATCTTCGAGGCGCCGCCGCCGCCGGAGCCCCCGCACCGCTTCGGGCCGGCGGCGGCGGGAGCGTGGTGCGACCTGTGCTGCCGCTTCGTCCTCTCGCACGGCCTGCGCTGCGCGGGTGAGCGGCTGCGGCGGGGAGCGGGGCTGGGAGCGGCGGGGCCGGGGGGACGGGAGACCCTCACAAAACCGAGGGGCGCGGGGCCAGGTCAGGCGTCTCCCGATCCGCGCCAGGAAACGCGTTCCTCGTCCAGCCCCGACGGGAGCCAGGGATTCGCCATGTGCAGAGTTCGAGCACGACGGCTGCCGAGCGGGAGCTGAATGGCCGGGACAACGGCCTGGCATGGGGGTGGATGCAGTGTGGTCCAGGTAAAAGTGCTCCGTCTCCACTCGACAGGAAGGCAACGCGTGTTACAGGAGTTGGGGAGTGCTGGTCTGAGGGGTTTCTGTGTGCTCCCAGCCCTGCCAAAAGCCATGTGCTCTGCTCCCTGTCCGTCAGGGTCAAGCCCAAGGCAAGGCTGTTAGTGTGTCGCATGTCCCATGTACGCAGTACGTACATGTCCTTTCACTCTCTGGGCTCTGATTCATAGCAGGCAAAGATGCATTTTCCTTTTCCTACACAGAAAACAACTTTCCTCCTTTGCACCCCTTCCATTACCGCTGCCATTCTCTAAAATACAGTGATTTCATTCACCTCCTAGCTCCTGTCCTTTACAGTGGGACAACATACATAATCTAGTGCTGGTGAAAAGTCCTCTTTTGCCATCCCTTGATTGATTGAAAAGAGTTGGCCACGTTGTTGGGCTTCACGGTAACCTTGAGGGTGATTTCAGCACAGAGCTCCATGGGCGTGTTCACTTGGCTGGCTGTTCCTTGCCCATGGCTGCAGTGCTGCTGCACTTTCTGGGACAATCTAGCGCTATCCCTAGTGGTGTGACATGTTCAGGTGTGTGGTTTGCTTTTGATTTATGTCACTGAGCCTTTGTTTAACAGCTGATATTTGAAGCACAAGGTGGGAAAGAAAGGTCAATCTTTTCCTTTTTTTCTGTCTTAAGGAGATGTAATAACCTCATACTGTTCTCTGCTGATGAATATAATTTATGTTATGACACACTGTTCTCACGGTTACAGTCACTTTCCAGTAGCTCTATTTTTACAGTTACTCTTGGAATGGAAATACTTTGGCAGTGAAAATAAAATACTTTTTATTTATCATTTGCATTAGTGCACTGTTTGTTCTGACAGGATGTGTAGTGCACTGATGTGACAATGGACCTTAGAAATAATATTTTTTTATGATCAAATGCTCCATGAAAAGAACTTCAAGTGTCACATCGGATTATGTATCTTCCAGCAACATTTTCTCAGAACGATTACAGTTTACAATGTTTTTCCTTCCCCGTCATGACAAGCTCCGTTTTTATGAGGCATAGTACTTCAAGCTGCTCTCTTAAATTGCTGTTTAAGTAGCAGAGGGAACATTCAGCTTTTATGATCTAGCATTAATATAATATTTAGAAGCTGTAAAGCACTATGGAGATGAAAGGAAACACCAGCTAAAGCACACAAGGGTTGCTGTGAGAACCTCTGTTCTTGTCCACTTGGAAGGCACAACTGGTAAGCCAAGCCAGACTAGTGAACAGATCTGGCTGATAAATTGGCTGAGGGCAACAAAAGTAGGGGCTGGGTCAGGACAGCTCAGAGACCTGAAGGAGCGTGTGACTGGCTGCCCTCCTGGTTCAGAGCCGCTAAATCCATTCAGGCCAGACATTCGTCTACACCCAGAGTCACAGGCTCTTCTGTGAGCAAGTGAATATAGGAGAGAAAGATGTCCCCTGCTTTGGGAAGGCAGCAGGTATGGCTGTGCTCAACATCTAAAGTGTGTCTAGACTGGCCTTGAAAGCTGAATCGGATACATCCAGGACTGCAGCTGAATTTGTGGCCTCTATGGTAGCCTCTGTGAAAATGCCATGGCCTCCTTTGGGTATCCCTTGCAAAGGAGATTACAACAGAGGTTAGAAGTATCTTTCAAAGATTTTAACCTGCCTGGCAAGGTGTGACAGTGCTGAAAGTTTCCCAAATAAACCTGTGTTTTCCAGAAGCCACTTTATGTCATCTTAAAAGCAAAACACAACAGCATCTTCCAGATGGGCCACTGCTAATGAAGAGGGAGCTATGTACTAAATTCTCATGATTCTGAGTCACAAAGACATAAATACTATATTTATTTAAATTACCCTCTCTGAGTATTGGTTGAAGTCAGTTCTCACCAGAATAATTTCCATTAAACATGATCAAAGTCAGAGGTGGTGAATGTGGTGACAAGAATAAAAAGGCATGAAAAATTCGCTCTGGGATAGGGAAGCAGTCAAAGGGCACATCAAAGGAGTAATTTCAAAGTATTTAGATACAGACTTTTTTCTAAAGAAAAGTCTTTGACTTCTCTATGGGAATGGGGATTTCTTTGAGTATCTCTGTCCTGGCTTCCCCACAGTGTAAACAAAAAATTCCCAAGCTGAGCTTCAGTAGAGGCTAGACTTTACTCTTACCATTTTTCAGTGGGTCTGTGGTTGTCTTAGGGTTTTTGTATGCTCCTTGGTGCGCATCAGAAAGTGAGGTGGAATCCCTGAAATCCCTTGGAATACAAAGAAAAGGTCTTTCTGCCTTTTGTGAGATTTTTGTTTGGAATTCAGACGTTTTCAGGCTTCTGATAAAAATTGAAAAAATACTTTATTTAATTCAGGGAAGAGAGATCAGAACAGGAAAAAAAGTCAAGATTAATGATTGTCTGTTTCAATGCAGTGCACAAGGTGCACATTATTTAAGCAACTTATTTCTTGAGAAGAAGTAAGGCAGTGCTTATATTCCTGGACCCCAGCCCAAGAAGAAAGCCAAGTGTAATGAAACACCTCTGGAAAGGATACTTTGTAGTATCCGACTTCTTGCGGTTGCTTTGGATTCCTTTTCAAGAGAGGCTTAATTGGTTTAGCAGTCCAGGTTTGTTTTGCTATTCACCTTTTCACCTCTATTATTTGGGGTAAAAACCTGGTGCAGATGCAGAATTCCATTGCGTGTCCTGACTTCTCTGCATTAAGTTGTTTGAGACAGAAGCAGTTGGGATTACTCCATATATAGTGGAATGGTGTACAATAAAGAGTGGGTTTTGTTTTCTAGCATTCGTTTTTTCTCTCAATCTGAAGGTAGTCTGGAGTGAAAATTCTCAGTTTCTTATATCTTAGTGATGGTGCGTAGGAGGTTGTTGCATTGTATCAACATGTGATTTGGCATTTGAAAAATGAGGCATTTATCATGGTTTTGGGTAGAAGTCTATACTGCCAGGCTATGAAATTCAATTTCTGAGCAATTTTACTTTCCCCATAGCCTGGCGAACAGACTGGGTGTGCATAGGTGGTGGGAGTGTGAAAGGAATTACTTTGTGTGCTACTTGCTCTGGACTTCCCCGTTAATTTCTGTAACTTTTCTTTTACCTTGCATTTTACACTTTTCCAGTGAACCAGATGAAACCAAATGAAACCTTTTCAGAAGTTTTATTCTTCACTTAAGAGAATATAGAGAAATTACAGGTCCTACATGACTTTATAAAGATATTTAAGCAGATGGTTTAGAGGTACCATAAAAACCATCTGGCTCCTTTCCTGTATTTAGTGATGGGACACGGTTGGAAATTCTCTTCTCTACACCTTTGTTTTTACCCAGACTTTGTTTTTTGAGCAAGCATTCCCTGGGAAGTGTATAGCTCAGTGTCAGGGCCTGTCAGGGCCTTCTCTTTGTTTTTTCTCTGCTGAAATGGGCATTTTGGTGGGAGCCTTGTTCAATTTCTAACATGTTTTTATATTGGCTCTGAGTATTCAGTAGCTGACTCCTGCTTTAGTGCAGTCGAAGAACAGAGGTGTTATGCTTTAATATGTAGTATAGCTCTCCTACTACAAGAATTTTTAAATATCTGAAAAAAAAACCAGAACAAAAACCTTAGAAAAAAATAGCACATATTATCTAAATGCCTACTAATTGTCAGGAGTAGCAAAGAAATAGACTCCCCTGTAGAGAGTAGAATATGGAGGAAAGGAACAGAGATTTGTGGGTTTTTTACTTCAGAAAGATACATTTCTGACCACCAAATTTGTGTAACATATGTTTTATTGTTTTTAAGTAAGAGAATAGACATTGTCCACTATCTCTGCAGAAGGACTACAGTCATATTGAATTGCATGTAATGAGGGGGTTAAGTTGCTAAAACTACAAGAGTTACTACTTGAATTACCAAAGCTGTTCAGAGTCAAAGGAGCCTCTTAAAGTTTTATCTATAGACTGAGCACTGGGCATCAGATTAGAAATAACAGTGGTGGGAGTCTGCTTCCCTTACCCATTCTTTCTGCAGAGAGTTGTTTAATGGTGCACAGTTCTCCCAGTGCTTTACATTTTCTTTTAAATCCAAAATTACCTCATTTTCTCAGAATCCTTAGAGGCTGGAGCAGCAGGAGATGACAGGGTTTGGGTTTGCTGGTGGAGCTCAACGCAGAGAAAGCCCTGTATTCCTCCTTGTTGGATTTGAAGGAGTGTGGGTGGTCTGCTGCCCCAATGGTTTGCTGGAGCTTGCAGGGCTGGTAGAGATGGAGAAAAAATTGGTCCTTGTGCAGTGCAGTGGGCACTGTGTCCTGCACAGGGCAGTGGACTGTGCCTGGTGCAGGGTGAAAGGCAGAGGTGTGGAAATTGAAAGAAGCAGCAGCTTTGGTGGAGCTTGCTCTTCAAGAGTAATGCATGCTGTTTTCCTCAGTGCCTCTGCCTCCTGGGGCTTTTCTGCGGTCTCTGTAGCCACAGCAAGGTTCTCACTGCTCAAAGCTGAGATCTTTCCCGTGCTGTTTGCAGGGAGTGGTAACTCCTCACTGAGTTCCTTGGTTACTGTGGATCCTGTTTTCTTGGCCTCTGACATTTCTTTTCCTGTGTGAGGCCCATCTTCCATTTGTAAGCCATACACTGTCCCCTATAGAAGCTTTCACCTGTTTCTGAACACCTTCTTTGTTCTTGTTTTCACCATCTCATGAATAAATGGTTAATTATTAATTATGGTGCTCTTCAGAGTCTGGGTGTCTCAGATGCAACTCTAAGAGACTACAGAGAATACAAGCAGCTGTTTTCAGGTTGCATAGCAGTGAAGAGAAAAATTTGTCTCCTCACACTCTTTGGAGCCGCTCTGGAAGCTCCTGCTGAGGATTTTTTCAGTGGGCAGGAGCCTCCTTTGCCCAGGGCATCTTGATGTGTAGATACCCTGTGTTTCACACTCAGGGGGAAGGAGCCCAGATGCCAGAAGGCTTGGTTTGAAAAAAAACAGTATTTGAGAGATGATACAGGAGTAGAAAGGGGTCTGCTAAAAAAAAATTGATAAAACAGGTATTTTTTCAGGCAATGTTCCTAACCTTGGATGTATTCAAGATGTGTAATAAAACATCAAAGCAATGATGTGTTTAGAAAACCAAAGATCTTAGTAATAAAAAGATTGACATTACCTGCTAGTGTGATTGCTCCCAATGAATGGTCTGCTTGGAGAAAGTCCTGGGGAACCAAGGAGAAACTTAATGTTGTCATGGGAAAGCTTTGAAGAGCTTCCTGTGACTTGATGCTGGTTTTACACAGTTACACCATGCTCAAAGTTCAACACATTAGCACTGCTTGGGCAGTACTTTGGGTCACTGTGGGATGTAATGACACAGGTGACTTTTAAATTATGTTGTGCCTGCATGCTACATACATATTGCTAGTATCTGTGATTTTAACACACTGGAGAAAAAGGTAAAACTGAAGGTTTTACTGGATAGTGTGTCTTTTTGTTAAATGACTAACACAGTTTGGGGGTTTTTTGCATTTAGGGCTAGCAGTAGGAGCTGTTGGCCACTCTAAGTCCTTGACAGAGAGTATGCTCGTACAGGAAGAAGTAGTCCTCACTTTGAACTGCTATGAGCCAAGCAGACAGAGATGGAAGCACCAATATATTAGGTAACTTTTTCAAGGTTACCCATGAAGTCGCTGGTCAAGCCGGCATTAGAGCTCAGCACTTGTCCAGGGACTGCAGTCATCTCTTCCTTGTCTTGTTAAGTGATATTGACCAGAAATCTCCAGCCTTCTTGGAAGGATCTCTTTATCCAGACAGTGAAATGCAGGTCAGCAGTGCTGGCAGGGTGGCTTTAGGAGCTGCTAGACATGCCTGTTTTCTCCACACTGGACTGCCTACTGAGGAATGCTTTTTTATTTTGCTCAGTGAAGGAAGAGTGCGTTGTGTACAGAAGCTTGGGTGCCGTAGCCTGGCAGTGAATGTAGGAGCTTGGAAGAAAGGATGAAGGGTTACAGTGAAAGTCTTCTTGTATTGTATTTTTCTCTTATACTCCTGTTCTAAACATTCACTTATCTAGTAGCTGCCATGGCTAAAGTAAGAAATATTCTACTTTTCTAAGAGAGAAGAAATATACAAGGTGCACCTTTGTTAATCTCAAGTGCAAACAGCATGTAATCACTCCTACTGCAACACAGAGGTCTAAAGAAGGATGGTCACAGCTTGCTTGCACCCTAAAAAATGATCAGGTTTTAAGCAGACCAGATTAGAATGAACAAAGGAACTGTTCTGGCAAATTTTAACACTTGTTTTTGTTTTTCTGCCTCAATCTGTCTTCTGTTAATGATAGTTCCCTGCAAGCTCTTACTGAGAAGTCTACTAATTTTGGCACAAAGTCACCCGAAGCCCACAGGCAAGTTGGTCTATCATGCGCTGAGTCAAATCCTATGTGTCAAAGCATGTTACAAGGCAGCTCAGTATCTTCTCTCCAGTTTTAGCCTTGAGTTTTATTTTTCCTGTACTGTGAAGTGTAGCTGTTTACATAGAAAAGTAGTTTTCCTAAAGACTGTTCAATAATTTCCCTGAATTTGCTGCTACTAATATAATAAAACTAAAATTGACACGAATCTGTTATTTTCACATTGCACTACTATTCTCTGCATCTGGCTTTTTAATCTTATATTCAGCTTTTATTTTGAAGCACAAACCTACAGACATACAGTAAATCTATAACCAAATTACATTAAAAATGAACGTGTGCAGCACGTTGTGCCAGCAGCAGTCTCCAGGAAATAGTGCATTACCTTCCCAAAGCTCAGCTGCACCAGCACAGCAACGCCCTCCCTCACACACTTCCCTCACAGTACTGTGTGGGTCCTGCTTGCCTCTGCACATTCCCAGCATCTGGAAAAGAACATAAAGCAAATTACAACAAATTTTACAGGTTGAAGTATTCTAAACAAAACAGGGAATGACTGTACAGTGCAATGGACGATAGTGAGAAGAATCAAGAAGAAATATTGCTGAAATACACAAAGAGACGTTCTTTTCCATGTAACAATGCAGGAAAACATTTATTTACATTGTATATATTGTAGAATTAAACAAAAACTAGCCAGATGTGAACAAACGTGCTTTGGAACAGTTGTTTTCTTCCTCAAAATCTAGGATATGTTTCATTGGAGCTATTGCTAAGAAGAAACCTTCCTACTCCTTACATTTTAAGGGGAGAAATCCAATTATTCTCCAATAATAATCATTAATAGATCATTAAATCTGATAACAGATGTATTTCACATCAGTTTGAATACTAGTTTTTCAATTTCTACCTTTCAAAGGGAGGCAAGGTGTTGGAAGTTGCAGACTGCCAATCACTGTTTAATTTTTAGTCCTTTCTTTTTGTGTATGTGCAGCTGCTGAGAATCAAAAGTTTTTTTAGAAAGTTCACAAATATAGCCACTTATTTGGATTAGGGAGGGATGAACAGCTGAGCTGGAAATCAGAAGTATTGTGCTAGTTTTGCTGGTTTAAAGTCAAATACAGCAGTTTTTAGTTTCTTTTCTTTCAGTAGTTGTGTTCTTTACAAACTTCCGAGCAACTGCACAGGCTTGTCACACATCATGATGTTATAAATTATGTTTTGATATGAAATTGGTGTTGCTGTGTCTTGACAGTGTTACGGTAATGCAGTAGTGCTTGTGAGAAATGAGACAACTCTTAAAAAGATTAATTTATTGAAAACAGAAAAAATTGAAAAATTACAGAAATCAGAAAAATATAAAAATTTGGGATCCTATGGCTCGGTAGATGGTATGCCCCAGGAGCGCAGGGATTTGAGATCTTCTGGCTGAGACAGCACTAGACCTCAGGTAGAGAAAAAAACTTGCAGTGCTGGGTTGACTTAAAAAAATTACTAAAAGCCCCTTAAAAGGGGTAAGGCTTTTAATGCCCAGCACTGATGTCTCCCACAGCTAGTCTGGAGAGAACAAGAGGGGAAGAGAGAAGAGAAGAGAGCCCGCCTCTCGGCTTCGTCCTTTTTATAGTTTTTGCTCTGCCCCCAATCCGCCCCCAGCCCGCCCCTTTGGTCCAAGGCGATTGGTGCTTTCCCTTTGATGGATCATCTCTGTCCACCAATGGCTCATCGTTGTCAAGGGGGGGTGGTATCAGTTAGAGATAAGGGAATACAATGCTTTCATTAAAATTCAGGTATTCAGGTTGCCATGGAACTTGCCTGCAGAGTAATGGCTCTGCAGCTAGAAATAGCTGCTGGCTATTAAGACTGGGTGGGGGGGTTTTGGCCTTGGAATCAAAATGCAAGTGAAACACCTACAAAAAGTATTAAAATACATCCAACACACCTCAGAACACTTGTAAAAGTATACAGTAAACACAGGAAAGGTAACTCTTATGGTGTACCAGTGGTTTGTAGCTTGAAAAGGGGCAAGTTTGTGATTTTTAACTGGGAAAATTTTAACTGGGAAGGGTGCAACTCTATTAATAAACTTTAAACAAATAGAAACACTGATAATGGAACTGGATTTTTGTACCTGGGCTGATGGGTTAATTGTAACATTCAATTTAAAAATAATTAACTCAAAATTAATTATTTAAAGCACTTAATATGCAAAGACCAAGCACAAATAGGGATTTCATGTATGACAGTGCTGAAGCTCAGGGACTAGTTAGGCAGGATCTTTTTTGATAGTTGGATAAATGTTACTCTGGCATACAGCTGTACAGAGTTTAAGGAAGGATGCAGCTTTTGTTCATAATTTCTAGGTAAATATGTTTCATACATTCCATTCTTTCAGTGCATGGGTACAGTGTTTCTCTTCATAATGCAGTTTGTAGTCTGTTTCAGATCTCTGTCAAGCAAAAAAAAAAAAAAAAAAAAAAAAAAGTGAAACAGTTTATGGAGGTCCGGAAATCTCTTCCTTCTTCTCTGGAAACTCAAGGTCCATTGATATGGAAAATACCCTTGTGAAGGCTGGCTTGTGAATACTTCTCCATACTGAACTCTGCCTGTGGGTGTGGCATATAGCCTAGTGACACACATCTGCATTGGGACAGGTTGGAAAGACACCACCTTCTTTTCCAAATACATTATTGCCTACAAAGAACGCAAAACCTCATTTTGAGCCCAGTTTGTAGCCCAGAAACGCCCAAAGAGGGACATTTGCTAATGCAGACAAGCAGATACTCCATAATACACTCAGCTTTTCCTACACACAGCTCCTACTGTGAGTAGGTGTGTGAGGATCCTTGTTTCTGAAACAAGACTAAGCGGAGAAGTTCCAGTTGAAGTCAAAACAAATGAAATCCTTTACTTATCCCAGCCATTTGTTACCTGAGAGCTGGGGAGAGTTGAAATGGCAGTAAGTCCTCACTGAGGGAAAATGCTCTTCTGCTCTGGAGCAGAGAGTTCTCCATCTGCCCCACATCTGCCCCACATCTGGCACCACTGTTGGTGCTCCTTCTGATTATTAGACTTCATTTTTATGGCATCTCAGCACTGCTGTGTTGTGCTCAAAAATGCTTGTTAGCAAAGAATTTGCTTTTAAAGTATATAAACTCAGAGAGTATTTCCAGTCAAACACTGCTGGTTTTTTACAGTTCATTATTTAAGCGTATTTTATGCAGCAGTGAAGGTTTGTGTGGGGTATTTTTAGCTCTGTCAATGGGCATGGGAGGGCTGCAGTAAGGCAGCCACCAGGTCTCTGTGCATCCCCCTCTGTTCAGAGCTGGTCTGTTGAGCTCTGTAGGTCAGGGTAGATGGGGATGTGTCTAAACTGCTGCAAGTTTCATGCACCCCTTTGCTTTCCAACCGGTGTGCACAGGTTTCCATGCAGAAAGTGGGCTGGGAGGCAGATGTAGAGAGCAGCGTGGTGTGCCTAGCTCTCCTGCCAAGGTGGTGACTTGCTGCGCCAGGCACCACACACATGAAGAGTGTGTGGGCATTTCTGCCCTGCACAGGGGCCCGCTGAGGGCTGACCTTTGCACTGCTGTGGGGAGGTAGGAGGTCAGAGGCTGCCTGCATAGCAGAGGGGACAGCTGCTCACCTCCCTTCCCAGGCAGGTGGGACAGCAATGAAGGCAGCAGTCATTCCCTCCCCTCCTCCAGACACTGCTTAGATGAGCAGAGTATGACCTGGGGGTTGAAGTCTGTTAGCAGTAAAAAGCCTTACATGGCTTTTTTCCTTAAAGGGAGGCAGGGATCAAGAGTCTGAGTCTGCTCACATTTCAGGTCCTTTTGTCCTCCTGGAAAGTATCTCTGTGCAGTCTCTCTTCGTCAGAGTAGATTGAAAGGTACATATGTAGCCCTGTGTAGTACCTTTCTAATACAGCGAGTTCCTGGCTTTAGTAATGCATTGGTATAATGTGAGGAATCAGAGTTGCCTTAGGAGGAGCACTGTAGACTTTCCCAAGCCCAGCTGATGCAGGCTGAGAGCAGTGCATTGCTGTGCAGAGCACAGTGGCTCATATTCTAAAGTTAGCAGTTCAGGTTGAGAGGAACCCCCGTCATCATCACACACCCCTCATACCAGAGCTGTGGGAGACAGGTTGTTGTTCACTGGCTTTACATTTTGGCCTAACAATGGCCTAAAAATGTAAAGTGATGGAGAAATTGTGAAATTACTGGATTCTAACTACCACTGCTGTTCAGTTTATCTTGAATTCAGGTCTGTATTCTGCTTGAATTCAGGTCTGTATTCTCATCTGTATTACCTGGTTTGTTGCATAGTATAATTGTCAGATGTTGCATAGTATAACTGTCACATTCATCTCAATGACTTTTTTTGTGTAAATTCTGTTTGCTTTAAAATAATACACAGTTTTTTATGCTCTTGCCTATTTTTGTTTCACTAAACATTGTAAGGTATAAACCTCCACAGGTTTGTTATTCTCATCAGCAAAGTCAGATATCCCCTTATGTTGTTCCAACTGGATATGTTTTACTGAATATTTTTTTAAGCCTCATAAAATACCAGGATAAAGATCCGGTATCTGCTTTTTCTGTTAAGCAAAAAAAAAAATTCCTGTGCCCTTCGCATCCTGCTAAAGGACATATATATCTATATGGATTCTTTGACAAATTGCAAAACTAGTCAATTTATTACATACTTACTTATGGTGTGAAATAGAACAGGGGTTTTTATGTCGCTTCGATTTTCATTAAATTTTATATGTATAAATTTCAGGAAAAAAAGAAGTAATTCTTTGATCTTGTATTTGGCAGATGCCAATACACATTCAGACCCCTGCTATTTCCTGAGAGAAGCAAGTTGTCTGTCGGGTCTTTAACTCTGCTCCTTGCCTGTTCTGAATTGGGTGACAGACCTCCTACTTGTGCTAAAACCGTCACTTTGCTACTAAATTCTTTCTGGTATGACAGGGTGGAGCTCAAACAAGAGGCAAAATCCAGTGGCCTGCCTTCTGCTCTTTTCATTGACACTGGCTAAAGAATTGTGACAGATACGGTATAAATGGAAATGTTTATTTGTTTTCAGAGACATACTGAGAACAGGAAATGCAATCAGAAACCAGTAGCTCAGTCCTGAGAAGCAGCAGTATGTTTAAAAAGTCAGATGCATAAAATGTGGTTAAATACTTCACATATTTTAGCATAGAAAAATACATTGTGAATTCTAGAAGATTTATTAACTGTATGCTGTGAACATAGCTGGTGCAACAAAGCCCTTCCTTTCTGTAGTTTAAAGGCTGATACAATAGGATCTTTGTCTTGTAATGACATTAGTCTTGATTTTCCAGGGATTTCTGCCATTCAGATCTAGCAGAAGAAAAAAAATCAAATCAAATGTGAGAAGCTGGACACATAGTCAAGGAAATCATACCAGGCTTGGGAAACAGTTACGAAGTCTTGCTGTTTAAAAGTGTATACTAGAAATCATGCTAAATGTTGCACAGGGCATATATTAGTTAATAGCATCTCTGGATTTACAATTTAATATGTACCATGACTGGAGCATATCTGGTCTGCCTACTGAGATGCTGTTAATTTCTTTGGATAGTGATATATTGATAGATGCTCAATTTTTAAGTAAACTGTGGCAGTGAATGACTTCACTCTTATGTTTGCCTTAAAATTCATTAAGAAGAAGTCGCATTTTGAACACCATGTTTATCCATAGAAATCTGTTAAATTTATTGCTCAGAACCTTCAGAAGAAAGTCTTTGAGAGATACTCTCTCTAGCAAAAATTCCATCGATTTACATTAAGGGATTTTGAAAGAGGACTTGTGACTATCAGTTTTGGTGTTTATTTGTTTTCAGCCTGGAAAAGGTAGCTAGAGATGAGCAAAGGAGCCCTTCAAAGCCTTCCTGCAGAAAACATGTCTTAACATCATTGGAAACACAGTAACAGGTTAAGACTCTGAAGCACTGGTCTTTCTTTAGCTGAAGCATCTATTAATATAGCTGCTTCTTGTCATAAAGAGGGAGGTCTGGAGGGCTCCGAGCAGAGTGACGGAGAGGGAGGGGATTTAGGACTAACAGGTGGTCCTGAGACGCTCTGGCTGACGCTGAGCTCAGAGCGAGCGCACTCGCTGTGGGTGTTCGTGGGCTTTCCTCTCTCCGTCTGGACACATGTGCCTCTTGTTCCTGGAGTAGCTGTGGAGCCCTTTCAGCCATGGCAGTAAGAAATGATCTGAGCAAAACCATCAGGAGGATAGTGCGGTTTTTTTACTGGTTTCCTAAATCATTGAGCAGTTCGAGGAGAAGAACAGTAAAGCTTCTCTGGAAATCTCCCGGTAAGTCTGTGGCTATGTTTCTTCAGGCTTTTTGTCCTGCTAAAAAAACCAACAAAAAACAAAGGGGAAAAAAAGAATTTGTTTCCATTGAACTGGTTAACTTTTCCAGGCCAGAATTGTTTGCATTTTTTCATTCTTGGAGGCTCATTAGACAAAACTGTAAAAATATTCTGGTAGGTTCATCAGGCTTGTTCAGACAAAGAGTTCCCTTGCAGCTGTATAATTTATCCACGTCAATGATATTTGGTGTCTTGCTTTTGCCATGTTTATCCCTTAGGAATGTATATAGGAGCTCTAATATGACTGAGATAACTGCCTGAAAATTATGTGGAATTGCCTTGAGCTGTTAGTTGATCTAGAAGGCTGTGCAAGGACTGAACTGACTAAAGACTTTAACTCATTGTACCAGTGTTCACACAAAGTGATGAGCTGCTTAGAGAGGCTTGTGTTCAGCAGTGATGCACTGGCCTCTTCCATTTTATCAGCTGAAATACAGTACAGCTCAGCTCACCAGTTAGTAAAAGGCATCGCTCCTCACAACAACTCAGTGCTCTGATCCTTGTCCAGGCCTGTCAGGAAAGTGTTTGCCTCTCTCATATTAACATTCTCATAAACACCCTTAAAGCCCAGATACGGTTTTGTCCCTTTAGCATGGTCTGTCAAGGCTGGGGCTGAGGTGTGTTCTCAGGGCTTTGGAAGAACATGCACTGCCATAGCATAGGAAGCCGAGTTCTCTGTTGTTCTAAAGGGACTAAAGGTACAAGGTCCATTTTCTCTTGATTGGGACACTTCAGAACAGAATGGTGAACTTGTCAATTCTGCAACATTAGAAGCAAATTTGTATTTGGATGGGGTAGAATTTGGGTCAGTTCCACAGCTGAGCAGTTTAGATAACAGATCTGTGACACTTGAAAGGGGTTGTACTATCTGAAATCTGCCACAGAAACGTTGTTAGGCCCCATGTCTAAATGACACATGACTTCTTCCTGTGTGAAGGAGTCCACAGATTTCAAATATTCTGGAGGAAATCCCAGAACATTGAAGTCTGTATGAAATGTTTTTTGATGAACCTGGCGTTTTGATTAACCTCTCTTTGAATACTGGTAATCTCAGGTCCTCCTAATACATCAAGTCACCACAGGGCTCATAACACATCAGATCATTCCTGCATCTCTTTTATTACTGTAAAAACTATCAACAAATGTTATTGAGAGCTTTAATTGCCAGCTGGTTACATACATGTGAAAATGTTTGCATGCCAGTTATCTTTTCCCCTAGTACTGCAAGAAAATAATTGCATCCATGACATGTAACAAGAAACAAGGTGAACTCTGAGTGCTTTAAAAATAATACTTTTTGTGGGTTGCCTTCCTTCTCCCTCTACATCTAGTGGTTTGAATAAGATTTTCCTTTTTACTACCATTTAATGTACGTTTAGCATCTCTTTTCAACTGAATTTGTAAATAGTGTCTGAAGTGCCCTATATGTCCTTTGCTACCTGTGCAATGAGATATTTGTCACAAAATTGTGGGTTTGATGGAAATTTGTCATTTTAGCAGAAGGTTGACTCCAAACAGAAAAAAATCTCAGTGTGAAAATTCAACTAAAAATTCTTGTAAGTTTGCAGAAGCCAGTCTCATAAACTAGAAGCTAAAGTCCTGATGGTCCTCTCAGAGGGGAGGAGATACAGCTCCTGATTGCTCTTTAGTCTGTTCAAAGACAGCAAGTGGCACGAAACCTTAGCTACCCTGAACTCCATGAACATTTCTGCCTTTTTCTTCAGTGTCCGGAATTTCCCTTTAGTTTTTGATGAATTACAAAATTACCCACATGCTTCCTCAACTCCGAAACACCACTTTTTGGTAATTCTTTACCAAGTTGCCCTTCTGTCCTTCTGAGAGAGTTGTTCAACACATAAGCCTACCCTGAGCAGTACTGACCATCTAGTACCGTCCCTTGGTACCCACAGCTTCACCCTTGCCTCCAGCATACTAGAATCCAACTTTTTCTCTGCCTCTGTCTTTCTGATGGGTTTTACTCCAGGATTGGCACTAAAAGAATTCTTTATTCAGGATGAGCCAGGACCCAGGATGACCCAGCAGAACAATTCTGTGTCACTAGGCTTGTTCCACAGATGAATAACCCAGCTGGCAATTAAAGCTCTCAGAAGTACTTACTGTCAGTTTTTAACTGCTTGTGCTGTAATAGATAACGTAACAATTTAACAATGGCAAAAGAGAAAATTTCATAATTTGGACATGTTAGGAAGATAAGAGATTATGTTCTCTATTATGCTTTGTCATAGATTTTGTGTGTTATCATTCATCATGTGAACCAAGAGATGGGCACTGTGCCTCTGCATGGTACCCTCAGACTTGTTGGTTTTGTTCTGCTTCTGTCACTCCATGTCTCAGCATGCCTTGTCCTCTCTGCTTGACCCAGAAACAAAATCTGCCAAAACACAAAATTAGTTTCTAAGTATAACAGTGAATTTGGTACTGCTGTAGGTCACTGTGTTCAGAAAGGTACATTTGACACAATTTTAGAAAGGGCTGTCAAAGCATAATTAGGTTGCTGTTTCTAAAATTCTTAGCTTTTCAGCCTGTCGTTGGATGGATACTTTGGGATTGTTGACCACAGACTTTTGCCTACAGCTAACGTGCTCCTTTTTAAGTTCTAAAAGAAGGAAGAAAATTTGTGGGTGCTCTTTGGTACCTGATTTTGATTAAATTACTTACTGAAGGATTAAAAAAATACCTTACACATGATTCAGAATATACTAAATGTAGCTGATAACCTTTTAACAGCATTTAGTTTAATCAAGCATGCATACCATTTTATAAGAGGTTTAAGCTGAGGGATGTGATGTTTAGGGTTCTGGAGCCTTTATTTCTTTGAAATATGTTTGAATATTTTCCTACAACATCTTAGGGGAATTTATGTTGGCACATCATGTGACTAGAAATTTTATCATGATAAAGTACATATGTACGGGGAGAGATATTGAAAGACAAAGGAATTGGAAAAAAACATAATGGAGGGCCATGTTAGGCCTATAGAAAGCAGTGACGCAAAATTCAAAATAGACAAGTAACTCTTGTTTTCTCTGTCTCACAGCAGAGGAATAAGGTGAGGGGTGACAAATGTAAAGCAGATAAAAGGATTTTTCAAAATTATTTTTAATTCAGCATGTAATTAAATTGTAGAACTCATTACCAGAGGATGCTGCTGAGGTCAGGAATGTAACAAGATTTAAAGAGGGTCTGGAAAAGTAACAATATTCAATATTATGATAATTGAAGCTACAATAAAAGCTTTGAAAAGACGCATAAATCTTCTTCCTTCAGGGTTTAAGATAATTTTTAACAATTAGGGATTAGTCTGAGATAATTTTGTGGCTCAGATCTCACAACTGTTACTGTGTCATGCAGTTTCTCCTTAAGCGACTAATGCACCCCCCTGGAAGAGATTATTTTATGATCTGCACTGATTTAAACCTTTATGTTATTTTTCAGGCTTACACAAAACAAAACCAGATTTTAGACCTGCTCAGAAAAGAATCCCATAATATCCTGTTGAAAACATAAAAAGCATAATGCTTGCTGTCTTTTTTTTTTTTTTTTTTAACTTTGCAAAACTGCCCCAGTGGCAAACCCTGCTTGTTCTGCAGCTTATAGTAAGTAAATCACTACAGGAATCAAGTCTGTCTGAGATGGGTGATTTTGTGTCATGTTTGTTGCCAAATTCTGCTGGCTTATGAAGACCTTTATTCCTAGCTCTCGTCTGGTGAAAATTCTCATCATTTTGAGCTACTGTTTCTACTAGGTACATTGCAAGGTTCTTTCAGAGGGCAGAAAGTGAGAATTTATTGACAAAAACTTAAACTAACTGTATTTCAAGCAGCTGGAAATTGATTTTTACCCATTGCTGTTGGTTGACATTTTTTGCAACTTTTCTGCTCTATTGAGTTATTCCTTTAGTCCCCCTGTAATGTTAAAGTTGGAATATTTTTATTGATTTCAAAGGACTTTTGGTCAGAATGGTCAAGCACCCAATATAAAATTACATTTATGTAAGAATATGTGTTATGGAAAATAAGTGGAAATCGTTACATGGGTATGATGATATGCTTTAAACTTGCTACCTCCTCAAGTAACATATTAAGCTTTAACTGATCATACAGTACGAAAAGTCCACCTTTCATCTCCCTCTCCAAAATATATCCAGCTGACAAAATAGATCTATAACACATATGGGATGGGAGGACAACGTTAGCTCAGTATGTCAACTTAGATTGTCTTAGGTTAAAATATTTGTAAATTAACTTTTTTTTTCATATTTGGCCAACTAACATTATGATGGCTTATGCTGTCGGTGCCCAAATCCTTCTGTGACCTCTTTAACTGGATTATTCTGGGAATACTTTGGGTATGTAGAGGCAGCATACCTTCATTTGAGAGACTACATAGCCAGGAAACTAATGAACAGATAATGTCACTGTATTTCAGTGCTCTTGTCAAAAGCCAGTTGGTGAGAGCCACTGCCTCCCTGTCTCCCTCAGGGCCGCTGTGTCCCACAACTGTGCAGTCCCTATGGTCAGATCTGTGTCTCCTGCATGGATACTGTAACTTTCCAGTGAGCACCTATGAGTCTCCTGTGTTTTTAGCAGACAGAAGTTCACCTGGTCATCCCCACAGTTCACTGAAGCCCTTGCAGTACCTGGGCTCAGTGTGGCCCTTGCAGGCCAAGCTTGCAGAGGGGTACTCAGAGGGAGAGTGGCCATCTCTGGGAATGATGGACAGAGTTTTGGCCTAACACAGATGATAAATAGAGTGTAGAGACATTTGGGAACTGTATCTCTGAAGCATTCAAGCTCACATGTTGACAAGATGGTTGCCCCCAAGGGAATATAATTTGAAGGTTTAATTAGCTGTGTTTGGGAGAGGGAGCAGAAGGACACTGTCTCAGTGGAAGACAGCTTGGATATAAATCAGTTATATTTAAACTTAGTGCAGTAGCAGACAAAATGAGATTATGACTGCAGGTGGCTGTTCTGGGGCGTGAATCTGGCAATGAAAAGTCTCATCTTGCTGAGACCTGCTGGGGTGGGTAACCAGGACTTCAGATCTAACTTCTTCAGACTGCTGTTTGTTTCCTGAACATCTGTTTCATGGATATGATTTACATAGTGCTAGAGAGGGGTGGGATGCTGCAGAAGACTGGAAGCAGATAGGAGACAATGGCATTTTACCATCAGACCGTCAGTGTGCAGACCTTTCAACTCATATTGTTTAATCTGCTTCAGATATTTCAACCCATTTGATTTGAATGTTTTTGATCATCATTGAAAAGCCTATGTCCAATCTTCATTCTGTGTAAGAACACATGGATTATTGATGAAAGTGTGCCATGAAAAGATCCTTTGTGTTGTGAAAGCATGATTTTAGTTTCTAGTCTCCTTTCAAGAGCATCTCTACATGTACTTTCCTATCTCTTTTCATTTTAATTTAATTTGCCTTGTATGATTTGCTTAGAAGTCCACTTATGTAGTTAGAAAATAAGCTGTGCCAGCATCTGTAATATAAAAACACCTGTTAACAAAATAAAAAAGATGGGTGTGGGATGTCAGTGTTGCCAGGTCATCAGGATCACTTAAAGTGAATTGTAGAATGCAGTAGAAGAAACACATCATACTGAGTAAATACAGTAAAACATAGCTCAGTGTGGATGAATATGATCTAAACCATGTGGGGAAAATGCTGACTGCAGGTATAGAGCAGTGGCTTCTACTTTAATTTTTATCACTCGGAAAACAGAGTTAATCAGGTGGACATTTCTCTGAAGAGACTTACCTTCAATGTTCAAAAAACAAAGTAAAACACCAGGAAACTGTGCTGTGCATATGCACATCATATGAAGCAGTTTGGTCATCCTGCCCTCTTAAAAAGGGTATAATAGTATTTGAAGATAAAAGCAAACATTTTGAATTATTGAAGAGGTTAGTAAACTCCTACAGGGCTTCTTCCCTTGATAAGAGGCAGCTTCAATAGAATATATTTTCCTTCTAGTAAGAGCAGTGTGGAGAATTGCAAACAGCAGAGTTATTTACCATTTCTTATAGTGTAAAAGCCAGGGCTACATCATGAAATGGCCAAGCAAGTGACTCTTTCATGTACACGTGCAAGTATGTAACTCAGTAGTGGAACTGACTGGCACAGGATGTTTAGAAACTAGAAGACTTGTATTTGTTCAAGAAGGGATTAGATAAATTCATGGAGGAAAGAGCCATCAAGGGATATTAAATAAAAAGGTGCAAAAACAGCCTCCGGTTTGTTTATTTGCTTTAAGTTGCAGATTGCCAGAGAATAGAAAGGCACAGAGAGAATAGAAAGGGGGAAATATCACTCCTGAGGTGCCCTTTTTCTTGCATATGTGTTCCCTAAACATCTTCTGGCAGGCTCTTCCCAAGACAGGCTACTGGCCTAGGTAGATCTTTGATCTAACTCAGTCCATCTGTTCTTGTGTTTTTCAAGTGCAATGCTGATGAAACCTAGGGAATATGAATGCCTCTCTTGCTGTTGTTGATTCCTGTGTAGTTCTCCACCCCTTAAATAACTGTTTAGTTTTTCTGTTACTTGTGAGTCTGAATTTTTCCAAGGGAGGTGCATTCCGTTAGCGTCCAATAGTCCACAGCATGTTTGTCTGTATCGTGGTTTTCATTCACAGCCAGTCATGTGGCTTTTGCAAATTGCATCGTGTTGATTTATTCCATTTCTCAGATACCTAGATGAGATGAATATGGTGTCATCCCAGTAAATTTCTTTCTCCTTGGTTCTACCAGTTTTAAATTAGACAAGACAAATCTCTGTCTAATCTGTCTCCCATCCAAAGGAAAATCCTGATTTGTACCTGTAAAGCTATTAAGAATTTTCATAAGTCTGTAACAAATATAAGAAAAAAAGTCTGTCCAGAGATTGAATTACATCTCATGGGCTCAATTGCTGCATGGATGAAGGTTACCAAAGTGAATGTAACACATGCAGAATTTCAGTATCACCAGGAGATAGTTGCTAATACCCTCTATGTCTATTGCGGGCTTCTTCTGAACTATTTCAGAAGATTTCACTTCTGCTACATTTCTTGTTTCTTTTGCCAATGTCAAAAAGAGCAGTTGGAAGATGCTGTTTCTCTCTGCTGTACCTCTTTGCTGCCCTCAGTGCTAGTAGGAAGACAAGCGGAAGAAAAGACAATGACCAACTGTTGCGCATTAAAGTAAGCGTGTCTCCAGTACAGCTGCTTCAAGATCCACTATCAGGGCTGGCATGATGACCTATAACACTTGAAATAAAAGCTGTGGATTGGTCATTTATGAAGAGTAACATTAATAAATTAGTAGTGTGGAATTACCTGTTTTAAAGAGATAATGTAACATAAGAGCTTGATATGTAAACATAGACCAAGCTTGGATGCAGCATACAAAAGCATGTTTAGAATTGAGCTGTACCCAGTGTTAGAGGTGATCTGCCCAAGTGCAACTATTTTTGTATTAAGCTTCATTTAATTTGATGGGTTTGGTTCAACTTTTTTCTCCTCTCACATTTAAACAGAAGAGACTACAGGTTTTGTTTGGCGGGAAGTTCGAGCTTTGAAATTTCATGTGATCTGTCAGTTAAAGTTCTGGCTTCTGTCCTGCAGGGATATAACTGCTGTTTAGCTCCTCTAATGGAGTGATCATTGATCCTTCAGTAGCTCTTCAGAATTAACTCCCACTCCCAGTGTTGTGGCCAGGTAAAGCAGGGAGCTCTTCCAAGTTCTCAGAACTGTTTTGCTATGATCTGTCTCCTCTGTGAATTTGAACTCTTGTTTGTTACTAATTCCAGCAAGAAGGGGGAGCTTGGTAACTCAGGTCTGGTCAGGAACTCACAGTTCTGGGAGTGTACAAATGGACAGACCTAAACTATACTTTTCTTTCCTGTTCTTGTGGGTTTTTTGTGTTTCTCCTATAGGGAAAACAAAGTGCTACTTTGTGGGTATCTGTAATGCTGGCTATTTTGGGGATTCAGCAATAGAGGGCACTAGAGTAAATGCTTTCAAAAAGCAGTATTTTTATTGCATTTGCATATAAAAGTGAAAGCTCACTTTTGGTTTTTTATGTGGGAGGGATATTCTACCCATTTGTTTAGGTTTTTAACGTTGGAAAGGGGATAACAGTCAAAGCAACTGGAAGCCCCAAGATACCAGCATGACACATGGTGGAACTGCATAAATACTTTGCACGAATTTTTGACTTTTTAAACAGAAATTCTGCTATTTCTTTTCATCACATTTGCAGTGCAGAAGTGTATGCAGCAATATGTTCCCGAGCCAGGTGTTTATTGAATGTAATATGTAATGCCTTTGATTCTGTCAAAGGTGGATTTCAAATGCATTTTATGAAGCCACCACAAAAGGAAAACCAGGTGTGAGAATCTGTGTAGACCCACATCTCGATTCTCATTCAGGCTCTGTTCCCTCAGAAGCTGGGAATTCAGCGTGTGCTCTGGGCTGCTGCATTTTGTGGTTTCCATATGAAAATTGAATTTAATTTAAAGACAACCTGAGCTGCTTTTAGACTATTGGTAGAATTTACCAGGTCTGGTGGATTAGGTTGGTAGCTGGGATTCAAATGCCTGTGGACAGGTTTGTCAGAGGAAAGAGGCCATAGCTGCCCTTTTACCATTCTAGCCACTCTGCTGCCACATCGCTGCTGCAAGTGTAGCTCAGTGCAATGCCAGGACACTGCTTGGCCTTATGGAGCAGGTGGGAAAAGGTGGAGCAGCCAGAACTCCTTGGGGAGCTGCTGTATGGTACAGCTGGATGCTGGCCAGGGGCTCAGCCCTCTGCTTTTCCCCTGTGCTGCTTAATGATTTGTGGAAATACCTAACAACTATTGCAGTCTTGCGTAAGTAAGCTTAAATCAATAGTTCTGTAGGAAATCAAATGTAAATAAATTATTGTAAGCTGATATCTAGGGCAGGTCAAATCTAGGATTTTATCTACAGGGCACTTGTTTGTGTGTGTGGCATAACTTCACTGCAGTTCAGAAATGAAGAATAAGATTTGTTTTCTGTTCCAGAAATGCAATCTGTTTGCTCTTGAACTGAAGAATAAATACAGTTCCTATGTGATATTCTGGTTTTGTCACTGGTACCTGTGGTCAGTAAAACCTGTCACTATCCGGGTCCATCAGATTTTCTGTAGCTTATGAGCCTGTGTGGGATGGGCGTGTGGTTCACTGGGCCAAGTGTACAAAAAGCACTCTCAGAAATTTGTCACGAAAGGATAGACATGGTGATACCTTAAGGCACCTGCCAAGTTTCGTCTCTAATTCGTTGTTCAAAGTTACTGCACAGAGGAATTTGGCCTCCCCACCCCTATGTGGCATGGAGAGTCAGAGCCATCAGCTCTGTCTGCTGGCCATAAAGAGCAGTTGTCTCTCTGAGGTCTCTTCTCTGGAAAGAGAAGAGCAGGAGTTGAGCACTTAGTCATTCCCTTTGCCTTTGCTGCCAAGTGTGGTTATGATTTGTTAGCTTTTGCATTTACTAACAGGTTGAGTCTTACCAGGTCTCACCACCCTCATGTGTGGAGCTCCAGCAGACGGTAGGAATTGCAGTGCCACAGGGTATTTAAAAAATCCACCAAATCTTAAGGTTATCTCAAGGTTTTGATCAGATGACAGAGTCCCTAAAAAGGGACCTCATAAAACTAGCCAGATACATGGGGAGGAGAAGCTTGCTTGCTTGAAACCCTCTTTTCTCAGTTTCATTGTTTCATGTTTAGTCTCAAAGCTCGGGGCAAAAGCAATGTAATCAGCCCAAGGAAATTGCTTCTTAGGCTGTAGCCTGGAAGCTAAAAAAACTAAAGAATGCCATAGATGTGTATATATCAAGAGGACTAAAGGAGAAACGAGGCCTCTCCTTTCCCTCACACTCTGGCATTTTTGCATGGTGTTCCTGTGCCCATGTACCTTCAGGGGAGTCCTTACATGGAGGAGGCTGTAAGGCTTCTGGGGGAGGGGGAGATCAGCTGTGTATCTCTCAGTCTGCCTCCCAGAAACTGGCATATCTAAGAGCTCCCAAAATCACGATAGCCATGGTATAGCCTGAGGAGGGGATGTGGTCCAGCTCTCCAGCTAGGTGTGATGCTGAAACAGATAAAGGAGATTGTGAAAAGTAAATATAACCTAAACTTGAATTATCTTGTCTTGGGCTTTTGTTTTTAAAGTATTTCCACTATTGTAAATTTATATTTTAACCCATACCCCAATTGAATGAGGTAAATATTTTCAGCCTTGTTTGCAAACAGATTTTCAGGCCAGTCTGGCAAACACTGGGTGTTCTGTTTCTGTGGGAGTGGTGACTGTAAACAGGACTGTATGCAGAGCAGTATCTGGCCAAAAGAGGTGTAGTAGTTTTCAGGAGCAGAAGCCTGTTTATAGGCTGGTTATGTAGGATCCCAGGTTTGTGCAAGAGTCTCCTGTGACAAGTCTTAGCTGGATCCTGTTGGCAAGCACTGGAAGGAGGGAGAAGACTCAATTGTTGTCAGATTGATAAAAATACAAAAGAGTTTTACTAACCAATTAAATTGATTTTAATTCTTCAATACTCCAGAGTAAATCAATGGGATTTATGCTCCAATGTCACTTAGGGGCAGGTGCTCAGAGGCATTTAAGCATCTGAGAACCAGTGTAGATTTCAGTAGCTGAATAGTTAACCTTTCTCGTGGTTTTTACAGTCACTGGCACCAAGAGTGGAGAATCCTCCCTTAGTCAGGGACCTTCTCTGTGGCAGGTGCCAGCAACCTTATCTGGCTGACAGTGGTCTCTCGGAGATGCTTCATCCATGCAAACACCTACATCCCAGTTTTTCAACGTGCAGCTAGATGGCAATGTCTCCTTCCACTTCTCGGAAAGGCTGGTGGGCTGCCTTGGGATGGCAGTCCTGGCCAGCCTGCCTCACCACCTCCCCGCCGGCTAAGGATGACCATGACACAGAACGCATGTGTCCTGGTGTTTATGTTATCTAGCAAACCATCTGCCACAAACCAGGTTAATGTGAGTTCATACCAAAAAGAAGTATTTAAAGGCTCCAAAATAGATGACAGTATTTTTGAGATTTATAAAGGTACCAGCATCAGAAACTGAAAAAAAAAATCCAGTTTAGGCTGTTTAATCTAAAATACCTGTCATTCTTTCCTGTTTTGCAGTTGGGAAGCTGAATTTATGTATTAACCAATTATTTTCTATCGGGTGCATGAAATCAGAAATATGGTCCCTGAGTTCCCAGGTGGCAAGGACATCAAACAGTCCCAGGTTCATGCAGGTTGCTGATTTTTATACCTCCTTTTCTCCTTTGGGCCTCCCTTGAAGTTCTCACTTAGTGATTCACTCAGGGAAGTGTTTTCTTTTCTTCTCACCAAAAGGCTGATCACTCCCTCCTGCTTTACCAATGTAATGTTCTTCGCATGTGGCAGAGTCAGGTTGTTGCCTGCCTAGATGATAGACAAACTGTTATCTAAAAACTCTGAATCTGAAACTGGTGAGTAATATGGCAATTTTTTTATGCAGTACCCAAATTCCAGCTTGGTAAGACACTTGGCAAACAAAAACACCACAAGCATTTGTGTTGGATCCTGGACTGTTTGATTAAAGCACTTGTCTTCAGTTGAGATCCAAATATATGAACTCATCATGTTGCAGATCTGTGCCATAGGATCTCTGGTTAATTTTATCTCAATCACCATGAGTAGCTCCTAATAGAGGCTGTTGCAGGAGCTTATCCTGTTTCCAGGCCAGGGTTCCTGACCCTGATAGGGCTGCAGTTCAAGTGCTTCTTGGAGAGTTTCCCTAGACAGCAAGTTAAGCCAGTTCTATGGTCTTCCTGTCCTTGGGAAAATGATAAGAGGATCCTCTCCATGGGAAGTGTGTATCCCAAAAAGGGCCTCATGACCTATGGCTGTGAATGGCCATTGTACCTATTGAGAGCAGAGTCTACAGAGACATAGCAGAAGACCTTAAGTGGTACCTGTGGACAGTCGCAGCTTTACAGGAGTTTGGAAGATGTGGGCTTTGCTGGACTTCAATCTGATCTAAGCCTTGTGTAGCTCCACAATGGGGAAGGAGCACAAAATATGCACAAAGATCCCTCGAGGGAAAGGACAGCCATAAGGACCTCAGAAATCCTCTCTTATCTGTAATAATAGGGATCCCTTAAAAATCACTAATTGGGAAATATGGTTAAAATTTTATTTTAATCTCAGACTGATGTTAAGTGTAGCTAACAGATAAACAAACAAGCAGAAATAAAGAGTATTTCATAGAGATAAAACAGCAGATTTCCACCTCCTAGTAGCTGTGCTTAGAGCTTTCTGAAGGCTGTTTATTCAAATAGGTTTCTCATTCCGTTACAGATTCGAGTGAAACTGTTGAAAAAGATCTTTTAGTAACTTTAGCATCAAACTAGAATGTAGACATTTGAGCATCAGCAAAAAAGAGAGCAACACAACATACATTAAGCAAAAACTGAAATGTGACATGCTGATAATCAATGTATTGTAGAAAAAACACAGTTCAATTCTTTCTTGCAGGAGAAATATTGCTGAACTTCATTGTCCTTCCTTTTGTTACCTGCTGGCTGAAAATGGATTAAAAACTAAAGCACTAAGCACCTTACATAGCTTGAATAATTTTTCCAAGAAGCTTTACAGGCATACTTTCCATAGAGCAAGTACAGCAATAAACTCTTCTGATTGCTGGGAACCAAGCCACAGGTTCTCATGTAAAGCTGATTTTACTTGCTAAGTTCCCAACACAGTAGTAGGATCAAGTTGTATATCCCCTCACACTTTTCTAAAGACTTCTTCAGTCTTACTGTGGTTAATAAATAATGCAAAGGTAATACAAATTTGGCTTTGAACTTTCCATGTGCTTCAGTTGCTCAGGCACAACATACATTCTGCATATCCATTTGGAAGTTAAATTTGTCTGGGCCATCATAGAAATGAAATCACACATTTCCTAGGCAGGGGAGACCAGAGCAGGGCAGAGAGATTTTGCTACTGAGCCTCTGCCTGTCTCTGCTGGATTGAGTAACACTTAGTTACTAGGGTCTGATGTTGGAGCATCTGTTGGGTTCCTGCCTGTTCCTTCACTTGCTTTCTGCTGCACTGCCCTGGAGCAAATCAGTTATGGTAACAGCTATTTACAAGCTTTCAGGCAAAATCAAGTTTTGGGTGAAGAAAACCCAAACATCAGGTGGGGTCCATTCATATAAAATGAACATGTTGAAGCCTTACAATTCACCCCTATGAGGGCAAGATAGGAGTGTTGACTTCTTGCAATAGTATAAGTTACTTTTTTCTATGACTCCAGTCAAGCCATTGTTGCTATAGAATAATAAATCATAAGGTGCTTCATTATGTCTCAGTAGTTGACAACTAAACTTCTAAAGCATAATATTTATATGTTTAATAAATAGATACTTTGCATTTCCGAATAATTCAGGACAATTATGCATATTCAGTATGCATTGATGCATCACTTTCATAAATGAAGTCAGCGTACATGACAGTCTGAGCATCAGTAAAATAAAACTATTAGCTTTTCTAGGTGTCAGTGAATGCTTTTATCAAATGTGCTAAGTTAAAGCTCCCAGAGCTCTGATTTCAAAGAACAGGATTCATTTCAGACCACATCAGGAAAGAGCACCTGGTTCTGATTGCTTTCCAAGCAGAAATGATATGGCAATCCATGATCTAATGACCAAAACAGTCTTTCCAGAATTATAGCTACTTTTTGAACTCATGGAAATTTTGGGAGTGCTCCAGTAAAGGATTACCAGAAAAAGGTATTTTTAAAATTTGATGCTGTCTAGACCTTTGTGAAACACTGTATGCCACAACTGGAATGAAATAATGTATTTAAAGCTAAAGCACATATGAAAAATAGATCATATATAGATCCACTGTTTTAGAAAAAAACCCATCCTTTTTCTAATCTTTCTTATTAAACTTATAAACTTATAAACAGTATGTTAAAATCTATCTTAAGATTGAAAGAATTTTAGAGATGAAGATTTATTAGAGACAAAGCTTTCAGATTTTTTGTAACTATTCCTATAATAGCCAGGTGGAAATTATGGACTTGTCTTGCAAATGACATTATGGACTCACAAATGAAAATTAATATAAATGAAAAACAAAATAGCATTAAGAGATAATATTTCCTAACTTAATAAGTAATCCTGCTTCAGAACACTGTTTAGCTAACAGATTTTTTCCTAATACTCTTTGTGAATGCTCAGTACATGCATTTGCATAGTCATAGGAAGTTGGGAAATTAGCGAACCCTGGTGTCCTACAGATTTGTGCCCCATTCCCCATAACCTCCTCACCACACAGGTGATATGCAGTAGCTGGTTGTCCCAACATTGACAGACAATGGTGTAATGGCTGAATTTTGCCAGCTTTGCCCTGAGAGTGGGTGTTAGTTTGGATCTCCCTCCTTTAGCCAGGAGATAATTTTCATAAAACTTAATAAGCTTTTAGACCATATGTAGTTGAAATGGTCAGCTTTGTCAGAACCACAGGGAGTGAATTGAAAGGTGGACATACAGTGCAATCTCATAAGCGTTTTTTCTAAAGAAGATAACTGAACTTGCAAAGTAAAGAACACTGAAATTAAGGAAAAAAAATTCAAATATTACTTTGATTTGATCTTCTTTATGCACTGTAATGTAATTTTTAATTAAGTGCTCCCATCCTGGCTTTTTGGAGCTGCCTGTTCCCTCACCTGATGAACAATGGCTCCAAATTTTATTTATTCCTGTTGGCTTTTCCACTGTGTCTTACAGGGTCCCTTCACAAAGACAAAATACTTCTTTTCTCAAGGGGTCCATGGAAAGGAGTGTTCTGTCTCCTCTAGAATTTAATGAGATGCCTGAGTCATCTGAAAAATAATCCCAGCTATGTAAGCATAGAACAGAGCCCTGCAAAAACCTCATTTGAGTCAAAAGCACAGCTCTCCCTGACTTCAGTTGCAGTTGGGAATACTCCATGTTTACTGACAATTGGATAAAGGAACTCAAATGCAGAACCCAGGAGAAACTGGACAGCAGCTGGAGCAAGCCTGACATGGCCTGCCAGCACCAAACAAGGATGTAGGGACAGCTGTCATTTCTCTTGGGCACCATACAGCTGCCTTAACCATTCTTTTTTTATTTTTCCCCATAGTCTTCTGCCTGTTTTGCTTTATGTGTTTCAAATTCTGTATTAAATACAGTGAGCATTTTAGAGAGTTTGAGTCTTTTTTCAGTGCTTTGATTTATACTGCAACAGGGTCCTTTGTAACCCATAATTAGCTGGAAGCTATTTGCTGATGTCTCAAGAGGAGTGCGACTTGAGATACAGTGATATTGTTGTGATATAGTTGTTGTGATGTTGTCAGTCTGTTTTAAGATCAGAAATACCCCAGTTATCTGCCTCAGAGTGCGGATCCAGGATGGACTCACTATGCTGGGTTGCTGGTGTTGAAAAAGTTTTGACAGGTTAACTTTGTGCCAAATAAATACAATTAATCTTGCCTTAATGCAAGTGTAGCATAAATTCTGTATCAGGCACAGGAATGTGATTGCAGGTTTACACCTTATCCACATTATAATTTTCACTTTTAAATGGTCTGATGGTACAGAGATCTTACATTAAAGATCCAGACCCTAGCCAAGAGGAACAGCATTTCAGGGAACACGCTGCTGTCTTCCTCCATAACACCACTGATGGGTATGGATTGGAAATGGGAAAGTTAAAGAATTTATTTTTCAGGAATTGCAACAGGAATTTAATCAAACATAAGGGAAACTGAAATTTTTGAAAGACTGATAAGGGAGCAGAAAAGCCCACCCAGAATTCATCTTTTGCTATAAATCTTGAAAGTGTAAATCTTTGTAACAACAACGAAAAAAGAAAGTGTAGTTTAGTTAGAAAAAATGAAAGCATTTTCTCTAAAAGTCATTCTTGGAAATGGCTGAATTGTTTTAGCCGAAATGTCCTAAAACAAACAGCATAATGTTCCCCAGCATGGAAACTTGAAGTACAAGTGTTTACTCTTTGGCAAAATTATAAACAATATAAAACCTAAAAATAGAAAGTAACATTCAGTACTAGACAAAGATGGCATCATGAACTCTGCCCAGCTTACACAGAAAACCAGCAAACACAACAGGGCTTCAAAGCAAATACAGCCTGGTTTTGCAAATACTCTTAAAGTGATTCTTTGAGATTAGAGGGTGCATGAGTCACCTATTTCTTACTAGAGATGGGGCCATCTGCCTCTGTTATAATGAATTTAGATTTCTAATAGCTGTCTTAGTTGACTTTGATAGCCAGCAAGTGAAATTTCTGAGTTGTTACTGAAGGCAACTATGTGATTTACCAGGTTCAGATAAGCCACCCATTCTGCTTTCAATATTCATGTGCATATTCTTATGAGCACCTAGAGCTTAAAACATGAAAAACCATGTAGCAGTAATTCTATTTGGGTAGAATTTTTTTGTCTGTAAGTCAAAAACGTTGTGTCTTTTCTGAGAACTGCCCCTTTTGTGCTTACATTGCAGCAGCTAATACCTAGTTTGCGGCACGGACTTTTTGCAAGACCATCTCACTGAGGCAGCCCTGATCTAAGTAAAGACCTGCTCCACTGCAAGCCTGTCAGTGTGACACTGGGAGGTGTGCTGCACTGTCTGTCACCTTTGCTCCGGTGAATTTACATCTCCAGCACTGTGTAGCTATTATTATCTTTGATACGGGTGGGGAAATTCACTTGAGACATGCTTATTTCTCTGAGGTCACATAGCAAATCAGAATGTGTCTCACTACTAAGTTCTGCCTGCAGAAACCTCATTTCTAAACAACATTTTCATTTCTTCTTCTTTTTTTTTTCCCCCTCATTTTTTTTTCTCTTTTTTTTCCTGGTGTCTGTGTGTGGGTTTTTAAGATTGCAAGTACACCTGCCACGCTCACTGCCGAGACCTGGTGCACCTGGGCTGCCGGCGGAATGGAAAATTAATGGACTGCCTCGCTCCACATGACACCTTAGATTCATCTTACAGCAGCGGTCAGGTAATAGATCTCGTGTTCATGTAATTACTGCTTTCTCTCGTCAGCTCTGTAACGAAGTGTGGTCTGCCTGCCTCACCTGGCTGCTCAGGAAGAATGTCTCACTTAGGCATCACCAGCAAAGCTGGATTTCCCAGCCAGTGCTGGGATTTCACAGAACAGCTGGGTCGAGGTGCAGCTGGCTGCTGCCAGCTGGATCACTCCTGCCCCCATTAATTTGCAGCTAAACTGACTGACAAGTAATCCCACAAAACAGTGTTTTTCCCATTGGTTTGGGCCACTGTGGGGTCATTTACACCTAACCAGTAGAAAACTGTGAGATGGCACCTGTGATAGCATAGACACTCTCCTTTTTTGATTTTTAGGGGGGAGGGAGGATGAAGAATTGTGTCAAGTTTTTTGTGTGTACATTCCTTTTTTCAAACCTTTTATTTAAGCACCAACCCCCCCCTTCATTAACCTAGGTCTGGTTTAAACTTAGGAGTTTTACTGGTTTAACTGAAAAGTGTTATTCAAAACGTAATTAGTGAAAACAAATTGGTATGTGCATGTCCACAGTGGTCAATTTAACCTTTTTACTATCTTTAGAACTCATACTGAAGAATGAGAGGGATAAAACCCAAACAATCCCACATCCAGCTATCATTGGTCATGGTCATGTTATTCATTGTAAGAATTTATCTTGTACACTTTAAGAATCAAGAGAGACTCATAGAACAGTCACACCTACCCTGGCTTTCATTAGCCACAGAATTGCCAAGCACAGGCTGCGTCATGTTCCAAGCTATCAGCTGTAAAATTTGTGACCACCCAAAATTCTTCTGTCTCCAAGAAATGCCCCCCTTCCTTCTGCCCCACCATAAGATGCATAAATGCATAAAACTAATGTTCTGACACACATCAGTTGTACACCCTGTGTCACTTTTCCTACCCAAAGGATATCACGTTAGCAGATTTGTGGGGTGGGTTGTTTGGGTCTGTGTTGTTTGTTTTTTTTTTTAATAATGTTGTACAGAATAAACATTTTCAATTTAAGTTAAGCATATTTTGGTATCTTACAAATATTTATGCTGAGGCCTTAAAAGACTATTTCTTATGGCAAGAAACTAGAATTCTTTGGTATTTTTTCTTGCAGTATTGTCCATTATATATAGTGGAGGCACTATAACTGCCCTCACAAGCTGCCCAATTATGTGCATGAAAGATTGGTCCACAAATGTATTAACACACTACAGCAGATACCCCTTTTAGACAGCAACTTCTGCTTTAAATTTTTCTTTACTGAAATCAGTCTGGTCTAAGGAATCAAACAGATGCCACTTGTCTTCAAAGTCATTACTATCTTCCTACTTTAACTTACCTACTTGTCTGATACACAGCCACAGGTGATTGTAGCCATAGCCCTATTTAAAAGCAGATACTAAACAATACTAAGGAGGGCAAGGGAATCCTCCTTGAGGATTGCAAAAATTTATTCTGAGTCAGCTCTGAAGTCCAGCAACACAATCATTAACTAAAGATGATGTACTGCCATTTTGCTGAAATAGTCTGAGGACACACAAAGCAAAGCAAGCTTAACTTGGTGGAAAAAGCAGCAAGAAATATTAACATATAGTTGAGATAAAACCCAGTGCTTACATTCCTCTGTGATGATCGCTCACTCACCTGTGAATCAAACAAAAGAAGTATTTTCTCAGAGGATTCCAAATTAAAAAATAGTGCACCGCTTTTCCTTCCCAGATTCCTGTTAAGCAAAATTCTTATAGAATATACAGAAGGCCTAAAATCTAGCTGGGAAACATTTGTGATGGACAAAGTTAGACTTTATCCTCAACCCTTGCCATAGATATGTCAGACAGATTCCAGGAAGCATTTTTATAATTTTATTTTTTTAGCAGGAAAAAAATGGAACTTGCTACAGACTTAGGTCAAAACCAATTTTTATGAAATCCTAATTCTACCAAAAAGTAAAATAATCCAGGTAAGTAAAAAACAATATTTGGTCACACAAAGACGTGTAATGACTTCTAGTGACTAGAGTGATTTTTCAGCATAGCCCTGGAACAGGCTGCCCAGGGAGGGGGTGAGGTCACCATCCGTAGAAGTATTCAGAAAATGAATAGATGTGGTACTTCATGATATGGTTTAGTGGCTTTGTTAGTATTTGGTTGAAGGTTGGAACTGATGATCTTGGAGGACTTTTCCAACCTTAATGATTGTATGATTTTAAAATTTCTGAGCACCCTTGCTGAGCTTGCTGCGTGTTCTCCAGGTCATCACTGAATTTTCTCTGCAAGTGCAACATTTTATCTTGTAGAAGAGCTACTGCTCCAGCCACCCAAACTGTGACTGAGGACATAGTGTCTCTTGTGAGCACCTGTGTCTTGCTGTTGGGGAGAGTGAAAGGGAATAATTCAGATGCTGACAGGCAGAGTAGCAGGGATGGAGAGGAGGAAGGACATGGCAACACAGGTTTTGGAAGTGTGGGTGACTGTCAGCAAGAAAATGCCATAGGAGCAGAGAGAGAAAGGCATTAAAAATAATTTTTACTCGAAACGACATGTACAGCTTGCCTGCGAGAGGTCTAAAAAAGCGCTAATGCAGTCCTGGATATGAATACTGAGCAAGGAAACTGTTTCGTGCTCTTTGAGCCTTACAGTACTTAGGGGAGCCAAATTTCATGTGCATTTGTTTGTGTGCAACAGGATCGCATCAAAGAAGTACTGTTTTTTCCCTACTGATTTCCTTCCTCTTGGAAGAAGTCACACTTTGGCTGCTTGCAGTGGATGACAGTTGTTGCAAATCTCTTTCCTCACTAGCTGTTTGGGTCAGTGTGTGCCTGACAACTGGTACACGAAAGATGAGGATTCAGTTGCTATTTTCAGCATTCATCATCCATTGGTTTTGAAGCAGCAATCATTTACGTGCAGAAAACCTGGAATGTCTCCTGTTGGGTCATTTTCTTTACGCACAGCTGTCCCATATGCACAGTGCTGACGGAGCTGCCACAGGAATCTGCAAGGTTTGAATTCACTCCTTCCTCTGCTACTGACCTGCTCAGACCACTTTGTCTTTCTAGGACTTGTCGACTTTTTTTGTAGGTAAAAAAGGAATTAGAATTTTAAAAAATACTTTTAATATCTCTGAATGGGAACATTGTTGCAAAAGCTGGGATTAGGTTACTATTTAATTAAACACAACACCCATCTCAGCTGCCTTCTCAAAATTACTCTTTCCTTCCATGCTAAAATTTTCTGGACTTTTTCAGCCTTAAGGTGATTTTCAACTTTCTGTTTAAAGTTTGAACTTGCATCTCACATATAAAACTGAACAGGTGTTTAGTATAAGATTGTGAAGGGGTCAGAGGATGGAAAAAAGACTGAACCTATTTTCCTTGCAAAATTATTCTTGCATTCTTATTCCGTGGATGGTGTCTAGTCTGCAGTGTTTTAGTTAGATGCAGGACTGTGCTTTTGAAGCAAATCTTTCAATTGTCTTCACTTCCCTTGATTTGATTGATACAAGGGAGTAGTCTTAACACACATAAAATCAATTCCACTTCAGGTGAAAATTAAGCTGCTTCCTGAAGCCAGTGAGAAGAGGCACTCCTGGAGCCTACCTAACGCACTCAGTCCACTGGATCAAAGCAGAGATTTTCTTAAGTAAACATTATGAAGGGTTTGTATTGAGGACTTTGGATTCTCAGCACCACTTGCTGACCTTTACAGAGCTGTTTGCTGCACTACATTATTTGCTAAAATAGGCATTAGGTTCTTGGCACAGAAGTTTCCCCAGCAAGAAGCAAACTGATAAGTGTTCCAGTGATGCCCGCTTTTGCTTTATCTACATTGTGACTTTGAAAATCACATGGCATGCAAAGCCAGTTAATTTTGCATGAGCTATGCTAGTCAAATGCAGAGCTGCAAAGATCACACGTATTTGGGAATGTCTCACCCATACAGTGAACATCAATTTAAAATGTGAAGGTATTTTGCAGGAATGCTCAAACTTTGTAGTATTTATAGAGAGGGATGACTTGCTAACAGATCATAGTCTTGGGCTTTGTGCCTTTTCTTCTTACTGGGATAACTGTTTTATTTGAAGTACATTTTTTTTTTTTTAACACTAAAGCTCTAGTTTGAAGTCATTATATTGTCACTCTTGGGCTGGTACAGGTTAGATCTCTTCTTGTAAAGAATCATGGCACCTCTGTATTTGCATAAATTCCTTCACAGGGAGATTATTACTTTGTGATGACAGTAGAAAATGCTTTGAACTCTAACTCTCTAACCATTTTAGATTGGTCAGGCAATGTGAATATATCTCCTGCTTGATGAGGTGAAATAAACTGCACTTCATTCTGCTGCAGTGACCTGTGGTGCCCTGAGTGCAACAGACCTCGGCGCCCAGCTGTAATCTGTGGTCCTGAATGCTTGTCCATGCCCATACACTTTTGCATGTTCCCCCTGCTCTTCCACTCCCAGTGGCACCAGGACTGCTGGTTTTGGACAATGCACTTTTAAAATGAGTCAGGAAAATGTTGCAGCTTCTAATGTTTGCCCTTGCAAAGCCCAATCAGCGCTTCAGTTCTCAACACAGCCCATGAACAGTGCTGTCAGCACAACAGGGGCTGGGTGTTTTGATGTGGCTGGAACACCTTAAACTCCAAATAACCCTGAACAAAATGTCTCGTTGAGCTACAGTTTGAGAATCTAGGCTTAAGATTTCCCTTATGAGAAAAAGGAATTTCTTACAGGCTCTTAACTGCTGATTTTGCAAAGAGAGTCAACAGATTTCCAGTGGATTTCCCTCCTGTGTGATTCTGCCAGGAACTGGAGCACTTGGGTGCACACATGAGTGGTCAAACAGTCTCAGAATCTGGAATATAGTCATGCAACTTGACTTTGTTAACAAGTCACTGGAGCTCAAAAGGCCTAATTTTTGAGCTGCTTTCTCTGTATGTGTTTATATACACACATATATATTTCATTATAAAAAGGTCTAGGAAATTCCATGATGTAGCTGTTCTTACAGATCACTAAGGCTGCGGGGTTAAATACCGAAAAATGAAACTCACAATGTCAAACATACTGCAAGTATCCAATGGCAGAAATATACGGCTCAGGTGAAAATTGTGTGGCCCTAGATGTTTCCCTCCTGAACAGACTTCCTACAGAGATTAAAGAGGAAATGATCTATATAGATTCTATGTGGTCTTGTAACAGAGCACCCAGAGAAAGCTGGGGAAAGAGTTGCCAGTTTCTTCCATGAACAAGCAGAGTGGGATGAATAATGCTCCTTTCCAGCAATCCTCTCCTGTGCTACCACATTGCTGATTACAGGCACACCACCTCTGACTGACATGCCAAGGCCTTCTCAAAAGTATAAGAAGTATCAAAGCCATTATGTGGATTTTAATGTTATCTTGTTTTTCTATCATCCTAGATGAATCAAAATGTAACATTTTTTTATGTATAAGCCACAGATAGAATTTCTTTTCTTCTTTAAGTTGACAAGCCTTCCCAAAGAGGTCTTTCTACACTCAAATTTTCTCAAAGACAGAGGGCACTCAGAGTTGAGGTTTGTACAAGACCTAAGGCACTTGGTAAAGTATAGAAAGGGATATAGGGCTTTGCAAATGACTTGCATAACAACACCTCCCAGAGTGCTTCAAATTGCATGAATGCCATGGAGAAGAATGAGAGGATCTCACAGTGCTAATACAGAAACTTCTGGACATGGAAGGGCACTGAGGTTATCACCTGAATATACCTGAAACTGAAAGTGGTTTCAGTTCTTTCCCTTAAAAGTTGTGGTAGTTGAACATCTCTTCAAAAATAACCCATGGAGAAAAAATTGACAACACAGAGCAGAATATCATAATGTAGATGTGTGCAGTTCTTGATTAATAATGAAAGCTACCTTTGAGCAATTGATTGCTCTCCTCTACTAACTCTGCTTGAGCTCACTGAACAAATCCTTGGGTCAATGGTGACTGAGGCAGTAGTTGAATATTGCAAGTAGGACAAATCCAAAAGGCACATTTAAACAAGGAAAGGGTTTTAGAACTCAGAGTAGGCCTCAAACCCAGGAAGTAAAGACTGGACGGGGCACGTGGTGAGGGAACTTGTATCATCATACCACCAAATAGAGCTAGTACTAGAACTGATATTTTTGACAGAGAGAGCATCAGCTTCCTGGTGGAAATACTCAGCCCACAGAGGCAATCTGAATTGTGTTCATACGCCATTATATTTTTTAAACTTCTTTTAAAACCCCACACATTATGATCAGTAAATCTGTCTTCAAACTTTTTTCTTAAGTTGGGGTTGTTGGGGTTTTTTTCCATTCTAAGTACTTGGATAATATTCAGGCCTGACCTTTCAAACAGAAGGGTAGCAAACTCACTGCTTAAAGCACATATTACTGAAACCCAGAGAACATCAATTATCAGTTGTTTAGCAACCAGATCAATATAGTCAAACAGCTTTGATTTTCTAGTTCTGTAGAAGAAGCAGACAAGGTTTCAAATTACAGGAAGATTCTCCTGTTAGACAAGGGGAACATTTAAAATGGACTTCTGATTTTTTGCACAGTTAGGTGTTTTCATATTCAAGAGGTTTGTATTGTCTTCCTAGAAAATACATTTTCCTAAAAATGTAGCCAGCCTCAACCTGCCATTTCATCAGCTGCTATTGTAAGATCAATGTTCTTTTTTCACTATTTATTTCTAATACACACATTTTTCCACAATCCTTTCCAGTTCCTGCTGTCAGTGTAGTGCCAGGTGTAGGATGTAAAATACCTACTGTATTTTTTTTATTGTGCCAGTTTTCTTCCTAATTCAAAGTTACTAATATTTTCCCAGTATCTCAGCAGGCTCAGAAGAGCACAGATGATTGCATTACAAATTTAATACAGGTAATACAGGCTTGCAGGTCCTGTAGGTTCCAGGTGGTTCTCCAGTATTCAAATAGCATTGCTTAATCATGTTGGAGAAAAATTTCAAGGAGAATTGATCCTCTAAAATGCTGAGTTCTATGTGGAGCCTGAGGGTTGGGCTCGTGACGGTTTGCAGCAGAGGGATCAGAGAACATTTCTGGCTTTTCTTCAGTGTAGATTTTTCAACATGCATATCAGGACAGCAATCACTAGGACAGTTGGTTTTGATGTGGCATGTGAAGGCAAATGGGTGTTGCATCAAATCGTGTGTGCTTGAAGATGTGTATTTGGCTGTTTTGTGTTGTAGATTACGATTGTACATGGAAGCTGCACAGTTACTGGGTGATAAATCACTGACCATGATAGTGTCCTGAGTGTCTTACTCAACACTCAAAACATGCAAAAGAAAATGAGCACTGGTAGGGAAATGGTTAAATGGGGTGTAAATGCTAGACCCTGCAATCTCTGTCTCAGTGAAGTCCTAAGACTGATTTTTCTCAGAAGTCCATATGCTGTAGATGACAGATGGAGTACTGAACTTTGCCTATCAGTTAGAGACAAGCTGGCAAACAGAGTGATGGTGGCTTTCATTCTACCCCTCATGGCCTGATTATGTTTTTCATATCCAATAAACACCTCAATCTAAATAGAAGTACCAGCAGCCATGTCAGGTCTGTCCTAATCTATTAATCCACAGGGGTAAAGGGGTGACTGGCTTTCAAGTAGAACAAGGGTCTCAAGAGATATTTAGTATCACACACTTTCTAGTGCATTTATTCAAGAGGCTGATTTTATTTTGCATTTGAATATTCAGGAAGGTAGCTGGGCTGGTGACATGATGCAGTCTACTTAATTCATCCCATGTAGACCTGCCCTGAGCAAATAATGAGATGGCGGTGAGAACCGATTAGAAAAGAAAGTCGGAACTGTTTGGAAACTCACATCCCATGTTCTCAAATACTCTTCCAGCTTCACATTATCTGGGGTTTTTTTAATAGAGTTTCAGCCTTTTTGTTTGACTTATGGCATTAGCAGCTGTTGGAAATATACACAGGAGAGATTGCTGCTGCCTTTTGACTCAGTGCAGGAAGGGCATGATGCAAAACCTTCCCTGGTGGGGAAGGAAGGTGGGGAGTGGTTTTTGATTATTTTCAATGATAACATTGCTGGGTGAAGATGGAAAATATTTGTTCCCAGTCTTTGATCCAAGTAGCATGCCAACCAGCAGCAACAAAGACAACTGTTAGGAAAACAGGTAGGCGACAGAGCCCTATGTTGTTCTGTTTATGTTACAGGAATGAAAAGTCTTGTTTCCCAGAGAGCAGGAATCAAGTGACAGAAGGCAGCATTTTTTCATAGTGATTCATGGCTTCCTCTAACTGGTGACACTGCCTAAAAGCTGCCCTCCAGACTCTTCCTCAGTGCAGAAGAGCCTGCTTGTTCATGGGAGCTCAGTTTCTCCTCAGCTATGTGCATGTGCTGCACTCTGCGTTTTTCTTCTCAAAGAGACCTCATTCTACAGTGAAGCTCCATTCTTGTATGTGCTGTCTCATATCAGTGTGCTCCACAGGAACTGGAGATAAGAACTTAAACCTTCCCTGTTTACTCTGCAAATAGTGTGTGTAAGTGATGTAGTGTTAATGCTTCAATACCCTCACTGGGAAAGGGGAAACTGTCACCAGTTACATGCCATTTCAATGCAACAACAGTGAAGTCCTACTAGTTAACCTTCTGGGGAGTAGTGCTGTTCGTACCCAAAGCATGAAGAAGTAGCTCGCTTCCCCAGATCAAAACGCGTTAGGTTGTCTTAGCACTTGTGGGAGATCTCAAGCAATAGCCAGTTTGTCATGTTCCTTCCTCCCTTTTCATTTAAGCTATGGTAAGCCTCCATTCCTGCAGCATAGGTCCCACTGGGGATTCAGCACTTCTGCATCCTGAGACCTTACGATCCTTCGCTGCCAAGTGAAAGAAGCTGCCTGGATACAAAAGGCTGTTGTATAGTTTCTTGGGAACACAGAGGCAGAGCTACAAAATGTATACTCCTAGAAGGTTTTTAGATCTGGTTTGTTCTACAAATAATATGCTGATGATTTGTTGGGTCGGTTTGTTGGTTTGTTTTTTGGTTTTTTTCTGAATGGTTATTTCATAGATGATGTAACAAACCTTTCAAAAAGTAGATAAAATCCCTTCATCACTTCTTTCAAGATATACACCTTACATTATGGTTGTGAAATCCCAGATGGGATTTTAGATCCAACAGCAGTTTTGCATCTTGATCACCTTTCGTCTGTGACCTTCATATTGCTTATGACTTGAGCTTTGGTTCCTAATCAAGAGGCCCCTCCTATGGATGAGTTTTGGATCACCTCCTAGCCCAGATGACGCTGGAGCCATGATGCTTGGAAGCCAGATAGTTTCCTGAGAAGATAAACCTCGCTGGTCTCTGCATGCCTGCCCTATTTGGATAACCCCTAGAGAAAAATGGAAAAATTACCTCCCCTTTACATTTGAGAAGACAACTTTAATCATGGGATCCCAAGAGATATTCAGACATATACGTTACAATTAGTCTTGTGAACCCATGGAAAGCTGCACATGCCCGTTTCAGGTATTTTGCCTGCTGATGTGTTGCAGTAAGATGGATAACTGGATACAATTACTTGATTTGCTGAAGTAATATCCTATGCTTCTCCATCTCTTTCTCTGCTGATGCTTGCAAGTGTGTATTGTAGTCATGGTAAATCCCCTTTTAAGGCTTTGTCTTTTCTGACGGAGTGTCTGTTTACAGGAAGGTAAATGCCATCATCGATTATTTTGCTTTACAATCCTAGGTGAGAACAAAGGAGTGATGATGGTTACCATGGGGCAGGAGGATGAGGTCAGTACCATGCATCCTGCCTGGGCCTAACCTCACCTAGTTGACTTCAGGATAAAAATTATGTTGTCTTAATTTCACTAGGCTTTTCTGTCACAATTTCTTATCAGAAAATTATGCAACATTGTTCTCTGGGGAAGGAAGACCAGTGTATAACAAGGCTGAACGCTACTTTTATATTTCTCAGTACTACTGAACTTTTCTTTAGAGGGACATTGCTCAGTCCACACTCCACTCTGTTTTCCATTTTCATTGTTCTCTTCCCTCGACCTTCCTTTTGCCATCCTGAGTAATATTTTCCTTTACAGTAACCTTGAAGAGACATTTCCTTATCTGCATATATGACTAATCAGTAAGGCCTTACGATTATTATAAAGCAGTTTGTTGGAGGTGGGAATTGGAGCATGAAGCAGGGACCAAGGAAGCCAGATTTGCAGTTCTTGCTCTACTAATGTCTGATTAGATATGGCCTTCAGCAAGTCAATTCGGCCTCGGTTTTCAGATGTGTTGATTTAATTTTTAGTCTTTTGCCTCCAGCTTTCTTTTGTTCGTTGTTTTGGGGGGAAAGAGTTGCCCATGGTGTTCAAACCTGCTATTTGGTTTTACCTCAAAATATGTCTCATTCTGGGCAATCAGAAGTAGAAGCTGGTTTTGGAAATCGTGATGCTGTGAGTAGTGTTCCTTACCTGTCATCACAATGAGGATGAGCTCTTTCTTGCAAAATGTTATGGGTGGATGAATGCACTAGGTGGCACAGAGTTATGTTCTGAGAACTTGATTGTTTCTTCTTTATGCTTTACCTGTAGCTTCTATGACTATCCCTGAATTTGTTAAAGAATCCATCATTTGGGGAAGGAAAGCAAGGTTGATTTCTTAAAACTGAGGATTACAGATGAAGGTAAATTCAGAGTTAACTCAGTATGAGGGAGTGGGAGGAGTAAAATCTCTGGCATTTGCATTTGTGAACTATGATTTTACTGAGTTCTTTATATTATTTTACCCACAATTAGCAGATATATCTAGAGAGAGGAACAATTTATGGGAGTGAATGTATACAAGAAAAAAGAGTTTTGAAAATACCTAGGATCCATATTTTCTGTTGTCATTTGGCAGCTGCTGTCGGTCTGAGAAGTGTCCTTAATGCTACTCTTTGGGGGTAGGTCAGGAGTCCTCTCCTTTGGCTGAACCATTTTTCTGAGATCCCATGCTCCCATCTCCAAGCAGGAACCTTCCAAGCTGTGCTGGGCTGCACACTTCCCACAACTTCCCCTGCCTCAACCCACACCTCAGGCTGCTGGGCTTCACCCCTTTGCTGCCAGGTCCTTCTACCTAGTGCAGGAGCAGCCTGTCAGATATGTACATCCCCCACGGTGGGGCCAGAGAAAGGAGAGACCTCCACTGCCAGGGAAAGAGGGAGACAGAAAAGGGACAAGAGGGGCTGACATGAGCTATCTGGATTTTTTATTTTTGATTCCCTCTGTGTCCCATCAAGCTGTCTGGACCTCCCAGAGCAGCCCTACTCTTGGGGATTCTTGAGAATCACAGCATTAGGTTAGAGAGAGAAAAGGGAGATGTAGGGTCTAGCAGAGTCAGTAAAAGCAGAGTTTTGCTGCAACAGATCCAGTTCCACTAACAGTTTGTAAATATCCATTTTCTTTTTTCTTTAAAGTAGCCTCAGCTTGCAGTTTTGAGCCTTCTTTGGACTGAGATTGCCTGAGGGGGAGTCGGCACAACATGTCCCTGAGCCATGGGGCCTCTGATGTGAGGGAAGTATGTGTGCCTCCATCCCACCCACCCTCAGGCTATCTGAATTTTAAGATGAGTTGGCCATGGTCCAGCGGCTGGCAGCATTTCATAGACAAGTCCTCTAGACTGTGCTAATGCGCTGTGCATAAGAACAGTCTTATTTTGCACTCTTCTCCACACTTTCGTTTCTTATAAGTCACCTGTGGGTTTTGGCTTCAGTTAAGAAGAAAAAAAAATTGGGCAGTTCTGCTGTAGTCAGATTTGGCAGTCTCACTGGTTACTTCCAGTAATTATCTCCATGTCACAGATATGCTCTTGGTGCCAGTTTTAGGAAAACCTTCCACCTTTTTGATGTCCGGGTAAGGAAATGGATTCTTTCGGAAATTGCTTTTGTCCGAGAACAACCCCTTCTTTACAAATGCTCTCACTGTGATCTTTCACAAAAGGCTGCATTCAAAATTTGAAATATGCTGATATGCAAATAATTTCAATAGCTGACCTGCAGAATTTGTTGGCAGGGCTGCTAAAGGCAGTTTGCTCTGACTCCAGCTGCCTGCTTAATTTTGGCAGCTGTACACTTTCTGGCCCAGATGCCTGCAGTCTCTCGTCCAAGTTAGGAGCTAGACAAATTCTAGTCACTGTCCTGTAAGCGCACCTCAGCTTATCATCTGCATGAAGAATTAGACCTAAAGCTTGGGCTGCCTTTTGCCTCCCAAAGTTACTCTAAATTGACCCATTAAAGCTGGATCACTGATGTACAGTGGTGGATGTGGCTGCCGGAGCCTCGCCGAGGAGGGGGCCATTGTCGCCTTGCGTTGTAAGGGTATCTGCACGGCCGCAGAGCGGTGGCAAGCGCTGCCAGCCATCCTGAGCAATCACAGGAGGCCTTTGAAAGCAGCCAAGCACACAGGGGCAGGTCCTCTGGAAGAGCAGATGCCGAAGCAGATGTTAAGGCCACATTGAGGACCGCGGAGTGCGGCGTGGCAGGGTTGTGGCAGGAGGTTGCTTCCAGGACACAGATATGAAATTCTTAGGTAGGGCTTGCAGTGTTGGTGTGTCTCTGTTTCAAATCCTCACACCTCTGCCACAAAAATAATTTTAAAGTTTTGCAGAATTTTGGTAAGTTAATTTAAAAACAGGTCTTTGAAACAAATGGTTTTTAGAAAAACTTTCAGACCCAAACAGAACGAAGGTAGGTACCCTAATGCATACAACAAGGAGCATGAGCTTTTAGTATTGGTCTGCTGCTATCATAAGTGATGTTTCTGAAATATTTTGAGGTCTGCAAGTAAGACTGCAAGTTCACTTACCACTTACTGACCTTGAGGTCCAACCCATCTTTCAATTATCCTGTGACTCTGCTAATTTGGTCACATGTCAGAGGAGGGGAGAAGCACCCACAGTGTTAAGTTACCTGCACATATGGACATACATCTGTACATCTGTTGAGCCACATGAATATGACCTCTCTTTGGCAATGCTTTGCTGCTGTTGGTCTCCAGGTCTGGCACTCCAGACACTGAGTGCAGGTGGGAATATGTGGTGCTGCCCTGTGATTATGTGGGGGTCTGCCACTGCTCCTGTGGGACGAGAGGTTGATGGTGAATGATGGAGACAGCATATGACTGATGAGAATAAACACTGACCAGCGAACTCAAGGACAAGGTGTGAGGAACAAAGATCATCCCTTTTAAAACAAAAGTCATGCACTGTTCATGCCAGATGCAGTTTTTTCACAGTTGGCATTGGTGGGATTGCCTTTGTAATGGCAGCTACCCAGATCTGGGATCCAGTTGATAAATGGCACAAAAGGAAGTGCTTGTTGCTCATGAAGTCTGGCGGTTTGTGCCCCAGAGTACTTTGTGTTCCTGTCCTACATGGAGCTTTCCAAGCTCTGACCAGTGACATCTTATCTTGGTATTGCTATAGTAGCCCCTGCTGCCCCAGTGCCCAGCTTGTTTTCCTCTTGGGAAGCTCCATTTTGCCTGGAGGGATGGCTCAGCTGACGAGGCAGCTGTTCTACTGTGGCAGATTTCAGCCTGGTGCTATTAAGAAAAAAGAATTAAAAAAAAAAATTGGTTCCAGTTTATCCTAACCATCTAAGCCCTAAATTGAGGCGGTTCAGCAGCTGCCTCACAAAGAGCTGAGCTGCCTGTGCAGAAGGACCAGGAACTTCTCAGAGAGACGCAGCTCAGAGTGATAGTTAAGGGCAGGAGTAACTACTCGTGCCATACTTCAGTCTCTAGGTGCACAGGTTGCATGGCACGTCTCGACATAGCAAAGGAAACGAGTTGTGGGAGATGTCTTTGTGAGCCTGTAACAAAAGCATTTCTATGTCAGTGACAGAAAAGAGAACATGATGAAACGTGTTGCTCAAATGTTGTAGGAAAAAAGCTATATTTAGCTGCTCTAAAAATTGCTAAACATCAGACATGAGGGAAATGGCTGTGGCAACCTACGCTCCTCCAGTTTCACCTGTTGCAGTGTTTCTTAAGTCTAGAAATACCTATGAAATAAGTAACATAGCAGTTAAAACTTTCCCAGAAGAGGTGTAAACAAACTAAACTCACTTGCCCAAACAGCTATTGCTGAACTATGAGTTGACCTTGAGCTGTGTCGATTCACTGTAATGCAAACCATCTGCACACTGAAACAATTAAAGCCTTCACATCTCCTAGGAGTTTCCTTCCTCCGATTATAACTTATGTGCTGTGGTAGAAGCACAGAGGTAAACAGCTAGTTAGTGTGGCCCCTGTGTCTCTGTGTCTGTGTAATTTTATGGTGCAGCACATACAAAACCATTTTCATTTGAACTGGCAGCCAGCTTTCAAGTAGAAAATACAGCATATGCTTGGTACCAAATGCTGGAGTCATAGCTTGTAAGACAGCCTGAGTTAGACACATCTGCTTTGCTCCTCTGCTTCCCTTCCCCCAGCTTCTTCTTTGGCTGTACCAAGTTTTCACGAAGTGTAGGTCATGCTGGAGAGGCAGTGCTTAAATACAGACTGCTCCTGTATAAGGCCCCTCTGCATGTGCTAAACTGAAACCTTCCGTAGGAGCAATACCTAAGTGCACTGAGTCTGGGCTGTGTCTGAAGTGAAAGCCTTGGATAGCAATTACACATGATTTTGTAAAAATTGTATTTAATTTACAGCTACTTTGGTTTCCAGAAGCTCAGGGTTTACACTCTTTAAAGCCATAAAAAATCAATCTACAGGCATGGCATTAGAGTTTGGATGTTGCCGTGGTGGGAAAATACCAGAGATGTTGTTCTGTAGGATTGCTGTACAATTTGCTGTGTCTCACAACTGGCAAAGTTTCATATTAAAATCTCTGCACTATAAAACCTCTTTTTAACACATTCTTCCACCATTTATGTCCATCCAGATGACAACAGCACTAAAACCTCAGATCCTCCCTCTTCAGATCACAGGAAAGAGTAATCATGCAAGCCCAGTAAAATAAGAAAATAAATTTATTTTGTAGGAATAGGGGTTTTTTCTGTAAAAAAGTTTTAAACACTCATTTTTAGAAAACAATCCTAACATTCTAGAAAATGAAAACATACGCAATGTAAACATAAGACTGTAAAATTAAAATAATTAAATATTTTGCTTTTAAAGTTAAGTCTGAAAAATAATGAGTAGATGCAGCACAGTTTCTGAGCCAGCCATGCTTATTTGTCTCTGTGGCCAAAGGCTTCCACCCTAGGGAGTGACCTCTGGCCTCTGGCCAGGTACCATAAAGCAACTCGGGTCCACATTTCTCAGAGCCGGCTGTGTCCTACATGCCTGCATGTGTGGACTCAGGATATGGCATGCATATTTTATCAGTTCAAAATGCCTGGAAAATGTGGGGGTGGGGGGCTGAGTGGGTGACACTGGCTGGGATAGTGTAAGAGGATGGTAAAGTGCAGAAAAAGACTGGGGGACTCCACACTAGACCCTGGGGCTGAGCTGGGAAGCCGAACTGTTTGGCAGTGTTGGCTCAAGTCCTATAAATTCTAGGTCATGTGCACATTATGTATAAAAGACTACCTATAACAAATAGACAAAAGTATATAAATTGCTAGATTTACAGTTTCCTCTGTGACCTCAGTACTGATCCATGTCTGACCTCTGCTGCAGGCCAGAGAAGTAATGAGGGTCTTGGTCATGCCCTGCATGCAGGGTTTGCAGGAATATGTTAAGCTTGAGGCAGTCAGTCATGAAAGAGGCATTTCCCACCTTACAAGTAAATGCCTCTGAGACCCAAATATATCTCCTTTGAATTTATTTTTTATAACATTATGGGGGTTTTGTTAATGAAATAGATAAAAATAAGTAATGTCAACTTCCCTGCATCAGCCCAGGGCTCAGGCTCTGACCTCCTCACCCATTGCAGGGACCAGACGTGGCAGCCTGTGAGGGGCATAAATGGCTTCTTTCCCTTGGGCTGGGAATGGTGCTCCTACTGCATTTAAGTGCATATGTTGGGTTTTTTCCCCTCTGGTTACCTCTTTTTTCTCCCCAAAGTGCTGTCACTACATCTGACTGATAAAATACAGGGAGAGGAGAGCAAGAGCCCTACTGAACCAGGACACCTCTGGCAAGGCTGCAGCCCCATGTGATCTGCAGCTCTGCTGGACTTCTCATTGATGTAAAGCATCCACTTCCTCCCTTTCTCTTCCCTCCATATGTTAAATCTCCTAAACTGAGGATTTGCGATGCTGTGTGCACATCATTCCACAATTTTGAAAGAAAAAGCACCATGTTTTCCTTTTGTTTTCTCTTGTCTAGTTCTCCAGTATCTTCTCAGCCCTGATACATATGCTTTCTTTAGCTGCCTTTCCAGATAGATTACTTTTTTCATAATTTTAATTTCTAATTTTTCAGTATTTTTTTTTCTCTAAATCTTCCTTCAAAATGAGAAACATACATCTCAGTTTTCCTAAACATGTGCTCTTTTTCCACCCAGAAACCTCTACAGACATTTGGTTTGGAATTTTATGGAATTCTGGTGAGGAAAAGTTTATTTCTCTTCTAAAATATTATCTTTTAAATTTGGGTTTTACTTTGCTGATTTGCCTATTTCTCACTTCCGACTTTTTCCACTTCCTGCACTCCTGTCTCTTCTTCAAGCTCTCTTACTTCTTTCTCCCACTGCAGCAGGGCTCTCTCAGTGAGGGAGGAAGAGCATGATAGCAGAGATGGGAATCAGAAAGGTCTTGGGCCAGTGAATGGGACACAGACGAAATATGAAAGGAGTTAGTGAGATTTATCTAAGAGAAAGCTTGATTCATGGCAAAATATTCAAAGGTGGTCACATCCTACTGAGAATGTGAAATGTTCTGTAGCCCTGCAGAAGTATGGGGGCCAAAGCCCAATTACCTTGCACTAGCAGCTGGCAGCTCCTCCCGCTCTGCTGGGCTTGCAGGCTGGGGAGGGAGTGGGTGGGCAGAGCAGGCAAGCAGGGCTGCCCTGCTGCAGCCCCCAGCATTTCAGCGGGCTGGGCTGGCTCCACAGGCACAGGGCACTGCACTTCAAGGCAATTTTTTTCAGGTTTTTCCAGCTAAGGGTGGACTGGATGGATTAGGCAGGCGTTTCA